>NC_047035.1:54625915-55975544 GCF_011762595.2 Tursiops truncatus | reverse complement strand
TGGAGATCACCTTCCTCCCCAGAAATACATCAAAAACACATCTACATGTGGAACAACTCCTACAGAACACCTACTGAACGCTGGCAGAAGACATCAGACTGCCCAAAAGGCAAGAAACTCCACACGTACCTGGGTTGGGCAAAAGAAAAAAGAAAAAACAGATATGAAAGAATAGGGACAGGACCTACACCTCTGGGAGGGAGCTGTGAAGGAGGAAAGGTTTCCACACACTAGGGAGCCCCTTCACTGGCGGAGACAGGGGAGGCAGTGGGGAAACTTCAGAGCCACAGAGGAGAGCGCAGCAATACGGGTGCAGAGAGTAAAGTGGAGAGATTCCTGCACAGAGGATCAGTGCTGACGAGCACTCACCAGCTCACCCACTGGCATGGGTGGGGACTGGGAGCTGAAGCTCGGGATTTGGAGGTCAGATCCCAGAGAGAGGACTGGAGTTGGCTGCGGGAACATTAAAAGGATCATACACCATGATCAAGTGGGGTTTATCCCAGGAATGCAAAGATTCTTCAATATACACAAATTAATTAATGTGATAAACCACATTAACAAATTGAAGAATAAAAGCCATATGAACATCTCAATAGATGCAGGAAAAGCTTTTGACAAAATTCAACACCGATTTATGATAAAAGCCCTCCAGAAAATAGGCATAGAGGGAACTTACCTCAACATAATAAAGGGCATATATGACAAGCTCACAGCCAACATCATTCTCACTGGTGAAAAACTGAAATCATTTCCACTAAGATCAGAAACAAGACAGTTGTCCACTCTCACCAATATTATTCAACATAGTTTTGGAAGTTTTAGCCACAGCAATCAGAGATGAAAAAGAAATAAAAGGAATCCAAATTGGAAAAGAAGAAGTAACGTTGTCACTGTTTGCAGATGACATGATACTATACATAGAGAATCCTAAAGATTCTACCAGAAAACTACTAGAGCTAATCAATGAATTTGGTAAATGAGGAGTATACAAAATTAATGCACATAAATCTCTTGCATTCCTATAAACTAATGATGAAACTTCTGAAAGAGAAATTAAGGAAACACTCCCATTTACCATAGCAACAAAAGGAATAAAATACCTAGGAATAAACCTACTCAAGGAGACAAAAAACTGTATGCAGAAAAGTATAAGACACGGATGGAAGAAATTAAAGGTGATACAAACACATGGAGAGATATACCATGTTCTTGGATTGGAAGAATTAACATTGTGAAAATGGCTATACTTCCCAAAGCAATCTACAGATTCAGTGCAATCCCTATCAAACTACCAAAGGCATTTTTCACAGAACTAGAACAAAAGTTTTCACAATTTGTATGGTGAGACAAAAGATCCCAAATTGCCAAAGCAATCTTGAAAAAGAAAAACAGAGCTGGAGGAATCAGGCTTCTGGAATTCAGAATATACTACAAACCTACAGTAATCAAGACAGTATGGTACTGGCACAAAAACAGAAATATAGATAAATGGAACAGTATAGAAAGCCCAGAGATAAACCCATGCACATATGGTCACCTTATTTTTGACAAAGGAGGCAAGAATATACAATGGAGAAAAGAATGCCTTTTCAATAAATGGTGCTGGGAAAACTAAACAACTACATGTGAAGAATGAAATTAGAACAGTTCCTTACACCATACACAAAAATAAACACAAAATGGATTAGATACCTAAATGTAAGACCAGACACTATAAAACTATTAGAAGAAAACATAGGCAGAACAATCTATGACATAAATCACAGCAAGATCCTTTTGGGCCCACCTCCTAGAGAAATGCAAATAAAAACAAAAATAAACAAATTAGACCTAATGAAACTTAAAAGCTTTTGCACCAGAAAGGAAAACATAAATAAGACAAAAAGGTAACCCTCAGAATGAGAGAAAATATTTGCAAACAAGGCAACTGACAAAGGATTAATCTCCAAAACTGACAAGAAGCTCATGCAACTCAATATTTAAGCAGCCAGCAACCTAATCCAAAAATGGGCAGAAGACCTAAATAGATATTTCTCCAAAGAAGATATACAGATTGGCAACAAACACATGAAAGGATGTTCAACATCACTAATCATTAGAGAAATTCATATCAAAACTACAATGAGGTATCACCTCACACAAGTCACAATGGCCATCATCAAAAAAATCTACAAACAATAAATGCTGCAGAGGGTGTGGAGAAAAGGGAACCCTCTTGCACTGTTGGTGGGAACGTAAACTGATACAACCACTATGGAAAACAGTATGGAGGTTCCTTAAAAAACTAAAAATAGAACTACCATACAAGCCAGCAATCCCACTACTGGGTGTATACCCTGAGAAAACCATAATTCAAAAACAGTCATGTACGACAATGTTCATTGCAGCTCTATTTACAATAGCCAGGGCAGGGAAGTAACCTAAGTTCCCATTGACAGATGAATGGATAAAGAAGATGTGGCACATATATACTATGGAATATTACTCAGCCATAAAAAGAAATGAAATTGAGTTATTTGTACTGAGGTGGATGGACATAGACACTGTCATACAGAGTGAAGTAAGTCAGAAAGAGGAAAACAAATACCATATACTAACACGTATATAAGGAATAAAAATAAAAGGTTCTGAAGGACCTAAGGGCAGGATAGGAATAAAGACACAGAAGTACAGAATGGACTTGAGGACATGGGGAGGGGAAAGGGTAAACTGGGAAGAAGTGAGAGAGTGGCGTGGACATATATACACTACCAAATGTAAAATAGATATTTAGTGGGAAGCAACCACATAGCACAGGGAGATCAGCTCAGTGCTTTTTGACCTCCTAGAGGGGTAGGATATGGAGGGTGGGAGGGAGACACAAGAGGGAGGAGATATGGTATATATGTATATGTCTAGCTGATTCTCTTTGTTATAAAGCAGAAACCAACATAGCATTGTAAAGCACTTATAGTCCAGTAAAGATGTTTAAAAAAAAAAGGAAAAGAAAAAAAATGTATATTCTGTAGAATAGGATTTAATAAATTATTTTAAGGGATTGTGGTATATTATATATCTAGAAATCAGTTTTAGAAAGGTATCAAATGAAATACATTTTCATATTTGTAGTAACATATCCATGTTTTTCATAGAAAATCCTAGTTTTCAGTTTTATAACATCTTAAAATATGGAAGTGTCCTGTATTATTCTCTTTAAAAAGTCATTTAGTTTTGGCTGAGTTCAACATTTCAAAATTATAACTGGGAAAAACATATTTTTCTATAAATAATAACCACAGTAATTTCAAATGTATTTTTGTCTGTATGAAACCTAAGAGCCAGTATTATAGGAATTTTTGAGACTCTACAACAGAAGGATAATAACATAAAGGAAAATATTCCATACCTTTTCAATTTTACATGTTCTTCATGAAATAAATTGAACTATCATATCATAGCAAAATTATTACTGTATGCTTTTGTCTATCTCTTTTTTGCAAAAGGGAAAATTATACTTTCTCCACATGCTTACAAAGATAATGTGGCATACAAGGGATAACACAAGAGAAAAAAATTCAAATCATCTGGAAATATGGAATTCTGTCCAAGCAGTTTAGATGTTACTGACTGGTAAGACTGGTTAATTGTACTGATAGTTTCTCTAAAACATTTCCAACCTGAGTGAAAATGAATCAATATTTACTGATGAAAGATTATACATCTTTGAAAGAAGCAGACAAACTCTGAAATTAGTCTCTTACTACCTGAAACAAACTCCTGTTAGTGTACAGTCTGTGGGATGAAGAATAAAATAGCATTACCTTTGACTTGTAATTGATTTTCATTTTTAGAAGATACTAAACTAATCAATAACAGTTATGATGACAGGAACTAGGGTCTCACGTTCAGAAGTTCACTAAAAAATATTCTCTATATTCAAAGGAATGTGAAGGTAATAGGCACGCGCTCTCTGCCATAAAATGCCTCTTCAAATAGCTACAGTGATGTGCAAATCAATATATGTCCAAAGCAATGGGTGATATGTAGAATCTTCCAATTGAGTACAATAGTATAAAGTGATAGTAAAATCAAAACTCTGAATTTCAGTGAGACTGCTTTTGACTGTAAGTATAGCAGAGCCAACTATAATGGATAAAATAAGAATGTATATTTGCTCAAACAACTAGAAGTCCAGAGGTACAATTGATTCAATCTAGCTAAATCCATTGGATCTAGTCTGTATCTCTGCAATTTCCCAAACTATGAATTCATCTATCTTCATTCCTAAGGTAGTGTCCTTCATGAGAACAAAACAACTATGGAATGTCAAAGCTTCACAATCACATAGCACAAAATTACCAGACTGAGAAATTATATCTTCTGGTGGTTTATTTTAGGAAATAGAAAACTTCTTTATCTTTAGCCCCCAGCAAACCCCTATTTCACCTCTTTGTCTCAGAGTCAGCAATAAGCCAATCCTAGAAGCAAAGGGATTTTGTAGTTAATTGGTTTAGGGATTACCATTGGATTTATCAGGCTCCTCCCTCGACATGTAGATGAAGGAAGCTTTCCCTTTTCTATGAAGAAAATATGGTAACCTGAAAAAACAATGAGAGTACTCGCCAAATTAGAAATAAGAGTTTCATATATTGGCAAATAAAAATATTATTAAGCTCTATTTTTTAGCTATACTAAAACAATAAAAATTATACTCAAAAGGAAAGTATAAGCTTTGTCTATAAGAGGAATTGTCAAAAACAAAAACAAAAAACAGTGGCCAGGTAAAATCTGCTATCTATTCACACATTCATTCTTTAATGACGTCTTCTCCTCATTGAGATTATATTCTAGTTAGGAAGATAAATCAATAATTAAATGAACAAAATAACTATATAATGCTAAAGATCTATGAAAGAAATAAACCAGGAACTATGATAGAGAATAATAGGTAGAAGGTCGGACTACTTTTTCTAGAATGATCAGAGAAAGATTACCTGTGGAGACAACATTTAAACTTAAATATGAATGTTGATAAACAAATAAAGAGCAATGGAATAGAGAAGGTTGCTTGAGAAAGAGGAAACAATGGGTAAAATCTCCTTGATACACACACACATTCTGGCCTGTGGAATCAGAACTCACTCTGTTAAGGGTGAAAGTGAGGGAGGAGAGACTTACAATAACGAAACAATTCAAAATAAGTATGTAAAGTTGATCAGTGCTTTCAACAGAAATAAGTGGAGAAGGGTTGAATAAGATGGGAATGATGGGGATAGGAAAAGGTTGGACACGTTAAGAGTGATCAGGAAAGAGCTTCAAAGAAAAGGTGAAATTTGAACAAACACCAGAAAGAAATGAAAGAATAAACCATTCATGGATCTAGAGGAAAACTGGCTTAGGCAGAGGGAAATGGAAATACAAACACACAAGATGAGAGCTTGCCTGATGTTCTTGATAAAAGCAAAAAGGCCAAGTAGCTAAAGCAAAATGAGCAAGTTGGGAGAGAAGAAGGAGCTGAAGTATTGTAGGACTTTGTAGGTCTTGGTAAGAACTTTCGCTTTTACTCCAAGATCAAAGCCACTGGAGGATGAGTTGAATAAGAGCAACAATGATCTACATGATCTGACAGATTTAAAAGATCACTCAGGCTGCTGTGTTGTGAATTAGAATACAAGGGGGCAAAGGCAAAATGGGGCCTTATTAGTATGCTGTTGAAAAATCTAAGTAGTAGATAACAATTGGGACAAAGCAGTAACAGCGGAGGTGGTTGGGAATGGTTGAATTCTGGATATGTATTAAAGCAAAAATGGAAAGGAAAGGATTTCCTGATGGATTAGATGTGGGTCTGAGAAAAAGTATCTAATCTATTAGGAAAAAAAATGACAAGTTCTAAATTTCTAGGGGAAATGGCTATTTCCATGTATATATAAATATAAATAATGTAACAAGATAAAAATTGCTTCATGTATTGTAATTCTTCACGTCTTTTTCAATAAATTTTATTACTTTTAACAAAGAGAATCGCATAATGGTGAGCCTAACTTTACTTCTGGAAATAAGTTATTCTGTGATAAGTAAACAATGAGCAATTATACCGGCATTATTTTAAAAGTATTATTAGTTTATTTGTTTTGTTTTGTTTTAATTTTTATTGGAATATAGTTGATTTACAATGTTATTTTAGTTTCAGGTATACAGCCAAGTGACTCAGTTAGATATATATCCACTGTTTTTTAGGTTGTATTCCCATATAGGTCATTACAGAGTATTGAGTAGAGTTCCCTGTACTATACAGCAGGTTCTTATTAACTTATATTATATATGGCAGTGTGTATGTGTCAATCCCAATGTCCTAATTTATCCTTCCCCCACCTTACCTCCTGGTAACCATAACTTTGTTTTGTACATCTGTAACTCTATTTCTGTTTTATAGATAAGTTCATTTGTACCCTTTTTAAAATTTCACATATAAGTGATATCATATATTTGTCTTTCTGTGTCTGACTTACTTCATTCAGTATGACAATCTCTGGGTCCTTCCATATTGCTGCAAATGGCATTATTTTGTTCTTTTTTATGGCTGAGTAATATTCCATTGTATATATGTATCACATCTTCTTATCCACTCCTCTATTGATGGATATTTAGATTGTTTCTGTGTCCCGGCTATTGTAAATAGTGCTGCAATGAATATTGAGGTGCATGTATGCTTTCGAATTATGGTTTTCTCAGGATATATGCCCAGAAGTGGGATTGCTAGATCATATGGTAGCTCTATATTTAGTTTTTTAAGGAACCTCCATACTGTTCTCCATAGTGGCTGTACCAAGTTACATTCCCACCAATAATGTAGGAGGGTTCCCTTCTCTCTACACCCTCTCCAGCATTTATTGTTTGTAGATTTTTTTGATGATGGCCATTCTGACCAGTGTGAGCTGATACCTCACTGTAGTTTTGATTTGCATTTCCCTAATAATTAGTGATGTTGAGCATCTTTTCACGTACTTTTTAGCCATCTGTATGTCTTCTTGGAGAAATGTCTATTTAGATCTTTCACCCATGTTTTGATTGGGTTGTTTGTTTTTTCAATTTGAGCTGCATGAGCTATTTGTATATTTTGGAGATTAATCCCTTGTCAGTTGCTATATTTGCAAATATTTTCTCCCATTCTGAAGGTTGTCTTTTCATCTGGTTTATAGTTTCCTTTGCTGTGCAAAAGATTTTAAGTTTCATGAAGTCACATTTGTTTATTTTTGTTTTTATTTCCATTACTCCAGGAGGTGAATCAAAAAAGATATTGCTGTGATTTATGTCAAAGATGTCTGCCTATGTTTTCCTCTAGGAGTTTTACAGTATCTGGTCTTACATTTAGGTCTTTAATCCATTTTGAGTTTGTTTTTGTGTATGGTGTTAGGGAGTGTTCTCATTTCATTAGTTTATATGTGGCTGTCCAGTTTTCCCAGCACCACTTATTGAAGAGGCTCTCTTTTCTCCGTTATGTATTCTTGCCTGCTTTGTAATAGATTAGATGACCAAAGGTGCTCTGGACTTTCTGTCCTGTTCCATTGATCTATATTTCTGTTCTCATGCTAGTACCATACTATCTTGATTACTGTTGCTTTGTAATATAGTCTGATGTCAGGGATCCAGATTCCTCCAGCTCCGTTTTTCTTTCTCAAGATTGCTTTTGTTATTCATGGTCTTTTGTATTTCCATACAAATTGTAAAATTTTTGTCCTAATTCTGTGAAAAATGCCATTGGTAATTCGATAGGGATTACATTAATCTGAAGATTGCTTTGGATAGTATAGTCATTTTCACCATGTTGGTTTTTCCAATCCAAGAACATGGTATATCTCTCCATCTTTTGTGTAGTCTTTTATTTCTTTCATCAGTATCTTATATTTTTCTGAGTACAGGTCTTTTGCCTCCTTAGGTAGGTTTATTACTAGGTATTTTATTCTTTTTGATGCAGTGGTAAATGGGATTGTTTCCTTGATTTCTCTTTCTGATATTTTGTTGTTAGTGTATATGAATGCAAGAGATTTCTGTGCATTAATTTTGTATGTGGTAACTTTACCAAATTCATTGATGTACTCTAGTAGTTTTCTGGTAGCATCTTTGGGATTTTCTGTGTATAATATCATGTCATCTGCAAAGAGTGACAGTTTTACTTTTTCTTTTCCAATTTGGATTCCTTTTATTTCTTCTCCTTCTCTGATTGCTGTGTCTAGGACTTCCAAAATTATGTTGAATGATAGTGGTGAGAGTGGACATCCTTGTCTTGTTCCTCATCTTAGAGGAAATGGTTTCAGTTTTTCACCATTGAGAATAATGTTGGCTGTGGGTTTGTCATATATGGTCTTTATTATGTTGAGGTAGGGTCCCTCTGTGCCCACTATCTGGAGAGTATTTATGATAAATGGGTGTTGAAATTTGTCAAAAGCTTTTTCTGCATCCATTGAGATTATCATATGGTTTTTATTCTTCAATTTGTTAATGTGGTGTATCACATTGATTGATTTGTGTATATTGAAGAATCCTTACATCCCTGGGGTAAATCCCACTTGATCATTGTGTATGATCCTTTTAATGTGATGTTGGATTTTGTTTGCTAGCATTTTGTTGAGGATTTTTGCATCTATGTTCATCAGTGATATTGGCCTGTAGTTTTCTTTTTTTGTGACATCTTTGGTTTTGGCATCAGGGTGATGGTGGCCTTGTAGAATGAGCTTGGGAGTGTTTCTTCCTCTGCAATTTTTTGGAAGAGTTTCAGATGGGTAGGGGTTAACTCTTCTCTCGATGTTTTAGAGACCAAATATTTAGTCCATCCTGTCCTGCACTTTTGTTTGTTGGCGGATTTTTAATCACAGTGTCAAATTCAATACTTGTGATTGGTCTGTTCATATTTTCCATTTCTTCCTGGTTCAGTCTTGGAAGTTTGCACCTTTCTAAGAATTTGTCCATTTCTTCTAGCTTGTGCATTTTATTGGTGTATAGTTGCTTGTAGTGTTCACTTATGATCCTTTGTATTTCTGTGGTGTCCAATGTAACTTCTCCTTTTCATTTCTAACTTAGATTTGAGTCCTCTCCCTTTTTTCTTGATGAGTCTTGCTAAAGATTTATCAATTTTCTTCTCAAAGAACCAGGTTTTAGTTTCATTGAGCTTTGCTATTGTTTTCTTCATCTCTATTTCATTTATTTCTACTCTGATCTTTATGATTTCTTTCCTTCTACTAACTTTGGGTTTTGTTTGTTCTTCTTTCTCTAGTTGCTTTAGGTATCACGTTAGGTTGTTTATTTGAGATTTTTCTTGTTTCTTGAGGTAGGAGTGTATTGCTATAAACTTCCCTCTTAGAACTGCTTTTGCTGCATCCCATGCATTTTGGATCATCGTGTTTTTGTTGTCATTTGTCTCTAGGTATTTTTTGCTTTCTTCTTTGATTTCTTCAATGATCCATTTAGTAACATATTGTGTAACCTCCACGTGTTTGTGTTTTTTTACAGTAGTTTTTCCCTGTATAGCATTGTAGTTGGAAAACATGTGTGATATGATTTCAGTTTTCTTAAATTTACTGAGGCTCAATTTGTGACCCAAGATGTGTTCCACGTGCACTTGAGAAGAAAGTGCATTCTGCTGCTTTTGGATGGAATGCTCTATAAATATCAGTTAAGTCCATCTTGTCTAATGTGTCATTTAAGGCTTGTGTTTCCTTATTAATTTTCTCTCTGGATGTTCTGTCCATTGGTGTAAGTGGGGTGTTAAAGTCTCCCACTATTACTATGCTATTGTTGATTTCCCCTTTTATGGCTGTTAAGATTTGCCTTATGTATTGAGGTACAACTACATTGGGTTCATATATATTTACAATTGTTATGTCTTCTTCTTATATTTATCCCTTGATCATTATGTAGTGTCCTTCCTTGTCTCTTGTAATAGTCTTTATTTTCAAGTCTATCTTGTTAGATATGAGTATTGCTACTCCAGCTTTCTTTTGATTTCCATTTGCATGGAATACCTTTTTCTGTCCCCTCATTTCAGTCTTCATGTGTCCCTAGGTCTGAATTGGGCCTCTTGTAGACCGCATATATATGGGTCTTGATTTTGTATCCGTTCACCCATTCTTTGTATTTTGGTTGGAGTATTTAATCCATTTACATTTAAGGTAATTATCAATATGCATGTTCCTGTTGCCATTTCCTTAATTGTTTTGGATTTGTTTTTGTAAGTTTTTTTCTTCCCTTCCATTTTTTATTCTCTTGTAGTTTGGTGACCATCTTTAGTGTTGTGTTTGGGTTGCTTTTTCTTTTGTGTGTGTTTATCTATTGTAGTTGTTTGGTTTGCATTTCCCATGGGGTTTAGATAAAACAGTCTATACATATACAAGCTTGTTTTAGTTTCTGGTATCTTAATTTCAAATGCAGTCCCCATTTTCTACATTTGTAATTTCCTCACAGTTGTTGGTTTTGATATCATATTTGTGTTTGGATGGTTTCCCACTTTTACTCTATGTTTGTCTTCAGAGCACTTTCCCATTTGTTATTTTCTTGTTTCTAGTTTTGGCCTCTTTTTTTTTTCCTCCTGCCTAGTAAAGTTCCTTTAGCATTTTTGTTGTAAAGCTGATTTGGTGGTGCTGAAGTCTCTTAGCCTTTGCTTGTCTATAAAGCTTTTGATTTCTCCATCAAATTTGAATGAGATCCTTGCTGGGTAGAGTATTCTTCGTTGTAGGTTCTTCCCTTTTATCACTTTAAATATATCATGTCACTCCCTTCTGGCCTGCAGAGTTTCTGCTGAAAAATCAGCTGATAACCTTATGGTGATTCCCTTGTATGCTATTTGTTGCTTTGCTCTTAATATTATTTCTTTGTATTTAATTTTTGTTAGTTTGATTAATTTGTGTCTCAGCATGTTACTCCTTGGGTTTATCCTGTATGGGACTCTCTGTGCTTCCTAGACTTGGGTGACTTTTTCTTTTCCATATTAGGGATGTTTCCAACTACAATCTCTTCAAATATATTCTCAGGCCCTTTCTCTTTTTCCTCTTCTTCTGGGACCCCTATAATTCGAATGTTGGTGTGTTTAATGTTGTCCCAGAGTTCTCTGAGACTGTCCTCATTTCTTTTCGTTCTTTTTTCTTTATTCTGTTCTGCAGAAGTGATTTCCATCATTCTGTCTTCCAGCTCACTTATCCATTCTTCTGTCTCAGTTATTCTCCTATTGATTTCTTCTAGTGTACTTTTCATCTCTGTTTGTTTGTTCTTAATTCTTCTATGTTGTTGTTAAACATTTCTTGTTTCTTCTTGATCCATGCCTCCATTCTTTTTCTGAGATTTGGATCATGTTTACTACCATTACTCTGAATTCTTCTTCAGATAGATTGCCTATCTCCTTGTCGTTTAGTTGTTCTTGTATGTTTTTATCTGGCTCCATGTTCTGCAACATGTTTCTTTGTTGTCTCATTTTGTCTAACTTACTGTGTTTGTGGTCTCCTTCCTGCAGGCAACAGGATTGTAGTTCCTCTTGCTTCTTGTGTCTGCACCCTTGTAGGTGAGTTTGGTCCAGAGGCTTGTGTCATTATCCCCTTGATAGGGAGTTTGACTGGTGTTGTGGTGACCAGAGCCTGCCTTAGAGATTGAGCAGGGCCTCCCTTTTGCTCTGTGGTTGTCACCGCCCTGTCACGGGTGGGGTCTGCTCCCTAGTTGTTGGAGTAGAGGCCCCCAGATCTGTTTCTTAGCTGTGTTTGTGATCTGTGGTGCAAGGTAGGTTGATTGGAGCACTCCCATCAGGAGAGAAGCCACTGAGTATTCCTCCTCTGAAGCCATTCACCTGTGAATGTGCTCTGTTGTGTCCCATGTCACACATTGTGTGGGCTCACAAAGTATACTGTGGCTGGCACTGCTTTCAGTCCCACCCTAACTGTGGGTATGCCAGCAATTGGCCCTGGTGACTCTAGGGCATTGCTTTCACCAGGCCACCAGCACAGATCCACTGAGGTCAGGTCCCAGGACTGCCGTAGTCATGCACCTGGACCCACTCTGGGAGCTATGGAGGTAGCTTAGACTCTGACCTGACCCAACCCCCAAGTTTATGTGCTCACAAAGCCCACAGCTGCTAAAGCCATACCTGTCCCAGCTGCAGGAGCACTTGTCCTTCCAGATGTTTCACAGGTGCTGAATATAGGAAGCCATCAGCAGAGGTGTAACTCCACTGTTCGTGTACCCACAAGGAGGTTTCAACTCTTCTTCCTTAGTCACACAGCCCCTGGGGCTCAGCTGGGTTTTCTGCCTCACCTCTGCATGTGTTCCTCCCACTGGAGTCTGCTCCAGATGTTGCAGGAGCACACGAGCCTGTCAGGCAGGAAGGGGCCAAGGTAGTGATTGATATGAGCAGGCTGCCCAGATGGGAGATGCTGGGGTATCAATTGGATTGTGCATGCCCATCAGGCAGCGATCAGGACTGGCAGGTTGCCCAGGTCAGGAGGGCTGTGGAGGAGGTGATGGCAGGGGTGTTTGAGCTGGTGGGAACCCTCCCTAGTGCATGTGGAGTCAGGGGTTGGCATGTGAGGAGAGAGGCTGCAATGGCAGCCTGTCACTCAGCAGTGGTGCTTTGCTTCTGTCGTGGTCCGGGCTTGTCACTCAGCAGTGGTGTTTTGCTTCTGTGGCGGTCCGGGCTTCCTCCATGAGCATTTCTGGTTGCGGAGCTCCTGAATCCCATCCCTACAGGCTGTCTCCTCACAGCCAACAGCAGTCCCCTCCCCAGGTCTGCTCTCCAAACCCCACATTCTAGCACCCAGCTCCCGTGCGCACCCACAGTCACCCATCTTGGGTTGGGGCACACAGGGCTTTGGCATGGACCATCTGTGTAGGGCTCAGTCTGTCCTGCCTGCCACAGACTTGTTTCTGCACTCTCCTCTGAGCCTCCAAAGCTCCCCTTCTGTCCTAACTGTTCTCCCTGCCAGTGAGAGACTTCCCCAGTTCCCCGCTCCCAGCTCCCCACCATGGGCTCAGGTTCCATCCTGTTTCCTCCCCTCTTCCTTTTCCCTTCTTCTTTCTTTCATCCTACCCAGTTACATGGGGATTTTTCTTGTCCTTTTATGTGTCTGAGGTCCTCTGCTAGTGTTCAGTAGGTGTTCTGTGAGAATTGTTCCATTTGTAGATGGATTCTTGATGTGTTTGTGGGGAGAGAGAAACTCTACCTACTCCTACTCCCCTTCCATCTTGGAAAATCCAAGTATTATTTCTAACAAGGTAGGATGCTTGTTTGTAAAAGTTTTGTACAGATGTATAATGAATGAAAGTACAAAAGAAATGAGTGAAGAAAAAAGTGAGAAAAAATTTTTAAATGATCTTAAAATATTGACATAGACCATATATACTAAATGTAAATAAATTGAAAAGGTTTTTCTTTTTAGTTTAAGTTTTTATTGATGTATAATACATGCACAGGGAAAAATTCTTACACCATAAGCAAACTGTTGAGGAATTTTCACTTGATAAGCACAACCTTGTAACTCGTACTACTCAAAAGAAATATAAAATAAGTGATAGCTCAGAAACCATTTTGTTGCTCTTTCAATCACTATCCCATTTGGTAACGACCATCCTGACATATAGAAGTATAAATTGGTTTAATATTTTGCATATAAATGGATTTACTTAATATGTACTCTTTTGTGTCTGGCTTCATTAGCTCAACATAACATTTGAAAGATTCATCTATATTGATGGGTAGAATTGTCAATTACATCAGTGCATTTGTGATAGATTGCATTTCCAAAGATGGCCAGAGCAGTATATCCCAGACCACATAGTCTTCTGTAAAATGGGCTAACCAATTCCAAAGGATGGATTCTAATTCCTCTCCCCTTGAATCATGGTGACCTTAGTCACTTGCTTGTAATCAATACTTTGTGGCTTAAGGGATTGTGTGTGACTCGTGACTTCTAAGGCTAAGGCAGAAGAAACTTTTTAGCTTTTACATTGGTTTCTTGAAACACTACCTCTTTGAATACTCCCTCTAGGGACTCTACCTTCTTAGAATGAAGCAGAAATGCTCAGAGAGGAGCACGAGCCACATTCAGAGGTTCTAGTTGAGGATAGTCTTAGTAATGTCAATTAGACATTAAACATGTGAGTGAAGAAGGCTTCAGAAACTTTTGATTCCCAGACACTGTAGTCATTCCCAGTTACTGGAATCTTTCTAGCTGAGGACCTACACATCATAGAACAGAGAAAATCCATCCCCACTGTAACCAATTCCAATTCTTGATTCATAGTACTTGTGATCATGTTTGTTATTTTAATCTACTAAATTTGGAATGCTTTTGTAGGCAGCATGTGACAATTGGAAACTTTAGTATCCATTCTTTGAATGTCCCACAATTTATTAAGTCAGCTATGGATGAGAATTTGGATTGTATCCAGTTTGTGGCCCTTATGAAAGTGCTTCTGTGAATATTATAGAGTTTATTGTTGAACTGTGTATATATTTTCATTGGATGTATAAACAGGGATAGAATTAATAGGGTATTCATTTATCAGGTTAGGAGATGGAACTAAATAATTTTCCACAGTAGATGTAACAATTTGCATTCCTACAAGTAGTATATGAGTTCTGATTATTCAAGATCCTTGTCCACATTTAATTTTTTAAATCATTTTTAATTTTAGCTATTCTACTGTATATGGAGTGGTATCACATTGTGGTTTTAATTTGCATTTTCCTGTGTCTTAGTTGTGAGCAGCTTTTCATATGTTAGTTGGCCATTTGGATATCCACTTTTCAAAAGTTAGTCTTTAACTCATATCTCAAAGTTTTCTTTCTTATTATTTTAAAGAATTATTTATATATTCTGGGTATATATATTAAGTATAATTTCTCATACTCTGTGGGTTGCCCTGTCACTCTCTTAATCAAGTCTTGAAAGAATAAGAAATACTCATATTAACATAGTCCATTTTATCATTTTTTTCTTTTAAAGCTTTTTATACACAATTTTTAAAATTGATACTTAAACCAAAGTCATAAAGTTATTCTCCTCTAGAAGTTTTATTGTTCTACCTATCAAATTTAGGTTTTCAATACAACTGGGATTTTTGTGTTTGATGTAAGATAGAAATTCTGTGTGTGGAAAAGACAAAAAATAAGAGCTCTACTTTGCTTATTGATAACCATTTATTAAGTAGACCGTCATTTCTTAATGCTCTACATTGCTACCTTTGTCATAAATCACTATTACATTTCAAAACTCCATCATTGCTCACTGGTACTTTTCCAGTAGTTCCTCACCAGTCAGCCTGGGCTAACTGCTCTCAAACTACTTCTAAAAGCTAGAAATATGACAATATCAGTCTTCTACTTTTCAGCTTTCAATGTTTTTTAATGCCTAAAACAGTTTTTCTCCCAGTGCAAACCTTAAAAATTCAAATTCTGTGAGTCTTCCATCTACCAAAATGAATCAGATGGGGAAAAGAGTTGATGGTAGCAGAGTTCTTAGGAATCTTCATTTTTAAAAGAAGTGCAAGGATGTTTTATGCACTTAGAAATATGAAAACCACTAGTTTAGCAAATTAAGACTAACTTCCAGAGTGTAAATAGAAATATACAAGGCCTTCTATGATTTAGTTCCTATTTACTTCACCTATTTTATGTTCTACTCATACTCATTTATATCTCCATTTACTCTTAATGTTCCGAAAAACACCAACAATTTTAGTGCTTCACACACATGCCATGCTACATAATCCATCTGCGTCTTTGTGTATATGGTGCCATATACGTTTAACATACCACCACCACCCTACAAAGGTCTAGTAAACCCTTGTTACATTTCAAAATCCAGTCAGTAATTATCCTTCCTGTTCTGCCTTCACTGATAATTGTTCTGTAATCTCCTCAATTCTCACACAACAATAATGTATCACTCTCACTTCTTCAGTACTCCTGCAACTTGAAAATACTTTAATTATTGCATGTGTCTATCTTTCCTATAAAATTCCAAATTCCTTGCTGACAGGGCCATGCACAATATCTGATATGTAATATATATAACATATTTTTAACTGGAGCTAAGACCACATTAATGTTATTTTTATGAAAGCATATTTTCAAATTAATCATTTAGGGAAATAGGACATTGGATTAAATTTTGTAGTTTAAAATTATAAACCATTAATCTAAGAAAATAATATTAGAACATCATGGTCACATATAACACTCAGCCTATGATTAAAATAATGAATTTTATTTCTTACTGTGGAAAAAGCCACATTGTTTATAATTAACTTCTATTTGCCAGACTTATTTACAAACAGAACTGTTTTGCTTCTGATAGTTTGCTCTCTAGAGCTGAACAATGATTAACAGAAGAGCAAAATCTGTTTAAGAATCTCAGTGCTGATGAACAACTGTCTTTGTTAATCTTAACATTCTTATCCCTTTTGCTGTAAAGAATTTATTCATCTATACTTATTAGAAATTAGTAGAAAAATTCATTAAAACTAAGACTCTATACAACTCTTTTTGAAAAGATTATCCTCTAAAATATTTTTAAAAGTTATATATGGCTGACTGGTAAAAAGGACAAATCTTAGGTTTTCTTTCAAACTTTATATGCTCTTGTGTTTAAATTTTGCAGTTTAATAACTTCAGCCAAGTGGAAGCAGTATGAAGCAGGGGATTTCACTGCTTTTATAATGTGGTCAGATTCCAGTTTATCCTGTAAAACATTTCCTGAGCCTCTACAGTTTGTATTTGAGTACCTTGAGGAAAAGGAAATGAAGATTGTGCTTATTGCACCTCCTTCATATAGCACACAGCAATGCTGAACACATACCTGTCACTTAATAAATTCTTTCTTAATGAGTATTAGTTACTGTGTCAACTGTGTACACTAAAATTATGGAGCACTGATGAAATTAATAGGAACATGTAGCAAGGGACAACATGGGTTAGAGCAGAGATTGCCAAATGACTCTCATAGTCCTTGCTTATGTGAACTAGAAGCATGTGTTCAAGATTTCTAAAACGCCATATTCATGCATGACATATACTCATGCCATATACATTTTTATTATATAGGTAATATGTGTATAGAAAGTCTGCATTCAAACGTTCTTAAATGAAAGTATGTACATTATGCAGAAATGGTCTGTCCGCCTCACCTTGCAATTCCTCTGGCAGAAGCAGATTGTAGGTAAGAGGATGTTTAGTTTGTCCTTGAAATTATGATATTCCTGCCTAGGGCTATATGCAAATACAATATAAAAACCATTTAGGAAGCTGCAATTGCTCTAAGGCCATCCTGCTTTGATTTGGCTCAGTCTCTAATCCACTCTCTTAAGGCTCTTGTGTGCAGATTTGAACCTGGTGCTCACCTGCTATCCAACCAGATGCCTTGCTTACTGAAAGCCTCTGGAAGGCTCTGTGTGGTTGTTCTAGTCCCTCTACTCCAAATGGATAAAATGAGACTGATTGAGGGAAAACAAAATACTTAGCACTGAGGCCATTGTCGAGCAACTCTTCTCATTCACATATAATTTAACTGTACTAACACCAAGTCAAAAAAATGAATATCAAACACTCATTTTATTACATACTTTTCAACATATATTATTTTATTTAATATTTTTATAAGAATGTATGGTATAGTAATACATGCTTTTTACAGCTATATAGGCTAAGGGTCAATGAAATTAAATAATATGCTTAATATTAATAGTAAAAAAAGTTGTGTGAACAGGACTAAATTCAAGCTGACTTTAAAGTAAATAGTTAATCTGCCTCACCTCACTATTTTCTTTTTTTTTTACATCTTTATTGGTGTATAATTGCTTTACATTGTTGTGTTAGTTTCTGCTGTATAACAAAGTGAATCAGCTATATGTATACATATATCCCCATATCCCTCTTGCATCTCCCTCCCACCTTCCCTATCCCACCCCTCTAGGTGGTCACAAAGCACTGAGCTGATCTCCCTATGCTATGCAGCTGCTTCCCACTAGCTATCTATTTTACCTTTGATAGTGTATATATGTCCATGCCATCTCTCACTTTGTCCCAGCTTACCCTTCCCCCTTTCTGTGTCCTAAAGGCCTTTCTCTAAGTCTGCACCTTTATTCCTGTCCTGCCCCTAGGTTCTTCAGAACCTTCTTTTTTCTTAGATTCCATATACATGTGTTAGCATACGGTATTTGTTTTTCTCTTTCTGACTTACTTCACTCTGTATGACAGACTCTAGGTCCATCCACCTCACTACAAATAACTCAATTTCATTTCTTTTTATGTCTGAGTAATATTCCATTGTATATATGTGCCACATCTTCTTTATCCATTCATCTGTCAGTGGACACCCAGGTTGCTTCCATGTCCTGGCTATTGTAAATAGTGCTGCAATGCACATTGTGGTACATGTCTCTTTTTGAATTATGGTTTTCTCAGGGTATATTCCCAGTAGTGGGATTTCTGGGTCATATGTTAGTTCTATTTTTAGTTTTTTAAGGAACTTCCATACTGTTTTCCATAGTGGCTGTATCAATTTACATTTCCACCAACAGTGTAGGAGGGTTCCCTTTTCTCCACACCCTCTCCAATATTTAGTGTTTGTAGATTTTTTGATGATGGCCATTCTGACGGGTGTGAGGTGATACCTCATTGTAGTTTTGATTTGCATTTCTCTAATGATTAGTGATGTTGAGCATCCTTTCACGTGTTTGTTGGCAGTCTGTATATCTTCTTTGGAGAAATGTCTATTTATGTCTTCTGCCCATTTTTGAATTGGATTGTTTGTTTTTTGTTATTGAGCTGCATGAGCTGCTTGTATATTTTGAAGATTAAACCTTTGTCAGTTGCTTCATTTGCAAATAGTTGCTCCCATTCTTAGTGTTGTCTTTTTGTGACCTTTATGGTTTCCTTTGTTGTGCAAAAGCTTTTAAGTTTCATTAGGTCCCATT
Source organism: Tursiops truncatus (assembly GCF_011762595.2). Lineage (NCBI taxonomy): Eukaryota > Metazoa > Chordata > Mammalia > Artiodactyla > Delphinidae > Tursiops > Tursiops truncatus. Next base: position 55,956,611 of record NC_047035.1, on the reverse strand, counting down.
TGTTTATTTTTGCTTTTATTCCATTGCTCTAGGAGGTGGGTCAAAAAGGATCTTGTTGTGATTTATGTCATAGAGTGTTCTGCCTATGTTTTTCTCTGAATTTTATAGTGTCTGGCCTTACATTTAGCTCTTTAATCTGTTTTGAGTTTATTTTTGTGTATGGTTGTGTATTGTTCTAGTTTCATTCTTTTACATGCAGCTGTCCAGCTTTCCCAGCACCACTTATTGAAGAGGCTGTCTTTTTGACACTGTATATTCTTGCCTCCTTTATCAAAGATAAGGTGACCATATGTGTGTGGATTTATCTCTGGGCTTTCTATCCTGTTCCATGGATCTATATTTTTGTTTTTGTGCCAGTACCATACTATCTTGATTACTGTAGCTTTGTAGAATAGTCTGAAGTCAGGAAGCCTGATTCCTCCAGCTCCATTTTTCTTTCTCAAGATTGCATTGGCTATTTGGAGTCTTTTTTGTTTCCATACAAATTGTGAAATTTTTTGTTCTAGTTCTGTGAAAAATGCCATTGGTAGTTTGATAGGGATTGCATTGAATCTGTAGATTGCTTTGGGTAGTATAGTCATTTTCACAATGCTGATTCTTCCAATCCAAGAACATGGTATATCTCTCCATCTGTTTGTATCATGTTTAATTTCTTTCATCACTGTCTTATAGTTTTCTGCAAACAGGTCTATTGTCTCCTTAGGTAGGTTTATTCCTAGATATTTTATTCTTTTTGTTGCAGTGGTAAATGAGAGTGTTTACTTAATTTCTCTTTCAGATTTTTCATCATTAATGTATAAGAATGCAGAAGATTTCTGTGCATTAATTTTGTATACTGCTAATTTACCAGATTCATTGAGTAGCTCTTAGTAGTTTTCTGTTAGCATCTTTAGGATTCTCTATGTAAAGTATCATGTCATCTGCAAACAGTGACAGTTTTACTTCTGCTTTTCAAATTTAGATTCCTTTTGTTTCTTTTCTTTCTCTGACTGCTGTGGCTAAAGCTTCCAAAACTATGTTGAATAATAGTGGTGAGGGTGGGCAAACTTATCTTGTTCCTGATCTTAGTGGAAATGATTTAAGTTTTTCACCATTGAGAACAATGTTGGCTGTGGGTTTGTCATACCTGGCCTTTATTATGTTGAGGTAAGTCCCTCTATGCCTACTTTCTAGAGAGTTTTTATCATAAATGTATGTTGAATGTTGTCAAAAGCTTTTTCTGCAACTATTGAGATTATCATATGGTTTTTCTCCTTCAGTTTGTTAATATGGTGTATCATATTGAAGAATCCTTGCATTCCTGGGATAAACCCCACTTGATCATGGTGTATGATCCTTTTAATGTGCTGTTGATTCTGTTTGCTAGTATTTTGCTGAGGATTTTTGCATATATGTTCATCAGTGATATTGGCCTGTAGTTTTCTTTTTTTGTGACATCTTTCTCTGGTTTTGGCATCAGGATGATGGTGACCACATAGAATGAGTTTAGGAGTGTTCATCCCTCTGCTATATTTTGGAAGAGTTTGAGAGGGATACGTGTTAGCTCTTCCCTAAATGTTTGATAGAATTCACCTGTGAAGCCATCTGGACCTTGACGTTTTTTTGTTAGAAGATTTTTAATCACAGTTTCAATTTCAGTGATTGTGATTAGTTTGTTTATATTTTCTCTTTCTTCCTGGTTCAGTCTCTGAAGGTTGTGCTTTTCAAAGAATTTGTCCATTTCTTCCAGGTTGTCCATTTTATTGGCATAGTGTTGCTTGTAGTAATCTCTCATGATCCTTTATATTTCTGCCATGTCAGTTGTTACTGGTCCATTTTCATTTCTAATTCTGTTGATTTGAGTCTTCTCCCTTTTCTTCTTGATGAGTCTGGCTAATGGTTTATCAATTTTGTTTATCTTCTCAAAGATCCAGCTTTTAGTTTTATTGACCTTTGGTATCATTTCCTTCATTTCTTCTTCATTTATTTCTGATCTGATCTTTATGATTTCTTTCCTTCTGCTAACTTTGGGGGTCTTTTTGTTCTTGTTTTTCTAATTGCTTTATGTGTACAAATACAAGGACTCTAAATGATAAGCTACTAAATAACAAACAGATCACTAAAAAAATCAAAGAAGAAATCAGAAAATACCTGGAAACAAATGACAATGAAAACACGATGATCTAAAACCTATGGGATGCAGCAAAAGCAGTTCTAAGAGGGAAGGTTATAGTAATACCATCCTATCTCTAGAAACAAGAAAAATCTCAAATAAACAACATCACCTCACTACATTGATCCCACTGATGTGGGATCATAGGTAATTTAAATACTAAAGCTGAACAGATATGCCCTGTGACCCAGCAATCACACTTTTGGTTTACATATGACACAGAAATGTGTACATACTTTCACCAAACACAGGTACATATATTCATAATAGTATAATTTGCAGTATGAAAAAGCTAGAAATAACCTAGATTGTCCAATAATAGAATCAATAAATCATCATATATTCATTCAGTGGAATATAATACAATGCAAAAAATTAGTTTATTGGCAGTGACAACCATATGGGAAAATTGACAAACCAAATGATATTGAAAGAAGCCATTCAAAATTAAAAAGTACAGTATGATACCATTCTTGTAAAGTTCCAAAATAGTCTAAACTAAACTGTGGTGTAGTGGGTGGGGTGCATCTGGTTGCTGGATTCTGGATGCTACTTCTGTGCTATTTATTGACCCAGGTTATGGTTACATGGATGTATTCACTTTGTGAAAATTCATCAACTTATAATATGTACACTTTCGTGTATGCATGTGGAATACTCATGTAAAATTTACTCCCCACTCCTCCAAAATGGGTAAATACAATAAACAGTTATAGGGAGCAGGATATTACGTGAAAGAAAATATATTTCCTCTAATTTTATTATTTTCATATACTCCTAGAAATATAAAATGACAAAGTAAAATAATAAGTATATAAGTAATTTACATAACATCTGATTAAGAATTTGTGACATAGTGATTTTTCAATAATATATCTCAGATAATAACTCAAGACTACTGTTTTCTGATCTAAATGTAAATGAAGTTTTGTGGGAGCTCCTTATTCTTTTAAATATCCCAACGATTTTTAGTGGTTAGAGATGACATATATTTTCTTTACTTCCATTCAATTGTCCTACTTCCTTTGAATTAATTAAAATGATAGATGCTTTCACTGTTACATCCTGAGACAAAGATACCATGGAAAACAGCTTCAGTCTTTGATTTTCCCCCCAGATAAAAACAACTCAAGTATATAAGTGTCTGTGTATTTAGTACACTTCACTGAAGATTAGCAATATGGAAAGATGAGGTGAAGCATAAATTTAGCCTTCCTTGTTTCTAAAACATCTCTCTAATATTTTTGTCATCTGAGATCTCAGCTTTTAAAGGGAAAAGGAAAGGAGGATGGGAAAGAGAGAGAGACAAGGTAGGGAGAGAGGGAAAAAGGGAGAGAGAGAAGAGACAGAAGAGAGAGACAGGAGAGGGAGAGACACACACACACAGGGAGGGAGAGAGGGAGAGAGAGAGAGAAATTGACAGAGAGAACCAGTTGATTTTCCTATGCAGAGTATTCTCTCTCTTCCTCTAGGTCCGATCAGATGGACTCCAAAGGAAGAACTCAATTCCATAGTGGAGCTCTTAGCCTCCCTGAGAATAGCCAAAATTCATAAGTATGTACATTTTCCCCTAAAGGATGGTCATGTATTCAGGATCTTACCCATTTTTTTTCTATTCCACTATTGAATATAAGTGAAAGGAAGCAGTAGAAAAATTATTTCTATTAATACAATTAATTATGCATAAACATTAGAAGGCAGAAGAAATTATTACCAGTTTTAATTTTAATAATTCCCCTTTGTATTTTTATTAACAGGATACAACAACTTCAACATTAATTTCTAATGGTATATGCCACCATGAGCAAATTCATTTTAGCCTTATGATAAAATGAATAGAAATAAATACATACTATATGTTTAAAAGCTATTATTAAAGTATTATAGAGAAGAATATTCTTTTCAATTATTCTGAAAAATGTATATGCTTTCATATACTTATAAGGTTTTGTTTACAATTGCATATAGGTTTACTCAATTTCTCACCAACAATAGTAAGACAGTAAAAACTACAATTATAGACCATATTTTAAAACGTTTAATCATTATTGAAATGTAGTTTTTATTCTATGCATAAAATCTTATTTTGAGAAAATGTATGGCATACATACAAGGAAACACTTCTATGTACTTAGCGTTCAGTATTAAGCAAATATTACTATAGAAGAGTTAACTACTGGGATTTAGCAAGACATTTTGGATTCTCCAGCACTTATTTGTAATATTTGTGTTTAGGAGAGGGAAGAGGGCATTTAACATAATTTTTAAAATAGAAAATACATTCACATATTACAGAAATTAACAACTACATGATAGTGACTACATATGCACTTAATTTATCAAAACGTAATGATTAACAATACTTTGAGCAATTTATTCCTTAGTAACAAAAGGATCTTAGAAATGTTAACACCACTACTATACTCTCAGTTGATTTTGAAAAAGTATCATTATTGTAATTCTATCTGTTTTTTTAACTGCACATATAATTATCACTGTTTAATACAACTGATATTTGTTAAGATCTATTCTCAAATTTACCAGTTTATTTTTGCTCCATTTGTTCTTGTATCACAGGCATCCCTTCTGAGATCACCTTCCTTCTGCCTGAAGGACAGCCTTTCAAATTTCCTTTAATAATGGCAAGCTCTGTGTAGGTCTGAAAACATCTTTGGGAGTATAGATTTCTAGGTTGAAACTTTTTTTCTCAGTATCCTGGCTTCCATTGTTGCTGTTTAAAAGTGAGCTATCAGTCTTACTATCACTCCTTGAAGCATATTTTTTCCCTTAGACAGGTTTTAGGATTTTCTCTTTGAATTTTTCTTTTATTGTTCAGTTTCACTTTGTCATCCTTAAATGTAAATGTTTTTCTATTTATCTAGCTTGGGATTCATTGGGCTTCTTGAATCTGTGGCTTCTGTCCCTTAATTCTGGAAAATTCTTACCCATTATCTCTTCAATATTGCATCTGACACATTCTTGATATTCTTTTACTATGGTTAGGCTTTCTTACTTATTCACCATGTTGCCTAACTTATTTTAAATATTTCCAGTCTTTGTCACTATCTGTTGTATTCTGGATAATTTTACTGCTCCAGTTTTCAGGTCCTTTGTTGTATTATGAACTGTATTTAATCAGCTTGTAAAACCATTTACTCAGTTTTTCTTTTAGATTACTCCATATTTAATTTACTCAATTTCTCTTTCCTTTTTTTCCCCCCAAATCAGAGAGGTCACTGTACATAGTGTCTATTTTCTATAGAAGTTTTGAAGACTAGAAATATTAAAGTAAGCAGAGCTATTTTGTGTGTCTGATATTTATTATATTTAAGGCTTTGTAGGTCTATGTTTGCTATCTGTTTTTAAAAACTGATTATCACTCATGGTGCTTTTTCCTTGGGTATCCTTTTACTTTTTTATTCTAAGCTTCAGGTTTTTCTTGAAAAAATTTTGTTAAAATACTTTGAGTCCTAGGATGAAGTTTTATTTCTCTAGAGAGAAACAATTTGCTTTGAGCATTTTTATTCCTTTTTAGCAAGATGGTTTGTCTGAATAAACTAGTCTGCCATAATATTGGAAATGAAAGTCCTCATGCCGTCAAGTACTATATCATTAACACATAAATAAAATTTAACCTAAAAATGTATGTTGCTTTAGTGAGTACATCCTTTAGCTAATGTTCAAGTTTTAGTACTAATTTGTTTTCTCTTAGGGACATAAGAGAAAGACTTATTTGTAGCTTTTCTTTATTTTCTCTCTTACTCTTTTTAATTTGTTTTCTTCTATTTCTGTTCTTTAGGACAGAATTTTTCATGTTCTCCTTATCTGAAAACATATTCTATATTTTGAAAAAAATTTACTTTCTTAAAACAGCTTTATTGAGGCATAAATGATATTTTTAAAAAACTGAACATATTTATTGGATACAATTTGGTGAGTTTGGGGATATGATGAATATGTTTATTGCCTTGACTGGGTGTCTGAGAAGTTTTACTCTTCATTTTCACATTTCACAGTCTTACTTTTGCGATTGCTCAGAAGCTTAGTTAGTCCACTGTGGGTTTCAGTAAAAAGGTTCTGAGGCAAAACCACAAATACCTATTTAATTTCTAGGGAAACTGAAACATTCAACTTTTGTAGAAAAGATTAAAAACAACAACTTGAGGCAGCATAACTAAATGAATAAAAGAGAAAAAGTTTAAAGATGAACAATGCCTCTCTTTTCTTTTTTTAATTTATAAAACTAAACGCTGATGCTTAAAGATGGAGAGGCAGATTCAGTCGGAAGTTTGATCACAATTTTGAACATATTTTCTAACCAGTTTAATGGATTTAAATGTTTATAGCAGTATGTCTCTATAATGTTTCATTTCACTTTAAAAGCTCATAAATATATCATTAGATCTGAACCATTTATCACTACTATCTTTCAGGAAAGTCATATAGGAAGTGAATGGAGGAAACAATGAGGACAAGTTTGAAAATATTTTTTCCTTGTATGGTAAGCAGGTGAGGTAAAGGAGAATGGAGAAGGAAGAGTTGTTAAGGCATCTAGCCCCTATTATATGCTCATAAAAATAATGTCTCCACTAATAAAAGCTTCGAAGAAAATGCAAGTTAGTATTTTGGCAAGGTCTCCATAATTAAGGAGGGAGTGTGAAATAATAGAAAGATTTCTGCTATTTGTCTGCTTGGTGATCCTGGACAGGTTAAATTTTTCCATCTCAGTTTCTTTCTGTGTAAAAGGGGAGTGATAATATTGACTTTTTCAAACTACTAGAAATATCTAAAATAATGTATGTAAAATACTATATGCATACTAGGGATTGGAGAATGTGTACCTCCTGTTATTAATGTTGATTTTCTTGTGATTAATTTGATCCTCCTGCATTTCATATGTGTATAGCTCACAGCTAAAATTATATTAACTCCGTTCTCTTTCATTCAAACAGTTATTTAGTCGGTACAGTGGGTTGCATTGTGCTAGTCTAGAGCACGCAGGAGGCTAAAGAGTCAGTGCAAGGGATCTGTAATTCATACAAGGAACACATTTTTTTCTGGAGACTGAATAAGTAACATCATCCACATATAAGTACTACTGTTTTCCAATGCATGAGGTTGTGATTAATAAAGATGATTAAAGACATTTTTAAGGAGAGGGCTCTTTATTTATCCTTTGTTTTAAAATGATCACTAGAGATGAACACATGCTGGCTGAGAAGAGTTGGATGCATAAGCATATATAAATGCATATATGTTCACACGAGCAAAAAAGGCAATAAGCACAGGGAAGGAAGCTGATAGTTACAGTAACTAATCGTTACTAATCATGCAGTAAGAACATTTAACAAATATTAATTGAGCACTTTGAACCAGGCACAGAACTAATTTCTGGTCCAAGTTAGGATTATAAATACTTAACAGGTAAACATGATTATATGTGACTCTCGGATAGGAAGAAGAGAAGAAGTGTTGTACAACTCCTATCTTTAGTTTCCTGCAGTGTTTCCTCAGGTAGTTCAATCAGGCCAGAACAATGTATCTATCCATCCAGGCCAAAGTCCATGATATGTGCTAGCAGGTGTTTGTAGCCCAGAAATTGTGTGTTAATAGCAATCATCCTCAGAGTTTCCACTTGTCTTCACACCCTGCTTATCACAGGAAGGTGAAACTCAAAACAAGAAACTGTTTTTTATACATCAGTGAATTTATTTAATTGTTTTTGAAAAATTTTACTAGTGAAACTGCTGTCTTTAGGCACTAAAATAGCATTTTTTAAAACAAAATTTGTGAATCAGTATCTTATTTTTCAAGGAATTCTAATTTGCTAGAATATAGTTTATAAACTCTTCAGCAATCTTTTCCATTGAGACTAAGGAAACTATACACACATAGATTTTTCCCTGACTCATTATGCCTACAAATCATACCTAATCTTCGGTCGTCAACTCTACTCAAGTTCCAATGTCTTCTAGCAATTGTTTAAGTTTTTTATTGAAAGATCTAAATTGTGGACATAAGCCCCAATCTTGGCTGATTTATTACCATTAAACTTATTATATATGGAGTTATTTAGATTTAGATGTGAAAATCCAGGGTAGTTTTATTTGAAAGAAGTACTATAGCTTCTCCCAAATTTCTTGTTTTTATATGTTCAGATGAGAATATTATCCAAATAGAGACATGTAATTCATCTGTCAGTTTTGCCTAAAATTTATTTAGAAAAACAATGAAGATATGTAACAGAATTAATATTTTTAGCTTTTTTTAAACTACATTTCCACCTCTGTCTGAAAAGAATAAAATCTATCGTTCTTCATTCTCAACCCCTTCCTCACTATCTAAATCTCCATGCTATCATTTTTTAATTTTAAAGAATGGATAAAAATTAACTAGAGTGATAGCTACAATTCAGATGGATTCATAAGGAAAGTATATCTTAATAAAATTTCACTTGGTTTCTAAAGCATTATTGTGAAAATACTGATTTTCACTGATAATTTCTATTTGCCACAAATGATTTGAAAAAAAAGTCAGCTAGTGATCAGGTAATTCTATAATTAATAAAAACTTTTAACCCAATCTTTTTGAATAAATAACTTACAAAATCCTAAACAACTACAAGGAAGTCATATACATTCATACTCTGAATATTTTGTGGTCATGTTATCTACGTCCTTATGAGACATAATTTTTTTGCATTTTTGTTTTGTTTTGTTTTTTTACCTCTGGTGAGTTTTTTTTAAATAAATTTATTTATTCATTTATTTAATTTTTGGCTGCATTGGGTCTTTGCTGCTGCATGCAGGTTTCCTCTAGTTGCTGAGAGCGGGGGCTACTCTTTGTTGTGGTGCGCGGGATTCTCATTGTGGTGGCTTCTCTTGTTGTGGACAGTGGGCTCTAGGCACACAGGCTTCAGCAGTTGTGGCACATGGGCTTCAGTAGTTGTGATTCACGGGCTCTAGAGCGCAGGCTCAGTAGTTGTCGTGCATGGGCTTAGTTGCTCGGTAGCATGTGGAATCTTCCTTGACCAGGGCTCAAACCTGTGTCCCCTGCATTAGCAGGTGGATTCTTTTTTTTTTTTTTTTTGGTGGTACGCGGGCCTCTCACTGTTGTGGCCTCTCCCGTTGCAGAGCACAGGCTCCGGATGCGCAGGCCCAGCGGCCATGGCTCACGGGCCCAGCCGCTCCATGGCATGTGGGATCTTCCTGGACCGGGACACAAACCTGTGTCCCCTGCATCAGCAGGCGGACTCTCAACCACTGCGCCACCAGGGAAGCCCAGCAGGTGGATTCTTAACCACTGCGGCACCAGGGAAACCCCCCTCTGGTGAGTTTTTAAATATTTTAAATTTCTTAATTTTATTTCCCTTTGGAATTGACTATATATTTTTCATAAGTGATTTAAAATGCTTTTGTAGTTTCTTTTATGAATCATTTCCTAAGCATTCATAAATGGTGCATGAGAGAGTGGCATGAACATATATACACTACCAAATGTAAAATAGATAGCTAGTGGGAAGCAGCCACATAGCACAGGGAGTTCACCTCGGTGCTTTGTGACCACCTAGAGGGATGAGATAGGGACGGTGGGAGGGAGACGCAAGAGGGAGGAGATATGGGGATATATGTATACATATAGCTGATTCACTTTGTTATACAGCAGAAACTAATGCAACACTGTAAAGCAGTTATACTTCAATAAAGATGTTTAAAAAAAAAGATTAAATGAATTCATGCATGTAAAGGTCTTAGAAGAATGTCTAACACATAAGTTCTATGGAAGCTTTACTTCTGTTTTACTATTAAGAATAATAATAAATAAACAATGACTTTAAGTCATTGTTCTGCGAGTTAAAAAATAAATAAAATGATGCCTGAAATAATTAAGCTGTAGGGAAATGACTCAAAAACAAACAAAAAAAGATAAGCCTTTCTTATCAAAACAAGGGAAAAAAATGACAGGCAATCTACTGGTCAAAGAGAAAAACAGGTTCTTAAAGTCCAATCAAAAAGCATTTAGATGTGAAGGAAGTTGTAATATAATCAACAGTATTAATATATCAAAAAAGTAATATATTACTGTAACAAGGATGGTCAATTGAGATACCTAGAAAATAGAGTGATGAGAGAGCAACAGTTTGACACTATTTATTCAATGTATCCCCCAACCAGTTTTGAGGGATGCTAGTATTGTGAACACTCTATTCTGGGAGGTGATCACTGCTATGTGACACAAAGGGTTCACTGTACCTGTGATAATCTCACCTCCTTTCGCTCAGGCATGTTCACCAAAACAACTTTCTGATTTTTTATTCCAGTTTTTTTTAGGTTTTACAATTTTAGAAATGAAGTGCCCTGGATAGAGGGCAGAAAAATTTCAGTAATTGTAAAAGAATAATCTAGTGAAATGTTGGTATATTGACCATATAGTTTATTCATCATTCTTTTATAATGTTAAGAATTTAAGGACTTCCCTGGTAGTCCAGTGGTTAAGACTCCGTTCTTCCACTGCAGGGGGCATGGGTTCCGTCCTTGGTGTGGGAACTAAAATCCTGCATGCCATGTGGCATGGCCAAAAACAAAAAAGAATGTAGTTAAATACAACCAGGACACACCTGTTGGCATTCAAGTGGAGTTAAGAAGCTTAATTGAGTTTTTGCACATACATGGTAAGAATAGAACTGAGACCCATGGTTAATTACTTCTACCCTAATAGGCCTTGCCCTAGATGCCAGCTAATTCTTCATTCACTTCTGTATCTAGAGCATACATATGTTATGGGCTCTAGAGTATCTTTTTATTTATTGCAATCCTGTATGCCAAAAATAAAATATTTGGGGATTCTGGAAGGTGTAAGTTAGAACTGGAACAGTGTTATGAAGCTCATAGTAGTCATTAACAAACCTATTGAAAATCACTCTGTATAACTGAGAAGGGTGGGGAGTACAAATAAATCCCAAGGTGTTTATGTCTTGGTGGGGGGGTGGGGGGTGGTGAATTTCAGAAGTTCTCCTATTCATTGTAAATAAAGTTAATCAAATAACAATTCAAAACAATAATATGAGAGGTGTCTCAAAGCAGTAGATGGTCAAATACCAATTAATGTTGTGGGACTTCAGAGGAGAAGGAGATTACATTTTATGGTGGTGATCAAAAGCTGGGTAAGATAAATTGGGTTTTAGAGAGGAAAAGTAGAGAATTTGTAGGACGAGGGCAAGATACAAATTGATATTCAACCAGGACAAAGAAGACAGATTCTGATCTGTTTCTAAACAGAGCAAACTATAATCTGTGCTAAGGGATTCACTCCCAAATGGGACATAGTGCCAAATAGATAGTCCATCTTCCTTTCTGTATCAATTTTATGATCGTGAGAGATCTTGCAGGAAGTCCTCTTCTGTGAAGTCCAGTTCTCCAAAATATTTCAATTTCCTTTCAATTTGAAAAGTATAAATCTTACATCAGCTATGGGGTACAATCTCCTGTGTATACCATGTCACCCCAGCTCCCAATAAAAATATGCTTTATTATCTAAATATACTAACCTGCCCTAATGTTTTAAATATTCTCAACTGATTCTAAGTTTTGTTTGTTTCATTTTAATGAGGAAACTGCATTTATTTATTTATCTTTTAAACACTGAAGATAGATGACAGTTGGGGGGGTGTTAATTGCAGTAAGAACATTTAACATGTGACATACCCTCTTAACAAAATTTTAAGTGCACAATACAGTATTGTTAACTACCTGCACAGTGTTGGACAGCAGGTCTCTAAAACTTACTCATTTTGCATAACAGAAACTATATCCATTGAACAGCAACTTTCATTTTCCCCTCCCCCCAGTCTCTGGTAACCATTCTACTCCCTATTGCTATAAACTTTGCTATTTTAGGTATCTCGTATAAGTGGAATCATGTACTGTTCTTCTGTGTTCTTCTGTGGCTGACTTTAGCAATAGTCAGGAAAAGTACTAAACTATTTGATGAACTGGGCCTCTGTCTCACCCAAAATTTTTTGGAGGGAATCTTTCTCCACAATACAGGAATACACCTCAAGACCCAATGAATAAGCATGAAATTTTAACAAGAATTTTTAATTCTTTTTATCCCCACCACTATCTTTTGTTATTTTCAGAATTTTCACTGAACTGACCAGACTTTTTATTTAACTAGAAACATGCTGTCTGTGTTTTGGCTACAACAGCAAGTATTTAAGCACAACTATGTTTTTTGTTTTGTTTTTACATTTCTGTGTATTTTGAGTAGAAAGAGGTAAGAAGAAGAAGTGCTATTCTGTCCCCCAAAATAGCCAGTTGCTTATTTTTATGTCTCTGTCTACTGTATTGTATAAGAGATAATCCAGGGCTCTTTGATTCCCTCAGGTCTTTGCTGCTACTAATACTCCGTGATAGGAGGTAACTCTGACAGAAATATTGTTTGCTGTAGTTTATTTGTTTCACTAACACCAAAAAATACCTGTAAACGTGAAAACAAACTCTGAAGTCCTGAGATACCACATATTTCTATAAAAATATTCTTTCTTAACATTTAAACTTAATTTTCCAAGATGATTTATTTATGTATCCCCAGGTTGCTTATGTTAAATTAACAAATAGCCAACCTTAAACTTAACAAAAAGGAGCATTCCTCTATGACCTAATTGGTACAGCAAGTGCATTTAGAATCCTTTGCTTAGATATAGAGTTACCCCTTTGCCAGTGGCAATAACCATGGAGTAGAATATTTCAGCACCTTGAGTGACATTGTGATATCTCCCGCTCTATCTGCTTTGGCTATATGTTAAGAGATTAAAAATTCTGAGAAAAAAGAAAAATTTTAAAAGTTGGCAGCCCCTGGCAATATTCATTAAAAAGCATGACACAGAAGTTGAAAAGCTCGTCTTGGAACTACAGTCAGCATTAATACAACAGGGCTTCAGCACTTTACCAGAAAATGCGACACCTCTAGGCATTCTTTGAATTCTGATTGCCGGCCAAAGCAGAGAACCAAAGGTCAAAAATAGTAAGAAAAATTGATCTTCTGTCAGCAACCTAAATGACCCCATAATCTTTCCCTACTTGAAAACTATTAGTAAGCTGTGAAAAGACTTGGGAGAAGGAAATTTGGTAGAAACATCTTTCCTGAGATCCTTCCAAGATACTCACTATTCTCAAATATCTTAGAGAATTGTGTACCCATGGATGCTTAGGGAAAATAATAAGAAACAGAATGCTTTATGTCTGCAATATAAGAGGTACTATGCTGAGCACCTTAAATGGATAATTCTATTTAGTTCTTAAAACAACACTATGAGGTAGATACTATTATTTCCCCCATTTTACAAGTGATGAAACTGAGGTGAAATGAAATTAAATAACTTGCTCAAGACTACATCGCTAGTAGATGATAGAAGTGAGGCTCAAACCAAGTAGTCTAATGCCAAATCTTGCTTACCTAACTACTATAATACATTGCCTCAAAATAACATCAAAATATAAAAATTCAAACTCTTGTCTCTCATATGCCAAAGAGAGGCTACTCCTTTCCTTTAAATATACCCCAAAATGACTATGAAAAAACTAAGTGTTGAAAAGGCTCAATCATTTGACAACAAAACAAGCAACTAATTATGTGAAATCCCCTTTCCTCAAGAATATCATTTAACCTTTGGTACTCTCTATAACCACGTAATTTCTTTCCCACAAACATTTTTCTAATTATCCCTTTTCATTGTCCTTCACCAATATGAAGAGGCTTTTCTTATTATTACTGTATTTCTCCTCAAACAGAGAGTCCTTGGAGATAGTTATGCTCCTATATTTTAGAAAGACTAGGTTCATTAAGCAGATCTTGTACATTTTCTAAGTATAACACTTGATACCATGCCGTTGATGAAGTAAATAAGGAATCCATTTGCTCTGCCAGAAGCTTCATTAATTCTTGTAAAATGTGGCAGAAGTTCAATAATACAGGGAGGCATTCTAAAGTTCTACCAGGAGATAAATATAAATACTGGATTGCATAGTTATGCTCAACCAAATGGGTTAGAACTGAAAAAAACATTTATGACACCACACCTTAGGCTAGGATTTTTAAAGATTCATACAGACATAAAATATATCTATGGAATAATTATTTTCTCATTAATTTTCATGTTTCATTTTAGGTATCTTTTTAATGATAGTCAATAAAATTAGCTCATTGTTTGAATTGGATTTTACATATGTATTTTACCAGAATCACTTTTATGATGCAAATTATTTTCTTTTAAAAAAAGTGTCAATGATTTAGCCTGACTCCCTTTACAAACCTATTTTAAATTTATCAAGGATTTGTAATTCAAAAGAGCAAGTATTTAGGTCATTGCTAAGCACATTAACAGCAGCATTATCTTGCCACCAAGTGGTAGTTTCTGAATTGCATTGTCAGAGTTTGTTGTAATTTCACAAATATGTCTTCTATATCATCTTTAATATTTGCTAAGGAATCATCAAACCCATTGTGAAGGTGAAATTAGCAGTAGCTAATGATATATGCTTTTCCAAAAATATTCATATTTAAGGTGTTTATGATAAAAGGACTGTATTCGTTCTTCCCAGTTTGTTGTGTTGACTCAAATTCCATCAAGTTTTAAAGTACCCAAGATAAACAGAAGGTGATTAGATGTAAGTACTCTAAGAGCTTCATTAAGGACTTTGAATTTGAAGGCATGGTATCATCCTTTAATCTCTGTTAAGGATTTAATACTGTCCTTCCAAAAGATATGGTGAAGCCTTAACCCCCCCCCCCCAGTACCTCAGGATATGACCTTATTTGGAAATAGAGTCATTGCAGATCAAATTAGTTAAAATGAGGTCATATTGGAATAGAGAGATCCCCTAATCCAATATGACTGGTGTCCTTACGAGAAGAGGGGAATTTGGATTAGATTGATACACCTTCAAACCATGGAATAGCAAGGATTGCTGGTTTCAGAGAGCCCTAATGAGATTGTGATTTTGGACTTCTAACCTCCAGACCTGTGAGACCACAAATTTCTGTTATTTTAAGCCACCTACTTTGTGGTACCTTGTTATAGCAGCCTCAGAAAACTAATGTAATTTCCCTTTCAAATTTAAAATATTTGTGCTGGATAACTAGTTAGAAACTGATGCTGAGAAGGCAAAGATTGATAGAAATGCTTAGTCTTAACTGAGTTTCTCAAACAAGAAACATCTTTACTGAATTCTTAGTTCATGCATTGTTATCAAGTGATAAAAATCAATACAGTTTCAGAGAAGTGAATGTCAATGTAGAACTGAGAGTGAACAAAACAACTGAGGTGACCATCTAAGTTGGCTAATTTGCTTTATCCAAAAGAAAAATAAACTTCTCATATCTTTAGTCCAAGAGGGAGTTTTGCAAATAGAAGTTAGACTCTTACCCTCCCACAAAGACTGAGAGATAGGAAGGCTATCTTCCCTAATGAGTACATTTCTAAGAGAAAGTTCTCAGGTCTGCGAGAAAGATAGCCTTGTTTCTGTAAATTGGGAAGAGGCTTTTAAAATGATTCATATCTCAAAGGGGCAGAAAAAGAATCGTGAAAAAGTGCAAGTATGTGTTTTCTAAATAAATGTTCTAGGAAAAAGGAAGACCTCTGTGGTTAGGCCTGGGTGAGAAGGAAATCAGGGGCCTAGAGGCACAAAGAAGGCTTTGCCAAGTCTAGTTAAGCAGAGGGAAATGTGAAGGCCTTCTTTTCATGTCAGAGAGGAAGAAATTGTCCTCTATCTTCCTAGGTTCTTCTGGCTGGTTTATGAATTAAGTTAATGTGATACATATTAACAGGAGGAAATCATATAAAAGTTTAATACCATGTATACCTGAGAGAGATCCAGGAAAATTGAGTAACCTGCCAAAATGGCTCAAACCCTTACCTTAAATATCATCTTCAGCTAAAGACAAAAGAGAACGTTGTGGGTAGTGGTTTGGGACTTCAGAGGGGAAGAAAGAGATTGAGATGGAGATAGAAAAGCAAATGTTTGATAAACAAATGTTTGCTGGGCCATACAGAGACAGTGGGACACAGAGAGGAATTTAACAGACTTTGCTAGGTTCCTCCCTGTCTACATGCCTAGTTCATACTATAGTTATCTATGGTGATATCTCCCTTCCTGGAACAGGCCTTCTATCTACATTCTTTAGGCAGTTAGGGGGAAGGTCAAAGGTTCTTCCTGAGTCTCTCTGGGCCTTGATTGTTTTCAGCTTAAGAAAATCCACATGCCAAAGACATTTTGAGGTGAAAAGTTCTGCTCCCTTACAGTCACTCCTTATGCTTAGTTCTTTTCATACATGATAGAGGCTATGGGTATCATTCTCAAGGTCTTCCTCTCACTCAGGTTCAATCCCAAAGTCTTTGGTTTTTATCTCCCAAATGTTTACATGGTCTTTCCCTTTCAAATTATCCCCAGATTCTCTATCGTTGGTCAAGTGCTCTCTCATGCTCTGGCCAGGACCATAATAATAGCCTCTTACTGATCCTTTTTTCTCTATCTACTTTCTTATCACTGTGACTATTTTAGAATTTAGACTTGTTTCTTGTCATTTGGTTGCTTAAAGTCTGTCACTAATACCTCATGTCAAAAGGTACAAAATCCAAGCTTTGAGGAACTTCATTAATATTGGAATATTTGTGTTCATTCCTTGCAAAACAAATGTCATTAACCATGTAAGAGGAAAGTAACCAAATACAGACTGACTTGATAGAACTGCCTTCTTATAGTCAATCTGTGCTGATAACTAACTTTATGACATTGAGGAAGTTTTGTAACCTTTGGTAACAGGACCATGTAATCAATCAAAGTTAAATTAGAAAAGGGACCTCCTGCTCTCCAATTCCACAGTTTATTTTGCCGAATGGGATTGGTAGCACAAATTTTCCTTCTTTGGTCTTTTACTTTTTGGTTAATTATGTCTCCTAAGGATACAGGAAGGCACAGCACCAAGGAGATTATATATACAATAATTTCAGGGACTTTACTTTTTTCTTAAAAGGTTTGTGAAGAAAAAAAAAAAGATTCACAAGGCTATTCCCTCAGGCAGTTTTCTTGACTTTTAATTACCTAGGCCATTAAAGGTGTTACTTTTACTATTGCCTATGGGTATTTGTGTGAGAATTTTTGATAAGAGAATGGAAAAGAGAATAAAGTTTATAACCCTCACTTGCTAAGACACCTACTCTGGAAGGATACTAAGATCTCTTGGGTAAATTTACTTTAAACTGTTAATATCAATTTAGTATAGTATTTCTCTAGAAGTCATTTTAAAATATGGTACAACAAGTTTTTGACCTTAAGAAGATTGTGTAAAGAGAGGAAAAAATACTGAAAGCTAACTTTGGAGTCATATTACAGCACAGAAAAAAATCAGAATAATACATGTCTTAGAAGCTCAATTTTCTGTCCCAATTAAAGTAAAATGGGATTTTTAATTCAGAATGTATAAGCACCCCATATGTTTCCCATATTGTGATTGTATCAGAACACTGTCAACATATTTTTAAATTATTGCCAATTAGAAATTGTTTAAAGAAGTACATGCAAGTGTTTAACTTTAACAACCACAAAATATCAATTATTCCAGTCTTCACATAATGACAATTTAAACAATATCTCCAGGGGCTATTAATGCCTCTGATATTAGAGCAGTTTTGAATCAAATATTAAAGTTTTCACTCTGATTTTAAAATAACCAGGGGATTTTGTTTGTCTGTTTGCTTTGTATTTTCCTTTCTTGGGAGATTTTTAATTTCCTTAATATAGCCACTTCAGGTTAGTAAGTCTATAGAAGTCATCTTCCATAAAATATACGGTTCCTTATATGTGTATTATAAAGACATAATATAGCAGTAAACACTTTAGGGCAGCACGTAAATCGAATTACAATAACTATATTCTGATTTACCATTTGATAATGTGTCCTCTAAGAATACATAATACAAATAAAACTATTTTACATGCAGAAAGCATATTATACAAAATATCCTCATATTTTCCCATTTGACAGGTTTTATTAGCTGGATAGAAGTGAAAACTATACTGGACAATTAAGAGACGATGAAAATTATGTAGAAAATTAGGTTCACTGTCTTTTCTTATATTTTGCCAAGTGATTATTTGATATGAAACATTAATTTCCTAAATCAACTTGAGATAATAGAAATACAATCTAAAGGTAATATATAAGCAAGACCTATGTAAATTAGTATATGCATTACATATTGTAAAATCTTATTAATTTGCTGCAAGTGACTGCACATTCAGCTTTGAATACTCGAGCAGTAATACAAACATGGGAATATGATCAATTTTAAATAACCCATTTCTCAGCAGAATCAACACTATTCCTATAACAGAAACCAGAGGGAAATTTTACTTTTAAGAAATCTGAGTAATCTAATGAAAGATGTAATAAATACTTTTAAAGTAATCAAACAATGAATTTTACAGGGTTGTTTCTGACAGTAAGGACAGTAACAAGAACTTAAATAGCATTTTTATGCATCAAGCACCATCTCAAACTCTATATATTTTCATTCATTTAATTCCATGGTAATTCTATGGAGTAACTACTATTAATATTTTCACTTAGCAGGTGAGGGAACTAAAAATCAGAGAGGTTAAGTAACTTTCCCAAGGTCACACAGTTGGTAAATTGTGAAACTGGAATAATAAACTCAGGAGCTCCAAATTCATTGTTCTAATAGCTACATCAATTACTTCCTAAGATGACATAAAACTAAAGCACTGTTACTGAATGGAAGAAACACCAGTTATCAGGAGCTAACAACAATTAAGCCATTCAACTAGTTAAACATTTTTTAAGTACTTATCTTTGCGAGGCACTGAATCTATCCTAGAGATACAATTATGAACAGCTAGCCCAGGGGCCCATTTGTACATACAAGACCTCCGGAAGAATTTTAAAAAGAACCTGATAATTAATTGTAAAACTGTACCCCATCTGGTGGGAAACTGACAGAAAGAGCAAATGGCTTAGTAAAGAGTGGAACATAAACTCTAACAAAACATCCACCCTTGAATGGGCAAGTTTGTTCAGTATATGAACTGCAAAATCCTGCTGAATGGGCCTGAGGTAGACATAGGTGTTGCTCTCACCAACCTCTAGTCTAACAAAAAATACAAATGATAAAAAGAGCAAAAACAGAAAGTGTAATAATAATTATAAGCAAGGGAAGGCCTGTGCTATGTGAGTTACAGTGTAAGAACACATACCTAATATGCTGAGACTTGAAAAAAAGTTAAGTAAAAAAGATAGGAGTATCAGCATTTGCAAGGCTTATAGCAAAAAGAAAGCATCAGTGGTGGGGATTTCAGAAAAAGAAAAAGTCATGATGGTGACCTAAAAGTAGTGAGGAGGGGGATGAGAAAGATAACAGATCTGACTTTATTTTAAAGAGAATGGAAATTGATTTATCTTTACAGTGCCACTGTAAAATATTAGCTTCTTATAAAATATTATAATGCCCCTAGACATGTTAGTGAGGCAATATGCAAAAAATAAAATAAGACCAAAACAAAATCATAAAGATTCTATCTAAGGTGAATACCATAATCTCATCATACTAAAAACCCACATAAGCACACTTAAAAGTGATAATTTTAAAAATGTTGAAACAGCTGAAATAAAGTGCCTAATGAAGTTCAATATATTGTAGATTTATCAAATGCTTTTTCTGCATCTATTGAGATGATCACATGACTTGTATCCTTTTTATTAATGTAGTGTATCACATTGACTGATTTGTGGATGTTGAACCATCCTTGGATCCAAGAAATAAATCCCACTTGATCATGTGTATGATCACTTTCAATGCATTGTTGAATTCAGTTTGCTAATAGTTTGTTCAAGATTTTTGCATCTATATTCATCAAGGATATTGGCCTGTAATTATCTTTTCTTGTGCCATCCTTGTCTGGTTTTGGTATTGGGGTAATGCTGGCCTTATAAAACGATACAAGTGTTCCATCCTCCTTGATCTTTTGGAAGAGCTTGAGAAAGATGGGTATTAATTTTTCTTAAAATGTTGGGTAGCATTCTCCAGTGAAGCCATCTGGTCCTGGACTTTTCTTTGTGAGAGGTTTTTGACTACTGATTCAATGTCTTTACAAGTAATGTGTCTGTTCAGATTTTTTATATCATCATGATTAATTCTTGATAGGTTGTATGTTTCTAGGAATGTATTCACTTTTTTCTAGGTTGTCCAATTTGTTGACATATAACTCTTCATTGAATTCTCTTATAGTTGTTTATATTTCTGTGATATCAGTTGTAACCTCTCCTCCTTCATTTCTAATTTTATTTATTTGGGCAATCTCTTTTTTTCTTGACAGTCTGACTAATGGTTTATCAACGTTATCTTTTCAAAGAACAAGCTCTTAGTTTCATTGGTTTTTTCTATTGTCTTTTTAGTCTCCATTTATTTATGCTCTAATCTTTATTTCCTTTCTTCTACTAACTGTGGGCTTTGTTCTTCTTTTTCTAGTTCCTTGAGGTATAAAGTTAGGTTGTTTATTTGAAACTTTTCTTGTTTCTTGAGGAAGGCATATATTGCTATGAATTTTCCTCTTAAAGCTGTTTCCATAAATTTTGGTATGTTATATTTCCATTTTTGTTTATCTCTTCATTTTTTACTTATCTTTTGTTTTCTTCTTTGACCCATTTGTTGTCCAGTAGCATGTTGTTTAATCTCCACATATTTGTGAATTTTCCAGTTTTTGTTGTATAATTAATTTCTAGTTTCATATCATTGTGGTCAGAAAAGATGTTTGATATAAGATACTTGTGGTTGGCCATATATAACAAGCCCACAGCTAACATCATACTAGATGGTGAAAAGCTGAAAGCTTTTCCTTTAAGATCAGAAAAAAGTAAAAGATATTTACTCTTGCTACTTCTATTCAACATAGTATTAGGAGTCCTAGCCAGGCCAATTAGACAAGAAAAATAAATAAAAGGCATCCAGATTGGAAAGAAAGAAGTAAAACTGTCACTACTTTCAGATGGCATGATATTATATAGAGAAAACTCTAAACACTCCATCAAAAACTGTTAGAGCTAATAAATTCAATAAAGTTGCAGGATAAAAAATAAATACACAAAAATCTGTTGCATTTCTATACACTAATAACAAACTATCAGAAAGAGAATTAAGAAAATAATCCTATTTATAATTGTATCACAAAGAATAAAATACCTAGAAATAAATTTAAGGCAGAGAAAGACCTGTATATTGAAAACTGGAAGACACACATAAATTGAAAGATATTCTGTCCTTATGGATTAGAAGAATTAATATTATTAAAATGCCCATACTACGCAAAGTAATCTACAGATTCCTCAAATTTTCACTGGACCGCAGTTCCAGAAGAGAACATGTTTCTTCTTTAATTTTGGTGTCTACTTCCACTGTAAGGTCTACCTGTCTACATAAGGTCTACATTTTTTAAAATGTACATAAATCAACACAGGGGAGGGAAAGAAACTGAAATGGTTAATTTGTCATTCATATGCCTAAAATGTTTTCACTGGAAATGGAGAACTCAGTTACACTAAGTATTCAGGGGGAAGGACACTTGCTTTGGCAACACAGACCTGGTTTTGATTCATGACTTTGCAACTCAATTAGCTGTGTGGTCTCTGGTAAGTTATTGAAAGTTACCAATCTCAGTTTGACATTTGTAAACATAGAATGAGATTCTATTTTAAAAATTGTGTTAAGGATTATATAACATAACATCTAAAGTGCCTAGCACTGAGCCTAGCATAAAGAAGGCACTTAAGAGATGGTAGATACTACTAAATATTTAATTTTCCTGTAATGCACTTTCCACTGTTTCATTCCACATTACCTTAATGGCTCACAGAGTAGAACTATTTTGCAGCTATGGCAAAATCTTCTGACATAGCTCTTTGCAAAAGAATTGATAGGTGTGCAAATTTACCTTTCAGTCCTGTTAAGCATTGAACTATTAAATATCTTCAGGCTATTTCTTTGAATTAAACAGTTACTCCTTATTTGAGGTACCAGCTACCAAATCACTCTCAGCAGGGGCAAATACATTTTTGCTGACACTGTTAAGTATATACAGGAAAACCAAGAAATTCATTCATACCTATAAATTTGGGTGCATTCCTTTTACCTTGACGTCCCACCCATCAAATCTACTAACTTTCCTAAACTACCAGCAAAGACTCGGCAAGTCAAAGAATAGGTAACAGACCAGTTTCCTAGAAGGGTTTTGTAAGCATTGCTTTCACATATGAAGTGCAAACTTTAATGGCAGGCTTGTCATTCCATAATAAATGAAATCTATTCTCAAGCATGAAACTCTAGGAATGGCCTTGTTTGTACAATCAGTATGTCTAATTATATCCTAGTACAAAGGAGGACAGTTTCTTATTGAACACATGTAAATAACTATGTAGCCATTCAAAGTAGAGACTAGTTAAAAGTATTTCCTTCTCAATCCTAAGGGTTTGTCAAGAACAGGATACAATTTTTCAAATGTTTTGTTATGGTTTGCAAAACCCTAATCTACTAAAATGAGAGTTAAGTATAGATCAAGAAGAAAGAGAAAAGTCTTCTTTATAGGCCTGTCAGATAAGAAAATGTTCAAAAATCTAACCATAATACATAATAATAAAAAATAAACATATTTTTCTCAATCATTTACTCAGTCTTACATAATTAATTCTCATTCTGTCAGATCAGGCAACCTATTACTCCGAATATTAATAACTTCTTTTAAAATATAGCAGAAGTAATACAATTATAAGGATTTTTTAAACTGTTTAAGGAGTAAAGAAATTCTGTCATTTGTTATTTTAAAAAATAATTACGGGCAAGAGAAATTCAGCACAAAAGCACATAAAGTTATTCTAGTATGGCAAGAAAGTTTTCATGGCTGGGCAGACTACATTACCTTTCCTTAAGAGCAAACTGCGTAATTCCAAACCAATTCGTCACTTGAACAAAAAGAAAACAAAATTCTAGTCTTGAGTAATATAAAAAATGGCAGTAAAGAGCTCATAAGATTTGATTTTCTTTAAATAATCCAATCCAAACAGAGTCAACTTTGTCAAAATTTTAGCACATTTCATTGTTTCTTTTCAGACTCATTACTTGCAGGTATTTAAACCAAAAGATATCAAGTTCACTTTCTCTTAAACCTTCTACCACTTTCTATATTCCTGCAAATTGATGTTTTAATATCTTCTTTCACCTGCTGGTACAACCACACATTTTTACTTTAAGAAAATAGTGTCTTTGTTTCTCTCTCTTTTTAATAATTAAGATTAAAACACACATACACTATCTTCAATGCACATTTGCATTCCTTTAATATCATTGGTTCTATTAGAGTCTTGATTATCTATATTAATCTATATTAATTTTAATTGGAACTGAAACAATGATTTTTCTTATGGACATACAGAAAATAGGGAGAAGGGTATATGTTCCCTCCAATCACGCATGCCCATTTACATGTCTTAAAGTGAGAAAAGATATAGCATTGATACTATATTAGTTTTCTATTGCTGCATAAGGAATCACTACCATCTTTCCAGCTTAAATTAACACTAATTTATTATCTCAGTTTTCATGACTCAGGAGCTTTGGCATGACTTAATTGAGTTCTGTGCTCAGTCTCATCAGGCTGAAATCCAGACAGCACTTTAATCTTAACTGAAGTTGGGGCTTTTTCAAAATCCATGCCAGCTGTTAGCATAAGTTCCTTGTGACTGTAGGACTAAGGTTCCATTCTCTTTCTGGCTGATACTAGGGGTCATTCTTAGTTCCTGGAAACTGCCCTCAGGTCTTAGCCACAAGGCTCTCATACAACATGTCATCTTACATCTTCAAAGCCAACAGAAGAATCTCCGCTCTTCTTCTCTATTGTTAAATTGTGATTTTTGTGGGCAACTGAGGACTGAGAGTTCCTATCCTGCAATCTTGCTGATGTGGGAAGTTCAAGGACTTTTTTATTAACTAGATTTCCAGGGAAAAACAAACCAAATCCTTAAAAATTTTAGATATACACTTTTATTATATTCTATACAAAATTTTCAAAATTAGTTATTGTTTTAGCAGCTTCGGTAAGAAGGCATTCTTCTGAAAAGTCTACTATATTTAAAGTATTAGAAGTTTAGCTTCTTTCTTCTTTTTGTACACCCAAATTGAATCTCATGAGCATTTCTATCAGATTTATTTATTCTTTATTAGCCAATCAGAATAGGAACTTCTTTAATGTTAAGAAACTTTATAATTTAATACGTTATATCTTAGGAAAAGATTTCATGTTAATATAATATTAACCCAATAAGAAATAAAGGCTCTTTTCTTTTATAGATAAAATGCCTAAGATCACAAAGAGCTTTGCAACTTCCCTTTTACAACTTTTTTTCATAGATGAAATAAAATACAGGCACAAAAAGACATGAAAACAATTCCTCTAGGGTTAAATGGACCAAAGAAAGCCCACAGAAAATCCAAAAAAAGCTTTCCAATAGGCAAATCTTTAAAAAATGGTAATTTCTTACTCTAATAAAAATATATGTATATTTTACTCTTTCTTCAATTATAAGACCTACAGGCTCCTGTGGGCCACTACTTTCCTTCCCACTTACTTTGTGATTCTAACAACCCCCCACCTGCCCCACCCAAGCCGTGAAATTCCTTAAACAAAAGAGACACTAACAGACATCTGAAAGTTCATTATTTTATTTCACCATTTGAAGATGTCACAGATTTTCACATTGAAGTAGTGGCATCCCAAACAGTATGCCAGTTGCAAAACTAAAAAGATAGGTGTCCAAGCAGAGCCAGATATACAAGGCTCTGACTCTAGAGGAAAAAAAATGCCGCCATGAACTCCAAGACCAAGTCAGACTAAATATTTCAAACTCCTATTTGAAAGATAATAGATTAATGAGGAATTGACCATCTTTTAATCAGCTGTCAGTCATTACTTATAGGTTTATTTTCTAACTTCTGGAAGATAAAGACACATTAGGTCATTAGATATTAACATATGGGAGCTCTGAAAATAAGGCCATTCTGCCACAACTCAGCAAGAACTTACTGATCAGGAAGGTCAGAGGTTACAAGTTACAAGGTCACAAGTTACACTTGTAATTTCCTTGATCCATGAGCTGTTTCCTAATCCAGTGAGTGTAACATCTCAGTGGGACTTCCATAAGAGTCAGTTATAATTCTCAAAATGTTAAAAACATAATGCTCAAACAAATAAAATGTATATATCAAAATTTCATTTACTTAATGAGGGAACCAGCAGGATGCAAGGCTAGTTCAAAAAGGATTTGAGAACTGACATTTTATACAGTCAGTGAAGAAAAGGAAAAAGGTAGAGAGATCAATAAGTTACAAACAACCGATTTTTGATAAACTTTTGAAGGGCTATTGTCTTTTATTGGACAAAAAACATCCTGCTTTATTAGTTGTATACAATTATAAACTATACAAGCCCCAAGCAATTGTTCAAAGTTGCATTCCTCCAAAGAGTGAGGCAGCCTCACTCACTCAGGCAGCCTTGTTAGAAAATGCTCTAGTATAGTCTTTAAAGATTACATAGTCATTTTTTTAATCTTAATTTAAATTTAGATAATTTTTATTAACATATACAAGTGGATATCTTTCCTTTTACTATGACAAATAATCATACACACACAATTCATGCATAATAAAGATATAGTAAGAACCCATTAATTCACAATCTAAGTTAGGTATCAGGAAATGGCAAAATAAGTATATTTTTGAATACTGTTAATACAAATCACTGATTCCAACTCTCTCTCTTCTCACCCAGAGGAAACTAATCACCAGAATGCTGTGTTTATAATTTTGTGGTTATAGTTTTTGTGCAAACCTACACATGCCCAACCACATACTGTTTAGTTTTGTATGGGTTGCTCTTTATATTTAGCATTATCATATTGATTATTTTCTTCTCTGACTGAGTAGGAACTGTATCCATTTTGATACATGCAACTATATTTCATTAATGTTCACTATATGAACATGTTGTAATTTATTTATCCATTTCCCTATTGATGGAAACAAATTATTTCCAGTTTTTTCCTATTATAAACAGAATTGCTTGGGCATATTGGAGATGTTGCCTGGTGCATAAGTCTGTTGAATATATATCAAGGATTATAGGTCATAAATTGTTTATCTTCTCAGTTTTACAAGATAATATCAAAATGGTGGTCCAAATGATTAGACTTTTTTCATTCACAAGTGAGCATTTGAGTATTGTTTTTATTTATTCCACATCTTTACATGATAATCTTGTTTTATAACATATATAGAAGAAAATATATTAAAATGTCAATGGCCTTTAACTAATGACCACCAGGAAAGCACCTGCAATAAAATACCTTGAGTTTATTACTTATTGCAATGGGGTAGAACACATAGCATTGAGAACTGTAGAGTGCACTAGTAAGAGGTTGTTAGAAAAATACTATTATAGTGTTTAGGCTTTGGTTGGGAAATTTGGGGAAGGTACTGAAGAAGCAGGGGCTCATTCTAGATTGGGTGCTGTCAGAAAGTGGGACAACTGCATGACTGGGCATTTCCATAAATGTTTTCTATAAGAAGGCAGACCAAAATGAGGATAAAACTGTAATTGGTAAAGATAGTTAGAATGAGGGATATTTAGTATTTTATGAATTTTCTAGTGACTTATATCATTATCACAGAGTAATCTCATCTGATACAGATATTCTGTCACATTGTTATGTTCAATAGTAAAATAAAATGACTAAACTGTAAGCATTAAATCATTTTGTAATAACATCAAGGCTTAGCTTGAGCATTAGACTAGGTTCTGGATAGCAGGGGCTTCTTCTTTCTTTTTCTTTTTTTACTTTTTTCGACAAAAATGTCAGCAAGCCTTGGAAGAGAGAAATGGAAGTATGCAGTTATGAGGTTCTTAAGGGACCTCATAAGGGAGTATAATATCACTTAAAGGTAAAATGTGCTAATTTAAAGATATATATAAATCCTAAAACAACCATAAAAAACAAAACTAACAAGTCAATAAAGGAGATAAAATGGGATTGTAAAAGAGTACTAAATTTGTTTAAAACAAGGTAGAAAAAGAGGAAAAATGGAGCGAGAACAGATGGTGCACAGAAAACAAACAGCAAAATGGTAGATTTAAACCCAGCAATATCAATAATCGATATAAAGTAAATGAGCTAAATACTCAGGTTAAGAGACAGAATTTATAATAATGTATAAAATAAAAAGTGAAGCCCAACTACATGCTGCCTGCAAGAAAACCACATTAAATATACAACTAGAAAAAGTAAAAGTAAAATAATGGAAAACTATACCATCTTTCAAAAAAAGTTAGTGGTGGTCTACTAGTATCAACATAGATTTCAGAGCAAAGTATAAAGAGAGTAATGACAAGAGGATCAATTCATCAACAAACAAACAACCCCGGGCTTCCCTGGTGGCGCAGTGATTAAGAATCTGCCTGCCGATGCAGGGGACACGGCTTCGTGCCCTGGTCCGGGAAGATCCCACATGCCGCGGAGCAGCTGGGCCCGTGAGCCATGGCCGCTGAGCCTGCACGTCCGGAGTCTGTGCTCCGCAGCCCGCTTAACACACACAAAAACAACAACAACAACAAAAAAACAAAACAACCCCCTCCCACAGTCCTAGATGTTTCTGCACCTAATAACAAAGATTCAAAATACTGAAGCACAAACTGATAAAATTAAAAGGAGAAAGACAAATCCATAATAGTACTTGCATATTTCAAAACCCCTCTCTCAAGAATAGAGAGAACAAATATATAAACCAGTAAGGATTGAAAACATTGAACAACACTATTAAACAAGTTAATCAAATTGACATTTATAGAACACTTCATCCAATAATAGCAAAATACACATTCTTCTCCAGTTCACATAGAACATTTATCAAGAACATTCACTATTTTCTTTGCCATAAAACAAAGCTCAATAAATTCAAAAGGATTCAAGTCTACCAAGTAAGTTCTGTGACCATGAAGGAACTAAATTAAAAATTAATAATTGAAAGATATCTGGAAAATCCCAAAATATTTGGAAATTAAATAGCATACCTCTAAATATCACATAGGTCAAAAGAGAAATCAAAAGAGAATTTAAAAACATTTTGAAATTTGTGAAAATGAGAACGCAGCACACTTAATTTGTTGGATGCAGCTAAACTTAAAGGGGAATTTATAGCAGTAAACTAAATTAGAATGAAATAAAGGTTTCAAATCAATGTGTATAGATATTACCCTGAGAAACTAGAGAAATAAGAGTAGATGAACCATAAAGTAAGCAAATAAAAGGAAATAAAAAAGATCAGAGTAGAAATCAATGATACAGAAAACAACAAAAAAACTCAATGAAAACTAAAGTTATTTCTTTCAAAAAATTAATAAAAACAGTTAACCTTTGTCAAGACTTATGTGAAAAAGAGAGAAGACATAAATTAAAAATATAAGGAATGAGTGATGACACTTATAGCACCAAAAATACAAACTAGTTAGAAACATTTCAGGCAAAAAATTCTGAGGGCTATTTGCTGAAAACTACAAACATTGCTTAAATACATTATAGGAAACCTAAGTAAATAGTGAGATATACAATGTTTAGGGATCAAGAAACCCAAATATATTTATTATTTCAATTCTTCCTAAACTGATCTGTAGAGTCAATACAATCCCAATCAAAATTCCAGCAGGGTTTTCGTAGAAATCAATCAACTGAAATGCATATTGAAATGAAAAGGACATAGAGTAACTGTCATGGTTAAGTTTATGTGTCACTTTGAATATACCACAGGGTGCTAGCAATTTTGTCAAACATTATTCAGGGTGTTTCTGTGAAGGTGTTTTGAACGAGACTAAAATTTAAACTGTTAGACTGGACATAACAGGTTACTCTCCCTAATATGGGTAGGCCTCATCCAATCAGTTGAAGACATGAACAGAACAAAATGACTGACCTTCCTCCAGGTAAGAGAGAATTCTTCCTGACTACCTTAGAACTAGGATATTACTTTTGTTCCTACCTTAGGACTCAAACTGAAACATTGATTCTTTCTGGATATCAAGCCTGCCAGCCTTGGAGTCTCTGGCTTGCTGATTCAACATGCAGATATTGGGACTTGTCAGTATATATATATATATATATATATATATATATATATATATACATACATACATATATATACACACACACACATATACACACATCCTGTTCATTCTGTTTCTCTGAAGAGCCCTGATTAATACAGAAACCAAAACAGCTTTCATAAAATAGCAAAGTTGGAAGATGTGTGTTATAACAATGTAAATTTACTGTAATAATTAGCATGTGGTACTGGCATAAAGATAGAAAATTAAATCAATATAGAGTTCAAAACTAGACCCCCATAATTCAGAATATAAAGTTCAGAACTGATCCATACATATGTGGTCAGTTTATATTTGTCAAAAGTACAAATACTCTTCAGTGGACAAAGAATAGTCTTTTCAACAAATAGTGCACAGCCCATGACTATAAAACTTCTAGAAGAAAACATAATGGGAATTTTTGTGGCTTTTTGTTAAGCAAAAAAATTCTTTCATATGACACAAAACCCATAATCACTAAAAGTGAAAATGAATAAATTGTTCTTCATAAATATTAAGAATTTTGCTCCTCAAAGATACTGTTGAGAAAATGAAAAGCAAACTACAGAATGGGAGAGAATATTTGCAAGTAATAAATCTGATAAAATACATATATTTAGAATATATGAAGACTTCTCAAAATTCAACTGCAAGAAAATAAAAAACTTAATTTTTTAAATGAATAGAAGGTTTAGTCAGATACTTTAGCAAAGAAGATATACAGATGGCAGATGAGCACAGGAATATTTCAAAATCAGTCATTAGGAAATGTCAGTTATAGTACACTGAGGCTCCATTTTATACTGTCAATGAAAAAATTTAGTCAGTTGTTCAAAGAAAGAAGTGGAAAATTTTATTTGAACTAAATTGAACTAAATTGAGAAATTTCTGAGAACTGTTCTGCTTGTTAGAGCCTAAAGCACAGTTATGTAAAGTTTTGAGAGAGAGAGCTATACATTAAATGAGGTATTATTGACAGTTTACACAATCCAGGACTACACATACAAAATGAGTAGTAGGTCATGGGTCATCGTGGCCCCTTACAAGATTAAGCAAGATTATCTCCTAAGGAGTTACCTTGTCGATGTGGGAAAATGTTGCTCTTTATGGCTGAATAGGTATTTCTGCTGATAGAGAGGTTTGGTCAATGCATAATGCAGATACACAATGCACAGTAGAGGCGAGAGAGGAGGCCAAAGGGCAGAGAAAAATTTTTATGTTTAAATTTTCCTTGATTTGCCTTAGAATACAAATTTTTATTTCATCAACACCTATTAAATGGTTTAAATTCTAATTAACAACAACAGAATATCAAGTGTGTGGGCATATTGAGCAACCAGAATGCTCATAAACCTAAAATAGTACGATCACTTTGGGATAAGGGAGAAGGTAACAGTTTGGAGTGTCATAAAAGATAAACCTATGATTACCACATGACTGTGGCATTATATTACTAGGTGTTTACGCAAGAGAAATAAAAGAATGTGTCCATACAAAGATTGCTATGCAAAATTTCACCAAGAATTTATTTGTAATAGTTCAGAATTATAAACAACATAAATTTTTTTCAATTGGTGAATTGATAAACAAAATGCGCTTTATACTTATGATGAAATACTACCTAGACATAAAGAGCTATAAAAACTTTGGTACATGTAGCAATATGAATCAATTTCAAAATAGTTAAGCTGAGTAATAGGAGCCAGACACACCTTCATCCCCCAAATAAAGATAGTATACTAATGATTCCACTTGTGTAACATTCTTGGAAATGCAAACGAATCTATAATGACATAAAATAGAACTATGGTTAACTGAGGACTGGTGTGGGGAGTTTGAGGGGGGTGGACGTAGAGGTGAAAAGTGGTGGGATGAATAGAGGAATTATAAAGGGGCATAAGGAAACTTTTGGACGTGATAGATATCTTCATTATCTTGATTGTGGTGATGATTTCATGTTTACTAATATATCAAACTTACCAAATTGTGCACATTAAATATATTCATGTCGACTCTACTTCAATAAAGCCATTTAAACAATTTGCATTTCTTATGTGACAAATGAAGCAGAGCATCCTAGATGACTAATGAAATAAAGCATCATTTATATAGGTTTTTCCAGTTCTCTGAAACACCAGCTCTGTGCTTTGACTTTGGTTCTAAGACCAACGTGCAGTTTTCCTTTAGAACTGTAATGCCCCCAATTCTTTTTTTTTCCAGCTTTATTGAGGTACAATTGACAAGTAAAATTGTAAATGTTAGAGAGTACAAGGGATGATTTGATATACATATACATTGTGAAATGATTACCACAACATCAAGTTAATTAACACCTCCATTACCTCACATAGTTACCTTTTGTGTCTGTGTGGTGAGAATGCTCCAAATCTGATTTGCCGTGCTAGGCTTTCGCCCTGGGGGAGCAACACCATCTTCTGCATTCATTCATTCTTTTAACTTACCTTTTACTTTCTAAAATCAGATACATTGTTTTATTGTAGGGGTATGTATGTTTGTTTGTTTCTCTTGTATGTTTCTCTTATAAGTGCTTAAAAGCTTGGCAATACATTTCTTGTAGTATATCCAGCTCCTAAATATTTTGCTTTTCATAATATCTAGAATGCTATACTATCATAAATAATGTCCTAGATAGATTTGAGTGTGTGTGTGTATAAAATGCTGAAGACTCATGTGTTTATGTGGTTCTCCTGGAACCCTGGAAGAACAGGAGACAGATCAACAAAGTCTATAAATTCATAAAAATTTCAAATGTATAACTGTAAATCTTTTCATATGAGATGATTTCCAAATTGATAATAGAGAAAATTATGTTAAAAATATTTTTGTGTTTTTTTTGTCTTTTTCTGTGAAAGATGGGAATTCACAGAGGTTGGTATGCAAGAAAGGATTAAAACTAAGAGCAAAAAAAAAAAAAAAAAAAAAAAAAAAAACTCAGAGAGAGGAAGCAAGGGAGGGAGATTGAGAGAGAAAGATTGAGAGTGACTAAGAGGTTAAAAGCCAGGAAATTTGTGAAACAGCAGATATCCAGAAAAAGAAGAATCTAAATCATGGAACCCTGATATGCTCTGAATCTCACGCTCAAGCTTTAACTCTGCCACACACTAAATGTAAATCTGGTAAAGTTACATATCAAATATGAAATTCAATTTTCCTTCTGTAAGTTGGCACTGTTAATCATGCTTAATATATAATTTTTTTGTGGTGAATTAAGTGAGATAAGGCAGTGACTTTCAAATGTTTTGCCCATGTCCTACTATACATAGTACATTATATCAAGAACAGATAGGCATGCCCACGTGTGCACACACACTCATAGAGACATAATACAAAATTGAAACAAAAGTTACATGAAGAATAATGTTTAATCTTTCTAAAAGTGATGAACTCAGAGATGTATATATTTTTTCATACTATTCTGTTAGAAAAGGTTTTCTGAAACACTAAGATGATTCCATGTTGCACTAGAGGTTATAACCCACCATTTTAAAAGCATAAACTACTTATCACAGTACCTTCCAAGAAATTTTTCACAAAGTTTTATGTCTCAGTTGTACCATATTTTTCATTCTTTTTATTTTTGTTTCTTGTCTTATTTTAATTGAAGTATAGTTGATTTATAATATTATATTAGTTTCAGGGATACAAAATAGTAACTCAATATTTTTATAGACTATACTCCATTTAAAGTTATTACAAGATAATGGCTATAATTTCTTGTGCCGTACAATATATTCTTGTTGCTTATCTATTTTATACATAGTAGTTCATATTTCTAAATCTCATACCCATAACTTGCCCCTGCCCCTTCCCTCTCCCCACTGGTAACAACAAGTTTATTCTCTATATCTGTGAGTCTGTTTCTGTATTGTTCAACTTATTTGGATATTTTAAAAATTCCACATGTAAGTGATAACATAGAAGATTTGTCTTCCTCTGATTTATAGCTTTAAGCATAATAACCTCTATGTCCATTTGTGTCACTGTAAATGGCAGAATTTCATTCTTTTTAATGTCTGAGTAACATTTCATTGCACATATATATAACACTTTATCCATTCATCTATTAATGGAAACTTAGATGGCTTCCATATCATGACTATGAAAATTGGGGCACGTGTATCTTTTTGAATTAGTATTTTTTTCTTCGTATATATACCAGAAGTGGAATTGTTGGATCATATGGTAGTTTTATTTTTAGTTTTTTGATGAACCTCCATGCTGTTTTCCAAAGTGGCTACACAAATTTACATTCCCACCAACAGTGTACTCCAGCTCCCTTTTCTCCACATCCTCACCAACATTTGTTATTTTTCATCTTTTTTATGATAGCCATTATGACAGGTGTGAGTTGATAACTTGTTGTGGTTTTGATTTGCATTTCTCTGATGATTAACAAAGTTGAGCACCTTTTTATGTGCCTGTTGGCCAACTCTTTGTCTTCTTTGAAAAAATGTCAAGTCTTCTGAACATTTTTAATTTGGTTGTCTGGTTTTTTGATATTGAGTTGTATGAGCTGTTTATATATTTTGGGTATTAACCCCTTGTCAGTCATATCATTTGCAAATATTGTCTCCCATTTAGCAGACAGTCTTTTTGTTTTGTTGATGGTTTCCTTTGATGTGCAAAAGATTTAAGTTTAATTAAGCCCCACTTGTTTATTTTTGCTTTTGTTTCCTTTGCCTTAGAAGACAAATTTAAAAAAAAATTGGTATGATTTATGTCAAAGACTGTTCTGTCTATATTTCCTTCTATGAGTTTATGGTTTCCAGTCTTAAATTTATGTCCTTAATCCATTTTGAGTTTATTTTTGGTGTGAGGAAATGTTCTAATTTCATCCTCTTATATGAGCTGTCCATTTTTCCCAGCATCACTTATTGAAGAGACTATCTTTTCTCCAGTATATATTCTTGACTCCTTTGTCATAGAATAAGTGACCGTAAGTGCACGGGTTTATTTCTGGACTCTCTATTCTGTTCCATTTATCTGTGGATCTGTTTTTTGTACCAGTACCATACTGTTTTGATTAATGTAGCTTTGTAGTATAGTCTGAAGTCAAGGAATGTGATACTTCCAGCCTTGTTCTTTTTCCTCAGGATTTCTTTGGCTATTTGGGGTCTTTTGTGTTTCCATATAAATTTTAGGTTTATTTGTTCTAGTTCTGTGAAAAAATGTCATGGATGTTTGATAGGGAATGCATTAAATCTGTGGATTGCTTTGGGTAGTATGGACATTTTAACAATGTTAATTTTTCCAATCCATGAACACAGGATATCTTTCTATTTCTTTGTATCATCTTCCATTTCCTTCATCAATGTTCTATGGTTTTCAAAGTGTACATCTCTCACCTCCTTGGTTAAGTTTATTCCTAGGTATTCTTTTTAAACAGGATTGTTTTCTTTCTTTCTCATTTGATAGTTCATTATTAATGTATAGAAAAGCAAGAGATTTCTGTGTATTAATTTTTTATCCTGGAACTTTACTGAATTCATTTATTAGTTTTAAATTTTTTTGGTGGAGAATACAGGAATATATATGTATATATATATATAATCTGCAAATAGTGACAGTTTTACTTCTTCCCTTCCAATCTGGATGAATCTTATTTCTTTTTCTTGTCAGATTGTTGTAGCTATGACTTACAATACTATGTTAAATAGAAGTGTAGTCATCCTTCTTTCGTCCTTGATTTTAGAGGAAAAGCTTTCAGCTTTTCACTATTGAGTATGATGTTAGCTTTGGGTTTATTATAAATAGCCTTTATCGTGTTGAGGTATTTTCCCTCTATACCAACTTTGATTAGAGTTTTTATCATAAATGGGTGTTGAATTTTGTCAAGTATTTTTCTCCATCTATTGAGATAATTATGTTATTTTTATTCTTCATATTTTTAATTTGGTGTATCTATCACCTTGATTGATTTGTGGATATTGAAACATCCTTGCATCCCTAGAATAAATCCCACATGATCATGGTATATGATCCATTTTATAATTGTTAAATTCTATTTGCTAATATTTTGTTGAGGATTTTTGCATCTATATTCATCAAAAATATTGGCCTGTTATTATATTCTTTTGGATGGAAAGTTCTGTAAATAACTATCAAGACCAACTGGTCTAATGAATAATTTAAGACCACTGTTTCCTTATTGATTTTCTGTCTCTTTGATCTGTCTGATGTAAATTGGGTGTTAAAGTCCCTATTATTGTATTATTTTCAATTTCTCCCATCATGTCTGTTAATATATATTTTATATATTTAGGTGCTCCTAAATTCGGATATATGTTGATGAATATATTATATATTCTCTTCTTGTATTGATCCCTTTATCATTATGTAATGCCCTTTTTTGTCTTTTGTTATAGACTTCATTTTAAAGTCTATTTTGTCTTATGTGAGTATTGCTACCCCACCTCTTGTCATTTCCGTTTGTATGAAGTATCTTTTTCCATCCCCTCACTTTCAATCTATATGTGTTTTTAGCTCTGACATGAATCTTTTGTAGGCAGCATATGGGTGGGTCTTGTTTATTATTCAGACACCTTATGTCTTTTGATTGGAGCATTTAGTGCTTTAGCATTTAAAGTAATTATTGATAGGTATGTACTTATTGCCATTTTATTACTTGCTTACTGGTTGTTTTAATAGTTCTTCTCTGTTCTTTTTTTCTTCTTATAGGTTTTTCCTTTAAGTTTGATAATTTTCTTTAATGGTGTGCTTGTGTTCCTTCCTTTCTAGTTTTTGTATATCTATTGTAGGTTTTTGATTTGTGGTTTTAGTGGGGTTCATATATGTTGACCTATAACTATATACATGTTTTAAACTGGTAGTCATTTATGTACAAATGCAGTCTAAAAGATCTACTTTTTTTACTTCCCTCCCCCACATTTTGTGTTTCTGGTGTCATATTTTACATTTTCATGTTTATCGTTTAACCATTTATTGTGGTTGTTGCTTTTCCAATTTTTTTCTCTTTTAATCTTTGTACTAGCTTTTACATGGTGAACCACAGCCTTTACTATATATTTGCCTTCACTAGTGAGATTTGTTTTCCTTTCCTATAAATTCTTATTACTTGTTGTAACCTTCTTTTTTTCCACTTAGAGAAGACTCTTAAACATTTTTTAGGGTCAGTTTAGTATTGATGAATTCTTTAATTTTTTGTTGGTCTGAAAAGGTTTTTTATCTGTTCTTCAACTCAATGATAATCTTGCTGGGTAGAGTATCTTAAGTAGTAGGGTTTTCCTTTTCAGCACTTTAAATATATCATGCCACTCCCTTCTGGCCTGTAAAATTTCTGCTGAAAAATCAGCTGATAGTCTTATGGGGGTTCCCTTGTGTAGGACTTTTTTTTCTTGCTGCCTTTAGAATTCTCTCCTTATCTTTAACTTTTGCCATTTTAGTTATGATATAATTTGGTGTGGGTCTCTTTGGGTTCATCTTCTTTGGGACTCTGTGCTTCCTGTACCTGGATATTTGTTTTCTTCTATAGGTTCCAGAAGTTTTCAGCCACAATTTTATCAAATACATTTTTGACCCCTTTCTCTCTCTCTCCTCCTTCTGGGATCTCTATAATGCTAATGTTGGTACATTTGGTGTTTTCCCAGAGGTTCCTTCAACAGTTCTTGCTCTCTCTTTTAAATTTGTTTTTCCTTTTGCTATTCTGACTGAGTGATTTTTGTTATTCTGTCTTCCAGATCAGTGTGCATTCTTCTGTATCACGTAGTCTGTTTTTAATTCCTTCTAGTGTCTTTCATTTCAATTATTGTATTCTTCAGCTCTGCCTGGTTCTTTTTTATATTTTCTCATTCCTATCAAAATTCTCACTGTGTTCATTTATTCTTTTCCATAGTTCTGTTACCATTCTTATTACTAATGTTTGAATACATTTATCTGATAAATTGTTTGTGTCTCTTGCATTAGTTTTTTCAGGGTTTTTTCTTGTTCTTTTGTTTGAAACAAATTCCTCTGTCTCCTCATTTTGCTTAACTTTCTCTGTCTCTTTGACATTAGATGAAACAGTTACCTACTGAAGTCTTGAAGAGGTGTCCTTGTGTTGGTGTGTCCCTGCACAGTTTTTGTGTGCCCAGTGGCTTTGGTGGGAGAGTAGGATCTGAAGTGAGAAGCAGTCACATCTTTTCCCACAGTGTGCTTCACCTGGGTGGGAGGTGGTACATAAATTTTTTAATTGTCTACAGAGTATTAAAAAGACAAAGTGCTTCATACTATAAAAATTATATTAAGTATCTGAATAAATTTTAAATTAAGATAACATGATGTTGCAATATCATACACTTCCTAATATTTAAAAGTACTTACTGAGGGAAGTAGATCAGATTTTTTTGATTTCAATTTTACTCTCTACATTAAATTATTTACCAGATTTTTTTTGCCTTAATTGCTATCTGTGGAATCAAACCTGAATTAGTGGGAATTTTTTGCAACCTCACACCATTCAAATGTGTCTCATTTACGTCTGTTTCCCCAGTGCCTAAAACACAAGACATACTATAGGAGTTCAAAAACCTTCAATGTCTGGGCATTTTAAGTAAGTCCTCAAGATAAATGTGGTTTATAATTTTAATGGTACTAAATATTTAGAAAGAAGCACTGTAATTAATGTCTTAGGATAAGATCAATAAATAATCCATGCACAGTGGTAATAAATTCAAAGTTTCAATATGTGGTTTAATGTATTTTTCTTTAAATATAATTGATCCCATTGGACAAAGAACTCTTCTGGGACTGGACAGTGACTTTTTCATCTTTATATCTCTAGTACTCATCACAGTTCCCAGAACACATAAGACACTCAATAGAAGTGTTTTAAACAATGGAATCAATAGGTTTCAAAATATATTAAATAAATGGACAAATAACAGTTTAAGACACTGCATATTAGAAATCTATGATCATCAGGTATTACCAACTATTTTGTTTTGAAATTCTACCTCTAAATATGAGTCATAGGCAATATAGCAGACATTTTATTGAGTTGAAGTGATTTTTTTTAATTTTGAAAATATCTGCCAACTTCTTGAGATATATGAAATCATCTGAAATAATTCAGGGGTAAAAATATCTAGGCTTAATAATAGAAAAAAGCTAAATTTATTAGGGAAGATAATAAGTATGTGTTTTTCAATTTTTAAAAGATTAAAATTCAACAACCCACAAAAAAGAGTTACTAATTTTATGGTATAATGGTATATATTTGTTCATTGTTTTTACATGGCTTTTTAGTTTGTAATAGTTTTAGATAGATGTACCAATATTCTGCATACAATTGTCAGTCCTTTTTTCACAAAATATAACAAGTGTTCTGTCATATTTTCACATGTATTTGGCAGCTGTTTTAATAACAACAAAATATTTCAATAAAATGACTTTCTATAACTGTTTAACCATTTTCTTTGGCATTTTTTAATATTATAAAGATCATTATTATTAAACTCACCAAATCTTTTTTGTCATCTCTACAATGAAAAAATTAATAGTATATGAACTGCAGTTTTTTTTAATGTAAGGAAAATTAGAAGATTCTTTTAAAACACTGAGCAGAGTGTTTGGCACACAATTTTTTTTTTTTTTTTTTTTTTGTGGTATGCGGACCTCTCACCATCGTGGCCTCTCCCGTTGTGGAGCAAAGGCTCCAAACGTGCAGGCTCAGCTGCCATGGCTCATGGACCCAGCCGCTCCATGGCATGTGGGATCCTCCCGGATCGGGGCACGAACCCATGTCCCCTGCATCGGCAGGTGGACTCTCAACCACTGCGCCACCAGGGAAGCCCTGACACAAAATTTTTAATGAATAAATGTATTGAATATAATCAGTATTACTCTAATCGTGGTTATTTTATTAGGTAAGTCCTAGACTAAACTGCAATAGTGAGAAGATTAAATGATACTGTGTTATTTTTTAACTCTCATGGAACAGACCAGACAGAGGTTGGTTTTCTAGATTTAGTAGGGTAATTAAACTTCGTGAGGTCATTCAAGGACCATAGTTTCTTCTCCTTTTTTTATTATTAAATTTATTTTTTGCTTTACTGTTCATTATCATCTGAAACCGATGAGGCTCACTAAGAGATAGTTGTTCTCTTCTGTTTGCAAAGAAATATAGTCTGTGGGTAGGTGGCTAAATGCTCAGAAGAAGGGAAGAAAGGGATAAGTGACATTAAGGAACAATTCCATCCCTCTGAACACCAACATATCCAAGGATATACGTCTTACAATACTTACACCTCCTCAAAAAGGAGACAGTGTTAAAGGGACATCCATAGATTCCATATCCAGCTGTAAACCCATGATTTCTGAGTAATATGCAGATGTGCAGGGCTCCTCCACCAGGTCCAGATATAGATCTTCATTTTCCTGTGGCCTATAAACTAAAATGTAAGTTTCCTCCCCTACACACATGCAGCTGATGTACACTAGTGGTATAGGAACTGGATGACTTCAGTAGGATCCCCATTCTTAAAATATCTATTTTTAAAAGAAAAGAATGTGGTGGGCATGTTGGGGACAGAGTTAGTTTTCCATTGCAGTTATTAAAATCTGATGGATGGGAATTAAAGACTCACTGACTGGGCATATGGGCTTCTCCTTTACTATTAGCTTTTTGGAAATAAACAAAAACAAACAAACATGTCCATTGTCCTTTCTGGATTCTGGATTTGCTAGGAGCTTCTTATCAATCCCTTATCCTTCATGGTCATGTCAAATGACACTGGAGTAAGTATGTATCCTCCTCTGCAATGACACAACTTCTACAGCCTGGTTTCTTGTGTAAAAGTTGTGGGCACAGAGGTTACAAGCTGTTTTAGGATTTGAAGTGTCAAAGGTATTGGAGGTGACTTTTTGGCTTCTTGGGCAATATATTTACTGAAAAACTTAAATTTTGGATGATTTGCTGTCAGAAACTTCTAAGTGTAATTAACCAAAGCCAAAATTCTCATCTAAATATAGTTTTTAAATACAAAGTATCTCATTTATTTACTGTTTTTTCTTCTCAGTTCATGCCCCTCTTTCTCAATTTAATGAAAACTTGTGGCCAACTAAGCACTAAGTTTGAGTGGGAAGGGTGAGTCTGGGGGATGAATCCCATTGTCTGATAGAGCGCACTTGTAGGGAGGTCCTTGAGAAAGGCTCTGAGTTTATCTCCTTATCTTTGTCATTGGAAAAAACTCAGTTTTTTCCCCCCAAAATTTGCAGATTTTAGTTTCTGGTAAATTTAGACTTTAGGCAGCTGACAGAGTCCCTTAGCAAAGCTAAGCAGAGGTTTGTTTGCAAACTGTGAAAGTGCTTAAGGTTTTCATGACTTTGCTACTTTTGACAATTACAGGCTACTTAATTGTAGATGGTCATTCAGTTTGGTTTTGTCTGATGTTTCCTCATGATTAGATAATGTTAGATGCCTTTCACATAGCTATTGTAGCAATTTGCTAGGGCTGCCATAACAAAGTACCACAGACTAGGTGGCTTAAACAACAGAAGTTAGTTTTCTCATAATTCTGGAGGCTAGAAATCTGAGATTAAGGTGTCAGCAGGTTTGATTTCTTTTGAGGCCTTTATCCTTGGCTTGTCGATGGCTGTCTTTTCTCTGTCTTTATGTTGTCTTCCCTCTGTAATAAGTACTTCTGGGGGTGGGGTGTTTAATCTGTGTATGTATTAGTAACCTCACTCACCATGAGAAACCTAGCCCCATGCTTAATATATTGAACGGTTTTGAGACAGGTGAGGACCTGGGACCTGGGACCCTTTACCGGAGTGCTTGCACCTGGACAAATGTATCCTCCAGCAACAGAACACAAAGAAACTGTAAGGGACTGAAAATAACTGAACCCATATGCAGTTGAGGAAAAGTATGAACAATAAGATACAAAAAGGCCAAAACCCAACTGCCATTTTTGAGGTCCTGGAAGCAAAAGCAGGGTAACATGCATGATCCCTGTACTACCTCCTGTCTGATCCACCTATCAGCTCGCATCCTCACCCCATTTAAGAAACCAGCTTGCCCCAACTTGGGGAGTGAGCAAAGGAACCTCTTACTTGTTTTTACTCCCTCATGCTGCAGCATGAGTCCCAATAAAGCCTTGCCTGAATTCCTCATCTGGCCTCTTATCAATTTCTATTGATTAAAGAGTCCAAGAACCCTGGTCAGTATCAGGTTGTTCTATCTTCATGGGTTTAGGACCCAAGGTGGGTGAAGATGTAATCCCATGGAGGCATGGCCAGGACAGAGGAGCCCAAATATGGTGAAAAATGTCAATAAAAGGCAGCAGTCTGATGAGGGGAGTCTTAGTTTCATTGGGTCCGCATGGCCTGGGGTGACAGAACCCAAGTGCAGGGAGGAGGGTGTCTGGGTGGGGAGCCAGGGAGGAATCCTACTACAAGACCTGAAGCTGGATGAGGGGAACATCCATGCTGGGGATGACCTTAACGAGGTATTGGAATCCTACCAGGGTGAAGAGAGCAATTGTATGGGGTGGTATGGTGGAGGGTGGTTAGAATCCAGCCTGGGATGTCAGAGCCCAAGAATGTGAGGGGAGTAGTTATGATAGAGACTGTTTGCAAAGCTTAAAATATTTACTGTACTATCTTACCCTTTTCAGAGAAAAATGTGATGATGCCTGACCTAGAAAAGAAAATTTAAACTCCAGTATATTGACTTCATTATATAACTTCCTGCAATAAATTATACTCTTAAACTTTTTACCACTCTTTAAGCAGAGTACTTATAGTTTTCCCAAAGCTATTTCTTATGATGGTGATATGCTTTCCTACATAATCCATGTGATAAACTCTTACTACTTTTTGAGATTCGGCTTAATTATCACTTACTCTGTGAAACACTTTTTGATTATCTCCAACCCCCAGTAGAGAAATGCCCTACTCTCCTTTTGTTACTATTTTTTACTTATTCCTCTACAACTCCCTCTCACATACCACAGTTTGGGGTAAGGTACACATCCACATGTATATATACATAGGTATGCACATATACACGTTCCTATATATGCATGTGTACCTTACAACAAACTGTGATTTATATGAGAGAGATTTAAATATCTAAAAGATTTTTCTCTATTGTTTACAATGAATGATTGCTAAATACATGAGATAATATAACAACATCTAATTTTACTGAGGGAAAAAGGCTATCCCCATAACTTCATGTTTCATCCATCTGATTTCTGCCTATTTAAGCACCATTGTCTTTTAAAATTTTACCCATTTTTCTGGTCATTTTTTTCCCTAAAATTTTATTTTATCCTTTTACTGCTTCATAAGCTGACTTGACCATAATTCGGACTTTACTTGATGACTCAGCAGTCTCATAACAATCTTTTATCCTTTTACTGTATGGCAATGTCATTCCAGAAGAACTCATTTTTTCTTCATTCAATCTTAGGACTGTCAGCTAGCTCACTTTTTACCTGTCCCTAAGAATCTCATTCTAGTGTTCTATTCCATTGGGCTATAGTCTGATACCAAATAACTAATTTTAAGAGTTATATATTAAATGGGAATTAATGAAACTCTGAATAAGAACTAATAAGTGCATTGGATATATTCCTTGAATAAACCTCATGACAAAATTTTATATATTCTAAGATGTTCTGTTGTTTTCTACTAGGTTTATGGCTTTGTTACTAAACACTGAAATGTTATTCCTGAACATGTAACCTTGAGACAGTGCTTATGTGTATATTTCGATTTAGATTAAAAACATAAGGTTTTTTAATTACATTTATTCCTCTGTGCTTTAAAATTCACTTAGAAGAAATATTTCAAATAGTCTAAGTAATTTTTACAGATGTTGAATTTGAATTCAGAAGGTTAACACTATATATATAGTTATTTTCCCACTACCAACCCTAATATTGTGCTTATACTATGCATTAGT
Organism: Tursiops truncatus; assembly: GCF_011762595.2. NCBI lineage: Eukaryota > Metazoa > Chordata > Mammalia > Artiodactyla > Delphinidae > Tursiops > Tursiops truncatus. The sequence goes on along the minus strand of NC_047035.1, from coordinate 55,913,281 downwards.
GACTCAGAAAGCAATACTGCTGTTGTAAACTGTTCAGCTTGTGCCAAATATTCTTGCTCTTCCACCCCTGCTTCAAAATGTCATGTCTTTCAGCTGTTCAACTCCTAGCTGCCAAAAATCAACAAGCATCTGCTGGTTCCATTTTGTTATTCTAAATCAAAATCCATTGTCAACTGGAAACTTAATCAGCAATAAATTTGCCATATGATATTACTTGTGGTAATAACAATAACAAACATATCTACCAAATACATGAAGCTTCTAATTTTTTTTTCTATTTATACTTTTCAAATAGAAAAGAAAGTGAAAGAAGGTTGCTCTTTTAATCTATTAAATATCTTTGTCATATATATACATATATTTTATATATGTATGTAGTGTATATCATATCTAATATATGTAATACATATGATATCTATCTTTCTGTCTATAATCACTGTTGCATGTATTGTGGATCGCAGTCACATGTTCAGTTGGTTTTATGGAAATAAAGTCAAGTCCTAAGTTCATTATTGTCCAACTAGTTGAAGTAACTAAAGGAATGGTGTTTTTGTCACAACAAACTCACATTCATATAACATCAATATAAACTCAAATTTGTAATCTTTTTTGTGATTTCCTTACAACTTAGCTAAAGTTTCATATAGAAAAGCAGAGATTACAGCAAATTCTGTGATTGAAAGTTTTCACATTAGTACCAGTACTTCAAATTTCTACTTTAGCTTTTCAAAAAGTGCTTTCACAAGCCTTTATCTTCAGAGACATCAAGTGCTATTTTCCACTGAAAATGCTAAAATTGTTAAATTAAGGTTGTCAATTTTTAAGATGCCTAAAATTTCCACATTAACACTGAAAGTGACCATAGATAAATTGATTGATGGAATGGATATGAGGGAAACATACTAACCCATACACATATATTTGTCACCTTTTTTGTGAACGAAAGAAAAAGACTGAATTTTTGAACCAAATTTTAGACATTTACAAAAGTAGATCTAGTCCAAGTTTATAAACTAATGCTCTTACAATGTCTTTATTAGTCTACTTCAGTATTATTTCTTCCAATGAGTAATACTTATATTAGATATATCTCTTTTGGTCTGACATCTGAAAAGGACTAAAATTAAGAGTAAGAACAATTTAGAACAGGAATAGCAATTCTTACACACAAAATATGATTTCTAATTAAGATGTTGCCCTCTTCATTCTGCAAACTCTTTGCTCTACTTATGCAATAGTATCATTTACTATCAGCTAGAAATCTCCCCTAGGCAAGACATAACAATTTATTTTAAGGAAACAATTTTGGTGTAAAAAGTTTTCTAGCTGGATTAATGAGAAGAGACCTAGACACGTGGAAGTTCGCGTTTCCATTTAAAGGCTTCACATATGCTGATTTTCACTGGGTAAAGCTGAAGATTACCTATGTAAGTGTCAGAATAGTCCAGCATGTAGGTCAGGTGGCCCTGAATTAATCTCACTATGCTGAACAATACCTACTTTTCCTCAATTATTCATGATTTATTCTTATTAATGTTTGCAAACTCAACATATTGGTCAGACCTCACTAAGGTGTATTCAAGAAAATTAATGTGTCAGAAAAAGCTGTAGCTAATGTATATGAATAACACTTAAAATTTAGGGAAATTTTTAAATGTCAGGGTATTAAGAATGGGCTTATTGCTCCACTTGCTGTTTTACAGCTCATCAAATGGCACTATATATTTATTCTATGTGTTTTTTCTTAAGGTAATAATGTCTGGATAAATTTCAATTTTATTCATGATGTAGTAATACAGATCTAAACAAGTAAACTTGACATGCTAAGTATTTATAAAACATGTTTTAATTTTCCTTTTCCAAGAGAAGCTTTTTCCCACACAATGCAGTTTTTCGTTTGAACACATTTTCCTCCATATTATTGCTGCCTATAATGATGCCAAGTGGCAGTGCCCTGAATATAGCATCTGTATAGTTATGTATTTCCAGAAACTGGCCACATAATAACCCATCACCGGTCCACTCCAACATGTCGAACTGTGATTATCTGCTTAGTTGTATCTCCCAACCCTAGCCTCCTTTCATTTTGAGCACACAACTGCACAGCTATTTACTGTTGTTAAAGCATCTGTTTGGGGGCATGTCATCAATTCTAGTGCTGTTGGCATCAAATAGTTGGCCAGATTCCCTTATGGAATTTTATAATTTGTTTTCTTTATATTTTGGAGCAGGCCAGTAACTTTTTAGAAAGGAAGATTATGGATCAGATGTATAGTTCCCCAGACATTGTTTCTGTTTTTGATATGTAAATATGTTCTTTAATCATCAAAACACCTAGGAGACATGCTCAGTTGATCAGGCATTTTGGGACAAAAAAAAAAAGCAAGAGGGAAGATAGTCAATGAAAGACAAGAAACCCATGAAAAAATGAATGTTTTCCTAGAGGAAAGGCTGAAACAATTTAATTTATAATAGAGATATCATTGAGTAAATAGGCATTCAAGGAAGTGAAGAGAATTTTAGAAAAGCTAAATAGACTGTCACTGAGTGAAAGTTCCTGACTCAGGAGTCACAAAGTCCTTGGTTCAAGTCCTTAAAGCCATTTAATGCCAGCGTTGGTAGGAACAGTTCCCTTGTGTAAAATGGAGAAAATATTAGCAAACTCAAAGTGGTGTTATATAAACTAATGAGAAAATTGTAGTTGGTTAATAATTATAGTTATTTCCTTTTTTCCCCTTTAGATCCCAAGGCCTTGTCTGACTCTATTTAAAATTCTTAAAAAATATATATTTTATATGCATTAGGACATGTTCTATTTTTATAATCATTTAATCTCTTTGTCTTATTCCTCAAATTAGAGACTTCCTTAGGGCAAAAACAATATCTTATTTCTTGATTATCTGACAATGGTCTCTCTTCTAATGAATTCAAAATATTAGTTAAGCAATAGGTTTTTAATTGTTTGACATCTGGAGGGAAGGAAGACTTCCCTCTGGTGTAGAATCATTTCAGTGTTCTCAAAAAATCCTACAGAGTCATAAAATAGAATTGCAATGCAAGTTTTTCCCCATCAGCAACATTTCTGTAATTAATGCCACTTCTTTCAGTAATTTATTTAATCAGGTTCCATGGAAAAAAGATAAATAAAACACCATTATTTTGTGTTATTGATGTTATTTTATTATGATAAATAAAACAATCTGTGCCTGAAGTTCCAAGTTTAGTTCACATAGCTAAGAAAAAAAAGAATGCAATAAATTATGTAATAAATATATACACCAGTCCTAGGAGAAGAGGTAGAATTGTGCCTGTAGAAGTCTTCCTAGATGAGGTAAAAATTGATTTGATCCTTGTTGGATGCATATCAATTTAGAGATACACAAAAATGAAATTAATTTCAGATTGAAAGAAGAGCATATATCAATCAATGAAGAAGTGAAAGAGCATCAAATACACAGAAAACTACACATTTCCCAGGATTGCTGAAGTATGGAGTGAGAAGAATGGTTTGAAAGATTAGGTGCTACAGGACCTAATATGTCTTCTTAAGGAGTTTGAGTTTTTTCCAGAAATAGAATAATTTTAAGATAAGCAGAGGCTTACAAGTTTTGAAATTTTAAAAGATAATTTTATAACTGTTTGAAGGATGGGTTTAATGAAAAATAAATAGAAGCAAAACAGTTAAAAGAAGTTAAGTAAGTCTGGTATAACGTAATAGCAGTGAGGATGGGAAAGAGAGCTGTATATGAGATAAATGGCAGATTTTAATAATTGAATGAATTTAAATAAAGAGAATGTCATAGGTTAAGCTTCCCTGGAAACAGATATTGTGGCAGAGCTGTGTGTACACAAAGGTCAGTTGGGAGTGCTCTAGGAATCAACCCAATGCAGGAATAAAGGGAGGCAGGATTCTACAGAAGAGGTTGGGTTATTGATGTAGTCTAAACAGAGGTCATTCAATATGACAAGGACCTCTGAAGCTAGGATGGAAGTTCAGAATTGGGCATGGACCAATCTCTGAACTTGACCCTAGGAGTATCCTTGAAGTAAGGTCAGTGTGATGGCATTGGGGGCTTAGTTGTGAGCTGTTAGCTCCAGGGCAATAAATGTCTTCGTCTAGGCAATGCATGATTGCATTCAGTGCAGAGAAGGAAAGGGAGAGGCCAAAAATTTTTTCTAAGTTTGAGATTAAGATCATCTAAGTGTGATTTATGGACAGTTCCTTAAAAACATATATTTCTAACAATAACATTAGGTATTATATAGTACTGTTGATGTTCTTTTTGAGAACAACCAAGAGCAACAAGACCCCTTTTGTTATTGTCTTTAAGGAAATAGAAAAGACCAGTGAGAACTTCTTATGAAAAGTCATTGCAATTGTGTCTTTACTGCAGTACAGTAGGCCGTCCATATCTGCAGGTTCCACATCTGTGGATTCAACCAAATCTGGATTGAAAATACATGGGGAAAAAAAATCCCAGAAAGTTCCAAAAAGTGAAACTTGAGTTTGTCCCTAGCTGGCAACTATTTACATAACATTTACTTTGTATTGAACTGGAAGTCTGTACATTTTTACCACCTTCACCAATTTCATCCACCCCCCACTGCCTCTGGTAACCACCAATCTGTCTATATCTATGAGTTCAATTTGTTTTAGTTTTTAGATTCTACATTTCAATGAGATTATATGGTATTTGTCTTTGTCTGATTTATTTCACTTAGCTTAATGCCCTCAAGGTCCATCCATGTTGTTGCAAATGGCAGGATTCCCTTCTTTTTATGGCTGAATAATATTTCATTGTGTATGTGAGTATGTATCACATTTTTCTTTACCCATTGATGCATTGATGGACACATAAGTTGTTTCAATATCTTGGCTATTGTAAATAATGCTGCAATAAACATAAGGATGCAGATATATTTTCCAGTTAGTGTTTTCGTTTCCTTCAGATAAATACCTACATGTGGAATTTCAGGATCATATGGTAGTTCTATTTTTAATTTTTGAGGAACCTCAATACTGTTTTCTATAATGGCTTCACCAATCTACATTCCAAGTAACAGTGCAAGAGGGTTCCCTTTTTTTTCACATCTGTGCCAACACTTGTTATTTCTTGTCTTTTTGATAATAGCTGTTCTAATAGGTGTGAAGTGATATCTCATTGTGGGTTTGATTATATTTCCCTGATGATTAATGATGTTGGGCACCTTTTCATGTACCTATTGACCATCTCTATGCCTTCTTTGTAAAAATTGCTATTCAGATCCTCTGCCCATAATTAAATTAGATTTTTTTTTCTTTTTCTTTTTTCCTTTTTTTTTTTTTGCTGTTGAGTTGTATGAGTTCTGGATGTACTTTAGATATTAACCCCTTATCAGATATACAATTTGCAAATATTTTCTCCCATTTCATAAGTTGCCTTTTCATTTTAATGATGGTTTTCTTTGCTGTTCAGAAGTTTTTTAGTTAGATGTAGTCCCAATTGGTCATTTTTGCTTTGGTTGTCTTTGCTTTTGGTGTTAAATCCAAGAAATTATCACCAAGAACAATGTCAAAGAGCTTACCACCTATGTTTTCTTCCAGGAGTTTAATGGCTTCAGGTCTCACATTCAAGTCCTTATTCCATGTTGAGTTGATTTTTCTGTATGGTGTAAGATATTGGTCCAGTTTCATTCTTTCACATGTGGCTATCCAGTTTTCTAAACATCATTAATTGAAGAGGCTATCCATTTCCCATTGTATATTCTTGACTCCTTTGTCATAAATTAATTGCCCATATATGTGTGGGTTTATTATGGGCTATCAGATCTGTTCCATTGAACTATATGTCTGTCTTTATGCCAATGCCATACTGTTTTGATTACTATAGCCTTGTAAATATGTTTTGAAATCAGGACTTGTGATACAACCAGCTTTGTTCTTCTTAAGTTTGCTTTGACTATATGGTCTCTTTTGTGATTCCATATAAATTCTAGAGTTGTTTGTTCTCTATTAAAAATGCCATTGGAATTTTGATAGGGATTATAATGAATCTGTTGTTTGATTTGGACAGTATGAAAATTTTAATAATATTAATTCTTCCAACCTCTGAGCATGAAATATCTTTCTATATACTTTTGACATCTTCAGCTTTATTTTTATCAATGTCTTATAGTTTTCAGTGTACAAGTTTTTCACCTCCTTGGAAAAATTTATTTCTAGTTATTTTATTTTTTGAATAAAATTGTAAATAGGATTGTTTTTGTAATTTTTCTTTCTGATAATTCATTATTAGTGTATAGAAAAGCAACAGATTTTTGTTTATTCATCTTTATCTTGCAACTTTACTGAATTCATTCTTTAATTCTAATAGTTTTTCTGGTGTAGAATTTAGGGTTTTCATATATATCATGTCAACTGCAAACAGTGACAGTTTTAATTCTTCCATTCTAATTTGGATGATTTTTATTTCTTTTTCTTGCCTAATTGCTCTAGGTAGAACTTCCAATCCTATGCTTAATAAAAGTAGCAATAGTGGATAGTCTTGTCCTGTCCCTTGTCTTAGAGGAAATGATTTCAGTTTTTTACCATTGAGTATGATGTCAGCTGTGGCCTTGTCATATATGGCCTTTATTATGTTGAGGTAAATTTCATGTATACCCACTTTCTTGAGAGTTTTTATCATAAATGGATGTTGAATTTTGTCAAAGGTTTTTTATATATCTATTGAAATAATCATATGACTTTTATTCTTCATTTTGTTAATGTGATATATCATGTTGGTTGATTTATAGGTGTTGAACAATCTTTGCATCCCTGGAATAAATCCCACTTGATCATGTTGTGTCATCATTTTAATATATTGTTGAATTTAGTTTGCTAATATTTTGTTAAAGATTTTTGCATCTATGTCCATCATGGATATTAGCCTATAGTTTTCTTTTCTTGTAGTGTCCTTATCTGGACAGAAAATGACACTATAAGAAAACTATAAACCAATATCCTTAATGAATATAGATACATAAATTCTCAACAAAATCCTAGCAAACCAAATTTAATAGCACATTAAAATGATTATAAATTATGACCAAGTGGTATTTATACCTGGGATGCACCAAGAGTGCATGAGGGCTCCAATTATTGTTATTCAACCCCACTGGTTATGCTGTTATCTGTTTTGTTTAAGTTTTTATGATGGTCACCCTAACATGCATGAGGTGATATTTCATTGTAGTTTTGTTTTACATGTTCCTGATGATTAGTGATGTTGAACTTTTTTATATACCCATTGGCCGTTTGTATGTCTTTTTTGAAGTAATGTCTATTCAGGTCCTTGCTCATTTTTTTTTTATCAAGTTACCTGTTTTGTTTGTTTGTTTGCTTAGTTTTGTTTTCGCTATTGAGTTGTAGAAGATTCTTATATACTTTGGAGGTTAACTCTTTATCAAATATATGATTTGAGTTTTTTTTTTCCTTTTCCACAGATTAACTTTTCACTCTGTTGAATGTTTACTTTCCTGCACAGATGTGCTTTGATGTTCCACTTGTATGTTTTTGCTTTTGTTGCCTGTGATTTGGTGTCAAATTCAAGCAATCATTTCTAAGACCAATGTAATGGTATTCTCCTTATGTTTTCTTCTAGGAGTTTTATAGATTCAGGTCTTACATTTAAGTCTTTAATCCATCTGGAGTTGAATTTTTTGTATTGTGTAAAATATGGGTCCTATTTTATTCTACTTCTACTTCTTCCTTTTTAATTTGTATGCCTTTTATTACTTTTTCTTAATTATACTCACTAGTAGTTCCAGTACTATGTTGGAAAGAGTTGGTGAGAATGGGTATCCTTGTTTTCTTCCCTGATCTTAGAGAAATGTCTTTTGGTTATTATTATTACTGTTGAGTATGATTTAGCTGCAGCTTTTATTATGTTTAAGAAATTTTCATTATTCCTTGTTTGTTAGTGTTTTTAATAATGAAAAAGGTTTAAATTTTGTCAAATGCCTTTTCTGCATCTATTGAGATGATTATATAATTTTTATCCTTTGTTTTGTTAATGTGGTGTATCACACCAATTCATTTTTGTATGTTGAACCATTCTTCTATCCCAGGAATAAATCCTGCTTGGTCATGGTGTATGATTCTTTTAGCTAGCATTTTGTTGAGAAATTTTGTATCTATATTCATCAGGGATATTGCTTTGTAGCTTTCTTATAGTGTCTATTTCTGGCTTTGGTATCAGGATAATGCTGGCTTCATAAAAATAAGTTGGGAAATATTCCCTCCTCTTCATTTTTTGGGGAGGGTTTGAGAAGCATTAGCAATCTTCCCTAAATAATTCAGAGAATTTACTAATGAGTCCATCTGGTTCTGGTCTTTTCTTTGTTGGGATGTTTTGGATTACTGATCTCCTTGCTGAGACTTAGTCTTAGTAGGTTGTTGTTTCTAGGAATTTATCCATTTCTTCTAGGTTCCCCAATTTGTTAGCATATGATTGTTCATAGTGGCCCCTTATGAGCCTTGTATTTCTGTAGTATCAGTTGCAATGTCTCCTTTTTCATTTATAATTTCATTCATTTAAGTCCTCTTTCTTTTTTGCTTGACTAGTCTAGTTGATGTTTTATCAATTTTGTTTGTCTTTAATAAAAAACAACTCTAAGTTTTGTTGATCTTTTTTAGTCTTTCTAGTTCCTATTTTATTTACTTTTAATCTCTATTAGTTCTTTCCTTCTGCTAATTTTGTGCTTAGTTTTTTCTTTTCTAGTGTCTTGTGGTGTAAATTTAAATTGTTTAAGATCTTCATTTTTAATGTAGGTATTTATTGCTTTAAATTTCCTCTGAGTACTACTTTGCTGCATGCTATAAGTTTTGGCATGTCATATTTTTGTTTGCAAATTGTCCCAAGATATTTTCTAATTTCCCTCAATTCATTTTTTGACTTGGTTGTTTCAGAGCATGATGTTTAATTTCCACATATTTATGAATTTTCTAACTTTCCCTCTGCTATTGCTTTCCAGTTGTATTCCACTGTGATGGGAGGATATACTTGGTATTATTTCAGTCTTCTTAATTTTGTGGCCTAATATGTGATCTGTCACAGAGAATGTTCTATATGCACTTGAGGAGAGTATGTGTTCTGTTGCTGTTGAGTGCAATATTCTGTTTATGTCTGTTAGACCTGATTGTTCTATAGTGTTTAGTCCTCTGTTTCCTTAATGTTCTTCTGTCTGATTGTTCTATCCATAATGAAAATGGGTATTAAAATATCCTGATATTGGGCTTCCCTGGTAGCGCCCCAGTAAAATTTTGTAAACGCAGAGCCTGCGTGTCCGGAGCCTGTGCTCCGCAACGGGAGAGGCCACAACAGTGAGAGACCCGCGTACAGCAAAAAAAAAAAAAAAAGAAAAAAATATCCTGCTATTATTGCATTGTTATCTATTTCTCCCTTCTGTTCTTTCAATATTTGCTGACAGGGAAGGATTTACTACTGCCATCATTTTTTTTTTTTTTTTTGCGGTACACGGCCCTCTCACTGCCGTGGAGCACAGTTGCGGAGCACAGGCTCCGGACGTGCAGGCTCAGTGGCCATGGCTCACGGGTCTAGCTGCTCCACGGCATGTGGGATCCTCCCAGACTGGGGCATGAAACCGTGTCCCCCACATCAGCAGGAGGACTCTCAACCACTGCGCCACAAGGGAAGCCCTATTGCCATCTTTTTAATTGTCTTGTGTGTCTTGTAGCTTCTTTGTCTTCTTCTCTTTTGCTGTGTTCCTTTGTGTTTCATTATATTTGTTGTGACATGCTTTTATTTCGTTCTCATTTTCTTTTGTGAATTTTCTCTAGGTATTCTCTTTGTGATTACCATAGGACTTATATAAAGCATATTATAGTTACAAAAATTTATTTTCAGCTTATGATAACAATTTCAATCATATGCAAAATTTTACACTTTTGCTTCTTCCTCTTCCACACACATTTTATGCTATTGATGTCACAAATTATTCCTTGTTTTACCCTGTATTCATTAATATATTTTACATAGATTTTTCTTTTAAATTCTATACAGGAATTAAAAGTAATTTACATACCATCATTACAGTATTACAGCATTCTGTATTTGTCTATATATTTACCCTATCAGCATTCTTATGCTTTCATATTACTATAAGGCATCCTTTTTTTTCAACATGAAAGACTCCCTTTGGCACATTTTCTAAGTCAGAGCTAGTGGTTGATAAGCTCCCTTAGTTTTTGTTTTTTGGAGAATGTCTTTTTCTCCTTCATTATTGAGGGACAGATGTGCTAGGTATAGTATTCTTGGTTAGATTATTTTTGTTGTTTCTTTCAGCCCTTGGAATATATTATACTACTCCCTTCTGATCTGCAATGTTTTTGCTGATAAATCTACTGATAGTCATATTAGGATCTCCCTCATACACAGTGTGTCAATTTTTCTTGTTTTCAAAATTTTCTCTTTGTCTTTGACTTTGACAGTTTGATTATAATATATCTCATTGTGGATTTCTTCGGGTTTCTCCTATTTTCTGTCTGCCGAGCTTCTTGAATCTGAATGCCCAGATTTGAGAAGTTTTCAACTATTATTTCTTCAAATGAGCTTTCTCTCCCTGTCTTTCTCTTTTAACTTTTTGAGATACAATAATGTGTATATTGTATATCATATGTATAATGAGTACATATGGTGTCCCATACATCCATTAGATTTTCCTCACTATTCTTCATTCTTTTTTTCTTTTTATTCCTCTGGCTGGATAATTTCAAATGACTTGTATTTTAATTTGCTTATTTGTTCTTCTGCTAAATCAAGTCTGCTATTGAATCTCTTTAATGCAATTTTCAATGCAGTTATTTTTTTTTTGAAATCCAAAATTTCTCTTTGGGTCTTTTATTTTTTATCTCTTTGTTGAAATTCTCATTTTGTTCATGCATTGTCTTTCTAAACCCAATGAGCATCTTTATGATAATTGTTTTGAATTATTTTTTCAGATAATTTATAGACCTCTTTCTATATGTTCAATTTCTAGAGATTTATTTTGTTACTTTTAATGGTCTATGTTTTCCTGTTTGTTCATGTTTCTCATAATTTTGTGCTGGTATCTGTGCACTTTAAAAAACAGCCATCTCTCCCAGTCTTTACAGCCTGAGTTCCTATGGGAAATACCTCCTAGAAATTCTGAGGGCTTCTCATAACTTTTTGATAGATGTGTCTTCTCTGGACATGTACATGTAAATTTCCAGTTATAGTCTTTACCAGTTTCTCTTTTCAGAAGCTTGCAATATCTTGCTCTCTTTTGTGCTGATTTGTGGTACTGCTGGTTTTGTGGAGCAGCAGGAGGCCACAATTAAGTGGCCTGTCCCTCTTTTGTTCTTATTGGCCCCAGGATCTGGAGTTTCTGGGTGCCATCAATGCTCCCATGTAGGCAAGACAGAAACTAGTCCTTCAGACAGCCCCCTAAAAAGACAGAATATTAGATGTGTACTTCAGCTATCTCTCTTCCCAAGAAGTCAGGAGCTGGGGATTTACTCCTGTTTGCTCCATGTTGTGCCAGGAGAGAAGGGCTCTGGCAGGTGTATACATGTGTACATAGTATTCCATTGCCACCTTTGTTCTCAGTATCTCCCAACTTGATACCCTTTCCTTTCAGCTCTTAGATTTGGGAAAGACAGAAACCAGTCTCTTGGGCAGTCCTCTCCCCCAGAACTGGAAAGTTGGACACACAGCGTGCAACTGTTCTCCTTTTTCCCAGAGGTAGAATTCACCAAACAAATTGATCTCTGTCTGTTGTACCATGGGTCTTGCAGAGCAGGAACAAGCCTCAAGCAAGCTTCCCTCCTCTCTTTTGTTCTCATTAGCTCTCAGGCATCTAAAATATGCTGATCCCATCAGCACTCACAGACGGGCGATACAGAAACCAGATGAAAGAGTAGGCTTCACCCCCTCAATCCCCCCAAAACCAGAAGGTTGGACGCATGCTCCAACTTTTTCTCCTCACAAGGAATAACCAACAGTTGGGTTTTTTACTGATTGCTTTGTGCTTTTCCATGTGGGAGGGGCACTGGTGGGTGCATACCTGGTATTCTAAACCATCACTTTTCTTCTCTAGGTTCAGGAAAAATAGAATCCTGTCCCTCCAGCAGGCTTCTGAAAAGTCAGAACTTTGGATGTATGGTCCACTCTTCTCTCTTTGTCTCTACAAGAACCTAAGAGTTGGAATTTTCTTCTCTATTGCACTGTGGTATGCTGAGGGGAGAGGGTGTAGAGAGTGGGTGCCAAAATTTTCCTTCCTGCTTGAATGCAGCTGTTTTCACACTCACCTGGGATGCAGGAACCTCATAACTGGTTTCTGAATTTCTCATGAAGGGAGTTGTTCTGTATATTTTTAATTTGAAATCTTAGTAGGGAGGGTCTGAGTCTTCCTATTCTACCATCTTGCTGACATCACTCCCTCTCAAAGTCACTATTTTTAATCAAACTATGCAGTTATAAACTTTCTTCCTCTGACCTCTATATCATTTTATTTTAATATCTTTTCAAACACTTATGTTACCTTGCATGATAAATATTTAACATTTACTCTATAATCTCTTAGAGATTAGAATTTTCTGAGGGAAGCAATTATGTCTTTTTCAACTTTGTATCACCTCATTGCTTAGTAACTAATTATTAAAAGAATGAATCATGTATTCTTTTCAATTTATTTTTCTATACATATAAAATAAAAAAAATCTATGCCTTCATATTTCAACAATAAGATCCCAACCCTTTTCTTCACGTGCTTATATGTGTAGCTATCATTAGATCTTACTTGCAATTGTATTTTTAATTTCAAATTCCAATTGTTCATTACTGGTATATAGGCAATCAATTAACTTTTGTATATTAACCATTTATCCTGAAACATTGCTATAATTATTTACAAGTTCCAGGAGAATTTTATTGATTCTTTGGGATTTTCTATAGACAATCATGATATCTGAGAACAAAGACATTTTTATCTCTTTTTTCTCAATCTGTGTACCATTTATGGCATTTTCTTGTATTTTTGCAATAGCTAGGACTTCTGATACAAAGTTGTATAAAGTGGTGAGACGGGGCATTCTTGCCTTGTTCCTTGTATTAGGGGGAAAGCAACTAATTTCTCACCATGAGGTTAAATGTTAGCTGTAGGTTTGTTGTAGATGTTCTTTATTAAGTTGAAAAACTTGTTCTCTGTTCCCATTTTGCTGAGATATTTTTATCCACTAATGGTTTTTGGATTTCGTCAAAAGCTTCTGTTGCATCAATTAATATAATCAGATAAATTTTTCTTCCTTAATCCATTGATGTAGTAGATTATATTAATTGATTTTTTTAACGTTGAATCAGCTTTGTATATCTGGAATAAAACCCATTTGGTCATGGAGTATACTATTTTTTATATATTCTTTGATTTGACTTGCTAATATTTTAAGACTTTTAATTTTTTTTCATGAGAAATATTGATCTATAGTTTTTCTTTCTTTTAATGTCTTTATCTGGTTTTGGTATTACTGTTGGTCTAATAGAATGAACTGGGAAGTTGGATTAGTTCTCTGGAACTGCCAAAGTAAAAAATATCACAGACTGAATGGCTTACACAACATAAATTTATTTTCTCACAGTTCTGGAGGCTAGAAATCCAAGATCGAGATGTTGGCAGGTTTGGTTTCTACTGAGGCCTTGCTCCTTGGCCTGTAGATGGCCATCTTCTTGCTATGTCCTGACATCATCTTTCCTCTGTGCATGTGCATCCCTGGTCTGCATGTGTACATAAATTTCCTCTACTTTGAAGGACACCAGTCGCATTGTATTATGGTCTACTATCACAGTCTCACTGTAACTTTACCACATCTTTAAAGACTTTATCTCCAAATACAGTCATATTCTGAGGCACTGCATATTAGGGTCTCAACAAGTGAATTTCAGAGACACAATTCAGTTCATAAGAGAAGTGTTCACCCTGCTTATGTTTTCTGCAAGAGATTATAAAGAATTGGCATAATTTCTTCCTAAAATGTTTGGTAGAATTCATTATTGAAACCATTTAGGCTTGATGCTTTTTTTTTGTGGTGTTATTATTTTTTCATTTCTTTAATATATATAGACCTATTAAGATTCTTTTTCCATATGTGAGTTTCAGTTATTAGTGTATTCAAGAATTGGTTCAATTTCATCTAATTTATGAAATTATGTCCATAGGGTTATTCAGAATATCCCTTTACTATGCTTTTGATGTCCTTGGGATCAGTAGTGATGATTTTTATTTCATTTCTAATATTGGTAATTATATCTTCTTTTATTCTTGATTTTTCTGGCTATGAGTTTGTCAATTTTATTTCTTTTCAATAACAAATTATTGATTTTAGATCTTTCTCTTTTTCTGATATATTCATTCAAAGCTATACATATCTCAATAAGTACTGTTTTGCTCCATACCACAAATTTTCATTAAGTTCAAAATATTTTAATATGTCTCTTGAAACTTCTTTGACCCATATTTTATTTAGAAGTGTGCTGTTTAATCTCCGGGGATTTTCCAATTATCTTTTTGTTAGTGATTTCTGGTTTCATATTTGTGGCCTGGTAGCATATGTTGCATGATTTCTATTATTTTAAATTGTTTTCAGATGTGTTTTATTACCTAGAATGTAGTTTATCATGTAATGTAGTTCCATGTGAGCTTGAGAAGAATGTGTATTCTGCATTTGTTGGATGAAGCATCTATAAATGTCATTTACAGCAAGTTGATTGTTGGTGCTTTTCAGGTCAAATATATCCTGACTGATTATTTGCCTGCTTAATCTATCAGTTACTGAAAGAGGAATGTTTAAATCTCTAACTATAACACTAGATCTATTTCACCTTATAATTTTATTTAATTGTTTATTTATTTACCTACCTACCTCAGGTATTTTGACACTCTGTTGCTATGTACATAAGTGTTAAGGATTATTATGTCTTCTTAGAGAATTAACCCCTTTATTATTATGTAATCTCCCTATTTATCTGTAATAATTTTCTTTGTTATGAAGTTTGCTTTGTCTGAAATCATTAGAGCTACTTAAACTTTCTTCTGGTTAGTGTTAGCATAGTATATCTTTCTT
This sequence comes from Tursiops truncatus, assembly GCF_011762595.2. Classification (NCBI taxonomy): domain Eukaryota; kingdom Metazoa; phylum Chordata; class Mammalia; order Artiodactyla; family Delphinidae; genus Tursiops; species Tursiops truncatus. The sequence goes on along the minus strand of NC_047035.1, from coordinate 55,898,163 downwards.
TGTCCCTTTACTTTTAAACTGAGTCATTAAAGTTAAAGAGAATTTCTTATAGACAACATATGTTGGTGTATTTTTTTTTTAAATATACTCTGACATTCTCTGTCCTTTATTTGGTGTATTTATCACACTCATATTTAAAGTGATTACCGAAATTGTTTAATCTGTACCATATTTGTAACTGTTTTCTCTTCATTTAAATTATCTCTTTTTTCCTCTATTTTACAGGCTTCACTGATTTTTATAGTGCATTTATATAATTTCATTTTATCTCCTCTCTTAAGATATTGATTATATTTCTTTTAAACATTTTTTTAGTGTTTCACTAAAAATTTTGCAGGATTCAGTTACAACTAATCTGAGTACATACTCAAATAACACTGTACAGCTTTATAGGAGTGCAAGAACCTAATAACAAATTATTCACAATTCTTCCTTCCCATCCCTTATAATGTGGGTGTCATTTATTTCACTTTTCCATATTTTATAATCACCCAATACACTGTTGTCATTCTTACTTTGAATAAACAGTTTTCTGTTAGATTAGTTCAGAATAGGAAAATAAAATATTTTATTTGACCATCATTTATTCCTTCTCTGACACTATTCCTTTCTTTATGTAGATCTGAGTTTCTGACTATATAATTGTCTTTCTTCATGAAGAACTTGCTTTAACATTTTTTTGCAGAGAAGATCTACTGGTAATGAATCCCCTTAATTTTTCTTTGTTTATAAAAGCCTTCCTGTATTTTTCATTTTAGAAGCAAAATTCTGAAGACCTCTAGGTTGGTGGTGGTGGTTGTATTTTATTTTTTCTTTTAACAGCTTAAATATTTCACTTTAAATATGTAAATAACAGCTTAAATATTTCACTCTACTTCTTAGCATGTTCCTCCTCTAGTAAGGTGCTTTTTAAAAATTTTTAAATTTAAATTTAAATTTTAAATTTAAATTTAAATGTTTTTTTTAAATTTATTTAAAAAAGTTTTTTGGCCACATGGCCAAAAACATGGCATGTGGGATCTTAGTTTCCCTACCAGGGATCAAACTCATGCCTGCTGCATTGGAAACATGGAGTCTTAACCACTGGATTGCCAGGGAATTCCCATAAGATGCTTATCTTTTTTCCCTTTCTGGCTGCTTCTAAGATTTTCTCTGCCTTTTGTTTCTTGCAGTTTGAATATGATATGTCTAGGTGTAGTATTTTTGTTATTTATCCTTCATGGTGATTGTTAGCTAAGAATCCTATATCTCTGTTTTGTTGTCTCTATTAGTCAAAGTTCTCCAGTGAAACAGAATCAATAGAATGTGTGTGTGTGTGCACACGCATGCACACACGTGTGCGCACAAACATGCATGCATATGAGAGAGAGAGGGAGGGTGTAGAGAGTGAGAGAGGTTTATTCTAAGGCATTGGCTCACATGCTTGTGGTGGTTATGTCCAAAATCTGCAGGATTGGGAGGCAGACTGGACACTCAGGCAAGAGTTGCACTTTGAATACAAAAGCAATCTACTATCAAGATTCTTCTGTGGTGAGAATAAGTTGGTCTTTGTTTTATTAAGGCCTTCAGCTGACTGGATGAATCCCATTCACATATGGAGAGTAATTAGTTTTACTCAAAGGCCGTGCATTTAAATGTTAGTCTAATTCACAAAACACCTTCACAGAAACATCCAGTATATTTGACCAAATATCTAGGCACTATGGCTTAGCAAAATTGACATATAAAATTGACAATCACAGTGTCTGTCATTAATTTTGAAAAATTTGTGGTAATTATTACTTCAATTATTTCTTCTGTATCAATATATCTTTTTCTTTCTGCTCTCCAATAATATATTCAACTTTTGAATTGTCTTACAATACTGGATGTTCTGTTGTGATTTTTCTCCCCATCCTTTTCTCTTTTTGCTTTTCTTTTTATTCTTGTTTAATGCTTTTATTTATTTTTAACATTTTTATTTTACTTAGGAGTATCATTGATTAACAATGTTTTGTTAGTTTCAGGTGTATAGCAAAGTGATTCAGTTTTACATATATATGTATCTATTCTTTTCTAAGTTAGGTAATTACAGAATATTGAACAGAGTTCCCTGTGCTATACAGTAGGTCCTTGTTGGTTATCTATTTAAAATATAACAGTGTGTATGTGTCAATCCCAAACTTCCAATCTATCCCTCCCCTCACCCTTCCCCCCGGTAACCATAGTTTGCTTCCTACATTTGTAAATATTTCTGTTTTGTAGGTCAGTTCATTTATGTAAATTTTTTTAGACTCCACATGAAAGCGATATCATATGATATTTGTCTTTCTCTAACTTATTTAGTAGGATAATCTCCAGGTCCGTTTATGTTGCTGCAAATGGCATTATTTCATTCTTTTTAATGGCTGAGTAATATTCCATTGCATATATGTACCACCTCATCTTTATATTCATTCACCTGTCAATGGACATTTAGGGTGCTTCCATGTCTTGCTATTATAAATAGAACTGCAATGAAATTGGGGTGAATATATCCTTTTGAACTGTGTTTTTCTCTGGATATATACCCAGGAGTGGGATTGCTGGATCATATGGTAGCTCTATATTTAGTTTTTTAAGGAACCTCCATAACGTTCTCCAAAGTGGCAGTACCAATTTACATTCCCATCAACAGTGTGGGAGGGTTCCCTTTCATGCACACCTTCTCCAGCATTTATAGTTTGTAGACTTTTTGATGATGGCGATTCTGACTGGTGTAGGTGATATCTCATTGTAGTTTTAGTTTGAATTTCTCTAATAATTAGCAATGTTGAGCATTTTTCTTGTTCCTCTTGGCCATCTGTATGTCCTCTTTGGAGAAATGTCTATTTAGGTCTTCTGCCCATTTTTTGATTGGGTTGTTTGTTTTTTTTGATATTGACCTGCATAACGGTTTGTAAATTTTGGAGCTTAACCCCTTGTCGATCTCATCATTTGCAAATATTTTCTCCCATTCTGTGGGGTTTTTGTTTTTTTTATGGTTTCCTTTGCTGTGCAAAAGCTTTTGAGGTTAATTAGGTCCCATTTGTTTATTGTTGTTTCCATTAATTTTGGAGACATATCAAAAAAGATATTGCTGTGACTTATGTCAAAGTGTGTTCTGCCTATGTTTTCCTCTAAGAGTTTTATAGTAGCTAGTGTTACATTTAGGTCTTTAATCCATTATGAGTTTGTTTTTGTGTACAGTATTAAACAATGTTCTAATTTCTTTTTTTACATGTAGCTGACCAGTTTTCCAGCAGCATTTATTGAAAAGACTGTATTTTCTCTACTGTATAGTCTTGCCTCCTTTGTCACAGATTAATTGAGCATAGGTGCGTCAGTTTATTACTGGATTTTCTGCTTGTTCCATTGATCTATATTTGTTTTTCTGCTGTTTTAATGACTACCATATTGTTTTAATGACTAACTTTGTAGTATTGTCTGAAGGCAGGGAACCTCCTCCAGCTCTATTTTTTTTTCACAAGATTGCTTTGGCTATTCAGGGTCTTTTGTGTCTCTATACAAATTTTAAGATATTTTGTTCTAGTTCTGTGAAAAATGCCATTGGTAATTTGATAAGGATTGCATTGAATCTGTAGATTGACTTGGGTAGTATAGTCATTTTGACAATATTGATTCTTCCAATACAAGAAAATGGTATATCTTTCCATCTATTTGTGTCATCTTTGATTTCTTTCACCAGTGTCTTTTAGTTTTTTGGAGTACAGGTCTTTTGCTTCCTTAGGTAGGTTTATTCCTAGGTATTTTATTCTTTTTGATGCAATGGTAAATGGGATATTTTCTTTAATTTCTCTTTCTGATCTTTCATTTTTAGTGTATAGAAATGCAGTATATTTCTGTGTATTAGTTTTGTATCCTGCAACTTTACCAAATTCATTGATGAGCTCTAGTAGTTTTCTGGTGGCATCTTTAGGATTTTCTATGTATAGTATCATGTCATCTGCAAATAGTCACAGTTTTACATCTTTGTTCCCAATTTGGATTTCTTTTATTCCTTTTTCTTCTCTGATTGCCATGGCTAGGGCTTCCAAAACTATGTCGAATAAGAGTGGCAAGAGTGGACATCCTTGTCTTGTTTCTGATCCTAGAAGAAATACTTTCAGTCGTTCACCATTGAGTATTATATTACCTGTAGGTTTGTCATATATGGCCTTTGTTATGTTGAGGTATGTTCCCTCGTTGACCACTTTCTGGAGAGTTTTTGTCATAAAAATGTTTTGAATTTTGTCAAAAGCTTTTTCTGCATCTATTGAGATGATCATATGGTTCTTATTCTTCAGTTTTTTTAATGTGGTATATCACATTGATTTGAAGATTTTGAAAAATCCTTGCATGCCTGGGATAAATCCCACTTTATTATTTTATATGATCCTTTTAATGTATTGTTTGATTTAGTTTGCTAGTATTTTGTTGAGGATTTTTGTGTCTATGTTCATCAGTGATACTGGCCTGTAATTTTCTTTTGTGTGTGTGTGATATCTTTGTCTGGTTTTGGTGTCACAGTGATGGTGGCCACATAGAATGAGCTTGGGAGTGTTTCTTCCTCTACAATTTTTTGTAAGAGTTTCAGAAGGGTAAGTGTTAACTCTTTTCTAAATGTTTGATACAATTCACCTGTGAAGCCATCTGCTCCTGGACTTTTGTTTGTTGGAAGATTTTTAAATCGCAGTTTTAATTTCAGTACTTGTGATTGGTCTGTTCATATTTTCTGTCTCTTCCTAGTTTAGTCTTTGAAGGTTCTACCTTTCTAAGAATTTGTCCATTTCTTCTAGGTTGTCCATTTTATTGGCATAAGTTGCTTGTAGTAGTCTCTTGTGATCCTTTGTATTTCTGTGGTGTCAGTTGTAACTTCTCCTTTTTCATTTCTAATGTTATTAATTTGAGCCCTCTCCCTTCTTTTCATGATGAGTCTGACTAAAGTTTCATCCATTTTGTTTATCTTCTCAGAGAGCCAGCTTTTAGCTTCATTGATTTTTTTCTATTGTTTTTATCACCTCTATTTCATTTATTTCTGATATTTATGATTTCATTCCTTCTATTAACTTTGGGTTTTGTTTGTTCTTCTTTTTCTAGTTGCTTTAGGTGTAAGGTTAGGTTGTTTATTTAGATTTTTCTTGTTTCCTGAGGGAAGATTGTATTTCTATAACCTTCCCTCTTGGAACTGCTTTTTCTGCATCCCATAGGTTTTGGATCTTCATGCTTTCATTTTCATTTTTCTCTAGGTATTTTTTGAGTTCCTCTTCAATTTCTTCAGTGATCCATTGGTTGTTTAGTAGTTTATTGCTTAGCCTCCACATGTTTGTGTTTTTTACAGTTTTTTTTCCTGTAGTAGATTTCTAATCTCACAGCATTGTGGTCAGAAATAATGCTGGATATGATTTCAGTTTTCTTAAATTTACCGAGGCTCACTTTGTAGCCCAGCATGTGATCAATCCTGGAGAATGTTCCAGGTGCACTTGAGAAGCAGTGCATTTTGCTGCTTTTGGATGGAATGCTCTGTAAATATCAATTAAGTCCATCTTGTCTAATGTGTCTAAGGCCTGTGTTTCCTTATTGATTTTCTGTCTATATGATCTGTCCATTGATGAAAGTGGGGTGCTAAAGTTCCCCACTATTATTATGTTACTGTTAATTTCTCTTTTTGTTGCTGTATTTGCCTTATATATTGAGGTGCTCCTATGTTGGGTGCATATGTATTCACAATTGTTATACCTTCTTGGATTGATCCATTGATCATTATGTAGTGTCCTTCCTTGTCTCTTGTGACAGTCTTTATTTTAAAGTCTATTTTGTGTGATATGAGTATTGCTACTCCAGCTTTCTTTTGATTTCCATTTGAATGGAATACCTTTATCCATCCCCTCATTTTCAGTCTGTATGTGTCCCTAGATCTTAAGTGGGTCTCTTGTATGCAGCATATATATATATGGGTCTTATTTTTGTATCCTTTCAGCTATTCTCTTTTAGTTGGAGCATTTAATCCATTTACATTTAAGGTAATTATTGATGTGTATGCTCTTATTACTATTTTGTTAATTATTTTGGATTTGTTTTTGTAGGTAATTTTTCTTCCCTTCCTCTTTTGTTCTCGTGATTTGATGACTGACTTTACTGTTTTATTTGGATTCCTTTTTCTTTTTTGTGTGTGTATCTATCATAGAGTTTTGGTTTGTGGTTACCATGAGGTTTTGATATAGCAGTCTATTTATAAACAAGATTGTTTTAAGTTGCTATTCTTTTAATTTCAAATGCATTTCCAATCTCCTGCATTTGTGCTGTCCTCACAATTGCTTGTTGATATCATATTTGTGTGCAGATGATTTCCTACCTTTACTGTATATTTTCCTTTACTGGTGTGTTTTTCTTTCATAATTTTCTTGTTTCTAGTTCTGGTCTTTTCCAGCTAGAGAAGTTCCTTTAGCATTTGTTGCAGAGCTGGTCTAGTGGTGCTGAATTCCCTTAACTTTTGCTTGTATGTAATGCTTTTGCTTTCTCCTTCAAAAATGAATGAAAGCCTTGCTGGGTAGAGTATTCTTGGTTGTAGGTTCTTCCCTTTCATAATTTTAAATATACTGTGCCACCCCCTTCTTGCCTGCAGAGTTTCTGCTGAAAAATCAGCTGGTAACCTTATGGGGATTCCTTTGTATGTTATTCATTTCTTTTCCCTTGTTGATTTTAATATTTTCTTTGTCTATAATTTTTGTCAATTTGATTACTATGTGTGTTGGTATGTTCCTCTCTGGGATTATCCTGCCTGGGACTCTCTGCACTTCCTGGACTTGGGTGATTGTTTCCTTTCCCATGTTAGGGAAATGTTCAGCTATTATCACTTCAAATATTTTCTCAGATACTTTCTCACTCTGTTCTCCTTCTGGGACCCCTATAATGTGAATATTGGTGAGTTTATTGTTGTCCCAGAGGTCTCTTATTCTGTTCTTATTTCTTTTTATTCTTTTCTCTTTATTCTGTTTCATGGCAGTGATTTCTACCACTCTGTCTTCCAGCTCACTTATCTGTTCTTCGGTCTCAGTTATTCTGCTATTGATTCCTTCTAGTGTATTTTTCATTTCAGTTATTGTATTGTTCGTCTCTAAAGCTATTTGGACTGTCAGTATCCTGGTTGAGATATTATACTATTGTTTTGCAAGATGTTACCATTAGGGAGACTGGGTAAAGTGTACATGGACATCTCTGTGTTATTTTTTACACCTGCATGTGAATCTACAAATATCTAAATTTTTTAAAATGGGCTTATCACAATATCTTTGTTTAAATTGTCATATTGCATTTTACAATTGAAGCACTAACATGTTTCTTAAATAATTGAAGTACTAACATGTTTCTTAAATAGTTTTAAAATCATTAACTAGTAAATTAGGCATATCCTGTTCAATTCCTTTGTATTTCTCTTTTGAAAGTTTGTGTACTTTAGGATAGTAGAGGTAATACTTTCCTACTGTAAAACAATTTATAACATAGACAGGTATAATGAATTATCCTCTTTACATCAGCCTCATCTTTTTCATTCTTTTTTACTATAATGGAATTTTTTCTTTTCTTGAAATGAAGCTGGTCATTTTTCTTATGCTTTGCATCCTTCATTTTTTTCTACTTTTTGGTATATTTGAGCTGTCAGTTAACCCTTTATCTTTAAACTTCTACATAATCTTATTTTGCTTCCATTAGCAATTACATATGCTCAATTCAGTCCAGTTTAAAACACCAAGTCAAAACAAAATGACACTTTCAAAGTTACTTTCCCCCCTGCATCTGATTCTTTCCTTTTACCAAATTCCCTTTACTTCTGTACTACAATGTAGTTTCTATCCTTAAACTTCCACAGACGTTGCAATCATTAAATGCACCAATAACCTCAGTGTTATCAAAAGTATACACAAAAGGTTCTACCAATTAAAATTTTCATTATCAGAGTCATTGCTTCCTCATTCCCAAGGTAGCACTAAGCACATTATATTTTGTATTTAATCAAAAGAAAGTGAAACTAATAATACTTAAGCTTTAGGATGCTTTAGTTACACTGTAAGAAACACTAGCAATGTATTCACATTTTTGTGTATTTTGGACAGTTTTGGAAAGTAAGATTTTTATTGTAAAAGTTTAACACTTTTGTCTTTTTACACTTTAAATTGCTCTCATTTACAATTCCCTTTCTTTTGAGTGGCATTGGCATGGTCTCTGACATTTCCTGGATCTAGATAAGGGGGTGTTGAGTTTGGCCATAGTGGGAAATATTTATGTGTTTCATAGTTGCCTTTGTAAGTCATTCTGATATAGGAATGACTTCCATCTTCTATCTCCCTCTGTGCCAATACATTAGATATCATGGCAAGATATATCTTATTGAAATGTAAAAGAGTCTGTGACACACAATCCCAAAATATATCCAAAAAAAAAAAACACACTTGAAATCAGTAAAGCCAAAACCTAATCTTTGGAAAATTCCTTAAGTAATCACATGTGAAAAGTCATAAGCAGAATGTTTGGTTCTCTTTGAAGCATGGTCCAACCAGAAGTTTTCTCCTGACAAGAATATAGGAAGAAGTGATCAAAGATTATGCATCCAAACCTTTAGAGAAAACCATGTTTGAATGGTATGTCAAGCTGTTTATTACTACAAACAATGTTGTTTTTCTGGATATTTTCAAGTTTGTGGTAATTTAGAGATTTTTTTCTTAAATTCTAACTTGTAGTGATTTTTAAAAAATTCTAAATGGGCACTTATTATGTGAATTTGTAGTTTTAATTGTGTATTTTTTAAAAACAGCAACCAAAATTTTAAATACTCAGTTTTCACAAAATCTGGAGCTACCACTGTTTATTCCAGTGTTCATTTATACTTCACAGAAGGTACATGGTTATAGAGTATCACATCTCAGCTGCCTGCCATGCCTTATTTTAGAGCACATGGCTCCTCCTCTGAGCTGATGATTCCAACTAGACATACTTGGTCTAACCTCTCATATGTATGCACATATATATGTACAGCCTTTTTGCTTGTATGTTTGGGGGGCACCAAAATTCCTCCCAAAATGGCTATACCATTCTCATTCCAGCACCTGGCAAATATTTCTTGATACTTCACAACCATCTTCCAGATTTCCCCCCATACTAGGTATAAAATCATATATCATTTTAACTTGCATTCTTAATGCATGTTTATGCATCTCTTCATGTGCTTGTTGGACTTCCACATTTTTTTTTCTGTATATATCTGTTGCCTATTTTTACAATGAGGTTGCTGTCTTTTTATTTCTGGTTTGAGTGTATTATTAGTGTATTCTAGGTGTTTGATTTTTTTTCCTTAGGCACTACATATAATCTCTCATTCTATCACCTATATATTCAATTTATATGTGGTATCTTTCTTTGTACAAAATCCTCTAATGTATTTTTTAAAATAAAAGGACAGGCTACAGATGGAGCTCATTCATAGGACTTTAGAATAAGTAGCTTTATAAGAATTAGCACTGCTGAGCTGTCTTCTTGGTGTAACTCGGAGACATTTCCACTAAGCTAATTTCTAATTCAGGATCATATTCCCCATTTTCAGGCATTAAGTCTGATGATTTTTAAGATAGAGGCTGCTATTCAATCAGGCCTTGTTTGGGCCGGTTCATAGAAGGGCTATTATCTGAGTGAAGTTCACTTAAACTTCCTTAGCCTCTGCTACCTTAAGTACAGTGCTCAGGAGAGACTAGAAGTTCCCCATTGGGTTCCGTGTGAGGCCAAATTAGTTCAGATGAACTTATTCCTAGAGATCTGTTAAATCTGATATTTTTGAATTTTTAAAACCTAGATGGTTTAGAAACACTTTTTCTATTCATATTGTACAACTTAAAAAGTTATGAATCTGAGTGGCATTTTCATACACTCTTAATACTCAGTTTAAAAAGGAGACCATATGAGCCTATCCTTATTGCTCTTATAAATGTATCACATTTTCCATGGCTTTTTTTCTCCCTTATTGTATCATTTTTTCTTCCAGTTTTATTGAGATATAATAACATATGGCACTGCATAAGTTTAAGGTGTACAGCATAATTATTTGACTTAAATACCTCATGAAATGATTGTCACAAGTTTAGTGAACATCCATCATTTATATAGATATAAAATTAGAAAAAATGTGTGTGCAATGAGAACACAGGATTTACTCTGTTAACAAATTTATTATATAACATACAGCAGTGTTTAAATGTGTATAAATATAAATTATATTTATCATGTTGTATATTACATTGCTAGTACTTACTTATAAGTGGAAGTTTGTAGTACATTTTGACTGACTTCATCCAATTCCCCCTCCCCCCAGCTTCCACCTCTGGTAACCACAAATCTGATGTCTTTTTCTATGAATTTGTGTGTATGTTTGTTTGTTTGTGACTATAATTATCCTACAACACTATGGTAGTTCCTGTTACATAACATAGTGCTTTTTTTATACATTTCAAAATAATCACCAAGATAAATCTAGTTATATGTCACCATACAAAGATATTAGTTATTGACTAAATTCCCCACACTGTACATTTCATAACTGTGACTCATTTGATGTGGAACTGGAAGTTTGTACCTTTTATTCTCCCTCACCTATTTCTTCCCTCCCCCCATCCCCTCATCACTGGCAACAACCTGTTTGTTCTCTGTGTCTATAACTCTATTTCTGTTTTGTTATATATGATCATTTGTTTTGTTTTTTAAACTCCACATATAAGTGAAATCATACAGTATTTGTCTTTCTCTGCCTTATTTCACTGAGCATAATACCCTCTAGGTCCATCCATATTGTCCCAAAAGGCAAGTTTTCATTTCTTTTATGGCTAATATTCCATTATATGTGTAAATTACATCTTCTTCATTCATCTATTGATGGGCCATTTGGGTTGCTTCTGTATTTGGCTATTGTAAATAATGCTGCAGAGAACATAGGGGTACATATATCTTTTTGAATTAGAATTTTCATTTTCTTTCTTTGGATAATACCCAGGAGTGGAATTGCTGGATTTTATTGTAGTTCTATTTTTAATTTTTTGAGGAATCTCCACACTGTTTGCCATAGTGACTGCACCAATTTACATTCCCATCATCAGTGCATGAGGGTTCCCTTTTCTTCATGTCCTCATCAACACTTGTTATTTGTTGATAATAGCCATTCTGATAGGTTTGAGGTGATATCTCATTGTGGTTTTGATTTGAATTTTCCTGATGATAGTGATATTGAGCATCTTTTCATGTGCCTGTTGGCCATCTGTATGTCTTCTTTGTACAAATGTCTATTCAGATCATTGGCCTATTTTTTAATTGGGTTGTTCGTTTCTTGTGTTGTATGAGTTCTTTTTATATTTTGAATATTAACCCCTTATCAGATATATAGTTTGCAAATACCTTCTCCTATTTAGTAGGTGGCCTTTTCATTTTGTTGATATGTTCATTAGCTGTACAGAAACTGTTTTAGTTTGATGAAGTCCCATTTGTTTATTTTTGCTTTTGTTTTCCTTGCCTGAAGAGACATATCCCCCCAAATATTATTAAGACCTATGTCAAAGAGTTCTGCCTATGTTTTCTTCTAGAAATTCTATGGTTTCAGGTCTTACATTTAAGTTGAGTTTATTTTTGTATATGGTATGAGAGTTGTCCAGTTTGATTCTTTTGCATGTAGCTGTACAGTTTTCCCAAAACCAAGTATTGAAGAGGTAATCTTTTGCCTATTTTATATTCTTGACTCCTTTGCCCTAGATTAATTGCCCATGCAAGTTTAGACTCATCTATGGGCTCTCTATTCTGTCTCCATGGCTTTTACTCCTGTTTTTCTAGTACAAAAAAACATTGTTTTCTAATATCATCAACCTATTAGGTATGACTTTATAATAATCTATGATAAACTTTGACAATAGAGACCTCAAAGAAAGATGAATCAATCTCTATCTCAAATGCTTCAAGATATTTTAGCAATTTCAATATAAAATAATGAGTCACACTTCTTCCTCATCTTTTCACCTAGATACTTAACACATTTAACATTGATAAAGTTTTTAAATATCATGGATGCTAAAATTATTATTTTATGGACTACTAATTTAAAATTAAGTGATTGCAATTTCTAAGGATATGAAAGAAAGGATACTGAATAGAAGGTGAGTACTTATTCATATACCACAGCAGAGAGGAAGAATTCCTATAGCTACTGGGTATATTTGTGTGTGTGTGACGAACACACAAAAATGGAATAACCTTGGCTTGTAGTTTATTATTAGCAAAGCAACATATACAGTATGACAATAAATAAGTAAAATAATTCAAAGAAATGAGAGGCTGGTATTTATTACATAGTAATCTAGCACATAATTAGTGCTGGCTGTTCCAATGATGCCTCTCAATCACTCTGTAATACATCATAAGTTTATGTTGTAGATAAGAAAATGAAAGCTTAGAAAGTTTAAATGATGGGTCTAAAGTTACATAAGTGGTTAGAGAGAAAGTCAGGGAATTACCCAATTAAGACTCTATGCCACACTGCCTCTAGGTAACATGATGTTAATGCAATCCTGAGAGGAGAGGAAATTGTGAGAGTTACACATTCAATCATATATAATCATTTTTCCTTTTCCTTATTGGAGGCATCAGAGAAAAATGATTATTCAGAACAGTCATTTCAAGTATATTAAACTAAGACTAGGCAAATCTATTTCTCTTTTTAAAAAGAAGTATCTCTAAATAATACATTTATAAGCAATTTATATAATGGTATCAACCAAAGCTCTATCAGAATTCCTGTGTCAGATTTTTGTTAAGAAAATAAGCATAAAGGTATTCTAATCTGATTAAATTTTAAATAAATAATTGGCATTTTCATGAACAATTTTATCAGAAATGTTATATACTGTTATACCATAGAAAATATGTAAAAAATCATGTCATTAATTTGATTTTTAATTTGCAACATCTGTTTCAGCCATAAGTATTTTCTTTAAGAACAAAAGCTACCAGTATGTCATCTATTTCTGTGTACTACACCTGAAAAAACTGCTTTATGTTTCCCAAAAGGGAGCCCAATTAGTGTATCATTCTTTAGTATCATTCTTTAAGATGCTGCTCCCTAAAACAACCTGTAAAATAGATTAGACTAGACATTTGTTTTTGGAAAGTAAGTATTATCAAACAGGCCCACAAAAACAAGAGGTAAAAAAAAGTCCTAGAGAAAAACTGGTAATGCTGAGAATACAATTCCTAAAATCTGTCTGGTTAAGCAGCCATTAAAGCACCTGGATATCCCAAGAAGATTGACATACTGACTAAAGAAAGACTACCTAGGAGAGTTTTGCTCAGTTGGCCAGAGGTTTGGCTTTTACTAAATGTACTCTGACATAGAGCAGAAGAAAATCTGAAACAAGTTTAAGGGATCTAAATTAAGGCTGCCTAAGCACAGATACGTATGCTTGTTTGAGGCTTTGCAAACTGGCTTAGAATATTGCAAAGCCTTGCCAATACCACTGAGAGAGTCTTCTTTGAAGCAGCAATAGTATATTGGGCTTAACTAGGCTGCTGTAAGCAAAGGGTAAAAAAAATATATTTTAGAAAACTATGGATATAGCTCAATTGACAGTTTTTCTGCCAAAAATTCATTTGTAAATTGATCCTTGGAAATCTGAATCTATTTCTCAAAATATATAGCAATGATTAGTGCATCAAAGATAAGCCACAGATGCCTAACACAATCCTTAAAATATATAAAATCTAGTATTGATTAATGCTTTTTACCCTAGCAGATATTTTTATATGGTTAAATTGTATTCTAAGTAAGTTCCAAGTAAGGTTGCCAATAATACGCATCACTAGCTGATGATGGACATACCCACAGGATCCTGCTGGCTGTAGTGGTGATCATCTGGGGCAGACTTGGGTGGACTAGGACCTCAGAGAAAACCAAGCATTGCAGATCCTCTAAGAGCCTGTTAAAAGTTTTCTAAATAGCAATCAATGTTCATTATAACACTTTATAAGAGAGTTTAATTAAAACATGTGGAATAGCCTTATAAAAAAATGGGATTATATTTATGATCCTAAAGAATATTGTTTTACTGATATTTCTCAATTAATGTTTATTTATTTTTTACAATGGCATTAAATCTTGCTTGGGAAGCTTCTCATATTCATATTTAAATCACTATCTAGATGTTTAAGATTTTTACAACTGGGAAGAAAATTAACATCTGGCCAAATGATTTCTTTAATTCTCAAATAATTAAATAGGTTTGTCTTTGACACATTAATGTGATTAAATCAAATAATTTTTGTAATATAGATCCCTTAAATACACATTTAGAATGTATAAAAAGAAATAGGATACGTACTTATCTTAATACCCGTATTTATTTAACATGTCAGGTAAGAACCATTCCCCTAAGTTGCCAGTTCTGAGGAAGAAATAATACTTTCTCAACACTAAGGGAAAGGATTTTTTTTTTACCTCATTTTTTGGTTTGTTTTTTTCCCTCTCTCCTCCTCTGATGTTGTTCTCTTCTACTCTTGCATACTCTGTTCTGACACAGATACTTATATGTTTTGTGCACTGTAATAGGTGTTGAAGAAATAGTGGTAACCAGAGAGGTGCGGCCCCATGACATCAACACCAGACCTCTATTGGAGACAAAAACATAGAAGTGGGATGATTATTACCACAAACATGAAATATAGGGTATTGTGGAACATATAAAATAAGTTTCTGACTGTAGGTTTATGCCTGAGATAGAGAAATGAGGAAATTTATCATATTTGGGGAAATTAGATAGTATACTTAAATTTTTTTAACATCTTTATTGGAGTATAATTGCTTTACAATGGTGTGTTAGTTTCTGTTGTATAACAAAGTGAATCAGCTATACGTATACATATATCCCCATCTCTCCTCCCTCTTGCATCTCCCTACCACCCTCCCTATCCCATGCCCCTAGGTGGACACAAAGCACCAAGCTGATCTCCCTGTGCTATGCAGCTGCTTCCCACTAGCTATTTATCTTATATTTGGTAGTGTATATATGTCCATGCCACTATCTCACTTCATCTCAGCTTACCCTTCCCCCTCTCCATGCCCTCAAGTCCATTCTCTATGTCTGCATCTTTATTCCTGTCCTATCCCTAGGTTCATTAGGACCATTTTTTAAAATTCTATATATATGTATTAGCATATGGTATTTATTTTTCTCTTTCTGACTTACTTCACTCTGTATGACAGACTCTAGGTCCACCCACCTCACTACAAATAACTCAATTTCATTTCTTTTTATGGCTGACTAGTATTCCATTGAATATATGTGCCACATCTTCTTTATCCATTCATCTGTTGATGGACACATAGGTTGCTTCCATGTCCTGGCTATTGTAATGAACATTGTGGTACATGTCTCTTTTTGAATTATGGTTTTCTCAGGGTATATGCCTAGTAGTGGGATTGCTGGGTCATGTGATAGTTCTATTTTTAGTTTCTTAAGGAACCTCCATACTGTTCCCCATAGTGGCTGTATCAATTTACATTCTCATCAACAGTGCAAGAGGGTTCTGTTTTCTCCACATCCTCTCCAGCATTTATTGTTTGTAGATTTTTTGATGATGGCCATTCTGACCAGTATGAGGTAATACCTCATTGTAGTTTTGATTTGCATTTCTCTAATGATTAGTGATGGATACAAAAACAGGACCCGTATATATGCTGTCTACAAGAGACCCACTTCAGACCTAGGGACACATACAGACTGAAAGTGAGGGGATGGAAAAAGATATTCCATGCAAATGGAAATCAAAAGAAAGCTGGAGTGGCATTCTCATATCAGACAAAATAGACTTTAAAATAAAGACTATTACAAGAGACAAAGAAGGACACTACATAATGATCAAGGGATCAATCCAAGAAGAAGATATAACAATTGTAAATATTTATGCACCCAACATGGGAGCACCTCAATACATAAGGCAAATGCTAACAAACAGCCATAAAAGGGGAAATTGACAGTAACACAATAAGAGTAGGGGACTTTAACACCACAATTTCACCAATGGACAGATCATCCAAAATGAAAATAAATAAGGAAACACAACCTTTAAATGATACATTAAACAAGATGGATTTAATTGATATTTATAGGACATTCCAACCAAAAACAACAGAATACACTTTCTTCTCAAGTGCTCGTGGAACATTCTCCAGGATAGATCATATCTTGTGTCACAAATCAAACCTTGGTAAATTTAAGAAAATTGAAATTGTATCAGACCACAACACTATGAGATTAGATATCAGTTACAGGAAAAAATCTGTAAAATATACAAACACCTGGAGGCTAAACAATACACTACTAATTAACCAAGAGGTCACTGAAGAAATCAAAGAGGAAATCAAAAAATACCTAGAAACTAATGACAATGAAATCACCACGACCCAAAACCTATAGTATACTTAAATTTGATAGTCAGTGTTATATATCAATATAATTCCTTGGTTGTTTTGTAACAATGTTGCTTTACCTTGAGAGCAATTACAGAGAAAACAAAAAGAATGATTCAGTATTGGGGATTGACATGACAAAATGATAAAGGAGTTGGATTTTGGGACTCCCAGAAAAGTCTTCCTTTAAAAGTATGGCTACAATCAACTGTCTGCCTTTCAGGTGATCTGTTATTTACGCCTGTTCACAGGTGTTTTATTCTAGGAAATGTAAAGCAAGAGGTGAAGGAAGTTGGTCTCTAATCCTCTAACATTGCTTGTTCTGCTGTTGCTAGTGCTACCTGTATCTTTCCTCTTTGTCTCTTCTTGTGTATTTTTAATTTGTAGACACTTGATGCTTAAACTCTTTTCCTTTATTTCCCTCTTCTGTTAGCCCAGGTGCCTGTGGCTGAATATCCACTGCTTTATGACTCAGCCTGTGTCTTGAATTATTTCTCTCTCTTTCACTACTAATGGTTTCCCCCATAAGTGTTCCTTCCTCCTTTAAAAAAAAAAATCTGTATCTGACCCATCCTGCCTTGTTGAAATCTTCACTACTTACTGATCTCATTTGACATTGGCCAACTGCTTTCCTATGTGGAACAGATTTTATGCCTTTTTCTCTTCACTTCTGACACCTCAGGGTCAGAATTCACCATGCCCATAGACTTGTTATAGCCTGCCAACTGTCCTATCTGCCATCTGGTCTGCCTGTGGGCAGTTTCAATTTAAATATTCATAGTTTTCTCTACCTTTTAACTTGATGCTTACTAAACTGATTTGGGCTGCTCTTTCACCCTTTAGGCCATAGTCTCCTGATTTTGGCCATAGTCTCCTGAGGTCAGGCTTGTTTCCATTTTAGCCACACTGAGTTCCCAGCATTTGACAAATATTTTTGAAAACTTAATTTTCTTCTTTGCTTTAGATCTCATGTTTATAAAAAATGCTTATAATTCTACACTTAAGCTTCTGCAAGTATGTTTGTTTACATTTCATAACACTTTGCTTTTCAGTCATGCATCAGACTCAGTAAGTATTTAAACCAACCTTTCCAAGGAGAAACTATGCTAAAGTTTGTTTTAGTTTTTTAGGTCACACTATGCTTACTTCTGACTTAGCTCCATAAAAGTAAAACTCCCTGAGTACTAATACATTTTATAGCCTTCTTAATAAGACACATTCACCAAGGCCTCACACATTGTTTATTTTGAATTAGGTGTATCATGCATCCTCAATAGCACAAGATCACTCCTAAGGGGGAAAATCATTTTGGGTGAGGGTAAAAAAATCTTACTCTTTTTGAGGGAATGAAGAAGATGGTGGAGAAGAGAATGTGGAACTCACCTTCCTCCATGAACACAGAAAAAATACATCTACATGTGGAACAATTCTCACTGAAAACTAACTGGAAACTGGCAGAAAGACTCCTGTACAACCAAGGCTATAAGAAAGATCCACACATAATCAGGATGGAAGGGAAGAAAGTGATCAAGTAGAGACCTGGGCCCTGGGAGAGGAATGGGAGAAGATACACGGGTAGAGACCAAACCTGAGAGTGAACAGTGAGAGCCACAGATTGGGTGCCCTAGTCCTGGGGTCATGCACAGGAGAGACAAGTCCCCTTGGCTGAGTGGACAACTGCTGAGACTAATTGGAGGCCTGTGGAAAGGCTGAACTCTGCTCATGAGGATTGCATGCAAGCTGGCTTACCCCTGAGGCTGGTCAGGAAGGGCAAATTGAAACAGCATGTCTGGCTGGCTCATTTTTGGTGACCTTCAGTGCGGGCTCCAGCCCAATCCTAGTGAACCCTCAAGCCCTGCTTATTCTACATCACAGCATGCCATTGGATCTGGGGAGAAAACTCCACCATGGGACACACACACAGAGGCAACTAGGTCCCAAGGCAGAACCTGGATGGGGCAGCAGTGACCATCATTGGCACTTACTCAAGCAGTGCATCAGAAGCAGCCCAGAACTCTGGAGGTGGCTACTCCCCCACAGCTCATGCCCTGGTATACAGCAAGAGTCCACACAGATGCTGCCTGCACTGCAGTGTGGTTCCACAACAGTTGAGGGTGATGGAGGCTGTGGGGAGTGATTGGCTGTGACAGACAAAGGGGACTTGGACTCAGGACTGTGTCGTAGCAGAGTGAGTGGAAATTGCTGGTGCCTGCACAGGCATTAGAGATGGCACAGACCTCTGTCTGTGGCTGACATGGGCCAAGAGGCTTCATGGACCACTTGCTTTGGTGCTCCTCCCCTGTCACAAGGGTCCCACAACAGGGAGAGGGAAAAGTGAACAATCAAAGAAAACACAGCCATCTCAGACCTGACCCTCAAGCCTTCTGCTATAGCAACATGGGATCAGACTCCACCCTTGATAGGGCAGTGATGGCCACTGAGCATAGGAGAAGTCCTGCCTCACACAAAGTGCTAGCTCTAGCCCCTCTATCTGCAGTCTTACTCTCTATCAAGGTGATAGGTGCAGCATACCATGAGGAAAAATGTGAATAGCATCTAAATCAAATCCAGTTCTCCCACCAAAGGCACTGGGCACACACAGTTTGTATAGGGCTGTTTCCACATAAGACACACATTTAAGACCACAATAGGTAACTGTTTCACCAAAATTCATAGAGGCAGAGAAAGTTAAAGAAAATTAAAAGGCAGAGGAACTGGTTTCAACTGAAATACCAAGAGAAAACCCCTGAAAAAATAAATAATAAAACAGAAAGAAATAATTTACCAGATAAAAAATTCAAAGCACTCATAATAAGATTGCTAACTGAATTAGGGAAAAGAATAAGTAAACACAGTGAGAACTTTAACAAGGAATTTGAAAATATGAAAAAGACCCAATCCAAAATCTAAATAATTTAATAGCTAAATTTTAAGGCACACTGAAAAGAATGAATAGAACACTGACTAAGTGGTACAGAAGAAAGCATAAGTGATCTGGAAGCTAGAATAATGGAAATCACCCAATGAGAACAAAAAAAAAAAAAAAGAAAAATTTTAAAAAATGAGAAGAGATTAGGAGCTCTGTAATAACACTAAGTATACTAACATCAACATCATAGGGGTTCCAAAAGAAGAGAGAGAAGGGGATTGAAAATGTATTTGAGGAAATTATGGCTAAACCTTCCCAATCTTGAAGAAGGAAACAGATATCCAGGTACAGAAAGCACAAAGCATTGGTCCCAAACAAGAGAAACCCAAACACATCCATGCCAAGACATATTATAATTAAAATGGCAAAAGTTAAAGAATAAAAGAGAATTCTAAAAGCAGCAAGAGAAAAACAAAGACTCATATACAAGGGAATCTCTATAAGTCTAGCAGCTGATTTTTCTGCAGAAACTTTCCAGTCCAGAAATTAGTGACATGATATGTCCAAAGTGCTGAAAGGGAAAAACCTTCAACCTAGGATACTCTACATAGAAAGATTATCATTTAGAATCAAAAGAGAGATAAAGAACTTCTCAGACAAGCAAAAACTAAAGGAGTTCATCAATATTAAACATACCCTATAAGAAATGTTAAAGGGTCTTCTCTAAGAGGAAAAGAAGAATCTATAGGAAAGGGAAATCCCACAAGGAAAGGCAAATATATACTAAGGACAGAGGATCAACCATTAAATAAGCCAGTATAAAGATTAAAAGACAAAAAAATTTTAAAAGCAATATAACTACAATTAAGGAATAAACACAAAGATATAGAATATGACAGCAAAAACACAAAATGTGGGGAAGGGGAGAAAAAAATGTAGAACTTTTAGAATGTGTTTGAGCTTAAATGGCAACCAGTTTAAAACAAGTAGATATAATTATATGTCAACATATATCAACCTCATGATAACCACAAATCAAAAACCTACAATAGATACACAAAAACTAAAGGGGATACAAGCACACTACTAAAGAAAATAATCATATTGCAAAGGAAGAAACAAAAAGAAGAATGGAGAAGAATTACAAAAACAACCAGAAAACAAGTAATAAAATGGCAGTAAATACACATCTGTAAATAATTACTTGAATTGTCAATGGACTAACTGCCCCAATCAAAACACATAGGGTGGCTGATTGAATAAAAAAACAAGACCCATCTATAGGCTGCCTACAAGAGATTCACTTCAGAGCTAAAGACACACACAGATGACACACACAGACAAAGTGAGGGGCTGGAAAAAGATATTTCATGTAAATGGAAATGACAAAAGTGGGGGTAGCAATACTTAGGAAAAATAGATGTTAAAACAAAGGCTATAACAAAATACAAAGAAGGGCTTTATGTAATGATAAAAGGATCAATATAAGAAGAGAATCTATTCTCATTAACATATATGCACCCAAATACAGGAGCACTTAAAAGGAGAAATTGACAATAATACAATAATAGTAAGTGACTTTAATACCCCACTTACATCAATGGACAGATCATCCAGACAGAAAAATCAATAAGGCAACAGTGGTCTTAAATGACACAGTAGACTGGTTGGACTTTATATATATCTACAGGACATTACATACGAAAACACCAGAATACACATCCTTTTCAAGTGGACATGGAAGATTTTTCAGGATAGATCACACCCTAGGCCACAAAACAAATTTCAACAAATTTAAGAGGATAGAAATTATATCAAACACTGTTTCTAACCACAACAGTATGAAACTAGAAATCAATTACAGAAAGAAAAATGGAAAAAGAAAAAACACGTGGCAACTAATAATATGTTACTAAAAAAACCAGTGGGTCAATGAAGAAATCAAAGAGAAAATCAGAAAATACCTTGAGACAAATGAAAATAGAAACACAACTTTCCAAAATCTCTTGGATACAGCAAAAGTAGTCCTAAGAGTGAAGTTTAAAGGGATATAGGCCTTCCTCAAGAAACAAGAAAAATCTCAAATAAACAACCTATCTTACTATCTCAGAGAATTACAAAAAGTAGAGCAAAGAAAGCCCAAAATCAACAGAAGGAAGGAAGGAAATAATAAAGACAGAGACAAATAGAGATGAAAGAAAGAGAGAGAGAGAAAGAAAGAAAGAAAATATCAAAGAATCCAAGAGCTGCTTTTTTAAAAACCATATGGTCATCTCAACAGATGCAGAGAAAGCTTTTGACAAAATTCAAAACCCATTTATGATAAAATCTCTCCAGAAAGTAGGCATAGAGGGAATTTTCCTCAACATAATAAAGGCCATATATGACAACCCCAAAGCCAACATTGTCCTCAATGGTGAAAAACTGAAAGCATTTGCACTAAGATCAGGAACAAGACAAGGTTGCCCACTCTCACCACTCTTACTCAACATAGTTTTGGAAGTTTAAGCCACAGCAATCAGAGAAGAAATAGAAGTAAGAGGAATCCAAATCAGAAAAGAAGTAAAGCTGTCACTGTTTGCAGATGACATGATACTATACATAGAGAATCCTAAAGATGCTACCAGAAAACTACTAGAGCTAATCAATGAATTTGGTAAAGTTGCAGGATACAAAATTAATGCACAGAAATCTCTGGCATTTCTATACATTAATGATGAAAAATCTGAAAGTGAAATCAGGAAAACACTCCCATTTACCATTGCAACAAAAAGAATAAAATATCTAGGAATAAACCTACCTAAGGAGACAAAAGACCTGTATACAGAAGATTATAAGACACTGATGAAAGAAATTAAAGATAATACAAGCAAATGGAGAGATATACCATGTTCTTGGATTGGAAGAATCAACATTGTGAAAATGACTCTACTACCCAAAACAATCTATAGATTCAATGCAATCCCTATCAAACTACCACTGGCATTTTTCACAGAACTAGAACAAAAAATTTTGCAATTTGTATGGAAACACAAAAGACCCCGAATAACCAAAGCAATCTTGAGAACGAAAGAAGGAACTGGAGGAATCAGGCTCCCAGACTTCAGACTATACTACAAAGCTACAGTTATCAAGACGGTATGGTACTGGCACAAAAACAGAAAGATAGATCAATGGAACAGGATAGAAAGCCGAGAGATAAACCCACGCACATATGGTCACCTTATCTTTGACAAAGGAGGCAGAAATGTACAGTGGAGAAAGGACAGCCTATTCAATAAGTGGTGCTGGGAAAACTGGACAGGTACATGTAAAAGTATGAGATTAGATCACTCCCTAACACCATACACAAAAATAAGCTCAAAATGGATTAAAGACCTAAATGTAAGGCCAGACACTATCAAACTCTTAGAGGAAAACATAGGCAGAACACTCTATGACATAAATCACAGCAAGGTCCTTTTTGACCCACCTCCTAGAGAAATGGAAATAAAAACAAAAGTAAACAAATGGGACCTAATGAAACTTAAAAGCTTTTGCGCAGCAAAGGAAACCATAAAGAAGACCAAAAGACAACCCTCAGAATGGGAGAAAATATTTGCAAATGAAGCAACTGACAAAGGATTAATCTCCAAAATTTATAAGCAGCTCATGCAGCTTAATAACAAAAGAACAAACAACCCAATCCAAAAATGGGCAGAAGACCTACATAGACATTTCTCCAAAGAAGATATACAGAGTGCCAACAAACACATGAAAGAATGCTCAACATCATTAATCATTAGAGAAATGCAAATCAAAACTACAATGAGATATCATCTCACACCAGTCAGAATGGCCATCATCAAAAAATCTAGAAACAATAAATGCTGGAGAGGGTGTGGAGAAAAGGGAACCCTCTTACACTGTTGGTGGGAATGTAAATTAATACAGCCACTGTGGAGAACAGTATGGAGGTTCCTTAAAAAGCTACAAATAGAACTACCATATGACCCAGCAATCCCACTACTGGGCATATACCCTGAGAAAACCATAATTCAAAAAGAGGCATGTACCAAAATGTTCATTGCAGCTCTATTTACAATAGCCCGGAGATGGAAACAACCTAAGTGTCCATCATTGGATGAATGGATAAAGAAGATGTGGCACATATATACAATGGAATATTACTCAGCCATAAAAAGAGACGAAATTGAGCTATTTGTAATGAGGTGGATAGACCTAGAGTCTGTCATACAGAGTGAAGTAAGTCAGAAAGAGAGAGACAAATACCGTATGCTAACACATATATATGGAATTTAAAAAAAAAAATGTCATGAAAAACCTAGGGGTGAAACAGGAATAAAGACACAGACTTACTAGAGAATGGACTTGAGGCTATGGGGAGGGGGAAGGGTAAACTGTGACAAAGCAATAAAGAGGCATGGACATATATACACTACCAAACGTAAGGCAGTTAGCTAGTGGGAAGCAGCCGCATAGCACAGGGAGATCAGCTCGGTGCTTTGTGACCGCCTGGAGGGGTGGGATAGGGAGGGTGGGAGGGAGGGAGACGCAAGCGGGAAGAGATATGGGAATATATGTGTATATATAACTGATTCATTTTGTTGTGAAGCTGAAACTAACATACCATTGTAAAGCAATTATACTCCAATAAAGATGTTAAAAAAAAAAAAGATAAAATTGATAAACTTTCAGCCAGGCTCGCCAAGAAGAAGAAATGAGATGCAAATAAAGAAAGTAAAATATGAAAGGGGAGAAATAACAACTGATACCACAGAGATACAAAAATCATCAAAAGAATAACACACAGTTATATGCCAACAAATTGGACAACCTGGAAGAAATGGACAAATCTTTTTGAAACATACAACCTGCCAGGACTGAGTCAAGAAGAAAAAGACAATCTGAACATTCTAATCACTATAGTGAAATTGAATTTCTAATTTAAAAACTCCCAACAAACAAAAGTACAGTAACACATGGCTTCAAAGGGGAATTCTACCAAGCATATAAAGAACTAATACCTATCCTTCTCCAACTATTCAAAAATATGGAGTAGGAGAGAACACTTCCAAATTCATTCCACAACTCCACCATTACCCTCATACCAAAAGCATACAAAGACACTTCAAAGAATAATAATAATTACAGGCTGATATCATTGACAAATATAGGTGCAAATATCCTCAACAAAACGTTAGCAAACCAGATCCAACAACATATAAAAAGAATCATACACCATAATCAATTAGACTTTATTCCAGAGACACAAGAATGGTTCAATATTTGCAAATCAATCAATGTGATACACCACAATAAAAAAAGAAAGGATAAAAATCAAATGATCATCTCCATAGATACAGAAAAATCATTTAACAAAATTCAACATCCATTCATGATTAAAAAACTTTCATTAAAGTGGGTAGAGATGGGACATATTTCAACATAATAAAAGCCATTTATGACAAACCCACAGCTAACAGCATACCCAACAGTGAAAAGATGAGAGTTTCTGGTAATTCAGGAACACAACGAGGGTGCCTACTCTTGCCACTTCTATTTAACATAGTATTGGAAGTCGTAGTCACAGAAATCAGAAAAGAAAAAGAAATAAAAAGGCATTCAAATCAGAAGGGTAGAGGGAAAAGTGTCACTATTTGTAGATGACATGATACTTTATATAGAAAATCCTAAAGTCTTCATCTGAAAGCTAATAGAACTAACAAGTAAATTCAGCAACGTTGAGAATTGAAGAAAATATACAGAAATCTGTTGCTTTTCTATGTACTAATAATTAACTATCAGAAAGCAAAAGTTAAAAGGAATCCTATTTAAAAATCACATCAAAAAGAGGAAAATACCTAAGAATAAACTCAACCGAGGAGGTGAAGGATCTATAATCTTAAATCTATGAAACATTAATGAAGGAAATTGAAGATGATTCAAAGAAATGGAAAGATATCCCATGTTCTTTGATTAGAAGAATTAATGTCAAAATGGCCATACTACCCAAAGCAATCAACATATTTAATGCAATCCCTATCAAAATACTCATGACATTTTTCACAGAACTAGAAAAAAATAATCCTAAAATTTACATCAAACCACAAAAGACCCTGAATTACCAAGGCAATCTTGAGAAAAAAACAACAACACTGGAGTTATCACCATCCCAGACTTCAGACTATACTAATATACTACAAAGCTACAGTATTCAAAACAGCATGGTACTGGCACAAAAACAGACACAGCAGATCAGTGGAACAGAATAGAGAGCCCAGAAATAAACCTATGCACTTATGTTTAATTAATCTAAGACAAAGGGGAAAAGAATATACAATGGAGAAAAAACAATCTCTTCAATAAGTGGTGCTGGGAAAATTGGACAGCTACATATACAAGAATGAAATTGGAACATTTCCTCACACTGTATGCACAAATAAACTCAAAACATATTAAGGGCATAAATGTAAGAACGGAAACTATAAAACTCCTAGAAGAGAATATAGACAGAACACGCTTTGATGTAAATCATAGCAATATATTTTGGAATGTGTCTCCTAAGGCAAAAGAAATAAAAACAAAAGTGAACAAATAGGACCTGATTAAACTTAAGAGCTTTTGCACAGCAAAGGAATTCATCAATAAGATGAAAAGACAATCTATGGAATGGGAGAAAATATTTACAAGTGATATGACCAAAAAAGGGCTAATAACCAAAACATATAAACACCTTATATAACTCAATATAAAAAAATAGAAATAAAGAAATGGGTAGAAAACCTGAATGGACATTTTCCCAAAGACTTACAGATGGCCAACAGGCACATGAAAAGATGCTTAACATAGCTAGTTATTAGAGAAATGCAAATCAAAATAATAATGAGATATCACCCCAGAATAAAAATGTTACAAGGATATGGACAAAAGGGAACACTTGTGCACTTTTGGTGGGAATATAAATTGGTGCAGCCACTTTAGAAAACAGTATGGTGGCTCCTCAGAAAACTAAAAATAGAACTACCATATGATCCAGCAACTCAAGCCTAGGTATATATCTGGAAAAATTAAAACCACTAATTCAAAAAGGTAATGTACCTCAATGTTCACAGAAGCATGATTTACAATAACCAAGATATGGAAGCAACCCAAGTGTCCATCAACAGAAGAATGGATAAAGAAGAAGTGATATACATATAATAAAATATTAACCATAAAAAAGAACGAAATTCTGCCATCTGCAGCAACACGGATAGACCTAGAGAATCTTATGCTAAGTGAAATAAGTCAGACAGAGAAAGTTCTGTATGATATCACTTATATGTGGAATCTAAAAAAAAAAAATGAATGTACATAGGAAAGCAGAAATAGACTCACAGAAGTAAACTCACAGATACAGAGAAAAACTAATGGTTACTTGTGGAGAGAGGGAAGTGTAGGAGGGTAAGATAGGAGTATGGGATTAAGAGATACAAACTACTATGTATACAATAAATAAGCAACAAGGATATATTTTACAGCACAGGGAATTATAGCCATTATTTTTTAATAACTTTTAATAGGGTATAATCTATAAGAATACTGCATCACTATGCTGTACACCTGAAACTAATATACTGTAAGTCAACTATACCTCAATAGAAAATGAATACAATAAAATAAAATAGAAAAAAATTGTATTCATTTTATATATAATGCACAGACATTTATACAGTACATAACAAATATATAGTATATTTGTGATACTAACATTTCATGGAGGTGATTAGGGAAAAAATGCTTAAAAAAGCTCTTTGTGGAGGGTGATAATGAAAAAAATGTTGAGGAACACTGGTAAAAAAAAAGTAAGAAAGAGCTTCATATCTGCTTTGCAGAAACATCAAAGTCAACAGGCAAAACTTACCAGGGATTTACTCCTTTAAGAAGTGACGTTTTTTGAACAAATTGTAAGCACAGCCTCTAAAATGATGTGGTAGTCACAGAGGAACATAGTCAAAAGATACTTCCTGGATTACCAACTTCTTTCAAACTTGAAAAATGTTTTTCCATGTATTAGGTTCTGACAATCTTTCAAGTTTTTAATTATTTTTCCTATCAACTACATCAAATAAATATCCATTTATACACATATAACCTTTTTGCACTAATGCCATATTACTTTTTAAATGTATATAGTTATGTCAAGAACTTTTTTTAGTTTGAAGGTACAAAATCAAATTCAAAGAGATATCTCTGCTGTCTCATGAATCACAAATTCATTTAGTCACAGCTACTTCTAAGAGCAAACTATTTTCTCTAGAAATAATCCATTTCAGGTACAGCCAACCTTGCACAACCCTCATAGACCCTATATACTCTTAACAAGTGAACACTGTTCATATCTCAAGTGCAATCAGAGACATGACACCAACATTTGAAAATACTTTCTTTGGATTGATGACTTGCATTAGCTTCACCATCCCTAACCTTCCCTTCCATTGCAAATGACTTTCTCTATTGTGCCAATCAGGTCAACATACTTCAATACTTGTAATCTTGGAATTCTAGAACACTAAAATTTTATATTTATTTCTTTGGCATTCCTATTACTTGTTAAATACAATCAATCGAGTGATATCTTCTAAAATCTCACCCACTTGATCTTTTAGTAACATTTGACAGATTTTTTTATTCCTTAAAATTTCTGATTTTTGGTACAGTTTGTGGTACAGTAAGTCCCTACATATGAGCAAGTTCCATTCTGAGAGCGCATTTGTAAGTCCAATTTGTTTGTAAGTCCAACAAAGTTAGCCTAAGTACCCAACTGACACAGTCGTCTATATAGTACTGTACTGTAATAGGTTTATAATACCTTCCACACAAATAATACATAAAAAACAAACACAAAAAATAAAGAAAACATTTCTAATCTTACAGTACAGTTCCTTGAAAAGTACACTAGTACCAGCCACATCACTGCTGTTTTACTCTTGCTTCAGACATCCTGAGCTTGAGATAAAGATACTATATTACTGTACTCTATAAAGTACACAAAAGCACAACCACTTGTAGAGGATGCATGCGCATGACAATGTACGCCTGACACATGAACTAACGTACGTGATTGGACATGCGAACACACGTTTGCATCTTTGAAAGTTTGCAACTTGAAGGTTCGTATGTAGGAGACTTACTGTACTGCATTTTCCAGATTCTTCTTTGACCAATCTGAGTTCTCTTTTGAATTCCCTTTCCTTAGCCCTTCTGTTCTAAGCACACTACATTTTTCTGTCTGTAGACATTCTCATCAACTTCCATGAGTTCACTGTGTAATGTACCAAACTATATTAATGTGCAAGTTGCTAGGTATACAAAGATAGACTAAATATAGTTCTGCCTTCTAGAAGCTCTGTTAACATCTTTCCTAAATGTCATACATATATTTCCAACATGATTTTAGAAGTATTCACTTTCAAACTATGTGAACATCTCAAGCTTACTATATACAAACTTGAATTTTTTTGACCCTAAAACACACTCTTCTTCCTTGCTAAATGTCACAGTATCCACTATAACAACTATATAGTTAACTTTCTCTCCTGTTTCTTCCTTAAACCTCAAATAGAATCAGAGAGAAAATTCAATTTTGACCAGTTTCAAATCCTGGTTTCTCCACTTATAACTTGTGTGGTCTTTAACAGGACAAATAAAATCCTTGTATCTCAATTCTCTTATTGATACAATGAAAATATCCTCTAAATAATAGAATTCTGTAAGAATTACTTAAACATGTGAAAAGCATAACACATAGTATGTATTGAATGCATTTTTGTTTTCTCTTCCCCCAAATGTTTCTCCTTTTCTCATGTCACTGACATAGACTATATTTTTATTCAGTGCAATCTGGATATTCTGGAACAGATTTACATGCCTCTATTCTCTGTCAATAATTATCTAAACACTTCAATGTTATTTAATTAATTATCCTGCTGAAAGCTTTCCAGAATTTTCAATTTCCCACAAGAAAAATGTTAATTCCCACGACGTACCAAATAAGAATCTTTATCACATCTTATATACTTCTGTATATGACCAGTAGAGTACAATTGTAGGCCTACAGCAGATATTTGCCAAATGTTTTCAGGTTTTGCTTACCTCCCTTTGTAAAAACTTATGTATAAAGTCCATGCTTAATGCTTTGTAGATATTACTGAGATTCGAAAGGAGGCTATTATATGCAAGCTAATGTTGATTTAAGAATTCCTAGAGGGACAGAGTCAAGGTGGCTAGGAGGACGTGGAATTTGCATCTTCTCACAACTAGAACATTTACCAGGCACTGGTGGGGGACAACAGATACCTAAGGGGACGGGAGGAACCCCCAAGGACCAGTTGTTTCAATTATAGTTTTATTTTTCCTAATATACACACACACAAAATATATATATATATATATATGTATATATATATATATATTTTTTTTTTCCAGTACCCAGGCCTCTCACTGTTGTGGCCTCTCCCATTGCAGAGCACAGGCTCTGGACGTGCAGGCTCAATGGCCATGGCTCATGGGCCTAGCCGCTCCACGGCATGTGGGATCTTCCCAGACTGGGGCACGAACCAGTGTCCCCTGCATCGGCAGGCAGACTCTCAACCACTGCGCCACCAGGGAAGCCCCTTAATATATATTTTATATTACAAATTTTATTTTGTTTTTTATTCTTTGATATTGTACTGCTTCCTTTTTCTTTCTTCCTTTTTTTTTTTTTTTTTATCATGCCACGAAGCTTGCAAGATCTTGGTTTCCAAGCCGGAGGGCATGCCCAAGCACCTGTGCTGGGGGCTCTGAGTTCAAGGAGCTGGAGTAACAGAGAAACTCAGACCCCAGGGAATACTGATCGGAGTGAGGCCTCCTGGAAGTCCTCATCTCAGCACCAAGACCCGGCTCTATCCAAACACCAACAAACTCCAGTGCTGGACATCTCAGGCCAAACAAACATTAAGACAGGAATACAGCACCACACAATGAAAAGAGAGAAAAAAAAAAAAGAACAAACGAAGAAAGAAATATGTCACAGACAAAGGAGCAAGGTAAAAACCTACAAGACCAAATAAATGAAGATGAAATAGGCAACCTACCTGAAAAAGAATTCAGAGTAAGAATACTAAAGATGATCCCAAATCTCGGAAACAGAATGGAGAAAATACAAGAAACGCTTACCAAGGACCTAGAAGACGTAAAGAGCAAACAAACAGTGATGAACAACACAATTACTGAAATTAAAAATATTCTAGAAGGAATCAAGAGCAGAATAACTGAGGCAGAAAAACGGTAAGTGAGCTGGAAGATAAAATGGTGGAAATAACTGCCAGAGAGCAGAATAAAGAAAAAAGAATGAAAATAATTGAGGACAGTCTCAGAGATTTCTGGGACAACATTAAATGCACCAACATTTGAATTATAGGGGTCCCAGAAGAAGAAAGAAAAAGAAAGGGTCTGAGAAAATATTTGAAGTGATTATAGTCGAAAACTGCCCTAACATGGGAAAGGAAATAATCAATCAAGTACAGGAAGCACAGAAAGTACCATGCAGAATAAACCCAAAGAAAAACACGCCGAGACACATATACTGAAGCTATCAAAAATTAATTACAAAGACAAAATATTAAAAGCAGCAAGGGGAAAGCAACAAATAATATACAATGGAATACCCATAATGTTAACAGCTGATTTTTCAGCAGAAGCTCTGCAAGCCAGAAGGGAGTGGCAGGACATATTTAAAGTGATGAAAGGGAGAAAACTACAACCAAGATTACTCTACCTAGCAAGGATCTCATTCAGATTTGACAGACAAATTAAAACCTTTTCAGACAAGCAAAAACAAAGAGCATTCAACACCACGAAACCAGCTTTACAAGTGCTAAAAGAACTTCTCTAGGCAGGAAACACAAGTGAAGGAAAACACCTACAATAACAACCACCCCCACCCAAAAAATGGTAAAAGGAACATACATCTTGATAATTACCTTAAATGTAAATGGATTAAATGCTCAAACCAAAAGACACAGACAGGTTGAATGGATACAAAAACAAGACGCATACATTTGCTGTCTAAAAGAGACACACTTCAGACCTAGGGACACATACAGACTGAAAGTGAGGGGATGGAAAAAGATATTCCATGCAAATGGGAATCAAGAGAAAGCTGGAATAGCAATCCTCATATCAGACAAAATAGACTTTAAAATAAAGACTATTACAAGAGACAAAGAAGAACACTACATAATGCTCAAGGGATAAATCCAAGAAGAAGATATAACAATTGTAAATATTTATGCACCCAAAATAGGAGCACCTCAATACATAAAGCAAATGCTAACAGCCATAAAAGGGGAAATCCACAGTAACAAAATAATAGTAGGGGACTTTAACACTCCACTTTCACCAATGGACAGATCATCCAAAATGAAAATATATAAGGAAACACAAGCTTTAAATGACACATTAAACAAGATGGACTTAATTGATATTTATAGGACATTCCATCCAAAAACAACAGAATACACTTTTTTCTCAACTGCTCATGGAACATTCTCAAGGATAGACCATATTTTGGGTCACAAATCAAACCATGGTAAATTTAAGAAAATTGAAATTGTATCAAGTATGTTTTACGACAACAATGCTTGGAGGCTAGATATCAATTACAGGAAAAGAGCTGTAAAAAATAGAAACACATGGAGGCTAAACAATATGCTACTAAATAACCAAGAGATCACTGAAGAAATCAAAGAGGAAATCAAAAACTACCTAGAACCAAATGACAATGAAAACACAACAACCCAAAACCTATGGGATACACCAAAAGCAGTTCTAAGAGGGAAGTTTATAGCAATAAAATCCTAGCTTAAGAACAAGAAAAAACTCAAGTAAACCACCTAAACTTACACCTAAATTAATTAGAGAAAAAAGAACACAACCCCAAAATTAGCAGAAGAAATCATAAAGATCAGATCAGAAATAAATGAAAAAGAAATGAAGGAAACAATAGCAAAGGTCAATAAAACTAAAAGCTGGTTATTTGAGAAGATAAAAATTAATGATAAACTATTAGCCAGAATCCTCAAGAAAAAAAGAAGACTCAAATCAACAGAATTAGAAATGAAAAAGGAGACAACTGACACTGCAGAAATATAAAGGATCATGAGAGATTACTACAAGCAACTACAGGCCAATAAAATGCACGACCTGGAAGAAACAGACAAATTGTTAGAAAAGCACAACCTTCCGAGACTGAACCAGGAAGAAATAGAAAATATAAACAGACGAGTCACAAGCACTAAAATTGAAACTGTGGTTAAAAATCTTCCAATAAAAAGAAGCCCAGGACCAGATGGCTTCAGAGGCGAATTCTATCAAACATTTAGAGAAGAGTTAACACCTATCTTTCTCAAGCTCTTCAAAAATATAGCAGAGGGAGGAACACTCCCAAACTCATTCTTTGAGGCCACCGTCACCCCGATACGAAAACAAGACAAAGATGTCACACACACAAATAAAACACAGGCCAATATCTCTGATGAACATAGATGCAAAAATCCTCAACAAAATACCAGCACACAGAATCCAACAGCACATTAAAAGGATCTTATACCATGATCAAGTGGAGTTTATCCAAGGAATGCAAGGATTCTTCAATATACACAAATTAATCAATGTGATACACCATATTAAAAAATGAAGTATAAAAACCATATGATAATCTTAATAGATGAAGAAAAAGCTTTTGACAAAATTCAACACCAAATTATGATAAAAACTCTCCAGAAAGTAGACATAGAGGAAACTTACCTCAACATAATAAAGGCCATATATGACAAACCACAGCCAACATTTGTTCTCAATGTTGAAAAACTGAAACCATTTCCTCTATGATCAGGAACAAGGTTGCACACTCTCACCACTCTTATTCAACATAGTTTTGGAAGGTTTAGCCAATCAGAGAAGAAAAAGAAATAAAAGGAATCCAAATCAGAAAAGAAGAAGTAAAACTGTCACAGTTTGCATATGACATGATACTATACATAGAGAATGCTAAAGATGCTACCAGAAAACTACTAGAGCTAATCAATGAATTTGGTAAAGTAACAGGATACAAAATTAATGCACAGAAATCTTTTGCATTCCTATACACTAATGATGAAAAATCAGAAAGAGAAATTAAGGAAACACTCCCATTTAACATTGCAACAAAAAGAGTAAAGTACTTAGGAATAAACCTGCCTAAGGAGACAAAATACCTGTATGCTGATAACTATAAGACACTGATGAAAGAAATTAAAGATGATACAAACAGATGGAGAGATATACCATGTTCTTAGATTGGAAAAATCAACTTTATGAAAATGAGTATACTACCCAAAGCAATCTACAGATTCAATGCAATCCATATCACACTACCAATGGCATTTTTCACAGAAGTAGAACAAAAAATTTCACAATTTGTATGGAAAAACAATAGATCCTGAATCACCAAGGCAATCTTGAGAAAAGAAAAATGGAGCTGGAGGAATCAGGCTCCCTGACTTCAGACTATACTACAAAGCTACAATGATCAAACAGTATGGTACTGGCACAAAAACAGAAATATACATCAATGGAATAGAATAGAAAGCCCAGAGTTAACCCCACACACATATGGTCACCTTATCTTTGATAAAGGAGGCAAGACTATACAATCAAGGAAAGACTGCCTCTACAATAAATGGTGCTGGGGAAACTGGATAGCTACATGTAAAAGAATGAAATTAGAACACTTTCTAACATCATACACAAAAGTAAACTCAAAATGGATTAAAGACCTAAATGTAAGGCAAGACACCGTAAAACTCTTAGAGGAAAACATAGGCAGAACACTCTACGACATAAATCACAGCAAGATCCTTTTTGAC
This sequence comes from Tursiops truncatus, assembly GCF_011762595.2. Lineage (NCBI taxonomy): Eukaryota > Metazoa > Chordata > Mammalia > Artiodactyla > Delphinidae > Tursiops > Tursiops truncatus. The sequence goes on along the minus strand of NC_047035.1, from coordinate 55,863,878 downwards.
CCATCTCCTAGAGGAATGGAAATAAAAACAAAAATAAACAAATGGGACCTAATGAAACTTAAAAACTTTTGCACAGCAAAGGAAAACATAAACAAGATGAAAAGAGAACCCTCAGAGTGGGAGAACATATTTGCAAATGAAGCAACTGACAAAGGATTAATCTCCATAATATACAGCAGCTCATGCAGCTCAATATCAAAAAACAAAGAACCCAATCCAAAAATTGGCAGAAGACCTAAATAGACATTTCTCTAAAGAAGATATATGGATTGCCAACAAACATATAAAAGATGCTCAACATCACTAATCATTAGAGAAATGCAAATCAATACTACAATGAGGTATCACCTCACAACAGTCAGTATGGGCATCATCACAAAATCTACAAACAGTAAATGCTGGAGAGGGTGTGGAGAAAAGGAAACTCTCTTGCACTGTTGGTGAGAATATAAATTGATACAGCCACTATGGAGAACAGTATGGAGGTTCCTTAAATATCTAAAAATAGAATTACCATAGGACCCAGTAATCCCACTACTGGGCATATACCCTGAGAAAACCATAATTCAAAAAGAGTCATGTACCACAGTGTTCACTGTAGCACTATTTACAATAGCCAGGACATGGAAGCAACCTAAGCGTCCATCGACAGATGAATGGATAAAGAATATGTGTCGAGAGGGGGTAGATGGCGGAAGAGTAAGACGCAGAGATCACCTTCCTCTCCACAGATACATCAGAAATACATCTACACGTGGAACAACTCCTACAGAGCACCTACTGAATGCTGGCAGAAGACTTCAGACCTCCCAAAAGGCAAGAAACTCCCCATGTACCTGGGTAGGGCAAAAGAAAAAAGAATAAACAGAGACAAAAGAATAGGGATGGGACCCACACCACTGTGAGGGCGCTGTGAAGGAGGAAAGGTTTCCAAACACTAGGAGCCCCTTAGTGGGCAGAGACCATGGGGTCAGAGGGGGGAAGCTTCGGAGCCATGGAGGAGAGCACAGCAACACGGGTGCAGAGGGCAAAGCGGAGAGATTCCTGCACAGAGGATCAGAGCCGACAGCACTCACCAGCCCGAGAGTCTTCTCTGCTCACCCACCGGGGCGGGTGGGGCTGGGAGATGAGGCTCGGGCTTCGGTTGGAGCACAGGGAGAGGACTGGCGGCATGAACACAGCCTGAGGGAGTTAATGCACCACCCATAGCCTGGAGGGAGTCCGGGGAAAAGTCTGGACCTGCTAAAGAGGCAAGAGACTTTTTCTTCCTTCTTTGTTTCCTGGTGTGCGAGGAGAGGGGATTAAGAGTGCTGCTTAAAGGAGCTCCAGAGATGGGCGGGAGCCACGGCTAACACCGCAGACCTGAGAGACGGCCATGAGATGCTAAGGCTGCTGCTGCCACCACCAAGAAGCCTGTGTGTGACCATAGGTCACTGTCCACACCTCCCCTCCCGGGAACCTGTGCAGCCCGCCACTAACAGGGTCCCAGGATCCAGGGACAACTTCCCCGGGAGAACGCACGACGTTCCTCAGGCTGGTGCAACGTCACGCCGGCCTCTGCCACCACAGGCTCACCCTGCATCGTGCCGCTCCCTCCCCACAGCCTGAGTGAGCCAGAGCCCCCGAATCAGTAGCTCCTTTAACCCTGTCCGGTCTGAGCAAAGAACAGACGCCCTGCGGGGACCTACACGCAGAGGCGGGGCCAAATCCAAAGCTGAACCCTGGGAGCTGTGCAAAAAAAGAAGAGAAAAGGAAGTCTCTCCCAGCAGCCTCAGGAGCAGTGGATTAAATCTCCCCAATCACCTTGATGTACCCTGCATCTGTGGAATACCTGAATAGACAGCGAATAATCCCAAATTGAGGAGGTGGACTTTGAGAGCAAGATTTATTATTTTTTCCCCTTTTCCACTTTTTGTGAGTGTGTATGTATATGCTTCTGTGTGAGACTTTGTCTGTATAGCTTCCCTTTCACCATTTGTCTTAGGGTTCTATCCATTTTTTTTTTTACTTAAAAAATTGTTTTTCCTTAATAATTATTTTTTATTTTAATAACTTTATTTTATTTTATCCTTTCTTTCTTTCTTTCTTTCTTTCTTTCTTTCTTTCTTTCTTTCTTTCTTTCTTTCTTTCTTTCTTCCTCTTCCTCTTCCTCTTCCTCTTCCCCTTCCCCTTCTCTCCTTCTCCTTCTCCTTCTCCTTCTCCTTCTTCTTCTTCTTCTTCTTCTTCTTCTTCTCCTCCTCCTCCTCCTCCTCCTCCTCCCATTTTTTCTGAACCATGTGGATGAAAGGCTCTTGGTGCTGCAGCCAGGAGTCAGTGCTGTGCCTCTGAGGTGGGAGAGCCAACTTCAGGACACTGGTCCACAAGAGACCTCCCAGCTCCATGTAACATCAAATGGCAAAAATCTCCCAGAGATCTCCATCTCAACAACAACACCCAGCTTCACTCAACGACCAGCAAGCTACAGTGCTGGACAACCCTTTGCCAAACAGCTAGCAAGACAGAAACACAACCCCACCCGTTAGCAGAGAGGCTGCCTAAAATCATAATAAGTCCACAGACACCCCAAAACACACAACCACCAGAAAGACCTGACCACCAGAAAGACAAGATCCAGCCTCATCCACCAGAATACAGGCACTAGTCCCCTCCACCAGGAAGCCTACACAACCCACTGAACCAACTTTAGCCACTGGGGACAGACAACAAAAACAATGGGAACTACGAACCTGCAGCCTGCAGAAAGAAGACCCCAAACACAGTAAGATAAGCAAAATGAAAAGACAGAAAAACACACAGCAGATAAAGGAGCAAGATAAAAACCCACCAGACCTAACAAATGAAGAGGAAATAGGCAGTCTACCTGAAAAAGAATTCAGAATAATGATAGGAAAGATGATCCAAAATCTTTTGGATCTATCCAAAATAGATCCAAAATCTATTTTGGAAATAGACAAAATGCAAGAAACATTTAACAAGGACCTAAAAGAACTAAAGATGAAACAAGCAATGATGAACAACACACTAAATGAAATTAAACATACTCTAGAAGGGATCAAGAGCAGAATAACTGAGGCAGAAGAACAGATAAGTGACCTAGAAGATAAAATAGTGGAAATAATAACTGCCGAGCAGATAAAGAAAAAAGAATGAAAAGAACTGAGGACAGTCTCAGAGACCTCTGGGACAACATTAAATGCACCAACATTCGAATTATAGGGGTTCCAGAAGAAGAAGAGAAAAAGAAAAGGACTGAGAAAATATTTGAAGAGATGATAGTTGAAAACTTCCTTAATATGGGAAAGGAAATAGTTAATCAAGTCCAGGAAGCACAGAGAGTCCCATACAAGATAAATACAAGGAGAAACACGCCAAGACACATATTAATCAAACTGTCAAAAATTAAATACAAAGAAAACATATTAAAAGCAGCAAGGGAAAAACAACAAATAACACACAAGGGAATCCCCATAAGGTTAACAGCTGATCTTTCAACAGAAACTCTGAAAGCCAGAAGAGACTGCCAGGACATATTTAAAGTGATGAAGGAGAAAAACCTACAACCAAGATTACCCAGCAAGGATCTCATTCAGATTTGATGGAGAAATTAAAACACTTACAGACAAGCAAAAGCTGAGAGTGTTCAGCACCACCAAACCAGCTTTACAACAAGTGCTAAAGGAACTTCTCTAGACAAGAAACAGAAGAGAAGGAAACGACCTACAATAACAAATTCAAAACAATTAAGAAAATGGGAATAGGAACATACATATTGATAATTACCTTAAATATAAATGGATTAAATGCTCCCACCAAAAGACACACACTGGCTGAATGGATACAAAATCAAGACCCATATATATGCTGTCTACAAAAGACCCACTTCAGACCTAGAGACACATACAGACTGAAAGTGAGGGGATGGAAAAAGATATTCCAAGAAAATGGAAACCAAAAGAAAGCAGGAGTACCAATTCTCATATCAGACAAAATAGACTTTAAAATAAGGACTATTAGAAGAGACAAAGAAGGACACTACATAATGGTCAAGGGATCAATTCAAGAAGAAGATATAACAATTGTAAATATTTATGCACCCAACATAGAAGCACCTCAATACATAAGGCAAATACTAACAGCCATAAAAAGGGAAATCGACAGTAACACATTCATAGTAGGGGACTTTAACACCCCACTATCAACAGTGTACAGACCATCCAAAATGAAAATAAATAAGGAAACACAAGCTTTAAATAATACATTAAACAAGATGGACTTAACTGATATTTATAGGACATTCCATCCAAAAACAACAGAATACACATTTTTCTCTAGTGCTCATGGAACATTCTCCAGGATAGACCATATCTTGGGTCACAAATCAAGCCTTGGTAGATTTAAGAAAATTGAAATTGTATCAAGTATCCTTTCTGACCACAATGCTATGAGACTAGATATCAATTACAGGAAAAGATCTGTAAAGACAAACACATGGAGGCTAAACAATACACTACTTAATAACGAAGTGATCACTGAAGAAATCAAAGAGGAAATCAAAAAATACCTGTAAACAAATGACAATGGAAACACAATGACTCAAAACCTATGGGATGCAGCAAAAGCAGTTCTAAGCAGGAAGTTTATAGCAATACAATCCTACCTTAAGAAACAGGAAACATCTCGAATAAACAACATAACCTTGCACCTAAAGCAATTAGAGAAAGAAGAACAAAAAAACCCCAAAGTTAGCATAAGGTAAGAAATCATAAAGATCAGATCAGAAATAAATGAAAAAGAAATGAAGTAAACGATAGCAAAGATCAATAAAACTAAAAGCTGGTTCTTTGAGAAGATAAACAAAATTGATAAACCATTAGCCAGACTCATCAAGGAAAAAAACGAGCAGATTCAAATCAATAGAATTTGAAATGCAAAAGGAGAAGTAACAACTGACACTGCAGAAATACAAAACATTATGAGCGATTACTACAAGCAACTCTATGCCAATAAAATGGACAACCTGGAAGAAATGGACAAATTCTTAGAAATGCTCAACCTGCCAAGACTGAATCAGGAAGAAATAGAAAATATGAATAGACCAATCACAAGCACTGAAATTGAAACTGTGATTAAAAATCTTCCAACAAACAAAAGCCCAGGACCAGATGGCTTCACAGGCAAATTCTATCAAACATTTAGAGAAGAGTTAACACCTATTCTTCTCAAACTGTTCCAAAATATAGCAGAGGGAGGAACACTCCCAAACTCATTCTATGAGGCCACCATCACCCTGATACCAAAACCAGACAAGGATGTCACAAAGAAGGAAAACTACAGGCCAATATCACTGATGAACACAGATGCAAAAATCCTCAACAAAATACTAGCAAACAGAATCCACTAGCACATTAAGAGGATCATACACCATGATCAAGTGGGGTTTATTCCAGAAATGCAAGGATTCTTCAATATATGCAAATCAATCAATGTGATACACCATATTAACAAATTGAAGAAGAAAAACCATATGGTCATCTCAACAGATGCAGAGAAAGCTTTTGACAAAATTCAAAACCCATTTATGATAAAATCCCTCCAGAAAGTAGGCATAGAGGGAATTTTCCTCAACATAATAAAGGCCATATATGACAACCCCAAAGCCAACATTGTCCTCAATGGTGAAAAACTGAAAGCATTTGCACTAAGATCAGGAACAAGACAAGGTTGCCCACTCTCACCACTCTTACTCAACATAGTTTTGGAAGTTTAAGCCACAGCAATCAGAGAAGAAATAGAAGTAAGAGGAATCCAAATCAGAAAAGAAGTAAAGCTGTCACTGTTTGCAGATGACATGATACTATACATAGAGAATCCTAAAGATGCTACCAGAAAACTACTAGAGCTAATCAATGAATTTGGTAAAGTTGCAGGATACAAAATTAATGCACAGAAATCTCTGGCATTTCTATACATTAATGATGAAAAATCTGAAAGTGAAATCAGGAAAACACTCCCATTTACCATTGCAACAAAAAGAATAAAATATCTAGGAATAAACCTACCTAAGGAGACAAAAGACCTGTATGCAGAAGATTATAAGACACTGATGAAAGAAATTAAAGATAATACAAGCAAATGGAGAGATATACCATGTTCTTGGATTGGAAGAATCAACATTGTGAAAATGACTCTACTACCCAAAGCAAGCTACAGATTCAATGCAATCCATGTCACACTACCAATGGCATTTTTCACAGAAGTTGAACAAAAAATTTCACAATTTGTATGGAAACGCCAAGGACCTCGAATAGCCAAAGCAATCTTGGGAACGAAAAATGGAGCTGGAGGAATCAGGCTCCCTGACTTCAGACTATACTACAAAGCTACAGTCATCAAGACAGTATGGTGCTGGCACAAAAACAGAAATATAGATCAATGGAACAGGATAGAAAGCCGAGAGATAAACCCACGCACATATGGTCACCTTGTCTTTGATAAAGGAGGAAGGAATGTACAGTGCAGAAAGAAGAGCCTCTTCAATAAGTGGTGCTGGGAAAACTGGACAGGTACATGTAAAAGTATGAGATTAGATCACTCCATAACACCATACACAAAATAGATTAAAGACCTAAATGTAAAGCCAGAAACTATAAAACTCTTAGAGGAAAACATAGGCAGAACACTCTATGACATAAATCACAGCAAGATCCTTTTTGACCCACCTCCTAGGGAAATGGAAATAAAAACAAAAATAAACAAATGGGACCTAATGAAACTGGAAAGCTTTTGCACAGCAAAGGAAATGATAAACAAGACCAAAAGACAACCCTCAGAATGGGAGAAAATATTTACAAATGAAGCAACTGTCAAAGGATTCATCTCCAAAATTTACAAGCAGCTCATGCAGCTCAATAACAAAAAAAGAAACAACCCAATCCAAAAATGGACAGAAGACCTAAATAGACATTTCTCCAAAGAAGATATACAGATTGCCAACAAACACATGAAAGAATGCTCATCGTCATTAGGGAAATGCAAATCAAAACTGCAGTGAGATATCATCTCACACCAGTCAGAATGGCCATCATCAAAAACTCTAGAAACAATAAATGCTGGAGAGGGTGTGGAGAAAAGGGAACACTGTTGCACTACTGGTGGGAATGTGAATTGGTACAGCCACTATGGAGAACAGTATGGAGGTTCCTTAAAAAACTACAAATAGAACTACCATATAACCCAGCAATCCCACTACTGGGCATATACCCTGAGAAAACCATAATTCAAAGAGTCATGTAGCAAAATGTTCATTGCAGCTCTATTTGCAATAGCCCGGAGATGGAAACAACCTAAGTGCCCATCATCGGATGAATGGATAAAGAAGATGTGGCACATATATACAATGGAATATTACTCAGCCATAAAAAGAAATGAAATTGAGCTATTTGTAATGAGGTGGATGGACCTAGAGTCTGTCATACAGAGTGAAGTAAGTCAGAAAGAGAAAGAGAAATACCATATGCTAACACATATATATGGAATTTAAGAGAAAAAATGTCTTGAAGAACCTAGGGGTAAGACAGGGATAAAGACACAGACCTACTAGAGAATGGACTTGAGGATATGGGGATGGGAAGGGTAAGCTGTGACAAAGTGAGAGAGTGGCATGGACATATATACACTACCAAATGTAAAATAGATAGCTATTGGGAAGCAGCCGCATAGCACAGGGAGATCAGCTCAGTGCTTTGTGACCACCTAGAGAGGTGGGATAGGGAGGGTGGGAGGGAGGGAGACGCAAGAGGGAAGAGATACGGGAACATATGTATAACTGATTCACTTTGTTATTAAGCTAAAACTAACACATCATTTTAAAGCAATTATACTCCAATAAAGATGTTAAAAAAAAAAGAATGTATGTCACATATATACAATAGAATATTACTCAGCCACAAAAAGAAACGAAATTGAGTCATTTGTAGTGAGGTGGATGGACCTAGAGTCCGTCACACAGAGTGAAGTAAGTCAGAAAGAGAAAAACAAATATTGTATGCTAACACATATAAATGGAATTTAAAAAAATGGTTCTTATGAACCTAGGGGTAGGACAGGAATAAAGACACAGATGTAGAGAATGGAGAGGACACAGGGAGGGCGAAGGGTAAGCTAGGACGAAGTGACAGAGTAACAGTGACCCTACAAAATGTAAAATAGATGGCTAGTGGAAAGCTGTTGCATAGCACAGGGAGATCAGCTCGGTACTTTGCGACCACCTAGAGGGTTGGGATAAAGAGGGTGTGAGGGAGACACAAGAGGGAGAGGATATGGGGATATATGTATACACATAGCTGATTCACTTTGTTATACAGCAGAAACTAACACAACATTGTAAAGCAATTATACTCCAATGAAGATGCTAAAGGAAAAAAAAAAAGAATTCCTAGAGATTGTCACTATGAGTGAAGTAAGTCAGACAAAGACAAATATCATATGATGTCACTTATATGTAGAATCTAAAAAATATGGTACAAATGAATTTATTTACAAAACAGAAATAGAGTCACAGATGTAGAAATCAAATGTATGGTCACCAGAGGGGAAAGTGGGGGAGGGATAAATTGGTAGATTGGGAGTGACATATACACACTACTATATATAAAATAGATAACTAATAAGGATCTACTATAAAGCACGGGGAACTCTACTCAATACTCTGTAATGGCCTATATGGGAAAAGTGTCTAAAAAAGAATCGATATATGTATATGTATAACTGATTCACTTTGCTGTACACCTGAAACTAACACATTGTTAATCAACTATGCTCCAATAAAAAATTAAAAAAAAATAATTATATGGATATGGGAGGAGGGACTGAGTTAAAGCACAGCTTCCATTGGATGTATGGAATCTAATGTCCTTTTTCCAAGTCTGTTTTGTCTTCTACTTTGTTGGCATCTTTCTGTAGAGCTTTTATTCTCTGGGAGATGAGAAAGGCCTGTAGAAAATCCGTGTAACCTACATGCTCTCTGCTGGAGCTAACAGTTTTGTCATTCTTCTCTCCTTTCTAATACTCTTCCCTAGATTGGAGGTTAAGTCTGGATAATGATGATAATAATAATTAGTAATAATAATAATGTGATGTAAGCAGACTTCCCCATTGAGCTTCACCTCTTGTGTAGTCCTGTGGTAGGTATGACCTCAATCACTGTAAGAAAATATGGGTTCCTGCTGTTGTTCTCATGTGACTATAGATCCCAACACCTTGATCATTGGATATAACAGTCAGTACAACCACAAGTTTTGGAAAAATCTCTATCTTGCTTGTGAACTAAGGACGTATGTACCACCTTTCAGTGTCGTCTTGCTATTGCTTCTAGATTTCACAAACTATGGCAATTTTTCTTTCCAGTTTGTAGTGTAATGTTAGCGGGGCTTTGTTTCTGATTTTCTCATGTCTTTAAATGCTGATTAAATCAATTTACTTGTTAACATACATAATTTGGAAATACAAGTTGTTTCATAGAGGATAGAAGAGATTTGATAGATTATGAAAACACCTGGTAGTCAAATTAACACTGTCTCCACTTCTACAGAAGTTTTCTTCAATGGTCTAGTATTATACATGGACTCTAGGAGGTAAATTTTAATTTCTAACATTTTGTATAATGTATCTTTTATAACTTCAACTTTGTTTTGCATAAGCATAGAACATTGTTTATTTTTGAGGTGGAAAATATATGTAAGTTATAATTTTTCATAATTATATTCATACAAAATAAAATAATAAAGTATAAATGTCTGGTTTCTTATTAAAGTAATATATTTATTTATAATATATTTTCAGCTCTAATTCCATTGCTCATTAAACATTGTATTCTCCAGGCAGATCAAAGTAGTGGTAAATATTCAAACACATCCTGAACTTCTACCATGTGTCTGCTACTGCCACTATTGCCTTCACCTAGAACACTCATCTTTACATCCATCCAACTGAAACTTACTGGAGTTTTACTTTTTTCTGTTTCCTCATATATTCTGTAACTCTGGTTTAGCACTGTCATATTTGAGGTAAATTACTATTGATTTTATGTGTTACTTCTATTACCAAATTGAAGACTTCTCGAGGGTAGTAATCATATCTTGTTCTTTTTGAAATTCTTAAGTATGATTGTGGATTTTTCTGTCTTCCTATATTTCTGTCAGTTGTATCTTGCTATATTTTGAAGTTCTTCATTTAGGTTCATAGATTATTAAGAAAGTTATAATTTTTTTAATAAAATTCACTCATCTGTCTTAGAAAATATCTTTCATCTCTCGTCTCTTTGCCTTCAAGTCTTCTTAATTTGACATTAATATAGGCACACCAATTTTTTAATATTTATTGTTTGCATAAAATGTAGCTTTCTACTATTTTACTTTCAACTGGTTTGGTTTCTTAATTTAGAGAGTATTTCTTCTGAACAGCATCTTATTTTTTAATCCAATCTGACAATCTCTGTCTTTAAATGGAAGTGTTTAGTCCATTTACATATGATGTAAGTGTTTATACACCTACATTTAAATCTACTATGTTTGCATGTGTCTAGTTTTCCATCTGCTCTTTTCTTCCATGTTTCTTATATCCTGCCTTTTTTGTTTAATCAATTATATTTAGTATTTTAGTTTATATCTTCTTTGAAATTTTAAATATTTATTTATTTTGTTGCACCGTATCTTGGTTGCAGCGGGTGGGCTCCTTAGTTGTGGCTCCAGGGCTCCTTAGTTGAGGCATGTGGGCTCCTTAGTTGTGACATGCAAACTCTTAGTTGTGGTATGCATGTGGGATCTAGTTCTCTGACCAGGGATTGAACCCGGGCCCCCTGAATTGGGAGCGTGGATTCCTCTCCAGTGCGCCACCAGGGAAGTCCCCCTTCTATGATCTTTTAGTTAAAGGTATTTGAATTATTTTAGAGATTGCTGTAAAAATTCCAGTATTCATGCTAACTTTGCAGTCTATTTTCAAATATTAGACTAACTTTATGAACTTAAAGGTAAAAACTTGTAATACTTGAGTTCCATTTACTCTTCTCATGAACTTTGACCTCTTATTTATCATTATGTTTTCTACATATGTAGTAATCCCATGATATAAAATTATTTTCTTAAGTAACTAGTGATTATATACATATATTATATATATATTTGCATACACTTATATAGTTATGAGTTTGTTCATAAGTTAACTTGTAAAAGGTATTTCATAATTACCCAGATATTGACTTTTTTTTTTTTTTCCTGCAGCCAAACTTCTGTATGTAATCATTTCTTTCAGTTTGAAGAATTTTTGGTATTCCTTACAGTGCTGGTCTGCTGAAGATAAAGTCTCTTAGAAAATATTTTTTGCTTTCATATCTACACAATGTTTTCAATGATGCAATATTGTAAGTAGATGGGTTTATTTTTTCCCCCATTTTTACACTTTAACGATGTATTTTCTTTTCTGGCCTTCATTATTTCTGATGAGAAGCAGCTGTTATTTTTATTGTTTCTCTCTGTTTAGTGCATTTTGTTTTAGACTGGGTGCTTTTAAGATTTTTCTCTGTATCTTTGGTTTTCAGCAGTTAGAATGATAGAACTAATCTGGTTTTATTTGCATTTTTTGTACTTGAGATATTTTCATCTTTTTGGACCTCTGTGATATTTTTCATGTACTTTCAAAAATTTTTGTCCACTATCTTTTCAAATAATTTTCTGCCCTATTTTCTCTCTCCTCTTTATCTTGTACTCCAATAATCATATAAACACACATTTAATATTGTTCCATATATTTCCAGACAGCCTGTCATAACTTTGTTCACTTTTTATTATATGTTTCAGTTTGGACTATCTTCAGTTTTAATGATCTTTCCTCTGCTGACTCCAGAAGAGGATCAAGTGACTACTTTAAGATCTGAAGTGAATTCTTCTTAAAAATAGTATATTTATATATTTATTATAAGCATTTCTATTTGGGCTATTTTTTTAAAATAGTTTCCAGGTTTCTGCCAAATTTTTTCACCTGTTTATGCATATTGTACACTGTGATAGTTAATTTTATGTGTCAATTTGAATAGGTTAAGGGATGCCCTACTAGCTAGTAAAACATTACTTCTGGCTGTCTGTGAGAGTGTTTCTAGAAAAAAATAATATTTGAATAAGTAGACTGATTAAAGAAGATCTGCCTTCACCAGTGTGCGTGGGCATCACTAATCCATTGAGGGCCTGAATAGAACAAAAAAGCAAAGGAAGGGTGAATTCATTCATCTTCTCTCTCTCTCTCTCCCACTCTCTCTCTCCCCCCACCCTTAATCTGGGACACCTATTTCCTAGTGTCTTTGGATATATGAGCTCCTTATTCTCTGACCTTTCTGACTCTGGGACTTAACTAGCAGCTCCCTGGTTCTCAGGCCTTTGTCCTCAGATTGTGAGTTACACCATCCACTCCTCTGATTTTCAGGCCTTCAAATTCAGACTAAATTATACAACCAGCTTTCCTGGTTCTCAAGCTTGTAGATGGCAGATTTAGGGACTTCTCAGTCTCCATAAACATGTGAGCGAATTTCTATAATAAATCTCCTTTTATATATACATATGTGTATGTATATGTGTGTGTATATAGACACACACGTGTGTGTGTGCGTGTATGTATGTATCATATTTGTTCTTTTTCTCTGGAGAATGCTGACTAATGCATACACCTTTCATGTATGCTTTTGTATTGTTATTATACTTATTCTAAATTCCCTGTCTGAAAAATACAATACCAGGGCCATCTGTGGATTTGTTTCTAGAGTATGTTTACTTTTCTCATCTTGGATCTCATTTTCCCACTTCTTCATGGAAATTAAAAAAATTTATAGTATGCTAGGCATTGTGTAAATAACATTAGAGACTAGAATAAATGATAAAGAAAAGTATGTCCTTTCCTTTGAAGGATTGATAGTGTTACTGTGTCATTCTACTCTATATTTTCAGCAGTTAAATGTGAGTGATAACTTTTTTGTGTGTGATACATAAGATTTTCAATTCACCTGAATGCTATTTGGAAGGCAGCTATGCTCACTACTATACCACCAAAGAACACATAATACTATTTGATACAGAAGCAAAATAATTTACTAAAGCCACAAATTAAATTTTATATGTATGTATCTTATACATATACATATGCAAATATATAATACACACATATTTGCATGTATGTAAATATATATAATATACATTAAAAAATCAGAAACTAAAACTCTATAGGAGGTATATTTTTGTATTATGAATATCTCACACAAAAATAATCAAATGTATGACCCATTTTCCAATATGCATTTCAAAATAACACATTTATATTATGTATCATATTATACACATGCTAGATACTAATTATCATTTAAACATCACAAGAGAAAATTAAGAGGTAGGAATATAGTTCTATCCACCACAGAAATAAAGAATATGGGCTTTAGAAGAATTAAGCAATCAGGTCTCCATCACAAAGCCAATGAGTTTGTACAGCAAGGCTATATTTGCCCAGATCATTTCTTAACCACTATCCTAGGACTATACAAAATGCCTTAGGAATAAATGGATACTATTTATTGAATAGTACTAAATATTTAGACTAAATATCATGAATTGGCCACAACTGATCCTCTCACATCCTTACAAATTCTAGACCTCTCAGAGATAGCAATATAGTATGCATTTCTTTGCTAAAAAAAAGTTGCTTTTGGGTTAACTTATATATACACTACATGCAAGATATTTTGGAAGAATGCACATATATTTTTGTAGTCTATAGTACCATTGACTAAACTTGTATTATTCCTAAAAATATTTAATAAATTATTCCTACACACATAAACATTACATATATGTATACTATATATGTGTAATTCATATTTTGTTATGGCAAATCTGAGTCTGGGAATGTAAATTGGAATTGATTTTTATTGTTACATATTCAAATATAGAATTTATTATACCATATTTTTAAAAATTAGTAATGAGTTTAGGGATTGCAAATAAAATGTAAAATTTGGGATGGAAGCATTCATATAGCTATTCCAATATTTTGACCGCAACTCCAACTTCCCTGGGCTCAAATAATAAAGAACAATTTATGCTCATATAACCAGATTCAAGGCAAAGTACAATCCAGAATTGGTTAATTTAACAGCACAATCATAATATCGTGGTTCCAAATTATTACCATCTTTCCACCCTGCCACCTTCAATGGCTGAATTTGTCCTTAGGCTGCCTATTATTACCATGAGATCACAGATCACAGGTGCAGCTACAAGCATAGGATACAGATATGACAACGTCCTTCAGAGAAAGAGGGATTCTCTCCTTATTACTGAACTTTATAAGATATAAGAAACAGATTCAAGCAGCTCTCAATTTAAAAAATAAATGCTTTTATTTATCTCATTAGCCAGGATTGCATCAAAAGACCAAACTAAACCAATGCCTGGCAACAGGAATGAGCCACAAAAACGGGCTTCTTAGATTACCCATGATTTACCCTTAAAACTTGGAATTAGCTCTGAGTAAAAGAAGGGGGAGAGGGAAGACCTCAAACTTATTTGAGACTGCAGTTATAAAGGGAGATAATGGCTGTTGTCAAACATAATATCTGCTACTCAGTATTTTGTTCATGAAAAATGGTTGTGTATTAGCCCTTCAACTGCAATGAAACTGAAAATATTTCACATGATATGTCATCTTACTAAATTCATAGAAACAAAAAATAAGATGGCTTTTCCCCAAGAGTGGCTAGAAATTCCATAAAATAGTTGGGTGATGTCTATAAAATTATGTGATTTTAAAGTACAGCTGATAAATACTATCCTAGCCACTGGTTATAGTCACACTTATGAATTTTCACTGTGTAAAGAGTGAGTTTTCAGTTAGAGTATTAACTTAATTCTGGAGCTTACATACCAAGTAATATTGTAAATGTTACATGGCTTATGGGCTTATAGAAATTGTCCAACATAAACTGTTTAGGTGAAAATTGTCTATACTGACTTCTATATTTTTCCTTATAATTAGGGACATAATTTATTATTTGGAGAAGGTTTCCTTTTATGATATTTTTGATTTTTTTTTTACTAAATAGTATTTGGGAATAAAATATTTAGAAATCAAAACAAATACTGAGGAAACAGTAATACAGCAAAAGGTAAAATAAGGATATAAGGTTGGGAGCCATCTCATTGGCTCTCACAGAATTTTATCTATATTTAATCTGATCTATGTTTATAAAAACCATTCAATATTTTTCTTATTATAAACCTACTCATAGCTCAACAATCATTTAATGAATACCCTGGTATACTGTATGACTTGATAAGAGTTACTGAATAATCTGTACTTTAGTATTTTTTAATCTATAAAATGCAAATCAAAACCACAATAAGATATCACCTCACACCTGTCAGAATGGCTATCCTCAAAAAGTCTACAAATGGCAAATGTTGGCAAGGATGTGGGAAAAAGGGAACACTTGTACAATGTTAGTGGGAATGTAAATTAGTGCAGCCACTATAAAAAACAGTGTAGAGACTCCTCAAAAACTAAAAATAGAACTACCATATAACCCAGCAATTCCACTCCTGGGTACATATCTGGAAAAAAAACAAAAACACTAATTTGAAAAGGTACAGGGCACCCCATGCAGCACTATTTACAACAGCCAAATATAGAAGCAACCCAGTGTCCATCAACAGATGAATGGATAAAGAAGATGTGGTATGCATACATAATGGAATATTACTCAGCCATAAAAGAGAATGAAATTATGCCATTTACAGCAATGTGGATGGACCTAGAGGATATTATGTTTAGTGAAATAAAGTCAGAGAAAAACAAATACTATATGATATCACTTATATGTGGAATATTTTTTAAAAATACAAATGAGTATATATGCAAAACAGAAACAGACTCACAGCTACAGAAGACAAACTAGTGGTTAACCGTGAGGAGAGGAAATGGGAAGGGGCAAGTTAGGGATATGGGATTAAGAGATAAAATCTACTACATATAAAATAGATAAGCAACAAGGACATATTGTATAACACTGCGAATTATGGGCATTATCTTGTAATAACTTTTAATGGAGTATAATCTCTAAAAATACCGAATCACTATGCTGTATACCTGAAACTAATATTGTAAATTAACTATACTTCAATTTTAAAAAATACCTATATTTTAGAGTATCAGCTAGCATTATATCATAATCATCATCATCATTGCTATCCTCATCTGGTGGCATAAAAACATACTTTATATATTTTAGAGGGAAAGATGGATTTGCTTTGGGGAGTTGGGCTGCTATTTCATAAAAAATAGTTTTGTGACTATATTTAAATATAATTCAAGTCCATCTATCATTTTTGAGATAACACTGAACAAAGAGGGGCAGATTCTATTTCCAATAATGCAAGGCATATTATAGGTTTTTTTATTATGAATATTTTCTTATAACAGTTTTTCTTTCCAAAAAATGTTTTTAGTTTAGACTGACAGACTGACCCCAAAAGCTTTGTATGTGTGTGTTTATCTTTCTTTGTTCGTTTGTTTTTGTTTGTAGAGCATATGCATTTTGGGAGTTGTGAGTGTATGTGTATCTGTGTTTAATGCTTGTCACATTAGAAAGAAATTTTAAAGAGACATATTAGGATGAGGCTTTTCCAGGGCAAAACACTAGCTTGATTTTTCTTTACTACTGGCTCAAGAAAAAAAAATATGAAAGAGACTTCACTGGTTTAGCACTGCACTACTTGAACTATTATTACCTATATGTGAACAAATCACGCATTAGAAACATATCAGTGTCTAATGTTACTATGTTCTGAGTCTGGAGGTCTGTCCATTGCATCTGAGTGAGAAAAGGAGATATCTAAGGAAGCTGCATGTCAGGCATACTGGGAGCAAAAATAGAACTGAGGAAGGAACTTCGGTAAATTCGATTGTGACAAAATGAGGACGTTTTCAGCAAAATTAAAAATGAGATTAACCAGAAGAAGGGGAGAGGAGGAGGCTATGGGAGATTTGAGGGAGGATAGAATATACAAGATTTTGCAAAGTTATTGGCATGTGGAAGAGAATGGTGATAAGGCAGGAAATATACACACAAATATAAACACGCACATCTATATCATGCTTATAATTTTAAAGCACTTTCTAAGATATAAAAAGGCCTTTGTTATTTTATTGAAATAGATGTAGTATTAAATGTGCATTTCCTGAGTTTTCTTTTAAAGAAAATGGCTTTTCAAAACGAAATACTTCATGCAAAAATTAGGCATAATTACACGAGTCATAATTTACTTCATTATTACACAATGTAATGCTTGAAGTGGGGGTAGAGGGAGTTAAGAGTATTTCCAGAATTAGAATTCTTGGTGGAAGATTCTAAAGCAAAAGGTGTTAAAGTAGCAGATTTACCTGAATAAGCAGAAGAATTTAGTACATAATCCAGGAATTACTGGTTTTTGTCCATCCAACTTTACTTTTCATCCAGTGGATTTCACTAAAGGAAGGCATTTAGAGTTATGGTCCCATTGAAGTTTATTTGAAACAACCATACATCCTCCTTTAGATTCCATGTAAAGTGAGTGCTTGGATGTAGAGTCCTGAGAGTTGCAGGATGCATATGAAAGGGCTCAATGTATCTTGTGAACTATGACTGCCTGCCTGCGGGTGCAAAACCTGTGACAAACAGTGCAAAGAGCAGGTACCTATTTTCAACCACTATTTTTCCATTGTTGCAGAGCTGAATGTGAGTATAATCCTCCAAATGTGTAAAAAAGCACTTGCCTGCTTAAGAAATCTGAATAATAATAAAAGGTATAATTTAATTAAATAGCAGGGTATTGAGTAAGGAGGTTTATCAAGAAATTAAAGGTGAAGGAAATTTTAGGAAAGTATTGGATTGGCAGAAACACCTAGAATTACACCTGGCTCCTAATTAGCAGAAATAATCTACAAACCATTTTATTCAGTGGTGTGCCCTTTGCTGTGAATATATTTTCATCCTTACTCAGAAAGACAGTTTTAGGATTTTGCCAGTATTCTACCTCTATTCAGTTTTATATGCACTGCCCAACATTATTCACTTGGTATACATGGACAAGTTAAAGTAATTATTTAGAAGTATAACTTATTTTGTATCCCCTGTTTACAACTGAGTGTAGTAATGCCTTCCCAGACGGAAGGCAAGTGTCCAGGAATATCAATTTATTGAGTTCCCCCTACAGGGCTAAGATTTTTTATTATGTGACAGATCAATTTATTGCTGTCTTGTAACACTGATAAATTGTGATTACCAATGATCATGACAGTTGGCATTCTCAAAGTTTCTTGGTGAATGTAGTAATAAAATGACAAATGTTGTTTAGTTGTTACTCACACATGTACTTTAGAATTCTCACCCTACTACTCAGCCATGAAGTCCTGGTAACTGGTTTAGGAAGACTATTTGAGTTCACTACTAATAATCACTCCTCCTCTTAAGCTAGCCTGTTTTCTTGAACTTAAACTACTCTACCAACAGTCTACTTTTTCTTGGTTTAATATATTACAGAGACACTCCTTAGAACAGACTCTATTTGAAGGCTTCCTATCAATTCTCTAGAAATGCTCAAATTTTGGGTGAACAGAGTAAGGATATGAACACAGGTCATCACAAGCCATTTAGCTCACTTGAATTAATAGCCACAATGTTATGCTTATGGGAACTCTTTAGAACTATGTATTCAGAAGGCAGGAAAAAAATTAGTGGAATATGCTTCTCAGAGGCATGAATAAGATAAATTGGACAACTCTATTTTTAAAGGGCAACATTCAAGAACAAAAACTACATTTGAAGCTAATGAAAGGTTACATCATATGGGAATTATTGAAAAATACTTTTTGATAGGAGGCAATTGACTAGAAATGGATATCCTAGGAAACAATGGAAGGTATGAAGCATGAATACAAAAAAAATCAATTTGAAAGGAGAAAGCGTTATAGGCTCATACCTTTGCTACTTGCTGTCACAGAGAGCTTTTTTCAGTTTTTCCATTTAAATTATATGATTGTTATAAATATTGCTTTTTTAAAAAAAATAAAATGTACTATCACAAAACTTTTTATCTCCTAAATTCAGTAATTTTTCTGAGATCTTTGGAAAGTCGAAATACAACTCTATGAAAGTCTTAACCTATGGTTCTGCTTTATTTGTTTTCTCCATTCCCCCAAAACCTGATTTATACCTTGTTAATAATATTTTCTTCAAAATGTTCAACACAATCCAGCTGACCCATATTCTAGTTCCTGCCCTCAAATGTGAATGGGAGATAGTTACTACAGTTGTCATCTCTTCATTCTCTCATTTAGAAAAGTGTTTTATTTAATTCAAAATCATCACCTACTTTTACTAGTTTACCTGAATCCAGCATTCTGTTTATTCAAACTCCCATCCTTTAGCTATTTACTGTATGTGGTAGTTCTCTACAGTCTAGCTATTTTATTTCATTGCATTCTTGGATATATTTTAGTCATATCTTTTGAAGAAAATGAGATCATTAGAATATATTTCATCAGAAGTATCATTTATAGATAAGCAAATTGAGTACTGAAATACTTCAAACCAATATGCAGCAATCCTATATATGAGGGGAATATAAAATGTTCCTATAATTTAACATGTTAGATTCTTTTTAAAGACTTTTTTTTGACGTGGACCATTTTTTTTTTAAGTCTTTACTGAATTTGTTACAATACTGCTTCCGTTTTATGTTTTGGTTTTTTGGCCACGAGATATGTGGGATCTCAGCTCCCCAACCAGGGATCGATCGCACACCCCCTGCATTGGAAGGCGAAGTCTTAACCACTGGACTGCCAGGGAAGTCCCTAACATGTAGATTTTAATATAGTTGCTACGGTGTCTTAGACGTATTGTTATTTTCTTGATATCAGTTTAAGTCCAATTCTGAGTCCTTATTCTGCCAGATGAGTGAGTTATTCAAACAGCTACTCCAGAATTATCCCAAAGTTCTATATAGAAGCATTATGTCAGGGAAGAATCTGTGATTGACAGCAATCCCCCTTAGCTTATGCTGAGATACCCAATGTACAGTCTGTAAAACCTTTAGTCTATTACCTCTGTTGATTTCAAACCAGCTTCTAACCTCTGTGCCCATAATCCAGCCTCTGAAGGCACATCACAGAGTCAACCCTCTCCTCTACTCCAAGTCTTATCACCCCAAATATGTACCACAGGTTTGTAGACACACTTCTCATTACTTCCTCCCCACCTCTCAATTTTCAACTTCTTTGTTGTCTTTATAAGCTTTATCCTTTCCCAATTCTGTTGCCCTCCAGAGTAGGGAAGTAAGAATACACTCCCAGAATAACCCCCTCAATAAGTTTAGACTTCTACAAAAGTCAGAAATAAAGGCTCCAGGCAACTACTGTTTTCTGCTCTGCCAAAGTAATCTAAAGTAAAGAAATGCAAGGGACCTGGGCATATGCTTGGAAGGAGGAGTAAGAAATAGGGAGAAATACAGAAACACACATTTTTACCTCACTAAGTTTCCCTAACATGTAAACAAATATCTCAAATGCTTTAAAAGTTTCTTTAAAGTCTATTTTCAGGCTGATGCCTTCAAACAACTAAGATATACAGCTATGATAATGCAAATGAGGTCAATACACTATATGCTTTATCTAAGGTCAAATGGGGAAAACATGAGCAAATTGGTCTTGCTTCATGAAATTTATAATATAGCAGAGAAAATAAATATCAAAAATACAGGCATACCTCAGAGATGTTGCAGGTTCAGTTCCTCACCACTGCAATAAATTGAATATCAAAATAAAGTGAGTCACACAAATTTTTTGGTTTTGCAGAGCATGTAAAAGTTATGTTTCATTATACTGTAATCTATTAAGTGTGCAATAGTATATGTCAAAAATGTATATATCTTAATTAAAAAATACTGTATTACTAAGAAATACTAATCATCATCTGAGCCTTCAGCAAGTCGTAGTAGTAACATCAAAGATCACAGATCACCACAGTAAATACAATAGTGAAAAAGTTTAAAATATTGTGAGAATTACCAAAATGTGACACAGGGACACAAAGGGAGCAAATGCTGTTGAAAAAATGGTGCTGATAGACTTGGCCGACATTGGTTGCCACAAAACTTCAATTTATAAAAGAACTCAATATCTGTGAAGTACAACAAAGCAAGGTGTAATAAAATGAGGTATGCTTGTATAGGAATACCTTTGATAAAGACAAGAACAGTGTGAGAGGGCCTGGTTTGAGTGTTAAGCCATAGGTTCTATCTTGGTCTGTGTATTAGTTTTATACTGCTGATTTAACAAATTACTATAAACTTACTGCCTTAATACAGCACAAATTTACTATCTTAAAGTTCTAGAGGTTAGAAGTATAACACAAGTTGCACTGGGCTAAAACCAAGGTGTTGGCAGGGCTGTGTTCCTTTCTTGAGGCTCTTAGCAGAAAATTCATTTCTTTACCTTTTCCAGCTTGTAAAGGTATCTAACATTCCATGGCTGATGATCTACTTTCTCCATCTTCAAACCCAGGAACGTTGCATATCTCTGACCATTTTTCCATAATCACAGCTCCTTCTGACCACAGTCAGAAAAGGTTCTTGTCTTATAAGGTTTCATGTGATTAGATTAAACCCAACTGAATACTCCAGGATACTCTCCCCATCTCAATGTCTTTAATGTAATAACACCTGCAAAGTCCCTTTGCAATGTGAGGTAACAAAGTCACATCTCCTGGGAATTAGGATGGTGATGTCTTTTGGTGGGGCCATTATTCTGCCTGAGTTTAAGGATCTTTGAAACAGAATTTTTCATGGTATATTTTGTACTATATTTAAAAGACTGAGTTTAAGGATCTTTGAAACAGAATTTTTCAAAAGACTGAGTTTAAGGATCTTTGAAACAGAATTTTTCATGGTATATTTTGTACTATATTTAAAAATTCCTGCTCTCTGGTTGTAAAAGAATCATATTAAGTTTCTTCCTAAGTTTTCAGAATGGATTTCTGGTGTCATTTAATTGGTTTTAAGCTTGGGCATGGGAAGATTAGCCAGGAAGGACAGAAAATTCATTTCTGGACCCCACTAAATATTTTGATTAGAGCATAAGAGGATGAAAATTGACATAACAAGTTTCAAGTGGATAGCGCAAAGATCTTTTTCTTAATCGTTTTTTAAAAAAATAGAATCCAAGCCAGTGTGTTTCAAATAGTAATATTAAGGCCCTAAATAATTGATTTTTCTGTTGACCATATTTCGTCAAAGTGTGATCTTAGAAAGTAGCTTACTGTGGAGTGCTTAATGCTAGATTTAAATCCTAAGCAATTCAGGGAACAATTAGCAGTAACAGCCCTAACTCCAAGAGTAAATATTCTAACTGACATGAATGGTAATGCCTCTTAAGTATGGAGATAAGAGACAACAAAATGAGGGAGTAACATCTATCATTGAAATAAATTCTTGTAGATTTTCTAAGTCAAATAAATTTTTGTTTCTCAAATGAATTGCTCTTCCTGAGTAAAAATATCATATTTCTGGTTAAAATACAGATAGAAATAGGATTAAATATAATATGGGTGGTGAGAAAGTGTTATCTCTAATAATGACTTCACAGAAATAAAATGTATTATAACACTTGAGAAGTGATAAAAATGTGCTTTAAAATTTAAATTAGGTTGAAAGAAAGACTAATTTATAGGAATGTTAGAACAGTGTTTAAATGATTTATGTAGCAAAGGAAAATGCATTTTATAGAATATTATTTAAAAAATATTTTTCCCTAGGGCTTCCCTGGTGGCGCAGTGGTTGAGAGTCCGCCTGCCGATGCAGGGAACACGGGTTCGTGCCCTGGTCCGGGAGGATGCCACATGCCGCGGAGTGGCTGGGCCCGTGAGCCATGGCCGCTGAGCCTGCACGTCCGGAGCCTGTGCTCCGCAACGGGAGAGGCCACAGCAGTGAGAGGCCCGCGTACCGCAAAAAAAAAAAAAAAAAAAAAAAAAAAAAAAAAAAAAAAAAAAAAAAATTCCCTAAGGCATATGACTAAACTGAACAACTTAACCTAAAGCAGAAATCCCTATACTGTATTAAATAATTTTGGGGGAAAATGTTGACATAAAAGGAAATAAATGATACAAGTATGAAAAATCACATTGTTTTTAACAGTGAATCAAATTTTAAAAAGTGCAATACAGTAGTAAATTGTTTCATATATTAAAAAAGAACCTGTATATACCCAAATTACCACCTGACAGTAACAGTTCATTGAATTCAAGCAAATAGAAGTGAAATCCTTCAAAATTCTGTGTAACTTAACATAAATTATGCTCTAAAATATTTTAATGCTCTAGAAATGTGACCAGAAGTGTATTATATGCAATAGTTTTATAGTGTAGATATTTTAAGCAATAAAAATACAGTTATAACTGGAGTTCTGTGTTGACAGTTTTGTACCTCTAAAAATATATATCTAGCATAGAGTAGAAAAAACTTCAAAATTGCCATATGAGATTACTGTGGGACTCTGAACAGTTCAGCTTCCAATAACAAAGAAAATACTTATGAAATGAATATAGGACCCATAACCTTGGTTTCCACTTTTAGCATCTAGACTTACTAGAGTTTTCAAAATATTGGGTTGGCCAAAAAGTTCATTCAAGTTTTTCTGCAACATCTTACACAAACATTAAGATTTTTTTTTTTTCAGATTTCCTTTGGAATTTGTCTGATTTTTTCAGAATGGGGTATGGGTTTCTGGAAGGAAGACCATGGCTTTTCATTACAGCATATCACGTGTACATAGAATCAAAATGACTTAACATTGTAGATGTTGACCTTAATCTCCTCACTGGAGCAGCAGTGTCAGGTTTCCACACCTAACATTTTTTTTTTTTCTCCCTTTCCACACTGTGCTCTTTATAAGGAAGTACAGCCCAAACTTAATGGTGGGGAGTTCTACTACACCTCCTTGGAGGCAGAATACCTACATAAATTATTAGAAATTCTTCTAAGTAGGAGATTTTTCTTTTCTCCCCCAATTATCCATTTTATGGAAATGTATTTATATCAATATGTACTCATGGATATTTATTTTATACTTTTGTTTATAATCCAATAGTACTCTATTTAGTGGCTCATATTATTCACTGGTGGTATACAGAAAAACAATTGACTTTGTATATTATCCTTGCATCCTGCAACCTTGCAGTACTCAGTAAATAGTTCCAGGAAGTTTTTTCTTGATTCTTTGGTATTTTCTTGATAGATAATCATGTTATGTGTGAATAAAAATACCTTTATTGAATCCCTTCAAATCTATGTAATCCCTTTCTTTTTCTCATCTCCCTTCCAGTGAGATTTTGAGTAAGGGTGCTAAAAGAGGATAACCTTGCCTCATGGCAAATCTTAAGGGGAAAATATCCAGTATTTTCACTATTGAGTGTGACATTAGCTATCTTTTTTTTAATGTTGAGGAAGTTCTTCTTAATTTTTAATTTGTCCAGAGTTTTTATTTTGAATGGGTATTGAATTTTGTCAAATGCTTTTTCCACATCTATTAATATGATCTTATGATTTGTTTCTCTAGTCTGTTCATGTATCAGATTATATTGTTTGATTTTTTAATTTTGAACCAGCCTCACAAAACTAGAATAAATCCCATTTTATCATGGGGTATGATAATTTTTTTACATTCTTGAATTTGACTTGCTGATATTTTATTGAGGTTTTTTACATCTATGTTCATGAGAAACATTTGTCTGTAGTTTTCTTGTAGTATGTCTTACTTTCTTGTAATTAGGTTTAGTTTATTTTTATCTGTTTTCTTAAACTAGATCCTGAGATTATTGATTTTAGATCTTTTTTCTTCTCTTATATGCATGTTTAATGCTATAACTTTCTCAGCAGCAATTTCACTGCATCCCACAAATTTAGGTAAGTAATATATTCATTTAGTTTAAAATATTTTTAATTTCTCTTGAGACTTTGACCTATGTGTTATTTAGAAGTGTGTTGTTAAATTTCCAAATATTTGGAGATATTGAGCACTCTTTCCCTTACTGATTTCTAGTTTAATATCATTGTGGCCCTCAGACATAGTTTATATAATTTTTATTTTGTTAAATATGTTAAGATGTGTTTTGGTGAATGTTCCATGGGAATTTGAGAAAAAGGTGTATTCTGCTGTTAATTATTCTCTTATTTAATTTTTAAAATTAATAAACTAATTTTTGTTTTAGCAGTTTTAGGGTCACAACAATACTGAATGGAAAGTACAGAGAGTTCCCATACACCCCTTGTATCCATACATGCACACTCCCCCTCACTGTTGACATTCCCATCTGCTACGAGTGATGGAGCTACACTGACACATCCTTATCACCCAGAGTCCATAGTTTACATTGGAGTTCACTGTTGTTATTGTACATTCTGAGGGTTTGGACAAATTTATGGGTTTGGACAAGCATGTATCCAACACTGTAGTATCATACAAAATAGTTTTCATGCCCTAAAAATATACTATACTCTGCCTGTTCTTCTCTCCCACATCCCAAACCCTGGCAACCACTAATATTTTTACTGTCTCCATAGTGTTTCCTCTTCCAAAATGTTACAGAGCTGAAATCATACACTTGTAGCCTTTTCATATTGGCTTCTTTCACTTAGTAATATGTATTTCTTTCATGTCTTTTCATGGCTTTCTCACTTACTTCTTTTTATTACTAAATAATATTCCATTTTCTGAACATACCAGTTTATTTACCCATACACCTACTAAAGAACATCTTGGTTGCTTCCATATTTTGACAATTATACAGTCATACTTCATTTTATTGTGCTTACTTTATTGCACTTTGCAGATATTGAGTTTTTTACAAATTGAAAATTTATAGCAACCCTGCATCAAACAAGTCTGTCAGTGCCATTTTTCCAACAGCATTTTCTCACTTTGTGTCTGTGTACCACATTTTGGTAATTCTTACAATATTGCAAACTTTTTCATTGTTATTTACATGTTATGGTGGTCTGTGGTCAGTGATCTCTGATGTTACTATTGTAATTGGGATTTTTTAGCAATAACGTATTTTTAATTAAGATATGAACTTTTTTAGACATAATGCTATTATATACTTAATAGACTAAAGTACAACGTAAACATAACTTCTATATGCACTGGGAAACCAAAAAATGCGTGTGACTTGCTTTCCTGCAATATTCACCTTATTTCAGTGACCTGGAACTGAACTGGTAATATCTCTGAGGTAGGGCTGTAAATAAAGCTGTTATAAACATTGGTGTACAGATTTTTGTGAGGACACAAGTTTTCAATTAATTTGGGTAAATACCAAGGAGAACAACTACTGGATCATATGGTAAGAGTATGTTTAGTTTTGTAAAAAACTTCTAAGCTGTCTTCCAAAGTGGCTATACTATTTTGCATTACTATCAGGAATAATACTATCAGGAATAAATAAGAGTTCCTGATTCTCCACATCCTCACCAGAATTGGTATTGTTAGTGTTCTGGATTATATCTTTTTTTTTTTTTTTTTTTTTGCGGTACGCGGGCCTCTCACTGTTGTGGCCTCACCTATTGCGGAGCACAGGCTCCAGACGCACAGGCTTAGCGGCCATGGCTCACAGGCCCAGCCGCTCTGCAGCATGTGGGATCTTCCCAGACCGGGGCACGAACCCGTGTCCCCTGCATTGGCAGGCGGACTCTCAACCACTGCGCCACCAGGGAAACCCTGGATTATAGCTATCTTAACAAATGTATAGTGGTGTTTAGTTATTGTCTTAATTTGCAATTCCATAAACTATGGGTAAACTTTATTTATTTATTTTTTTGCAATGCTCAATAAGTGATGTTGGCTCCCTATTACCTACTAGATTAAATCCAGGTTTAACTTAGCTTTCAAGAATTGCATAAAGGAGTGATATCACCAAGATGGCAACATACGTCATTCCTAACTTCGCTCTTCATAAGAAGAACAATTAACAACTATTCTTGGAGAAGACACCACTAAGAAAATCCTAGAACACAGGGTGAAACTGAAGCATTCCCCTGCACCACAGAGACTGAGACAGACCACATTAGAAGGATAAGATTAGTAGCTAGATCTGATCATGTTGCCCCTCCCCCAGGCCAGTGCAGCCCCATACTGAGAAGTCTCTCCTAAGCCTACAGTTGCTCCAGTGGGAAAAAGTACTCAGGGTGGACATCCAGTTCCCCAAGCATTGTGGGTCACTTCTTGGGAGTCCCCACTACAGTCTTACCCCATGTGAATTGCAGGAGAATCTGCAGGGCTTGACTGGGAATCTGATTTTGAGAGAGAAGGGGGTAGAGCCTTGCAACAATTAACACCCTGATCTTGGTAGACCAAGTACCTACCTAAAGCACCCAAGCAGCAGTCCCAGCCAGTGGCTTTGCTTATCTGCAGAGCCAAGATGGTGGTGCAGTCTGATCAAGGAACTTGGTGGGGTGCAAATCTGCCTGATTTGGGATATCAAATGGGGAACCTAGCCCTGCCTGACCAGAAACTCTGGCCAGAGCACCTGGAAGCTGTAATCCAGCAATATTCAAGCAAGGAGTCCAGCAGACAGAGCTGACTGACCACAGAGCAAATCCAGTATCACCTTTTGGCCAGGGAACTTGGGAGCATGAGTCAGCTTGAGTGAAGACCACAAGCAAACTTTCCTGGCCTTGGAGCTGGTTCTGCCACCCTGCCTGGGCAGGGGAGCTAATTAATAGCCTCACTCACTGATGAGTATAGCTCTTAGCACTGCCCAACCAGAAAGCTGGACTGGACCACCTGGTAGGCTGATTAGAGCCAGCTCTCCCACTCTACTTGGGGAGAGGAGCTAATTCATAGCCTTGTCCACAGCTGAGCATAGCTCTCAGCTCCACCCAACTAAGAAGCTTGGCCTGAATACCTGGGAAGCTGCATAGTGTAGTAACACTCAAATACAGAACCTGGCCAGCAGCACTGCCTCTCAGCAAAGCTTAGCAAGTGGCCCCATTCAGGCAGAGAACTTGGTATACAGTTCTGCTTGAGTCAAGAACTCAAACAAAGATACTGGTCTTGGAGCCATTTTTGCCACCATACCTGGCTGGGCAGGGGAGCTGATTCATAGCTTTACCACTGCTGATGGTAACTTCCAAACCTGCCTGACCAGGAAGTCTGGCCTAAGTACCTGGGAAATGACTGGCCCAGTAGCACTCAAGCAGAGAGTGTAGCCAGTGGTTTTACCTATCTGAAGAGACAAGCCAGCTACCCTGTCTGCCCAGAGAGATTGGAGTATAGGTCAGCCTGGTTAGCTCCCCAAACAAGAGTCTTGTCAATCTTGGGGCTTGCTCTGCAACCCTTCCCTAGTCAGGGAAGCTATTTGGTAGCTCTGCCTACTGCTCCTGCTAACCAGGAAACCTAGCCAGAGCTCCTGGGAATCTTGGTATCCCCCCCATGCATCCTCAATTATGGCAGCACTTGATCAGAGAACCCAACCAGTGGCTCTACACCTGCAGACCTAAGACAGTGGCCTCAATTGTCCAGGGAGCTTAGTGAGCAGGTGTCTAATTTGTTCCCCAAGGAAGAACCTTTTGGACCAGGGGTCTGTTCTGTAGCCCTAATGAGGCAGGGAAGCTAATTTATAGCCACACCCAAAAGGCCAAATACAGTGTCCAGCCTGACCCAACCAGGAAACCTAACCAGAGCTTCCAGGAATTCATGTAGCCCATCTTGCAACTCTGATTATAGTGGAACTTGAGTGGAGAACTCTGTGGGCAACTCTACCCATCTGCAGAGCTAGGATGGTGACCTGTCAGGGCAGGGAACTTGGTGCATAGATCTGCCTAATTTGATCCCCAAACAAGAGCCTTGCCAGTCTTGGGACCTATATGGAGCCCCTTCTGGGTTAGGAAACTATTTTATAGCTCTACCCACTGCTGAATATAACCTTCAGCCAGCCCAGTGGACCTAATCAGAACACACAGGAAGCTTTGTGGCCCATCATACAGCCTTACTTACAGTGACACTTGAACATAGAGCACAGCCTGGGTCTTTCCCCATATGCAGAGCAAAACTGGTGACCTCATATGGCCAGGAAATTCTGCATGCAATCTAGCCTGATTTGGGTCCCCAAACCATGAGCAGTTCATGCTTTGGAATCCATTCTGCTGCCCCTTCAGGCAAGGAAGCAAGTTTATAGCTCCAACAATTGCTAAGTATACTAGTTCCTATCATCTAGGAAGTCTGACCAGAGAACACAGGCAACCACAGTACAGCCTCCCTTGGGCAGGGAACCAAGCCAGCAGGCATATCCAACGGTTTTCAGCCAGCAGCACCCTCCCCCACCCCACCAACCTCAGAACACAGGCAGTGGTCTCACCCTAAAATAGACCCTGATAGCAAGTCCCAACTGCCAAAGGACATTACCAGAACACAAAGCTGAGCAGACTGGTAAAAAACTCTCCAACAAAATGAGCTTATAAAATCTGGAAAAGGAGACTGCTTACTCAAATGCACAGATACCAATGCAAGTAATCAAGTTTTGCAAAAAATCATGTAACCATGACACCACCAAAGGAAACTAATAAAGCTCCACTACTGACCCTAAAGAAATGGAGACCTATAAAATCTCAGACAATGAATTCAGAACAATCCTCTTGAAGTTTAGTAAATTACAAGAACACAAATACAGACAACTAAACAAAATTAGGAGAATAATGTATGAACAAAACGAGAAGTCAGCAAAGAATTAGAAACCATCAAAACAAACAACCTGAAATGCTAGAAATGCCTAAATAAATAAAACAAAAACTAAGAGAACTAAAAGGATAAATAAAAAAGCAATACAATAATAGCTGAAACTTTAATATCCCACTGTCAATAATGGATAGATCATACAGAAAATAAAGAAGGAAACAGCAGATTTGAACAACGCTATAGACCAAACAGACCTAACAGATGTACATAGGACATGCTATCCAACAAAAGCAGAACACACATTCTTTTCAAGTGCATGTGGAACAATTTCTGAGTAGACCTTATGTCAGGCCACAAAACAAATCTTACCAAGCTCAAGAAGACTGAAAGCATACCAAGTATCTTCTCTGAACAAAATGGTATGAAATTAGAAATTAATAGCAGGAAGAGGACTGAAAAACTAATGAATGCATGAAAATTAAACAACACTCTCCTGGACAGTCTCTTCAATAAGTGGTGCTGGGAAAAATGGACAGCTACATGTAAAAGAATGAAATTAGAACACTCCATAACACCATACACAAAAATAAACTCAGAATGGATTAAAGACCTAAATGTAAGGCCAGATACTATAAAACTCTTAGAGGAAACATAGGCAGAACACTCTATGACACAAATCACAGCAAGATTCTTTTTGACCCACCTCCTAGAGAAATGGAAATTAAAACAAAAATTAACAAATGGGACCTAATGAAAGTTAAAAGCTTTTGCACAACAAAGGAAACCATAAACAAGATGAAAAGACAACCCTTAGAATGGGAGAACATGTTTGCAAATGAAGCAACAGACAAAGGATTAATCTCCAAAATATACAAGCAGCTCATACAGCTCAATATCAAAAAAACAAACAACCTAATCCAAAAATAGGCAGAAGACCTAAATAGACATTTCTCCAAACAAGACATACAGATTGCCAACAAACACATGAAAAGCTGCTCAACATCACTAATCATCAGAGAAATGCAAATCAAAACCACAATGAGGTATCACCTCACACTGGTCAGAATGGCCATCATCAGAGAATCTAGAAACAATAAATGCTGGAGAGGGTGTAGAGAAAAGGGAACCCTCCTGTACTGTTGGTGGGAATGTAAATTGATACAGCCACGATGGAGGACAGTATGGAGGTTCCTTAAAAAACTAAAAAGAGAACTAACATATGACCCAGCAAGCCCACCACTGGGCATATACCCTGAGAAAACCATAATTCAAAAAGAGTCATGTACTACAATGTTCATTGCAGCACTATTTACAATAGCCAGGACGTGGAAGTAACCTAAGTGTCCATCGGCAGATGAATAAAGAAGATGTGGCCCATATATACAATGGAATATTACTCAGCCATAAAAAGGAATGAAATTGAGTTATTTTTAGTGAGGTGGATGAACTTAGAGTTTGTCATACAGAGTGAAGTAAGTCAGAAAGAGAAAAACAAATACCATATGCTAATGCATATATACGGAATGTAAAAAAATGGTACTGATGAACCTAGTGGCAGGGAAGGAATAAAGACACAAGTATAGAGAACAGACTTGAGGACACAGGCAGGGAGGGGAAGCTGGGATGAAATGAGAGAATAGCACTGACATATATACACTACCAAATACAAAATAGATAGCTAGTGGGAAGCAGCTGCATAGCACAGGGTGATCAGCTCAGTGCTTTGTGATGACCTAGAGGGGTGGAATAGGGAGGGTAGGAGGGAAGCTCAAGAGGGAGGAGATATGGGGATATATGTATATGTACAGCTGATTCACTTTGTTCTACAGCAGAAACTAACACAACATTGTAATGCAATTATACTCCAATAAAGATGTAAAACAAATAAAAATAAAATCCCTTTGGGATTCTGAAAAAGAAAACAAAATGAAATAGAATGATCTTAAATAAACAACCTAACACTATGCCTCAAGGAACTAAAAAAGAAGAATCAACTAAGCCCAAAGTTAGCAGGAGGAAGAAAATAATAAAGGTTAGAGCAGAAATAAATGAAATAGAGAAAAGGAAAACAAAAGATTAACAAAACTAAGAGTGGGTTCTTTGAAAAGAAAAACAAGATTGACAAACTTTATCTAGACTAGCCAAGGAAAAAAGAGAGGATCCAAATCAACAAAATTATTTTTAAAAGGAGACATTACAACTGATAGCACAGAAATACAAAATCATAAGAGGCGTCTGTGAATAAGTACACAGCAACAAAAGAAGAAATGGAAATATTCTTAGAAACATACAACTTACCATGATTGAATCAAGAAACAATTTCTGAATAGACTAGCAGGGAGATTTAATCAGTAATCAAAGTCTACCAATGAAGAAAAACCCAGGATTAGGTGGCTTCACTGGTAAATTTACCAATCATGTGAAGAAGAATTAATGCAAATCCTTTTCAAATTCTTCCAGAAAATCAAAGAGGAAGAAATACTTCCAAACTAATTTTATGAGGCCAGCATTACCCGATCAGAAAGCCAGAAAAGGACACTACAAGAAAAGAGAGTTACAGGCTAATACTCCTGATAAATATTGATGTAAATATGTCTAATAAAATACTAGTAAGCCAAATTCAGCAGCACATTAAAAGGATTATTCACCATGATAAAGGGGGAATTTTCCCTGGGATGCAAGTATGGTTGCACATATACAAATAAACAAATGTGATACTTGATATTAATAGAATAAAAGGAAAAAATCGTATGTTCATCTCAATAGGCACAGAAAAAACATTTTAAACAAGATTCAATATCTGTTCATGGTAAAAAAAAAAACTCTTTAAAAATTGGTTATAAAAGGAACTTACCTCAACATAATGAAGGCCATATATGACAAGCCCGTAGCTAACATCATTCTCAATGGTGAAAAGTTGAAAGCTTTTCTTCTAAGTTCAGGAACAAGACAAGGGAGGCTCACTCTCACCACTCTTATTCAACATAGTACTGGATGTCCTACCCAGAGCAATCAGGAAAGAAAGAGAAACAAAAAGCATCAGAATTAGAAAGAAAGAAGTAAAATTATCTCTATTTGTAGATGACATGATTTTATATATAGACAATCCTCTTAGACTCACCAAAAAATATTAGATCTGCTCAAAAAATTCAGTAAAGTTGCAAGATACAAAATTAATATACAATAATCATTAGTGTTTCTATACATTAATGACAAATTATCTGAAAAAATAAAGAATATGATGCCTCTCACAATAGCATCAAAAACAATAAAATACTTAGGAATAAATTTAACCAAGAAGGTAAAAGATCTCTAAACTGAAAACTATAAAACACTTAGGAAATAAATCAAAGAAGACACAAACAAATGGAAAAGTACCCCATGTTCATAGATTGGAAGTAATAATGTTGCTGAAATGTCCATACTACTCAAAGCCATCCATAGACTCAATGCAATCCCTATCAAAACTCCAGTAGCATTTTTTAGAGAAGTAGAAAAAATAATCTTAAAATGTATATGAAACCACAAAGACCCCCAAATAGCCAAAGCAATCCTGAGAAAGAAGAACAAAGCAGGAGGCATCACACTTTCTGATTTCAAGCTATATGGTAAAGGTATAGTAATCAATACAGTACTATAAAAATAGACAAGTAAACCAATGGAACAGAATTGACAGCCCAGAAATAAACCCATGTGTACATATATAGTCAACTAATATTTGACAAGGGAGCATTAATACTCAATGGAGAAAAGAGAGTCTCTTCAATAAAGGGTGCTGAGAAAATTCTCATGTAAAAGAATAAAACTAGACTGTATCTTACACCACTTACAAAATTTAATTTGAAATGGATTAAAGACTTAATTGTAAGACCTGATACCATAAACCTCCTAAAAGAAAACATAGGAAAAGTGCTTTTTTTTTTTTTTGCAGTACGTGGGCCCCTCACCGCTGTGGCGCCTCCCACCGCAGAGCACAGGCTCCAGATGCGCAGGCCCAGCGGCCACAGCCCACGGGCTCAGCTGCTCCGTGGCAGGTGGGATCCTCCCGGACCGGGGTACAAACCCACGCCCCCTGCATCAGCAGACAGACTCCCAACCACTGAGCCACCAGGGAAGCCCAGAAAAGTGCTCTTTGACATGAGTCTTGGCAATCATTTTTGGATAAGACACTTAAAGGATGAGCAACAAAATAAAACACAAATGATTGAGACTACATCAATCTAAGAAGCTTCTGTACAGCAAAACAAAACAAAACAAAACAAGGAAACCCAAAACAAATTTAAAAAACAAAACAAAACAAAAACAACCCACAATAAAACCCAAAAACAAAAATGAAAAAACAAAAAAAACCCAAAAACAAAAAAAAACCCACCCAAACCCAAAAAACAACAACAAACAAAACAAAACCAAAATAAAATGACAACCTACAAAATGGGAAAAAATATCTGTAAAGCATATATCTGATAAGGGGCTAATATCTAAAATATACTTAAAAAAACATACAACTCAGCAACAAAAACACCCAAATAATCCAATTTAAAAAATGGGCAAGGGACATAGACATATTTCCAAGGAAGACATACAAATGGCCAACAGATACAGTAAGTCCCCTACATATGAACATTTTGATGATGTCAATTGGTACAGCCACTATGGAAAACAGTATGGAGGTTCCTCAAAAAATTTAAAATAAAAATACCACATGATACTGCAGTTCCCTTCTAGGTATATATCTAAAGGAAATGAAAACACTATGTTGAAGAAATACATGCACACCTATGTTTATTTCAGCATTATTTACAATTGTCAAGACAGAGACAAACTAAGCATCCACTGATGGATAAAGAAAATGTGGTACTGTATATGTACACATTGGAATGTTATTCTACCATAAAAAGAAGGAAAGTAAGAAGGTATGAAGGTATTCAAAAGGCCTAAACTCCTATAAGATAAATAAATACTGGGAAGTAATAAAAAACGTGATTACTATAGTTAAGACTGCTGTATGGTATATTTGAAAGCTGCTAAGAAAGTAAATGCTAAAAGTTCTCATCACAAGGAAAATTTTTTTCTTTTTTTGTATCTATATGAGATTATGGATGTTCACTAAACCTACTGTGGTAATCATTTAAGAAGATATGTAAGTCAATGTGATGTATGCCTTATACAGTGCTGTATGTCAATATACCCCATCAAAACTTATAAAAAGAGAACTGCATCAACTCATAAATACACCTCATTGTTTTTTGTTATTTGACAAATTATTTTTTCTGCTTTAACACATGTGGTTTGTACTGCAAATTAGTTATGTAAGCCAACTAATTACAATGTAATACGGAATATTACAAATGAATGCTGCTCAAGTATCCCTGCAAACAACTAGAACAGCCTGAGTTGGGGTGAATGGATGATTTCCTGGAGTAGGTGACATTTTAGCTAGGCTTATATAGTAGGTACAAGAAAGTCGATTGAAGAAAATGGCTAATGGGCAATTCAAGTAAATTAAATAGCATGTATTTAGTCCACAGAGCATAGGTGAGTTGAGGATTAAAAATATAATAATAATTTTTTCAGTATACCTAAAGCATGGTATGTGGATCTAGAAATTGCAATGGGTGAAGATAGAAGAGTAGAGAAGATTAATATAAGAAAAATCATGGGTATAGTATCAAGAATTTGATGTTTCCCCTAAAGATGTCACTGGCAGATTTTAGAAAGATGTGACATTGTCAGATTTATGTTTTAAATACAAGCTGGCAACAAGAAGGATGACATAGAGAAGGTAAACACTAGATGCCGGAAAATCAGTTTAAGAGACTTACAGTATCCAGATGAGAAACAACAGTGTTCAGCTTCTTCTGCTAGATTGTTAACATCTTAAGTGCATTAAATGGCATTCTACCTATTATTTATTGAAGTCCCCCTAATCTTTTCAAGGTAGTGACTGATACATTGTGTTCTTTACTAGCTAATCTCATAGAATCATAGGAAAGAGTACAAAGAGGCCAAATGAACCCCTTTCATACATGAAGTACAAGTCAATGTCCCTTTTAAAGTGAAGGGGGAAAAAAACACCTAGGATATGCATGACATTAGACATATATATTTCTGTAGCTATTTTAGCTCTTTCAATTAACAATTATCATTTGGGGGAAGTTAACTGATTGTTGAATGAGTACAATATGA
Organism: Tursiops truncatus; assembly: GCF_011762595.2. Classification (NCBI taxonomy): domain Eukaryota; kingdom Metazoa; phylum Chordata; class Mammalia; order Artiodactyla; family Delphinidae; genus Tursiops; species Tursiops truncatus. The sequence goes on along the minus strand of NC_047035.1, from coordinate 55,827,902 downwards.
GAGGTATACTGATATTCAAAAGTCTGATTATCACCGATTACCAAGTTAATTATTGACTCAATCCAAACATTTAAAAGGTTAACTTTTGCTTTCCAAACATACCAGATTCTGTGTCTGCAAAGCTTACAATACACAGCCATGAAATTAACATAAACTGCTCCTCTTGGCAATACATACAAGGTTCTGGAAAAGAATGAGCTTAAATATGTGAAAAAAAGTCAGATTGACATAATATGAGCCAGAAAACACTGTAATGGTTAAAGGGAACGAGAGCAGCCTGTGTAAAGCTGTCCATCAAGAATTGACATGTGTTATATGCATAGCAGGACACTGAGTTTGTTGAAAGTGCTTAGAATTTGGCAAGCCTGTGCAGAGGGGAATGCAGCAAATTTTACTTTGAAGGACAAAACAGCTTGGAATGTGAAAATGCTAATGACGAGATCATTCAGTAAGAGTTACCAAGCTATTCCAAAAAGACATTTATCTAAGAGTTACATTATACTTCATATCATTACAGGCAAAAGTAAGTTTCTTCAGGAAGGAATCCTGCAAGACTTTTCTTGGTTTTTGCTCACTCTGGGAACTGGAACCTTAACTCTAATGGACAGGTAATAGATATCAGTTTAGGCTTTTGTTGTTGTTTTGGGTGGAGAAAATATAGTAAGAGTTTATCATGATAAGCCTATAATTTGATTTAAATAATGAACTTTATGTAATGATAACACGTAATTTATATATGTAGATATACATTTACATCGATTTTATATATGTATATGTTTATCTACATAAATAAAACTAGTTGATTTTGGTTTCTAACTTCAATTCTGCCTCAGTAAGGGATTTATGTTCATCCTGAACCAGAGAGGTGGTGGAGGTAGAGTGAGAATTAAGACTCTTTGCAAATTCAACCTGAAACACTTCCATATTTTCCAAGAACTGGTTTGGGTTGAAATGGCTGACTGGGCTGGTGCTTTCTGTAAGCCATTTATTGGCTTTTATTAAGAAGATTGCCTTTGATTAGGCACTTGCCCAAAGTGCTCTGTGGAATTCTTCCACTTTCCTTATAAACTACCAGCCAGAAATGATTACCCATATCTGCAGTTCTAACCTAAGAACATTGTTTCTACTCTCTTTCTACCAAAATCTGCACTTGTCTTCTTAGATGGTTGAGTTCTTTCCCCTTGCCCTGTCAAAAGGATAGTACTGAAAGCTCTTTTCTTGCTTCAGAGTATGAACTGAAAATGGACTCACATTTGACTGTTACTATAAAATGTATTCTTTAATATTACTAAATATTCTCCTACAAGGGTTACTATGGAGTTGTCCAGGACTTTATTTAGTTAATTCATGACCAAGATTGTGATGGTTACATATATAACTGAATTAATCATGGTAAGAATCAGCAGAGTCTGCAAATGGAGCCAAATTATTTTTTAATCAGCATCTGTAAAATGCATTCATTGTTTTGTGACAGAATCTACATGACACAATATTTGACATGCTCTTTTCTAGGAGGTCAATAAATAGTTGGTAATTGGGGTTGTAACAGAAAACAGACATTTTAGCAAAGCCTGCATGTCTATGCACTTCTGAAGAGGAATTCCACAAATTTTATTACCTCCTTATATTCATGTATGTAAAGCAATTAGTTCTTTACAGAAAACCTTATCCCCTTGCAAGCACTTGCATCTTTCATAAGAAGTTTTAGACTCTGTAAATAAAGTCTTTACCAAATAAGCAGGTGGCCTTTCTTAGGTACACTTATTATGAAAGAAAAGATGAATTTACATGAGCTAAGTTCTTTCAAGTACCTGACAGAGGCAATTCTTTTAACAAGATTTATGAAAAGGGAAATATTTTGTGAAAAATCACCAGTGCAGCTTTGAGTGGTAGAGTATGAGGTCCTTTTGACCCTTGTGGTTTAGAAATAGACAGTGACTTCAAACAATCACTTAGCTCAAATAATATTGCTAAGAAAAATATGGCCCTGTGTGATCTTCATTTTGGCCTTATACTTTAAAATTATTTTAAAAAGTGAAGATGACTGTAGAAAATAACTTATTACAAAGGACACTTAAAATAAGAAAAATATAATAGAGCACTAGACAGAAAATACAAAAAGTAGGGATTCTAGCTCAACTCAACTACTTGTTTACATGACATTCACTTCACAAAACATATGTAAAATGAATACAGAAAACTCCCAATTTATAACAGGGTAAAAATGCACATACTTATTCTGAAAATGGCTAGAGAAAACAAATTACTGTACAAAAGCGTAAATGTTACTATCATCATCTTTTTCAACTGCTGACATTCTACCAAGATAACCAGTTGGCAAGCAAAGATGTATTTGCTACTTACTGCAGTAATAGACAACACCACCTTGACAGAGTCTTAGCAGTGTCTCTAAAAGGTAGTTAGCAAGTAGGTATAGGAATTATGCTCTGATTTAAGAGCATAATATGCTCTGATTTAATGCAGCAGTCCAAAATTCATGATATAATAATTGAGAATTGATAGAAAGTGATGAAGTTTTTGAAGATGTCTTGATGAATGACCATTCATCTGATAAGAGAATGTTTTCCCTGGTTGAGGGAGCCAGTGCCCTGAGAAGGCAGGCCAAAGGAGTAGTCTATTATTTACATAAATACATTTTCAGGAAGTTTCTGAAACAAATAATAATAATATATAATATTCATAGGCAAGAATTTCCTGAAAAAGTAAAATGTCAATTTAGATAGTCTTAGTTTAGTTTTTGATCCTATTAACTGTGTTTGCATGTAGTTTCTCATAGTTATCAAGTTAAGCAAATGTTATCAAGTATGAGCTATGCTGAGGCATTCTTCTATAAGGTGCTGTACATAGCAAATCTTACTTAATTCTTACAGCTAGTCTACGGTGTTATTTTCACCATTTTAAAGATCCAGAAGGTGAGGTTATGACTCTTCTTCAATGTCATTAGTCCTATTTCTTTTAAATAGAAAGAAAGCAAAAAACAGAAAATAAAATAAACAAGCAATTGATAGGGCACTGAACTTTTAAAAGATATTTGCTTTTTCATTAGTTCATTTAGGGTAAGGTTGTACATGTGTGCTCATTTCCACCCAGGAATGTTACAGGCACGGACTAGATTACTAATGCTTGTATCCCCCTGGAAGACATTAAAAAGACTGAAAAATTTCAAATCTTTTGACTCTTACTCAAGTTCTTAGAAGATGAAGGCACAACTGTAAATTTGCCTTAACCTTCTATCATTAAGACTATAGTAGAAAAATAATGATAGATTAAAACTGCAAGGATATAAATTAGTGGCTCTCTAGCACATGAAAAAAATTGTTGTATTTAGTGAGTTAAATTCAGGGTGTATAAGTACAGAAAGGTACTGCCCATATAGGAAGTGTGAACATCTTCATCAGACTCTGAACTAAATCTCAGAATTGGATAAACTCTGAATCTGCACAAATTCCAATGACTACTTCACCCTCTAATCAAGTGTCCTCTACTTCTCATATTACAGGAGTTAGAATTATCACTAAGAAGAGGGAAAAAAATGAGTAATAAAAAGGTCAAGAATAAATAAGACATTTTTTAAAGAGATTCTTATTTAACAAAGTATTGTTTATAAGATTCACGAGTTCATATATATTTTATTTATGATAAATTCATGCAAATGATGGATTAAAATTAATTTAAAAGAGAAAATATCTCTACGGAATGTTTTGTAACTCATCAGTTTGAGCTTGATTTGTATTCCATTTAGGAAAAACATTTTCTGTATCTTTAAAAAATAAACATTTTGATTACAGAAAGCTAGAAATTTTTACTATACTAATTACTGCTTATAATTAAGCAAGCTTATTTTAGAACAAATTTACCTGAGTAAGGTGAAAATTACATATCAGCTGATCTTGAGAAAATTCATGAACTATAAAAGGACCATAAAAATATAAAAGAAAAAGAAAACTGAAAACCTGTTCTTGAATTTGCACATCAAGCAGACTAAGAACAAATTTAGTTTTCTATACTTAGAGACATACTTTGAGAGGAAATCAAAAAGCAATTAAGAATATCACCAAAGTTACAGAAACCCATTACTTATATGTTCATTATACAAAACTAAGAGATGTTGCCTTTGGCACTGCAAGATAATATATTCCTCCTGAGAACACAGAAAATAAAATATCTTAAAGTTATATATTTTTCTAATTTTAAATTTGCTCAAATATTATAAACGTTTTTTATAGTAACAGAATAGGTGCTCACTAAAAGATTATCTTTTATCTGTGATATGAAAGAGCTATATTTTTGGGGTGTCAGGAAGAGAGAACTATAGTGAAAATCTATTTGGAATATCAGAATGCATTTAAGGAAAGCATTTGCTAACCAGCATAATATAAAATGTATCAAGAATACATCCAGTACATTTGGTTTGGAGAAACACTAAAATATATGTAAGTCTGGATTTTCATGTTTTTCTATGTGAATTGTATTTCTAGCTCTATGAAGGAGAACCCAATGTTATAAGTGTAATTCAACAAATGCAAGTCTCATTTATATACGTATTGTAAGGGATAAATGATGAATGGTTTTCAGATAGGAGACTTATTTATTGCTTGAACAAAGGTAGTCATGGATCTACAAACTATGTGAAAACTTACAAAAGCTTAATGTAATTAATGAATTCAAATACAAATAGTAGAATGAAAATTATAAAATTACTAACGGTGTTTGTGACAGGCTGAAAGGTATACAGGTGGTTATACTTCTTTTTGCCTTTTAAACATATTTCCACTTATATTTAAGGAACCTGTGGTAATCTGATAATATATTTTTTTCAAGGGAAAATTAAATCTTGGAGAAATCACAATGAAGAGCATAAATATTAGCGCTAATCTCACTGCTTGAGGATACCAACTGTTTAAATTCCAAAATAAAATAGGGATTGTATATGATATAATTAAAGAAAAACTTCTGCCAAAAAAGAGAAATACACCATAAGGAAATAAATTAAAATATCAATTTAGGATATTTTGAATGGCAAGAATGAAGACGAATTTTTTCTCCTCTCTATAAGAGTTAACATGGCATCTCTACATATAATCTTTTTTTTTAACATCTTTATTGGAGTATAATTGTTTACAATGTTGTTAGTTCTTGCTGTATAACAAAGTGAATCAGCTATATGTATACATATATCCCCATACCCTCTCCCTCTTGCGTCTCCCTCCCACCCTCCCTATCCCACCCCTCTAGGTGGTCACAAAGCACCGAGCTGATATCCCTGTGTGATGCAGCTGCTTTCCACTAGATATCTATTTTACATTTGGTAGTGTATATATGTCAATGCTACTCTCTCACTTCATCCAGCTTACCCTTCCCACTCCCCGTGTCCTCAAGTCCATTCTCTATGTCTGTGTCTTTATTCCTGTACTGCCCCTAGGTTCATTGGAACCATTTTCTTTCTTTTTCTTTAGATTCCATATATATGGGTTCACATATGGTATTTGTTTCTCTCTTTCTTACTTACTTCACTCTGTATGACAGACTCTAGGTCCATCCACCTCACTACAAATAACTCAATTTTGTTTCTTTTTATGGCTGAGTAATATCCAACTGTAAATATGGGCCACATCTTCTTTATCTATTCATCTGTCGATTGACACTTAGGTTGTTTCCATGTCCTGGCTCTTGTAAGTAGTGCTGCAATGAACATTGTGGTACATGACTCTTTTTGAATTATGGTTTTCTCAGGGTATATGCCCATTAGTGGGATTGCTGGGTCATATGGTAGTACTATTTTTAGTTTTTTAAGGAACCTCCATACTGTTCTCCATAGTGGCTGTATCAGTTTACATTCCCACCAGCAGTGCAAGAGGGTTCCCTTTTCTCCACACCCTCTCCAGCATGTATTGTTTGTAGATTTTGTGATGATGCCCATTCTGATCAGTGTGAGGTAATATCTCATTGTAGTTTTCCTTTGCATTTCTCTAATGATTAGTGATGTTGAGCATCTTTTCATGTGTTTGTGGCCCATCTATATATATTCTTAGGAGAAATGTCTATTTAGGTCTAATGCCCATTTTCGGACTGGGTTCTTTATTTTTTTAATATTGAGCTGCATGAGCTGCTTGTATATTTTGGAGATTAATCCTCTGTCAGTTGCTTCATTGGAAAATATTTTCTCCCATTCTAAGGGCTGTCTTTTCATCTTGTTTATGGTTTCCTTTGCTGTACAAAATCTTTTAAGTTTTATTAGGTCCCATTTGTTTTTTGTTTTTATTTCCATTTCTCTAGAAGGTGGGTCAAAAAGGATCTTGCTGTGATTTAAGTCAGAGTGTTCTGCCTATGTTTTCCTCCAAGAGTTTTATAGTGTCTGGCCTTACATTTAGGTCTTTAATCCATTTTGAGTTTATTTTTGAGTATGGTGTTAGGGAGTGTTCTAATTTCATTCTTTTACATGTAGCTGTCCAGTTTCACAGCACCACTTATTGAAGAGGATGTCTTTTCTCCATTGTATATTCTTGCCTCCATTATCAAAGATAAGGTGACCGTATGTGGGTGGCTTTATCTCTGGGCTTTCTGTCCTGTTCCATTGAACTGTATTTCTGTTTTTGTGTCAGTACCATATTGTCTTGATTACTGTAGCTTTGCAGTATAGTCTGAAGTCAGGGAGCCTGATTCCTCCGGCTCCATTTCTCATTCTCAAGATTGCTTTGGCTATTCGCGGTCTTTTGTGTTTCCATAAAATTGTGAAATTTTTTGTTCTAGTTCTGTGAAAAATGCCATTGGTAGTTTGATAGGGATTGCATTGAATCTGTAGATTGCTTTGGGGAGTATAGTAATTTTCACAATTTTGATTCTTCTACTCCAAGAACATGGTATATTTCTCCATCTGTTTGTGTCATCTTAATTTCTTTCATCACTATCTTATATTTTCCTGCATACGGGTTTCCTTAGGTAGGTTATTCCTAAGTATTATTTGTCTCCTTGGGTAGGTTATTCCTAAGTATTATTTTGTTGTTGTTGTAATGGTAAATGGGAGTATTTCCTTAATTTCTCTTTCAGATATTTCATCATTAGTATATAGAAATGCAAGAGATTTCTGTGCATTAATTTTGTATCCTGCTACTTTACCAAGTTCATTGATTAGCTCTAGTAGTTTTCTGGTAGCATCTTTAGGTTTCTCTATATATAGTATCATATCATCTGCAAACAGTGACTGTTTTACTTCTTTTCTGATTATGATTGCTTATATTTCTTTTCTTCTCTGATTGCTGTGGCTAGAACTTCCAAAACTATGTTGAATAATAGTGATGAGATTGGGCAACCTTGTCTCGTTCCTGATCTTAGAGGAAATGGTCTCAGATTTTCAACATTGAGAACGACATTGACTGTTGGTTTGCCATATTTGGCCGTTATTATGTTGAGGTAGGTTCCCTCTATGCCTACTTTCTCGAGAGTTTTATCACAAATGGGTGTTGACTTTTGTTGAAAGATTTTTCTTCATCTACTGAGATTATCATATGGTTTTTATCCTTCATTTTGTTAATATGGTGTATCACATGATTGATTTGTGTATATTGAAGAATCCTTGCATTCCTGGGATAAACCCTACTTGACCATGGTGTATGATCCTTTCAATGTGCTGTTGGATTCTGTTTGCTAGTATTTTGTTGAGGATTTTTGCATCTATGTTCATCAGTGATATTGGCCTGTAGTTTTCTTTTTTTTGTGACATTTTTTTCTAGTTTTGTAATCATCGTGATGCCGGGCATATAGAATGAGTTTGGGAGTGTTCCTCCCTCTGCTATATTTTGGAAGAGTTTGAGAAAGATAGGTGTTAGCTCTTCTCTAAATGTTTGATAGAATTTGCCTGTGAAGCCATCTGGTCCTGGGCTTTTGTTTGTTGGAAGATTTTTAATCACAGTTTCATTTCAGTGCTTGTGATTGGTCTGTTTATATTTTCTATTTCTTCCTGGTTCAGTCTCAGAACGTTGTGGTTTTGTAAGAATTTGTCCATTTCTTCCAGGTCATCCATTTTATTGGTATATAGTTGCTTGTAGTAATCTCTTATATTCCTTTTTATTTCTGCAGTGTCAGTTGCTACTTCTCCTTTTTCATTTCTAATTCTGTTGATTTGAGTCTTCTCCCTTTTTTTCTTGAGGAGTCTGGCTAATGGTTTATCAATTTTGTTTATCTTCCTAAAGAACCTGCTTTTAGTTTTATTGACCTTTTCTATTGTTTCCTTCATTTCTTTTTCATTTATTTCTAATCTGACCTTTATTATTTTTTTCCTTCTGCTAATTTTGGGGGTTTTTTTGTTCTTCTTTCTCTAATTGTTTTAGGTGTAAGGTTTGGCTGTTTATTTGAGATTTTTCTTGTTTCTTGATGTAGGATTGTTTGCTATAAACTTTCCTCTTAGAACTGCTTTAGATGCATCCCATAGGTTTTGGGTTGTCGTGTTTTCATTGTCATTTGTTTATAGGTATTTTTTGATTTCCTCTTTGATTTCTTCAGTGATCTCTTGGTTACTTAGTAGGCTATAGTTTGTCTTCCATGTGTTTGTATTTTTTAGTTTTTTTCCTGTAATTGGTATCTAGCCTCATAGCACTGTGGTCAGAAAAAATACTGATATGATTTCAATTTACTTAAATTTACCAAGACTTAATTTGTCACCCAGGATATGATCTATATTGGAAAATATTCCATGAACTCTTGAGAATAAAGTGTATTCTGTTGTTTTTGGATAGAATGTCCTATAAATATCAGTTAAATCCATCTTGTTTAATGTCTCATTTAAATGGTGTGTTTCCTTATTTATTTTCATTTTGGATATCAGTCCATTAGTGATAGTGGAGTATTAAAATCCCCTATTAACACACTATTATTGTGTTAATAGTAACACACTATTATAGTAACACATTATTATTGGGTTACTGTCGATTTCTCCTTTTATGGCTGTTAGCATTTTCCTTATATATTGTGGTGCTCCTATGTTGGTTGCATAAATATTTACAATTGTTATATCTTTTTGGATTGATCCCTTGATCATTATGTAGTGTCCTTCTTCGTCTATTGTAATAGTCTTTAAAATCTATATTTTCTAATATGAGAATTACTACTCCAGTTTTTTTTTTGATTGCTATTTGCATGGAGTATCTTTTTCCATCCCCTTTCAGTCTGTATGTGTCCCTAGGTCTGAAGTGGGTCTCTTGTAAACAGCATATATACAGTTCTTGTGTGTGTATCCTTTCAGCCTGTCTATGTCTTTTGGTTGGAGCATTTACTCCATTTACATTTAAGGTAATTATCGATATGTATGTTCCTATTACCATTTTCTTAATTGTTTTGGGTTTTTTGGGGGGTCTTTTCCTACTGTTGTATTTCCTGCCTAGAGAATTTCCTTTAGCATTTGTTGTAAAGTTGGTTTGGTGGTGCTGTATTCTCTTAAGTTTTGCTTGTCTGTACAGGTTTTAATTTCTCTGTCAAATCTGAATGAGATCCTTGCTGGGTAAGTAATCTTGGTTGTAGTTTTCTCCCTTTCATCACTTTAAATATGTCCTGCCACTCCCTTCTGGCTTGCAGAGTTTCTGCTGAAAGATCAGCTATTAACCTGATGGGGATTACCTAGTATATTATTTGTTGCTATTCCCTTGCTGCTTTTAATATTTTTTGTTTGTATTTAAGTTTTGATAATTTGATTAATATGTGTCTTGGCATGTTTCTCCTTGGATTTATCCTGTATGGGACTGTCTGCTCTTCCTGGACTTGACTATTTCCTTTCTCATGTTAGGGAAGTTTTCTACTATAATCTCTTCAAATATTTTCTCAGACCCTTTCTTTTTCTCTTCTTTTTCTGGGACCCCTATAATTCAAATGTTGATGCATTTAATGTTGTCCCATAAGTCTCTGAGACTGTTCTCAATTCTTTTCATTCTTTACTCTTTATTCTGCTCTGTTGAGTTGTTTCCACTCTTTGAACTTCTAGATTGCTTACCATTCTTCTGCCTCAGTTATTCTGCTACTGATTCCTTCTAGAGAATTGTTTATTTCATTTATTGTGCTGTTCATCATTGTTTGTTTGCTCTTTAGTTTTTATAGGTCCTTGTTAAATATTTCTTGTATTTTATCCATTCTATTTTCAAGATGTTGGATCAACTCTACTATCATTACTCTGAGTTCTTTTTCAGGCAGACTGCCTATTTCCTCTTCATTTGTTTGGTCTGGAGGGTTTTTACCTTGCTCCATCATCTACTGCCTATTTCTCTGTCTTCTCATTTTTCACAGGCTGAAGGTTCATAGTTTCTATTGTTTTTCATGTCTTCCCCCAGTGGGTGAGGTTGGTTTTGTGTCTTCTGTAGGCTTCCTGGTGGAGGGGATTGGTGCCTGTGTTCTGGTGGGTGGGGCTGTATCTTGTCTTTCTGGTGGGCAGTGCCACATCCAGTGGCATGTTTTGGTGTGTCTGTGAACTTAGTATGATTTTAGGCAGCCTCTTTAATGGGTGGGCTTGTGTTCCTGTCTTGCTAGTTGTTTGACATGGGGCATCAAGCACTGGAGCCTCCTGGCCATTGGGTGGAGCTGCATCTTAGCATTGAAATGGAGATCTCTGGGAGAGCTCTCGCTGATTGATATTACCTGGGGCCAGGAGGTCTCTGGTGGTCCAGTGTCCTGAACTCAGCTCTCCCACCTGAGAGGCACAGGCCTGACATCAGGCTGGAGCAACAAGACCCTGTCAGCCACATGGCTCAGAAGAAAAGAGAGAAAAAAAGAAAGAAAAAGCAAGAAATAAAGTATTAAAATAAAAAATAGAAAATAATAATAATTAAAAAAAAGAGACAACAAAACCAATAAACAAATCCACCAATGATTACAAGTGCTAACAACTAAACCATGATAAACATAAAAATCTGAAAGAAATCAGTCACAGACAGCAAACCCTAAGTCTACAGTTGCTCCCCAAATCCACCACCTCAGTTACAGGACAATTTGTTCTATTCAGGTACTCCACAAATGCAGGGTACATCAAGTTGATTGTGGAGATTTAATCTGCTGCTCCTGAGGCTGCACAGAGAAATTTCCCTTTCTCTTCTTTATTCACACAGCTCCTGGGGTTCAGCTTTGGTTTTGGCCCCACCTTTGTGTGTAGGTCACCCTCAGGCATCTGTTCCCTGCCCAGACAGGATTGGGTTAAAGCAGCGGCTGATTAGGGGGCTCTTGCTCATTCAGGCTGGGAGTAGGGAGGGGTATGGTAGTTATAATTGGAATGCGGTCTGAGCCTGCAGAGGCAGAGGCTGGCGTGACGTTGCAACACGCTGAGACACACCATGTTTTCTCCTGGAGAAGTTGTCCCTGGATCTAGGGACCCTGGCAGTGGCGGGCTGCACAGATTTCCAGGTGTGGGGCTGTGGATAGTGACCTGTGCTTGCACACAGGCTTCTTGGTGGCTGCAGCAGCATCCTTAGCGTTTCATGCCCGTCTCTGGGGTCCGAGCTGATAGCTGTGGCTTGCGCCCGTCTCTAGAGCTTGTTTAGGTAGTGCTCTGCCTTCTGTGGGAAGACAGGGAAGGAATCCCCTCTCCTCGCGCACCCCGAAACAATGGTTTCTTTCCTCTTAGGCAGGTCCAGAATTTTTCCTGGACTCCCTCCTGGCTGGCTGTGGCGCACTAGCCAATGTTCTCGCAGCCAACCCCAGTCCTCTACCTGGCATCTGACTTCCAAAGCCCAAGCCTCAGCTCCCAGCCCCCACCTGCCCTGGTGGATGAGCAGACAATCATCTCAGGCTGTTGAGTTCTGGTTGGCACCAATCCTCTGTGCAGGAATCTCTCCGCTTTGCCCTCTGCACCCCTGTTGCTGCACTGTCCTCCATAGCTCTGAAGCTTTCCCCCCTCCCACCCCCTGCCTTCACCACTGAAGGGGCTTCCTAGTGTGTGGAAACTTTTCCTCCTTCACAACTCCCTCTCAGAGGTGCAGGTCCATCCCTCTTCTATTGACTATTTTTTTTCTTTTTTCTTTGGCCCTACCCAGGTATGTGGGGATTTTCTTGCCTTTTGGGAAGTCTGACGTCTTCTGCCAGCATTCAGTAGGTATTCTGTAGGAGTTGTTCCACATGTAGATGTATTTTTGATGTATTTGTGGGGAGGAAGGTGATCTCCACATCTTACTCTTCCATCATCTTGAAGGTCCTCTGTTGATAACGTTTTAAAATTTCATTTTGTTTGTTTAAAACGTATAAATGCCTGTCTAGAAATAATATAAAAGATAAAATAAATCTGTTTCTTTTTTTTTGCTGTATGTGGGCCTCTCACTGTTGTGGCCTCTCCTGTTGCGGAGCACAGGCTCTGGATGCGCAGGCTCAGTGGCCATGGCTCACGGGCCCAGCCACTCCGCGGCGTGTGGGATATTCCTGGACTGGGGCACGAACCCATGTCCCCTGCATTGGCAGACGGACTCTCAACCACTGCGCCACCAGGGAAGCCCTAAATCAGTTTCTTAATAAATACGAGTTGACTAAAAAAATTAAAGCATGAATGTCATGGATAATGACAGAAAGAAAAATAATAAAAACTTCCTTTGTGGGAAAATTTGGCTAAATATATAAATATGAATAAATATATATTTACTAAAATACACTACTTTTGTTTTTGATTTTTACTTATACATTTTTAGAAAATCCTTTATAATGACCCCTTTTATAGCTATACTTTTCATTTTTTTATGTTCTTTTTCAATCTTTGGTATTTTAAAAGCATGCACATAATTTCTGTGCTTCCTCACTTTATACTCTATTTCACTATGCATTTAGCTTTTGATTTACCAAACATTTAATTGATAAGTTGAATTATTTTACTTTCTTCTAGATACTATGTTTTTATGCAAATATGCTCACAGTCGTTGTTAAATTTAATCTTTTTCAAATCTCTGGGGCTTTAGATGGAAAATCAGGGTGTTGGTCACATTTTAATATAGTCATGTGACTGTATTTGGGGCATATGTCAATTACCTTTGTTTCTCAGCAAAGGTCATGGTTGAACAATTTTTATGCTCAAAAGCAACTTGTCTAAAGTTGTAACACCTACTGCCTACTGTGTGTAAAGTAAGAAATTATATATAATTATTACTATAAAAATAATTTTATATTAATAATCAACCACTAGATTTAATAATTGTGATTGTAGGAAAAATGTTTTAAAAATAAGTATCAAACAACACAAATCATATATTTTCACATGATATTTTAAAATTTTATTTTCATATTTTAGGACTAATTTTTTTCTTGTGTGAATATATTAATAATGAATATATAGAGATTTAAAAAATCAATATACTATGCAATTTGAAACTAAAAGCTATAAATTCTTCAGCAAACTAGTAACAGTTTCTACACAAGAGCTTTGCATAACTGTTTTAGGGTGTTATTATCAGGCTTCTAATCACAGGTTATAGATCCCAACCTTCATCTATTCACATAAGACATTAAGAGCAATATAGTAGTGTATATTCTCTAAAGATAGTTTAAAAATATGCTGAAGCACAGACACTCAACTTCAGTGCAATTAACAGTACAGTAACCTCAAGATCAGGAAAGTTTAAAGTCAATAGCTGAGAACCACTTGAATGGACAGTGATTGATTTTGCTTCCTCTGGCCAATAGGGGAATGATTGATCTAAGCTTTATTTTGTGCTAGCCTTTTCTCTACTGCAAGCCTAATGAGGCATAAGGAGTGAAGTGAAAGTGGAAACGAAAGAAATAGATTTGTGTCTGCACGGGGCCAACAACATGGTGATGAAATAAAAAAATTAATCTAACCAGCTATCTGGTATCAAAAAGCTGTACTCTCAAATTTCCAGTAACGTTTTTTCCCAAAAATTATTACTTTATTTTTCTTACATTTCAGCAGTTCAATTCTCTTCGATTAAACATATTGCAAATGAGTAACTTCTATGAACCTAGAACTATTAGAAGATGTTTAGAAGGAAAAATTTATTTAATATATTTTAAAGAAATGCCATTAAAATTGAAGATTCTGTTGCCAGAATATATAAGTATACTCTTGGCCATCAGCTATAAATAACATTTGTAAGAATCAATTCTGTTGGTAAATACCTGTTTAGAGGGTTTATTGAAGAAATTAAAAATAACTTATATTTGGGAAAAAATGATATTTGGGAAATCATGGAAAATGGTAGCTCTAATACTCCATTGGGTTCATATAGCTGCTTACACCATCAACTGATGATACCTTGAAATTTGAAACTAGACATATTTACAACTAGAAAAGTACATATAAATAGTTTTATGGAGACAGTATTTAAGATGTGAATATTTCCTAGAAGAAAAAATATATTAAATGTAATTGGTCACAATAAAGAAAGAGCTGATGTGGCTAATAAAAATTGTCGTATTTGTCTCTGGAGTATAGTTTTATAAACATAAAGTACATTACTTTATTCATTCAATAAACATTTATCATGTTCCCTCCTACTTCAGCTAATTAATTCCTATTCAGCCTTCAGAATTCAGCTTACATTTACATTTCCTCAAAGCAATTTTTCCAAACCTTTCAAGCTATGTCAGGTCCAGCCTGCTTTTTTTTTTTTTTGCGGTACGCGGGCCTCTCACTGTTGTGGTCTCTCCCGTTGTGGAGCACAGGCTCCGGACGTGCAGGCCCAGCGGCCATGGCTCACGGGCCCAGCCGCTCCGCAGCATGTGGGATCTTCCCCGGGCCGGGGCATGAACCCATGTCCCCTGCATCGGCAGGCGGACTCTCAACAACTGCGCCACCAGGGAAGCCCCATCCTGCTTTTTATATCTTTATAATCTTCTAACTTTCTTTCCTTGCAGTTATTCAGTAGTAAAGATAAATAATTGTGTAATTAGTTTTTCCATGTATATGTGTACTGAATAAGGACAAAACCTATTTTCCTTATTTACATCTGTATTTCCAGCACAGGGCCTTTCACTGAATAAACACTAAATTAAAACTCTGTTAAATCAGAAAGTGAATAAATCTGTCAGGTATAATTTTAGGCACTAAAGTTATAGAGTCAAGTAAGGCATGGGGAATCTATCTCCTCGGGAAGACTAGGTGTTGGGAGAGAGACAAGTAAACGAACAATTACAGTTCAATGACGGTGAAGAAGGGAACTGCTGGACTTCAGTTTAAAGGGAAAGTCTGAATGGACAAGATGGAACTCCATGAAAAGGACAGAGTAGGTATCCTTTGCTGAGGGCCAGCTTGCATAGGCACACAGAAACTTGTTTCACTTGGTTCCTCTGGGAAATGGCAACTAAATCAAAGTAATGAGTTTATTAGAGAGTCAGACCTGTGAAAAGAAAAGAGGGGGATCAGTATCAGGCAGGGGAAATTGCAACCATAATATAAGCCTGGCAAAGGCTCTGGCAGCACCATGTGGGGCTCTGGAGCAAAGATTCCTAGTTAGAGGGTCCTGCAATGGGCAGAAGTAGTAGGGCAGTAGGACCATAGTCTTACTCAGCCATTGGCTGGAGCCACTCTGAGAAGAGCATGACTCAACTCAAAAGCAGAGGCAGACATGAAGGAGGTATAGCTGGCCACAGTCCTCCCTTGAAAGGATTCCCTGTCTGCTACCAACATGCATGGTATATGCAGCAAATGTCTCTATTCCATACACATCTAGGGTGCGCTTGTTAGGACGGGCATGAGGCTAGTGATGATGCTGGAGCCAAGACTTGAATGGTCTTAGTGCGTCTCTTTGAGGACTTTGGGTCTTATCCCATAGGCAGTGGAGACCATGGAAAAGTTTTAAGTAAGGAAGCACTGGAAGCAAATTTGTATCCTAAATCTTTTCTGCAACACTCAATGAAACCTGAATTCAGGGCCATTGTTGAGGAGTTGTTGGAGAAGGCCCTGTGGAAGCAAGAACAGAGAATTTGACATAGGAATGGGGAGGAGGAGTAAATTAGAGAGACTCGAGAAGGCAGGCATCAGTCATCAGTGATAACTGATCAGACTTGGAGAGAAGGAAGAGCAAGGAGTCTCGGACACCTGATTTTTCTCTGACACATAAAATTTCTATATGTTCTGAGAATAAGCTTAGAAGAAATAACAAAATGAGGCTCATTGCAAACTTCTACCTCGCAAAATGTAAAGTTGTCCAATTAGCGCAGCCAGATCCTTGATCATCTCCCTAAAATCTATTTCTTGCTGTGATTACACAGCACTGTGTCTCAGACTGGTGCCAAGTGTCAAAGGAAGACCAATTATTAAACGTGATTTGGAGCGTGGGAGGCGTCCCAGGATCTCAGTCTCAAAGGGAAGTCTTAAGTGGGCAGAAAAAGTAAAAGCAGAGTTAACTATTACAAATACCAAAAACAAAAGAAAACAAACAAACAAAAACAACCCCCGCCACACACACGCACATACATAAAATGGAGTGCTAAATGTGATATTCACTGAAACTGAATTTGAAAGCAAAATAAAATGCTAATAATTAATATTGGGTTACCCTGTTATTTAAATGAAGTGTTTAATGAAACCTTTGTTTATAGAGTACACAGGTGAATTAAATATGCACATAAGGCCATTTACTCCCTGATCCCAAGATAGTTATCCAACCTTATTCTCCAAAAAACAAGCACATTCACAACTCTGCCTTTACTCCTGCTCTGTGGTATCTTCTCTTTCCTCTGTCCTCAAATTCACACTCATTTAACAGAGTTCAATCCAAATTTTATCTTTTCTGGGTGTTTGTCTCTCATGTTCTCCTATAAAATAAATTAATTGCTCATTCATCTCTGTTTTCATGGACATTTACATATATACATATATATGTATGTACATATATATCCATATATATATTTAAACATCTAAAAAAATCATTGTTGAATTTGTGGGTCTAGCAACACGTTTGAAAAATAAGTTACTGAGTAATTTCAATTAAGCTAATTCCATTGGATACTGCCACTTAATCATATTAAGTAGTATGCAAATGTGTAATGAAATGTAGTGTAGAGATAGAAGAAAAATAATGAAGAAAGTAAGAATAGAAGATGTCACAGTTCCTTTACAGAGTTTGGAAATTTCTTATCCCCGACTTAGCATGTCTAAATCCTACTAACCCCTTAAGATGAAATGAAAATAATGTTTCCTTCAAAGGATTTTTAGATTCCTACTCAAATGAAATAATTCTTTGAACTTCCATATAATTTCAAATTTCCTTCCTCAATATCTCCATTTTATATGTGTAACTATGTATAAGTAACTATAATTAACTAATAATGGTGTCTTCTCTTATTACATTAGATTATAAGTTCCTTGAAAGCAGGTTTCTTATAGAATTCTTTCTTTGGTTCCCAACAACACTTAGTACAATGTGCTATAAGTCAGTATTAAGTGGAAAATGCATATCTAAACCAAGATCTTCCAATCCCAGCACTGTTGACATTTTGGGCTTTCCTAAAGATCTCACTGAACATTTGGACATTGTTTTGGGCTGTCCTGTCCACTGTAGGATGTTTAGCAGCATCTCTGGGCTCTATCTATTAGGTGTCAGTAGCTCCCAGCTCCTAGCTCCCTCTACACAGTTGTGACAACCAAAAATGTCTCCTGACATTGTCAATGTCTTCTGGGGTGGAGAGGAGACAAAACTGTTGATAACCACTGATTAAAAAGAGGAAACTAAAATTGTATAATGACTTTTAACTTAGATAGGCAATAATCACTCATTGACCCATGTATCATGCAGGAGACATGTAAATAATGTGGGAATCCATGAAAGTGCCAATGCATATTCACCTGGAAAATGAGAAAATATAAAAGAGCCAGAAACTCAGAATCTGTAAACATTGCCACTGCATTCTTTTCATAGTAAACATTTTTGATAGTTTAATAGATATAAACTGACACAACATATTCAGGGTCAAATGAACATCTTTGTGATTGGATTTAGTAATATGTTAAAGAAAGCAAAATTTACCCCTGACCTACACAAACTATCCACCCAAATGGAAGTATCTAAGCTTAAGTACTCAGAACAAAGACATAATATTTTGAATATGCACTGTATTTTCACACTTATATGGATATTCATAAAATCTTATGAGTTAGCATTTTGTTTCATACCTTGCAATATAAGTTGGTTGGTTTCTGCTATTAGTGTCCTGGATGATTTATTCTACCTATCAAATACTTATTAACCACCCAAAAATTTTTTTAGAAGTTCTGCTAACAGCTTACAGTTGAATAGACAGGATCATAGCTCTCAAAGAACTTGCATTTAGTGGGAATAAGCAATCCTATAGAATAAAATAACAATATAATATACTTAGATCTATGATACAGATGAAAATATTGCTGACACATAGAAAAGGTACTTTTAGCTCAGTCCTAAATGCAGTACAGGAGGCACCTGATGGTTTTTAAGCAGAGAAGTGATATAGTTATGAATGTGTTGTTCATAAAGCTTCAGGACTGGAGGCAAGAAAACTACTTCAAAATCTCTTACAATAATCTAGACAAGATATGTTAAGGGATGAAATAGGCCAGTGGTAGAAGCCTGGGGAAAAAAAGACAAAACAAACAAGAAAACTTGGAGACAAATATCATTAGAGGGACTTCCCTGGTGGTCCAGGGATTAAGACTCTGTGCTTCCAATACAGGGGAGGCGGGTACGATCCCTGGTCGGTGAACTAAGATCCCATGTGCCGCATGGCCAAAACAAAAGCAAACAAAAATAAAATATCTGTTAAAATGTCAAATCCCTTTAAAGAAATATCATTAGAATTTCATGAGTACAATGACATGAAGATTTGGAGACAGAAAGGATTTAGATTGTCTGCTTAGAGTCTAGGTGACTGGATATTTAGGTGTACTACTAACTGAGATAACAGAAGAAGAAAAGCTTTAGGGAAAAAGACAATGGGTTCCCTGAATTTCTATTGTTAACAGTGTACATGGCTGAGGTGTTTTACCTAGTCCAAATTTAGAAGCTTAGAAGCAATAAAAATAAATATTAAGATTGATTCAAGGTTAAAGCGGCTTTTATTTATTTATTTATTTGGTCAGATGGGTGTAGTAGAAGGACTGGAGATGGGAGAGATTTGAGAGTGATGGCAGAAAAGTGCTTCAGGTGATGAATCAAGGGTCATAGACTGTCTAGAAAAGTGAAAATAAGAAAACCCCTCTTAGACCCTGAAAAAATATGAGGATCAATACAGTGAAAGATTGTAGAATTTCACAGAGTGGGTGTAACAGTGTGTTGTGGTATGAGAAGTCTGGGTGGGAAAATTGTTTTCAGCAAGAGAGTAGCTGAAAGTTAAGATTTTTGATCTGTAATTGTACTAGGAGGTGACAAGGTTTAGGCTATCACCATGGGTGTGAGTAATACAGAGAGTCAAGTTACTTAGGAAATACCTAGAAAACAGTGTTTGAATAAAACATCCACATGAGACTTGCAGTAAGTGAGTGTGATGGCAGGATTTAGAGTAAAGAAAGAATATTTAATATCAATGTTTTCAATGTCTGACTGGATCTTCAGATTAAAGAGGAGTAGAAAACCACATGGAGAGGACTTCCAAAAAAATGATAGTTGTGTCGTGTTTATTTCCTCAGTAGAGGAAGACCAATTATTAGAACATGCACTTAGCACTGAGGAGGTAGTCAAGGAATTGCTTGAGGGAAGAAATATCTTCCACTTGATAGAATGACAAATTTGTGGGTTGAAAAAAAAATTGTGCAAAGAATAAAATCTGAAGCAATACTTGCTCACTGATATGAACTAACACTGATTTCATCATTGCACATTCACTTTAATGCTGTTTGGGAACTACTATATAAAGGACATAAGTCAAAATGTTCTTTAAAATAAGACCAAGACTTGGAAAGTACCATAAAATTAAATTTGTCCTGATCAAAAAACAAAGCAGATTTAGAAAGAAACTTTGTCATAAATAGTAGAGAAGTGTGTCCAAGTTTCAGGGTGCTCTTTTCTTCTAAGGTATTTATGTTCCTTAAGGCTTATATAAAGATAATGAAAATTCCATTCAACCATGCTACACCGTATAATAGTGCTGAGATGCTTCCCTAGTAATGAACTTGTTTGAAGATCCTTGGGGTCCATATGCAGTTGAAATGTTGAGAATATTTCAAGGCATGGTAATCAAAATGAAGACATAGTCCAGAGTCAGCATTAAAGGAATGAATTGAATGTATTCAGGGAAAGCAATTGAGAACAGATTATAGTAGATTTTATAACTATATAAGATAGTGTACTCATGTCTACAAAGTCTTTTAATAACAAAAATTATTGTTGGGTTGCTAAAGGTAATTGAGTTACTACAGCTGTGTAAGCATAATGCAGTGTGAGAGAAAAGCACATTTTACATTAATCCTGTGGAGGAGTGTATGCTGGCATATTCTCCAAACCCCAAAAATGGTGCTCAAAACCCAGTTGCCATAAACAGTCTCAGTTTTAAAATTTTCCTCCTTCCTTCCTTCCTTCCTTCCTTCCTTCCTTCCATCCTCCCTCCCTCCCTCTCTCCCTTCCTTCCTTCCTTCCATCCTTCCTTCCTCCCTCCCTCCTTCCATAGTCCATGGAATAGAACCAGTAACATTCCTATTGTACAGTTTAAAAGACAGAAAGTCAGAGGATTTTCATGATTTTTCCAAGATGTTCCAAAATTAAATGCAGGTTACATTCTTTCAACTATAGCTCCAAACAACGACCACCTTACTTATGCTAAGAACTGTATAGTTCTCTTTGCAGTTATCATTTTGCCAGCTCAATTTTTCATTCCTTTTACATACACATTAACACTATGAAGTGACAGTTAGTGATAGTAAAGATCACCACTACACTAATAAGAGGAAGAAGATGATACAGGTTAAGAAAATGAAAAATAGATTTAACTATAAAAAAATCTCATTATTGAGTAGTTTTGAGGTGCTTCATCCACCACAAATGAATATAATTTAATTGGAGAATTCAGATCAGGCTTTCATAATTTCTAAGTGCTCAACCATGAGGAAAACATTCTACCCTCAAAATATTTAGAAGGCCTTTTTCTTATGCTATTCATTCTTCCATTCAACAAATATTTATTGAGCACCTACCATATGTCAGATAGTAAAGACAACACTGAAGAAAACACATTTCCCTTATTCATTTTTACAATGGAAGGTTACAGAGAATAAACAAGATGAATATAGTAAAATACATATTATATGTAAATATTATATATAAGTATATATATTTATATATATACCTATATATAATAAGTTTGTAAAATATATTATAAGTAAAATATATATTATATGTAAGCTGGTGATAGTGTAATGGAGTAAGATAAAGGAAGGGCAATAAACAGAGTTGACAGGGGATTTTGGAATTTTAAATAAGGTCAAGCCTTAATGAGAATGTGGCATTTATATGAAGACTTAAAGAAGCTGGGGTAATGAGCCATACCACATGAGTAAAGAAGATTCTAGGCAGAGCAAACAGAAAATGCTAAGGTCCTGAGGATTCAGTGTGCTTGATATGTCCCAGAAGAGAAGAGGACAGGATGGTGGAATGCAGTGAAATGGAAAGAGAGTAACAGTGGATAAGACAGAGAGCTGTGTATGAGAGGCAACAGACCAATATCATCGAGGGCCTGTATCCCATTTTAATGAATTTAGCTTTTACTCTGCATGAGATAAGAAGTTGCCCAAAGGTTTTGAGCTGAAGTAACATTATCTAACACATTTTAACAGCCTTCCTTTGTTTAGAAGTGACTAAAGGGGGCAAGGGCCGAATCAAGGAAACCGCTAAAGACTGCTAGATTTTTGGATTAGAGTAGTTACAGTGAAGATGAAGAACAGCTGGATTCTGCATAAAATGTGCATGTAGAGCTATCAGGGGTAGATAATGGATTACATGTAAGTTCTGAGAGAAAGGAGTCAAAAATTATGCAAGTTTTTTTGCCTGAAGAATTAGAAAGATGAAGCTGCCAATAAATGAGGTGGTTAAAGGTAAAGGACTATTATTTAGTCTCTGAGTGCTTCCTGTCAGTAGTAATATTTGAGGATAGCCTGCCTTTTTGTGTCTTGACATTTGGTTTTATTAGTGTTGGTTTAATTCCAAGTTTTTTCAAACCATCTCGTGTATTATATCTATTAATAATAAATATCCCCACTCTTTTCATATTTCTTCAGCACAATTATGTAATAAATGAATAATGATATTTTAACTCATATTTGATTTTGCAGTTTGAAAAAGCTCTGATAATTTTAGTCTCACCAGGGAATCAGCCCCTTGACCATAACTGTCTTTCTCTTTATTAACCCACTGATTTAGCAATTTTGCGAATATGCATAGAGGAATACACATAGCTCATTAATAAATTACAATGTATTCAACTTTTTTTTTTGCATTCATTAAAGGACAATGGTGAACTATGTAAATAAGAAAAAATTTTAAATTACTCTGGTCATGAAGTAAATGGAGGCAAATTACATACGGGAAGGACAAAAAAACACTGATGTTAGCTATTCACTGATTGAATAGGGGCTGAGTCCTTAGATAGAGTCACATAATCTAGTTGATCCCCAGCTTTCACAATTATTAGCATGTATTTGTTGTGCTTTTTAAGGAATGAGACAATGTATGCAAACTATCTGAAGACACCTGAAAAATATTAATTGCCAAACTAATGTGAACTTATAATTCCCACAGCTTCAAGAAAAACAGACCTAAGAGGAGATCAAGAGGGCAGAGTAAGAGGATGTGGAACTCACCTTTCCCCACATCAAAAATATATCTCCATATGAAAAAATTCTCACTGAAAACTAACTGGAAATTGGCAGAAAGACCCCTGTACAACCAAGGCTGTCAGAAAGAGACACACATAATCAGGTAGAAAAGGAATAAAAGTGATCAAGTTAGGACCTGTGCCCCTGGGAAAGGATTCAAAGGAAAAGGGAAATTCCATGCAGGACACCTGCCCTGAGGAGTGAGCAGGTTGAGCCACAGATTAGGTGTCCCCATCCTTGGGTCCTGGGTGGAGGAGACAAACCCCTTGGCTGGTTGGAGGAAGGCTGCGACATATAGAATAGCTGAGGAAACCCTGGACTCCACTCATGAGGGTCACACATGTGCTGGCTAAACCCTGAGGCAGAATGGAGAAAGGTCTGCTCTAGTGGCCACCGTGTTTATTGCAAGTACTTCACCATACATCCAAGCCTGAACCTAGCAAATGCTTCAGGCTGGCTCATTCCATGCCACAGTGCAGCACTGGATCTGGGGGAGCTATGACCAGAGAAAGGACTTGACTGTGAGACAGAGGTGACCTGGTCCTGAAATGGAGCTCAATTGGGGCAGTAGTAGCCATTATTAGAGCTTACTCAAGCTGCACCTTAGAAGCCATCCAGATCTCTGATGGCAGATGTCCCACCACATCTAACATTCCAATACATGCCAAGAGACCATGCAGGCCCCTGCCAACCACACTGAGTGGTTCCACAATGGAGTAAGGTGTCAGAGGCAGGGGAAAATGATTGGCTGTGAGGGACAAAGGGAAATTGCACCTGAGAATGTGTCTGAATGGAGCCATGGATGCCTACACAGGCAATACACTGAACCTCTACCTGTGCACAGGCAACATTTGCTTTGGTACTCCCCTCCTCTGAGGTAAAGTTTCCAGTGCAGGGAGAGGGAAAATCACAAACTTAACTGGAAAAGAGCCATCTCAGGCTTGACCCTCTGGGCTTCTGCTCCAGCAACTTGGGATCAGACCCCACCCTGGACAGGGTGGTGATGGCCACTGAGCAGAGGGGAAGTCCCATCTCATATGTGGCATTGCCTCTAGCCCCTCCATCTCCAGCTTCACTCCCTACCAAGGTGATAAACACCACACACACTGAGGAAGATGTGACTTGTGTCCATGTCAAATCCAAATCTCCTAATAAAGGCACTGGGCACAAAAAGTCTGTATAGTGTTGCTCCCACAAAAGAACACCACTTTAAGACAACAATAGGTAACAGATTCACCTAAATTCATAGAGGCAGAGAAAGTTAAGCAAAATGAAAAGGCAGAGGAACTACTCTCAATTGAAAGAGTGAGACAAAGCACCTAAAAAATAAATAATGAAACAGAAATAAACAATTTACCAGATAAAGAAGTGAAAACACTGGTAATAAAAATGTTAACTGAATTAGGGAAAGAATTGATCTAAACCATGAACATTTTAACAAGGAACTAGAAAATAAAAATGACTAAATCAGAAATGAAGAATTCAATAGCTGGAATAAAAAACACAGTAGAAGGAATGAATAGAAGACTAAGTGATACAGAACAATGCATAAGTAATCTGGAAGATAGAATAATGGAAATCACCCAATCAGAAGAGCAAAAAAAAAAAAAAAATTATTTTAAAGCAATTTAAGAGATCTCTGGGATAACATTAAGCATTCCAACATTTGTATTATAGGGGTCCTAGAAGGAGAGGAGAGAGAGAAGAGGATTGAAATGTGTTTGAGGAGATTATGGTGAAAACTTCCCAAATCTGAAAAAGAAACAGATATCCAGGTACATGAAGCACAGAGGGTCTCAAACAAGATCAATGCAAACAGACTCATAGCAAAACATAACACAGTTAGTAAGGCAAAAGTTAAAGGGAGAGAATTCTAAAGGCAGCAAGAGAAAAACAGAGAGTCAGTTACAAGGGAATCCCCATATGACTATCAGCTGATTTCTCTGCAGAAACTTTGAAGGCCAGAAGGGAGTTGTATGATATATTCAAAGTGCTAAAAGGGAGAATCCTGCAACATAGGACACTCTACACAACAAGATTATCATTTAGAACAGAAGAGGAGATAAAGAACTTCTCAGACAAACAATAAATAAAAGAGTTCATCAATACTAAACTTACCCTGACAGAAATGTTAGAGGTCTTCTTAAAATGGAAAAGAAGCAAGAATCTATAGGAAAGGGAAAATCCCATTAGGAAAGGCAAATATATAGTAAGGACTGAGGATCAACCACTTAAATAAGCCAGTATGTAGATTAAAAGACAAAAATTGTAAAAGTAACTATAAATACAATAAACAGCTAATGAATAAGCATGAAGATGTAAAATATGACATGAAAAACATAAAAGGTGGAGGAGGGGTTTAAAATATAGATCTTTTAGAATGTGTTTTAACCTAAATGTCTACTAGTTTCAAACAATAATTATAGATACAGTTCAACATATATGAACCCCATGGTAACCAAAAATCAAAAAATCCTACAATAGAAATACAAAAACCAAGAAGAAAAGAACACCAGAATACTACTAAAGAAAATTATCAAACCACAAGGGAAGAAATAAAAGGAAGAAATGAACAGAGAAGAACTACAAATCAACCAGAAAACAAGTACTAAAAGGATAATAAGTACATACCTATCAATAATTACGTTAAATGACAATGGACTAAATGCTCCAATCAAAACATAGTGTGGCTGATTGGATTTTTTTTAAAAAAGACCCTTAGAAGAGCTTAAAAGAGCTAAACTTCAGTGATAAAGAACCACACAGACTGAAAGTTAGGGGATGGAAGAAGATGTTTCATGCAAACGGAAAAGACAAGAAAAAGCATGGGTGGAAACACTCATATCAGACAAAATAGACTTTAAAACAAAAGCTTTAACAAAAGAAAAAAAGGGCATTATAATGATAAAGGGATCAATACAAGAGGATATTACCCTCATTAACATATACGCACCCAATTCAGGGGCACCTAAGTATATAAAGCAAATACTAACAGACATAAAGTGATAAACTGAAAATGATATAAAAATTATAGGGGACTTTAACACCCCACTTACATCAATGGTCTTAAATGACACAATAGATCAAATGAACTTAGTAGATATTTACAGAACATTACATCCAAACTAGCAGAATACACACCATGGAAAGTTTTTCAGTATAGATCATATGCTAGGCCATAAAATAAGCCTCAACAAATTCAAGAAAACAGAAATTATATCAGTATTTTCTCCAGCCGCACGATATGAAAGTAGAAATCAATTACAGAAAGAAAAATGAGAAAAGGACAAGCATGAGGAGATGTAATGTGCTACTAAAAAATTAATGGGTCAATGAAGAAATCAAAGATGACATCAGAAAATACCTTGAGACAAATAATGCAATACAACACTTCAAAATCTATGGGATACAGAAAAAGTAGTTCTAAGAGGGAAGCTTATAGCAATACAGGCCTTCCTCAAGAAATAAGAAAAATCTCAAACAACCTACCTAACATCTAAAGGAATTAGAAAAAGAAAAACAAAGAAGGCCCCAAGTCAGCAGATGGGAGGAAATAATAAAGATCAGAGAGTAAATGAATAAAATATATTTTTAAAAACTACAGAAAATATCAATAAAACATGAATATTTTTAAACATAAAGAAAACTGATAAACTTTTACCCAGGCTCACCAAGAAGAGAGAGGAACCCCCCCCCCCAAAAAAAAAGAAATGAAAGAGGATAGATAACAACCAATACCACAGAGGTAACTAAAAAAGCATAAGGGAATACTATGAAAAGTTATATACCAACAAATTGGACACCTAGAAAAAAAGTAGATAAATTCCTAGAAATATACAATCTCCCAGACTATATCAGGAAGAAATTGATAATCTGAATAGACTAATCAATAGTAATGAAATTGAATCAGTAATCATAAAACTCTCAGCAAAAAAAAAAGTCTAGGACTGGATGGCTTCACAGGGGAACTCTACCAAACATATAAAGAAGAACTAATACCTATCCTCTCAGACTATTCAAAAAAATTGAAGAGAAGGGAACACTCCCAAATTCATTCTATGATGCCACCATTACCCTGATACCAAAACCAAATAAAGACACTACAAAAAAAGAAAATTTCAGGCCAGTATCTTTGATGAATATAGATTAAAAATTCTCAACAAAATATCAGCAAACCAAATCCAACAATATATAAAAGTGGTCATAGGGCTTCCCTGGTGGCGCAGTGGTTGAGAGTCCACCTGCTGATGCAGGAGACGCGGGTTCGTGCCCCAGTCTGGGAAGATCCCACATGCCACAGAGTGGCTGGGCCAGTGAGCCATGGCCGCTGAGCCTGTGTGTCTGGAGCCTGTGTTCCACAATGGGAGAGGCCACAGCAGTAAGAGGCCCGCGTATCACAAAAAAAAAAAAAAAAAAAAAAAAAAAAAAAAAGTGGTCATATATCATGATAAAGTGGGATTTATTCCAAGGATATAAGGATGGTTCAACATTTGCAAATCAGTCAATGTGATACACCACATTAACAAAAAGCAGTATAAAAATCACATTATTATCTCAATAGGCCTAAAAATAGCATTTGACAAAATTCAACATCCATTCATTATAAAGGTTCTCATCAAAGTTGATATAAAGGGAATACATCTCAACATAATAAAGGCCATTTCTGACAAACACACAGCTAACAGCGTACTCAACAGTGAAAAGCTGAGAGTCTTTTCTCTAAATTCAGGAACAAGACAAGGGTGTCCACTCTCACCACTTCTATTTAACTTAGTATTGGAAGTCCTAGACACAACAATCAGACAAGAAATACAAGCATCCAAATTGGAAGGGAAGAAGTAAAACTCACTTTTTGCAGATTACATGATACTTTTTATAGAAAACCCTAAAGTCTCCACCCCAAAACTATTAGAGCTAATTAATGACTTCAACAAGGTTGAAAGACAGAATATTAATATACAGAAATCTGTTTCTTTACTGTACATTAATCATAAAATATCAGAAAGAGAAACTAAAAAAAAGAATCCCATTTAAAATCTCATCAAAAAGAATAAAATATGTAGGAATAAATGTAACCATGGAGGTGAAAGACTTATACTCTGAAAACTACAAAACATTGCTGAAGGAAATTGATGATACAAAAAATAAAATGATATTGCATGCTCTTGGATTAGAAGAATTAATATTGTTAAAATGAACATACTACCCAAAGCAATCTACAGATTTAACGCAATCCCTATCAAAATACCCAGGACATTTTTCACAGAACTAGAACAAATAATCCTCCAATTCAGATGGAACCACAAAATACCCCAAATTGCCAAAGCAGTTTTGAGAAAAAAGAACAAAGCTGGAGGTATTATGCTCCTAGACTTCAGACTGTATTAATATATTACAAACAAACAGTATTCAAAACAGTATGGTACTGGCACAGAAACAGGTACATAGATCAGCAGAACAGAATAGAGAGCACAGAAATAAACCCGCATACCTATGGTCAATTAATCTACAACAAAGGAATAAAGAATATACAATGGAGAAAAGATAGTCCTCAATAAGAGGTCCTGGGAAAAGTGGACAGCTACATGTAAAAGAATGGGGTTAGAACATTTCTCCATACCTTATACAAAACTACATGCAAAATGGATTAAAGAACTAAATGTGAGAACTGAAATCATAAAACCTCTAGAAGAGAACATAGGCAAACACTCGTTTACAGAAATCATAGCAAAAATCTTTTGATCTGGCTGCTAAGGTAAAAGAAATGAAAGCAAAAATAAACAAATGGGACCTAATTAAATTTAAAAGCTTTTGCAAGGCAAAGGAATTCATGAAAATGAAATAAAAAGAACCTGGGAGAAAAAATTTGTAAATGATATGACAAAGGGTTAGTACCCAAAATATATAAACAGCTCATACAGCTCAGTATCAAAAAAACAAACAATCCAATCAAAAAATGGCAGAAGACCTGAATAGACATTTTCCCAGGACTTCCCTCGTGGCACAGTGGTTAAGAATCAGCCTGCCAGTGCAGGGGACACAGGTTCAACCCCTGGTCCTGGAAGATCCCACATGCCGCGGAGCAACTAAGCCCATGCGCCACAACTACTGAGCCTGCGCTCTAGAGGCCATGCTCCACAACAAGAGAAGGCCACTGCAATGAGAAGCCTGTGCACCGCAACAAAGAGTAGCCCCCACTGGCTGCAACTAGAGAAAGCCCACACACAGCAACAAAGACCCAACATGGCCAAGACATTTTTCGAAAGAAGACATACAGATGGCTAACAGGCACCATAAAAGATGCTCAACATCAGTAATCATTAGAGAAATGCAGATCAAAACAACAATGAGGTATAACCTCACACCTGCAGAAGGGCTCTCATCAAAATGTCTACAAATGACTAATGTTGGCGAGGATGTGAGGAAAAGGGAACCCATGTACACTGTTGGTATGAATGTAAATTTGTGCAGCTGCTATGGAAAACAGTATGGAGGTTCCTCTAAAAACTAAAAGTAGAACTACCATGTGATCCAGCAATTCCACTTTTGGGTATATAGCTAGAAAAAAATAAAAACACTAAATCAAAAAAAAATAATACATGCACCCCCAACATTCATAGCAGCATTATTTACAATAGCCAAGATATGGATGCAACCTAAACGTCCATCAGCAGATGAATCAATAAAGAAGATGTGGTATATATGTACGATGGAATATTACTCAGCCATAAAAAAGAATGAAATTCTGCCACTGGCAGCAAACATGGATGAACCTAGAGAAATAAACTGCTTAGAAACAAATTGTTTAGTGAAATAAGTCAGACAGAGAAAGAAATACTGTACAACAGCACTTGTATGTAGAATCTAAAAAAATAATGCAAATGAATGTACATGCAAAACAAAAATAGAAAACAGATAGTTTGTTTTCACAGATATAGAAAACAAACTAGTGGTTACCAAAGGGGAGAGGGAAGGGGGGAGGGGCATGTTACGGTGTGGGATTAGGAGACACAAACTATAATGTATAACTAAAATGCATAAAATAGATAAGCAACAAGTATACATTGCACAGGGAATTACAGCCATTATCTTGTAATAACATTTAATGGAGTATAATCTGTAAAAATACTGAATCACTATGCTGTCCACCTGAAACTGTTATTGTAAATCAACTATACTTCAATTAAAAGAATGAAAAAATGAAAGGAACATAGAGCGAACAAATGTAAAAAGATTTAGAACACTGATAAAGAGATAGGTGGTACACCCTATAGCCTCAAGTATTAACCAATTATATTTTATTTTTCTTCTTTATGCTTCTTTATGTTTTGTGAAAGTATTTACTTCTCTACTACAAACTTCTTCATCGTCACTTCTACAAGTTTAGAGGCAGAACTCCTGCATCTACAACTTTAAACACAACAATTTAACCATGAGTAATCATAAAAATGAAGCAAATGGAAGAAAATTTTCACTCCTAGTTATGATTGTTACTCTCACACCGAACAGCCGTGGGCACTTTATTTTCACATACTATTTTAGTTTTATCTTTTCCAACTTGAAAAGATAAAATTATTATAAATTCCATATTATTAAAAAATGATGTAAAGAATACAGGCAAATGGAAGAAACAAAAAATGCTTGTACATGCATAGTTGCACAGCACTATTCTTAGATTTTTAATGACTGGATTTAGAACAAAAGAGTGTTGTATCTCAAGATTGCTTTGGCTATTTGGGGTCTTTTTTGTTTCCATACAAATTGTGAAAATTTTTATTCTAGTTCTGTAAAAAATGCCACTGGTAGTTTTATAGGGATTGTATTGAATCTGAAGATTGCTTTGGGTAGTATAGTCATTTTTACAATGTTGATTTTTCCAATCCAACAACACGGTATCTCTCTCCATCTGTTTGTATCATCTTTAATTTCTTATCTTTGACAAAGGAGGCAAGAATATACAATGGAGAAAAGACAGCCTCTTCAATAAGTGGTGCTGGGAAAACTGGACAGCTACCTGTAAAAGAATGAAATTAGAACACTCCATAACACCATACACAAAAATAAACTCAGAATGGATTAAAGACCTAAATATAAGGCCAGACACTATAAAACTCTTAGAGGAAAACATAGGCAGAACACTCTATAACTTAAATCACAGCAAGACCCTTTTTGACCCACCTCCTAGAGAAATGGAAATAAAAACAAAAATAAACAAGTGGGACCTAATGAAACTTCAAAGCTTTTGCACAACAAAGGAAACCATAAAGATCACAAAAAGACAACTCTTAGAATGGGAGAAAATATTTGCAAATGAAGCAACTGACAAAGGTTTAATCTTCAAAATATATAAGCAGCTCATGCAGCTCAATATCAAAAACACAAACAACCCAATCCAAAAATGGGCAGAAGACCTAAATAGACGTTTCTCCAAAGAAGATATACAGATTGTCAACAAACACATGAAAGGATGCTCAACAACACTAATCATTAGAGAAATGCAAATCAAAACTACAATGAGGTATCACCTCACACCCGTCAGAATGGCCATCATCAAAAAATCTACAAACACTAAATGCTGGAGAGGGTGTGGACAAAGGGGACTGTCCTACACTTTTGGTGGGAACGTAAATTGATACAGTCACTATGGAGAACAGTATGGAGGTTCCTTAAAAAACTAAAAATAGAACTAACATATTACCCAGCAATCCCACTGCTGGGCATATACCCTGGGAAAACCATAATTCAAAAAGCGACATGTACCCCAATGTTCATTGCAGCACTATTTACAGTAGCCAGCACATGGAAGCAACCTAAGTGTCCATCGACAGATGAATAGATAAAGAAGATATGGCACATATATATGATGGAATATTACTCAGCTGTAAAAAGAAATGAAATGACTCAAAAAGACTCATGTACCACAATGTTTATTGCAGCACTATTTACAATAGCCAGCACATGGAAGCAACCTATGTGCCCATCAGAAGATGAATGGATAAAGAAGATGTGGCACATATGTACAATGGAATATTACTCAGCCATAAAAAGAAACGAAATTGAGTTATTTGTAGTGAGGTGGATGGACTAGAATCTGTCATACAGAGTGAAGTAAGTCAGAAAGAGAAAAACAAATACCATATGCTAACACATATATATGGAATCAAAAAAAAAAAAAAAGGTTCTGATGAACCTAGGGGGAGGACAGGAATAAAGACCCAGACATAGAGAATGGAGTTGAGGACAGGAGGAGGGGGAAGGGTAAGCTGGGACTACGTCAGAGAGTGGTATGTACATATATACACTACCAAATGTAAAATTGATAGCTAGTGCGAAGCAGTCGCATAGCACAGGGAGATCAGCTCGGTGCTCTGAGACCACCTAGAGGGGTGGGATAGGGAAGGTGAGAGGGAGACGCAAGAGGGAGGGGATATGGGCATATAAGTATACATATAGCTGATTCACTTTGTTATAACGCAGAAACTAACACAACAATGTAAAGCAATTATACTCCAATAAAGACGTTTTAAAAAAAAAGCATTGTAGTAGACACAGTTAAGCATGAACAACTTAGGCTGAATAATGAAATGAACTTTTACAATTTTACTAAATCAGAGCAAAAATTACCAATATAAAAATCAGAAAACATGATTTTTCTATTTCAATGACAAATTAATATTGTAGTTTTTAGGCAAACCCAGGAATAAATTTCTTAAGTCAATGTTGAGTTATAGGTAGGTATTAGAAAATAGTGACATATCATGAAAACTAAAGTCATTTTGCATATTGACCTATATATCGTTTTCTACAAAATATGTTAACAGGTAAGTCATTTACTTGTCAGTAGCAATGAAATGCAGAACATGGGATCCCAGCACATTAATAAGAATAATTACAGAATGTTTCTCAAGAGGAAACAAGCAAACATGAAAGGCAAATTCTTCTACTTCAAAATTTTGTCTAGGTCTAGCTGTTCCTTTTTTCCCCTCTAACACCAGAATGAATTGCAATTACATACTTTCTTTACTAATGTTTTTTCTTAAGCTAGGTACCCATATAACAATGTCTGAGACAAAAGCCTGTCTATTGGAACAGAAAATGAAAGACTGGAAGAGTGGCACAGGGAAGGAGGGGAAGTTAATGTCTTGGTATATTATTGACTTAGCCACCACCGTGTGTGTGTGATCAATTCTCAGCGTTGCTGGGACCTGTTGCAGAGTCTTCGGAAAAGTATCTCCAAACCATTCCCTCCAAGGATAAAAAAGGGAAGCTTTATTGTCATTCTCTCTCCTAGTGGAATAAAAGATTGCTCCTGGGATATAAACTCTTTAGTACTTCCAAATTGTGTATGTGTGAGAGACATGAGTTTCCTGCAAGTTCTTATGTCAAGGCATCAGAGAAGAACTTGGGTAAGAAGCAAGACGTTCAGAATATATGCTTGACATGACAAACTCTCAGGCTTTACCCACTCAAAATTAGTTGCCACAGCTATGCTAGTAAATGAGATGAAGCCAAGAGGATTTGAGGTGCTTTAAAGAGGCATTTTATACAATCCAACCCATGCCCCACTCAGACATGTAGATATGTGTTTACTCTCCATTAATCCCCATCTTAATCCCCTTCAGCCAAATCCAAACTGTATGAGGTTTCATGAAAGACAATCATTATGACTAATTGTAGTCCCTGCTCCTCCAACTCACTCTGAGTCCTTAATTAATATGCACCATTTTCCTCCTATCCTTCCCCACCATGTGTTCTAGATTTCTTGGTCTCTCATTTCTCCTATCAGCTGCTCCAGTGTTTTTTTCTGGTGATGTAACTCAGACCATACCTCAAGGAATCCCACAATTGTCTTGCCCTGTTGAGGCCATGGTTGGTGCAAGTGCAGGCCAATAGAAGTTAGGATGAATGGGGCCCATCTTAGTTCCACTTCTTGGTTCCCAGCTGAGTATTTTTTTAGGATGTAGCACAACATACCAATCATTGGTTCAACATCTATGCCACATTCTAGAAGGTAGAACTCTAACCCTCAGTGGCAGTCCCTGAGCTGGCATTTTAGCTGAAACTTTATGAGGTCAATCTATGGTTCTATCAGTCTAGATGTTTCTGGATGATGAGATATATGGGAATACCAGTGGGTCCCATAGTTTTGTGCATATTGTAGAGTCTCTTATTATAAATTGAGTCCCTTGTTCCAATGTAATGTTCTGCAGATGCCATGCTAAGAGATCAGGATTCTGAAAGCTCTTACATGGTGGTGCTGTCCAGCAGTATTTCCTATCAGTAATAGGCCCCTGTTGTCAGATGACTAGTAAATAATACAGTCCCCAAATCCTATCCTGTAGGTATGCTTTCTAGGGCTAATACCATTTTCAACCTTCTTGGCAAAAGCAGAGCCTGAAACCAAGACCTAAAGTCAGATAATTTATTTTGGAATGCCAGCAAGTTGGAGTGAGGAAAGAGAAAAACCAATAGAAACTTGGATATGACAATGACTGCAACTAAGGGTGACTCATCATTTGATGCCACCAAAAATTTCTGAGGAGGCTTAGAAACTATACCTCAAAACTATCCACCCAGGGGGCAAAGGAAGGAAGCATTTAGCTATCTGGTGGCTCCTATCCCCCACTGATAAAGTGTCACCCTATGAAGTGTTAACTCTCACACATTTTCAAGGGGTACATTCATGAGGATCAAGCAATTTCTGAAGGATTCCCAGCTGCCTCCCTATACCATGTCTCCGGAGAAGACCTAGGGCAGGAAGTAAGAGGTACCAAGGATGCAAATAAAGGCTTGTTGAAGATGGCACAGAATAAATGCTGCATGGCTGAAATAATGGGTGAAGGCAAGAAGCTATGAAGCTGGCACAAAAGCTCTTCAGAGGTTCAGTACTGTCTACTGGTTAAGGTTGATGTATGAAAGTGAATTCTCATCATATACTTGATCAACATTGCTTTTTCTTCCTCCAAAGTAGGTCAGGTTGAGCCTTCAATATATCCCGTATATGTCCAGAACTATGCAACTATAATCTAATAAGGCATTAATTAAAATACTACCTTAAGAAAGTAAATGGCAATTACAAGAGATGTCTGTAATGCACAGTAATTTTGAATTATTTTCTTTGCCAATGGGAGGATTTGGTTCACTATGTTAGTAGATGAACTTCCTTCCTCTAAAAATAATATTAACCAAGCTATGAAAATTGGTTTATTCTCCTACATAAATACTTTAGGGAGAGTCTCAAAGCAAAGAATAGGGGTTTGGCAATTCATCTAAGGGGAATTCAAGTTTCTTAATGCTTTTGCATCAGTGGTTTTATGAAGCAGTTTGTTTTTTTTCTTATTTTCCCTTTCAGAATAAAATTAGATAAATTAAAGGCATTAATGGCTATATGTTTTTGATTTCATGGTATTTTTGTCATAATTATTGGGTGAGCTAAAACAATATCAATGGACTTAATTGATTTTTTTCTGTCTCATAGCCTTGTCATTTATCCTGATTTAGTAAAGACACTGGATGGCTTTATTTCATTTATTAGAAATGGATATTATTCACTCTTCCATGATGTACCTGGGGCAGTAAGCTTTGGGATGAGGTTTGTGAATTGAATTATTATCACAATAAAATTGTTCTCTAATACAACTTATTAGAAGTATTATAATTTTTTTCCTCAGCTAGATAACATTAAAAACAGAGTTTTAAGTAGAAACTTCCTTTTAAGGCTAATCAAAACAACATCAATGAAATGCTTATTATGTGCCATGGACTGAACTAGATTTTGGCAGACAAAACAATAAACACAACTTAGTCCTTTGCCCTCATTTTCTAGTAAAAAATTTCAGTTCAGTTTGCAAAATTCAATGGTATCTTTGCATTAGAATTCCATAACATTGTATACATACCATTTTCTTTCATTTTCTCTGACACATGTTAACCTTGAAGCTAGTAGTATAGATTTACTAATTTTTAAGAGTGATGAATTATTCAAAGCTACCACAATGTATATACATAAATTTACATAATAAGCCAGTCTCATTAACTCTTCACTTCTCACCACAACAAAGGGTGCAGAGGAAGGAACACTCCCGAACTTATTCTATGAGGCCACCATCACCCTGATACAAAAATCAGACAAAGAAACCACAAAAAAAGAAAATTACAGGTCAATATCACTGATGAACATAGTTGTAAAAGTCCTCAACAAAATACTAGCAAACCAAATCCAACACTCCATGAAAAGGATCATACACCATTATCAAATGGGGTTTATCCCAGGGATGGAAGTATTTTTCAATATCTGCAAATCAATCAGTTTGAAACACCACATTAATAAACTGAAAACTAAAAACCATATGATCATCTCAATAGATGCGAAAAAGCTTTTGACAAAATTAAGTACCCATTTATAATAAAATCTCTCCAGAAAGTGGGCATAGAGGAAACATACTTCAATATAATAAAGGCCATATATGACCAACCCACAGCTAACATCATACTCAATGAGGAAGAGCTGAAAACATTTCCTCTAAGATCAGGAAAAAGACAAGGATGTCCACTCTTGCCACTTTTATGCAACATAGTTTTGGAAGTCCTGGCCATGTCAATCAGAGAAGAAAAGAAATAAAAGTAATCCAAATTGGAAAAGAAGAAGTAAAACTATCACTGTTTGCAGATGTCACGATACCATACATAGAAAATCCCAAAGATGCTACCAGAAAAGTACTAGAGCTCATCAATGAATTCGGTAAAGTTGCAGGATATGAAATTAATACACAAAAATCTCCTGCGTTTCTATACATTAACAACAAAAGATCAAAAAGAGAAATTAAGAAAACAATACCATTTACCATTGCAACAAAAAGAATAAAATACCTAGGAATAAACTTACCTAAGGAGGCAAAATACCTGTACTCCTAAAACTGTAAGACACTGATGAAAAAAATCAAAGATGACAGAAGAAGATGGAAAGATATACCATGCTCTTCAGTTGGAAGACTCAATATTGTCAAAATAACTGTACTACCCAAGACAATCTACAGTTTAAATGCAACCCTACTCAAACTACCAATGGCATTTTTTTGCAAATCTGGAACAAAATATCTTAAAATTGTTATGGAAATACCAAAGACCCTGAATAGCCAAAACAATCTTGAGAAAGAAAAATGGAACTGGAGGAATCAGGCTCCCTGACTTCAGACTATAATACAAAGCTACAGTAATCAAAAAAGTATGGTGCTGGCACAAAGAGAGACTTATAGATCAATGGAAAAGGATAGAAAGCCCAGAAATAAACCCATGCAGCTACAGTCAATTAATCTAAGACAAAAGAGGCAAGAATATACAATGGAGAAAAGACAGTCTCTTCAATAAGTGGTGCTGGGAAAACTGGACACCCACATGTAAAAGGATGAAATTAGAACATTCTCTAACACCATACACAAAAATAAACTCAAAATGGATTAACAACCTAAATGTAAGACCAGATACTATAAAACTCTTAGAGGAAAACATAGGCAGAACACTCTTTGACATAAATTGTAGAAAGATTTTTTGAATCCATCTCCGGGAGTAATGAAAATAAAAAGAAAAATTAACAAATGGGATCTAATTAAATTTAAAAGCTTTTGCACAGCAAAGGAAACCATAAACAACAACAAGAAAAAGACAACCCATAGAATGGGAGAAAATATTTGCTAAGGATAACACTGACAAGGGATTAATCTCCAAAATATACAAACAGCTCTCATGCAGCTCGATGTCAAAAACAAACAACCCAATCAAAAAATGGGCAGAAGATCTAAGTAGCCATTTCTCCACAGAAGACATCCAGGTGGCCAAAAAGCACAAGAAAAGATGCTCAACATCACTAATTATTGAGAAATGCAAATCAAAACTACAATGAGGTATTACCTCACACTGGTCAGAATGACCATCACCAAAAATCTACAAACAATAAATTCTAGAGAGGGTGTCGAGAGAAGAGAATCCTCCTACACTGTTGGTGGGAATATAAATTGGTGCTGGAGAACATTATGGAGGTTCCTTAAAAAATTAAAAATAGAGCTACCATTTATCCAACAATCCCACACCTGGATATATATCCAGAGAAAACTGCAATTCGAAAAAATACATGCACCCCTATGTTCACAGAGCACTATTCACAACAGCCAAGACATGGAAGCAACCTAAATGTCCATTGACAGATGAATGGATAAAGATGTGGTACATATATACAATGGAATATTACTCAGCCATAAAAAAGAATGAAATAATGCCATGTGCAGCAACATGGATGGACCTAGAGATTATCATATTTAGTGAAGTAAGTCAGAAAGAGAAAGACAAATATCATGTGATATCACTTATATGTGGAATCTAAAACAATGATACAAATGAACTTATTTACAAAACAGAAACAGACTCACAGACTTATGGTTATCAAAGTGGAAATGTGAGGGGGGGATAAATTAGGAGGCTGGGATTAACATATACACACTACTATATATAAAATAGATAAGCAACAAGGACCTACGGTACAGCACAGGGAACTCTACTCAATAGTCTGTAATAACCTGTATGGGAAAAGAATCTGAAAAAGAATAGATATATGTATATGTATTACTGAATCACTTTGCTGGACACCTAAAATGATAAAAAAAAGTAAATGTTGAAAATATTTGCTGAGTGAATTATTCAAAACTACTACAATGTATATACATAACTTTACATAATAAGCTGATCCCATTAACTCTTGATTTCTTAACTCAAAAAAAAGTTACATATTAGTCTGTTTTCTCCAAAGCACCAATATACTTGGCAATTTAACATAAGGCATCTTAAAATTTCTGTCATCTAGATGATATTTCTGAACAAAAATTCTTGGTAATAGTTTGAAAGAAACAGATTTCTTAAAAGAAGTTAAATGGGCAGCTACAAAATTTAAGAGAATAAAATGTCAGAAAGTGACATGTCTTTTTATTCATGAATCTGTCAAGAAATCTCCTTGTCCCATTTCAGACATTTAGTATGTTTGTACAAGGCAACACCTGTACATTTAAGAAACACAATTCAAAAATGCCAAAAGAAAAAAGTGGCAATTTAAAGGTATCCTAAAAGGAAAGTTTTGAAATACTGTCTTTGATCACTTCCTATGACCAATTTTTTTAAACTGACATATTTCTTTGAAGTTCTTCTATTCAGGTCCCTAATAAAATACTACCTGCAGGTAAAGCTAGGTAGAGAAACATACAAAGTGGATAGAAATTCATTAATGCAAATTCAGGAAAAATACACCTATGCACATACACACTATTCCTGTCATGTATGTTTAGGATACAGTTTGATAGTTACTATCAGTCCTGACAGGTGATTAAAGGTATTTGGAAAGCCTATAAAAAAAAAAAAGAATAAAGAAAGAATCAAGAACCCAAGTCATGTCAGATTAAAAGATTACATTACCCAGAAGGCTCTTCAGCTTTCTGTCTGAGTGTTTGGAAGTCAATCACACATGGGGTTAGTAAGGTTAACTCAGATCGGTATAGGCCATAAATAGTAACTGGTCAGAAAAGCAAATATCTGGGTAAATACGATTGTCGGCATTCATGGCAGGTAAGAGTCAGCTATGAGACTGGCCAGGAAAATCACAGCCAGCACAGGTATAATCAGCATTATAAAATTAGCGAGAAGCTGCATCATGAGAGAATCAGGCACTAGGGTTGCCACACCAT
The DNA here is from genome assembly GCF_011762595.2 of Tursiops truncatus. NCBI lineage: Eukaryota > Metazoa > Chordata > Mammalia > Artiodactyla > Delphinidae > Tursiops > Tursiops truncatus. The sequence continues at coordinate 55,788,410 of NC_047035.1, read as the reverse complement.
TGAGCAATGGGACTGGAAAGTCCAAAAAAGCTGAAGAAACATAATAGAAGGCATGTGAGCATGTTAGTATCAAGAAGTCATGATTTAATGAGGCAGTTTTCTTCTTCCTGCCCCCAGTTTATGGCTGTTTTTATATGATCAACAGAAATATATGTCCAGATGAAAAGGACAAGGTGAAGTTTGAAAGGCGTATTTTAGTTTCACCTGCCTCAGCTGAATGCTAGATTTATTCATTAAATATGTATTTACTAAATAAGGTTGACGTTTCTTCTCTTCAATACCGAGGTGTTCAAATAACTAAAAAGGAATTTGGGGGGCTTCCCCGGTGGCGTAGTGGCTGAGAGTCTGCCTGCCAATGCAGGGGACACGGGTTTGTGCCCTTGTCCGGGAAGATCCCACATGCCGCGAAGCGGCTAGGCCCGTGAGCTATGGCCGCTGAGCCTGCGCGTCCGGAGCCTGTGCTCCGCAACGGGAGAGGCCACAACAGTGAGAGGCCTGCATACCGCAAAAAAAAAAAAAAAAAGAATTTTGTTTCTTCTGTAATGATATTTTAATTACTTAACCCAAAATTTAAAAAATAAATTCCATTTTCATATTCAGATACTAAATAGATATATTTCTTTGCTCAGTGCAGCAGAGTCTGCTCACTGCTGTCTATGAGGTCCTCTTCTTCTTCCTCCTGGGCACACATCAGGATTACAAAATTTAGCTTTCTTTCAATTAGTTATGTCCAGGTTACTAAACCCTAGGTAATGAATAGTGAGTAGAACTATGTGTGTCTTTTCCAGATCAAGACAGTTATGAAGTGGTTGTGTTTCCTCCATATTTTCTCAACCCTTTTCTAGTTAGATGAAGACAACAAGACCCTAGATTTATACTATGTCCAATATGACAGTCACCAGTCACATGTGGCTATTTATATTTGAATTAATTAAAATTATATATAATTATTATTCAGTTCCTCATGTTACACTAGCCACATTTCAGGCACTCAAAAGCCACATAGCTAATGGTTACTATCACATATCCATCATTGCAAAAAATTCTATAGGCCTGTGCTGCCCTCGACAATGGTGAAACAAAAGTACAGAAATAGACTGGGTCCCTGAATCACCACAAGGAAAACCACACAAAAGCCAGTGCCATCTACTTGTGACTATTCTGTGAGCGAAAAATCAACTTGCACTGTTTGAGACATTCTTCAGTTTGGGCCTTATGTTGCTACAGCTGCTAGTTACCCTAACTAGTACAATAAGTATGATATATTTATAGAAAATGGAGTTCCAATTAACCCAAAAGATAGCAGCACATTACCAGACATAAGCAGAGAACTGGCGTCAGGCGAGCAGGATGATATTTAATTTCTACGGCAGAAAACCTGATGCTCAGGTAGACACTTAGTCATTTGTAAGCAAGTGTAACTTCAGCATTCAGGTGGAACTGATATCAAGGAAGTCAAGGCAGTTCCAAGTTTCAGTACATGTGGAAAATGGGTTTATTTTAAAACCAACACCATTTCCATTACACAGGACAAGAGATTCTCATTAGTAAATACGGGAAGCTGCTCATCTACTGGCTGCTAGCCAATTCAAGGACAAACAGAAATTAAGACTATATAATTTCTTCAAGACAGCAAGCAATAGCAGATTTACACTCACAAATCTACGAAAGGTAAGGAAGAAAATAGCTAAATACTCACTGAGAATAGTAAGAACATTAAATGGATGCAAGGACTGAGAAAAGGGTCTTGATTATTTATTAGGAAAGCTTTATGACCTTTATCAAGGGAGTACTTTTTATGTTGACATTCTTTGTCCTGCATATTGAAACTACAGTTTGCATATAATTCTTTGGCCAACGGCAAAGAAAACTGACTACATCAAGGAAAAATACAAAGAGACAAAGTATCCCTCATCTTATTTTTATTCCTACAAAAAAGTGGTGCTTAGAATAACAGTAAAGAGAATGTTGTGAAATATGAAGTACATCTTTTCTCCTGTACTGAAAGAAAAACTTCAATAGAAGTATAAATCTTCAGAGGATAAAAAATAACAGATTCTATTCAGAGTGAAGTTTTTGTTCTTGTTTTTATTTTTTCCCCCACAGTAAGTAATAAGAAATATGAAGAGGTTTCCATGAGATCTTATTAAATAGTAAAAAATAATCACTCTGGAATCACTAAGCAGTGATATGCAGGAGAGTAATTTACTCTCTGAGCCTTTCACTTAGGGCAGAAGGTACATTTGTAATAGCTGCTTAATCTTAACCTCAGGATTTTACAGCTCATGAACTTTTGTATTGATATTAATAAATAGTCTAGACAAGGTAAAATACTGATCAACACAGACATCTTGGTTTCTTCAGAAAATTAATAAGGAGAGCTCTCTGGATGAGAATTTATTGTGAGTGCCTTAAGACTTAACTGCTGTAATGGTGAGTGGTGATTGAAAGGAAAAAAAAAAAAAAACATTTTGTAGGTGATGGTGTGGGAAACTACCATACTATATCCTTTCCAAATTTCACTACTTTTGTTTTTCCCTTGCCATTACTTAAGCAATGAGTGCTGAATAAGATGGTAGATTGGCATTTAGAAATTGGAAACCTTGGGAAAGAATCCAGTTCATTAGCAAAGTAATTAACTATTTCTTAACATAATAATACTGCAAGGAAGAGTAATTAGTGGCACTAAACTTATTGATACCAAGAAATAGAATTTTCTGGGTGTAACACATACAACAAGAATCTATTCTCCTTGCTCTTTCATAAGAAGGCACTATCTACAATGTGTAGAACTCCAGCCACTTGGACTTTAACCGTAACTATCCTCATGTTCGAATAAGGATTGGATGCAGAACAATGAATAAGCAGTTTGTCTCTTAATAACCTCAGTGCCAAGTAAATATACCTGCTTGGCAGAGTCAATGGGTAGTAGAAATTGAGCAGCTTTGCCCTTCATTGGCTGTATATCTTCCTAGACCATCTTCCTAGACCTAGGCCTGAGAATTCGATTGTATTTTTACCATGAATGCTAAAGAAACAGAATTCTTGACAGCTGCTATAAGGGTACAGCAACACTAAGTGATCCATATTACCCAGTATTTTACTCACTTTGGGCTGCTATAACAAATTACCTTAGACTGAGTGGCTTATAAAAAACAAAAATTTCGGGCTTCCCTGGTGGCGCAGTGGTTGAGAGTCCACCTGCCAATGCAGGGGATACGGGTTCGTGCCCTGGTCTGGGAAGATCCCACATGCCGCGGAGCGGCTGGGCCCATGAGCCATGGATGCTGAGCCTGCGCATCCAGAGCCTTGCTCTGCAATGGGAGAGGCCACAAGAGTGACAGGCCCGTGTACCGCAAAAAAATTTTAAAAAAAATTTAAAAAAAATTTCTTTCTCATAGTTCAGGAGGCTGGATGTCCAAGATCAGGGTGCTATATTGGTTGGATTCTGGTGAGTACCCTCTTCCAGGCTGCAGACTTCCAACTTCTCCTTGTACCCTCACATGGCAGAAAGAGGGCTAGGAAATTCTTTAAGGTCTCTTTTTATAAGGGCACTAATCCCATTCATCAGGGCTCCACCCTCATGGCCTAGTTACTTCCTAAAGGCCCCAACTCCTAATATCCTCACAGTGGGTGTTAGGATTTTAGCATAGGAATTTTGAAAGGACACAAACATTCGGTCCATAACACTCAGTTATACTTTCTGTGGCCAGAGTTTGACAAAAAGGTTGAGGCCATGTTGTCTGCTGGAATCCTATTTTTGTTTTAGAAAGAGCAGGTTAGACAGATGAAGACTATCAGAGGCTGAGTAGAAAAGTATGAAAAAGTCTGAAAATTGATATAGGAACAAAAGTAGAGCACAAGTTAATGTTTTGGCCATTCTGTATTGTAAAATTCCATTTTGATTTCATGAATGAAAGTCAACAGTTATGTTTGACAGAATAAAATATTGTCATGATCTTGTCATAAAAGGAGACCAGAAATGCAGCTGTTCTGTTAATGTCTATTTGACATTTTGGGAATAAAATTTCAATATAAATACTTTGAAAAATGTAAATAAACTAGCCCTCTCTCTACACCAACCTGCAAGGAATAACAGACCTCCATAACTGGACATCTCAGAATCTGTGTGATAGACATCTTTTAATCAAAGTAGGGACCAGAGTCCTGATTGGAAGACTCAGATTTTCTCAACCAACATTATCATTATCTGCTTGTATAGACATTTGGCCCTTGGTATTTGGAAAACAAAATTCACATTTGTACTTGAGATTGGTGGCTATCTTAGGGAAAAAACAAAAAACAAAGAAGTATACTTCATTTGTTCTAGATTATTTTTCCTCTGCCCAAGATGGTGAGAAGCACATAATTAAGACTTTCAGTATTGCACTCTCAGGACAAAACCATGTGTGACTGCTGTCCTTTTACTGGGCATTGCAATGCCCACCTAAGCAGATTTGATTTAGTTTTAGCTCCACTGAAGGAAAGTTTGATTCTCTGCTCTGGAGATTCTCTGCTCTCTTTCTTAGTGCTGCATAATCCCACTGTGCATTTTTTTCCAAACCTTCATTCCTAATTGGTTCCAGTATTTGCAGGGACCACATATTTGATTGACTCAGCAGCTTCAAACTTTCTGTCATATATCCACATTTTTAGAATCCCAAATTCCATGAAACCCATCATTCAGACAGTTTCAATATCATATGAGGATAGCCTAAGAAAGAAAGAAAATTAGCATCTGAGCTCAGAAGTGAGCACTAAACTGCTTGGGAGAATCTAGCTTTGCATGGGTGAGACGTTAATCTACAGCCAGAATGGTACAGAGCTCCACGAAAGAAAGTGAAAGGCTTTTACTCCTTTTTTCTTTCATTGTCCTTACATGACAGTTTATCTCTTATCATCAATATGAAAAAAAAATAAAAATAAAAAGCCTCAAAATATGTAATGAACATAGTGAGAGGAATTAAGAAGCTCCTGGTACCACAGGGTTCATGGTACCAAATCATCCTTATCTCCTACTAAGTTTCAAGGGTTCAGAGGGCCTGGTTTCTCTCTAATCATCATGCTTCCCCTCCTATAGGCACTCTCCAGTCTCGAACTAATAAAACCGTGCTGGTTCATTAAAGGGATTTGCAAGTCTGCATTTATTTGCCCAAACTCCTACACACCTTACTAAACATTCAAAAAGAGTTTTAGGGCTTCCCTGGTGGCGCAGTGGTTGAGAGTCCGCCTGCCGATGCAGGGGACACGGGTTCGTGTCCCGGTCTGGGAGGATCCCACATGCCGCGGAGCGGCTGGGCCCGTGAGCCATGGCTGCTGAGCCTGTGCATCCGGAGCCTGTGCTCTGCAACGGGAGAGGCCACAGCAGTGAGAGGCCCGCATACCGCAAAAAAAAAAAAAAAAAAGAGTTTTAATTTTCTAAACTAGTGGGATTAATCCATTTGGAAAAAAAAAGAAAAGATATTGTCAGGATTTGTTCTCCAAACATTTTGCCCACTCTTCATTGTTATAGTTACACACTAACATCACATGGCAAGTTTTGTAAAAATATAAATTCCCACATCTCACACCCAAAAATACTAGTTAGCAAATAAATAAACATGTAAACTGACAGTGTTACATATAACTGTAATGTATGTAAATATATCACTTATCTATTTTAAAATATCATTTGGAAAAGGATTTTAAGCATATCTGGTTCAAATAATTCTATTTTCCTGTTAACAATATCAGAAAGCCAGGTAAAATTTAAGACAGTACTAATCTTCCAATGACTTTATATAAAGACATTGGAATGCATTTCCCAAACTTTTTTGTAATTTATTTACAATACTGATATTAATCAATGTTAACTTGCTTTTTTTGCTACAACATTGACCAATATTTTTTGTTTAGTTCCAGAAATTATATTTGATACAATGTATTTTATATCATGTTTTTTAGGTTGGTAAATTGTTTATATCATCAATTAAAAAAAATAATATAACCTCAAACCTGGATAATGATTGAATAGAATGGCTTTTCTCTTATATAATAGAAAATACAAGTTTTCTATCATGTGTTGCACAGAAATTCATGGTTGACTTCTATTCAAAGAATAGACACAGTGGTTGTCTCACATTCAGATATAAATCTCTTGCTAGTAGGATTATGATTTTATATTTCATTATTGTGTTTTACGGTAAATTTATTAATTTTAAAAGTCAAGTTCCCAAATTATAAAGAACTTATTTTACATTAAGACAAACTCATTTGTGATATACATATATATATACACACACACACACACACACACACACACACACACACTTGGTTTGAACTCTCTCCTCTGGCCCATTTTTCAATTTATCTATTCTTATGTAAATTTATATATTGTTTAACATATATAATATATATGCTAATGCAAATATATAAATACATATAATGATATATTTATATACATGTATATACGTTTATATATTTACAACACAAACAACTTACTATGTGAATCATCATATATTGGTAATAAGTCTTGGTATCTTAGGAAAATCAACTTCCCTATTCTTTTTCAGGTGAATTTTAGGTCTTTCACATCTACATGTATTTTATCATATCTCAGGAAAATACCCTGCTGGTATTTTTATTGCAAATAATAATATAAAGACCTGATTCAGGAGAATTGATATTAAAATATTGACTCTTCTTACCCATGTACATGTTATCTTCAATGTTTTCCATGAAATTTTAAAATTTTTCTGGTAAAGTTTTTACATCTTTTTCTTAAAAATATTAATTTGAAATATATAACACTAGCAATAAAGATGTAAGGTATTTCAGCATAAATATAATTTTTATTGCTTGTGTATAGAAATTCTATTTATTTTGTATATCCAGATGACATTTTACCCTTTTAAAATATTGTTTTCCTGATGAGTATTTGTATGTAGACAACTGCATTATTTGTAGATAATAAAAATTTTGTTTCTTTCTTTTTGATCTTTATATCCTTTATGTCTTTTGCTTACCTACTGCCCTGATTAGGACCACTGTACAATGTTGACTAAAAGGGGTGATATAATTGGCATGCTTGTAGAGTTTGATTTTAAGTTAAATGGATCAGCATATAGGATGATGCTAAACTTGCTTTTATTTTTAGCTTTTCCAATTAAGGATATTCCTTTCTATTCTGTTTCCTAAGTTTTAAAAAAATAAATGGGTGATGATACTTTTCAATTTTTTTTCCTTCATCTATTGAAATTACACTAGGCTTTTCCCTTTTAATCTGGTAATGTATTAAATTGATTTTCTAAGGGTACTACCCCTGTTTCTGTAGGGTAAATCTAATTGGATATGATATATCTTCTTTAAAGGTTGCTGAATTGTGGCCTATAATTTAAGGTTTGTCATATAATTTTATTTTCTTAATATTTTGAATTTAGTATTTTGAATTGAATTTCATGCAACAATTTGGGGGAAAGTGTTCATTTTCTATCCTCCAGAAAAAGTTTTTGAGACTTAAGACATCAATTTACTGAAAATGTATTTAAAAACTTTTCTCTCTGGTGGGCTATTTTCCCTTGAATTGATTGTCAAATTTAATTTTTCCAGCAATTTTACACTTTTGTCTAAATTTCAAACTTTTGATCTTCCTATTAATAGCTTTTTCTGCTTCATTTTTCTCAGCAAAATTTTTCATTTCTGCCTTTTTTCCTTATATCTATCTCATTAAGACTTTCATCTATTTATATTCTAAAATACCAACTTTTTGTTTTGTTTCCTCTCTGTCTTGTATTTTTGTTTTCAGTTTTATTAACAATGCCTTATGGCTATTATATTCTTACTTTTGTACTTATTCCATTTCTTTTTGGAATTATTACTCATTTTACTTTTGACTTTTTAATTTAAATTTTTAAATCATTTATTTTTAGCCCTTTTTCTTTTTTATAAGCATTTAAGGGTACAGATTTCCCTTAAAGAGTCTACTTCAATTTGTTACACAAGCTTTGATAACTAATATTTTTATTCACTTACTAGTATTTTTCCTTACATTAATATTTTTACTGAACCATGAGTTACATAGGACTATGTGTTATTCCTAATTCTTGAGTGTTGAAAATTTATTCTTTATTTATTTATTTCTAATTTAATTGTATTTAGTCAGATGACATGGTCTGTTTTATATACATTCTTTGAAATACCTATCTAATTCTGGTTTTATTTAGAAAAACTCATTTTATGTCTAGGTGAAGTCATTTTTAAAAATATTATATATCTACTTAAGGCAAACAAGTTATTTCCTAAATAAAAGAACTATTAGTTGCAGGTCTATATATGTCAATTAAATCAAGCATTTTGAGAACTTTTTTTACCTTACATAGCTTTTTTGAATATTCTATTTATTGATAGATCTGTCAATTTCTTCCTGTAATATGCTGTCAATAATCAGCTAAAAGACAAAAACTACCTGATTAGAAAAAAGAAAAGACAGTAACAATATATTGTCTACAAGAAACCTAGTTTAAATATAAAGACACAGATTGATTAAAAATACAGAAATGGAGAAAGATATACCTCACTAATATTAATCAAAAGAAAGTTGAAGAAGTCATTTTAATTTTAAAAAAAAAAGCAAACTTTAGAACAAGAGATATTATCAAGGATAAAAAGGAGAATTACACAATGTAAAAGGACCTAATTTTCCAAGAATATATAACATTTCTTAACATGTGCTCATCTAACAACACAATATCAAAATATATGAGGCAAAAACTGTCAAAACTGTAAGGAAAAATAGACAAATCCACTATTATAGGTGGAGACTTCAACACCCTTATATCAGGAATTGGAGACTCAGCAGACAGAATATCAGAAAGGGCACAGTTGATCTGAAAATCACCATCAATCAACTGAATCTAATTGATAGTTGTAGAATACTACATACAATAACAACAGAATGTATATTATTCTCAAGCTCAGATGGAGAATTCTCCAAAACAGAACATATTCTAAGCCATAAAATAAATTTTAACAAATTAAAAAAATAGAAATCATGTAATATATACTCTTAAAGTATAATGGGATTAAACAAGATATCAATAACAGAAACATAGTTGAAAAACCCCAAAATATTTCAGAATAAACAACATAATACTAAATAATACATGGGTTAAAGAAGATATCTCAGGATAAATTAAAACCTATTTTGAACTTAATGAAAATGAAAATACAACTAACAGAAGTTGTGGAATGCAGCAAAAGTAGTGCTTGAAGGGAAATTTATAGCATTGGATGCGTGTATTAGGAAAGAAGAAAAGTGTAAAATCAATAACTGCAGCTTCTACCACAAAAAAACTAGAGAAAGGGCAATCTAAGTCTAAGTAAGCAATATAAAAGAAAAAATAAAAATTAGATCAGATATCAATACATTGAAATCAGGAAAACAATAGAGAAATTAATGAAAATATAAAGGGCTTCTTTGAAAAGGTAAAAATTGACAAGACACTATTCAGAATAACCATGAAAAAAAGAGAGAAGACACAAGTTACCAATACTGAGAATGAAAGAGGAATCATCACTATTAAATCCATGGATAGTAAAATGATAATAAAGGAACATTATGAACAAATCTGTACCCACAAATTTGATAACTAGATTAAATAGACCAATTCCTTGAAAGACACAGACTGCAAAACCTCACACAGGAAAAACAGATTATATCAGTAGGCCCAACTCAATCAAATAATTTGAACCAATAATTAATTAATAAGCTATCAATAAAGAAAACACCAAACCCATATAGTTTCACTAGTGAATTCTATCTAACATTTTAGGAAGAAATTACACCAATTCTCTACAATCCTCTTCATAAAATAAAAGTGAAGACTTCCCAACTCATCCTATCAGTCCAACATTACCCTAATACAAAAACCAGATACAAACCTTCAAGAAAAGAAAACTAATAATAATTATCTAATTAACATAGAAAAAGCTCTTCAACAAAATATCAGTGACTTAAATCTAATGATATATGAAAAAATTTATACACCACAGCCCAGTAAAATTTATTCTGGGTATGCAAAACTGGTTCAACATTTGATTATCAATAAATGTAATCTATCACATTAATGGGCTAAAGAAGAAAAATCATATGATTTTAGCAATAGGTACAGAAAAATCGTGTGACAAAATGCAACACTCTTTCAGGATAAAAACTCTTTAGTAAATTAGGAATATAGGATACAGGGACATTTCCACAATTGATTAAAAAGAAAAATCTACACAGGCCTGAGCTGACATCATATCAATAGTGAGAAATTGAATAACTTTCACTAATTATAGGGAATGAAGCAAGGATATCTCCTTTCACCTCTCCTATTTAATGTTTTTTTTTTCTTTTTTTTTTGGATTATAGTTCCTTTACAATGTTGTGTTAGCTTCTCCTGCACAGCAAAATGAATCAGCCATACATATACATATAGCCCCTCCCTTTTGGATTTCCCTCCCATTTAGGACACCACAGTGCATTAAATAGAGTTCCTTGTTCTATACGGTATGTTCCTACTCAGTTGTCTATTTTATACATAGTGTCAATAGTGTATATGTGTCAATCCTGATCTCCCAATTCCTCCCACCCCTCCTCTTTCCCTCTTGGTATCCATACGTTTATTCTCTACATCTGTATCTCTATTTCTGCTTTGCAAATAAGGTCATCTATGCCATTTTTCTAGATCCCATATATATACATTAATATACGATAATTGTTGTTCTCCTTCTGATTTACTTCACTCTGTATGACACTCTTTAGGTCCATCCAGGTCTCTACAAATAACCCAATTTCATTCCTATTTATGGCTGAGTAATATTCCATTGTATATATGTACCACATCTTCTTTATCCATTCCTCTGTTGATGGACATTTAGATTGTTACCGTGTCTTGGCTACTGTAAATAGTGCTGCTATGAATACTGGGGTGCATGTATCTTTTTTTTTTTAGATGTTGGGGGTTTGTTAATTAATTTATTTATTTTTGCTGTGTTGGGTCTTCGTTTCTGTGCGAGGGCTTTCTCTAGTTGTGGCAAGCGTTCCACTCTTCATCATGGTGTGCAGGCCTCTCACTATCGTGGCCTCTCTTGTTGCAGAGCACAGGCTCCAGACGCGCAGGCTCAGCAGTTGTGGCTCATGGGCCTAGTTGCTCTGCGGCATGTGGGATCCTCCCAGACGAGGGCTCGAACCCGTGTCCCCTGAATTAGCAGGCAGATTCTCAACCACTGTGCCACCAGGGAAGCCCTGAATGTATCTTTTTGAATTATGGTTTTCTCTGGATATATGCCCAGTAGTGGGATGGCTGGATCATATGGTAATTCTATTTTTAGATTTTTAAGGAACCTCCATATTGTTCTCCATAGAGACTGTATCAATTTACATTCCCACCAACAGTGTAAGAGGGTTCCCCTTTCTCCACACCCTCTCCAAAATTTATTGTTTGTACATTTTTTGATGATGGCCATTCTGACCGGTATAAGGTGATACCTCATTGTCGTTTTGATATGCATTTCTCTAATAATTAGTGATGTTGAGCAACTTTTCATGTGTTTGTTGGCCATCTGAATGTCCTCTTTGGAGAAATGTCTATTTAGGTTTTCTGCCCATTTTTTTTATTGGGTTTTTTTTTTTAATGTCATAAGCTGCTTGTATATTTTGGAGATTAATCCTTTGTCAGTTGCTTCATTTGCAAGTATTTTCTCCCATTCTGAGGGTTATCTCTCTGTCTTATTTATGGTTTCCTTTGCTGTGCAAAAGTTTTTAAGTTTAATTAGGTTCCATTTGTTTATTTTTGTTTTTATTTTCATTACTCTAGGAGGTGGGTCATAAAGGATCTTGCTGCAATTTATGTCCAAGAGTGTTCTGCCTATGTTTTCCTCTAAGAGTTTATAATGACTATACTACCCAAAGCAATCTATGGATTCAATGCAAACTCTATCAAATCACCACTGGCATTTTTCACAGAAGTAGAACAAAAAAATTACAATTTGTATGGAAACACAAAAGACCCCTAATAGCCAAAGCAATCTTGAGAAAGAAAAATGGAGCTGGGATATCAGGCTCCCTGACTTCAGACTATACTACAAAGCTACAGTAATCAAGACAGTATGGTAGTGGCACAAAAACAGAAATATAGATTAATGGAATAGGATAGAAGGCCCAGAGATAAATCCATGCCCCTATTGTTACCTAATCTATGACAAAGGAGGCAAATATATTCAATGGAGAAAAGACAGACTCTTCAATAAGTGTTGCTGGGAAAACTGGACAGCTACATGTAAAAGAATGAAATTAGAACACTCCCTGATGCCATACACAAAAATAAACTCAAAATGGATTAAAAACCTAAATGCAAGCCCAGACACCATAAATCTCCTATTTAATGTTGTACTGGAGGTCTAGCTAATGCATAAGACAGGAAAGGAAATAAGCTAGTAAAGAGTCTACAGGTTGGAAAGAAAGAAACAATACTGTCTTTGTTCTTAGATAACATGATTATCTATAAAGAAAATCACAGTGAATTGACAAATTCTCCTTTAACTTATAAGCAGTTATCACAAATCTACAAAAGTCAATTTCTTTCATAAATACCAACAATTAACAATTGGAATTCAATATTAAAAACACAATAACATTTGTATTAGTATCAAGAAAATAAAATACTTAGGTATAAATGGAATAAACTATCTCTAGGATCTATATGGAGAAAACTACAAAACTCTGATGAAAGAAATGTAAGAAAGTCTAAATAAATGGAGGGACATTCTATGTTCATGGTTAGAAAGACTCAATATTTTTAAAATGTCAGTTTTTCCCAACTTGATGTGTAGATCCAATGCAATCTTAATCATATGCCCAACAAGTTGTTATATGGATATCAACAAATTGATTCTAATGTTTACATCTAAAGGCAAGAAACCCAAAATAGCTACACAGTGCTAGAGAAAAGGACTAAATTTCATGGGCTGACAATGCCAATCACGAGGCTTATTATAAAAGCACAGTAATAAGTACAATATAATATTTATAAAGTATAAACATATAGGTCTCACAATATATGTAAATCAAATCATTACGCTGTATACCTTAAACTTACATAGTGCTGTATGTCTCTCGTTTATCAGTAAAATTGGAAAAAATAAAATATATTATCAAATATATATATAAATATATGTGTGTGTGTGTGTGTGTGTGTGTGTGTGAAATGGAATAGAGTCCAGAAATAGACTCACACAAATATAATCAACTGATCTTTTACAAAGAAGCAAAGACAACTCAATGGGAAAAAAATAGGCTTAATTAAGTGGTACTAAAAAATTTAGATGCCCAAATCCCCCCAAAAAATATTAACCTAAATGCAGATCTTACACCTTTCCCAAAATTAACTCAAAATGGATCATAGATCTACATGTAAAACACAAAGCTACTGAACTAGAAGATAAAATAGAAGTCAATATAGGTGACCTTGGGTTTGATAAATAGTTTTAAGATACAACACCAAAGAATAATCCATGAAAAAAATAAGCTGATAAGTTAGGCTTTATTAAAATTAAAGATGTGTGCCCTGCAAAGACACTTTTAAGAAAGTGAAAAAAACAAGCTACAAAATGAGATAAAGTATTTGTAAAACACGTATCTAATAAAGGACTTACATCCAAAATATATGACAACACTTAAAAATCAACAATAAGAAAACAACACAATTAAAATATGGGCAGAAGATTCTAACAGACACCTCACCAAAGAAAATATACAGATGTCCAATAATCATATGAAAAGATATTCATTAGAGAAATGCAAATTAAAACAACGAGATATCACATACACACATCAGAATGGCAAAAGCAAAACTGGACAATACCAAGTGATGGTGAAAATGTAGAGCAACAAATTCATTGCTACTGGAAATGCAAATGGCACAGCCACTTTGGAATATGGTATGGCAGTTTCTTACAAAGTTAAAAGTTTTCTTACCATACAATCCAGCAATCTCTCTCCTATGGCATTTTCCCAAATGAATTGAAAAATTATTTATAAAAAGCCATGCACATGAATATTTATTGCAGCTTTATTCATAACTGTGAAAAACTGGAAGCATTTAAGATGGCATTCAGTGGGTAGATGGATAAACTTTGGTACATTTATACAATGGAATATTATTCCATGATAAAAATAAATGGTCTATCAAGTCACAAAAAAATACATGGTGAAATCTTAAATGTATATTTATAAGTGAAAGAAAACAGTCTGAATAGCATTATTATTTCAACTATATGGCATTCTGGGAAAGGCAAAACTATAGAGACGGTAAAAAGAATGATGGCTGACAAGGTTTCAGGGCGAGGGGAAGAGGGATGAATAGATTGAATCCAGGAGATTTTTAGGGTGATGAAACTATTCTGTATGATACGGTAATGATGGACATATTACACTATACACTCATCAAAACCAACAGAACCATACAATACGAAGAGTTACCCTTAATGTAAACTATGGTCTTTAGTCAATAGTGTATATCAAAATTGATTCATCAATTTTAATGAATGTACCACATGAAGGTAAGATGTAAATAACAGGGGAAGCTGTAGGAAAGCAGGGAGGACAAATAGAAACTCTCTATATCATCTTTCAAAATTTCTGTAAATCTAAAACTGTTCAAAACAAATGTCTATTAATTTTAAAAGTTTTGAAATTTTTAATTAATATTTCTTTTTAACATTAGCAAGATAATCAGTTCTGTATGTGTGAAATAGTTTTATAATATAAGATTTTTTTTCTGAAGTGACTCAATACTTAGCATTTAAACATTGTCAATACTCTATGTTAATAACAATTAGTACAATACTGGACAAACTAATTGCTATTTTACTGGAGAGAATAATTGTGTCATTAAAATCTTCCCACTGAGATTTCTCATTAGTATAACTTACAGTACTATACTATTTACCAATTAGTAACAGATTTATATCTAGGCCAAATAGTTACTTCCTTGATAATTTATCAATAGTTTACTTATTTTTTTTTTACTCCAAATAAGTCACACTTTGTATATTAATTAATGTAATTCCCCACCCCCATATTTATTTTGTACCTACATTACTGTGATAAAGGTATGGTCTTAAGTTTACACAGGTGAAATGCTACCTGACTTTTACTGGTCACTAAAATCTAGAAGTGTATATGATGTTTTCATCCATAGAAATTTTCTCTAGCAATCCCAGATATTGTCACCTTTATTTTATAGGAGAGGACATTTAAACTCAAAGAAGTAAATTTGTAAGTAGTAGAGTTGAAATTTATTTATCATGTTGAAATTTATTATCATTATTTATCATGTTCCCTCTGAAACAAAAGAATCTATAACATTTTCATTACAGTATGATACTCTTTTTTCATAAAGTTAGAGAGAAACTCATACAATTATAGAACTTCTGAGATTAAAAACTAAAATATGAGTCAAGAGAGCTGAAAGTGTCTCCAATAAACAATTCTGACAGCATAATCTCAAATGAACTCTATGAGAAAAAAGGGGATCCCTGGAGAAATTGACTGATTTACATGGAAAACTTGAATTATTTCAGACCTGAGACACTTATACAATAGACAAAAAGAAACATGATAAAATACTGATGAAAGTGGGCACCATGGAGCTAAAGAAATGATGTGAATGGTAAAAACTCTAATAAAGCTTGTAAACATACTACTATCATAAAAGAAGAAAGAGAAACAAAAGAAGAAGGTCATAGTGTAAGTCTGACGGATGCCAAAATCTGCCTTCTCTTTTCAATCTAAAATGTACTAACTGAACAGTGATAATAATAATACATAGCAGAAACCAGTGAAAGGTAGAGGAATTATAAAAAGATCTGAACAAATTGAATTTATTTAATTTAACTTAAAAGCTCTTGGTCTACATATATTTTAATTTGTGGTACTGACTGCTTCAGAAAATAAAAACTATAGGACTGATAATCTTTGAGAAATTATAGAAGGAGCAAGAGCTGATAAAACTGGAGACTATGAAAAGTTGTTCCAACTTTTTAAGAGTGAAAATACATGGATTTTGAAAACTATAAATATGTAAACTTGATATCCATTCAAGGCAGATCTGCCAAAAGAATCCCTGAGAAGATTAGGAATTAGAAATACCAGTTTGTATAGTGGTTGGACATGATAATAGGGTTAAAAATAGTGTAATATGTTTAAATATTTATGTAAAGAAGTCAACACTCCTTACCTCCTAATGCCCTTAAACAGAACTCCTGGTAGTTACCAAATTTAAAGAAAAATAAAGGAAAGCAAAAGAAAAAAAGAGTATTCTGTGCTAGAGAATGATTTCAATACATAGTGTACACTGATGTTTAGGGTTAACTCAGTATAACTCCTTCATCATTTCAATCTTCAGTCTATCTGTTAATAAGATGCACACAAACTAAGAGCCCCAAACCATGCTTTCTTGTTTTGCTTTTTTAATTATTAAACCATAGATGGACAATCAAGGACCATTGTCCACATATTTGAGAAATACTCTCATGTGAAATAGAAAATGAGCAAATAAAAATATGTATCATGAAAGAAAGAAAGCATAAATAAGGGAACACAAACAAACCTTTACAGAAAATATAACACCTCACAAAACTTCAAATACTAACCTCAGAGCAAGAGAAGACAATTCATAAAGTGGGAAGAAAAAGACCAGAAAATTTTTAAAAACGCTTGCTAAAATCTAAAAACTTGTAGAAAGATTGGAAGGTAATTAAGAAAACCTAGTTACTTAATTTAGAGGGTTCAGCATCTGATTAATAGATATTATAAGGGGGAAATGAAAAGATGAAAGGTAGAAAGAATTTTTTATATGATGCAAGAAAATTTCACAGAAATGGAATATATGCATTTCCAGATTAAAATGACCCATTGAGTTATCCCTTGACAAAATGAGAATGAAAATTAGAAAGACACACACTGCCACCTTCCAGCAGGTTTATGAAGAAAGGGAAGGCCACTTATTTATCAGGGTGACATTTTACAAACAAAGGAAAAGAGACAAATGTAACATTAGCAACATGAGAATAAAAATTTGTTGCCTATAGTAAAACACAGATCAGACTGACATTAGATTTTTCTTCAGGAATAATGAATACTAAAAGCAAAGGAGAAACTGCTCAAACTAGAAGGAAAATGTAAAATTTTTATATTAAATTGTGTTTTTCCCTCCTGAGATCACCTCTGCTGGACAGCTCTAAGACCAACTCTAAGGACAACTTAGATTTTACATTTAACAGTTTGTTAGATTCTTCTGTTCCAGACAGTTTAATTTCAATTTCTTTTCTTTAAATAAACATTATGTGTGTGAATGGTAAGACAGAGCTAAAGTTTAATCAGACTCCTGGGTTCATGGCACATTACATTGTCAGTCAGCATAGGTGTGTTCCTGGTAGTCTTTGGCTGGAATACATTGACAATACCATTGCCTTCTTATTTGCACCAACCTATAATCACCATTTGTATGCATATGCTATAATTTAGTTATTCAGGTTATCAATAAGTATACTTTGTTTCCAACTCTTTGCTACTACCATCACTACTGAAATGAGAACTCTGATACATTTACCTTAAGGAAAGAGATCCAAGCAATTCCATACTCAGGAGTGCAATGAGAAGATTGAAAAATACTCATTATGTGGTACACATGAAACTAATATAATCTTATACGTCAACAATGCAATCTCAATAAAAAAAAGAATGGAAATTATAAACTGGTTTTCCTCTACTGAACAAACACCCAAATTTGTAGGAGCTTATTGAAAGAAGGAAATTACCACTTGCTACAAATGGAGTTTCAAAATTGCCTTTTCTTTTGACTTTGTGGTCACGGATAAATTTATAATTTGTTTGTAATCATATTTATCAAAATTTCCACCATGGTTTCTGGGGTTTATATCTTGATGAGAAAGACCTTTGTCACCCTGATATAATAAATAAGATTATCCATGTTTCTACAAAGAAATAAAAGAAGGACACTCAATTTTGTTGAGGAATGACAGAACTCTGGCACCGGTCCACACTCCTGTCAGTAGTGCATGTAGATTCCCACTGGCATTTCATTGTATGTGATGTTCTATTTTTTAACAACCTGATGTTCTATTTTTTAACAACCTGATGTTTGCAAATAGTCCTTATAGCTTCTAATTTCTACTCTATAACTATTAATAAAGTTAATAATTTCTAACTATATTTCTTAACTATTCAGGTTTACCCAATTTCCATCTTTTAATTTTTTATTGTATTTTCTGTTTCTGTTATTGAACTTTAGTAATGCTTTCTGCAACCAAGTTACTAAGCTCTAATCAGTTTAAGCTATGCAAACCATACATAGTCTGCTTTTTAAAAAATATATAATTTTGTCCATGGAAGGCACTGAAATCAATTATTAATTTCTTCTCCTTTTTATAATTTGGGCTTCTTGGTGGTCTATTTAAAAAATCCTTGTGCAAATAAAACTCAGAAGAAAATTTTCCCAAACTATGTTAGTTTTATTATTTGAACATTTACATTAAACTTTCCTGTTTTTATTTGTTCATAGTATGAGGCAGTGTTTTAACTATTAAGGAAACTTTCCCAACACCAATAATAAACAATACTTCTTTTACTCATCTATATGTTGCTTCTCTCATATTTTGATTTCTACACATATTGGTTTAATTGGACTATTTGTATGCACTGATGAATTCACCTATATCCTCATTACAGTTTTGCTCTATTTTAAAAGTTATTTTAAATATCTCTCAACTTGTATTTTTCTTGAAATATATTAGTATCTTTGTCAAGTTCTCTACAAAGTGGTACTCAAATTTCAAGTAGAACTATATTTAATTGGTAGATAAACCCTGGGATCATTGATATTTTAAAAATTTTAGTCCATCACTATCAATTATTTCTTGGTTTATGGATTTATAACGTTGTGCACTTTTGTTATGACAGTATGTAGATACATAGCTTTTACTTGCATTATAAATAGTAAATTCCCAGAATATTTTCTACTTGGCTACTAATGAGATTTAAGAATGTTATTGACTTTTGAGTGTTGATCACATGTCTGAAAAACTTGTTAAATTCTATTTAAAAGTTTCTTTTCTTTTTTTTTTTGTCTCTCTTACATTTTGTTGTACATGATCACTTCATCTACAAATAGTGAAAAAATTTTCTCTTACTTTCAGTAGTGGATACTGTGGTGTGCCACCCAGATCCTATGCTTTCAGGACAATGACACTACACTAATTTCTCCAGTGCTGGGAGGAGTGTTGGAGGACAGCTCTAAACTAAGTACCTCTCTGAGAATTGACTTTGGATGAAGAAAACTCCTTTGTCTGAGGTCTTGTCCCCTTCCCAGAAGTAGTCCACATCTCTTAACTGGTCTTTCCAGGGATATAAAGACCTAACCTGTTTGCTTCATTTCCAGGCAGTTCTGAAGGATGGCCCCAGCTTCAGTTACCCATGGGATTTGCCTTAAGCTATCAGATCCATTTCAACATTCGAATTTTAGGGGAGACAAAACATTCAGACTATATCAACATATTATTCTTTTTATACATCATTGGATTTGATTGCTAATATTTTGTTGAGAATTCTTCTGTCTTGTTAATAAGAATTATTGCCTTTGGTTTTCTCAATTATAAAGGGGTCAATTCTTCAAGAAGACAGCAATACTAAATATGTATGTGGAGGATAAGAGTGTTTAAGAATATCTGAAGAAAGACTAATGGACTCAGTGGATAGACAAATCTACAATTAGAGTTAAAGTTTTCAACACTCTTCTCTCTCTATTTGGTAATCAGAAAGAATATAGAAGACTTGAACATTATTAAATCAATGATCTAATTGATATTTATAGAGCACTATCCTCATAATAGTCAAATGCATATTTTTAAGAACACATCCTTAAACTTACACAATGTTATGTCAATGATATCTTAATAAAGGTGGGGGTGGAGAGGAGAACACATCAAACTTTCACTAAAATACACTATCATGGAGGGAGTAGACATAAACCAGTGTCAAAATTTAAAATGTTTGAAATCATAGAGAGGCTTTGCTCTGATCACTGAAATAAGAGGTCAATAACAAAAGATATATGAAAATAATCTCCATTTTAAAGTTAAACAGCAAAAATTTAAATGATCTATGGGTGAAAAAAATGAGAAAGTGAGAAAACATTTTGAACTCACTGAAAATAAAAACATGTCAAAATCTAAGAGATGCACTTAAAGGACTGTTTAAATGGAAATGTATAAGTTTAAATGCATATATTAGGAAAAGAAAATTATATTTAAAATTAATGATCTAAGTTTCTACTTTATGAAGTTAGGAATCAGTTGATGTAAACACAGATATTTTATAAAATAAAGACATTGGGGTCAACTTCTTTTAGTAGAAGAGTTTTCTAACATAAGACCAACTTTAGCTTTAAAAAAGGAATAAATAAATTATTAAAGAAAACTCTTGGATGCTATGCATTTCTTATTAACAGTTTTCTATACCTTTTGAGTACTTGTAAATATGAATCAATTTTAATGCCTGTTGTGCATTTCCTAGAATGTGGATTACTTTAGATTCATATAGTGTTTAGATATAACTGCATATCTCTGGAATTATATTAGGAATTCTTCATATTAAAGAAATCATGTCCTAGTGCCACAGCCTTCACTATGGAGAAAGCCTGGACACTGTTGTTGAATTGCAAAAAAGAATTATCCTGTGTAATATATTCTGTTCCATTTTTAGACATATTTTGAAACTATAAATCACAATGAGAAGGTTGTCAGAGATTCAAAGAAAAATCTTCAATAGAAGTGAGTTTTGGTTTAATAGTGTCTGCTTTTACATGACTAGCTGTTAAGAGCCCACAGATTTCCTTGGAAGGCTTCTTGTGTTTATTTAGAATGTTTCTCCTTGGAGAATGCAAGTCTGATTTCTGAAAATGGCTCTCAGTATTCACTGTGGAATAGAAATAAATGAACAACTAAGCCCAAACTCAAAGCTTATCAGAGGAGAAAACTTCACTGAATTCAATGCTGAAGTGAAAGTGTTTGCCAAGTCACTAAGGATTTATTTCGTTTTGCTACATCCAAAAGGTGCCAATTCTAAAAATCCATTTACATGTTAGTGCTATCAAAAGTCCTTTTGTAACCTGTATGGATTCATTTCCCATTACTTATTTATAAAAGTAAGTGCATGAAAGTGGTAATAGACAAATGGGTTTTGTTGCATTGAAACTGTCAGCGACTTTATTTTCAAGCAAAATAACTTCTCTTTTTAAACTTTATTTATCTATTATAACCAGCTGAGCCTTCATCATTTCACATAAAATAAAGCCATTTTTATAAAAAATGAAGGCTAATACTTTCCATTTTTTAATAAAACTCATGGGTGTTTTATTATGATTTTTATGATAGTTTTAACATTTCATAATAATTTTGTTTATTAGAAAAAAGGGAATGTTATTTATAAATGGAAAATATAAAGTGCAAATATCTTTGACATTCTATTAATTAGTCATCACTAAAATGATTTATCTTAAGAGCTCATGTATTACAAGAACTGATTTCCATAAGAAGAATGAGATTTGGAAATTTTACAAAATCAAGACAATTAGACCATTCCTTTAAAAGCACTTAATTTAAATGCATATCAGGTCTAAAGATAATTGTAGCAATTATTTCCTTATGAAGAAGAACCTAGATTTCATCCTATAATTAATCACCTTCCCAGTCACTGAAATATATCATATTATTTTTAATACTGGGATGCCATTTTTAGTAGTTATAAAATGTGTGATCAAGAATAGAAGCCTATAAGTAGATAAATGTGAAGCTAATGAAGCTTAACTTTCAGGGCTGTTCACTTTCATGGGCCCCTTCTTGGACCTTGGAAGAAACACTAGCACTGTGTTCATGTGATCCTATGTTTAAAAGAAATGGCAAGAGTAATATTTTAACTTCAATCAATAGAAGTCCTATATTTTGTAAACAGTCATATGTTGCTGGAATGGTTGTGAGAATTTTGGGGATCTAGGAAAGGGAAAGGTTAATCTGTGTTATATTTAGTTGGGTTGTAGAGGAGTGTCTTTATGTAAATTACAGTGATTTCAGTGTCTATTACAGTGATTTCAGTGTCTATTCAGTGTCTATTCAGTGTTTATTGGTAGCCATCTACCATAGAGATAAGGTCCACTTTGCCAACTTACCTAGCATAACAACACAAAGATACAGATGCTGTTACAATGTGCCCCATGGTAAATCCACTGTATGGGATGTATGTATTTACAGAGTGGAAGAGAAAAAAGTTTTGAAATGAACAGAGTAAGAAGTTATAGAAATCTTTCCAAACATGCAAAATTAAAGTGGAGGATTCAATTCTAATCAATTCCTAGTCAAATTCTCCTATCAGTCATATACTTGATAATGTATATGGAATTATGCATACACAGAACTTTTTTGTTTATCTTATCTGATGGGAATCATGCAAAATAAATTATCAGAATTTCCACTTTGTATAACACACATCTGTAGTGGTGCTACAAACAATGGACAAGCCCATGTGTGGGGTCAAATCTTAATAATAAACAAATTTTGATCAACTATAATGGAGGAAACACTGAATTACCTTTTAATTTTCTCTATGGAAAATTTTATTACAGAATTGTGGTCACATGAAGAGGAAATCTGAATGTGTAAGCTAAAAATATGGGAACCGTTAGAGTTGTGTCAGGAGATTAATATTTTTTCTGGATTATATGATGTTTGTGGTAAAATAAATATTTTACAGTTTGTAATTTGTTGCCATTTTATTTCTCAGTGTAATAACAATAAGGAAACAAATTACCAAATTTATTATTTATAATTGTATATCCTGTTTTTTAAAAGAGATATTAAAATTATAAAAATTTTAGGCTCCAAAACACCTGGTTTGTCCTTATTAAAAAATTAATCTTCATATTTGAACAATTAGATCAATACTTTTAGAAATTATGAATTTTTCCAAAGCAAGTCTATTGCCATTCTCCTAAACATAAATGTCTGGAAAATTGCATTACTAAGTTTCTCATTTGTCCCGCGGAGAGTCCACTATGTAAAAAAAAACTCACATATTGCTTGTAGCAAGCAGAGCTTCCCAAGAAGCTAGGTGGGTTAGGGGAAAAAAGAACCCTAAATTTCTGTGCAATTGTGTGGATTGAAAAATAAGTTTAGCAGAATATTTATGAAAGATAATTTAACAAATGTAGGGATATCATTCAATTTTTGTAAAAAGTTGTTTCTCTTGCTATCATTTTGAGTACTATATAATAAATACAAATCCTATTACATAAGAAATCGTAAACTCATATGGTTTATGTAATACAAAAAAGTGCCTTTAAATAGTAAGCCACTCTACAAAAAATGGGTAGAATTTTTTAAATGTCCACAAATAGGTTGACTCTAGTTAGACAATCATAGTGCTTAAAAACATTACTGCTCTGTAAGTCTTCCTCTTTTTTGCTCAAAGTTCTTGTGTTCCATTGAAACTTTTTCTTCTGTTTACTATAGAGTTCATATGAGAAAATGCTGTTCATTGCCTATATTATTGTTTTGCTTTCATCTCCAGAGATATGTGACAATGAGAAATCTCATTTTAAATGGAAATAGGAGGATTTCTCTGTATTTTCTTTCATCATCTCAGAGGTATGACTTAAGATACACTTGAATGTCACAGGAAAGTATTTAAAAATAGTCTATATAAATTATTTAACTATAAAATAAAATGCATTAAAATAATCAGAAGTTTAAAATTTAATATTCTAAACACCATACTGTTATTAGAAAGTCTGTCATTTTTCTCTCTTCACTAGTTTAATTACATGACAGGGATCTTAGGATCAATGCTTAGCTCACCATTTATTTTAATTAAATGCTCTTTCATTCCCACTCTAATATCTATACAAAGAACTATTTCTTGTATCTTTATATTTTTGCAATAGGGAAACATTTTGTCAAACACAACAATATTTTATATAATACACATTAGATATTCTTTGTAAATAAATGACTTCTTGTAAATGACTTGTATAGGGCTAGTAAAGCCATGCTTAGCAAGGGTGTCAATATTGTAAGCTAAGAAGGCTTTGGATGAAGAATGCACCCTGAGAAGTAAAATAATGTCTTATCTTAGAAGGATTTCTACATAGAGGGAGCTAGATGGGTACTTATAGAGGCTTTATTTTCTGTCTTTGAAATTAAATAGTGATATGTGGAATAAGTATCATTTTTCCCAATTTTATTGAGATAGAATTGGCATGCTACATTGTATAAGTTTAAGGTGTACAAAAAATAATTCAATATCTGTCTATTTTATGAAATGATTACCAGAGTAAGTTTAGTTAATATCCATCACCTCACATAGTTACAAAATTTGTTTTTCCCTTCTGATAAGAACTTTCAAGATCTATGCTCTTAGCAACTTTCAAATTAACAAAACAGTATTGTTAACTTTAGTCATCATGCTGTACTTTATATCCCTGGAACTTATCTTATAACTGTAAGTTTGTGCTTTTTGACCACCTTCACCCAAAACTTGCTCTTCATAACAGATTCAGGGGGAAGAAATATACTTTATATTTGGAAGAAATATACTATGTCCAATTGAAATCATTTATCATATTCCCTTTGTTAAAAATTTCTTTCCACTAATTCTTCCTCAAAAATCTCCTCGATTTATCTTTCCACTATGTGAGTGGACATATTTCATTGCAAGCTCTTTGTCTCTTCTAATTTTTTAAATTGCTTTATTCCTTAGGCCTCTCTTCTAGGTCTTCTCCACTTCTTTTATAAATTCTCCCCATGGCTTGACTTCACACATAAATCTCAATGAAGAGCAATTCTATATCTCTAGGTCACCCTTCCTTCCAAGTTCCAGACATATGTATCCACCTCTTTCTTGGATGTCTTTATTGAATATCTCACAACATCAAACTCAACATGACAACAATGAGCGATTCAGACTTCCCTAATTTGAATGTCACAATAAATTTAATCTATAAATTTAAGACAAGAATTCATTCATTCTGTTATATAACTAGATATCAAATTCTGTCAATCTACATCTTTAAATATAATTAACCTTCTCACTGACACTTTAATACAATAGCCTACCACCATCTTCCACTTTGCAGCCAGAGTAATTTTCTAACACTCTTGCTTATATTCTTTAAATGTTTCCCCATTTAGCATAGAATATATACTAAATAATAAAGCATGGTGTCTTAGTCTGTTTGGGCTTCTATAAGGAAATAAAACTGACTGGGTGGCTTAAACAACAGAAATGTATTTTCTCACAGTTTTGGAGGCTAGAAATCCATGATCAAAGTACTAGAAATTTTGGTATCTTGTGAGAGCTCTCTTCCCAGTATATAGATGGCCACCTTCTCACGATATCCTCACATGGACTTTTCTCCATGCATGTCTACCAGAGAAAGATCAGCTCTCTGGTACCTTTTCTAATATGTACGCTAATATTATTGGATCAGTGTCCCACCCTTATGACCTCATTTAACCTTAATTACTTCATAATAAAGCCACACAGGGGATTAGGGCCTCAAAATGTAAGTTTTAAGGAGACATGTTCAGTCCATAATACATAGTAATGAATCAAGAGCTGGTTTCTGCTGTACAGTCTTTCTCTCTATGCTAAACTTTTTCAATCTATGCTCAACTTGAGTAAATATTTTCATGTTCCTTTTATTCCACGAGTTTTTTTGTTTGTTTGTTTTTTGGAGCAGCTACAATGTTCTAGACAACATTCTCATTATATGGAGCAACATCTGAAGGGAAAGCAAACACTGTTTCTGTTTTCATAAAGCTTTCATTCTGGTGGGAAAAGACAGTAAATAAATAACTAAAAGCAATGTCTCTAAAGATATTTCCAAGCTGGAATATCCTCTATCTCTTTACCTCCCCTGAGCCAGTCATTCTCTCTCTCTCTCTCTCCCCCTCTGTGTACATGTGTGTGTCTCTCTTTCTGCCTCTCACTTGCAAACACACACACACACACACACCCCTACCTACTCATATTTCAGAGCTTACTTTAGCTCTCTTCTAAAAATCCTTTTCTGGTCACTTCAGACTGAATCAGTTTGCACCTGGCACATGATGTCAAATCACACTATGGCAATAAAACATGCTCACGATTTATTTCAGCAGCTTATTGAATTGACTGTCTCCAGGAAGATAGAAATGATGTAGACCTGTCTGCATCATTGCATGCCCAGTGCAGGAGAGCATAATTTGCCATCCCAAAATGTCTCTTTGACATACGGATTGTTTTGAGCTGAAAACAACTGAGGTCCAAAAGAATTAGGAAGAACCTTTGACCTTCCCCCTAACTGCCTAAAGAATGCAAATGGAGGGCCTTTTCCATGAAGGGAGCTATCACCCTGGATAACTACAATATGAACTAGGCATGTAGATAGGGAGGAACCTAGCAAAGTCTGTTAAAATTCCTCTCTGCATCCCACTGTCTCTGTATGGCCAAGCAAACATTTATTTACTAAACATTTGCTTTTCAGTCTCCATGTCAATTGTTTTCCTCCCCTTTGAAGTCCCAAACCACTACACCTAACATCTTTTGCCTTTAGCTGAATATGATATTTAAGGTAAGGTTTTCAGGCATTCTGGCAAGTTACTCAATTTTCCTGGGTCTCTCCCTTGTATACATGCTATTAAACTTCTGTTTGATTTTCTGTTAATTTGTCTCATGTCAATTTTTAGACCAGCCAGAAGAACCTAAAAGGTAGAGGAAAATTTCTTCCTCCTCAACATCAGCATGTAGCAGTGACTGATATATAATGGACATTTCATAAACACTCTTTGAGTATTGTTGAATATTATAACACATTTCTTATATAGCACTTCTGAAAATATCTTGCTAGGAACACTAATTATTTGGACTAATAATGGGTGTTATCAAAAAAAAAAAGTTTGGTAGCTAATCATTGAATTTAACAATGTTCAACTATTTATTTACTATAGAAGTGCTTACTCAGAGCACTTAATATGAAAATGTGAACCATGGATCATGAAAACACAGTATCCTCTTTCTCCAAATGATTTTATTGTATAAACTTTCTTTCTCATAGCATCTCTTATAATGATTAATCAGTATAGCTAATTTTAGTCAACAGTCTTCTACAATCTTTTTATTTCTCCACAGTTGGGCCAGAGGTAAGCCTTCCTGCAAGAGTTAATAGGGCACTTTACTCTCAACATTTGTAGGTTAATGAGTGACAAAATTGTAACACTTCCATAGATCAAAGAATCACATGGAAGTCTTTTTCCAGAACTATTTTATACTAGCTCATTAATACTCACCATCAAAGGCACATGTAGAATATAAAGGTTTATTGTGAAAAGAACTAAATAAATAACCTCATTAAAATTTAACTGAGAGTGCATGTATTAAAGAATAATTAGAGTTTTCATGATAAACACTTTAAGTGATAATTGGTTCCAATGGGAGGTCTTAAGATTACAGTTTCTTTGAAACTTCTGGGCTGCTGCAAATAATGTCCATATACATACAATAATAAAAATAATAACAAAAACATTAATATAAAACATATGACCATAATGAATATGAACAATATCATTAAACTGAACTTTGCAAGGTCTATAGTCAATCACAAGGCAAATAACAATCACAGGCAGTAACAAAGAATGATTCGTATGCTAACACATATATATGGAATTTAAGAAAAAAAAATGTCATGAAAAACCTAGGGGTGAAACAGGAATAAAGACACAGACTTACTAGAGAATGGACTTGAGGCTATGGGGAGGGGGAAGGGTAAACTGTGACAAAGCAAGAGAGAGGCATGGACATATATACACTACCAAACATAAGGTAGATAGCTAGTGGGAAGCAGCCGCATAGCACAGGGAGATCAGCTCGGTGCTTTGTGACCGCCTGGAGGGGTGGGATAAGGAGGGTGGGAGGGAGGGAGACGCAAGCCGGAAGAGATATGGGAACATATGTATATATATATAACTGATTCATTTTGTTGTGAAGCTGAAACTAACATACCATTGTAAAGCAATTATACTCCAATGAAGATGTAAAAAAAAAAAAAAAAACCTGAGAAACAAAAGCACTCTACAAATGCAAAAAAAAAATTTATTCAAATAACTTTCTTCTTACCCAATTTCTTTTTTGCACATCATTCAACAGCAGGTAGACTGGCTTATCTGTCAGGAGCAACAGCCCTGAATTAATCCCATTCACGTCTTTGAAGTGTTCTTACCAGTATCTGTAAGAAAAAAATCATACTTGATTAACCAAATAGTGTTCTTTAATGTTCATTATAAATAAATGGTATCTGGTCAATAACAGTTTCTCAATAAAAATTTGAAAAAAAAAAAAAGAATGATTCTGAAAATGTAGCTGTAAATCATCAGAATTAAAGGCTTATTAAACTTCTGATTAGTCGCTATAAGACATACATTCCGGTTCAATAAATCTGAGATAAGGAAAGCCTGGGATTAATTATTAAAATGCCATAAATAAGATATTCCCTAACTTTCTCTATTCTCAGCACCCTTAGTGTTTTATTTTGTTTTATTCCACAGCACCTTCCGGCCAAAAGAAATACATAACCACTTGTTTATTGAGTGGTTAGGTCTAAACTACTTAATAAGTATTTAAGTCCTAAAAACTTAATAACCATTTAAAAAAAAGAATACAAATCGAGATAAAAGTAATCTTTTATATCATTGTTAACTAACATCTGTTACTTACTGGGATGTATGCAAGCAATTGTTGGGCGCCGTAGGACTTCTCAAATTTTGGAATCAGATTGGACACTATCACCCTTATTTCAGATTCGACATTGACTTTTGTGCAGCACTTGCTTCTCATCACATCAATTATCAAAAACCAAACTATTGACTTGATATTATTTTTCCTACCTTAACATGAATGACTCATTTTCAGAATCTGCTTTTTCAGAGCCCTTGAGATGCTTTTGCAATAGCAGAAAGGTATGGGTAGCAAATAGGGTGCTACCACAGGTATTGAAGCAACAGGTATAAGAAGAGCTCCACTCTTATTTGTATATGACTATTACATGATATAACTTTTAAGTTATCTACAAACCAACTCTAAAGGACCTACATTTCTGCTCAGTTATAGCATGCTAAATAATTTTTACTATAAATAAAATTTTCTTATATTTTTCATTTATATCACATTCAATATTTTAAAATATTTCAATGTGTAGGTCTGTTTAGGTAGAAAAAATAGGTAGGTTATTTAGGTAGTGTAATGGTTAGATATATATTGTGTCAGGGGTCTCCAAAACCACATTAACTCACAGAAATCAGAAAAGCTGTTACATTCACAGGTATGGTTTACTACTGCACAAAAAAATTCATTAAAGTCAGAAAAGGAAAAAAAGCATTGAGTGAAATTATGGGTAATCAAGAACAAAGTTATGGAGTCAAAGAGATGGTGTTTATTTCTCTGAGCAGCAACGTATGACAACAGGTATTGCCAATCAGGGAAGAACACTGGACCATTCTCTTAGATGTTCAAGCTGATTGACCCCTTGACTGTGAGTGGAAGGGTCAAGCTGATACAGCTTGGCACAAAGCCTCAAGCATACAAAAACAGGCATTCACCATTAACCATATTATTAGCATAAACTCTCAGGTTTGGCCCAAGTCCTCAGACATACAAAAGCATTTATCAGGCAGAATATCCCAAGGCTCAGAGCTCTATCAAGTTCTACTTCTTTTCCTTGAAATGTACAAGGTTTGAGTAACACAGGCCTGCTGAATTAACCCTTTACTGCACATTTATAATCTGGTTTTCATATTGATACCAACTGTGTTTTTCTTCAGATAATTTTTTTTGTCAGATTATTCTTTCAATCATATTTGTCCCCATTTCATTTTAAACTCTCAGTTTTGTATCTCTTTTTTATCTAAAAACTCTATTTCACATCTTCTTCACTCTTTTTGGCATTAATTAGCTAACTTAATCTTTTTACATAAAAAGATTCCCTTTCAAATTCATCAGGTATATTGATATATAAAAATATATCTCACATTGTGTATATAAATAGAATTGGGAAAAATCAATTAAGTGTATTTTTAAGTCTCTCAGTATTGAACTTCAATATGGGCTTAAACAGAAAGATCCTCTTCAAACATATGACTTCCTCTTATATTTTTCTTTCTGACTTGAATGATAAATGGAATTGTCATCCTCCAAATTCTTAACACTAAAAACAACCCACTGAATTCAATTTTGAAGAGAATCTTTTCCTAAGTCAACTGCTAATTAGCTAATTCTACATGTCAATTTGGTTAGTAACACTATGTTTTTATAGTTTTATGTACTTATAGAAATTCATTTGTTCATATAGGTTGAATAAGGTATTTAAAACTGAATGTAACTCAAAGGTCCTTCTCTGTGATCACCTTATTTTACACACTAGGAAACTAAGAGATGAAATAACTGGCAAACCCTTCAAAAAGGGTTTTATGAGAAAATATCCAAGAGAAAAAGTTCATAACTTAGAAACAACAAGAAATAATACATTAAGCATCAGATAAATGTAAATTAAAACCACAATTATACACCACCACCAATCACAAGAATGGTTAAAGGGAAAAATGATGGAGAATACCAAGTGCTGGGGAGCACTGGGGTTAATGAAAACTTTCATATACTGTTGCTGGTGGTGGGTACTTAATTTGACAAACATTTTAGACAAATGTTTGTCAGTATCTACTAGAACTGAATATATGCATACTCTATACCCCAAATTCTACTTCTATAAATATAACCAACTAATATGCTTAAAACAAAAATTTCATGTATATGTTCCTAAAACTCATATTTTAACATCCCCAGTCTGGAAACCACTCCAAAGCTCATCAGATATAGAATAAATGAATAATTCCCATTATGCTCACATTGTGGAATACTACACAAAATTGGGAATAAATATATACATACAGTCACTTTGGAAGACAGCTTGGCAGTTTCTTACAAAACTAAATGTACTTTTACCATACAATCCGGCAACTGTTTTCCTTGGTATCTACACAAAGAAGTTGAAAATTATATTCACATAAAAACCTGCACACTTATGTGTACAGCAGGTTTTATTCATAATTGCCAAAACTTGGAAGCAACCAAGATGTTTTTCAGTAGGTGAGTGGATAAATAAATTGTAGTACATCTAGACAATGTAATATTACTCAGCACTGAAAATAAATAAGCTATCAAGCCATGAAAAGAGGTGCAGGAAAATTAAATGTATATTGCTAAGTGAGAGAAGTCAATCAGAAAAGGCTAAATACTGTATGATTCCAACTATATGTCATTCTGGAGAGGCAAAAGTATGGAGACAGTAAAATAATCAGTAGTTGCCATGGGTTGAGGTCGGAAGGAAGAGAATAGATGGAGCACAGAGAATTTTTAGGACACTGAAACCACTCTGTATAATACTGTAATGGTGGATACATGTCATTATATATTTGCAAAAGTCTATAGAATGTACAACACCAAGACTGAGTCCTAATTTAAGCTATGGACTCTGGGTTGATAATGATGTATCAATTAAAGTTTATCAGCTGTAACAAATGTGCCACTCTGGTTGCGGATGTTGATAATGCTATGCATATATGGAAACAGGGATTATAAGGGAAATCTCTGTATCTTCAAAAAGAAAGTAAATATATGCCTCCTTCTCCTAATTTTGACAAAGAGAAATAAGCACCCATATTACATGTAGAGTTTTGTAGCTCTCTGCAGCTCTACCACCAATGCCTGGTCCCTGGCTTCTCTACTCTTTTTACTTTTGGATCTAGTGCTATTCTGAGTGTTGAGAAGCCTCATCCTTGCTGAGGCCCAGTCCAGCCTGCGGGTCCATGATTTTTTCATAGCCCTATAAACTTCCTTGGGTGTGCACACCAGCCATGTAGCCCATATTTTGGAGGACAGACCCAGAAATATAGGCCCCTGACCCAACACAGGACCTTGAAATGGGTCCAAGGTCATTTGGGCAGGAAATACTGATGTGTGGTATAGAATCAGGATGGGTAACTCCATTGGCTCTTAGAATTCAAACCTTAAAGTTGGGTTCAGCCAATGGAGGCTCAGAGTGAGTTTATCTAAAGTATACAGCCTAGGAGGGAGACGCAAGAGGGAAGAGATACGGGAACATATGTATATGTATAACTGATTCACTTTGTTATAAAGCAGAAACCAACACACCATTGCAAAGCAATTATACTCCAATAAAGATGTAAAAAAAAAAAAAAAAGGTCTTTCAAATGGTCCTCTTTCTGAGGCATATAGATTGGAAGTAATACATAATACACCAGTAGCTCGGGCTCACCCCATACCCTCACAGTTCCATCAGCATTAGCATGATTATGCCGTCCAAGGATCAAAATCACAAGTAGCAGACCTCATATCTGAAAAGTAACCATAGGTTTCCAAATGCAAAACTCCTTCAGATAGTCAGAAAATTACATATCTTCATCCCAGCCATAGGGATGAACATTCTTTCCCTTTCCACTCGTCTAACAGATGCAGGGAAAATGACTCCTATTTATCCTATCTTGGAGACCTGTGTAGGATTGACATCTTCAGTCATACTTTAAGTTGTCTCAGTTTCCTTTAGTATGTGTGAGTGAACACAAACTATGAATTGTTAACTCAGACTTTGACAGTATCAAGCTTTATAATAAGTTCAAGGATATAAGAAATCAAGAGGCACAGATGAAGCAGAGAGAGGCGTTAAGACACATGGCTCCTCAGATCACTGTCTATGGCCCAGAGTCATAGATGACATCTTAAATGAGATTTGCATGTCATTTCACAAAGTGGAGAGTATTTAACATGTGAAACATGTCCATTTTACCTCTACATGTTCACCTAGTTTATGTGACAGTTGTCAGGGAGCTATGCCCCCTTAATTCATAGATCTTGGGTTTGCTTACCATAAGCAATCCCTAAACCAAGTACATCCTGTTCAAAGCATTCTATAGATGAGGATTCCCATCCTAGCAATGCACTTTTTTAACTTCTACAAAACAGAAAGAGTAAACAAAATGGGGTCCTTCTTCCTTAAAAGATAATGTGGGTTTTTAGAGGTTTTTTGAATGTTTGTTAATAATCTATGTTTTGGAACACTATAGGAGTTCATTTTCCCACATATTGAATACAATTTTTAAAGCTGCAAAGTAATGTATAGGTATTCTTTGTTTAATCTACTTTATGGATGTGGAAACTGAAGGAGTGAAGTAAACTGTCATTCAACTCTGTAGGATCTGCTTTCTTAACACTTTTTATATAGTACCTAGTAACTCAAGTAATTTCTGAATTTGCTACTGTGATCTCCATATTGCATTCTACTACTTAGTTGCTCCTAATTCAACATTTCAATTTTAATTAATTAGGATTTATTTTATTTAAAAACCTCTGCATTCAATCTGTATATCAATTGAATATTATAAAATTGTATGCATATTAAGCAGTAGAGAGTGACAATTATTGTTTTTAAGAAACTGAAGGTCAATCTAACATGTTTTAAAATATTGCACTAGATGGTCTAAAATTCTCATCTCCTTTTTAATTCAGAAATGTCACAAACTGAGGATTTCTACAAAATGAAAAGATGACTGACTCAACTGAAATTTAAATGAGTCAGAGAAAGAGTAGTGGAATTCATGGAAATTCTCATTAACTTAAAGTACTTATTAACTTTCTATTTCTTTTGTATAAATGTACCAACTACAGTGATGCTTCATGCATTATATGCATCATCCTTCTGGTTAATTATATTCTAAATTAATCTCTAATGACAGTATAATAATGATACTGTATAATTATAATGTCTATTTTCAGACAACACTTCCACCTTAGAATCAAATTCTTATCCTCAAAACACCAGTTTGTTTCTTTTCTTAAGCACATAAATTAAATAGATTCATATTTCTAAAGTTAGTTGGAATATTTGGGTAAGTGAACATAAACTTATGCTATTGGTAGGAGTTATCCTGCAAAGATCAAATAGCTAAGATGAAGCACTTTGAAAAATTATTCCAAAAAATTGTAAAAAGAAAATATAGATATATAATTCAGTTGGACCTGGCTTTGTTTCTCTGGATTTATATTCATTCAATACCTAACAAATACTTATTTAATATCTGTCACGTGATGAACATTACATCATGGGCTGAAGATCACAGAAAATCAAAGTTTTATTGTCAGAGAGCCACTGTCTCAGTGGCAGGCACAGGCCAAAATTTCCAACTGATAATATAGTAGAATAAGTCTAAGTATTGTGTATGTGCAGTGTCCTATGAGAATAGCTAAAATCATCTGGCAGGCTGGTATCAAAGTAAATAAGATTTTGCCAAAGAGAGCATTTTAAAATAAATAAATTGTATTAATTTGAAACGGTGTAAAATTATAGATAACTTTGGAATCTAGTTGCTAATCAAGAAACGAGAGCACTCCCTTCGACAGCTCAGCAGGTACTGTGGAGGACTGTAGTACTTCCCAGTATAGTCATCTTTAGGTCACCAGTTCGATTCCGGCTTGAAGGAGGAGTTGATGTTTTACTAACACAACACTGTAAATCAACTATATTCCAACAAAAATTAAAAAAAACCCCACACTTTACATATGGAAAAAAAAGAAATGAGAGTACTTCAAGCATCTGTGACTTTAGAATTTCACACTGAAATTTCTAAGTGAGTATCAATTTGTAAGTATATAACACAAGAAACAAGGCATGGGATATCTACATAGACTCTGTTCTATCTATATTTTTTCTTTTATTTATCTAAATATAATTATCAAACAGTAGATCAATACAGAAATAATCATTAGAGTGAATAGCTTTTGGTTTTTGACTTTCATCATTTTAATAATTCTGATGTTAACATATGACTATGGTGTAAGACACCATCTGTTTTCAGTTTTGGAAAAATTCCCATATCCATACACTAAAATTATTAAAATTTTTAAAAAATAATAATCTGGTAAGATTGACTCCAAGATCAATTTTGGTCTTCAAGTTTAATGTCAAACTTCTAAAAATTAGTTGCTCTTCTGTGAGCTCAATAATTTCTACTTTTCCAGTAAAATTTTAAAATTTGGATGGCTTTACAGTCATGCTGATTGGAAATGCTGACTTTAGGACCCAGGACACACATAACAAATAATTGCCTGAGTTTAAAGCACAATGCTATTTCCTAGTGATACACTAACCACTTCCAACTCTACAGAGATTGGCTTTAGCAGCAGTACCATGAAAGTGTACAGTGATGACTGTCTAGTGAAAACTGAGCAGTTTAACACATCTCTAAGTATGATTTTTCTAAATCACTGATGTTGTAATGCAATCTCATATTTAGCTATTATTCTTTCAAATAAATGTGTTCAATTTGGAGCTTTATATACTTGGGGTAATAAAAATTACATAAAATTCAAAATTCATATAATATAATAATATGAATATATATATATTCATGACTAAAATATGTCTCGTGAATGACAATAATGACCAATCATTAATTTATACTTGAATTTTTAGTTTCCTTCTGTCATTTAAAAAGGAATTACATTTTTGTTTGAATCTTAATAAGCTATTACATTGCAACTCATTATAATTTCAGCCTCTTTTTTAAATCATGATTTGAAGGAGGATAACACATTAATAAAAGACTAGGTTTTGGAGTTTGAGAGCCCTAGTTTGGAGTCAAATTTACATTAATTACCAGCAATGTTGACATTGGAAAAGTTATATAACATATTTAGGCTACATCAACCATAAAATTGTAAGTTTGTTTTTATAATCATTTCTGAGCACAAAGTAAATACTCAGTAAATGTTAGCTTTAAAATAGTTTACTAACTCAAATAGCCATGGCTTCTTCCTTCAACGTAATATCAATTATATTTGAACATCAGAAATTTACAGGATGAATCAAAAGTCACCCTCAAACAACAGAAACTCATCCCCTTCCAATCAATAGAAAACACAAAGTCACTTCAACTAAATCAAATTCAAAATCTAGCATCATCTACTTCTACTTTGGTAGTATTAAGCCTCAAGAAAAAGTCACTAACAAAGAACAATCTAACAACAAGAACCACCTGGATAATCTATAAAATCGTATTTTTTTCATCCATCAGAGAGCTTAGAATGCAAGGTCACTTGAACTAAAATCCAAAGAGTGACATACCCCTCTATGCAGATATGGTTCATATGGATTGGCAGAGCATGAAAAGAAGGGGTAGCCATAATAGAGGCTCGTAGGAAAACAGCTGAATTTTTAAAAAATTCTGAAAGGCCAAGTGGAAGCTAGTATGAAAGTTTAAAATCTCTGGGAAACCCAGAAACAAGGTAACTCTGTACATACCTGCTTGCCAACTCTTTTACATAGTCTTCCACTAACTGCTAAGAGGAGAAGTGGGGAAGAAAACCCCCTGAGGAAAGAGGACTATGAGATGGAGCTTACCTGTCTAGGCAATGTCACCTGCCAGCAAGGTGAGAAGAGTGCTAAAGGACAACAGTGGTTTGGGGTATTTTAAAGCTACAGAATTTATCTAATCTATGGCTAGCAGATGTTGGGTGCAGTTTCATGGGGCATGAAAAGTAGGCAGGCTCTAAACTGATTTAAAAATATTCTAATTGAGCTATATTTAAAGCAGCTTGATGTGTAGGATTTGAGTTTGGTGCTGGTGGGCTTTGAGCTAACAGTCCTAGCCTGCTATGAAGAAGTAAACAATATAGATATCAATATGCATGGACCAATTAGCCCATATATAAAAAAGCCAGAGAAAGCTATCTGCCCTCTGGGACCTATATGAGTACCAGTGGTTTTCTATTAATGGCGAGTGGAGAGGAAATCCTACTGTGCCCTTGACCCTGCTCTGATTTTTGTCAGGAGTTGTGTGTGGATTTGATAGGTGTTATTTCCAGACAAAAGGTTTTAGGAGCCAGTGCATGATTTTTGCTCTTTCCATTGCCATGATGCTAGTCAGTGTTCAAGATGAAGACTCAGTCTGCTTCCATGAGTGAGCTCAACAGAGAACAGAACACCAACTAAGCCAAGATGAATCTACAATGTGAGCAATAAGTTCATCCTTGTTTTAATTTACAAAGATTTGGGGGTTGTTTATTGTCACAGCATAAATTAGCCAAACCTGACTAGAACACTGCAAATGAATTTTGCTCCTAATTCTGATTTGGTCATTTGTTCATGAAAATTATATTTGCATTTTACTGAGAGGATGTGATTTCTAATGAATTACCCATAATTGAAATTTTTTGTGAATTCATTTTTGAAATAATATTGAAGCAGGCATTTTTTTATATAAGTGCTAGTCTTTTTTATTGACTCAATCTCATTTCACCATTAAGGACATTATATGTCTGAGCTTACTTTCTCAACTTTGTGTTACACAAGTGGCATCTTGAGCTCAGACCAGACACAATTCTGTCTTATGCCTACTCTAAATTTGTATCACAAGTCACAGGTTGTTTGGTCATGAATTCATCACTGAATAATATTTGTATCTTCAAAACTGTAGTATAATTAAAAATAAATATTAAGATAGTTTAGAAATCCACATATTATATATTACAGTGTCACTATAATTTTATTGGTCTTAAAATCCTACAATTTTTTAAAACAAATATCTCTTACATTTATCTCTTTCTTTTCATGCTCATCTCTACCTCCTTTTTCCTGCCCCTTTTATCTTAAATCTGGAACACAGAAAGAGTTCACTGTCTCCTTAATCTTCCTAGTGAAACATTCCTATCTACCTAAACATCTTTTACATTTCAATTCCATATTGAATTATTTCTAATAATTACTGTAAGATAAAACCCAGTTGGAATCTCTTCCCCCACCCCTTCTAACACTAGAAAATCATAGCCTATCACTTTTCACAATGAATTTTCCTTTACAGAAAATTTCAGTTTCCTTCTCCCAACATCCACTCAAAATCCTCTCCATTTTACAAACCTGTAAACTCCCTGATGTTAGGAAGTCTAGATTTGCCAGCAGAGCGTTTTATAGGTCACTGATGTTCAGTACATATATGATTAGATCTCTCTATACAGAATACCCAGAAGCTCTAAATCTTACTTTATCTAATTTCAGAGTATGAATTGCCCCTATGGGTATCATGCAGAAATGGCATAGTCATTATGCTACTGGTGCAATGGTTAAATCACTCCTGGATGTTACTTAATTTATAAATTAGATTAAATGCTTTTTCTATGTGATATATTCTGTCCTTTTCTCAGAACTTTACATTTTTTTGTTTAGTTGTTTCAGAGTCAAATTCAAAACTATCATTCAGAATATCATATATGTATGGATGTATATATACATACACACATTATTTTTTAGAACAATTTTAGGTTCATGGCAAAATTGAAAGGAAGGTACAGAGATCTTTTACAGAATACCTTTTTATAGAATGACTTTTTTTACAGAATATCTTTCAACACTAATAATCTAGAAAAAGGAAAGCATCTGCTCTATCTTGAAGCCAGTCATGCTTACAGTTTTCATATAACGTGTCTTATAGAAAACCTCTCTGTTTACCATCCAGTAAAATGTATCAGGCATGTTAAAATACAATTGTAGCTAAAGGATAAACCCTTCATTTCTCTCAACAAGAAAGCTTGTTGAAGGAAACTATCATGTGGAGCTGAAGAAAATGTAAGATCCTGCTTTGAGGTATAAGATGCAATATATAATGCTAATCAGAATATCAGAGGAAAATAAAAAAGAAAATAAATTCAAAAATAAAGGGTGCTAAACAAGTGTCAAGAATTTTGGGCAGTAGATCATGCCTAAAAAATTGATAAACTACTTTATATTATTGTCATGAATTTTAAGACCTAGGTGTTTGTTTTTATATTTTAACATCTCTGAAAACATTTGGTTTCTTATAGTTCACGATTCATTGATAATTGGATGCATTCTTTATTTCTTGGTGGTACATAAAATAATGGCTTGTGTTATTATAAACTGCAAATAACATTTCATGAAATATGGTAAATATAGGAAATGTTTTAAGGTGTGTAGTAAAAATCTATTTTACAATTGATATCATGATTCCATTCAGAAGTCATTCATTTCCCAAACATCTAACTTAATATTATATTATGAAATGTGTAAAACTTACATGATCAAAGGGAATTGTCAATAATCCTAAAAGCACTATTCCTACATATATATTAAACATTCCAGGAAACATTATCACTAGAGCATTTCTGAACCATCTTTTAAAATATATATATATATAGTAGTATGAAATGTAGCATTTACATATTTTATACTTTGGTATTATGAAATATTGATACTCACTCTCTCACAAATGGAAAGAATAAGGTCAGCAAAAGCTGTGAAAGACAAATGCCTCACTTACAAGACTGTCTTGGAAATAAAATGTGAAAATTTTTCCCCACAAAATAAATTAGTACATGAATTCACTCCATACATTGAGATTTAAATACTGAAATTTGGCTGAAAAATATTCATGTTTTCTGATTTTAGTTTAGAGGGTTATCTTTCTATTATTATAATGTACCTTAAGTTTAAAACTCATGTTTTTACATACATAGATAGCCATCTACTATTTTTAATACTGAATAGTTAAGTCAGATTCTCAGGCTGTGGTGAATGTTTTTGTTATTCTGATAGTTTTGACATAACAAAAGATTTATATTTCTGAAATATATTGGCACAAAACCCTAAATACAAGTAAATAAAAGGTCCATGATTTTAATTTAATTTTATTTTATCTATTAAAGCTGCCAAAGTTCAATCATACATTATTTATATCCAATTATTTTATACTGCAGTTTTCATAACCATACACTTATATAAAGTAATATGGACACTTTATATATAAAAAATAATA
Organism: Tursiops truncatus; assembly: GCF_011762595.2. NCBI lineage: Eukaryota > Metazoa > Chordata > Mammalia > Artiodactyla > Delphinidae > Tursiops > Tursiops truncatus. The sequence continues at coordinate 55,748,390 of NC_047035.1, read as the reverse complement.
AAACAATCATGTACCCACTAAAATCAAGTGAATAGCATTAACTTTGAACTCCATGAATGTACCTTCAGAAAAGCATTGTTCTCCCTCTGCCCAGAAATGTCTGCTATTCTGAAATTTTGTTAATAATTTCCATGTTCCTTTTCAGTCCCCAAATGGCATACTATTAAATTTTGTAGATTTTGACCTGTATGATTTTTTTCATTAAAAAATATTTAAAATTATACTTCTATATAATAACAGTAGATCTACTATTCCTTCATAAAGTTTCTTGCTTCTCACCCACCTCTAATTGTTCATGTACTTCAGCCTTATCACCAAAGTGAAAAATCCCTTGCTAAATGTCAAGAAGAAAGATACCTAATCTATATAGCATGAACTGCTGTTCATTGCCATTGCTTTTGTTCATCCACATAGAGTTGCTGGTGAAAACTGGTCCAGTGCAGCCTAATGCACTCTTGTCCACTGCTACAATAATGATAGAAATGCAATGGTGTGCATTTCTTTAACGCAGATCATGGAGAATACACATGAGTTTAGTTGGATAAGGCAAGTTACAACTCAAGGAATTTCAACACAGACAATGGCTTCAGCTTTCTGAAAATTAGACCCTTCACAGAAGCAATTACATCAGAGAATACAGGCTTGTTTGCCAGCTGGACGTGTGTTTTTTTGTTATTTGGGCTTTCCAATTCTATACTTCTGCTGTTGTAAAATGGAAACCATTGTGAAGAAGAGTAAAATTTTGATTTGCCCTCATAAAGGCATGGACAGGAATAGGTCCAGCATTGCTCTTGCATTTCACTTACCTGACTTCCTTATTGACTTCATCTATTTTCATTTTTTCTTCTGCCTTTTGATACTGATTAAGTATGTTTTCTCCATATAATTATGTTATCAAATTTTTAATCATTAAGTTATGGTGTATTAATATATAAAATTGCCTAAAATTTTATTCTGAACTGTGCAGTAGACCCTTCTTAGAGATATACTTTTCCTCTGAATCTTCTAGATTAAGAATCAATAAACTTTTTCTGTGAAGGTGCAGATATTAAAATTTCTAGGCTTTTCACGCCATACAGTTTCTATCCCAACAACTTAACTCTGCTTGTGTAATACAAAATCCACCACAGACAATACCTGAATTAACAAGAGTGACTGTGTTCTCATGAACATTTATGTATGAACACTATAATTTGAATTTAATTCTATAATTAATTTGTATGTGTCCTGAAATAGTCTTTGTTTTTTCTTCAATTCTTTAAAATTGTAAAAACAAGTCTTAGCTGTGAGCTGTGCAAAAACAGGCAGTGAGCCAGATTTTGCCCATAGCAGTAGTTTTCCAGCCTCTGTTCTAGATCTGTACTCCTCAATCCTAGTTGCATATTGGAACTAGGGCCTAAACATCAATTAAATCATAATCCCCATTAATAGCGTCTCCTAGTCTTCGTTATATTTTAGAAGTTTCCTAGGTGATTTCAGTATTGAGATTCTAATCTATGCTAGTAAAAAGTCTTAAAAAAAAATCCACTGGTTGATTTTCTCCCCTCTCTATTCATTCGCAAGTAATAGGTACCTAAACTCAATTAGTTTGTGTGGCAAAAGTGTGAGGGAATTGCAGATTGCTCTGATCACTCACTCTCCAGTCTGTGAGGAGGTGAATATTCTTCTTAGATCTGGAATTGGACGTCCAGTTGAGGTATACATGTCTTAGTCCTAGTCTCCTTTTATAGTAAGATATGGTAGTATCTTCCTATCCCTAACCTCCTGGTGGTCTGATGCTCCAAGACAATGTAATACATTGAAAACTGCTTTCAGGTATAACTGTTACCCTGTTCTCTTTCTATCTGACAATCCCAACCGAACTTGACTCACAAAATCTAAAACCATAGATTGTATCAATCCATCTCCCTCACAATCCTTTCTTCATGTTCACTTATAGTCTAGGATTTGCGGTCTCCATCTGGGTGCAGTAAGATTTTAGCACAGCTGAAGGTAAGGTGGCAGCTGTCAGATGCCAAATGTCTCCAAAATATCACTAGAAAAGACTGCTGACCAAGAAAAGCTGTGTAGTAGGCTTACTGCAATATGGGGGATGCTATTTTGACTGAATCTTAGTAGTATCTCAGAAGTGTGAAGTCACAGGAGTATACTTAAATGATCTTAGGGACTAGGTTGAATGATTTTTAAGGTGGATTTTGCAAAGTGGAAAACTCACAGTTAGGAAGTTTACACCGTAATAGTTTTAGCTTAAGACTCATGGTGAGGTGTCTTTAAGTGAGCCTTGATGATCAGAAAAAAGTTTTGAAAAGTAAGGCATTTTAGTTCTTCTCCCAATCTTATATTCTAGAAACAAGAACTTTTTAGGGCAAATTGTTAAATTGTTTTTGCCAGGTCACAGTAGTATTTAGTTTAGGGACAGGAAATTATGTTGCTCTCAGTTCTCAAGGCAAATAGAATAGAGAAAACAGCATTCTGCTTACTTTATAAAGCAACTCTTCAGAAAAGTGAGTGGGCAATGCAGTTTTAAGTTTGTTTAGGCCCTAAAAGTCTGAATCACAGAGACCATGATGGAAAGTTACAAAGCACGTTTTGTGTTCTTAAGTCAGGTTTATTTCATATTGTAAAGTATCAATTCCAGGAGTTAAAATATGAGAGTGGCATGGACATATATACACTATCAAATGTAAAATAGATAGCTAGTGGGAAGTAGCCGTATAGTACAGGGAGATCATCTCAGTGCTTTGTGATCACCTAGAGGGGTGGGATAGGGAGGATGGGAGGGAGATAAGAGAGGGAGGAGATATGGTGATATATGTATAGGTATAGCTGATTCACATTGTTATGCAGCAGAAACTAACACACCATTGTAAAGCAATTATACTCCAATAAAGATGTTAAAAAAAAGATCTTTTAAACCTATTTTATATCATAGTTATGAATTATTCCTGATTCTATAATTAGGTGGTCTGATGTGTTTTTTTAATACCAACAAGAAACTTTCCAATTTTTAGCAGATACTGATTGGGTGTCCTACAAATCTAACTGCATTCTCACACCATCTAGCTGGAGATAGTGTCACATCCCACGGGTTAAGTGCTCAGTCTTACAAGAATACCTCCATTTCAGATGCCAGTCACAAGTACAGATTGGTAACCTATGCTTCTAACTAACCGGCCAAAAATCAGAGGTTCCCATGACCCCCTCCCTCAGGTTCAATTAATTTGCTAGAGTGGTTCACAGGACACAGGAAATCTGTTTACTTACTAGATTACAGGTTTATTACAAAGGATATTAACGGATACGAATAAACAGCCAGATGAAAAGATACATAGGTGAGGTCCCATTGGGCCTATAACATGGAACTCTGTCCTTGTGGAGTTTGGGGTACACCACCCTCCCAGAAATAAGATGTGTTCTGGTTCACCAGCCTGGTGAACCAAGCTCTTGAAACCCTGTCCCTTTGGATTTTTTATTAAGGCTTCATGACATAGGCATAATTGATTAACTCATTGGTTACTGATGATTGAACTCAATCTCCTACAGTCCCTCTCCCCTGCTGGAGTTGGTCAAGGGGTGGGACTGAACGTTCCAATCCCCTAATCACATGGTTGCTTCCCCTAGCAACCAGGCCCCATCCTTAGGTTGCCTAAGAACTTTCCAAAAGTCACCTCATTACAATACAATAGACAACTTTATTGCTCTTATCTCTTAGGAAATTCCAAGGGTTTTAGGAGCTCTGTGCCAGGAATAGACACAAAGACAAAACATATTATTTCTTGTTATAAATCACAATATCACAAGTTGCCTATTACTGCTTTTATTGTTGTAGAGAGTTTTCTTTTTATATGTCTTTTTATGGGTATCTTATAAAAAGTTAGGGCTTCCCTGGTGGCGCAGTGGTTGAGAGTCCACCTGCCGATGCAGGGGACACGGGTTTGTGCCCCGGTCCGGGAAGATCCCACATGCCACGGAGCAGCTAGGCCCATGAGCCATGGCCGCTGAGCCTGCACATCCGGAGCCTGTGCTCCGCAACAGGAGAGGCCACAACAGTGAGAGACCCGCGTACCACAAAAAAAAAAAAAAAAAAAGTTAGAAGTCTGCTAAATTGTATAACATTTTGAAACGAAATTGCCTATGTAATAACTTGTAAGATCATACACATACAGATCAGTAACAGTCCAGTATATGTAGGCACAAAACCACTGGTGTGGTAAGTAGTTGTTATGTGAGAGTAGCTCTGTTGAGAAGAATATCAATGTCATAGATAAACAACCCACACTGACCTGGCAGTGAGGGAGCAACGGGAAATGAATACCCCAACATCACTCTCCTTCCTACTTTCAACCTCCTGGTTTCATGAGCTGAAATAAACCAGAAATCAGAGTTGATTGAAGAAGCCCATTCTTGTTAGCCTCCTGTACCATAGAATGGCTAGAGAGGGTTGAGATGGGATTTGAAAGGGCAAGTGAGAGATATGCAGGACAACCCCTTCCACACAGTTCTATGTGGACATGATGCTTGCACATAAAAACATCAGACAAGAAGGAAACCAGCATCATACAAATATTAGACCAGAAGGAAAGATGTCACAAAAACCCTAATAGTGGCACGGAAAGCAGATAAAATAACCCTGGGATATTGGGGACAATGCTGAGCTGCAGAACCAAAACTGGAACCACCTACCTACAAATTATCTGCATGAAAATAATCAACGTCTCCTAGAAAAGACCATAAGAGAAAACCTAGATGACCTTGGATATGTCAATGACTTTTTAGATTCAATTTAAAAAAGGTATGATCAATGAAAGAAATAATTGACAAACTGGACTTTTAAAATTAAATTAAAATTTCTATTCTGGAAAGGTAATGTCAAGAGAATTAGAAGATAAGCAACAGACTGAAGTAAAATATTTGCAAAAGACACATCTGATAAAGGACTGTTACCCAAAATGTACAAAGAAACCTTAAAACTCAATAATAAGAAAACAATTTAAAAGGGCCCAAAATCTTAACAGATACCTCACTATAGAAGATAAACAGATGGAAGACAAGCATAGGAAAAGGTGTTCCACATCATATGTACCAGGGGAATGCAAATTAAAGCAATGATGAAGTACCAGTATACACTTATTAGAATGGACAAAATCCAGAACACTGACAACTCCAAATGCTAGCAAGGATCTGGAGCAACAGAAACTCACTCATTGCTTGTGATAAAGTAAAATGATACAGCCACTTTGGAAGACAGTTTGTTGGCTTCTTACAAAATTAAATATACTCTTCTATATGATCCAGCAATTATTCTCCTTGGTATTTACCCATAGTTGTCGAAAACATGTCCACACAGAAAAACCTGCATAGTGATGTTTATAGTAATGTTACTCATGATATGATTGCAAAACTTGGAAGCAAACAAGATGTCCTTCAGTAGGTGAATGGATAAACTGTGGTACATCTAGACAATGGAATATTATTCAGCACTAAAAAGAAATGAGTCTTCAAGCCATGAAAAGACATGGAAGAAACAAATGCATGTTACTAAGTGAAAGAATCCAATCATAAAAGGCTACATACTGTATGATTCCACCTATACGAAATTCTAGAAAAGGCAAAATATGGAGGCAGTAAAATGACCAGTGGTTGCCAAGGAGTTGAAGGGGAGGGAGGGATGAATAGGCAAAGAGGATTTTTAATGCAGTGAAAATATTATACCGTGATGATAGATATATGTCATTATACGTCTGTCCAAACCCACAGAACACACAAAGCTAAGGCTGAAATGTAATGTAAATTATGGGACTTTGGGTGATTACAATATGTACTGTAGATTTATCAATGATATCAAATGTAGTGTTTTGGTAGAGGATATTGATAATAGGGGAGACTAAGCCTGCGTGAGCAGGGGCTTATATGGGAAATCTCTATACCTTCCCCTCAATTTTGCTTTGAACCTTAAACTGCTCTTAAAAAAAAATAAAGTCTTAAAAAAAAATCAGTGTCTATGTTATAGAAGCCACCATTCGGTATTTGTAGTTGAAAGTATCTTAACTGATACACTGCCTTGTGAGGCAATTACTGTTGTTATTTCTATCATCCAGATTTTTTTTTTAATGTAGTCATAAAAGGAATTGGCAACTTGACTAAGGTCACATAGCTGGTAAGTATCAAAGCCAAACTATGTCTGATTCCAGTTCCCAACCTATTAAACACAGGGCTATACAGCCTCTCATACTACTATACATGTAATTAAACATGCATGTCAAAATAATGATTTACATTTGAAAGCAGTTCTGTTATAGGTTTGGAATAAAGAGACATGTATGCTTTTTCTTAATTTGTGAACATGACCTCAATGAGCTTCATTTCCTTATCTATAAAATTGAAACAAACAAAAATACCAATCCTGCAGGCACAGTTGTTATTTTACTTAAATAACATATTGAAAATATTTTGAAGCAGTAAAATCCTATAGTAACATGCAACTAAATATTTATTAAGGTACGTTTTAAAATTTTATATCTACCTGTATCTATGTATTTCTCTACCAATTAATCAATAGATCTCTCAGACAAAAACCTCTCTCTGTTTCTACAAACATTTTTTCAGTAGCTTTTTACTGTTACTTTTCTACTGTTCCTTGTCTCTTCTAATTTAATGTAAGCTCTTGAAGCTGAGGATCATGATTTCACAGCTTTCTATCCCCATAGACTTGTGAATCATAAAGTGATACGCATAATAGAAGTTCAATAAATTTTGTTGAATGAACATGATGGTCTTTTTATTCGTTCACATACAGAATATACTTTTCCCATTATATCCCATAAAGTATAAGACGATGCTTATCTCCAACATTAACTAAAAATACAGTATCAACAAAAAAGCAACATGTCATTCTATAACTCAGGTTAGGAGAAATGCTCTCATTTGTTATTCTTACTGAATAAAGCAAACCCACCAGATGTGTCATTTCTGAATTCACTTCAATTGGCTCAGATTTTCAGACCAGCTGAAAAGTTTGTAATAAGAATAAACCTGCTAGGAATCAATAAAGTTTCATTTCCACTTCCAGCTTTTTTCTACATTTTTTTCTTCCAAACTATCTATCCAACCATCCACGGTCCACAGGACACTGAGAGCATGAATTTACTAGAGTTCGGAGAATGCATTTGGAAGCACAGCTTTCTTACTTATTCTTACAATTTTCATTGTTAGAGTATATCTTTTAGTATAGAATTCTTAGAGTTTTAATACATTCTTCCTACTAAATGAGCAAATAATTGACCTACACTAACCCCCCAAATGGATAAAATGTAATATTGATGCTTGTGTGCCTCACCTTTTAAATATGTTACCATCCTTTAACAGAAAGAAAATCAAATGAAGTAGGCAGATGGTTTAAATTGTTTAAAACTTTTGACATAATTTCTGCAAAGGAAGATAGCACCTATTGTCTAAAACCAATTTGTATACAAGTTATTCATCACGTTTCTTATTCGCCATTGTCAAAACTAAGATCAGATATTAGAATACATTTATACATAAGCCTATGAATCAGGAATAAATTATATCAAATGTTTATTTAATCCTATGTAACCTAAAAAGAGCGACTACTTAAGGTATGTGAATATGATTTTTCAATATAAATAACTATTAATCACTTACTACAATTGAAGGAATATATTAAAAATAATTTTATTTATTATTTATTTCAATAACGATTCTCTAATATAGATAAAATAATGACAATTTTATAGCTTAGAAAGCTAGGGTTGCTGGACAAGCTTTCGTTACTCCATTTCTAGGGCTTTTGCAGAGCTTCATAAAATGCACAGGCTTCCTGATTTAACAGTCAAATAATAATCAAGGTCTTGCTTCTATGATCAATCATTGTATAGCCTTAAGCAATTCACAACTACTCTGTGCTATTGTACCTGTCCTAAGAAAATTATAATTCATTTACCCATTCTTTCTTCCCTATATTATTCATTGATTCATTTATTCAATCAATCAATATTTATTGAGCATACAGTATCTATTTAGCCTAGTCCTTGCTCTCAAGATCTAGAAGTATAAGAGGCAAATCCTGCCTTAAAAGACTCCAATGTATTGGAAGAGACAATTTAAAAGTCTAATTGCAATGCAGGGAGATAAATGCTGTAATAGTGGCATGCACTCGATTCTAATTAGAACACAAGGAAGGTGCATTTAATTCAGTCTCAGTCTTTTATCTGGAAAAGCTTCCCAGAGGTAGTACCATTTGAACTGAGTAGTTGTGATACAATACCCTCAAGCTAGTATCCAGTCCCTAAAGTAAAGTCATTGCTTGTAGCACTCAGTAAAATTTTCCCTTATCATCTTCATTTGCTGGGTCAATTAAAATAAGCACTTAGCTCTTAACAAGGTCCATTTTTGGTATTGAAAGATGGATGAGGAGTTACTGCCCCTTTATTACCCTCTTAGTTTTAGACCCAGAGGACATAATAGGAAAGAAGAAATCAGGCATATGTGTCCTTCTGATGAGGAACAAGTGAATGAAATAAAGGAAAAAGCTCTTTGATATCAGGACAGAAAGTAAGCTATCAATGAGCACGAATTTCTTAGATGCTATAAAGTTTAGATTCTATATGATTCCATCATCCATCCTCCTAAGCTTTATCCTCACTGGCCAGTTTCTCATAATTAGAGAAAGGAAACAATTTAAGATTGGCCAATTCCTCAAGTTTATGAGATTGAAGACAATTCCAGACAGACTGTCTCTAGTCTTCTGATAAATAGGCTGATAAATAGAGTTTCAGGTCCTCAGCTTTCTTCAATCCTTGGCATTGCAAGTGGCTTAACATTTCTAGAAATTCAGACTTCCTATTGTATATTCCAGTAAAGAGGAAGGAGAATGAAAGAAAAAAAAATCCTCAAAAGCCTTATTTCTGAGTCAGCGCCCTTAAATAGCCTTTCTGAAATTACCACACAATACTTCTATTTACATATTATGCAGGCACTTCTAGTTACAAGTCAAGTAATAGTAACAGAAGTAGTAGTAGTCATCATCTTGGCAATGTAGTTTGGAATCAGGATATGTTTTAGGGGCAGGGTCAGCAAAACTTAGTAGTGATGTGCATATGAGAATTGAAGAAATCAAGGAATTAGGGTAACTTCCAGGTTTTGGACCTGAGAAAATGGGTGTCTATAAATAACATTAAAATTGAGAAGGAAAAAACAGATTTGGGGTCAGAGAGAAAACCCATAATTTTTGTTTTGATATTATTAAGTTTGCAGTGCTTATATATGTGTTTTTAAAAGTTGGTATAAATTTAAGAGAGAGGTTAAGATTAGGTTTACAAATTGAGAGTCATTCATATAATGATATTTAAAACCATGGAACCAGATGAGATCACCAGGGAAACAAAGTGCTGGGAAATAATTCTCCAAGACAGTTCTTTAGTTTTTTGTTTGTAACTTTTTCAAGGATGTTTGTGAAGTAAATTGCCTTGGAAGATAGAGGTAGTGTATCAACCTGGAGCAGAGATTAAATTTGCTTCCTGACCCAGATAATAAAAAGAATGACTCCACCCCAGACAGAAGTTGGGCATATTGGCTAGTAGCCTTTAAAACATCAGTTCAGGGGTTTTCTGAACATGTGGTGGATTTTTACAATAGCATCCACCTGGGTCACTTCTGCATTATCCCTGTGGGCCTTGGAGGAAAGGGGAAAATAATGGAAACATGAAGCTCCTGCTACCTGTTATATCATGAGCAATAAAGTCCTTTGTCTATGACTCAGGAGTTTGGTGTCTTTTGCCAGCATCTATAGAATTTTGGCAAGCCAATTTGTTAGCTTGCAATTAAGGTAAAACTTCAGAGTCTTCACAGTTTTTAAAAATATAAAGAAGAGAAAAAGAGTAACATCTTGAACTAGCCAACATGTACAGGTCAAGAGAGATTGAGAATCCAGGAAAGGAAAATAAGAAGGAGTAGCCAGTCATATCAAAACAAACAAGAATTTATTTTACTTTTTTTCATGGAATCCTATATTTAAGATATATATTTCAAATAGGATGAAATTTTTGTTCTGATGTCAACTGTTTGGAAAGATAATTGACCACTGGATTCAGCAAGTTTTAGGAACTAGTTAAGGAACTTAACTAGACCTACGACTAGTAGAGATTTATGTTGAGAGATTAATAATCTATACCACTGTCTATAACTTATTTATGTATATGTGAAGAAGCAATCTCTTTAATAAACAGTGCTAATGCCACACAAATAATACAGATATTTATGGCCATCTGGGAAGGTTATTTTTTAAACCTTTTTATTTTGACATAATTATAGATTCACATGCAGTTGTAAGAAATGATATAGAGAGATCCTATTCTACTTCACTCAGTTTTCTCCAGTGTTAACATCTTGCATAACTGTAGTAAAATACATAACCAGGAAATTGACATTGAAAAAAATTCATTGACCTTATTCGGATATCACCAGTTTTACATTCATTTATGGGTGTGAGTGTATTTAGCTCTATGCAATTTTATCATATATGTAGATTTATGGGATCACCATCACATAAGATTCAGAACAGTTCCATCACAAGAATCCCTTGTGCTACCCTTTTATAGCCATAGTCATCACCTTCCTTCATCAAATAAAAATTAGCCAAATGAAACAGAGAAAGAGAGAAGTGGGCAGAGAGAGAAAGTTATGTGGCATGAGAATGTGTGACAGGCATAAAAAACAGTAACTTTAACTCTCTGTTGTTAATTTATGTTCCTTTGCTTTATTATGAGTATACTTATTTGCTTTGTTTTGGGGGGGAGAAAAATTTGTATGGTAGATAGCTAGATAATAGATGGATGAATGATCAATGGCTCAAGCAATAAAATAAGTACTTTTGAAATTTTCAGCCTCTTATTTTTATCAGTTGTAATCAATCCTCAGCAATTTGCTATATATATGTTAAGTGCCTTCCATTTATTTAAAAAAGCTAAGTTCCGATAAACGAAGACTATATGATCAATGCAAATACCATCTTTTATCCTCTCCCAGATAGCTGGTTATAAATCATGATATGACTGGATCCAATGGTGTGATTTAAATGACAGTGCTTTGTAAATAGACCACTACTATATAAATATTTTTATTATATAACTTAGAAAGGAATATATTCCATAAGTCAGATAAAAAGCCATGTCAGTTCAAAGTGAGAGAGAAAGAGGGAGAGAGGATACTTCGCTGGAAGATAGAAGAATATAGTACAGAAGCCATAACTCACATCTCCAACTTTTCTTTCCTCCTGCCCAAGGGAAGTTCTCTTTGACATACAGCAGGGAAATAAGATTGGACAGCTTTTCTTGTGTTCATCTAGTTCAGAATCCTTCTTAGCACTGATAGTCTTTTGCCAGTGATACCAAATTTTTCATCAACAACATTCCTGTATGTCTGGTCACCAGATAGAACCCAGATTCATGATTAACTACTATTCTACTGGAGTCGGTGAGGAGATGAAGTGAGAAGGACCTCCAATTCTATATTTCTCTGACCCTTCAGTCTCCTCTGAGATTATCAAACCATGTTGTACAGAAAAATGGAACAATTCCAAAGGGAAAGTACAATGGAGAAGTAAGAAATTAGTCTCTCCCTACTGTAGCCTACACCTTAGGTCTCAAAGGAAAGGAATCTTTGAGAGTTCTTCTAATCCATCTGCTCCTCTCTACCTAGGTTCGCCTTCCTCGGCTTTATTCTCTCTTTCCCTTCTTCAAGTCTCTTCATCCAAATCTCTACCTACACTCCTGGAAACACAGCTTCTTCTCCTGTAAGAGGAAATCTTGTTCTCTTCCTGCACTAGATTTGAGTTGGTCTATCAGAAGGAATCCCTGAATTTCAGCAATGATGTCTTTTTACTCCCCAAGTTTACAAATGAGTCAGGGACTCTAGAGCCCCTTCTGTAAGGTCTTTATGGATCATCTGGTCAGGATCTCTATTCTCCCAGCCATGTCAGGTAAAGATATGCCAGTTCCCTTAAAGTTTCTGTTCAGTTATGCACATGCACATTTCCAAGTATAAATATTAATTTTCACGGATGATACAGTTTACATCCTTATTAAAATTTTTTGTTTTATCAGTTAACAAATCAACTGGCCCTTTTTCTAAAGTCATGAGGTCCACTTAATATAAAGATTAACCTCAAAAGCTTCTCCCTTTGCAGACAGTCCTGCTCTGGTATAAAATGGCAGTGGAGAAGGGGTAGCCTGTTCTTCTCTTTACAGTTGCCTTATGACCTGATGTCAAAGATGGGCTATAGGGGCTTCCCTGGTGGTGCGGTGGTTGAGAGTCCGCCTGCCGATGCAGGGGACATGGGTTCGTGCCCCGGTCCGGGAAGATCCCACATGCCGCGGAGCGGCTGGGCCCGTGAGCCATGGCCGCTGAGCCTGCGCGTCCGGAGGCTGTGCTCCGCAACGGGAGAGGCCGCAACAGTGAGAGGCCCGCGTACCGCAAAAAATAAAAAAAGATGGGCTATAGAAATGGAGCAGGATTAGCATTCCTCGAAGGTGAAAAACATGAGCACCCACATATAAAATCAGAAAGTTGTGGGAATTACAAGGAAGCAGTGAATAATTCTGTTTTGCCAGATGATAGTGGCATGGAAAACAGTGAACTCAAAACCTAGGAAACAAGTCGAATTACTGAAAACTTTTATAGAAAAGACAAGATTATAATTAGTCTTTAGGAACCCAAAGGAAGCAGCATGCATGGAAAAGGCTAAAAAGGACTGAAGTAAAGTGAAACTGGACACAGTGAGATGATTAAAACAATCCTGGTGAGAGAGCCCTGGAATATCTTTCGTTCATATTACCCCCAAGACAAGAAATGTCTTTCTACTGAATAGGAATACAAAATAATGACTGAATTTTATAGCCAGATTCTGAACAAGTAAACATACAAAACAAAACAATATGAGAGCTAGGGATTTTGCAAATTGTTAACTTTCCCAGAATACCAAGATATAACCTTTTAATATATTAAAGGAAAAAAAAAGATATTATCTGAAATATTTATCTTTATTTTCAGATAGCACCCAGGTCTTAAGAGAATATGGTGAGGCATGCTAATCAGTTTAGATAAACTTGGTAAAATATATTTTGATTCCTTTGGTTTATCCGATATGAACACTGACATTCAAGTGTACTACTGTAATTATTGAGCTATAAATAATATATTCTGTACTGCTATAAATATGTTAGGGGTTTATAAAATTCCTATTCTTGCTATGAAAATTATAATAAAAGTTGCTAAAATATATTACTCATAATAACTTTAAAGCAATGAGTGCTTTTTGTTCCATTTTACAGATACAGAAAATGAGGTTCCCAGAACCTGGGTAAATTATCCAAGTTAATAAGGGGGGGGTGGGCAGAGCTGTGGTTTCAAAATGGTTCTGTCTCCAAACAGTGCTAACGTTTATAAGAAGAGTTATGTATCAAAATTGTTATCAAAGACATGTTAATTTTAAGACTTAGCAACTTCATTCAAAATATCAGTTTATTGGGCCTTCAAAGCAAAGACTCACTGTTATTAAAACCATCTGTGAAGCTGTTTAAAATTACAAACAGGAATAGATGCACTCTTCGTAGTATATTTGATTTAGTTCAGGAAGATATTTCCAATCTGAAAGAGAACCTGTGTTATCCAGTCTCAGGCTGGCAAACGCACAACATTGTTGCTCCTTCTTACTCCAAACGTGACTACTATTTAAATCCACCGCTCAATAATACACTCAATTATTTTGGGTGGATAAATCAGCAAAGCAAGAATTGGATCTTTCTCCTTACCCCCGTTTTTTCAGGTTCATTACTAAACTGCATCAGAAGATTTTTCCCATTTTCCTCCACCCTCTTAAGGGCAATTTATTCTAACTTTTCTTCAACTGAGGTAATACTTCTTTCTTTGAAAGAGAACTCTAGAAAACATTAAGACATAGGCAGACATTTTTCCATCAAGTCCAACTCATAACTTACAATGCGAGTCTTCCCATTCACCCTGTCATCCTTAACTATCAACATCGAAATGGGATTTCAGGTGAGGATCTAATACACAAATACATTAATGTATAAAGAATGTATTATATGCATTTTAATAGAAGGTAAAATGCCTAGGCCTCAGAAAAGGATTTAAATTATGGAATTTAGACCTTGGAAAGATAGGGAGAGCTCTTTTGGGAAACGGAATGCAGTATAGAGAGTAAAGTCATGGATATCTTTTTATTCCCTCTAAAGTCGCCAAACTATGCAGACAATTATATCCCTTAAAAGTAAATGAAGCCCTGGTGATTTCAAAGTGTTGACATAGGCTATTCCTGCTAGAAGAAACTTTGCTGACACACAGAACACTAAGTCAACTACAATAATTATACTTTTAAAACCTTAATCCACTTCCTCACAAGCCATCCAGATAATCAGTAAAACACTAGGAAATGAGCTTTAGGAGACAGCTGCCTCATCAGAACACTGATAACAGAAACACAACTTTAATTTTAAAAACTAAGAAAAGCTTGATAGAAGTTAGCTGAAAATAAACCATATGTAGGACAACATATGAAATCTATTTTATGACCCATGAACAGTGGTCAATGAACTCTTTTAATAGAAGAACCATGTTTTTATCATTGAAAATATACTTTCTGTGTGTAGAGCATTTCTTATGCCTCTTCTCACATCAGTTAGGCTCATTTTTTTTGCTTCAGCCATTGCTGTGGAACCCAGTTGTACACAAATGCAACCCAACCTCACCTAGCTTGAGCTAATATGATTGGACCTCTTGTTTTCTGCCCTGGGGCATATCCACCACCATCATACAGGATTCAGTAGCTCAATTAAACATTCTAGCCCATGCATAAGACAAAGCTGGAGGTATGAGGTGTTTACGCTCCGTAGGGTAACCCCTGACAAATGGCGGAACTGAATGGAGGCAATACAAATAGTCCCTCATTCATGTCTCAGGCAGAGATGTAATGCTGAATAGAGGGCCTCGAGTTGGGTTGAGGCCCAATCACCCTCAGTGGTAACCAGCTGAATGGTGTATTCTTGAATAGCTTTCTCTCCTTCCCTGTGTCATTCTTTCTAGATCCCCTTCTTGTTTGTAACCAGCAAATTTCTTGCACACAAGGTCTATTCTCTCATTTGGAAATAGCTGGTTTTAGGAGTGTCCCTAATAGTAGCAAACAGACTGGTCACTTGTCCAGCGACCTAAAGAAGAAAGATCAGAAGATGGAGGGCAAGGAGTTCTGGGAAAGAGACATTATGGATGGATGGATGGGAGTGGGTAAATGTGAAGATCTTTAAGCATATGTGAATTCCAACAAGAAAACATCTAGAGTAGAAGAGACAATAAACAACCAGTGCATAAGAACATATATCAGAAATACATAACAAACATGTCCCCACAAAGAAGAGCATGCTTTTCCAATAGAACTTAGAGCCTTGTTTGGTAGACATTTGAACCTGTAATTATAGGCACACTCAACACCTAAATGTCTATACATGTTCTCAAAGGGAAAGAAAATCCTGTAATGACTATTTCACAGCACCTGTTCCCTTTTTCTGCTGAAGGCATTAATTTTTGGCATGCCTGACACAAAATCTCTGAAAGTTTTAGAGATATGAGATGTGATGCCTTAGTGCACCTCCACACACACACTCACAATGTTATATTTCCTTGAATTATAGAAAAACACAAAGCAACATAGATCTGTGTGAGAAAATCTATGCAGGTTACTCACATTTAAGATTTGAAAGAAGGGAAGGATTATTGGGGTGAGATTAGAGATAAATTTCAAACTGGCTTTCAAAGGAAAGGAAGAATTTGCAAGAGCAAATTCAAGGGCAAGGGCAAAGTTAAAGGTACACAGGAAGAGATTAGCATGTGTGGTGGAAAAGGAGAGCTAATATGTACTGTGCTCTTTGGATGAGACAGGTTATATCCTTGGTCATACCCAGTCCATGCCCCTCTGCAACTGAAGTCCTACCCTTTGTCTTAGCCTCTCTCATTTCAAAAATTGTCAAATTTATTCTTATAGGTGCTCAGGTAAAAATTTGGGAGGGCTAGCTATCTATAAATCTTATGGGCTCTGCTTTCAATATATATCCTGAGTCTAGCACTCTCTATCACATCTACCACAAGTAGTCTCCTCTAACCCACAATCATGTCCCTCCTGGACAATTGCTACAGTCTCCCAGTCGGTATTACTGCACCCTCCCTTACTCTCCTATAGTTTCTTCTTCCACAAGAAGCCAGAGGAACAATTTCTTAAAATCCCAAGGCACATTGCGTTACTGTTCCACACAAAACTCTCTAATGGCTTCTCTTCCTGACTAAGAGTAAAATCCAAAATCTTTCCTATGGCTTCACAAGGCTTGGCACTCCCCCCATCCCCTCAGCTACCTCTCTAATCTAATCACTGACCACTGTCCTTTTGCCAACTTTGATCCAGACACGGTTGCCTCCTTGCTATTCTTTAAACCTGTCAAGCACACGCCTGCCTTAGGGCTTTTGTACTCACTTATTGGTCTCTCTAAAAAAAACACCACTCTTCTCCATATGATAACCACTTGGCTAGTTTCACTTTATTGGGTCTCAACTCCTCTCTCAAATACCACCTCCTGAGAGATATCTTCCATGATAACTACATCTAATATAGCAGTTCCATTTACTCTCAATGCCTTTACCTTGCCTTATTCTCCTTTAGAGAATTTATTACTGCCTCTAATGCTATGTATTTTTTTTATTATTTATCTCTTCTCACTAGAATTTCATCTCTATAAGAGCAGGGATTTTGTCTATATTTTCTTCATTGCTGTATGTCCAGAATCTACAATGGGATTTGGCACATAGCGGTTAGTTTACAAATATTAAGTGAATAAACATTACTTTAGTTCTTTCAAAACCTTATGAGATAGGTAGCATTCCCCATTGTGCTAAGAGGAAACTGTACACAGAAATATTAAATGCCTTTACCACAGTCAATAGCTAATAAGACTTATAATTCAGATTTATATGTAGGCTTCAGAGTCTACATTTTTAATGACTCCTTTACACTGCGTTTCGAGGATGGGACTATAAGAAGAGGAGGTATAAATGAGCAGAAGCTGCATATTAGCAAGTAGTAAAAGGTAAGGTTTGATAAATTATATTTTCACACTAGGACATAACATAAAATTCCCCACATTTAAATTCCTCATCTATTAATGCTTGACTCAGGGTTACAGGAAGTTTATTCCAACCCATAAATATAAATTTTAAAAGAAATTAAAGATAATTACTGCTGAGATTTTAAATGTTACACATTTTATTACTTTATTACAATAGCATGAAATAAATATCTTGAACATATCTTCCATTAAAAAGACTTCTAGGGCTTCCCTGGTGGCACAGTGTTTGAGAGTGCCTGCTGATTCAGGGGACACGGGTTCGTGCTCCAGTCCGGGAAGATCCCACATGCCGTGGAGCAGCTAGGCCCGTGAGCCATGGCCGCTGAGCCTGCGCGTCTGGAGCCTGTGCTCCACAACGGGAGAGGCCACAACAGTGAGAGGCCCGCATACCGCCAAAAAAAAAAAAAAAAAAAAAAAAAAAAAAGACACCTAGTATTTAAGTCTTGCAATTTCCCACAAGAAAAAAAATTAAGAGTAACAGATTATGCTATTGCCAGAGAAAAAAAATTACTGTAAATATAATTTAGGAACTACTATTTGCTAACAGCTGTTATTTGGAAGTGCCGATGTAAGAAACTATTCATTTCCAGAGTCAGTATCACACACTTCAGAATGATGTCAGTCAGCCTGATGAAGACTGGGGCTGTAATCTGAACTCCCATTATTAACTAGAGTCACTGCTAAATATTTAGTACTGAATGATTCTGCTAAATTGTGGTCATTTAGCTGAGAAAAATCATCTGAAAATGCTAGCATGCATGCAGGTGGTGTAACAATGACTAATTTTTTTAATCCTAAAACATTTGTTAAATAAATCAATAAACTGTTAGAAAACTTAGAAGCTATTCTCAGTTACACTGGTAACTATAAGGTGTTTTTTGTCAGTGTTTTTTCATTTATAAAATAGGACAATTTAATTAAATGCCTTCATTTTTTGCCCTGGTCACATGCTCTGCATGCTTATCTAGACTCTGAAGTACACAATTTCTTATACTGAAGTGTCTTTAGAAGCCATTCTTTACTC
The DNA here is from genome assembly GCF_011762595.2 of Tursiops truncatus. Taxonomy (NCBI): domain Eukaryota; kingdom Metazoa; phylum Chordata; class Mammalia; order Artiodactyla; family Delphinidae; genus Tursiops; species Tursiops truncatus. Next base: position 55,730,165 of record NC_047035.1, on the reverse strand, counting down.
TCCAAATTTCATCAGTAGCTAATGTTTTTTTAGTTGTCCCAAGAAAATCAGCTTTGTCTCTGCATAAACACGATAAGCTTCACTTGGGCTTAAATTCTGTTTGATCATTCTTTGTAACTCTAACAGCACAAAATTCAGTAGTCTATGATTTGTTAAAAAAAAAAAAAAAAAGGTGAATATTAGCTTTTCTTAAGTTGCTCTATATGAGGAGAAAGGTAGCCAAATGAGATTTAATTTAATTAGCGCCTATGAAAGGAGGCCTAATATCTCTTAATTGGAATGGAATAAAATGATATACATACCTAAAGAGTTGGTATGTAACAAATCTCAGCGTGATGCTATGTTAACAGTTTGAAAACAATATACAGAAAAGAGAATCAGTGATCTTAAAGATAATTAATAGAAATTTCCCAAACTGAAATGCAAACAGAAAAACAATGACAAAAACAGAACGTTCAAGAACTATGGGAAAATTGCAAAAGGTGTAGCATACACATGGTTGGAATACCAGAAAGAGAAGGAGCACATAACAGAGTTAAAGAAATCAATGAAGTAAAAATGGACAATTTTTTTCTAAAATTAATAGTAGACCATTCATCCAGAAAGCTCAGAAAGTACCAAGCAAGATAAATATTTTAAAAATCTACATCTAGGCATATCATATTCAAATAGAAGAAAACCAAAAACAAATAGCATCACACTACTGTATTAATCCTCGTTCTGGTCTAAAAAGAGGTTTCTAAACATTTTCAAAAAGAGTGCCTTCTTGAGATTAAATCTGATGGAAACTCAACTGTAAAACATAAGAATGTGTAACAGAAGAGCTGCACTTGTGTAAGGGAAGTTTGATATGGGAAGGATAACACTGCGGACTTTCTGTGCACACACCCATATTCTAGGACAGCTCTGTCCAATAAAACCAAGATGTGAGCTATATGTGTTATTTCAAATTGCCTAGGCACCACCATCTTGGTGAGTTTCAGTGTCTTCCTGTTGATGATTTTTCAGCAGTTAGTTGTGATTCTAGTGCTCTCACAAGAGGGAGAGAGTGCACAGCCTTCAACTCTGCCATCTTCTACATACCCATGTTCTTCTAAACATAAGTTTTTGAAATTAAATTGACTAGCCATTTTTAACTTTTGACTTAAATTAAGTAATGTTAAAATTCTAACAAAATTAAAATTTTATGTAAAATAAAAAATTCTGTTCCATAGTTTCACCCGCCACATTTTAATTGTTCAATATTTATGTATGGCTAGAAGCTGTCATATTGGACAATGAAGTTCTAGAGTTTCACAGAATACACTTTAAAAACCACTGGCCTAATCAAAATATTTCTCAAGACTATCATTCAAGAGACTAATACCTTGCTCACCAAGAAGCATTCTTCTTCGTATTTGGCATCTGGGTGCACTGATAAAATCTTGTTCCTAGACCTATAAGGTGGAATTTCAGACCAGACTTAGTTAAATTCACTGACATAGTAATATCCTGTGAAGTATCTTGGAATCCAGCTAGTTAACTAAAATTGCCCTGGCAATGTTCCCTTTCAGCATGCAATATTACTTTCAATATGTCAACATAACATCACTCTGAGATTTGTTCATCACACAGATGGCAGTGTCAGCTCCTTAAATTAATCAGCCTACCCCAAAAGACATAATAAGTATGAAATAGATTGGGCAGGAGTTATTCTCCAAAGGCTTGTCAATCCACCAGCTTAAAGCAAAGCTGATCACTGCTCTAATAGTTGCAAGTAGTTGCTGAAGATAGGCAAATAACTCCCAGATGGACTGTTAAAAGGAGGAAGAACTGAATCTGCAAAAGCATAATTGCAAAGTGCATTATAATTTCAAGTAATGTAGAGCCAATAGAGGGTACAGTAATATGAAGTGAAGCAATCAAATGAAATTAATGCTATCTTAACTTAGGTTACTGTAGTTCGTGAACTGTGAAAAGTAATTCTTCAGGAAGCACTAAATCTTGAAAATGGTGGGAATCTTTACAAGGATGGGCTTCACTTGGAATTTTAACTGGTAAAATCTTGGATACTGGACATGGATCTATTAGTAAAGGAACAGAGAGGAGGAATTCACTATGGAACACTCTTCTTTCTTTCCTCTTCTTTTCTGTCTTGGTCCTTCTATAACCATAGAGAGTGCAAATGAACTTAGACATGGCGACTTAACTTGCATTTATTTCACTTGAACACAATCTCCCTCAGTTATCCCTGTGTTTTACATAAATTTATAAGTATTGTGAAAAGAAGTTCCACTTAATGGAATTAGAAATCATATAGTTTAGATATAAGAGGAACAATAATAGATTTCAAAGATTAGATAGTATCCATGTGATTTCATTTGCTCTATTATAATCATAATTTTCCCCTAGCCATTTTGGACACTTACATCAAATAACAAATCCATGCACTACTTTAACATTAGAGTTACTTTTTAAAAAAGTAATAATTACAGTATTTGATCATGTCACCTACTTCTCATAAAAAGAATAAATTCCCCCCAAATCCTGAGTAGCATGGTCAAGGCTTTTCACAATATGTTTTTAATTTTTCTTTCCAGATATATCTTCCATTCTAATCTATGTACCCAGGGGTTAAACCCAAAATATATAACAGCTATGGTAAATTTAAAAATTGATCCTAGACATCTTTGGTCTGAACCAGGCTCTTTGAGATCCTCTGCTATGCCAGGCAAGTTTTCCTTTAACTGTTAGATCCTGAGAGGTACACTGAATCCCAAGAACTGTCCCAAGCTGGACGAAGCAGAGTGACATATCTGAAGGTCTAGGGCTGTGACTATTTATCAGATGAAATCACAGCATTTCAATATTTTAACACCCAGAATGTATCGTTGTGTATCAGCTGAATGTCTGAAATTCACCTTGAATTACAAATTTCCAGCTTCTAACCATTCCTCATGCATGGGATCAAGAAAGAAAATATTTCTTGAACTGAGTGAAATTAAACTATGCTATGAATTTTCTTATTTCTCAATGTTTGCTCATAAGATTTCTCTTAGATTACTTTTTAGTTTTTCCACAATCTACCTTCAACTCATCTTTTGTGAATCAGCTACAACACCAGCTCTGCTCTTAAGCCTTCCCAGAATCCTATAGTTACAATTAAAGGCTGCCTTCTCCTCAGGATAACAATAATTAAAGTATACCCCTAATGACAGCTACCATAGGAAGACTTTAATTATGCTTACTTCTAAATGTGTTATGATAGTGTTTCTGACTTATTCACTTTGTAAATCTATAATGGGAGCCTAGCTGAGTGCCTTTCCATAATAATAGTGCCAAATAAAGAAATTTAAGAGGAGGCCACAAATACTGGATGAGTAACCATATTGAAAATTTATATCCATTCAAGAGTGTACAAATAACTCTTTTATGTATATTAAACCTAATGAGTTTATTCTCTCAGGAAAAGATAAACAATTGCAAGCACAAAGAAGAGAAATGCAGAACTAAGTTCTTCTCTTTAAGATGAGAGCTATATGCTAGTACTAAGCCCAATTTTTATACTTTTGTATTTCACCCTCAAACTACTTTAATAATTCAGAATGGTATAATTTACTTTCAATAGTGGAATAAATACTGTAATGACCCTTCTACTGGAAAGGAAAAGAAACATAATTTTTTTTGCATTGTAATACTGTTTTTTTCTTGACTTCCTGCTGAATAGGTCATCCAAGGGCAAGATCAAGTAACTTGAAGTCAAACTTTGTTAGTGCAGTGATGTCAATTTGCAAGAAATCTGTAAATCTCATTATGCTTTCTTTTCAAGATGATCTTCCTATAACTCCCATTTTGCTTTTATATTTTCACATATTTTATGTATAAAGATTCACTGAAAACTATAAGAATTATTCCAACTTTAGGGCAAAATTGCTCTTTTAGCTCCATACAGAGAAAGAACATGGCAACCTCATATCCATTACAGGCTTACTTTCCACCTCTCTTTCAAGATATTCACTGCATCAAAGATTAGAACTCACTTTTGAACTAAAGTCCATAAATGCAATACACAGTTCCTATTCTAGCCAGTATATCCTCAGCTTCTTATTTATTTGGTTCTAAGACAGAATATGGTAATTCATTAAAAAGTGCTCTATCTTTTCTTTCTCATTGATTCTTCATTTGTTTCCAATCTCTGAGTTTCCCAGCTCTCTGTTATAAATGTCTAAGGGAAATGTGAATGATCAATCTCTTATTGCTACTTTCCATTTTCTAATTTTTGACTTTTCATTTCAATGTAATACCTTTTAATAAGGACTATTATATACCTGCATGCAGTTTCCACCAGCCTAGTTGGTAGAAGTGACTTACAGTGTTCGTTCTATCATCCATACCAAGAAATTTCTTTACCATACCTGTGCCTCCTTCCCCTTTCACCTCTGATACATACACACACCAAATAAGGGAACAACTAATGTTCCCCTAAAAAGTCTTTCAATATCTCATTTTGTCAATCCTTTTGTTTCACTATGATATACTGTTACTAAAGTAGTTACAGGGGCAAGTACATAAGCTAGTGAATCTTTTCTAAAGTTGGTGCACATGTATTCTTTAGTTTTTAGTTCATATTTTCACTGAAAATTAATGGAATCACAACATATTTGGTATATTTTTGTAGCTCATTTCATGTATATTTAACTTTCATGTTTTCAACAGTTTAAATTATTTTTATTTTTATTTCTCTGAGGCATTTAGAAAACAAAGTGAGAAGGTTGGTGGGAGGGAACACCTTACAATAGATTTATGTTTGGGTAGCAAAGTAGGAACTAAAAGGCATTTTATGTCTAACTCATATTATTTTTGCTGCCAAGTTAAGCCTTTCTCCACTTGTTTGTTAAGATGAAAATAATTTAAATTATTCTCTAAAGACATGTGCCAATGTAGAAAACGTTAAAAGTTTTCCTGGAACAGATACATTTTCTTCCATATTCCATCTTCTATACTTTCCATATACTTTATCCTGAAAAGTGACAAGAGAATAAAAGAGACTCTAAAAATTATTTGTACCAGTGAGTGCACTAAAACAAATGAACGCTTGTTAAATCTTGGTCTTGAAATTTTTTTTTTTTTTTTTTGGTACACAGGCCCCTCACTGCTGCGGCCTCTCCCGTCGCGGAGCACAGGCTCCGGACGCGCAGGCTCAGCGGCCATGGCTCACGGGCCCAGCCGCTCCGCGGCATGCGGGATCCTCCTGGACCGGGGCACGAACCCGTGTCCCCTGCATCGGCAGGCGGACTCCCAACTACTGCGCCACCAGGGAAGCCCTTGGTCTTGAAATTTTATGAAAAAGCATAAAAATAATTTATATAGATATGGCTATAATTACAGATTACAAATGTCAAAAAATTTTCTAGCCTCAAGTCTTCCTTAAGACCCAAAAGTGATACATTATAATTTTCCTTCTAGCAAAAAAACTAGAAATTTCAAAAATTACTCTTGCTTAATCTTTCCAGTGGTTTACAATACAAGTCAGAAAAAATAATTGTTATGACTTACACAAGTTCTTTCTGCTATACTTTAAACTTTTAGCTTCTTGTTTTTTACTGAGATGGAGACAATCACCACCCTCCTAGAGTATTTTATTAGATACTTAGACGAAATAAAACAATTACCTAGGCATCTTTGTTTGTTTTATTTTAGTAGGCCCAATATTCGTATTTTGACAGCAATCCCCTGGACACTTTCTCATTCATCTTCTGATTTCACACTTTTTCACTGCATACTGACTTAGGAGTGAAGGCAGATTTCTCTTTTAGAAGATTTACGGGTGTTTTATTTTGTTTTTGTGTTTGAGGTCCAGCTAGTTGAAGACATCTCATCCCACAGGAATGGGTTAATCTATAAACATATTTTGAATGCTTTTTCCCCCTCTTTGTTCTTACCCGATTTTAACTCTTATACCCCACCTCATTATAGAAAGCAATGAAAAGAACATTTTAAGAAACACCTTTTCCATTTTTTATGGAAGCAAAGAAAAGGAAAGAGATTACCAACAGTTTATGACATTTCCTAAAAACAAGTCTAGTCTAATCAAGACATTTAGCTTCCAGGTAATGCCCAGGGCTCTAGATTCTCAACATTCAGAAACAATGTGTCTGATCAGGACCCAAGGGACCAGCCTGGCTTACATACAATCTGTAGGCAGCTGGACTAGCCTGAGGATAAATTTTGATATTCAAGTTCACTTTGCAATGGATCTAGGTGTCTTAAATCTCTGTAATGTTTTTGAAATTACCTAAATTTCTCAAATTGTCTCAGAAATGAATAAAATTTCCTTGATTTGCTTTACCCTGATAGCAGATCCTTGATTCTTTCCATCCCATGTCCAGTTTTCTAAAATGTACTGGAATTAGACAAGTTTCCCAGACAAGGATGTGACAAGTGCAATCAGTAGACTGTAAGTATATCAGAACTAAGGGCTCAATAAATACTTAAAAAAATAATTTATTGTATATATAGTTTCAATTTATAGTGCCAGAATACAAAGACCCAGAATAGGCCTTTCATTACAGGCATATACACCAATATACAGTGACACCAAGCACGTGAATTTTTTAAGCTGACAAAGGAAATTACCATTTCTACCTGATTTCTGAAATAGGAGTCATGAAAACAAAAATACATCTCCCACCATTTAATAACTTTGTTTGAAATACATGTCTTGAGCTTGTCTTTCAACAAACTGGGAAGAACAATTTCTCTTCTATATTGGGCTCTATCTTCTGTCTTGGTGACTTTGTATCTTTCAAGCCTTTCTTACTCCTTCTTGCTCCCTAGCAATTTCCTCACTTGGCAACACTCTGGGAAGGCCCAGATATTTTCCTGTTTGACAGACCAAGGTACCTTTATTCTGTCATCTTAGGGAAAGTGTTGAGTAAATGAATGGATACAGCTCAATGTGATTTTCTCCCAAATGATTAAAACAGATAAAGTATATAAAGATTTATGAACTGTAGAGTTCATTCATTCAACAAAAATGTACTGAGTCTATTATCTACCAAACCATATGTATTCCCATAAGTATGATCCACAAAGAACATTTAGGTTAGGAAGATTACCATTGAATAGAATGTTTTGGAAAACATATTAGTACCTTTCAAATTTATTACAAGTGTTAATGCTTCACACATGAAAAATCTATGTATAATATCATAAATGTGTATAGTTTATAGTTAAAAGGGAATTCTTTCCTTATTATCTTGCAAATAAGTATCACAGAATATTAGGGCTGAAAGAGGCCTAGATATTACTAGGTCTTACAGTTTAACACATGAAGATATCAGGTAGAAAAGGTAAATGTTACACAATTAATTATTGAAAGACTTGGAACTTAATCTCACATCTCTTGATTCCAAGCCCAAATTCTCTTGCAAAAATAATAAAAACAATGTTTTCTAACAGGCTATTTTATGATACTATATGCTATTTCTCAACAATAATTTAAAATTATTAACAATGAGATTTTTTTTCATGACTCTCAAAAGTACACAATTTTATCAGCATTACCCTGGGTAAAAAATTCAGAACAAAATTTGGACTAATAGTAGTCTATAGTTCAATGAAAGTATTTCATATTTTAAAAGCCTTTCTGTTGTTATCAGTTTAAATAAGGTCAAACCTTACACATTGCTTTGGTATCAGTAGACTTTTTATTTTTTTAATGCTACTGTTAATATAGGAGGTTCAATCTGATTGACAAGGATAGGGGAGCATGAGATGCCCTTTGAAATTACTTAATTTTCTCTTTTTAAGTCAAGAGAGAATTAATCATAGTCTTTATTTAGTAGAGAAGGTAGATCATCGACCTTTCTATTGCAACAGTCTCACCTTATGACCCAGCTGAGAATCTTGCTCCACAATTAACTATGTTAACATGGGGCAGCACAGAGTTACCATGCTCTGTCATATGAGAAGGCACATGTCTTCCTATTTGGGAACATTTTCCTGTGCTGAGTAGTCTTCGTGCCATTTAGGTTAATGAATTATTACCATCTAGGTAAACTACTGGGACTTTATAATAAACATGAACTTCGTTTGATCTTCTCTCAAAATTAAGCCATATATATTTTTTATTTAAAATTAATTTCCTCTAGGATTATGAGAAATATTGTTGATGGCATTTGATATCCAGACGTCTTTACCTTTTAATACCATATAACAGCAAAGCATCATGGAATTAGATTCCTCATCTTATGAATAATTAAGCTCCTTTTTTACCAATCTAATTTGTCTCAATACTGAAGTCTCTAGATTTAGCTACAAAAAATCTAAAATTATCAAGACAATTATGCAGCAGGAAAGAGCTAATATTTCTAGATATTTAGGTGAAGCAAAAGGTGAGCAAAATTTAGGTTAATGAAAGTCAAACTCAAAATGAAATCAAAGAACTCAGAATCATAATGGTGTAATTGAAGGAATTTCAAGAAATGAAATATATGTATTTTCTCACAACCATTACAATGATAAAAATAAAGTATTGCTCCATTGACAATCACATCTTGACTACTATGCAATGCTTGGCGATGTATTTGCTCAATTAATCTCATTATAATTTTTTTATGAAATACTCATCAATAGGTATATAATACTATCATGTGAAACTTATAGGCTTAATTTTAAAACATATACATTTAAAAAAGAAAATATTTTACTGATGCTATATGTTTATATATAATTATCATATATAAATAAATATATATAATATTGATGAGAAAGTAATTTTATTATATTCAAGAAGAAAAATATTAGCTGTTAAAATATTCTTGTTAGTTTAGTAGTAAAAAACAAATCAGTAAATTAAGGGAAATATGTATAGATTAGCAGAACATTTTAAAGAAAAAGAACAGCTCTACTGTAGACCTAGGAAAACAGGGGCTCCTGTTCTGGACCCCGTCTTTAGAGTTTCCAGTTCTGACCTTACCCTGGCCATGCCTCTCCCCACTGGGTGAGGAGTCAATGCAGCCAATGGGATGTGCCCACATTAAGCCTTTTACCTAGTCTAGGCCATGCTCTGGATTCTAAGACACTGGAATATCTGCTCAAATTGACTATGTTCATTTCTAGGGCCTATGCAAGTTTCTTTCTGATTCTGTCTTCTTGAGGAACAATGAAGCTGTTCATATGCCTAGCCATAGGTTACACTTGATCTTTTGTGTTACACACAATTACTGTCAAATGCAATGGTAGATTGGTAAGCAAAAGGAGGAAGGTGGAAAATGAGTAAGGATAGTGCAGACATTCACAATGTACAGTTCTTATCTTTTCTACCAGGAGACAAAACAAAAATCCCTCTCTTTGCCTCATTGGCATCCACTATCATAATCTGATGATTAGTTTGTCATAAATTGCCTTAAGGTATGATGTGTTATCCTTTGCTGAAATCATACTTTAATTTTAACTAGAATTACCAAGTTTTAACTCAGGGGTCTATATATTATGAGAATCTGTGAAGTCAGGGATTTTTTAGTAGCCCTTCATATCACACTAAATAATGTTATGATTTGTAGACAGCCAGAAAGCTCTAGGAAAAGTATCTACTAGACTGCATTGCCTTGACAAAGTATAATAAAATATGCTGTCTCTTTCTGCATGCTAAATGCCTTGCTGCACTTATTTTTCTTAGTATGATGGTTGGCATTTTACGTCGGGCTTTATTTTGTGTACAAAATGAAATCCACATGTATTAGGTGTCATTCTCAAAAGTCTTCATATTTTTTGAGTTGATCAAAGAATCGTATTAACAGATAGTCCCCACTGTTCTAAATTATACTGTATGATAATTGACCACAGTTGGAGTTACTTGTAATGGCTACAATACAAGAGCAATTAGTGAGCAGTAACACTTACAGAGAGAGCAACATGTGCTGCAAGAAAGTGCTTTTAGATCAATACAGCTTTTAAAATCTTCTGAATTTTAGGGGAGAAGAAGAACCTGTGATGAACAGAGAATGTTCAACCACTTATAAACATTCCCATCACAATAATATGAACATGCCAGGGTGCTGGTACAGAAAGAAGTTCTGGTTTAATTGAGGAAAGGTTATATTTCTAATTATGTATAACGTTTTAACTGGTATTTACTTTATAAGACAGTGCTTGAATAGTGAGCAAACTGTATAACCAAAGGTAGCTTCTCTGGTCAATATTCTCATCCTTTGCCCCTACTCAGGAAATTTCCAAGTTAAAGGAGAATTAAATGGCATAACTTCCATTTTGTCTCATCAAATTAATTTCTACTATAGCTTATGTTGGAAATAAAGAAGGCAAAATGGAAGCTGAATGTATAACTTGTAGATTGGACTCAGTCAATAATGACATTAAAAAATTTAATAAAATTAAGTTTGCCCTGAAAATGACTACATTTTTTATTTTAGATCTTAATTTGAATATTATTATCTAGGCACATAAATTGGTTTAATCTAAGGCATAAAGATTTCAAAATAAAAGTTTACTCCAGCATAGGGATATGTCTATGCCCATTAAGGTTTTGTTTAATGATGATAACCTTCAGGTAAATTATTAATAGCTTTAAATGAAATCCAGTATGATGCAATTATACTTGATTACTTGATTACTTTTACATTTACTAAAGGATTGAAATAAAATAATCTTAAGTTCAGGAAAATATTGTTTGACAATATTAGAAACTTTCGTATTACACAATCTAAAACACAAGTGGGGCATAAGTACTCCTTGACTGATATGGATAAATGTTAGAATATTATAAAAGTCCAAATGATGGGAAAAACTTTTAATATTTCTCATTCTTCACATCATGAAAGTATTCAAGTATATCCACATTTATAGTGGAACTCTTTTCCAAAGCACCAATTCTGAATTAGGTCAAGTGTCTGAAAAATAGTTCCTATAGATTATATTAAAATTACCTTAATAAGAGAATGGTCACAAAAGTCTCTTTTTAGTTATGATGCAAAAATAATACACCTTTTTTTAACCACAGTGTTACTTAATATTTATGGAGAATATTATATTATATTAGTATTATCTTGGTTATAATGTGTGAAAATTAAGATATTATAAACAGATTATGATTATTTTTCTCTTTTTTTTTTGCAGTACGCGAGCCTCTCACTGCTGTGGCCTCTCCCGCTGAGGAGCACAGGCTCCGGATGCGCAGGCTCAGCGGCCATGGCCCACGGGCCCAGCCGCTCTGCGGCATGTGGGCATGAACCCGCGTCCCCTGCATCGCAGGAGCACTCTCAACCACTGCGCCACCACAGAAGCCCTATAATTTATATTTTTAATAAAATCTCAATTTCCACTTAGGCACAAAATGTTAGAACCCCTAAGTGAGCATCCTGAATTTTAATCAATTTTTTTCAATAGTAATTTTATTTTAAATATTAAATCATTTTTGATTTGTTCTTTTTTAAAAAAAAAAATTACTTGGGACTTCCCTGGCGGTCCAGTGGTTAAGACTCCGTGCTTCCACTGCAGGGGGTGTGGTCAGGGAACTAAGATCCCTCATGCTGTGTGGCATGGCCAAAATAAATAAAATAAAGTAAAATAACTTGAATCTAGTGACAGAAATGATATAATTTTAGCATTAATACTGTGACTAATTACTTTCCAAAACTGTTAAAATTGGACCAACTGATGTATTAGTAAATGTTTGATAACAAATCCCAATTATAATAGTTCGATTGAGAGTGGGCTACACTGTCAAAAGACTTCAATAAAACATCCCTCCTTAACTTCATTTCCAGAGCTACGTACTAAGAACTGTGTAGATTGGCAGAGCAGTCTTTTAAGTATTCATAAATGTAAACATCAACTTCTTTTGCGTGACTGCATTCCCTAATTTTCAATTTAAATACTCTTAACAAAGAAGCCTAAGACTTTGGCCCTACAATTATCCTTTATTTTGTTCTATGGGTGAAAAATGTATGTCTCATTATCCTTCTGAGAGTCTGTATAATGTTGACAAAGATGTTTAATGTTTGCACACTTCTGACTCAGTTCATGTGCCTCCCTGGGATTGGCTCAGCTCCACCCACTCCTCAGGTGTTGGCTACTCGCTTAGTAGATGAGGCCACAAAGGCAGCTGGCCCCATATCACCTGTGGTAAGGCCAGGCTGAAGCCTGGCCTCCGTGGGCCTCCATGGCAGGATTCACGACAGCTCTGTTGCCCACACTCAAACTCTGCACGTGACCGCAGGCAGTGGTTCTTCCCACTGTTCTGTAAGATATGAGACCTGGCTTCCCTAATGCCTGCTTGGGAGGTTCAGGAAAATAGGGGATACAAAAAATCCTATATTTGTAAGCACTAGTTTTAACAACCACAACAAATACTTTGTGAGAAGTTATATAAACTACAAACTATTTCAACAACTTTTGAAAGTATTTTTCATGTACTTTTTAAAGCAGTCTCAAGACATATATCAACAATCTGTTGAGTAGAATACCTAATTTTCATAGGAATTCTTCTAAATACTTAGTAAAATATGATCAACAAATAAGACTTAGTCCCTCACCTCTTTTAGACTACAATTCAGGTTCAGGGAGGAAGACACACAATTAGAAAAGCAATAACAATGCATGCAGCACAATAATTCTTATTATGAGGAAAGCACATCATGAGACCTGATTAGGTAAAACTTGATGGAAAAAGTGATAACTATACTGACTTCTAAAGGAAAATTAAGATGTAGATAAACTGAACAAGGGCTCCATTCATTAATTTATTTATTCAACAAGTATTTATAAATACCTACCATTTACTGTGAACTTTTCTAAGCAGTAGAGAGAGATCACTGAACAAAAGAGAAAGAAAGAATCCTTTGTCTTATAGACTTTACATTCTATTGGGTAGACACAGAAATTAAAAATAAGTAAATATATAATAAGTTAGGTGATAAATGTTATGGATAAAAATAAACCAGGGAAAGTGTTCAGTCGGTGCCAGGGTAAGAGTGATGGGCAATTTTAAAAAGATTGGTTAGGAAACTGTTCAAGAGGAGGTTGTATTTGGTAGTGTATTTAAAGGAGGTGAGGGAAAGAGTCCTAAATATATCTGGGGGAAAGACATTCCACGCAGAAGGAACAGCAAATGCAAAGCTCCAAAAGTAGAAGTATTCCTAACAGACCTCAAGCACCAGCAAGGAATGTAGTGGAGAGATAAAGAGAGGTCAAGAAGAATACTGGAAATGAGTCAAGGGAAGAAACAAGGAGTCAAATAATGTGGATCAAATGGAGATGTGAATTTAAATCTATGTATGAGAGTGAGATCACCAACAGATTGAGAATATGTACATAGAAGAAGAGACAACCAAGGACTAAGTCTGGAACATTTCTTTGTTAATACTCTCAGAGATAAACATCCTACAAAGGAGACTGACAAACAGACTGATGAGATGGGAGGAAAACAAGGGAAATAAATTTTTCTAAAAGCCAATAAAGAACATGTTTCAAAGAGAAGAAATGACAGTTTTGATGAATTCTACCAAAAGGTCAACATAATTTTATATGAGGATTGACCATTGAACGCAGCAACGTGGAGATCACTGGTAACTTAGAAAAGGTTGGGTTTAGTGAAGAGGTGGGGAACAAAATAAGATGTGAAAGGAAGAAACTGAGGCAGCTTTTCTGCAGGGAGATTTGATGCAAAGGGAAACAGATAACTGGGAAGTAGCTACAGGGGTAAATGTGGCCAAGTTTGATGGCAGATGAGAATACTCAATAATAAAGAAAAATCAGTGATTAGCTTGATAGTGAGGAGATTTACTGAAGGAATGTCCTTGAATAAAAGAAAAGTGATGGGATATAGAAAACAAGCAGAAGTTTCGGCTTAGTAGAGGGGAAATGAGGAATGACATGGAGGTCTGTGCTTCTTGTAGTGATTAACAAATATGAGACAAGTGCACAGTGAGAGCAGTGGTGATGGTTGAAGGCAGTAAATGTTGGGATATATGTGTGGGGGCCTGCTGTCTCTTCCACCTTGTCAAGTAAAGATCTGGAAACTGAGCTGGGCGAATCCAGGTTTGGCCTGTGTGTGAGATGGTGTAGATTTCTCTTAAGAGCTGATGACAGAAGTTTAGAGGTGTAAGATGAGAAAATCATATTTCCAGCTTGCAGCAATCTCTGTAAATTCCTTCTGATGGAGACATAAATGCCAGGGAGAGATTTCAAGCATCACAGGAATGTTTGCTGGCAAGAGAAAGCCTAAAACCTAAAAGGAAATACAACACAGAAACACATATGGCTGGTCCTAATTCTCAATGAGGAAAGTGACACGAAATTGAGATAAAGTGACAATATATGAATAGAACATGAAGGAACTTGGAACACATTTTAAACACCTTGGGCTTTTTCCTAATGGAACTGGGAGAATAGCTATTACAGAGACTTAAGCAGAAGATTGCCATGGATAGATTGCAGTGTGTGCAAACATATCTTACCTACAATATGGATAATGGATTGGAGACTTAGGTGGGATTTATATAGTTTCATTTAACTAATCTAAAATTTTGAATATGAAAAATGTTTTAAAAATCATTCCGATATAAGAACTATCAGAAAACTAAACATGACTTGTTCCTAATGAGAGTCAAGGGTGTTATACATAAGGTCCTCTCCTTTTGAAACCTTCTGTATGCCCATCCCCTCCTATTTCCTTTGCCTGTGCTTTTAAAGAAAGAGCTCAGGGATTATTTTCCTCTTGGACTTCCTCCCAGACTGCCAAAGCTTTTTCCTCTTCTACCGAAGCAGTTATTGCACGTTACTCAACAGATGATTCAAACATTTCCCTCCTCTCCAAAACCTAAACTCCTCAAAATCAGGGACTGTAATTTATGTATTTTTGAATATTGAATAAGTACTAACACATAGTACTTACTCAGAGATCTTTCGAACTTAATTTTTGTTAAATTTTCAGGGTGAGTTTTATGGATTATCTAGTTATATATGCAAATCTCTGGCTCCCCTTTACTAAGAACAAGAAAGAAAGAGCCATATGTTCTCTTTAAAGATATTAAAAATCAGTCCTGTTTTATATTTAATGTATGTCTCCAAATGTTCTTTTGCTAATGAAAGACAAAAGCAGCAATGATGCAAATCAGTGATTTCTTTTAAACAAACACACATCTCAACTGACATTAGCACTTTGTCAGCTAAGTTTTGATCTAAAATGTGTTCACAAATAATATTTGTATGTATATGTACATATGTATGTATACATATATACACAAATATGTAATGTACACATGTTTACATGTGTGTATATATATATATGTATATATATATATATTTCTTTGAGGACTTTAATCTGTCATAAGAGTATATCCTACAGAGTTGTTTAAAAAGTTTCTTTTAAGGTGAAATTTGAACAAACATTCAATGACAAAAATATTTCTAGCTTTTAACATTTTACTCCTCTGAAGTCCAAGATTGGGATAAGATTTGTTAACAGCATTTTCAAAACCTCAAAAGTCACTCTTTGTTGGCATAGCACAATTTTAATTGTTTGGATATAGATTTTAACTTATTACTTTTAAATCTCAAATAACTTATTGTCAGCCAGCAAGTCATTGGATTTGATTCCTTACCCCAAAATATGTGTCAACTAAGAAGAAGTCAACTTTTTTAGTAAGTTCATGAAAAAAGTATTATTCACTTCTAAAATAGTAAAGGATCACTTCTGCTTCAAGGCAGGATGTTGGAACAGGGATATGATTTATTCTATCTTAAACAACCAAAAAAATTAGTTGAAACATAGGAAACAATGGTTTTCAAGACACTGGTCATCATACAACAAAGGACAGTGATCCTTGAGAGAAAGGACAAAAGAAAGCTGCCCAGTGACTCTGCAGCTTACTGCTTTAAGAGAGTTTCCAGGTCATGACATAGATGAGGAAAACCCATGTGAAAGGGATGGACTTCCTGAGTTGAGAATCCAAGACCAGGGCAGAGAACCACAGAGCAAAGAACTGAACAGAAAGAATTGCAAAGATCTGGAGTGGGTCTCCCATGGGCATTTATACTGATCAACACATGCATTGAGTAAACTACCAAAGACCGAGAAAAGAATCACCTAAAAGGAGTTGAGGAAACAATAGTGGATGTTCCCACAGGGCCAACCAAACTGAAAAAAAACCATCAAAACTGACATGGCATTGGATAAAGCATCTGGACTCATTATTAGGACACAATTAGCTTTAGTCTAAATGCTGCTCTAGTCCTGTCTAACACATTTTAAAATTAAAAAACTGAAAGGATCAAACTGTTTCCAAGTAATTTAATTGCATTTAAGAACAAAGCGCAAATATACTTATAGGAATATAAAAATATCCAACCACCAAAAGGTAAAATTCAAAATGTATGACATTGGAACCAAATTTCCAGTCAGAAAGGATGCAGGAAAATATGAACAATGAGAAGAATCAACTAATTTAAACAATCCAGAACTGACATAACTGCTAGAATTAGCAACAAAGGACATTAAAACAATTATTAAAATATATTCCATATGTTTAAAAATTAGTAAAAATATTGAACAAGTATAGTCATGGGAATTAGAAAAGAGACTCAAATAGAGCCTCTACAGATGAAAACTACAAAGCCATAGATGAAAAATACACTGGATGGAATTAACTGCAAATTATATATCACAGAAGAAAAATAACAAACATGAAGACATAATAGAGTTAATCCAAAATGAAAGAAATATACAAAAAAAAAGATCAGAGAATCATTGAGCTGTTCAAGATACATAAAATATATACAAAAGAGAAAAGAATAAAGAAGAAACACTAGTTGAAACCAGATAATACTGGTATTATATCATTACTTTTACTTTAAAAAATTTTGTTGGCTATTCTAGGTCCTTTGCATTTTTTATGAATTTTAAAATTAGCTTTTCAGTTACTATGAGAAAGCCTCATGGGATTTTGGTTAGGATTGCATTGAATCTATATATCAAATTTGGAGAGATTGACATCTTCCATTTGATTTTTTAATCAATGAATACAGTATAACTTTCTCTTTATTTAGGTCTTCTTCAATTAGTTCTTCAACTAATGTTTTTTAGTTTTCAGTGTTTGGGTCATACACACACTTTTTCAGATTTAGTCCTAAGTATTCTAGATTTTTAAAGCTATTGTGAATGGCAGTGATTGTTTAATTTTGATTTCCAATTGTTTGTGGCTGGTATATTTAAATACAATTGATTTTTGTATATCAATCTTATATCCTCCAACCTTGCTAAACACGCTTGTTAGTTCTTACAGTATTTTCATAGATTCCATTGAATTTCAACGTGGATGATCATGTTATAACAAGGACAGTTTTACTTCTTTTTTTCAATTTAGATGCCTGTTATAGGCACAAAGACAGACATGCACAGAGGGAAGATGATGTGAAGACACAGAGAGAATACCATCTACAAGCCATGGAATGCCCAAAGCTAACAGAAGCTTAAGAGAGAGGCATGGAACAGTTTCTCCCTCACAGCCCTTGGAAGGAAACAAGCCTGCTGACACCCTGATTTCATACTTCTAGCCTCCAGAATAATGAGACAATAAATTTCTGTTGTTTAAGGCACCCAGCTTGTGGTACTTTGTTCTGGCAGCCCCAGGAAACTAATATGCTTTATCAGCTTGAGGAATTTTTATATAACCGCACTTTGCTGAAAGATTTATCAAGAATGGATGTTCGATTTTGGCAAATGCCTGTTCTTTATCTATTACTTTGAGCATATGGTTTTCTTTATATTTTGTTGATCTGTTTAACTGTATTAACTGATTTTCAATCGTTAACCAAACATTGTATTCCTAGGATAAATGTCACTGGTCGTGATGTATTTTTCTTTTTATATATTATTGAATTAAATCTTCTAAAATTGTGTTTACTAGGTGTGTAGTATGTTCTACAATTCTTAATTAACTCAACACTTTTATAGGAATTGCAGGAAAAAATGTTTCTAAATCAAAAATACTTCTGTATAGTTGAAATATTATTAATCTGTGCACATGTCAGAAGTTGTACACTTACAGAAAGGATTAGAAGGTGTGTAAATCTGGTAATGCTATCACTGTCCATAACACGTTCTGACCCCCAGGGGAATCAATGAAATCCTGATGAACAAGTTGTGCATTTTACTCCAGCAAAGAATTTTAGTCTTCTTCCTTCTTTTATTATGTGTTATTATATTATCTGTATAATAGTTGTGTAAAGAAGTCCCTGAGGAACTATTATCAGTTGTTATACTAAAAGGACACTTTATCTGGTGACATGAGTCAATAGGTCTATCTCAAGCTACTTAGACTGAAGGTGAAAGTGTATGTTACTGAGGATATTTATAGGACAGAGAAAAGAATATATAGTCTGTGAGTGAAATTCTGAATATGATTGAATGTATGAATGACTAAAGGAATGAATAGAGATGATATAGTCAGACTTGTTTAGGTGATCTCAGAGTTCAATTTTACATGCATGAAATATACCTGCTAACTTACATCTACATCTACTAACACATCTGGTAACAGAATATAAAAATCTGCAAAAGGAATAAAAACATTTCAACAAAATGTTTATCAAATTGAAAAAAGTGAAGAAGGCTATCCTCACATTTACTATTAGCATTTAGCTTAGATTAATGAGTATTTCCAAATAGCTACATTTCTGAAGTCATTTTTATTGAACCATTTGTTGCTTGACATATAATACATGCTAAAAGTATTTTTGGCATCAATAACTAATTCATTAAGTCCTAGGCTTATATCATTGTTGCAGCTAGTGTTCTGTGGTATCTTTAAAATGTTACAATATATGCTTATATTAATGAAGACTGTTTAAATGATTTAGCTATAACAGCATTAATTTGTAATTGTTCATTTAAGTGAAAAAGCTGAATGGATAATGATAGCATTTCAGTTATTTAGAATAAGACACATAGTACAAGGACATTTTATTTAGTCATTAGCAGTCATCCTATAGTGAAATAGTTACTGCTGTGCACCATGTACAACTAAGTGGAAACATAAGTTTTAAATGATAAATATAGCTGAAATATAGTACAATTTCATCTTGTTCTTTTTATGTCTGTGTGCACAACATATACAAAGTGAAGAAGAACATACATGGAGATATTAGTGTAGTTATTTTGGGGAATTGAATTTGGAATGTTTTCCATTTTTCTTCTTTGCTTGTATGATACTTTTCTCTAAACATTTAACAAGTAACATCTGCGTTTTATTTAAATAAAATATATTTTTATTCTGAATTATATTCTCAAACTGCTTCAGTGAAGGACAGACTGGATTGATCATGTATATAGAGACTTCCATATGATCATGTATATGGAACTACCTGTATGTTGCAGGAAGTTTCCAATTACTCAATTGCTCAATCTGTCTTCCAACAACTCCCCTGAGAGTTCCACTTTAAATGAAATATACTTAATTTATCTTGAAAAAAATTCAAATAGCCATTACTTTTTAACAGATTTCTTTTCCCTCTTTGCCAAGTATTCACTTGAAGGGTTTCATTGTACCATGTTTCTATATTTTGTCAGACAGGGAACAAAAGGATTTATTCTTTTAAAAGTTCTTTGTCTTTGGTAGGTATTCTTTTCAGAGCAGACTACCACACTGAGATTTTTCTCCAATCAAGTTCCACAGTAGGAAAAAAAGAACAAAACATTAAGGAAAAAATAGAAAAGCTATTAACTTGGAAAACGGGTTCCTGGCTGAAGTGTTATTGTTTTAGTCCTTCACATAAAAAGAATTTTGTTGAAGAGTCAAAGTCAAATTTTCTCCTTAGTTTTAGAAATTCTCAAATATTCTTCAGTGGAAGAAAATGACAAAGACTTGCTTTGCAAATACCTAGTAAACAATGCACTGTGTCAACTGGATTCAAATCCCAGCTCTGTCACTAGCAGTTTGTGCCACTTGGGCAAATTAAACAACTGCTCTGTGCCCCAGACTCCATATTAAACTCCAGATAGATAATAAAAGCACCCATCTTAGAGGGCTGTGGTGAAGATTAGGCCAGATAATTCATGTAAGGTGTCAGAATAGTGCCTGACCCACTATACTTACTCAATATATATTAGCTATCACAGTATTATTATATTATCAGTATCATGTAATCAAAAACATTACTCTTAATGTTATCATTGTTATAATAGCACTTTAAGCATTAGGGGTTTTTTAACTAATCTACTGAAAATATATGTGGTATGAAGTTAAGATGGCCTAAGTTGTTATATTATCAGAAGACAATATCTGTTAAAAACTACTTATTGATGTCAGTAAATCAATGTTTTTCTCTTCAATGACAGCAGACTATACCTCTTTTATTTATGAGTATAGCCAATTCATGATAATGTTTATCGGGGAGGTAGACTAGAAACAAAAGATTCATAAGGGTAAATGAATCGTCATTATCTGAAAATGCACCTCCAAATATTTATTGTGCATTTACAGCAATAATGTACACTTAACTATCAGGTATTAGAAGAAATTCAAGACAACATATTTGACTATTAGTTTACAAGTAACTCTTCAAGTATCTATATGTATTATTTCTGGAAACAAGCCCAGCACAATGAAATGCCATCACTATTACATATTTTGATGTCTATATATGTGTCTAAATATACACATATATACATATATGAAATATTACATATATCTACATACTCACATATATACACATAGGCTTTATTCTTCATTTAGATTATTTCCTTAGAATAAAAACTAAAATTAAATCAAACAGAAAACAATTATGAGTTTATACATGTTTTTATATTTGTATCTACTTTTCAGAGGGCCATATTGACCTACTGTCCTACAACAATGTAGAAGTATAACATCTTCATGAAAAACCTTCAGCATTCTCACTAGGGGGAAAATATGCTATTTAATCAACCTAAATAATATGATATTGCAGTCTCAATATCCAATGTTAACTCTAAGTAACACTGATCATTTCTCTATGGGTAATCAAGTGCATTTTTTGTTATTTATCTTGTTTTCATGTCTTAGGGTCAGGAATTTTCCTAGGAACAGCTCTGTCCTGTGGATCCTGGACTTTGACTCCCTCCCTTAATTTTTGTTTGGAAGATCAACAGTAGATTCATGTCTTATTAATTTTCTTTTTGAGAATTTTCTTTGATACTCTAAAGCTGCTTATTTTTCCACTTAAGATGCGAATTTATATCAAATTAAAACAAAATCCAATTCAAGTTTACTGAAAGTTCAATAATCTTATGACCTACATTATAAATGATTGATATTTTGATAGTCAGACACTGAAAATCATTCATTTCATTATATTTTGTTTTACTTTTAAATAAACAATGATTATATATATGTATAAACAATGATTTCATATGCGCGCACACGCGCGCACACACACACATTTTCTTAACTCTAATTCATTATGAAGTATTCCAGTCAAATCAAGAGGTATAAAGTAAGAAACATTCATGTACCTATAAGTCAGCAGCATACTCTTGATGCCCCCTAAATATACCTCCTGAAATCCATCTCTATCTCTTCTTTTATAGAAGTGTATTATATCCTGATTTTAGAGTTTATTATTTGCATGCATGCTTTTATGTTTCTGTAAATAGTTTATAATGTTATTTTCCATTTGTAACATTTGCATAAACTGTGTCATCCTGTATATATTCTTCTGAAACTCATTTTCACTTAATGTAATATATGAAGATTTAACCATATTGATAGGGTTTTCTTAGATCATCTATTTTTACTCCTGTTTAGTCTTTGACTGAATGTAACATTACTTATTATTTTGGTTGATATTTAAGCTCTTAGTTGCTTTCTTTTTTCCTGCTATTACAGATAGTGTTTCTGTGACTATTCCTATTGATAGCTCCTTGCGTGAGTGGACATTTCCTTATTTATATCTATAGGAATAGAAGAGTGCTTCTTTGGAATGATTTCTTTAACTTTTCAAGAAACTCCAAATTAAGTTTTGTTCCCACCAGTTGTGTATGATAGTTTATTCTTCCGCATCTTCTTAAGCATGTGGTATTTTCAGGTTTTGAAATATTTTTCTATGACTATGAGTGAAATGGTATCTTCACGCAGGCTTGTTTGGCAATTCCTTGATCACTAGTGAATTTGAGCATTTTTTTTATGAACCTATTGGCCATTTATGTTTTGTCTTCATTTGTTACCCATCAGTGTACTTAAAACCTTTTGCAATTTTGACTGAGGCACTAAGATATGTAGAAATGAAACACTAAGGTGAGATGTCAGGTGACTAAGACATCCTTAATATTCCCCTCAGCTTGAGTAGACTTCAGACAGGTTTCTTCCCAACTATAGGCCCCTGATCTCCCTTTTATTAAAGCATTTACTTTAGAAAACTTGCCATTGTAAACATTTTCTCTTTCCCTTTAAGATGTAAATCTTCTTCCAGCCTCTTGCTAGTTAACCCAGGACTAACTTTCTCAAGGACCTGGGAGCCAGCCCTTTGAAATGGGACCTAATTAAACCTAAAAGCTTTGCACAGCAAAGGAAACCATAAACAAAATGAAAAGACAACCTTCAGATGGGAGAAAATATTTGCAAATGAATCAACTTACAGGGATTAATTTCCAAAATATACAAACAGCTCATGTAGCTCAATATCAAAAAAACAAACCTAATCAAAAAATGGGCCAAAGATTTAAATAGACATCTCTCCAAAGAAGTCATACAGATGGCCAATAGGCACATGAAAAGATGCTCAACATCACTAATTATTAGAGAAATGCAAATCAAAACTACAATGAAGTATCACCTCACATGGATCAGAATGACCACCACCAAAAAGTCTACAAACAATAAATGCTGGAGAGGGTGTGGAGAAAAGGGAACCCTCCCACACTGTTGGTGGGAATGTAACTTGGTACTGCCACTATGGAGAACAGTATGGAGGTGCCTTAAAAAACTAAAAATAGAGCTATCATATGATCCAGCAATCCCACTCCTGGGCATATATCTGGATAAAACTATAATTCAAAAAGATACATGTACCCCAAAGTCCATTGCAGCACTATTTACAATGGCTAGGACATGGAAGCAACCTAAATGTCCATCAACAGAAGAATGGATAAAGAAGATGTTGTACATATATACAATGGAATATTACTCAGCCATAAAAAAGAATGAAATAATGCCATTTGCAGTGACATGGATGGACCCAGAGATTGTAATACTGAAATATCATATGATATTGCTTATATGTGGAATCTAAAAAAGGGTACAAATGAACTTATCTACAAAACAGAAATAGAGTTACAGATGTAGAAAACAAACTTATGTTACCAGGAGGTAAGGGAATGGGGTGAATAAACTGGAAGATTGGGATTGACATTACACACTACTATATATAAAATAGATAACTAATAAGGACCTACTGTATAGCACAGGGAACTCTACTCAATACTCTGTAATGGCCTATATGGGAAAAGAATCTAAAAAAGAGTGGATATATGTATATGTATAACTGATTCACTATGCTGTAGCTGAAACTAACACAACATTGTAAATCAACTATATTCCAATAAAATTTTTTAAAAAAAGATAGTGCCACCCCAGTCTCCTAGTCTCTGTGGGATTTTAAGGGTGAAACTTCTTGCATTAGCAAACATAATTGGCCTAATCACATTGACCAACATCTGTCCTAATGTCCTCCAATACTTTTCCACTAGTTCATACAAAAGCTCAGGCACTCTCCTGCCTTTTGTTTCTGCAGAGTTCAGTCTCTCAGCCCTAGAGCATTAGTCTTGTCCTCTATTGCAATAATATATTGCTGTCTTGAATAACATATCTTCTTTGTCTATTTAACCCATCTGGTACAATTTTTCTTTGACACAGATTAGGATACATATTTTCCAAAGGAACTCTGAGAACTGATATTATAGCTCAAAAACCTCTCCTTCACAAGAATAAATAGATGGCATGGATTTTAAGAAGATAATTTAAGGAAATCTTCTTTGGAGATAGTTGCAGTGTGACTACCATTAAGCTTCACCTATAGCATCTGAAACCAGATCAGACCAGAGGGGTGGCAGCAGGCACTGTGGATGGGCAAGAGGGAGGGATTACAAAGGTACATAAGAAGACTTTAGTGAGAAATGCTCATTATCTTGATTGTGGTGATGATTTCCACAACTGTAGACATATATCTAAACTCATCAAATTGTACACCTTAAATAAAAGTGTTTTACTGTGTGTCGAGAACATGAAAGAAAAATAAGAAAAGGAAGAAATTAAGGAAAGAGCAAAGTCGAGGAGACAGAATCACCCTGTCAGTTAATCCAACACTAAAGTAAGGTGATAAATAACTGATTGGATACTTTCGTGTTTTTGTTCTTGTTGTCATTGTTGTTTTTAGAACTATGTGTCTAGAGGAAATGAGAATAGCAGAGGGGGAGAGAGAATGGGTTGCAGTAAGTCTAGCAAAGATGGCGACATTCCAGACCTAGGCCGAGGGCATTTAGAGAGGTATATATATTGAAAAGACATGTTGATGAAAACTGGTTGGATTTAGAAACCAAATGAATTTAAGTGATGAGGGAGAGATCTTAAAAGATTTTTCCTTTTCTATCAATGGACCAGTTTTGCTTTTACATAAACCACTTTCATCTTGACTTTTATAGAGAAAAATTCTAACTGGGCACAAGTTTTATATTCAGCAGTATTATCTTTATACTATTTTATCTCTTAAATAAAAATTTGGAATCATGAGCTTAAAAATAAAGTCACATTTATCAAGTCAGAAATACATATTTTCTTTTGTAACAATTTATGAATTCAATGGAAAAGAATCACACCTCAGAAAATACCTATAAATAAAGCATCATTATCTCCTTTTTAACCACAAAAAGTGTAGATGTCTAGTTGTGATATAATCCCAAACACAAACACAAAATTAATAAAATCATCTGATCAAACTATTATAAATTTCAACTGAATATAAAATAGATTCAAATGGCCCAATAGTCTCTTCAACATTAAATTCATTAAATGTTTAATAAAGAGTAAATTTTTTTTTACTTGCAATTAATAATATGAGCCAAGAGTTGTTAGCCATAGATATACCTTACTGGAGTTATTTTCTTTTTTCCAGGAAAAAAAAATTACCATTTATTTATGAACATTTTCTTTCCAGATGGAAGTATCTATTACATAACACCATTCAGGATTCCACTTTTTTTCTAACCAGATATCAGACTCTCTTTAAGCCTCTTGTAAAGGAATAAACAGAACTGAACTTTTGATACAAATGCATTTATATGAAGATTATAATTTTCTAGCCTTTATTTGAGATATATATGGCCCCATATATTTGATATTTATTATTCTTCCTAGTCCCTGTTTCTCTGTGCTACTAATTTATTTTCTCTAAGCAGTAACAAGCCCCTTACTTACTTTTTTATGTTTCAAAGTAAGTTTGCTGCATAGGAAATTGTTCTTCATTTCTATGCTTTCCAGGCATAAGAACCAAAGTTTTGGGGTTTGTTTCCAGTAGAAATCCGAATTCTACTGAGAATAATGAGAGTCATGTTATCTACCTCATTGTACGTTAATTATGTACTCTCATCTTTCAGACATTCATCATTCAAAAATGATGAATGATGACTATTTTCTTCAGTGATAGATTAAAAGAATATTTATTGAATTTAAAGAGTATACAATAAAAATGTAATTTATATATTGTCAGGTTGGATCATCTGTAATTATTTCTAGAATATTCAGGGAAAATCTCATGATATTTATGCCAAATTTATTTAAGCTGTATTATTTCAGTAGGTAGAACTGGCATACAGTCTCATAAGGATTGAGAAAACTATTTATGTAAGCTTGGTTTTCCCATTATTTCAGTTACACAGGAGGTAATAATCATCTTGGAACTACGGTAAACAGAAAGTCTCTCCTTGATTCGAACTTCTAAATGGATACATATGCACTACTACCAAAGTCTAAACATATCTTAATATTTATGTATTATATACATATTTTCTTGTAAATTCTAGATAATTACAAACATCTGTTTCCTTGTATTTAAAAAAGGTTACATGCTGAACACTGAATTTTAAATTCAAGGCCTCTCTTTTGTACTCTACCTACATCTTCCTTTGGCTTCAGTATTGATACTACAAGTCCTTTCCATACATCAGTTCATGTTTTCCCAGCTCATTAGGCCCTTCTTCCTTCACTGTAAATAGCCTCTGAAGCACTCTCTCCATGGGCTCATTGTCCTTACTCCAAACCTATTTTGTTCTGTCACACTCAACCAACACCTATCTCTGGATCAATTCTAAAAAGCAGCTTCTTTCTTTTTCTTGAGTGGTCCACAAAGAAATGGTAAGGAGAAAGAAAAATAGGAGGTTTGGGTTGATAGCCCTTCAAATCTTCATTTTTCCATGTTCTTCAAATCAACTTAGGTCTTCAATGTCCCTCCATAATTTTGTTACCAATTTATTTGTTCTTATTTGACTATCTTTTGAATTCCCTTTCATGGCTATGGTGAAGATGGAGTGCTAGTTTAAAATGCAGATGTCACGTCCTGCCCAATCAAATGTCTGGAGAGGGACTCAGGCCTCTACATTTTAAAGAGGTCCTCAATTGCTTCTTACAGACACTAAAGTTTGAGAACTCCAATGGTGAAAATAATATTAAATAAAATAATAATAAAAATGTATAAAAACTTAAACGTTAAAATATGTATAAAACCAAAACATGGAGGTGGGTAGGGTACAATTAGTATTAGTGAGTTAAATTCTCCATCTTTCATAGTGGCAAATCAATTGCTTCAAAAAACTAACATATTTTGTTATTACCCACATTCATATTTACTTACAGATGAGGGTAATAGTTAATAAATTGTTGTCTGTCATTGTTCATAAACACATGATTTGAAGTATGAGAGGAGTTAGAACTATACAGATAGTTTTGAAATATTAAATTTTGTATTTTTGGAATACATTGATTAGCTAATTCCTAACAAAGAAGATTTGTGGTCGGATACTTCCTGCTCAAGTTAAATTACCATCCACTCGTCCTACTTCCCCAAACCCAATTTTTTCTAGCCTTATTTACTCCTCCTTATAAAAGAAAATTGCATTTACTTGCCCTCTGAGGTGTTTGCAAATCTTGTGGTCAGAGTGTTTTCCCTAAGTATTAGTCTTTTGAAATAGTCTCTCCTTTAAATCTAGATTTTTTTTGACAATAAAACTCCCATAAACTTTCACTCAGCTACCTATACCTTAGTAACAGGCACTATACTTCTGATTGTTTCTTTTCCATCTGAGGTATACAGATGAGTGTTTTGATAATTTTCCTACCCATTGATTAATTTTGATGAAGGTACACTGATAAACACTGTTAACCAGAATATTCTAATCACATTCAGCAAGGAACAAGTATTTGATGAGCACTGTTGTGTAGAAGATACCTGAGAACGGATTACAATAGTTATTTTACAAAGAAATGCTTTGGGTTAATTGTTTAATAATTTGGCAGACATGAAGGTAGTTTTTAATCCAGTACCTTTCCTCCTATCCACTGACATTGCCTTTTATCTTCAAACGTGCTGGTCACAGGGTTTTGAAAATCTGTCTATTAAAAAGATACTGACTGAATAAAGTTATATCTAATATTCATTTTCATCTTGCTAAAGAAGGAAAGACTTCCAAAATTATTCTTCTCCTCCTGAATTGCTATTCTCTATGCTTACTAACAAAACAGAGTGACTATGAAAAATGCATGAAGGACAGCTTCCAGATGCAGGAAAAATTACATGAGTAAACATAGGAATACATAGGAATGTGATGAAATACAACAGACTGTCTTACTTATCACACCACATCTTGAAATCTAAACTATGGTCAACAGCAAGAAAACCAAGATGATAATTTTCCATAATTAACTGACTCCCAATTCCTGGTCCTTAAATCACAAGGATGTTATAGGACAGAAGCAGTGATACCATGAATTCAACCTGTATTATTTATTAAGTGTGACACTTGAACACAGCTCAAACAAATTCATCGCAGGTAACAGACACACTGTTTTTAAAATCATTTGCAATATTTTTTAAAACCATTGCCTTATTGAACACAAACAAAAAACTCTTTACTCACCAAAGTATCTATTTTACATAAACTTTTTAATAGATTGTATTTAGCCTTTAATCATGTGGAAGCACATTTAAAAAATTAACTAGCATATACTCCTGTCAAAAAATTTCATAAGCAGAAGAGAGCTTAAAAGCCATAATTTAGATATGATTTCAAATCAACTCTAAAGGCCCATATTTAAAAAGCTTCTACTTTGAGGACTTTTTGAAAAGTAATAATCTAAATAAAATGAAGCATTTTTTAAGAACAAGTTTCTAGATACATATGATTCATGTGAGAATGGGCAAGTGTGTTTATTGGAGGTAAGTTTTTCAATAATTTTTTTAAACAAGTATACTTTACATAGATAAATGACACAAAAATGTTGGCATAGAGTAAATTTCCAATTCTTATACCTATTTAATTTGGAAGGACTCAACTATAAAATCACTAAAATTATTTTCATTAAGAAACAACTAAAATTGGGCTTCCCTGGTGGCGCAGTGGTTAAGAATCTGCCTGCCAATGCAGGGTACATGGGTTCGATCCCTGGTCTGGGAAGATCCCACGTGCCGCAGAGCAACTAAGCCCACGTGTGCCACTATTGAAGCCTGTGCACCTAGAGCCCATGCTCTGCAACAAGAGAAGCCACAGCAGCGAGAGGCCTGAGCACCGCAATGAAGAGTGGCCCCACTCATCGCAACTAGAGAAAGCCCTCACGCAGCAATGAAGACCCAATGCAGCCATAAATAAATTTATTTAAAAAAAACAAAAAAACAACTAAAATTAAAAAAACATTTAAAGCCCTTAGCAGAATAAATAAAATATTTTTCCAACATATAAACAAAAAAGCACTTGTCTTGTTGATGTATAAAATTCTGATTTCCTTATGCCACTCCATGCAGCTTTTAGATAATGTGGGGGGGAAAAATGGTTCTTCATCAACAGGATCGTGTTAGAGGAAGATAGTACTGTGGCCAGAAAATGATCATTTAAGTCATTTAAATGGATTTTATGTCTTCTATATACTTCAATTGGTTATGATCAAAGATATTATTACAAGTCCCAAGTTGATAAATTATACAGAAATAATATTATTATAGAATAATGTGATTAATCTTATATTTTATTACTCAAAATATTTATTTTTGATTCTTAAATGAATGGCTTTACTTTCTTATTTCCCTGGTAAGCCTGAGATATAAAATCAGTTTTCTGCAATTAACTATTTTATTTATATTTGGCTTGCATACTATGAAACTCAGTTAGATTTTTGATTTTTTTCATTCAAGTAAATGAGTATTATCTAGAAAATTAGCATTCATTCTATTTAGTTATTCTTAGTAATAAGATAATAGTTGTAAAGCTTCTTTGTAAAATATAAAACAGTTAAAACTAAAAGGATTATAATAGAAATTTCTATGAGGTAATTAGTGATAAAGTATTATTACTAGCCATCTTCAAGTTATTAGAAATAGCTTCATTATAACTGTAATAAATACTCATATTTTAATGAAGTAGATTACATAATACATGATTTGAATATAAAATAAATATTAGTGTTTATTTGGTTAATTAATTTTTTAGTATTTTATTTACTTTATAGGAACTTTTCTTAAATGATTTTACATGTAAATTAAATGTAAAGTATTATTAATAACAAAAATAGATATCATGCTGGATTTACTCTATTTGTGCTTTTATAGCTACTATTATTCACCATCCTCCTCTCTGATATCTGTAGGCTGACTTGCATAGACTTCATGAAAGCGTTCTTTCCCTCTTGTTTTCTTATTAGATATGAGGATCAGAGGGTAGAAGAACCCAATTTAGGAAGAGAATTAGGTTAGGTAGGGAGCCTAGGGATAATAAAGGCTTCCTATTTTTGCTAGCCCCTGAATAACACATTATCTTATTGATTTTCCTAACTTCTGCCCAAACCTTGGCAGAATTTTTAAAACTATTCTCAATTAAATAGTTTTAAGAGTGCGTCTTGCTCTTGCAAGGACCTTGATGGATGGAAAGATCACCTGCATTATTAAATGGAATCAAGAGATCAATCAAGATGGCAGAGTAGGAAGATGCAGAACTCATCTCCCCCCATGAACTCATCAAAAATACATCTACATGTGGAACAATTCTCACTGAAAACTACCTGGAAACTTGCAGAAAGACTCCTGTACAACCAAGGCTATAAGTAAGATCTACACAGAATTAGGTAGGAAAAGAAGAGAAACCATCAGGTTGGAACCTGTGCCCCTGGGAGGGGACTTAGAGGAGAAGGGAGATTTCACTGGTGGAGACCTGTCCTGGGGAATGAGCTGTTCAAGCCACATACTGTGCACTCCAATCCTGGGGTCTGACACAGGAAAGACAAGTGCCCTTGGCTGGTTGGAGTGCTGGTGAGACTAACAGGAGGGCTGTGGGAAGCCTGGACTCTGCTCATGAAGAGCTTGAGTGCTCTGGCTGGCTCCTGAAACAGGGCACAGAAGGTGGATTGAAAAACTCCTTGAATAGCTGCCCATTTTCCATGCAATTACCCCCACCCCCCACCCCCGGCACGTGCCCCAGCCTGAACAGAGCGAATGCTCCAGCCTCACTTACTTCACATTGCAGTTGCACATGCTAGAGTGAGTGCTGCCCTGATCCCACACCGAGGAAAGAGGCTCAGCTCTTAGATGCAGAGGCAACTCAGACCTGAAGCAGTCTCTGAGTAGGGTGGGGACAGCCAATACCGGCTCTTACACAGGCAGCACATCAGAAATAGCTCTGAGCTAATGGCAGCTGGACCACTACAGCCTGTGCCCTGACACATGCCAAGAGCCCGTGCAGGCCTGCCAGCCTTATGCGGGGGGGGGGGTGCTACACCAGAGTTGGGGGGGCAGAGGCTGAGGGGAGAGATCGACCATGAGGGACAAAGGAGGCTCAGACCTGAAGAGGCAGCTATTGATAGAGCTTGCACAGGCAGCATCAGAAGCAGTGTGGACCGCCGTTTGTGGGTGGACTGCTGCAGTCTGTGCTCCATCAAAAGCTGAGAGCCCACACAGCTTTTGCTCTTGCTACAGCATTGCTCCCTATAGGTAAAGGGTGCAGGTGCTGGGAGAGGCAAGAGTACACACTCAAGGGAAACAGAGCCAGGTCAGACCCTACCCTCAGGGCTTCTGCTCCAGCAACTTGGGATTCAACCCCACCTTCAGTAGGGTGATGACGGCCACTGAACAGAGGGGAAGCCCTGGCTCACACCTGGCTCCAGCCATAGCCCCTCCATCTCCAGCCCTACCTCCTACCAACATGATAGCTGTCAGGACACCCTGAGTAAAGACGTGACTTGTGTTCACATCAAATTGAGCTCTACTACCAAAGCCACTGGACACATGCAGACTATATAGGGATGCTCCCACATAAGGACAACACTTTACGGCTGCAATAGGTAAAGGTTTCACCTAAACTCATACAGACAGAGAAACTTAAGCAAAATGAGGAGAGACTGGAACTGATCTCAATTGAAAGAGCAAGAGAAAACCTCTGAAAAAAAAATTACATAGAAATAAACAATTTACCAGATAAAGAATTCAAAGAATTAGTAATAAGGATGCTAATGAATTAAGGAAATGAATAGCTGAACAGTGAGAATTTTAACAAGGCAATGGAAAATATAAAAAAGAACCAGTCAGAACTGAGGAATATAATAGCTGAAATGAAAAACACACTAGAAGGAATTAACAGAAGACTAAATGATACAGAAGAACACACAAGTGATGTGGAAGACAGTGTAATGGAAATCACACAATTAGAACAGCAAAAAGAAAAACAAATTTTAAAATATGAGAACAGTTTAAGAGATGTCTGGGATAACTTCAAGTGTACTTTGCATTTTTGTGGTCCCAGAGGAGAAGAAAGAGAGAACGGGGGGTCAAAAATGTATTTGATGAAATTATGGCTGAAAACTTCCCAAATCTGAAGAAAGAAACAGATAACCAGGTACAGAAAGCAGAGAGAGTCCCAAATAAGATGAATCCAAACAGCCCGCACCAAGACTTAAAATTAAAATGTCAAAAGTTAAAGGTAAAGAGACAATTCTAATGGCAGCAAGAGCAAAACAAAGAGTATTATACAAGGAAACCCCTGTAAAGCTAACAGCTGATTTTTCTGTGGAGACTTTGCAGAAAAGAAAGGAGTGGCATGATATATTCAAAGCACTGAAATGGAAAAAACAGCAAGCGAGGATACTCTCCCCAGCAAAATTATTGTTCAGAGTTGAAGGACAGATAAAAAACTTCTCAGAAAAACAAAAACTGAAAGAGTTCATCAGTACTAAACCTACCCTAAAAGAAATGAAACAGGCACATAAAAAGGTGCTCAATATCGCTAATCATTAGAGGAAAACAAATCAAAACCACAATGAGATATTACCTTATACCTGTCAGAATGGCTGTCATCAAAATGTCTACAAATAACAAATGCTGGAGAGGATGTGGAGAAAAGGAAACCCTCATATACTGTTGATGGGAATGTAAATTGGTGAAGGCACTGTAGAAAACAGTATGGAGGTTGCTCAAAAAATTAAAAATAGAACTACCGTATAATCCAGCAATTCCTTTCCTGGTTACTTGTCCAAAAAAAACCAAAACAAAACAAAAAAACACTAATCCAAAACAATAACACGCACTGTAATATCATAGCAGCATTATTTACAACAGCCAAGATATGAATGCAAACCAAGTGTCTATCAACAGATGAATGGATAAAGATGTATACACACACGCACGCACACACACACACATACGATGGAATATTACTCATCCATAAAAAAAGAAAAACTCCTGCCATTTGCAGGAATGTGGATGGACCTAGAGGGTATTATGCTTAATGAAATAAGTCAGACAGAGAAAGACAAGTACTATATGTTATCATTTATATGTGGAATCTAAACATAAAACAATCTACATAAACTAATATATAAAACTAATCTACATAACAAAGCAGAACCAGACTCATAGATATAAAAAACATACTAGTGGTTGCCTGTGGGGAGAGGGAAGCAGGGAGGGACAAGATAGGAGTATGCGATTAAGAGATTCAAACTACTACATACAAAATAGATAAGCAACAAGCATACATTGAACAGCACAGTGAATTATAGACATTATTTTGTAGTAATGTTGAATGGAGTATAATCTGTAAAAATACTCAGTCACTATGCTGTATATCTGAAACTAATATTCTAAATCAACTATACGTCAATAAAAAACAAATAAATAAAAAATAAAAGGAATAGTTACTAGTAAGTTTCATAGATCAGCGGTCCCCAACTTTTTGGGCATGAGGGACTGGTTTCGTGGAAGACAATTTTTCCACGGACAGGGGTGGGGTGGGGGCGGATGGGGGTTGGTTCAGGTGGTAAGGAGAGCGATGGGGAGCAGCAGGTGAAGATTTGCTTGCTCGCCTGCCGCTGAAACTAACAGGACCGCTATCGGTCCACAGTCTGGGAGCTGGGGACCCCTGTCATAGATGACTTAACTTCTATAATTTACAAATATAAATGCCTGTAAATCAATTAACTGCAAAGAGGAGAAATGTGATGTTATAGTCTGCTTTCATTTCCTAAAATTATAAATAATGTTTAGATATTTTTTTCTGAGAATACACTCACATATAAATATATCTTACAGACCCAAGTAAAAGAGATATTAGCTATCATGGTGGACAATTTAAACTACACGTTTATAAAAGATGCAAGAACTCTGTTTAAATGGATTCTTTTTGTGTTTCTAGGAAAGATGGTATTAAATCATATCTCAGTGATTTTTTTTTAAACTGCAAAACCAGAATTGGACACATGCACCTTGGTGACTGAGGAATTGCTCTTTTTATGTCAGATTAGTTCACTGTTTTGCCATATGTCTAATGCAACTGCTCTCAGTTCTCTTTCAGACATTTTCCACCACTCTAGGAGACAGAACATAGATATATAGACAGAGCACAGCTACCATATTATATCGCAGATAAAGAAACTTAAGGCACTGTTATTTTGAAAACATATGGCAAATTAAATGCAGAAACTGAAGAGTATTTGGCAAAATTCACACAAGGTCATGGGTTTTGTTTTGTTGCTCTCAAGAGCATCAGAAATTCTGTCAGTTTTTTGGGGTCATCTCGTTACCTTTTATTCTGACAAATTTGCCCTTGAATCTTCACTAAGGAACTCTCCAAGATGAAAGAAATATATGATGATTTAATCATTTTCAAATGCACGATTACTTCTGTAGCAGTTTTATTAAATTCTCTCAGTATCCAAATATGAACAACTTACTAATGTATTATGCAAAACAAATATAAAATAGCAAAAATAACTATTTCAGTTTAATACCTGTCCAAGTGTATAAGCTACTGTTTCTTTCCCACAAATGTTTACTATACGGGCTGCATTTCATTTTTTAAAACTCTAACTATAAGAAAGGTATTTGCCAAATTGAGGCTTAATCTATTGTATTGGTCTCCTTGAGCTGCCAAAACAAAGTACCACAGACTGGGTGGCTTAAACAATAGTATTGTCTCAGTTCTGAAGGCTGCAAGTACATGATCAAGGTGCTGGCAAATTCAGTTTATGGTCGGAGCTTTCTTCATGGCTTTCAGTCATCTTCTCACTGTGTCCTCACATGGCAGACAGAGAGAGTGCTCTGGTAATAAGGATAATAGTCCTACTGGATTAGGCACCCACCCTTATGATTTCATTTAACCTTAACTATCTCCCTAAAATTATCTCCCTATCTCAAAATACTATCACGCTGGGGGTGAGGGCTTCAGAATATAAATTTTGGGGGGGTCACAGCTCAGTCCATAACATCTGTCTTCTGTGTTTTCTAAACATCATTCCTTGAACCACACAGATTAAAATTGTCTTATATACTAACAATATTTTAATAATATGCATTATGCTATTCTCTATTCCACCTATGTCACAAGTCTAATCCTTGCTGAAATATCTCCAATTACTTTAACTATGCCTTTTATTAAAAGTTCTGATTATGGCTTCCCTGGTGGCGCAGTGGTTGAGAGTCCGCCTGCCGATGCAGGGGACACGGGTTCGTGCCCCGGTCCGGGAGGATCCCACATGCAGCGGAGCGGCTGGGCCCGTGAGCCATGGCCGCTGAGCCTGCGCGTCCGGAGCCTGTGCTCCGCAAAAGGAGAGGCCACAACAGTGAGAGGCCCGCGTACCGCAAAAAAAAAAAAAAGTTCTGATTAAAATGGATGTGTTTATTGGGAAAAATATTCAGTTTCAGGCAAGCTTTTGCCTAATAACAATTCAAATACATGTATATTAGGAAAAAATACCTATTAGTAGAATAATTTTATTTAATGTTGCATGTTAGGAGTGATTATCTGAGAATTGCATATGGACTAATATCCCCCAAATTTCTATATATGAATTTTACTTACATAAATAAGACATTTTTAGTTTTCTAAAGTAGTTTTTTCATATTAAAAATCATAATGAAAGTGTTTGGTTTGTATGATATATTGTGTTATTGTTCACAATATTCACTCCTCCAACCCCTCCCCCAAAAGAAGCTTACTTTCTCTTCTGACATGTATTTGGCTTGGCCTTATGACTTGATTGAGCAATGAAATTTGAGGAGATGTGACACATCCTAGATTTGACCTGAGATAGGTCCTTAGAGAAAACCACTTGAAATCCTAGGATTGGTCTTCACTGGCATTCTCTGTGTTATGAAGGAATGGTTTTTATCTCATTCCTCAATTAAAAAACCCCAGCAAGCACCTATTGCCTTCACAGACCAACTTACTTCGCAGGGACAAACAAAAGGAAGCTTTTAATCAATACCTCTTTTCAAAATCACTGTGAAAAGAAATTACTTAGTGACCACCATTTGATCAAATTGATTTTTCTTGTTACATCCTTCAACATGATTAAGATTAGGGAAGACGTTTTATGGCCAGTAGCTATTCATTGTGTGGATTGTCATTTAGATGCAATTTTGCTTATTCAA
The DNA here is from genome assembly GCF_011762595.2 of Tursiops truncatus. Lineage (NCBI taxonomy): Eukaryota > Metazoa > Chordata > Mammalia > Artiodactyla > Delphinidae > Tursiops > Tursiops truncatus. The sequence continues at coordinate 55,694,018 of NC_047035.1, read as the reverse complement.
GTAACAATGTCCTGCTTTACAGTACACTCACCTGAGCCCATCATAAGTAGTCTCATACCCACCACTCGTAAAATTGTATTAACTAAATTATCAATCTCTTCTTCTGTAAGAGAGCAAAAAGTTGTTAAGCATGCCTTCCTTTCGAAGTGGCACACACATGGTAAGTGAAGATTTATCCTTTTCTCAGTAAATTCATCCAACTGGAAAGGCAAATTTCTTCAAGCAGGCACACATGGTAGTCATTGTCCCTCCACATTGTCTGCTATTGATATTATGGGCATCTAAAGTTGTCACATGATAAAGAAATTATATATGTGTGTGTGTATTGGATCCTTTTGTCTTACATATTTATGGTAAAAATAGATGTTATTGTCTTTGTTATTTCCATTCTGTTCTGTTTGATTTCCCCAAGTATGTTTTCAGTAGCATACATTCTATGAATGTCATTTGTAATACAGTTTTAATCTATTTATGTGTTCATTTTCTATTCTTGTTAGTTCCCTGATCTTTTTCAGATTACATTTTGTTATATTATCTTTTACAAAGTACTTTCTTTAAAAGTTTTAATAATTTCTTTAAATTCCTGTCAATTTAAAAGTATGTTTCTATTCTTTTACTGTATCAGTGTTTTATAGTGGTTCTTTTCAGATTATTATTCTTTTTTGTTTAGGGCTAGATATTTGTTGAGGAATAGTTTTAAAAGGGGCAGGAAAGTAACCTGAATTAGCTTTGTGTTTTATTAAGCTTGCAATCAGTTACTGTCTAATAAAAGTAATCATTTTCCTAGAACTTAGAACATATCTCCTGATTAAAGTTCTCCTGGCTAGAGAACTAGTTTAGATGGCGTGTCAGCATGGTTTCCCTTTTTTTTGTTTTTTTTTTGTGTTTTTTTTGCGGTACGCGGGCCTCTCACTGCTGTGGCCTCTCCCGTTGCGGAGCACAGGCTCTGGACGCGCAGGCTCAGCGGCCATGGCTCACGGGCCCAGCTGCTCCGCGGCATGTGGGATCCTCCCGGACCGGGGCACGAACCCGTGTCCCCTGCATCGGCAGGTGGACTCTCAACCACTGCGCCACCAGGGAAGCCCTGGTTTTCCTTTTAACATCACCTTTCCTACTAATCTATGTTATTGACTTAGGTCTCCATACTGTCCTTTAATCCTATGACCCAGCCACAAATTTTAAAATATGGTTCTAATCAAGGCATCTTCAGAACCATGAGCCTACCTTTTAGGGAAATTTGTTTTCTGCTTTAGGTAATAGAAAATGTGTGTAATTATGAACGAGATTTTGTAGTAGCATCAAGTATACATTTTTTTCCGTATGATTTTTATTTTTCATTGAGTATGGAAGGTTTATACCCTCTCGATTTTTCATTCTTTGTAGGTTATTACAGATTTTTGGAGGAAAGTGTGTTAAAATATCTTTACTTCACCTTCTTTAAATTGCAGACTTTCACATACTTTGGGATGTAAAGAGATGGGGAAACTAATTATGCCCTCAAAACATTTTGTATGATACAATATTTTTAAGTGAAATCTCTACTTTTTACTCATTTATTTAAATATTTTATGATGAATTATGATATGTCGGGCTTAGTACTAGACAGTAGAAATATACACAAATGAGTAAGACAAGTGAGGAAGTCAGAATGCAGAATGATAAATGTGATTTCAGTAGACGTATGTAGAGACACTGTGGAATCTGGTGGAGGGATGACTCATTCCACCTGGGTTGGTAAGAAAAGGTTGATTAATGAGGTGACATTTGAGCTGAATTCTTGAAAGATGAGAAAACTTTCACATGTGGAGAGTGGGGAAGGAGAATTAAAGATAGAGTAAAGAGTGTTCAGCCCTGGTGCTGTGAAAGACACAGTAATTCTGTAGAACTGCCAATATTCAGTGTGGCTGGAGCACAAAGTGCCTGTTAATCAGTGGATCTCTTCCACTTGAGGATTTTGTTCAAGTAATTGGCATCTCTTCATGCTACTTCAATTTTTCCTCTCTACTAGATCACTTTCATTAATTTACAAACAAAGCAAAATAACCGATCCAAAAATGCTGACCACCAAAAAAAAAAAATCCTCAATATAGATAAACATAAAAAACCCTGTCCTTGGCCACATTATTCGCTCCATCTACCACCTATCTCTCTTCTGTTTTTACAGCAAAACTATTTGAAAGGGCTGGATATACTTATTTCCACTAATTACACCTAATTCTTGTTCTTGAAAATTGTGTTTAATGTAAATTGCTTAAAAACCAAAAGAATATGTATAAATAAATTTTCTGTATAATATACACATAATAAAAATAAAAGAACACCTACATGGGTTCCAGTTCAAAGTGGCAACATAGGAAGATCCTGAACTCACATTCCTTCACCGACATACCAAATCTACAGCTACATATGGAATAACTTCCTCTGAAAAAAAAAGTCAAAAACTAGCTGAGGGACTGCTATACATCAAACAAATGATAAAAAAAAAACCCACATCAAAGTAGGTAAAAGAGGCTAAGATACAATCCTGATATAAACCCCACCCCTGGTGCTGCAACCCACAAGTGAGAAGGAATTCAAAACTCCAAGCTTCTCCCTGAGGAGCAAAGGTTTTGAACCTCTTAAAAAGCTGGGGCTCCAGGTTTTAAGACCTCCACCTGAGAGATAAGCCCTCAAAACATCTAGTTCTGAAAGCCAGTACAGCTCCTGTCAACAAGCCCCACAAGTCTATAGCAAACTGAGAAATAGTTCTTAAAGGGCTTGAAAGTGTAGACCCATCCACCTCATCCTCAGAGACCAGAGTGGAGGCAAAAAAGCACTCAGACTTTCTGTGTGAAAGAGGCTCACTTGCTTATCTTTTTTTTTTTTTTTACATCTTTATTGGAGTATAATTGCTTTACAATGGTGTGTTAGTTTCTGCTTTATAACAAAGTGAATCAGTTATACATATACCTATGTTCCCATATCTCTTCCTTCTTGTGTCTCCCTCCCTCCCACCCTCCCTATCCCACCCCTCTAGGTGGTCACAAAGCACCAAGCAGATCTCCCTGTGCTGTGTGGCTGCTTCCCACTAGCTATCTATTTTACATTTGGTAATGTATATATGTCCATGCCTCTCTCTCGCTTTGTCACAGCTTATCCTTCCCCCTCCCCATATCCTCAAGTCCATTCTCTAGTAGGTCTGTGTCTTTATTCCTGTCTTACCCCTAGTTTCTTCATGACATTTTTTTCCTTTAATTCCATATATATGTGTTAGCATACGGTATATGTCTTTCTCTTTCCGACTTACTTCACTCTGTATGACAGACTCTAGGTCTATCCACAAAAATAGGCTCAAAATGGATTAAAGACCTAAATGTAAGGCCAGAAACTATCAAACTCTTGGAGGAAAACATAGGCAGAACACTCTATGAGATAAATCACAGCAAGATCCTTTTTGACCCACCTCCTAGAGAAATGGAAATAAAAACAAAAATAAACAAATGGGACCTAATGAAACTTCAAAGCTTTTGCACAGCAAAGGAAACCATAAACAAGACCAAAAGACTTGCTTATCTTAAAGCACTGACCTGAGGAGCAGGCATCTAATTTAACACACCTCTAGGGACCTACTGAAATACTCTCTGGGGACAGAGATCAGCGGGTGCCATCTTTGCCTCAGCTTGCTGGTATCTCCCCAGAAGGAGCAATAGCCTTGTCTGGCACCCTGATTTTTGCAGTTGCCACCCAGGGTACACATCTTAGTTGCCTGGCTCTGGTGGCCAGTAGGGCTTATACTTGTGGGTCTCACAGGACTATAACCAAAGGACAAAGTTCTTAATCAGCTACCACTCACAGGGCACAGCAGAAAGGTTACAAACTAAGGCATCCAGTCTTTCTGTGAAAGAGGCCTATTTACTCATCTTTATAGCTGTGTCCTAAGGGGAAGGCTTTTAATTAAGTACACATATAAGGGCCAATTGCAATCCTATCCAGAGACCTTGGAGGACAGGTGCCACCTTTGTGCTCTTTCTCTGCTGAGCTCCAGAGCACTTGAATCTCCCAGAGGGGAGCTTGTTCATACAACCGGTGCCCCAGCTTTTACTTCTGCTGCCTCAGGGGACACCCCTTGATTACCTGGCCTGGTGGCCAGCAGGGCTTGAATTCCTAGGCCCCGTGGGACTGTAACAGAGAGACGGTAATTGGCCAGCTACCATTTCCAGGGCACAGCACAGACAACAGACAGACTAAAACACATCCCCAATCTTTCTCTTCCAGAGGCTGATTTGCTCTCCTGCAACTTCACCCTGAGGGGCAGGCTTCTGGCTTGGCGCACATCTAAGGGCTTGCTTAGATGTACTCCAGGGACAGAGGCCAGTTGATGTCATCTTTGTACGCTCCCTCTGCCTCACTCCAGATCACTGGTATCTACCAGAAAGAAGTTTGTACCCTTGTCTGGCACCCCAATTTTCATCGTTGCCACCCAGGGGATACTTCTAGATCACCTGGTACTGGAAGCCAGTGGAACGTACACCTGTGGTCCTACAGGACTGTATATATTTGCATAGTTTAAAAGCTGCTGCCTGTGGGTCTGACATCCAATCAGCCTGAATCTAGGTACAGACCAAGGTTCTTCCCCCTTTGGAACACTGACAGGTCTTGGTACAGCCTCAAATACCAGGAACAACTAAAATAAAATGGGCTGCATGGATAATCACAAAGGTTTGAAAGACAACCAAGAACTAGGGCAAGGTTGAACAATAAAGTTGATATCCTCCATGCGGCCTCTTCTTCAAGACTGGGAGAGGTGGATCTTTCTTTCATCTAATGCATAGAAACCAACACAGAGACTCAAGGAAAATGAAGAAACAGAGGAAAATATTCCCAACAAAAGAAAATGATAAAACCTTAGAAAAAGACATTAATGAAATGGAGATAAGGGATTTACCTGATAAAGAGTTCAAAATAACAGTCATAAAAGTGCTCACTGGGCTTGGCAAAAGTATAAATGACCAAAGTGAGAACTTTAAGAGAGAGAGAATATAAGAAAGTACCAAACAGACGTCACAGAACTGAAGAAACAATAACTTAGCTGAGAAATACACTAGAGGGGTTCAACAGTAGACTCTATGAAGTAGAAGTAAGAAGTAAGGATCAGTGAACTTGAAGATAGGGCAGAAGAACTCACTCAATTAGAACAGAAAAATAAAAGTGAAGATGGCTTAAGATCATTATAGTACAACTTCAAGCATCCCAACATTTGAATTATAGGAGTAGCAGAAGAAAAGAGAGAAAGGAAGAGAACAGTTTTTTTGAGGAAATAATGGCTAAAAACTTCCGTAACCTGGGGAAGGAAACAGACATTCAGATCGAGGAATCCCAGAGAGCTCCAAATAAGAGGAAGCCAAAGAGACCCACACCAAGATACATTACAATTAACATGCAAAAACTTAAACACAAGGAGAGAATCTTAACAACAGCAAGAGAAAAACAACTTGTTAGGTCCAAGGGAACCCCCATAATATTATCAGAATATTTTTCAGCAGAAACTTTGCAGGCCAGAAGAGAGTGGCACTATATACTCGAAGTGCTAAAAGAACTTCTAACCAAGAATACTCTATCTAGCAAAGTTGTCATTCAGAATTGAAAAAGAGAAAAAGATTTTCAGATAAGTAAAATGTAAAGGATTTCCTCACCACTAGATCATACTTACAAGAAATGTTAAAGGGACTTGTTTAAGCTGAAGCAAAATGGCACTAATTAGTAACAGGAAAACATGTGAAAGTATAAGTCTCACCACTAAAGGTAAATATATAGTAAAATTCAGAGTAATCTAATGTCACAAATTTGATGGGTTAGTTACTTATAAAACTAGTAAGAAGGTTAAAAGACAAAAGTGTAAAAATAACTATAACTACAAAAATTTGTTAGGGAATACACAAGATAAAAAGATGTAAATTGTGACATCAAAAACATGCAAAGTGGGTGAGGGGTAAAAATATAGAGCTTTAAAATGCATTCAGACTTAAGTTGTTATCAACTTAAAATAGACTTTTGTGTAAATTTAAGTTGTTTTATGTAAGCCTCATGGTAACCACAAATTAAAACAGTAGATATACAAAAAATAAAGAGCAAGGAATCTAAGCATACCACTGCAAAAACTCATCAACTCACAAAGAAAGTGATCAAGAGAAGAAGAAAAAATCAAAGAAACCACACAACAGCCAGAAAACAATTAACAAAATGGCAATAAGTACGTAACTATCAGTAATCACTTTAAATTTAAAAGGACTAAATTTTCCCATCAAAAGACAGAGTGGCTGAATGTATAAAAAGCAAGACCCATCTATATGCTGCCTACAAAGGACTCACTTCCACTTTGGATGTAAGGACACACAGACTGAAAGTGAACAAATGGAAAAAGATATTCTGTGCAAATGAAAACCCAAAGAAAACTGGGGTAGCTACAGCATACCTCAGAGATATTGCAGGTTCAGGTTCAGAAAACAACAATGAATTGAATATCACAAAATATCAAGTCACACAAATTTTTTGGTTTCCCAGTACATATAAAAGTTATGTTTACACTATACTGTAGTCTGTTAAGTGTGCAATAGCATTTGTGTTAAAAATGCTTAATTAAACATCTTAATTAAAAATATTTTATTGCTAAAACATACTAACCATCATCTGAGTGTTCAGCTAACTGTAATCTTTTTGCTGGTGTTCATGTTGATGGCTGCTGACTGATAAGCATGGTGGTTGCTGAAGGCTGGAGTAGCTCTGGCAATTTCTTAAAATAAGACAACAATGAAGTTTGCTACATTGACTGACTCTCCCTTTCACAAGTAATTTCTCTGTAGTATGCAATACTTTCTGATAACATTTTACCCACAGCAGAACTTCTCTCGAAGCTGGAATCAGTCCTCTCAAACACTGGCACTGCTTTAAAACTAAGTTTATGCAATATTCTAAACCTTCATTGTCTTTTCAATAATCTTCACAGCATATACACCAGGAGTAGATTCCATCTCAAGAAATCGCTTTCTTTGTTCAGCCACAAGAAGAAACTTCTCATTAATTCAAGTTTTATCAAGAGATTGCAACAAGTCATATCTTCAGGTTCTCTTCTAGTACTCTTGCTAGTTCCAGCACATCTGCAGTGACTTCCTCCACTGAAGTCTTGAACCCTTTGAAGTCATCCAAGAGGGTTGAAATCAACTTCTTCCAAACTCCTGTTAATGTTGATATTTTGGTCTCTTCCCATAAATGTTCTTAATGGCATCTAGAATGATGATTCTTTTCCATAAGGTTTTCAATTTACTTTGTCCAGATCCATCAGAGGAATTCCTATCTATGGCAGTTATAGCCTTACAAAAAGTATTTCTTAAATGATAAGACTTGAGAGTCAAAATCACTCCTCGATTCATGGGCTTCAGAAAGGATGTTGTTCCAGCAGGTATGAAAACAACATTAATCTCACTGTACATCTTTATCAGAGCTCTTGGTTGACTACGTACATTGTCAATGAGCAGTAGTATTTTGAAAGGAATCTTTCTTCTGAGCAATAGGTCTCAACAGTGCATTTAAAATATTCAGTAAACCATGTTTACAGACAGACATGCTCTCATCCAGGCTTTATTCTTCCATTTATAGAGCATAACCAGAGTAGATTTAGTGTAATTCTTAAGGGCCCTAAGATTTTTCAGAATGGTAAAGGAGCATTGGCTGCAACTTCAAGTTACCAGCTGCTTTAGCCTCTAACAAGAGGGTCAGCCTGTCCTTTGAAGCTTTAAAGCCAGGCATTGACTTCTCTCTAGCTATGAAAGTCCTACATGGCATCTTCTAATATAAGGCTGCTTTGCCTACATTGAAAATCTGTTGTTTAGTTAACCACCTTCATTAATGGCCTTAGTTAGATCTTCTAAATAACTTGTTGCAGCTTCTACACCAGAATTTGTTTCACCTTGCACTTTTCCGTTATGGGGATGGCTTTTTTCCTTCAATCTCATGAACCAACCTCTGCTAGTTTCAAAACTTTTCTTCTGTAGCTTCCTCACCTCTCTCAGTATTCACAGAATTAAATAATTTGCTTTGTCTTGCTTTGGACTGGGCTTTGGCTCCAGGGAAAGTTGTAATTAGTTTGATCTTCTATTAAGACCACTAAAACTTTCTCCATATCAACAATAGGCTGTTTCACTTTCTTATCATTTGTGTGTTTACTGGTAGCACTATTCATTTCCTTCAAGAAATTTTTCTTTGCATACACAACTTGGCTAACTGTTTGGCACAAGAGACTTAGCTTTCAGCCTATCTTGGCTTTTGACATGACTTCCTCATTAAGCCTCATCATAACTAACTTTTCAGTTGAACACTTACATGTCATTATAAAGTTACTAACTGACCTAATTTCAATAGCATTTTGTCTTAGGGAATAGGAATGCCTGAGGAGAGGGAGAGAGATGGGGAAATGGCCATTGGTAGAGCAGTCAGGGCACACACACTTATCAGTTAAGTTTGCTATCTCATATGGGCACAATTCATGGCACCCCAAAACAATTACAACAGTAACATCAAAGATCACTCACTGGTCACAGGTCACCATAACAAATATAATAATAATGAAAAAGTTTAAAATATTGTGAGAATTACCAAAATGTTACACAGAGACATAAAGTAAGCAAATGCTGTTGGAAATATGGGACCAAAGACTTTCTCTACGCAGAGGTGTCACAAACCTTCAATTTGTAAAAAAAAAAAAAAAAAAAAAAAATCAGTATCTTTGAAGCACAATAAAGTGAAACACAATAAAATGAGGCATGCCTGTACTTATACGAGTCAAAATAGATGTTAAAAAAAAGACTGCAATAACAAAGAAGGTCATTACCTAATGATAAAGGGGTCAAACCAACAAGACGATATAACATTTGTAAATATTTATGTACCAATTACAGAAGCGTCTAAATATGTAAAAGCAAATATTAATGAAACTAAAGAAAGAAATAACAATATGATAATTGTTGTGGACTTTGATACCCAACTTTCACCAATGGATAGATCACTCAGACAGAAAATCAGTAAGGAAACATTAACCTTAGATGATATGTTAAACCATGTTAAACCATGGACTTAACAGACATATACAGAATATTCCATCCAAAAGTAACAAAATATACAATCTTCTCAAGATCACATGAGACGTTCCCCAGAAAACAACAGATGTTAGACCACAAAACAAGTCTTAATGAGTTTAAGAGGATTAGAATCATATCAAGAATTTTTTCTGACCACTGTGGTATGAAACTAGAAGTCAAATACAAGAAGAAAACTGGAAATTTCACAAATATGTGGAGATTAAACAATCTGCTGCTAAGCAATCAATGGGTCAAAGAAGAAATTAAAAGAGAAATCAAATGCCTTGAGACAAATGGAAATACAACATACCAAAACTTCTGGTATGAAACAAAAAACATTTCTAAGAGGGAAGTTCATAACAGTAAGCAAAAAAGATATCAAACAATCTAACTTTACACTCCAAGGAACAAGAAAAAGAACAAAGTCCAAATTTAATAGATGGACGTAAATAACAAAGATCAGAGTGGAAATAAATGAAATAGAGATTAAAAACACAATAAAAAGATGAATTAAACTATGAGCTGTTTTTTGAAAGGATAAACAAAATTGAAAGAACTTTAGCTAGACTCATCAATTAATAAAAACACAGTACTCAAATAAATAAAATCATAAATTAAAGAGATGTTACATCTGATACCACAGAAGGATCATAAGAGACTACTATGAACAATTGTACCCTAACAAATTGGACAACACAGAAGAAACTGATATTTTTCTAGAAGCTTACAACCTTCCAAGACTAAATCATGAAGAAATAGAAAATCTGAATAGACTAATTACTAGTAAGGAGATTGAATCAATGATCAAAAACTTCCCAAATTCCCAGGATTAGAAGCCTTCACTGGCAAACTCTACCAAGCACTGAAAGAATTAATACCAATCCTCAACCTCTTCCATAAATGCAAGAGGAAAGAACACTTCCAAACTCATTTCATGAGGCCAGATTATCCTAATAACAAAACCAGACAAGGAAACCACAGGAAAAGAAAATTACAGGCCCATATCCTTGATGATCATAGATGCAAAAATGCTCAAAAAAATATTAGCAAGCCAAATTCAACAGTACATTAAAACAATCACACACCATGATCTACTGGGATTTATTTCAGGGAGGCAAGGATGATTCAACAACTACGAATCAATGTGCTGTATCATGTTAGTAAAACTGAATCATAAAGATCATATAATTTTATTAATAGATGCAGGAAAAGCATCTGACAAAATTCCATATCCATTTATGATAAAAACTTTCAACAAAGTAGGTAGAAAAAGAATGTACCTCAACATAATAAAGGTCATATATGACAAGCCCACAGCTAACGCTATACTTAATGGTAAAAAGCTGAAAGTTTTTCTTCTAATGTCATAAGCAAGATAATAATGCCCATTTTTACCACTTTTTTCAACATAGTTACTGCAAATCCTAGGCAGAGCAATTAGGCAAGAAAAGGAAATAAAAACTTTTTAAATGAAAAAGGAAGAAGTAAACATGTCACTATGTGCAGATGGCATGATATTATACATAGGAAAACCTAAAGCCTCCACAAAAAATAAATGTTAGAATAAACTAATTCAGTAAAGTTGCAGGACACAAAGATCAATATACAAAAATCTGTTGCATTTCTATACACTAAAAATGAACTATTAGAAGAGAAATTAAGAAAACAATCTGATTTAAAATTGTATCAAAAAATAAAATACCAGGAATAAATTTACCCAAGAAGTTGAAAGATCTTTACATTGAAAACTATAAGACACCAATAACAGAAATTGAAAAAAACACACAAAAAAATGGAAAGGTAATCATTTTTGGAGTGGACTGGAAGAATTAATATGTGAAAACATCCATCCTACCCAAAGCAATCTATGGATTTAATGCAAATTCTATCGAAAGTCCAATAGCATTTTTTTCACAGAAATAGAACAATCCTAAAATTTGTATGGAACCAAAAAAGACCCTGAATAGCCAAAACAATCTTGAGACAAATTGCTCACACTTCCTGATTTCAAAGCTATAGTAATCAAGAGTATGGTGTTTGTATAAAATCAGACACATAGATCAATGGAACAGAATAGAGCCCATGAATAAACCATCTCATATATGGTCAATTTACAACAAAGGATCCAAGAATATACAGTGGGGAAAGGACAGTCTCTTCTATAAATGATGTTGGGAAAACTAGACAGTCACATGAAAAAGAATGAAACTGGACCAATATCTTAGATCATACATGAAAATAAACTCAAAATGAATTAAAAACTTGAAACATAAGACCTGAAAGCATAAAACTCCTAGAATAAACCATAGTAACTGTTTCACATCAGTCTTGGTGATTTCTTGGATTTGACACCAAAAGCAAAGACAAAGCAAAGATAAAGCAAAGACAAAAGCAAAGACAACCTACTGAATGGGAGAAAATATTTGTAATCATGTATCTGATAAGGAATTAATCCAAAATACATAAAAGCTAATATAACTCAACAGCAAAAAAACCAAAGAATTCAATTAAAAATTGGGAAGAGGATCTGAGTAGACATTTTCTCAAGGAAGACATACAGATGACCAGTAGGTACATGAAAGGCACTCAACATCACTTATCATCAGGGAAATGCAAATCAAAATCACAATGAAATATCACCTCACACCTATCAGAATGGCTATTATCAAAAAGATAAATAACAATTGTTGGCGAGGATGTGGAGAAAGGGGAGCCCTTGTGTACTCTTGGTGGGAATACAAATTGGTGCAGCCACTATGGAAAACAGGATGAAGGTTCCTCAAAAAATTAAAAATAGAACTAATATATGACCTGGCAATTCCACTTCTGGGTTTTTATCTGAAGAAAATAAAAACAATAGTTCAAAAAGATATCTGTACTCCCATGTTCATTGAAGAATTATTTACAATAATCAAGACATGTAGGCAAACTAGGTGTCCATTAATAGGTGAATAGAGAAAAGATGATACCCACACACAGGCATATTACTCAGCCATAAAAAATGGTCATTTGTGACAATGTGCATGGACCTAGAGAGTATTACACTAAGTGAAATAAGCAAGACAGAGAAAGACAAATACTGCATGATCTCACTTATATGTGGAATCTAAAACAAAACAAAACAAGCAAACAAGAAGCACATAAGTACAGAGAAGAGTTTGGTGTTTACCAGAGGCAGGGTGTTTGTGGTAGGAGAAATAGGTGAAAGTGGTCAAAATGTACAAATTTTTAATTATAAAATAAATGAGTCATGGGGATGTAATGTAGATCATGGTTACCATATTTTTAAAAATTTTGTAACTATGTTGGTGATGGATGTTTAACGATTAATTTTGGTGGTCATTTCCCAATATATGCAAATATTGAATCATTATATTGTACACCTGAAACTAATGTTATATGTCAATTATATCTTATTTTTTTCAATTTACAAAAAAACACCTGCATGCATCCATGACAGATAAAAATATGAAATACTAATGTATCCTTGAAGTCCTAAATGTTCTCTCCCTATCCCATCTCCTCCCCAGAGATAAATTCTTTCTAGAATTTTTTTATTCATGTCGTTTGCTGACCTCTTTATTTTTATTTTAATTTTTTATTTTATATTGGAATATAATTGATTAACAATGTTGTGATAGTTTCAGCTGTACAGCAAAGTGATTCAGTTATACATATACATGTATCTATTCTTTTTCAAGTTCTTTTCCCATTTAGGTTGTTATATAATGTTGAGCAGAGTTCCCTGCGCTATACAGTAGGTTCTTGTTGGTTATCCATTTTAAATATAGCAGTGTGTACGTGTCAATCCCAAACTCCCTAACTATCCCTTCCCCCCAACTCTTTCCCCCTAGTAACCATAAGTTCGTTCTCTAAGTCTATGAGTCTGTTTGTTTTGTAAGTAAGTTCATTTGTATCATTTCTTTTTAGATTCTGCTTATAAGTGATATTATATGATACTTCTCTTTCTCTGACTTACTTCACTATGACAATCTCTAGGTCAGTCCATGTTGCTGCAAATAGCATTATTTCATTCTTTTAAATGGCTGAGTAATATTCCATTGTATATATCACATCTTCTTTATCCATTCCTCTGTTGAGGTCATTTAGGTTGCTTCCATGTCTTGGTTATTGTAAACAGTGCTGCAATGAATGTTCAGGTGCACGTATCCTTTAGGACCATGTTTTTCTCCGGGTATACACTCAGGAGTGAGATTGCAGGATCATATGGTAGATCTATTTTCAGTTTTTTAAGGAACCTCCATGCTGTTCTCCATAGTGGCTATACCAATTTACATTCCCACAAACAGTGTAGGAGGGTTCCCTTCTCTCCACACCCCATCCAGCATTTATTGTTTGTGGATTTTTTGATGATAGCCATTTTGACTGGTGTGAGGTGATAGAATTTTGAATTTATCACTCCCTTGTTTATTTATAGCTTTACCATAAATGTAGGCATCATCAATATATTACTTTTGCATAGATTGAAATCTCATGTAAATTGGATTATATCAAATTGTGTGTATTGTGACTTTTTTTTCAACTTTTCATCTTAAGTGATGCCGGTAGCTATAGCTCATATACTTTAACATGTGCATAGCATTCCACTGCATGAATAACCAGGAAATTACTTAACTGTCCGCCTCTCAGAAAAAATTTGGATTGTTTCTAGTTTTTTCTATCCCATGCAGTGCCACTAGGGTTTATTCTTTTTTTTTTTTTTTTTGCGGTACGCGGGCCTCTCACTGTTGCGGCCTCTCCCATTGCGGAGCACAGGCTCCGGATGCGCAGGCCCAGCGGCTATGGCTCACGGGCCCAGCTGCTCCGCGGCATGTGGGATCTTCCCGGACCGCGGCACGAAACCGTGTCCCCTGCATCGGCAGGCGGACTCTCAACCACTGCGCCACCAGGGAAGCCCAGGGTTTATTCTTAAACATCTCTTCTTGAGCCTATGTGTTAATTTTTCTAGGGTGCATTTGTATTTGTTCAACTCCATCAAAAATGATAAATTATTTTCAAAAATAGATGTACCAAACTGTACTCTTCTAGTAGTGTGTAAATTGCACTGTTGTATTACATTACTCCTAGAACTTAGAATTACCAGAATTTTTAAATAAGCTTGTAGCTTTAAAAAAACTCATTGGAAATTTAATTTCTATTTCTACATTTATTACTGAGTTTGAGTATATTTTCATACATTTATTGGTCTTATGTGTTTCTTCTTCTGTGTCAGTTCAAGTTCAATATTTATCTATTGGGTTGGCCAAAAAGTTCATTTGGGTTTTGCCATAAGATCCGAACGAACTTTTTGGCCAACCCAATATTTGCTAAATTATCTGTGTTTGTGTTAGTTTCATCTAAGTTTTCAAACTCCCCCATTTTTGAAACCCTTTTTTGGAAACACTACCCTGCAGATAACTGTGTGGGTCCTGTTGCTCTATCTTAAAGTGGCTTATTCTCTCTCTCTAAAGTAACAGGGCTACACACACTCCCTCCCTACCCCCAACATTTTTGTTTCAGAAATTATATTGTATCTCAATGTCATTTTGTATTTTTTCTCAAAGCACCTATCACCTAACATTACATAATACACCTATTCACTCTTTACACATTTTTGATAGAATATAAGCTCTATCAGGGTAAGAATTTTATTTTAATTTTAGCACTGTGTCATCATTGACTAGAAAGAAAACTGGAATATGTTATCCACTAAAGTCATTCACTGTTGAATAAATAAGTGTATTTGACCAATCATGTTCCTTTGTAGAACCTCTTCCACCTTTTTAAGCAAATAAACAGGAAATAACTTTTAAAATGTGGTATCACTCAAAATAATAGTTTAATGGTGAAAACAGCATGTTTGTGATTTATAATCATAAAATCTGAATTTGCTTCTCCATCATATAGATTACTCATCCACTCTGAAACTTGTTAGCTAATAATTGTTCTTAAAAGTTTACTATGAATCTTAACGAAGAATGTATATAGCCGAAGATCTATAAACTGGAAAATTCTTTCCTAATGTTGGGTCTAATTAAACACAAATTTTAGCAAAAATATTCTGTTAGAAGATGTTGGAATTACATTAAAAGATGAATTATAATAAATATATTTAATTTGTTCAAACTATTAAGGAGACCCCAACAAGAGATGAATAAAAGATAACACTGTGCTTTGAATTTGTCTCACAAATTACTGGTCATAACGTTAGAAAAAGGAGAAACTTGAATCATAGAAGTCTAAGGCTACACAAAAGTGAAATCAAATAAGTTGGAACTGTGTTTAATTCTGCATCAATTTGGATAGTTGTCTTAATGGAAGATCACAGGACCATTAGATTATCACATTATCAAGGTTTTTCTTCTTTTAATAAATCAGAATTATTTGTCAAATCACAGCAAAGACGATTGTTATGAACTCCCTAAAGAAGTATTTACCAGGCTTTTAATGAATGCAAATGGAAGTACCTTGATATTGAAAACATTTTCTGTTAGAGCAATTGTTTCTGTTAGCAGGCCTGTGCTGTTAGCAGTTCTGCTATAAGAAAGTGGTCTAAAGAAAAAGTATTTAAATAAATTTATGGATTTTTGATAGCCTTATAAAGATCATAAAAATAATGTTCCGTTTGAGGCAGAAGATAGATGGGCCCCAGGCTGAACAGCCGGAGTTTGTCCCCTGTGGACAGATACTCCAGGATGAAGAGGAGGAGGAGCTAAGCCCTGCCCAGATAAGAGACCAAATATTTCTCATTCTCGAGGTCAAGGAGAACTTCCTGACTACACAAGCACAGAAAGGCTCCTTGGAGGTCAAAAAGGGAGGGGGTCCTACCCCATAGTAAGTGATGTCAGTCTACCCACAGACTTCTTCACTAGAATCCATCTTGGCTAAGAAATGTACCTGCACACATGGGATGACACTGAGATATACTAAATACGGACTGAGAGCCAGGCAAAGCAAGATGACTGGCCAGAGGAAACCCGGAAGAAATGCCTCACATAAGTGATTTAAACTACCACAATGATGCGACTCTCTGAGCCTGCCCATGTGTCTTTCCACATGTACCCTTTTTCCTCCTAATAAACACTTGTTTTGCTACTTTCCATCTCTATGTGGAAATTCATTTCTACACAGCTGATGGGCCAGGGCCTTGTCACTGGCCACTAGTCCCTTGTGGTCTATTGGTTAGGATTCAGCCCTCTTGCTGCCGTGGCCTGACTTCAATCTCTGGCTGGGAACCAAAATCCTGCTTCAAGCCGCTGCAGGCCAAGGCCATCCGAGATCACTTTTAACTATGACCAGTTTATGTAAATTGCAATAGCTGGCAAATTCCACAGATTATGCACCAATTGCCGTAATTCAGTTGCTTATTTTGAAAATTACCAAAAGCATTTCCTTAAAAGTCACTTCTAATAAGCCCAATTAATTAAATCAAACAATTACCTTAAGTTTTTATTAAAAAATAAAAATTTATAAGATACTATTTTCTTATTACATTGGTCATTTCTATGAGTGTTTGTTTTTTCAGCACTTTTTCATCTTAATGAGGTGTAGAATTTTTTAGAGGATTTAGAGTTGTTTAATAAGCTTCATAAATCACGTGCTTTTATATTTTTCTTTTTTTCCTACTTACTATTCAGCAAGTGGTTTTAAAACTCCAGAAATCTGTTTTCTAGATTCTATATCAGAGAGGTAAGCAATCCATTGCTGGTTTATGATCATTAACTCATATGCTCAGTGCCTTTCACCATCTCATCTCATGTTCTTTTGAGAGCTTGAAATCACCTATCAATTCTTCACAACATGAGTCTCTGGAAGAGGCAGAGCATTTACCCACCATGACAGTGCAAGAGAGAGATTTTCTCCTCCTTATACCCTACAAGCCAAAGGAAAGGCAAATAACTTAGGGTAAGCCAATTAGTTGACCCATGGGTATCAGAAGGCAGAAGATCTTATTGGTATTCAAGGACTGGAATGTAGCAGCAGAGGGGAAACAAATAATTAATCACCTATAGTTACCTGAAAATGAATTAAACAAAATATTTAGGGAGTCTGGGAGGACCCTGCAATAAGAAAGTATGAATGGTAGGAAGGGCATGTGAATTTCATGGACATGGAATGGAATAACTCCTTCTAATGATGGGTCATATTGACTTTCTAATAGAATTTATTCCTTCTCCACAGTAGCCAAAACCAAAGTTTGATTCTTCAAGTTGTGAGATTACAACATCTATTGAATCATATCTCCATATTTCTTATGAGAAATTTAGAGCATTCTCCAGGAAGTAGAGAAAACACAAACACTGCAATGGAGATATACATGAAAATTCAGAGTCCAAGAATAACCCAAACTCCCAATGCCCAGTGAACTTCCCTGGTCAGACTAGTAATATTCCCGTATCTATGAGGCATAATAACACCAATTCTTTTTTATTTTAGGAAGTCAGTGTTCCTCATGACCTATTTTAGTCTACAGACATATATCTGGAATCACATTCCAACATACCTATATGTGGCCAACTGCAAAGTCAAAACATGGAAGACAAGGCCACATAAAAGAACTGCAGGACTTTGCTAATCTCCAGCAGCAAAAATCTGGGTCTTTTATCTGAGAATAGATTCCAAAGGTATATGGAACATAACTTTAGAATGGGATGAATTTTTAGGAGTACATTTACCAGTGACTCTGCATTAGATATACTCATTTACAAATATAGGAATAATTAAAATTGTTTGCTTACTACTTTATGGAAACCTGGACTCAAGAGTAGTGTATACTAAACACAATTGAGAGTATATGGCATAATATGAAGAATTCAAAAATTTCTGGGGCATTTTAATTTTATCAATGTATGTGTGGAAGAAAAATGTATGTGGATATTGGATAGTAGTCAAAAGGTAGACCTAGTGGACATTTGTCCTGGATCTGAACCCTTATATTTTGGAGGAATGCTCCCTTTTCTAAATCTTGGTGACAGGTAGGATGCAATTTCTCACTCAGTATTGAGGACGAGGGCATAACCTATTGTTAACCATTTTCTGCTTTGTAGAAGTTTGAGTCTGAAGCAAATAATGTAAAGAAAAATGGACAGGGTGATTAGACTCAAGGCAGAGGGTTGAACAGCAGTTGCACCCAGTGGCAGTAGCAACATCTACTGTATCCAGCATAGAGGCCTGTGTAAGGCTCCAGGGACAGGGAGAAGTGACAGCAGCATTCTGATATGTTCTGTCTCCACTGCTTTCTTCCTTCTCCCAAACCTGATTTTTTACATATTGTTGTTGTTAATCTGTGATATCTCTCAAATCTTTCTAATAAATTATCTTTTCGGTTTAAGTTAGTCACTTTCACTTTTGTAACATGTCACCAAAAATTATTAGTTCAAATTTCAAGCACAAATTTTGCATATTCATTGCAGTCTATTTTAGATGTTGGAAGTGCCATGCGGGAGCTCATTCTTGGAAATATAGCTGGGATATCATTTTCTAAGTGCAGAGCAGTGATGGCGGGGTGTGTTAGAGTTGGGGTCATTCCAGACATTTTTTCTGAAAAAAGGCAGAAGAAGCCAGAAACAAGACCAGAGCCCTCAAAACGGGCTGACATTAACAAGGAAGTCGTCTTGGATAGATTTTTTTTTTCTGTTTCCTCACAGTTTCCTGATTAGTTTCCTGCATAGGGATAAAGTAACCCTGACTTTGAGAGTTCTAAGCCAAACAAGTCATATAGGGGACCTGGCTGTTCCAGAATAGTGAGAAGTTGGAGAATGGCAAGAGACTGTGTGATGTGAAGGTTGACGATTTCAGACTGAGACTTAGAAAAGGTGTTCCTGAAACTTACTGGTCTCAGGAAGAAGGTTCTTGATATGCTAAGCAGTTTCACTCCTTGTTTCCAACCGAGAGATTACAAACAGAAAGTGGCTGGGTATTCAATCTGAAAAGCTGGAATGGGGCCTGATATGTGGTAGGCTGAATCTGACATTCATTCTCCTATATAAGCAGTTCAGTTTCTATCCTACTCTCCATTCAGACAAGAATTTTTATGACTCCTTCAGTATTACATATACTTTCCAGATGCTAGCATTTGTTCATTCATTCATTCATTTTTATTAACACTGTTCTTTGTTTAGAAAGCACTCCCTTTGTGGCTTTGTCTACCAAAATCCTGTATATTATTCAAAGCCAAGTTCAATAGTAAATTCTTCCACAAAGTGTTAGCTGATCTGCCCAGCTGGAATCTCTTCCACTACTAAATTCTCTCAGCATTTTGCAGTAGGATGAATACTGTGGCATTGGTTAAGTGGCAGGTTGAAATCTATTGATGAGTAGCAGAAATCAATCAAGGCAAGGAAACATTCTGGTGTTTGGATTAACATAAGGACTTGTCTTACCCTGGTAGTAAAAATTCAGAACTAGAAACCTCAGCTCTGGGCCTGTTAGCTGGGTCACTGCACATAGTCTAGGGAAAGCAGTCTAAAGCCAGGTATGGATGAGGCACCCAGGGGCATCCCAAACCATGAGCACAGCTTATTTATTTCTTTGTCTCACTAGTAAATGGAAATTCTTGCCATTCTCCTAAGCCTGCTTCTCTAGAAGAAAAGTAGGACAGAACTATGCACACACACTTATTATTACTTGCATGTGGGTGGAGTAGGGCAGGCAGGGATTGAGTATATAGCTCACTTATGGTGCATATTTTATCACTACTATTGTGTAAGTTATAAAGGCAAATAAAATTTCTCTTTCTTTTGGGTTTCCCACAAAGCATAATGCTATGTATGTAGGATAAGCTCAGTAAAACTTTTAAAATAAATAAATGGACAATTACCACTATAAAATATCTATCTATTTACCTAGTATGTGTAACAATGTCTACTCAATTCCTCCATAACTCCTCTTTAACCTCTAATACTGTCTGTCATCTATAGAAATTATTTATCATGTCTATTTAGATTTAATACTCAGAAAAATATCACTCCAGTTCATTTAACCCACATTATTTCTATTTCTTGGTCAGTATTTTGATGCACTTCTGTGATTAAATTTTAGTAGCAGAGTTAAACTTTTCTTAAGTATACACTCTTTATCACATCAACCCCAAAATCTACGGTATTTGACTGATTTCCACTGTATTTCTGTAAATTACTAGGGATTGGTAATTATATTTCACACTTTAATGTAATAGAATCCCAAATAATAAAATCAGATACTATGGAAAATGTACTTAAGTCTTCACAAAAAGAAATTTTAATGTCTTAAATCAAAAATGCATCTTCATTATTTTATTGCTTGCGTTTGGAGAAAATAAATGGACCAATGAATTATGTATTCCTGAAGTGCATACCTTTAAAGTATAACGCATAATCAGCTGATTGATTTTGCTCCAGGCAATTAGGTTGAAATGGTCATCATGATATAAAGAGTGATTAGTTTTCTTTTTTTAATCAAGTCTATATCAGGCATATCAAAAACTGAGAGAAAAGATGCAACTGAACTATACTATAAATCCATGAAAATTAAACATTAAAAAATGAGAATTTTCATTTGACATTATGACTATTTATAGCCCAAATACTAATTTAACTTTAAATTTAATTTTATAGAAAGTATTCTAAAATGATAAGTTTTCAAAAAATGATTAATAATATACCTAGATGGTGACATATACCAGAATTATTCCATTTCTATTTTGGCAGAAATGGAATAATTAAACTCAAACTTAAATAAATTTGAGTTGTACTTCAGATTCTATTTCAATCTAACTTAAAATACTGAAAATCATATCTAAATGCAATTTTCTTATTTACATACTTATTCAACTGTACTTGGATGTATTTAATTGCATTTCAAAAGACTTAAAAGGACATTCTCAGTGTGTCAGGCAGTGTGCTAGGTAATTGAAAAGATCGATGTTCTTTCATTTAATCCTTGCAGTAAGCTTGTATGAAAAACCTCAATTTCAAAGCAGTTGAATAACTTGCCCAAAGTCAAACAACTTGTGACATAACTTGAAATTATGTTCTCTGACTAAAATCAGGCAATTTTTGAAGACACTTTGTTATATTTTATTCATGAATTTTTTTTGATGCTTCAACATGATCCTGAGATTTTATAGGGAACAGTAATGTTGTCATGCATTAAGTGATATTGATGGTCTAGTTATCCTCACTTTAATGGAACCTGGACTATTACGTTTGTTTCTGATATTTTTTAATACTTTATTGATGGCTCATTGGCTGTTTATTTTGGTTGTGAGTGTGCCTGTTTGCTGAGATGCTTCATTTTTGTACGTCCAACTGGTTACTTGGAATTTGCAGTATGCAGGAACATGATTTCAGCTAGCACTTTAAACTGCATCTGAAGTATAAATTAATTAGCCCTGTGTGAGGGCCTAAACATCTCTTAAATGAAACTTCTTCAGTTCAAGGTATGCTCTTCAGTGCAAGACCACTTTCATAGTCCATTTATTTGCACCTTCAATCATTCATTCGCAGATATTTAATGAGCAATTATGATGTGCCAGAAACAGTCCCAGGGGCTGGGAAATCAGCAGTGAACAGGAAAAGGTTTAGAGCTTTAAAAGCTCATATTCTATTGGGAGAAACAGGCAATGAAAAATATTAAAAAATAAAATGTATAACGTTTAACGATGCTAAATAGTATGGAGAAAAACTGCCTAAGAAAGAAGGATAGGGAAAGTTTGGCAGGGAGGGGATGCAATTTTAGATGGAAAGTTCAAAGAAGGCCAGACTGAAGAGGGTTATCTGAGAAAATAACTAAATAAAGGTAGGCAAAAAGAGTTGGTCCTCAGATCCACTGCTCAGTCTTCCCCTAGTCTGCTTGGTATTTCAGGGATTCTGACCTAGGCTAGTAGTAACTAGCTGGTTCTGGCTAATGGGCAGAAATCAAGAGTAGATGGAAGGAAGAAGACCATGTTTCCCATTTCCCCACTCTCTGCTTTGGGCAGTGCCTCCAGCAGCTGCCTTGCTTTTGTGGCTCTAACTCCCACTGGGTAGGCTAACTGTAGTTCAGGATTCTTCTGGTTGACTCCAGGACATAAGTTCTGATAACACTGCCTCTTTCCTTGCTCTCTCTTGCCCAGGGCTAGATGGTTTCTTCCTGCTGCTAACCCGTGGGTTCTTAGCACTCCCATCACTTGTAAAACCAATTCCATGTGTTAAATCTTCTTCTTAAATACTTTTTTAAGAGTTTACAAATAGAGCTTCCCTATTTTTGATGCAGTGGTTAAGAATCTGCCTGCCGATGCAGGGGACACGGGTTCGAGCCCTGGTCTGGGAAGATCCCACATGCTGCGGAGCAACTAAGCCAGTACACCACAACTACTGAGCCTGCACTCTAGAGCCACGAGCCACAACTGCTGAAGCCCGTGCACCTAGAGCCCGTGCTGTGCAACAAGCCACCACAATGAGAAGCCCGTGCACCGCAATGAAGAGTAGCCCCTGCTCACAAAAGAAAGCCCCTGAGCAGCAACAAAGACCCAACACAGCCAAAAATAAATCAATAAAATAAATTTATAAAAAAAACAAAACAGTTTACAAATAATATTTAGACCCTGATACTACAGAGGTGAGAAAGCAAGATTCATGGCCATATAGGTAAAGATCATCCTGGACCATGGGAACAGCAAGTCCAGCTATCTGGGAGAGAGCTGCCAGCAGTGCTCATGACACAGCAAAGAGTACAGTGTGGCTGCCACTGACAGGGAGGAGGTGAGTTCAGAGATGGTAAAAAATGGGTCAGAGAAAAGAAGGGATTGAGGATGAAGCACATCTTCCAGGATCTAGTAGGTCATCTCTCCGATTTTTGACTTTTACTCTAAAAGAGACGGAAAGTTATCAAAGGCTTTTTAACTGCAGAGTGAGATGATTTAATTTTCGTCTTAACATATCCATTCTTTCTTGAAAGGGACAACAGCAGAAGTAGGAAGACAGATTTAGAAGGTAGTATAACATTTTGGCAAAACAAATGGTGTGGCAGGAAAATAGCAGTGGTGGTGATGAGGGGTGGTCAGGTCATGGGCAGGTTATGATGGTAAAGCTAACAGGATTTGAGGATGAATCACACGTGTTAAACGAGAAAAGAATACATTGAGTTTCAAAATTTATTAAGATATTTAAGTGGAGATATTGGGTATATGAGCATGAGCTATATAAGTATGAATTCAAGTGGAAAGGTCTGACCTATAGACATAAATTTGGAAATCACCATATATACATAGTTTTCTATTCCTTGCTTATTTGTAGTGTTTTGGGATAGCTGAACTTCTCAAAAAAATGATTACATAATCTATAGATTAATAATATAGAAAATATAAATTGTTTTTAAGCAAAACTATAGAACCTTTTAATTGTTCTTGCTAAAGTATTCACAATGCGGAGCCATACATTTAGTCCAAGTATTTTTGAACTTGTCTTTTAAACAGTTGTATTATTTAAGTTACAAATCCAGCTCATGCTAAGAAGGGACTTGATAAGATACTTGTGGTGTCTAAAAGAATCTTATGACAGCATTCTCAGGGCTTGAGCACTGAAGGCTCATTTGTGTTTCCTGCCTTAGAGGCTGCATGTATGTCCTCTACATTTTCCCCTTTCACTGCAAGCCACCTTTATCCACATGGCAGAAAGTATATTCACCAACAATTCTACATCTTTACACCTAATGGCTTCTATGATTCAGAGAAAAAACAGTTCTCAGAATAACAAGGAAGAGGGAAAGCACCAGAAAAGCTGTATGTTCAGTATAGTTTTCAAAGCCAATTTAACAGTCTCTTAAGAAAATGTATTATTCATTATTTTCATTCATTTCCTATATATATATATATATATATATAGAACATGAAGTTATTACTATTTCTCCTTCAAAAACATGAAAGGGTAAAGATAACAGCAGCATTAGAAACCATTTTCATTTAATACAATTTTTTTTATAATTCTATGTACTTTATCCCAGATCTCATACAGAAAATTAAAACTGATGTAACAATTTATCTGCAATGTGTTTGATCAGTATACAACAATAAATGTTAGTATTGGTGATATTTAAAAGATGATATTCAGTAGAGAATTACATAAGAAAAGATTATGTAGTTTTAAGCCCAACACTCCATGCCACATTTTAGGATTACTTAGATAACTACAGCAAAAAAAAATTTTTTAAAGACTTTGAAGCTATGAAGCATGCTAAACTTACCAGAGTATGATGTGATAATAAATTATTCAACACTGCATGTGAAAATAGATCTAAGAAATAGAAAAGAGTTACATTTCTGTCATTTATTTATTCAACAGACATTTATTCAGTTGTCTCTGCTTTTCAAAGGATAGCAGCATCTGGTTCTACAGAAAAAATAAATAAATAAACTGAAAATATAGGAGATTCATTTAACTGCAATTATTTCAGAAATAAGCACTTTAAGTTCATTAATTAGGAGCCCAATCAGCCTATCAGTCAATATATTCAGAGTTGCTTCCACCACTGGTACCACATAGTTTAACCCCTATCATCTTTTCCAATGACCAATGCAGAAAGTAGAAAAAGCCTTGATCCTACTCTTGCTGTACTGACTATCCTCCACACAGAACTCAGAGCCATCCTTATAAAACAGAAATCAGATTGAGCCACTCTTCGTGTCAACCCTCTGACTGCTTTTCTATATCTTTAGAACTAAGTTCCTCCTGTGGCATACACCATCTGGTCCCTAGCTCACTCTTACAATCATCCTCAATTATCCTACTTCTCCTCCTCTTACTTGCTGTGATCCATGCTTTGGTCATTTTGCTATTCCTTGACCATGTCACCCATATGCCTACCTAAAGCATGTAGACTTGCTCGTCTTACTGCTGGAACTCCCTTGATCCATGTGTCTACTCTGGTCATTCCACACAGCATTCAGTTCTCTATTTAAATGTCACCTCCTCACAGAGCTCATTTTAGACCATCAATTCTCCATCCTTTGGGTTACTTTAATTGTCTTCACAACATTTACCTCTAACTGGCAATAATGTGTATATTTATTTGTCTAATATTTCCATCCCCAAATAAAATGTAAATCTCAGGAGAGCAGAGATTTTGCCTCTTTGGTGTATCTCAGGACTTAGAAGTGCATGGCACACAGGTGATGTATAATAAATTCCTGTTTAACTCATTAATTTGTTGATTGTATTGTACCTATACATAATGTCATGTAAATGGATATGAATCCCAGCTGACTACTTTTTAGCTCTGAAAGCTTGGGCAAGTAAGCAAACTATTTAGCTAAATGGTTGTAATGACACATTTCATGAGCAAAGTGCTTACAATATCGCCTGGCCCATTTAAATTCTCACTGAATGTTACTTACATTTTAATTTTATTTTATTATGTTATTGTCTACATTTAAAAAACTGTGTTTCTGCATTCATGTAAGAGAAATGCATGTATATAAAATGTGTATAAATATAGGGTCCTCATTATCCTATCAGTATTAGACTCCTGGCTGTAATGAGGTTTCTTGGGGAGGCAAAAGTCCTTATTACACAAAAATATTTACTTATGAAATGACCAAAACTTCCAAAAAAGTATCTGATATATTCTTTAAGTTATAGTTCATATTCCCATCTAAATTTTATAACAGTTCAAAAAATATTTCCATAATATTGAGTTTCAATTTTCATTTTTCTCTTCAAGTTGACTTTTTCCAGTAACAATTGTTCTCCAGTTACACAAATCTTCTTTGATAAAAGACAGGAGAGTATGACATCAGTGTATGTCTTAGGATCAGTGCATATTCAATCTAATCTCCCACACCTTTTCACATACAGTCCTCTGCAATGATAACATTGTCTAGTGATGGATCTTTGCACTATGTTAGAAGTTCCTTTGATATGCTACCGTATTATTCCATATGGATCCAACCACAACAAAACCTTATCACCTGAAACTAAGTTTTTGTTCTGCTACAAAAATAATTGAGTTTGAACATTTAATCACATGGTTTATGCTGACCTAGCAATAATATTCAAAGGATAGATTCATTTTGCTGAGACCAATTTTCCTGGCACTCAAATATTAAAATGGAGCTCTATAAATAACATCAGTGTACTGTGAAAAGGCAGTAAAAAATAGCATCCATATCATTAGTCTAATGTCAATCAACTTAATTACTGCGATTGCTAATGCGAAGGTATCTTCAAGTACTTAAATTTTTCCAAGTTTGTTAACAAGCATAGCTCAAGTCCCTGTATTTCCAGTATACAGATTACCAGACAGTTTTATTGGCATTGGATATGGATTTATTTCAGATGAGTTTAAGCAAGGTGTGGACAAGAATCCTAAAGTTGTGGGCTTCCCTGGTGGCGCAGTGGTTGAGAGTCCGCCTGCCGATGCAGGGGACATGGGTTTGTGCCCCGGTCCGGGAAGATCCCACATACGGCGGAGCGGCTAGTTCCGTGAGCCATGGCCGCTGAGCCTGCGCGTCCAGAGCCTGTGCTCCGCAACGGGAGAGACCACAACAGTGAGAGGCCCGCGTACCGCAATAAATAAATAAATAAATAAATAAATAAATAAATAAAATAAGAATCTTAAAGTTGACACCATCAGGTTAATTATTAATTTTACAGGATGAGAGAAGATATTTACTATTCACTAAAATATATGCTGGAGATCTACCAAGAGGACTCAGGATGTCTGTTTACTCAGTATGTCATTGCCTGTTTAAACAGAAAATACTACTAATAAAAACAATTACCTCTATATTTGTTATTTTGCTATGAACCAAGTAAATAATATTTTTTAGTTTGCTATATAAATTATCTTATTCATCATAACAACAATGTTTAATACCTCTGTTTACAATTGTGGAAACTGAGGTTCATGGAACTTATTTATTTTGTTCACATGGTGAGTAGGATTTATAGTCAGATGTATCTGGCTCCAAGGCTCATTATTTTTATGATTTAAATATACTGTCTATTGAAATAGCCTCAATTTCCTTTATTCTCTTAATGAGAAATATTTTAAATAAAAAATTTCTTCTAAGCATACTTTATCTACCACTGGGGCATAATTTACATCGAAAAGAGTTGATATTTGGAAGAATATAACCAAACTAAGGAATGTTTCTTTCTTGTAATTAAAGAATTGGAGTCTATTTCATAAGAAGTTCAAGTAGATTTGGACAGAGTGACATGAATAGATTGACAACTGTGAAGATGTTATAAATTCAGGTGGATTTGATAGAAGAAGAAACATTAAATTCCTCAGAGTAGAACTGTCTATTGTTAATAATTAAACTATATAATTGAATAATCAACAGAGGAGTGTGATAAACCATACAAGTAATCAGAAAGTATAAAAACTGAATTAGCCAGTATGACAAAACTCATCAGCATAAGCCGAGCAGTTATGCTTGTTGTTATTGGAGTACATAACAACAAGTTATACCCTGGGAGAAAAATGTGCTGAACTTGAAGTTGGATATAAAAATAACCTCTTCCAAAGACTGTTCAAATTAAAACTGTTATACAGTACACACACGAGCTTGATGCCATCTCTAGCACAGATGTTCAATGGTTATTTTAAAGAAGTAAGGAGGTAGTGGGAACATAAATATTACTGGATGATAAATTCCCCCTATTTTTAACAAAGTTGTCACTGGTTATTATTTTATACAATTAAGAGTACCTTCTTTTTCTTCTCAAATATATTCTTTAAATAGCTATGAGTCACTGTAGCAAAATATCATAAAAATTATAAAAAATGATGCTAAAAATCTTGTAACGCATTTCCTATATCCCATACATTCCATATAAATGATGCTGTTTTAAGTAAAATATTTTAAAACAAATTCTTTATGTATAATAAAGATGGTTTAATCAAAAACCAACCACACATTATTTCAAGTAAAAACCAAATAATTTTAAATGAAACAGGAACTACACAGGGATGTTACTATCACTATTACTATGTAATATTTCTTGGAGTATCTAGAAAATGCAGAAAGGACAGATAATGAAAATCTGGCAGAAAAAGAATTTAAAAGAAGAACTAAAATTATCTCCTTTTGCTGGCGATAGGACTGCATATACAGAGACCTAAAAAGGGTCTAATAACATTATTTTTTAATTACTAAGGGAATTGTTAAAGTGGTCAGTTATAAGTTTTACCTATTCAAGAAAAAAAATGTAGACTAGGAATTAGAAAAAAATATTACATTGAAAAAATTATGACAAAACAATAAAATTCTCATAAATATACATATATCTTAATGTACAATGTACTCATGTATAATTCTGCTAGTTTTGACAAATGCATGTAATCAACATATAGAATAGAATCTTCACCCTCCAAAATTTCTCCTGTGCCCCTTTCAGTCAACAACTCCATTACCCTAATCTTTTATAGACACTGTTCTGATTCTTGTCCCTATCATTTTGCCTTTTCCAAAACGTCATATACATTAATATAATATGTATTCTTTTGAGTCTGACTTCTTTCACTGAGCATAACACATTTGAGATTCATCGACATTATTGTAGGTATCAGTAGTTCATGTATTTATAGCTGAGAGGTATTCCTTTACATCTATATAGCATTCCCCAGTTAAAGAATTTTAAAAATGTGACACAATGGATGAAGGTGATTAAAATGTACAAACTTCCAATTAGAGGACAATAAGTACTAGGAATGTAATGTACAACATGATTAATATAATTAACACTACTGTGTATTATACATGAAAGTTGTTAAGAGAGTAATCCTAAGAATTCTTGTCACAAAGAAAAAAATTTTTTTCTTTTTTTTTCTTTTTTTATCTATATGAGGTGATGGATGCTCACTAAATTTATTGTGGTAATCATCATGATGTAGGTCAAATCATTATGCTATATAACAAATTTGTACAGTGCTGTAAATCAATTATATTTCAATAAAACTGGAAGGAAAAAAGTCTCATATAATAGTAAAAAAAGACAAATTTTCTAAAGAAATTAATTATAATTATAATAAATTATATAAAAAGAAACTATAGGAACCATCAACCATATAATCCAATCTGGCATTTAATCTAAGACATGAGAATAAGTAGGAATTAGCTGAACATTTAGGAAGGTCAAAGGACATAAAAGGTCCATAAACTTAGGCAGACCCAATAGAAGAAATTAAACTTTAACCAAAAAATTACATCCAGAAATACAGCCACATAAATAGTCCAATTAATCTTTGACAAGGGAACAAAGGCCATACAATAGAGAAAAGACAGACTTTTCAATAAATGGTGCTGGGACAACTGGACATCTTCATTCAAAATAAAATGAATCTAGACAGAGACCTATGTCCTTCATAAAAATTAACTCAAAATGGATTATAGACCTAAACATAACGTGCAAAACTATGAAACTAGAAGATAACAGAGAAAACCTACATGACCTTAAGTATTGTGATGACTTTTTAGATAGAACACCAAGCGTACATTCTATGAAATAAATAACTTATAAGCTAGACTTCATTAAAAAAAATTTTTTTATTTTGTTCTAGGAAAGACACTGTCAAGATAATGAGAAAACAAACCACAGGCCAGGAGGAAGTATCTGCAAAACACATATATGATAAAGGACTATTACCCAATATGTACAAGTAACTTTTATTTTTTTTTCTTTTTTTTGTGGACCCTGGGCCTCATCTGTCCCTTGCATGACAAACCACCCTGCTGTTAGGACCTTGTCTACAATCCAAACAATAAATGTCTTTTCCTGACTTTCTGCTGCTCCAGGTTGGGAATGCTAGGAATATTTTGACAGAGTTCACGCATCAAGAAAAGGCAGCAACTCCTCATCACAGCTCATGAGCACAAATGCAGTTACAGCCAATATAAATGAGCTCCAGGGAGGGAGGGGAAGTTTGGTGTTGAATAAATGAATAAATGAGTGAATGAATGAATGAATGAGGGAAAAATTGAATACAAAGAACTCTTAAAAATCAAAAATACAAAGAACCTGATTAATAATGGCCTAAACACCTGAACAGATACCTCACTAAAGAGATAAACAATGGCAAATGAGAACAGGAAAAGATGCTC
This sequence comes from Tursiops truncatus, assembly GCF_011762595.2. Lineage (NCBI taxonomy): Eukaryota > Metazoa > Chordata > Mammalia > Artiodactyla > Delphinidae > Tursiops > Tursiops truncatus. The sequence continues at coordinate 55,663,844 of NC_047035.1, read as the reverse complement.
CACATCATATATCAACAGGGAAATGCAAATTAAAACAATGAGATACCAAAAAATAAATTTATTAGAATGTCCAAAATTCATAACACTAGTCCCACCTAATGCTGGCGAGGATTTGGAGCAACAGGAACTCTCATTCATTGCTGTTGAGAACGTAAAGTGGTACAGCCACTTTGGAAGATAGTTTGGCAATTTATTAAACTAAATGTACTCAACATTTGATCCAGAAATCATGCCTTTGTATTTACACAAATAATTTGTAAACTATGTCCACTCAAAAACCTGCACATGGATGTTTTATAGCAGCTTTATACATAGTTGCAAACAACCAAGATGAACTTGGTTGAAAGGATTAAGAAACTATGGTACATACAGACAGTGGAATATTATTCAGCATTAAAAAGAGATTAACCATCAAACCATGGAAAAACTTGGAGAAACTTTAAATGCACATTACTAAAGGAAATAGGCCATTCTGAAAAGACTATGTACTATATGATTCCAACTAATGACATTCTGGAAAAGGCAAAATTATGGAAAGTATAAAAAAAGGATCAGTGGTTGCCTGCGGGTGGGGGGAGGGTGGGAGGAATGGGTGAAAAACAGAGGATTTTTAGAATAAAATTATTCTATATGATATCATAATGGTGGATACTTGTCACTATACATTTGTCAAAACCTATAGAATGTAAAAACACCAGGAGTGAAACCTAATATAAACTATGGACTCTGAGAGATAATGATGTAGGTTCATCAACTGCAATAAATTTTTTTCATAAAAACCATTTATTTTAATAATAAAGATGGGAAGGAATTACACTGAAGTATTTATTTCCATGTTATATAATTATAGGCAGTTTTTCTGCTTCTTTACTAATTTTCCAAATAAAATGTAAAAGTATAAGCTTTTACTGTTTTTATAATCTGATAACTGTTTTCAGAAAAAATCATTGAAAAATTGAAAGGGAACAAAAAAGACAATAGAAAGATGAACAAATTATATTAATAGGTGATTCATCTCACTATAACTCAGAAAAATATAAATAAAAATAAAAATGAAATACCCATTTATACCCATCAGATTGGGAAACACAAAACGAGTTAGTAACATCCAACAGAGGCAAGCATAGAGGAAATGAGTAGTGTCATCAGTTGCTGGTGGGAATATAAATAGCTTCACCTCTAGGGAAAATAATCTGGAAGGTGCTATCAAAATTATAAATGTACACAACCTTTAACCAGCAATAGCACCCATCTATTTTCTGTGTTCCTCTCTACTATGTATTTGTCTGCCATGTGGAACTCATAATTTTATTTAGTTTTTCTGGATCTATTCTTCCAGCATTGCAGACAAGAGGGGAGCAAGTTAACTAAGGAAATGTATTCAATACTGAATTGTATTTAGTGCCCCTAGGATATAGGTGGTTTATATTTCATGAATGATGTCACCAGCATGCTCAGCTGGGTGGTTTTCTAAAGCCTGGTTTAGTTGCTTAAATATAGACATAGAGAGAAAACAGCTTGCTTAAACATTGTGTTTGTTTGGTTTGATTTTCCCAAGAAAAATGACAAAAGGAGAAATAGGCAAATGATAATAGTAATGACAAAAATGTAATTAAAAGACAAGTCATAGCATGTTAGGTAGAAACAGGAAACTAAGGGAAAAAAATCATGAATAGGGAAAGAATAATTGGGTCTGTGGGCTAAAAGTCTTCTTGAGGTCAAAGGACCTCAGTCAGAGTGGGAATTGTTGGACTAATAAAATGTAACAAGATCATCAGAGGAAGACATTTCTGCATTAATTATTCTATAACTTCACATTTTTGATGACAAAACTGTCTGATTCTATCAAGGACCAGCTCTAACCTGTGACATGCTGGCTTTTCTATCTCACCAGAAAGGGGTTAGGAACACAAAGTAATTTTTTTCACATGTACAGTTTTACAATGCAATTTATATGAAGGAGAAAAAGGAAAAAAAAATAAAAGGTCCTGGAGCATGACTGTGGGAGTGGGTGGTTGAGGTAGGCTAGGCAAAATGGTGGTTAGAGAAGAAGAGGTCAAGGAACCAAAATGCCAGATTGTTGGAAGGATTATCAATAAAGACATCAATATCCCTCAGTATGATTGTAGAAATTAGAGGGCTATAAGATTGAGAAGCCAAGACCAAAATCATCAAGAAATGCAGGAGACTGTCCAAAAGGTCATTAGGTATCAGTAATCAATAATAGATGTAAATCCATATATCATAATCCCTAAAAAAATGGGTGTATTTTACAAAGAGATGGAGGAATCTATTATACATTTGATAACACCTCAGCATATCAGAGAAAATGAGGTCACAGGTTTTTAAATCATCTTAGAAAAGAAACTGAATGAGCATGGAGATTAAAATGTAATTAGCCTACAAAATTAGATGATGACATGGTCAGTGTTGGAGTCTCAAATGACTTTCACTCTGGCCAGATAGTCTCATTGAAATGAAAAATTGCTGTCAAAAGAATTAAAAACCAAGGGAAAACTGAAGGTCTTTTTGCTTTCTTTAGAGAAAGCGTAATATTTCTTACAGGATTAGTTCAATTAAAATCTCCAGATTTTAATTCAGGTATGACCAATGGAGAGTTTCCAGAGAAGCTACGTAGTGGTTGCAGAAGGAAGTAGTCACAATAAGGCTCTTTTGGACAAGATGATTATTCTCTTTATTATAAGTACTGCAGTGGTAACACACAAAAAACCAAAGCTATCTAATAATGTAATCTCACTGTAAAAAAAATCCATCAAGTTTTAATAAAACAAAACTTTATAATAAACTTTGATTCTAGGAAAACTCACGATGCAGATATTTTCGCTGACATAATTTTCATGAGACCAGCAACAGTATTTTCCTTATTCACCACTATATTCCAGTACTTATCAAAGTGAATGGCACAATGGTAAATGGGAGTGTTTCCTTAATTTCTCTTTCTGAGCTTTTGTTGTTAGTGTAGAGGAATGCAAGAGATTTCTGTGTATTAATTTTGTACCCTGCAACTCTGCAAAAGTCATTGATCAGCTCAAGTAATTTTCCGGTAGCATCTTTAGGATTTTCTATGTATAGTATCATGTCATCTACAAACAGTAACAGTTTTACTTCTTTTCCAATTTGGATTCCTTTTACTTCTTTTTCTTCTCTGATTGCTGTGGCTAGGACTTCCAAAACTAGGTTGAATAATAGTGGTGAGGGTGGACATCCTTGTCTTGTTCCTGATCTTAGTGGAAATGCTTTCAGTTTTTCACCACTGAGAATAATGTTTGCTGTGGGTTTGTCATATGTGGCCTTTATTATGTTGAAATAGGTTCCCTCTATGCTCACCTTCTGTAGAGTGTTTATCATAAATCGATGTTGAATTTTTTGCAATATTTTTCTGCATCTATTGAGATGATCATATGGTTTTTATTCTTCAATTTGTTAATATAGTATACCACATTGACTGTTTTTCATAAATTGAAGAATCCTTGCATCCCTGGAATAAATCCCACTTTATCATGGTATATGATCATTTTAATGTGTTGTTGGATTCTGTTTGCTAGTATTTTGTTGAGGATTTTTGCATCTATGTTCATCAGTGATATCAGCCTGTAATTTTCTCTTTTTGTGATATCTTTGTCTGGTTTGGGTATCAGGGTGATGGTGGCTTCGTAGAATGAGTTTGGGAGTGTTCCACCCTTTGCAATTTTTTGGAAGAGTCTGAGAATGATAGGTGTTAGTTCTTCTCTAAATGTTTGATAGAATTAACCTGTGAAGCTATCTGGTCCTGGACTTTTTTGTTTGCTGGAAGATTTTTAATCACAATTTCATTATTTGTGTTTGGTCTGCTCATATTTTCTCTTTCTTCCTGGTTCAGTCTTGGAAGGTTGTACTTTTCTAAGAATTTGTCCATTTGTTCCATGTTGTCCATTTTATTGGCATATAGTTGCTTGTACTTCTCTCTTATGATCCTTTGTATTTCTGTGGTGTCAGTTTTAATTTCTCCTTTTTCATTTTTGATTTAATTGATTTGAGTCCTCTTCTTTTTTTTACATGATGAGTCTGGCTAAAGGTTCATCAATTTTGTTTATCTTCTCAAATAACCAGCTTTTAGTTTTATTGATTTCTTTTCTTTGTTTCTATTTCATTTATTTCTGCTCTGCTCTTTATGATTTCTTTCCTTCTACTAACTTTGTTTTGTTTGTTCTTTTTTAGTTGCTTTAGGTGTAAGTTTAGGTAGTTTATTTGGGATTTTTCTTGTTTCTTGAAATATGATTGTAAAGAATAAAATACCTAGGAATAAACCTACCTAAGAAGGCAAAAAACCTGTACGCAGAAAACTATAAGGTACTGATGAAAGAAATCAAAGGCGACACAAGCAGATGGAGAGATATACTATGTTCTTGGATTGGAAGAATCAACACTGCGAAAATGACTAAAGTACCCAAAGCAATCTACAGATTCAATGCAATACCTAGAAAACTACCAATGGCATTTTCCACAGAGCTAGAACAAAAAATTTCACAATATGTATGGAAACACAAAAGATCCCGAATAGCCAAAGGAATTTTGAGAAAGAAAAATGGAGCTGGAGGAATCAGGCTCCTTGACTTCAGACTACACTACAAAGCTACAATAATCAAGACAGTAAAGTACTGGCACAAAAATAGAAATATAGATCAAAGGAATGGGATAGAAAGCCAAGAGGATAGAAACCCACAAACCTATGGTCACCTAATATATGACAAAGGAGGCAAAAAAGTACAAAGGAGAAAAGACAGCCTCTTCAATACATGGTGTTGGGAAAACTGGACAGCTACATGTAAAAGAATGAAATTAGAACACTCCCTAACACCATGACAAAAATAAACCCAAAATGGATTAAAGACCTAAATGTAAGGCCAGACACTATAAAACTCTTAGAGGAAAACATAGGAAGAACACTCTTTGACATAAATCACAGCAAGGTCCTTTTTGACCCACCTCCTAGTGTAATGAAAATAAAAACAAAAATAAACAAATGGGACCTACTGAAACTTAAAAGCCTTTACACAGCAAAGGAAACCATAAACAAGACAAAGAGACAACCCTTAGAATGGGAGAAAATATTTGCAAATGAAGCAACTGAAAAAGGATTAAACTCCAAAATACACAAGCAGCTCATGAAGCTCAATATCAAAAAAACAAACAATCCAATCAAAAAATGGGTGGAAGACCTAAATAGACATTTCTCCAAAGAAGACATACAGATGGCCAACAAACACATGAAAAAATGCTCAACATCACTAATTAGTAGAGAAATGCAAATCAAAACTAGAATGAAGTATCTCCTCACACCAGTCAGAATGGCCATCAACAAAAAATTCACAAACAATAAATGCTGGAGAGGGTGTGAAGAAAAGGGAACCCTCTTACACTGTTGGTGGGAATGTAAACTGATACTGCCACTATGAAGAACAGTATGGAGGTTCCTTAAAAAACTAAAAATAGAATTACCATATGACCCAGCAATCCCACTACTGGGCATATACCCAGAGAAAACCATAATTCAAAAAGACACATTCACCCCAGTGATCATTGAAGCACTATTTACAATAACCAGGACATGGAAGTAATGTAAGTCCATCAACAAAGGAATGGATAAAGAAGATGTGCTACATATATACAATGGAATATTACTCAGCCATAAAAAGGAACAAAATTGGGTCATTTCTAGCCATGTGGAATGGACCTAGAGAGTGTCATACAGAGTGAAGTAAGTCAGGAAGAGAAAAACAAATATCATATATTAATGCATATATGTGGACTCTAGAAAAATGGTATAGATGACCTTATTTGCAAAGCAGAAATAGAGACACAGATGCACAGAACAAATGTATGGATTCTAAGGGGGAAAGAAGTGGGCTGGGAGGAATTGGGAGATTGGGATTGACACATATACACTATTCATACTATGTATAAAATAGACAACTGATGGGATTATACTGTATAGCACAGGGAACTCTACTTAATGCACTGTGGTGACCTAAATGGGAAGGAAATCCAAAAGGGAGGAGAGATATGTGTATGTATGGCCTGTTCATTTTGCTGTGCAGTAGAAGTTAACACAACATTGTAAAGCAACTATACTCCAATAAAAATTAATTAATTTTTAAAAAGTGAATGCATATTGTAGGCACTTAGTACATATTAGTTGAATGAATAGATTTCTAAAGATTCTACCTGCTTCACTCAAGTTGGATGCACAATTAACTACTCCCATTCTCTACTATTTTGAAAGCATATTTAGACATACTCCTCTTTAACTCCTGACACTTTTCTTGGCACAATGGAGCGTATATTCATGGATCCTTGCAGAGAATCCTCAGGTAGGCAAATATTGCTTTCTACCCTGACTGCTCAGTCCTGCTGATGGAGAAAGGTAGGTAACTTTGCAAATGGGGAACCAGCCACTTCCATTATCATTTGTATGAAGACTAAATATACTGTCCCCCTCCAGCTTCAAAATATTGCCACAATTTTATGTTGTAAAATTTCATTAACAGTTTAATCACTTAGTGAATGACAACTATAATGTCAATTCCTAAACTTTTTATCTCACAATTTTTTCATGTTTGAGATGTTAATAATGCTGTATCCTTTCTTATTTCTTTTACTTTACTTAAAATAAGCAAATTTATATTCTGTGAAAATTTATTTCAGACCTGTTCCCATTTGTGTTTTAACACTTAATGTTGAAAGCTAAAGGTAGGCTGTTCCCAAATACATAATCCCCTAGGGATCTTTTCTTCTTGACTTTGATAAAGTACCACTATGCTATTCAATCTAATTTCTTTTCTCCAAAATTTTTCTAAGTGGCTATAATATTAATTTAAAGTTTCTTCAATAGATTTTGTCCTAAGTAAATCACTGAAAACTGCATAAGTTTTACTACCAACTGACCTCTTCCTAAGAAAAAGAAAGTAGCAGGACTCCATTCTCCATTTCTATTGCAACAGGCTGAGAAAGATTCATGTTTAAAATTCAAAGACTGTGATTGAATTAGAAATACATACGTTTTTAAAAACCCAGCAGTTGGTTCATTGGTTCACTTTTATTTGTGCCTTTTTTGTATTTTTTTCACCATACACTCCTTGGAAAATGTCATGAAAAATTAATCTCTAAAAAAACATTTTTTATCAAGGCTTTTTACTTCATTTCCTGAAATGTTGAAAGCTCCAAGCAACATCAATAAATGACTACATAAAATTGGACTAACTTATTTTGCATATGTCTATAATTTTAATAACAAGTTGGGGAAAAGATAGGGTGGGGAATTGAGAGAGTTAGAACTTGGTGATTTAAATGAAAGATTAATGGACAGCAATGGTAATAAAGGACTGCATATCAAATTAAACGAATGAATAAATGAACATGAGACCTTTAAGACTATTACTCTTCTTGACCAGTCATTTCTTTATATTCTTCACAAACATTTTTAATAATACAATTCACCATTCAATGAAATACAGTAGAAATGAAATATGAATAAAAACCTATTTGTGTTTGAGGTTTGGTTTCATTCTGTCTGTAATGTTTATGCCATTGAAAGCAAAACATACGTGTTTCCTTATTAATAGCAATATCCTCTTTAACCTATCCACCTAAACATTCTTCCTCTATTTTCTCCTATAATGCTTCATTTTCAAAGCTGGGGAAAACATACTCAAAACACCAACAACAAGTATGGAAAGGCAGGATTGACTGCTTTAAAAAGGCAGAAATTAAAATGCAGGCAATCAAAAGTTTAACTTCCTCCTTTTATCTCTTCTATGAGTAATATTGCACTAATTGAATGTAGGAATAAAAGAACTCTCTTGGTTTCTTAATTAATTGAGTATTGTCTAGCAGTTCTTTTCATAAGGCTTGTTAAAAATGTTCCTTCTGGTAACTTTAAATCCATTTTTATAATTAGCATTTAGTTGTATCCTTGAAATGAAACCAGCTTCCTTTTGTCTGCCAACACCAATTTTCAGCTCAGCAGCTAAAAATTAAGTCCTGTGCATTAAAACCAGCAGGTTTGATGTAAAGTTGTAATAACTTATGGAAATTCTTTCATCATTTTACCCATGGAAAATTAAATTTCTTCTAAATCTGAAATTTCTTTATTTTCACATTCAAATTCTGTTTGTATATACTTTTGACAAAAATACAGGTCTTATGCTTATATGCTGAAGATTATTAATTGGAAACAATTATTTGAAATACATAGGCAATCCTTTCTAAATATTTCTTCTAGTACATTGAATATCTATGTATAAATTTCCTTCAAAAAATAGGATATTAATTGAAATTTATGTTCTGTTCATTGACAAAATCTTCATTTTAAAAGGTTCAAATGCATTTATTTCATCTTGTTTTATTGCTATAATACTATATTAACTGTGATGATCACAATAAGATTTTTAAAAACCCTTCATTTAATTATTCATCCTTTATAAATTGAATCAAAGTCAGAAAACCTGCTAAATTAAGAATAATTATCTTTAAAAATTTTGAGATGTTCATCCAGTCATCCAAACATAAAATTTTATACTCAGGAGTAAAAAAGAAACTAAAAATTTTCCAGATAAACTTTTCTAGCTTTTGGAGCATTCAAAATGCCTAAGCAATCAAATTACAAGTGTTTTGTTTTCATATTCACCCCTTTGACAGGTGATAGTGTTTTTAAAAATAACATGACATGAAAATTGCCCTCAGAGTTTAAAAGTTAAAGAAATGAGAAAAATAAAATATGAATAAATGTCTATATTAATTAGAGCCAAAATGGAGTTTCGAAAAAGGTATCAAAGTTACAGAATTGTCATGTATAATTGATTGTCGGGCTAGTATCTGTCTTAGTCTGCTTGGGCTGCCATAACAAAATACCATAGACTTGGTGACTTAACCTACAGAAATTTATTTTCTTACAGTTCTAGAGACTGGGAAGTGCAAGATCAGGTGCTGGAAAAGCAGGTTTTATTCTGAGGCTTCTTCTTTTGGCTTGTAGGTAGCCATCATCTAACTGTGTGCTCACATGGACTCTTCTTTGTGTCCACACAGGTAGGGGGTGGGGTGAAGAGCAAAGAGAGAGAGAGAGAGAGAGAGAGAGAGAGAGAGAGAGAGAGAGGGAGAGGGTGCAAGCAAGCTCACTGGTGTCTGTTCCTCTTCCTCTAAGGACACCAGTTCCATAAGATTAGAGTCCTATTCTTACGACCTCATTTAACCTTAGTTACCTCTTTAAAGACCCTAAAGACCCTAATGCTAAATACAGACCCTAATGCTAAACACCCTAATACTAAATATTGAAGATTAGGACGTTAACATATGAATCTGGGGAGAACACAATTCAATCTATAACAGTATCTGAAACTTGATTAATGGGTAAAATCTAAATAAGTAAAATAAAGAAAAGAAGCATCAATATTAAGAATTAAAAGTCATGAAAAAGGGGTCATAAGTTAATAAACCATATATTTTCTGGAATTAGATACATAGTCAGATCTAAAGTATAGGATTGGTAATAAATAGAAGAAAAATACTGTTTCCAAGAAGAGAAGACCAAATATTAAAATGTTTTAAAAATCCAAACCATATTTCATTCCATCTTGCTCCTGTTCTCTCTTTCCCTTTCTCTCTCCCTGTCACACACACACATACACACACATGCACACACACACACAAGCTTCTTTAAACTGTATATGTGTTACTATTCACAGAGGTTTTATGATAATATTTTGAGAATATTTAAGTCACATATTGAAATCAGCTACATAAACAAGTTAAACTATTTTAAATACATAAATAACAGTGCTAAGTATTCATTAGTTAAACATAATTTAAAATGATAGAAAGGTAGAACTCTTGCTTCTACACAGGCTACTTTAACATGCCATCTCATTATTTGCTGCTATATTACACCAGAGATTCATATAGAATGCAGTTGTATATGAGAAGCTTAAGTCATACATAAAAGAATGTCTTCAGAAATGGGATCATTTAGACATTATCAGACATTAAAAGTCAGCACATAACTGTGTATCTATGTTCATCCTATCTTCCCTTTAAGGACAAACATCAACTTTCTGATTATTATTTCACTTCTAAAAGAAAGAAAGAAAATATGACAATTATGATTTAGATAAGTATAGGGAACTTAACACTTCTTGTTAATTTGTCAATTATGGTTCTTTTACATAATCTAATTATTAGTCTGTGGAGGCTACCATAAAAAAACACCACAGACTGGATGGCTTAAGAAACAGAAATTTATTTTCTCACAGTTCTTGACACTGGGAAATGGAAGATCAAAGTGTTGTCAAGGTTAGTTTTGGGGGAAGCCTATTTTCCTGACTTGAAGACAGCCACCTTCTCACTGTATCCTTGCATGGCCTTTCTGGGAGGGCTAGGAAGAGGTCTGGTTTCTGTTCCTCTTATTATAAGGATATCAGTTCTATCTAATCACCTCGTTTAACCTCAATTACCTCCCTAAAAGCCCTTTCTCCAAATACAGTCACACTGGGGGTTAGAGTTCAACATATGAAGATATCAAATTTGGGGACATAATTCAGCCCATAACAATCTGTATCTGATTTCAAAGAGAAGGCACTTGATTTCTTCATACTTAGAACTATGCCCCAAAACAAGGCAGAGAAATTAACATGGAAACATAGATCTCACCCCTAATGGAAATAGGAAATATCTATAACTCCTACACAAAAAAAAAAAGAAGAGCTGCCAAACGCGATGAAGATTAATGGACCAGTGGGATCCTGTCAAGAATGGACACCTTCATTTGCAGGTCCCAGACACAGCCTGTGGAGTATGAAGCTATTCCCAAAGTAGAGCTTGTGCAGAGAGGTGGACAGGGTGCTCTGCCTGCTGTGGGCCAAGTACCTTAATTTAAAAAACAAATCAAGGAGAAATTTGTCAAAGACAACCTGCCTCTCCTTCCAAAAATAAATTCTGCTAGGCACAAAAACATTCACAGGGTAATGTTAAAAAATTCCTTTAAGGGCTTCCCTGGTGGCGCAGTGGTTGAGAGTCCGCCTGCCGATGCAGGGGACATGGGTTCGTGCCCCAGTCCGGGAAGAACCCACATGCTGCTGAGACATGGCCGCTGAGCCTGTGTGTCCGGAGCCTGTGCTCCGCAACGGGAGAGGCCACAACAGTGAGAGGCCCACATACCGCAAAAAAAAAAAAAAAAAAAATCCTTTAAGAAGCTGACACATTTAATGCTGTTTCAAAGCACTGGGAAAGAAAAAAGGGAAACTTTCATTAATAATGTTAATACAGGTTTACCTCAGAGACCTGTGGGTTTGATTTTGGACCACCACAATAAAGTGAATATCACAGTAAACTCACACAATATTTTGGTTTCCCAGTACATATAAAATTATATTTATACTATATTGTAGTTTATTGTGTGCAATACATTATGTCTAAAAAAACAATGTACATAAATTTAAGCTTACTTTATTGCTAAAAATGCTAACCATCATCTGAGCCTTAAGTGAGTTGTAGTGGTAACAGACATCACTAATCACAAATCACAAATCACATCACAAATATAATAATAAAGAAAAGTTTTGAAATACTGCAAGAATTACTAAAATGTGATAGAGACACAAAGTGAGCAAATGCTGTTAGAAAATGGCACTGATAGACTTGCTGGACACAGAATTGCCACAAACCTTCAATTTGTCAAAAATGCAATACCTGTGAAGCACAGTAAAATGAGATATGCCTGAATATACTACCCAAAAGATAGCCATGGGGAGAAAAAACACAAAAAAAATAACATTCATGAATACAGATATGAAAACTCTACCAATATTAGTCTATAGAATACAGCAACCAAATAATAAATACAACCAAAATTAGATTTTTCAGAAGTCTTAGGATGGTTCACTATTTGAAATATTTTAATATATTTCATTATATTCCTAAGACAAGAAATATATATTTCAATATATATATAATTTAAAAAACCTTTATTATAAAGCTGTAACAGTTAAAAAATGGGAAAGCAGTAAATGTCTATCAGAATGCAGAATTTCTATCAGAAATGCATTAATGTCCACCAGTGGAGCTCTTGTAACTAAATTATGGCACATTCATACAATGCAGTATTGATTAGTTAATACAATTAAAATGCATTCCTTTATATACTGCTGTAAGGCATTATTATTGAGTGAAAAAAACCCACAAAACAGTGTGTGTGTATATATATGCTCAAATACATATTATATTCATTTATATTAAAAATGAGTAAATATACTTGAAATGTATAGTCTATTTGTGAAATAATATACAGAAAACTCACAATAATCATTGAGAAACAAAATTTGAGAAAAAATGTAGTTTCTATTGTATATTCTTTCTTAGCTTTTAATTTTTATAGCGACTGCATGCATTACCTAGTCAAAAATAAATGAATTGACTTTTTTTTTTTTTTTGCTGTACGCGGGCCTCTCACTGTTGTGGCCTCTCCCGTTGTGGAGCACAGGCTCCGGACGCACAGGCTCAGCGGCTATGGCTCACAGGCCCAGCCGCTCCGCGGCATGTGGGATCTTCCCGGACCAGGGCACAAACCCGTGTCCCCTGCATTGGCAGGCGGACTCTCAACCACTGCGCCACCAGGGAAGCCCAATGAATTGATTTTTTAAAAATATACAAGCTTTTGTACAGTGGCAAAAAAAAAGGATTAGGCAAGTTGATTCACAGGCAAAAGGAGTACTAAAAAGAAAAAATACATAGAGGGACCAGTAACCATGGGTATACTGAGATCACCTTATCTTTAAGACACAGCCCAAATATGACTGCTTCCAAGAACCCTGACTTGGGAAACCCAACGTAGGATAATTTATACTTCTACAAACCATAGCACTCTCTTTACTTGTCCTATACTTTGTACCTTGTTTTATAGTAATTAATTTGCATACTTTAATTCTCATACATTAGTGCCTTTCCCATGTTATTTACATTTTGCTAACCTTCCTTGAGCAGATAAGACAATATCCATCCTTCAAAAAGTATTAGCTCAGCACATTATTTTCTTTACAAAGCCTAGTTAGCCTAAGTTTTTAGTTTTCCAAGAACTCCTTGATTCTTTTATGAATCCCTTTATCCTACCACGTTATACCCCAAATTACTTTTTGCAAGTTATTTTTCCCTTCCAGGCCATTGACTTCCAAGTCATATGCTACAAGTTTCAGTTCATTCAACCTTGACTGCAACCTCTGAGATAGGGACTTTACCAATATTTTGCCAGTAAGATACCTAAGGCCTCAGGTGATTAATTTGTCCAAGTGAAAAGTAATCAAGAATGAAAAAAAAAAAAGCAAAAGTAATCAAGACTGGATTTGACTCAAAGCCATCTGATCGTTTGGTTACACATTTAACATCTATGCCAACGCCCAGAACTTAATATTGATATTAACTTCTAGAGTTGTGGGGCTAAGAAACCACACATTCTGCTATAAAGTAGAAAATCCTTGGACTTATTTGTGAAAGGAATAGAAATATTATTCCTTATCTAAGTTTAGTCTCTCATATCAGTTTACCTTTGAAAGGATGATTAGTATTTTTAATCTTAGTCTAAATTGTGATCACTCAAATGTTGCTTTGAACTAGTATACATAGTTTCAAATTATAATAGAGTAACCAGGAAAAAAGCGATATAATGAAACAGTATATCCTAAATATTCTGCTATATAATTTCCTAAAAGGACAGAATTATGATGATACAATAAAGTGTGATGACTCAATGTCTCCTTGATTATGTCAATTAAACCTGATAGCCTGGGAGGCATGATCAAGAAGGTGGAATAGGAAGACCCAGAGCTCACCTCCTCCCACAAACACACCAAAACTACAACCACATATAGAACAACTCTCTCTGAGAATGACTGGAAGATGAGAAGGATGGCTCTTCTACAACCAATAATATAAAGGAAAACACACACACACACACACACACACACACACACACACACACACACGCACAAAGCTTGGAAGGAGAGGAAGAGAAGCTGTCTAGTTTGGACTCGTACCACCAGCAGGTGAAACACAAGAGGGGGACATTACAAACTAGGGGATCCTTCCTAAATGGTGAGGGTTTGAGGCCCATATTGGCCACCCCAATAGTGAGGTCTGGCACTGGGAGGATAACTCTCTCAGCTGTTTTGAAAACGAGCCCTTACGAGAGCTGTAGGAAAGCAAGACTCTACTCTTAAAGGGTACATGCAAAGTTGTGCTAATTCATAGTCCCATCACAGAAACAGCAGATTGAAAAGTGCTTGGTGATCTGGCTGGCTTGCCAAGACTGCCCCAACACTCCCCCTAGCATGCACCAGGCTCTGGCTCCAGTCCCTCTAGCTACAGCCCTACCAAGGTGGTCACTGTCACCACACCTTGAGAGAAACTGTAGTTCACACCAGACTCTGGCTCTAGCTTCTCTGGCTCCAGTCCACCCCACCAATGTGGTGGTCCCCAGCACACCCCAGGAGAAACCCTGGTTTGTCCTAGAGTTGGTCTCTAGCAACCTCCAACTTTAGGATACCCCCAACAAGGCAATACCTCCACCAAGGCAATAAAAGAGCAGAACAGAACCACAAAAAACAACCAGAAAACAAGGAACAAAATGGCAGTAAGTATATATCTATCAATAATCAATTTAAATGTAAACGGACTATGGGCTCCAATCGAAAGACACAGGGTGGCTGAATGGATTTCACAACAAGACTTATCTATATGCTGCCTACAAGAGACTCACTTCAGAGCTAAAACAACACACAGACTGAAAGTGAGGGGATGAACAAAGATATTGCATGCAAGTGGAAATGAAAATAAAGCTGGGGTAACAATACTCATATCAGACAAAATAGACTTTAAAACAAAGTCTACAACAAAAGACAAAGAAGAGCATTATATAATGATAAAGGCATCAATCCAAGGAAAGGATGTAACATTTGTAAACATATATGGACCTCACATAGGAGTTCCTAAATATATAAGCAAATATTAATAGACATAATGGGAGAAACAAACAATAATACAATAATAGTAAAGGACTTTAATACCCCACTTACATCAATGTATAGATCATCCAGACAGAAAATCAATAAGGAACCAGTGGCTTAAATGACACATTAGATCAGATGAATATATATATATATATATATATATATATATATAGAGAGAGAGAGAGAGAGAGAGAGAGAGAGAGAGAGAGAGAGAGAGAGAGAGAGAGAGAGGGAGAGAGAGAGAACATTCTATACAAAAGCAGCAGAATACACATTCTTTTAAAGTACACATAGGACATTCTCTATGATAGATCATATGCTAGGCCACAAAACAAGTCTCAATAAATTTAAGAAGACTGAACTCATATCAAGCATCTTTTCTGACCAGAATGGTATAAAACTAGAAATCATTTACAGGAAGAAAACTACAAGACACAAAAACACATAGTGAATAAACAACATGCTACTAAAAAAAAACAAAAAAGAGAGAGAGAGTCAACAAAGAAATCAAGAAGGAAATCAAAAAATACCTGGAGATAAATGAAAATAGAAACACAACTTTCCAAAATCTATGGACACAGTAAAAACTGTTCTAAAGAACGAAGTTATAGTGATACAGGCCTACCTCAAAAAAAAGAAAATTCTCAAATAACCTAAATTTCTTCCTAAAAGAATGAGAAAAAGAACAAAGTCCAAAGTTAATAGAAGAAAGAAAATGATAAAGATCAAAGCAGAAATAAATAAAATATAGATCAAGGAAGTAATAAAAAATATCAATGAAACTAAGAGCTGCTTTTTTTAAAAAAAGATTTTAGGGCTTCCCTGGTGGTGCAGTGGTTGAGAGTCTGCCTGCTGATGCAGGGGACACGGGTTCATGACCTCGTCCGGGAAAATCCCACATGCTGTGGAGCGGCTGGGCCTGTGAGCCACTGAGCCTGTGTGTCTGGAGCCTGTGCTCCGCAACGGGAGGGGCCACAACAGTTAGAAGCCCGCATACCGCAAAAAAAAAAAAAAAAAAAAAAAAAAAAAAAATTTTAAAAATTGATAAACCTTAGTCAGACTCAAAGAAAAAGAAAGAGTCCAAATAAATAAAAATAGAAAGAGACATTACAACCAATTTCACAGTGGTACAAATAATCATAAAAGAATACTATGAACAGTTATACACTAACAAATTGGACAACCTAGAATAAGTAAATTCCTAGAAACATACAATTTTCCAAGACTGATTCAGAAAGAAAAAGAAAATCTGAACAGACTGGTAACTGGTAATGAAATTGAATCAGTAGTCAAAAAACTCCCAAAAATAAAAGCACAGGACCAGATGGCTTCACAGGGCAATTCTACCAAATATTTAGAAGAGTTAATACCTATCCCTCTCAACTTATTTCAAAAAATTGAAGGAGAGGGAACACTTACAACTTATTCTACAAGGCCATCATTGTTCTGATACCAAAATCAGACAGACACTAAAAAAAGAAGAAAATTACAAGCCAATATCCCTGATGAGCATAGATGCAAAAATCCTCAACAAAATATTAGTAAACCAAGTTCAACAATATGTTAAAAGGATCATACATTATGGTCAAGTGGGATTTATTCTAGGGATACAAAGATGGTTCAACATTCGCAAATCAAGCAACATTATACACCACATGAACAAAAATCACATAATCATCTCAATAGATGCAGAAAAATCATTGACAAAATTGAACATCCATTCATGATTAAAACTTATCAAGAAATTTTGTATAGAGGGAAGCACACCTCAATATAATAAAGGCCTTTATGACAAGCCCTAGGCTAACATTATACTCAATGGTGAAAAGCTGAAAGCTTTCCCTCCAAGGTCAGGAACAAGACAAGAATGTCTACTCTCATCACTTCTATTTAACATAGTGTTGAATGTCCTAGCCATAGCAATCAGACAATAAAAAGAAATAAAAGGAATCTAAATATGAAGGAAGAAGTAAAACTGCCCCTCTGTATAGATGCCATAGTACTATATACAGAAGACACTAAAGGCTCTACAAAAAAAACTATTAGAACTAAGAAATGAATTCAGTAAACTTGCAGGATACAAAATTAATATACAGAAGTTGTTTCATTTCTATATACTAATAATGAACTATGCATTTACAATTGCATCAAAAAGAATAGAATACCTAGGAATAAATCTAAACAAGGAGGCAAAGACCTGTGCTCTGAAAACTATAAGATATTGATGAAGGAAATTAAAAGTGATTCGAATAAATGGAAAGATAACCCATGTTTATGGATTCAAATATTAATATTACTAAAATGTCCATACTATACAAATCAACCTACAGATTTCATGCAATTCCTATCAAAATACCCGTGACATTTTTCACAGAACAAGAACAAATAATCCTAAAATCTGCATGGAATTAAAAAATACCCTGAATAGCCAAAGCAATATTGAAAAAGAATAAAGGTGGAGGTATCATGCTCCCTGACTTCAGACTATACTACAAACTATAGTAATCAAAACAATATGATATTGGTACAAAAACAGACACATAGATCAGTGGAACAGAATAGAGAGCCCAGAAGTAAATCCATGCACATATGTTCAATTAATCTATAACAAAGGAGGCAAGAATACAGAATGGGAAAATGACAATCTCTTCAAAAAAATGGTGCTGAGAAAACTGAACAGCTATATGTAAAAGAATGAAACTAGAACATTTTCTCACACCATATATAAAAATAATCCTAAAACATATTAAAGACAAATGTTTTTAAGGTATCTAAAACCATAAAACCCCTAGAAGAAAACATAGGCAGTACACTCTTTGACAACGATCTTAGCAATATTTTTTTGGATCTGTCTCCTCAGGCAAGGGCAACAAAAGCAAAAGACAAAAAAATAGGCTCTAATCAAACTATAAAGCTTTTGCACAGCATAGAAGACCACCATCAAAAGAAAAAGGTAACCTACTGAACGGGAGAAAATACTTGCAAATGATATGTTTGATAATGGTTTATTACCCCAAATTTATAAAGAACTCATACAACTCAATATCAAAAAACAATCCAATTAAAAAATGGGCAGAGGATCTAAATAGCCATTTTTCCTAAGAAGACATACAGACAGCCAGAGGTATATGAAAATGTGTTCCACATCACTAATTATCATGGAAGTGTACATCAAAACTACAATGAGCTATTACCTCCAACCCTTAGATATACATGCATTCAAAAGTCCACAAAAATATAAATTGCATTACAGTTATCTATGACAGGGAACTTGTGCTAGCTAAGACATAAATATTTGTGATTTTTCAAAAAATTTTACAATGTGCTTGTATTATTTTCATATAGATATTATTTTTACATTTAAAAGTGAAGTCATTCAAAATTGAGTGCAGGAAAGGATTAATTTCACTCAGGACATGGACCAGTGTCAGTAGAAAAAGTAGAAGACTTTGTGATTGACAGGGACAATGACAAAACAATGAAGAGCAGATACTAAACAGATTCATATTAACAAGTGCGTATGATCATTTTAGAAAATTTTCCCAGGAAGTATACTATGTGTTACTATTTATCCATTTGGAATCTGGAAATGAAAATTTGTAGTCCTAAATAGGATACAATAAATTTGGTGCTGAGATATATAAATAGATATTTTAAAATATTTATAAATAGATATTTAAAAATAGATTTTTAAATTTTAATTAAATTAAGTGTTTTTAATCTAAGAGAGGGTATGATTTAAAGAAATCTTGAGATAAGTTTTGAGTTTTCTTAATGTAAATATATCTGGTATTTGGAATATGTTATTTCTATGACTTAAGGCCAGAATTTCCTAAACTGTGCTCTGAATAAATTTAATGTGTCCCATGAAAATAATTAATACTTATGCTATTTTTCCTACCAAAATTTATACTAGAAAAACACATGTAAAAAATCAATTAAACAAACATTCTTTTAATTATGTAATAATCTGCCTTTTAGAATCAACTGAAACAATCCCTGGGAGACATTTGCTCTGTGTTTTGAGGCAGGGGCAACATTTACCAGCTGACTTCTAATCTCATGGTGGCACACCTTGAAATCACCTACACAGCATCTGTTCTCCCTGCCTTCCTTACCAGTAGGAACCTGGTTTTCTTTAGGGTGCCCAAAGCCCAGCTACAAGATTTGATTTTTCTCAGCTCCTTCGCAGCTAGCAATGGATAAGTAACAGAGTTTGAATCAGTGAGATGTAAGGGGATGTCTACTAAATGAGCTTCCAAAAAGATGTTTTCCTGGTAAAAAGGAAAGACTCAGCTGCTTTGCCTTTTTTGCCTTTGTCCTCCTTTTCTCCTGCCTGAGACACAGATATGACATTTATAGCAGCCAACTTGTGACCATGAGAGAAAAGTCATATGCTAAGGATGGTGACCCATGGAGCCAGACAAAACTCGGGTCCTTGATGATTTCATAACATCACTGCACCAGCTCTGGTCTACTCATCTTCAAATTTCTTGTTATAAGAAAAAACTACTGAAATATTGTTGTCAGATTTCTGTTACATGCAGCCTATTGCAATCCATCATCTTTTGATTGGTTAACGTAAATGTCACATACCTTGCTACATAATTTGAGCACATGTCTGTTATATTAAGCAATGTATATTCAATATTAAACAATTTTACAACACTAAATAAAATATATAGCCATGTCTTGGTCTTACCTGTTGTAATGTGAATGTTAAGTTTAAAGTTAACTCAAAAGAGATCACAGTCTTCACTTTTATTTGTCACTCATTACTCTAAATGTAATCAGAAGTTATTTTTAAATATGCCAAAATTATTCTCACTGCTTTTATTTATAATCTTAATAACACATTGTTGAGAACAACATTCTGCTTGTCCAAGAGAGTGAAAAAGTGTAATTTGGTTCTGTTTACCTCTAAAGGAAAAAACAGATTTTAAACAGAGAGATAACAAATGAACATAGCTTGTTAAATTATTTCCTCTCTAAGTTCAAGAACTGGATTTAGGAACTATAATCCAAGAACCTAGCTTAGAAATTTGTCATCATGTGGTAAAAGAAAAAATATACATCTCCTGGAATTGAGATAAGTCATTTCTCCTAAAAGAAGGGTTTTTATTCTTCTTGTTCACTACTTCAGGATTCAACATTTAGTCTTTTAAGAAAATTCCCAGAAGATTTTATCTCTGGATTTGATCTCAGAAAGTGATGGTAATGGAGAGTTTCTGAATAAAGACATAAGCATTTTTGTCTACCTTGTTTTGATTAAAGCAGGAGTAAAAAGGTAAGTGACTTATCAAGATTCATTAGTTTTTGTGCCATTTTTACCAATATAATATATAAGCCACCAAATTCCAGTGTGGCCATTTTTATTTAAATCTATACTTATATTAAGGATATATTCTGGTCACAAAAATTTTAATGTGTCACACATCAACAGGAAATCATTGATGTGCCGTGAGGGCAATACTACAAACAAAGATTTTCAATCTGCTCTCATGGCACTTAACATGTGCAGGAAACAAATCTCAAGGCAAGAATGTTGTATTAATACATATTTCTAAAAGAACAGCTTGTGTAGAGCCTTAAAATGCAGCTCAGAGTCAAAGGAATAAGATTAAACTGAGCCTCAGTGGGATTGCTAGCTTCTGTTGATTACCAGCTGTCATGGGACCAAACTTCAGTATTGTATACTGCTTCCTGTCTTTAAAAAGGTTCACTAGTTTGAGAAAAAACATATGTTTTTGTTTTATTTTTATTTTGGTACAAAAAGCTTACTCTAACTGGATTCTCCATTTACTACTCTAGTCCTCAGAGAAATAAAATCTTGAAGTAGAATAAAAGGATTCTGTAATGACCACTTCAGTGAACCCTTACCTCGGGCAGCTTGTTTGGGTGATCTATGGGTTATCCTCCCTTAAATTCAACTCAGACCTTCATATTATCTTAAATTCCTTATAATCTTAGGAGTCTAAAATCATGCACTAGGAAAATCAAAGATGAAGTGTATCCTCCAAATAATTTGTTTGCTTCAAAGCTAGAACATCAACATATTTAAGAACCAACTATTAAGCATATAATATTTTAACATGGTTAGTGTAGAATGTGAATAAATGATGAACACAACTGTTGCATTCTAGTTTATGTAGAAGAACACTGGGTCTTCTTGATGATTCTAATAGCTCAATCCTTATTACCATCACAAATGAGTATTCATCAACATGTAAAACCAAATGCCATCTGTGGTTATGCACTGTATATTGCTGTATATAAAAGGGCTTATCAATGATATCTTAAAAGGTATCATTCCAAAGTAAAATATCTCCTACCTCATGTGATAATCTTGCCTCAGAGAAATTTTTTAAATGCCTAGTTATAATCTACTTATATGTATCTACTTATTAGTGTAGTAGAAACAACACAGTTGCCTCTTCTATAGGATGCATTTAAATTAACTTTACATTTCTGAGACTTTAGTATTACAAAAGAATGCTTGATATTAGATGGAAAGAACTAATATCATGATATTTGATGGGTGAATCAATGATGACATTAGCCCCACAGCATGTCTGAAGCTACCTCCTTCCCCTCCACTTTTCTTTGTCAATATGCCAGTTGTCTTTTACTTGGTTAACATCTATGTTCTGTTAAGATGCTCTCTTACAGTTACCAAATGACCATCTTTCACAGTCAGTAAATTCCCCTCAGCTTGTCTTATTACACACAGAGAATGAAGCTCAAGTTTGTAACCTTTCAGATCAATATTTTTGTTTTATATTTGCTATGTTATTCACACATTTCTATAAAAGTCCCTGCAAAAGTACCTGGGATTCCAGGTACCTGCTTTACCAAGGAAGCCTGATAGATTTTGCTTAATGTTATGTGTCTCTTCTTTTAGTCCATAAAGGAAAACACAGTAAACTTGGAAGAAGCCACAAGTGATAGTAAGATTAGATTGCAAAATTATGTATTATTTTTACATTTGTATAAAATATATAATACTTTTATAGACTATGTGATTTATAAATTATATATGTATTATTTCCATTGGAAACATTAAATAGATGTAAAAATTCTCATCTTTATTAAAAAATCCTAATGTGTAAAAGCAGGTTTTCATTAGTATTCATATTTCTAAAAACTGAAGTATGAAAATACATCAATGCTCCATAATGCTCCAGCAGACTGTCTTTCATTCATTAGCTTTAAGAAAAATTCTTTTAATAACAAAGATATGTTGCAAATGAAAAAGCTAGAGAAGATATCTTGATCCTTGATCTTACAACTGTTACTGATAGGCTAGAATATAACTCAGATAATAAGTTTACAGCTATTACAAAACACAATAAACCTTGCAACTAAAATAAATCAACTCTATGAATTTAGGCTACATAAGGGGTAGAGGAAAAGGTTTACCTCCTTGAAAACTAATGAAAAGCTTAAAAAATTAATTATATGTCCTAATTCTGAATTTTATTGCTATAATTTGAATGGAACATACATGAACACTAATTAATGTTATATTTATAAGACACTTTAGAACTTTAGAGTTTTTTTTTTTTTTTTTTTTTTTTTTTTTTTTTTTTCGGTACGCGGGCCTCTCACCGTTGTGGCCTCTCCCGTTGCAGAGCACAGGCTCTGCATGCGCAGGCTCAGAGGCCATGGCTCACGGGCCCAGTCGCTCCGCGGCATGTGGGATCCTCCCGGACCGGGGCACGAACCCGTGTCCCCCGCATCGGCAGGCGGACTCTCAACCACTGCGCCACCAGGGAAGCCCAGAACTTTAGAGTTTTTAACTGAATATACTGTAGTCATCTTTATACATTAATCTCAAAGAAGTTTTGATTTTTTTCCCCTTGTAAAACCACCATGTACGAATTCCACATCTCACGCTCTTATAGACCACTGTAATCAAACTGTAACCAGTTCTATAATCAACATTTTGTGAATAAATCACATCTACCAAACCAGGATGATAAATTTTATATATATAAATAAATATATATAAAGAGAATAAATATTTACATATATATAAATAAATATATATACAAAGAGAATAAATTATTCTTCCCACTACTACAGGCAGCTTAAATTCTAGGGCCCCATAAAGGATTTTGTTTAGACCTTATTTTAATGGATTAGTTCTCAACTTTCCCTTGCTGCATGCTCTAAACACCCCATTCATGTTAATTATTAACCATTTTTAAAATGCCTTAGAATGAGTCTCCAGGCCATGTTCAAAAGGATAAATAAAATTTATTTTCCTAGTTTAAATGGTGCAAATTAAGAAAATTCCTCTTTAAAAATATTTTGTTTAAACCTAACTGTTCCCTGAATTCAAATCCATGTATTTTACTAAATTTCTCTTCCAATAAGCCCAGTGGAACACAGTTAGAAAATCAGCCTAAAAGATATTTATATATACATATATATAACTTTAATAATTCCTATATACAGTTAAACACATGCAATCAGCTGATTTCTATAGAGTGATAAATCAACAATCCTAGTAATAGAAATCAAGTCAGATAGCCCCTTTGCATATAATTTTGTCATAGATATTGACTTTTGAAATTGAATTTCCAAGCTGGATATAATTACCAGCATTATATATAATACTACCAGGAATATTTAATAATTTCTTATTCATGCTTAATAGTATACTAAGCACCAACAATTAGGCCCAAAATAATTTCAAGCCCATACAGTTTAGCTTTAATAAAGGAAAAAGAATGAAATGGGATTCCAGAATTCAGGTTGTGTTTTAACTTTGTCACTAAGTAGCCTTGGGCTATATAATTTAACTCTGATTCCATATTAGTTAAGTTCATTATAATACTTGCCTTGGGAATTTTAAAGGTTACCTTAGAATTTCCAAAAAGATGAATTCTGAAATAGGCTTTTTGTACCCAACTCTCATTAATATAAAGACCATTTACCTTCTTTAACTTTCTTAAAAGGAAAGCCTTGCCCCTACTGAACTTCTGCAGAATCTACTGAGCATGGTACTAAGCTTGTACTTATTATATGGAGCCTTGTATTGCATTTTAACCTTCTTATGTTTATTTCTCATTTCACCAATTAAATTTCAATAATGGGAGGATCAATGTTTATGAAATGTTACTCTGCCAATCAACAATTCCTCTTCTTTGCTGAACAGCTCTCATAGTATTTCCAATAAAGGTTATTTCTGCATGGGCCTGCTTTCTATAGACTGAGTTTATGGAGGATTGTAATGACTTTCCACCAAATATTCCAACATGTAGATGATCAGAAGTGCTAGTTAGCACTCAACAAATAATAAAGACATAAATGTTCAACAATATTTTTAATATTGTTGAATATTTTATATAATTATAATTTTATAAAATTATAATTATATATTTTATAATTTTATAAAAATTATATATTTTATAATTTTATAAAAATTATATATTTTATAATTTTATAAAATTATATATTTTATAATTTTATAAAATTATATATTTTATAATTTTATAAAATTATAATTATATAATTTAATAATTGAATTTTATAATTGAATTAGCTAATAATTATCTATATTTTATATAATATGTATATCATATATATTTAATACTAATACAAAATTTATATTATATAATATTTATATTTTATAATTGAATTAGCTAAGCATTTCCTTAATTTTTTAAAAATAGAAAACAATTTTTCCAACAGATAAGTTAAAATAAGATTAAAATTAGGGATATAAGAGATGAAAAATATTTGTTTTCATTAATTTTGGAAGATTCTGTTGAATTTTTGTTGTGAGAGAAGGATGAATCAGTAAGCATAACTTATTTAGAGAAAAAAGTTTAAAATACACACTTAAATAAAAATGTTGCATTGAGGATATTTGTAGAAAACTGATATATTTAAAGAATTTGTTCAAAATGTGTTTTGGAGTTGGAGAATAATGATTTTGTGATCAATTATGACCACTCTTCAAGATCATATAGTATTTTTCTAATTTCATACCTGAAGGAGAATAAAAATCCAATTTAAGGAGAAATGACTATGTGTTTTTTTATTATCCTCCCCCCAGATAGCATAGTACCATAGGAAGTTCTCAAAAAAGTTAGAAAGGGAGGGAAGAAGGTGGGGGAAGGTAAGACTGGAAAGCAAGCCTATCAAAGATTTTATTTGGGCAAAACAGCCAGAGGATTAGTTTGGGTTTCCTTGTCCTTCATCTTCAGACACAGATAGAGGAATAACATTTTCTAAAAAAAAAAAAAAAAAAAAAAAAAAGAAAGAAAAAGAAAAAATATGACCCCATTATTTGGATTTAGCAGTATGTAGCTGTATTTAACAGTCATATTGTTCAATAAAGATATTTTCATTAATCTTAAAAAAAAATTACTGTGACCATGTGTCTAAATTTTTCATTTTAAAAGCCCCAAAATATTTGCAAATCTGCTACTTAGTTATTATGACCCTTAAATTCACTTTGTCTCTTTAGTAGCCTTTAGCCCAAACATGGATCAAAATGTTGACAATAGTGTGTTCTCTATAGCTAACAGATGGAAGTCTATTTGAATTTTTCTAAGGCGGTCATAAAAGTGAGACTTTTTCCATTTGGAAAAATCAGAATAGGTTTTACTTAATGCTTATTTTAAAATAGATACATGTATTACCTATTATTTATATTTAAAAATAGATGTACTAAAGGGCAGCAATCCTGCCTATTTGTGAAGAAGCCCCTATATGAAAGATAACTAGACACATATAAAATATTCATTTATTAAGGGTATTTTAAATTCAACTTTTGACATTAGAATGGTAAAAATGATGGACTTCCCTGGTGGTCCAGTGGTTAAGATGCTGCTCTTTCAATGCAGGGGGCATGGGTTAAAGCCCTGATTGGGGAACTAAAATGATGCCACATGCTGCTCGGTGTGGTCAAAAAAGAATGATAAAAATGAAGTGATTCATCAAAATTATTTAAGATTCTAATGGGAAAAGTTGTTCTTACATGGACATGCCTAGCTATATAAAAAATGAAGACCAATGAAAACTTCTGCTTGATTTATGTCAAGAAAGTTATATGGATGCCTGGAGGTGGTAAGAAGTGCTGGTGGGTAAAATGTAGGGTATAAGAGATTGACAGGAGTCATGGATAACTTTCTTGTTTAATAATCTTTGCTTACTTCTTCACTGTATGTACAAAAAATCTACAGCAAACATTTTAATTGGAGACATAAAATGTATTCCCTTGAGTTTGGGTAAAAAAGAAAAATACCTGCTATGTCCAATTTTGTTGATCATTGAATTGGAGGTTTTGGCTAAGGCAGTAAGACAAGATAGAGTGATAAAGTTTTAAGAATTGAAAAAAGAAATTAAAATGTTATTATATTATTGTGATTGGATATACCTAGAATGCAACAGGATCAAGAGATGAATTATTAAATACTTAGGAATATAGCTCCCAAGAGATATGCAAGACTCTACAAAGAAAGCTATAAAATTTTAATGAAACAAACATCTAAAGAAATGCAGGGGTAGGGAGAGACATAAATCATGTTCATGAATTGGAAAGCTCAATATTATAAAAGTTGTTAATTCTTCCCAATTTATAGATATAATGCAATCCCACACAAAATCTGAATACTTAAAAAAATTTTTTTGATGGAACTTGATAAGCTGATTCTAAAATTTATATAAAAATACAACGGTCAGAAAATAGCAAAGAAACTTTACAAGTCAAGGTGAGAGAACCTACTCCACTGAAAGTCAAGATTTAGCCTAAAACTATGTAAATGAAAGTGTGGGTCTGTCTCAGACAGAAAAAACAAGTGCCCCAGAATAAAAACAGACCTAGGTATCTATGAACACCTGATTTATGACAGAGGCAGACCCTGCAGAGCAGGGAGAGTAAGGTGGTCTTTTCAAGAAATGATGCTAGAACATCCATACTGAGGGAAAAATAAAAAAAGAGAGACATACCTCTACCTCATTTCACGTACAAAAAAAAAATCAATTCATGCTGATAGTAATATTATGTAGAATATCTTTATGTTCTCTAGGTAGAAAACATTTTTTAAAACAAGACTCAGAAAGCATTTATCAGTATTACAAAAATGGATAAGTTTTGAGTGCACTAATTTTTTGAAATCATTGAAAGACAGACTAAAGAGAGGGAAAAGGAAAGCCATATTGTGAAAATATTGTCAAAAATACATTTTGGACTCATCTTCTAAAGCTTGTACCCCAAATGTGTACATGCTTTCAAAACCAACAAGAAAAAGAATCTAATAAAAAAATGGCACAAGATGTGAGCAGGTACTTCACAAAAGAGAATGTCAACAGAGCCAATAGATCCGTAAAAATGTTCCTAACCTCATTAATTTTAGGGAAATACAGATTAAAACCACAGTGATATCAGTATAAGTCCACAAGATTAAAATGTTTGACAATAGGAAATGTTGGTGGGAAGTGAATTCTTATACACAGCAGATGGGAATAGAGGTTTGTAAACTACTCTGAACAAAATTTGGCAGTGTTGACTAAAGCTTAAGATACACATATACCCTTTTCTATTCCTGAATCTATAGCCTCATAAATGTATGCTTATAATGCTCCAGGTACATGCAAAAGAATATAGAAAGTGAAGTGTTCAAAATAGGTCCAAACAGGAAACAATCAAATATCCATCAATAATAGAATAAACACAGTGGGGTATATTCAAATTATGAGACATTATACAGCATTGGAAATGAACTACAGAGACACACAACCACATGTATGAATCTTAAAGACATAATGTTGAGTAAAAGAAGCCAGGCACAGTGAGATAAATAGTGCATTGTATCACATGTATAAACTTCAAAAAGAGGGTAAAAATAAACTATATTAGAGATACTTAGGGAAAAAAAAGAAAGCTATATGGCAGATAATAATAATACTAGCAGCTCACATTTAATGAGCATTTACTAAGTTTTTCAAGGATTTTAAAACCCCTGCTTTAATGCCTTTAAAAAGTGTGATAGTTTGATACTGTCATATTAAAATATTGACCTTACGCTTTTTGGCAATGACCTTTTCCCTTGTCCTTTTCCAAATTCACTCTGATCCACCTCCATTTACTGTTTAATGTCATTTCCCTTGGCCATTTCATGCTATTTTATGGGATAACCTGCATATTTACATGCCTTCAAAGTATGCATTTGCATTTTCTTCAGCATTGCTCTTTGTTCATGTCTATTTTTCATCTATATCTTAGATGAGTAGCTCTTAGTTTAGAATAATAGAGGGTGGGATAGAGGGAAAATAAAGGGAGGGGAGGGGACAGCTAAATTGAGCTTGAATCAAAAGAGCTGCCAAACTGACACTTCCATTCCTGCACAAATTGCACATATTCATCTTTTGTTGGATTCAAGCTCTTCACAGTGGAGTGAAACTTCCAGTCCAGGCACTTACAGTTCTGTGAAGCCAGCATGGCAAGAGTAACCAAAATGATCAGGGATTTGGGTGTTGATATATTCATATCCATCTATAAAATGAATATTAAATTCGTCAACTATTTTATTTATGTTTCCTTCCTACTTTCTTGAGTAATGACTAGTGATACAACCACCACATACTAACACAGAACTTCTTCCTACCTGGTATGATCCCCACATACTCATGTATCTAGTTGTCTTGTATGTATAAAAACACAATCAAACACTACATGTTCAAGTCTGTTTTAATATTATATTAAATCACTTCCCTCAGGATAATTACAGTCATCAGTTATTGGTCCACACTCAGTATGGTTCATAGATTTTTTGCCTTCGAGGTTTACTAGCTCACTTTTATAATTTTTACTAAACTCTAACTTTATATACAGAGGACATTAACAATATCCTTCCTTCAAACTCTCTATGACGAAGGCACCTGTGGAATAAAATGTAAGCAAGCTCTTTGAACACTATTAACAATACTACTTATGTCTAACAGAATCTGTTTTTTTTTTTTACATGTGGACTTCTGTAAAGTTGTAGAGATTTGACACTTTAATATTATATTAACTTTTTCCTCATGAGTTTGCCATTTCCTGTAGATATTTTATAATTTTTTCTTTTGGCATACAACACATAAATCCCATTTCTCTCTTATTATGGAAGAACCAGTTGCCTGTATTTTCCAGTTATGATAGTGAAAGGAATAAATACTATATAACAGTAAATATTATTTAGAAATACTAATTTATTTCTTAAATATGGCATATCCCTCATGATTCTGGTAGATAAGAAGTTAATTTAAAAAGCTTTAAAAAGATAACATTCACTGTTGAGTTTTCAGAACTAATGTATTCTAATAACAAGAAACAAGCCAAGGCAGATAAACATATCAACATTCGCTTTGAGGTCAGGCACAGCACAATTATAGGAACAATGATTTCATATACACGCATATACATATCATTATTTGGGTTGCAGCCCAGAGAACTGACCACATAGAAATGCAGCTAACACAAAAGAACAGTGTTTAGATATCTGATATCTAATACAGACCATTTACCTTATTAAGATGTAGGTTTAGAGCACAGATGTCCTTGTGCTGAAATTAAAGCAGCACAGCCTTCCACTACACCTCCAGGAAATGGTGTTAGCCCTGCAGCCAGAGGCAATAATATGTATACGTGCTATTTCTGTTGCTAATGGAATGAAGACAGACATACCAACTGGAAATCATTTTTCTATTTTCTCTCATCATTCTAGTTTGCTTCCCTCTTGTCATCTCTTGCCATTTACATTCTCTTCTCTCTCTCTCCCTCCCAACATCCTTCCTCCCCAAATGCCTCACATATTGCAAAGCTTTATATGTTTCATTTTTCTAGAAAAGTTGCTATAGTTTACTGTATTGGGGCAAGAAACACTCCAGGAATAGAGTGGTCTCTTACATAATATTATGGTTTTCTGTTCCTGTTGGACATGTGATATGAAAGAACAAAATTAAAAAAAAACACTCAGAGATTTGGATAAATTCCTCAAGGATGTAGTGAAAAATAACAAAGTTGAAAAATAACTGCTATCAGCAAAACATATATAGTAGTATACTGTTTTAGGATAGTGTGGTCTTGATTCAGCAGAAATAATATGCAACCTAGAGGGCAAAATGACCATGCTAAAAATAACAACAGAATGTTCAGAGAAAGTAAACCAATGTCAAGAAACCCAAGGTTTGCAAAAATCATCTACTGTTTTTCTGTCCTTAACTACACTGGAGTATAGCATTGAATAATGTCATGATTCCTACTTCTCTCTTTGAGCTTTTACACATACTAAGCTATCCCCCCAAAGTCATTATTAATTCTTGAAATCACCTGTTTGTCAAAATAATATAGGCTCATTGACAAAAAAATGGAAAAATAGAAAAAAGTATTAAAAAAAATGTTCCACAACATAACTAAAACAACAAAATATACTGTTAATACTTTGCCATATTTTACATTTTCTTTTTAATTTTACTGGTTTTTAAAGAAGCTATATTCCTACTGCATTTAAAACATATTTTATCAATGAATAATTTATTTTTATATTCACCTCTTTGGGGAAAGTTTTAGTTTATTACTGTACCATTCAAACCTTCATTAAATAAGCATCACCTTTTAACATTTGTTGGTTTGATAAATGGTCGATACCTTTTAATGATAATTAGAAAAGTATATTAAAGTCCTGAACATCACCAGGATATATTGGGTTATTGGCGAGTGGTAAATGCTAGGCTGTGCTGCCTATACCCCCATGATACAGATTAAAGCACTCATTCCCTCAGTTGCTAGGAGTGTCTGTCACCTGCTGCCAGTTCACAACTGAATCCCTTCCCTAGAACTGCCATCAGCCTAATCCCTTCCCTAGAACTGCCAAGCAGCCTAAGCTGCTTCAGCCTACCTTGAAACCCCTCCCTGGTTCCTGTACGCATATATACAAAACTCCAGCCCTCTTGCTTTCATTCACAATTCTGAGGGCCACATAGCTGCACAACTCCACACGGCACTGCAATTCCTGTACCAGATCCTGCTTCCTTCATTTCCCCCCTCACAGGTTGTTCAGTCTGGCTGCTATAACAAAATAACAAACTATGTGGCTAATGAACAACAGAAATTTATTTCTCATAGTTCTAGAAGCTGGGAATTCCAAGGTCAAGGGGCTGGTAGATCTGGTGTCAGGTGAGGGCCCACTTCCTAGTTCACAAAGGGCCCTCTTCTGGCTGTAATCTCACATGACAGAGAGGGGTGAGGGAGCTCTCTGAGGTCTCTCCTATAAGGGCACTAATCCCAATCATTACAGCTCTACCTTTATGCCACAATCAACTCCAAAACCCCTCCCTCCTAATACCAATATCACAGGTTTTAATACTGAGAGGACCCCCCCAGTAAACTCCCTGCAAGCAAATCTCCATTTCAGAGTCTATACTTAGAGAACTAAAGAAAGTTTATTGCAATTTTTGCGAAGACCAAACAATCTGTAGGAAACAGAATCTATATTGTTATTCAGTTGGAATTTATAATTAATTAATGACCTGTGATTCAATTAATGATTATCTTATATTCAAATTTTCTTGGATTGAGACACACATTTCTTATTAGTTTACAATAATGTACAGTATGTATTTCTCCATTCATGGTAGCATTGTATCACATGATCTTGATGTTTACCTATTAAATGTTCTTTACTGGTTGATATCTGACACACATTACTGTTTTCTGCATGTGTTATACAGTCATTTCATAATCATTGTGAAAAGCACTATATATCTGTCATTTTTTAAAATTTTCTTAATTGCATCTTAACATATTTAAATTATTCAAAAGTGGACAAAGGAAAATCCTTTTAAAACAAGTTTACAGGAAAATAAAAAGAAATTCTTTAAAAATGTTGTGATGCAGAAGATCGTGTCTTTCTGTTTGAGATAATGTGTCTAAAGAAATTAGCAGAACAAGCAGGATGTACATAGCAACATCATAACCTAATCACATGGATAATCAAAACCTGATGTAAGCAGGGGGATGACACCAGAAATACAATACTGTGTATCATCATTACAATTTTGACACAGGAGGTGAAATGAAGGAAATAATTTAAAAGAAACCCAGGTGTCTGAGAACTTTTTGTTCTGACCATGAAGGAAATATAATCCGCAGAGGAAATTTATATTGAATTAACACCATTAATAAGTCAAATCTGATATCTTATACATATGAACAAAGGGTAAAAAATGGTCGCTAGAAAAGCTTTGGAACACAGTATTTTATATCCTCTGATGCTTGTGATCCTAAAAAGTCATGATTATGTAAAATGTACTTGATAACAAATACTCATAATTACAGTTGTAGAATAATTAGGAGTTCCTAGAGTTCAAATTTCATTATCCCAAAGATCACCAGATTTTCATGTAATTTCTTGCTTAGAAGGGTGTCAAAAATGTCTGAGAGGCCACACTTTAGGTTCAATACCTAAAATAAATGTTTCTAACTGCACTCAATTCTTGCCATCACCTAAAAAATATATTATATTTACAGCTCACATAGACGGCTGGCCAAGTGAGAAAAAATAGCTTAAAGTCTTCTTAGCAGTCTTAAATGAACCACTCAAAAATCCACATCTTACAGAATCCATGCCATGAATGATGTTCATAGACAAAGCTTAGCCCAGTATATCAGCCCCCAAATTTAACAAAGTTTTGCTATTCCAAATCAATAGCATTGGAAATCAAAGGAAGTTAGAATTGGAAGACAAGAGAGCAGAGGTAAATGCTGCACTGGGTCCCTAAAATACAGGGTTTTGATTGTTATTCAATTGATACTTTGAACTGACAAAAACTGTCAAATCAAATCAGTTTTTATCTGAATTGATTTTTCTCATCGTATAATGGTTTTCAAAACATTTAGAAATGCAAAAACTATTTTTCTTCTCTTTAAATTAATCCTTTTTCTTTATTCTGTTGTGGAAATATGCAAAAACACCGGTAGAAAATTTTTGATGTATACACGCAATTTTGATAACCTAGATAAAATGGATGAATTCCTTGAAAGGTACAATCTGCCAAAACTCAAACAAGAAGAAATAGACAATCTGAATAGGTCTATATATATTAAACACATTGAATAAACAATTAGTAATCTTCTGAAGCAGAAATCACCAGGACCAGATGAGTTCACCAGTAATTAGCTCACTACCAAACATTTAAGAAATTATACCAATTGTCTATAATCTCTTCCAGAATATAGAAGCAAAAGGAATACTTCCTAACTCATTCTATGAGGCCATCATTACTCTAATACCAAAACCAAACAAATATATTATAAGAAAACTACCGATCATTAACTCTTATGAACATAGATGCAAATTTCTCAACAAAATTGTTAGCAAATCAAATCCAAAAACATATAAAAAGAATTGTATGCCATGACCAGTTGGGATCTAAATGAATCTAGACACAGGCCTTATAGTCTTCACAAAAATTAATTCAAAATTAATTACAGACCTAAATGTAACATGCAAAACTGTTAGAAGATAACATGGGAGAAAACCTAGATGACCTTGGATATGATATGCCTTTTCAGATACAACACCAAAGGTATGATCCATGAAAGAAATAATTGATAAGCTGTGCTTTATTAAAATTAAAAACTTCTGTTCTACAAAAGACAGTATCAAGTGAATGAAAAAACAGCCACAGATTAGGAGAAAATATTTGAAAAATACACACTGAATAAAGGACTGTTATCCAAAACATACAAAGAACTCTTAAAAGTCAACAATAAGACAAACAGCTGAATCATATTTATTTCAGCATTATTCACAATAGCCAAGAAATGAACAATCTAAGTGTCTGTTGATGGACAAATGAATAAAGGTGTTGTGATTACACACATGCACACACACAAATTATTTAGCCTTAAAAAAGGAGATCTTGCCATTTACAACAACATGAAAGATATTATGCTGAGTGAAATAAGCCAGACACATTAAGAAAAATACTTCATGAGCTCACCTATATGCAGAATCTAATGAAGCTGAATTAATAGAAAAGTGGAATAGAACAGTAGTTACTAGGGATAGGGAGATGGAGGAAATTGGGAGATGTTGGCCAAAGGGTACAAAGTTGCCATTATGTAAGATGAGTAAGTTCTAGAGATCTGGTGCACAGCATGGTGACTATAGTTAATACTGTATTGTATATTGGAAATTTGCTACAAGAGTAGATTTTGGATACTCTCACCACACACACACACACACACGGTAACTATGTGAAGAGATGGATATGTTACTTAGCTTGACTGTAGAAATCATTTCACTGTGTATATGAACTATATCAAAACATTACATTGCACACCTGAAATATATATAATTTTTATCAAAAATAACAAACAACCCCACTAAAAAATGGGCCAAAGACCTTAATAGAACAGACACCTCATCAAAGAAGATATATAGATGTCAAATATGTACATGAAAAGGTGCTGTACATCACATCATCTAGGTAATGCAAACTGAAACAATAATAAGATACCACTACACACCTTTTAGAATGGCCAAAACCTAGAACACTGACAACACCAAATGCCGGCAAGGATGTGGGACAATAGGAACTCTCATACACTGCTGGTGGAAATGCAAAATGAAGTCATGTTGGAAGACACTTTGGCTGTTTCTTACAAAACTAAACATATTCTTACCATACGATCCTGCAATCATGTTCCTTGTATTTACCAAAAACAGTTGAAAACTTATGTCCGTACAAAAAC
This sequence comes from Tursiops truncatus, assembly GCF_011762595.2. NCBI lineage: Eukaryota > Metazoa > Chordata > Mammalia > Artiodactyla > Delphinidae > Tursiops > Tursiops truncatus. The sequence continues at coordinate 55,629,041 of NC_047035.1, read as the reverse complement.
CAGCACATAGATGTTTAGAGCAGCCTTATTCATAATTGCCAAAATCTGGACGCAACCAAAATGCCCTTCGGTAAGTGTAAGGACAAACTTTGGTAGATCTAGATAATGAAATATTATTCATCACTAAAAAAGAAATGAGTTATCAAGCTCATTTGAAAGCTCATTGAAAGACATGGAGGAAATTTAAAGGCATGTTACTAATTGAAAGAAGCCAATCAGAAAAAACTATGTACTGTATGATTCCAACTATATGACATTCTGGAAAAGGCAAAACTATAGAGACAGTAAAAAGATCAGTGGTTGCCAGATGCTAGGAGGAAGGGAAGGATAAATCAGTCAAGCACGGAGTATTTTTAGGACAGTGAAACTACTCTGTATGATACTATAATTGTGAATACATGTCATTATATATTTGTCCAAACCCATACACTGTACAACACCAAGAGTGAATCCTAATGTAAACTACAGACTGTGTGATAATGATGTAGTCTCACTGATTTTTAACAAACGTATTACTCTGATGTGGAATGTTAAAAAATGGAGTAGGCTATGCATAATCAGGGGTAGGGATTAATGAGAAATCTCTGTACCTTCCACTCAATTTTGCTTTGAACCTAAAACTTCTCTAAAATGTTGTCTATTAAAAATGAACTTTAATATTCTTATCCATTCTAATATTATATAACCTTTGGGAGAGTGCAATTGCTCTTTACTTTTTGGATTGAAGAAAAAAATACTTGAATGATGTTTTCTAGCAACACCATGTGGCTGTCAGTTTGCAAGTGATAGGCAGAGGGAGGACATAATGGCAGTGGCAACAGGTTCGGAAATTGAGAACAAAAATAAAACAAATTTGTTTTCTGTCAGTCAAAAACAACAACAAAAAAATGATTTGCAAGATTTTTTTTCTTCTTTGGTTTTTAAATTTGTTTATATGACCTCATATCAATTAGGAAAATCTTTCTTGATTTCAAAGGATAGCCCTTTGAGATTTGGATTATGAGTTTTTCTGCTTCTTTTATCTTGACCATTGCTGAGACTGAAGAGCTATAAAGGCATTTACCTTTTATTGAGTGTGAAATATTTTCCTATCTCTGCAAGATATTAATAAATAAGATTATAAAATCTCAAACATAAACAGCTCTGTTCTGATTGGTTTGAAGAGATTAACACATGTTTACATAAGCATTATATCCTCCCCAGTTGTCTGGAATAAGTTTTTTTTAATGAAACTTTTAGTACTGTAAATATAGTAGCTTTTTAAAAAATTCCTCTTATAGAAACTGCTACTTCAGCAGAACTGTAGTATAAGAATTCAAATTCAATCAAGATGAATCCTTAGACCAACCAGAGGGTTTGAAAATATGATTCAAAAAAAGAACTAAATACACTTTCTCTGATTTTATCATCTTGGAATATGTAATACAAGTACTCAATTTTTTTCATAGAGAACTACGGATTCTGAACTTTCTAAACTGCTTATGCTGGCTATCAGATGAGCTAACATTACTCTTACATCATGTCTAGGATTAAAAAAAAAAGAAAAAAAAACATAGTTATACTTTCTACTAAATTAAACCATTTCCAAAAACATTTTAATGATAATTTTGCTCAGTAGTATGTCAGCTTAAACATCCTTTAAGATATTTAATTTAAAAAAACTTAGATAATATTGAGTTCACATATAAATCTTTGCATATCTAATATTGCCTAAGTAAGACTACTGAAACATTGGTCACAAAGTATGGTTTAGAAGCTAGAAAATTCTTTTTTTGGTTTGTTATGTTACAGAGTGCTTACACCTTTGGTGAGAAAATAATGTGGGTTTTTATAGGTGGTCATTAGGTATGTTCGTGAGCTTTGCTGCTTTGCTGAAATGCCTGTGTATAACAGGCAATTTTCAATGACCTAATTCCCAGTTTTCTCTGTGAAACAGTAGTTAATTTGGCTAAAAGTTATAATTAAGATGGGTGATGTGGTTAGTTTAAATTTGGGTAAATGTATAATTAATATGGGTGATTGAGTATATACTGGAAATAATAATGGCAAAGAAATACAACTGTGTATGCAAAGTAACAGTGTATCTTTTTGTTTTTCAAGGAAAAGAGTAATTTTGTTCTACTGAAAAGTGATTTTGGTAACAATTACTTTTATTCAGTCTCCTTATTTTCCATAATATTGTTACTTATATAAGTACAATAAGACTTAATCTTCCTCTATATTAGCATATAACTGAACAAACTAAGTTCGCAATAATCAACATCATACCTGGAGTGTCATGTTTGGTAGTAAATCAATTTGATAATAACAAGCCCACCATTAATGACAAAGAATTGCACTTTATATGTGGAGTCAACACCTTCCAATCTTTCTAAGGAAACAGGCTTGGCACCCAGATTCCAGGGCCCCAGCCTCCCAGCTGGTGAGGGAGTGACTCCATGACAGGCCCAGAACTTTAGAAAATCTGGTGGACCTCAAGGTGAGAGGAAGTCACCCCAATCTACAGATAATGCTGGTAGAGAGAACTTCTTTCACTTGATTTTCTATCATCGGTACAGAACAGTAAACTGTTGCGGCTTTTAAAAGCACATGAGATTTTAAATAAAAATTTCTTAAAAAGAACTTAATTATCTAGACTCATAAGTGACTTGACACTGTGTGCATAAAGAGGCTTATATAGGCAACTCTTGTTAAACCTATATAAAATAAGCAGACCTTACCTACACATAAAAAGAACAACCTTTTCATCATCAAGACTACTGTTTAGAAATTATTTCTCAAAATAGGGTACTGTTAATAAGTTATTTATTTAAATATCATTTAATTATCTAAGGCAGAGGTAGGCAAACTTTTTCTTAAAGTATTTTAGGTTTTTCAAGTCATACACTCTATATAACAACTACTCAGATTAGCCACTAACAATGCATAAATTAACGGGTATGGCTGTGTTACATTAAAACTTTACAAAGAAACAAGAGATTGGTCAGCAGGCTTAGTTTGTTAGCCTCTGATCTAGAGAAATGTGCTTATGTTTATCTTTGCTATTTCCTATTAAGTAAGGGCATTGATTCTGTGAATGTTAATTTGCACATTTCTGCTTAGCATAAAAGATAAAACACAAAGGTTATGGTTACACTGCCTTGTAGGACAGTCACCATATGTGTATCTAAACCAGCAATCTCAATTTTTAAATGCCTTTTTTTGAAAGACTATATAATCCTTATTCCTCTAATTCTCATTTGGACCAGATTTACCATTTTACTGGTTCCTTCAATAATGAGGTGAGTAATTTTGAAACAAGTTTATCTTTAAGAAAAACATGTTTTAAATTTTTAAAAATTATACATGGACAATAAAAAAAAATTAATATATGGATGCCTTTTGAATTGTAATTCTATTATTGGAGATATTTTAGATTCTAAAATGTCAATTTTTCTCCTAGATTTTGGTCATTTTTAGTAGTAGAATCTGAGGATTTCTAAATACGACAGCCTTTCATCTATGGTGGAGATGAAAATTTGATTATTTAAATGTACCAAGATCAAAATGTTCGAGGCACAAAGACTAAGAGACCAATTATTATTTCACAGTATCTTTATCCCCTATTAAATATAATGCTAAACATGTATATTTTACCTTTTTTTGTGTTCCAATAAAAATTATTTTACCTGCTTTTAGTCTTCTGCCTTAAGACGAGATTTTTTAACTATATAAATAACTCTAAATCCTACATTGCTGTTGTTTTTCAGGCCACTTAGGGCAGTAGACAGAGATCTAAGTCTGTGCTTAGAGAAGAGCCTTTCTAGGCCTAGAAGACCATGGTTATAAAGAGTGATAATCTAACTTCTTTAATTACTTTCCCTCATGACAGAATTTGAACCTGGGATGTATCCAGTAAACTCTTAAGACATTAAGGACACGGCGAGGTTAGGTTCACTCAGAGTTAAATTGCATATAACTCCAAGCACAAGCATACCTCTTGGTCTTTACTCGGCAAAGTTCTTTATGGTTCAGAAACTTAGGGTTAGCCAATAAATTTTAAACCAACTCAACATATGCAATATATATTGGGAAATCAAAACTTCATAGACTAATAACCAAAACCAGAGAGTTGGTCCAGTCACAAATCTAGACCATTGAGTGGGAATTCCTTCCCTTTTACAAGAGGCTTTGGTGCTCTGCCATTCCCCCAGTACTGGGTGTAATGGATTCCATCTCAACCACTATTCTGCAGCAATGGAACTAATAGAGTCCTTTCTTCAAGATTGTTTCCCAGTGGACTAAACTCTTCACTGGGAATAATTTTTACACTTGTCAATCAGAAATTGCAAAACTTAGCTACATGGGGAGAACAGTGGTTTCTCCAGGGTTTTTAAAGTATTATCTTCATTTTGCTTCTTACCTCCTTAGCCGCTTTTTCTACCATGAACTCTAGCTTAGGGCAGGGTATTAAGATTTACAGTCCTGGGCTTCCCTGGTGGCGCAGTGCCTGAGAGTCCGCCTGCCGATGCAGGGGCCGTGGGTTCGTGCCCCGGTCCGAGAAGATCCCACATGCCGCGGAGCGGCTGGTCCCGTGAGCCATGGCCGCTGAGCCTGCGCATCCGGAGCCTGTGCTCCGCAACAGGAGGGGCCACAACAGTGAGAGGCCCACGTACCACAAAAAAAAAAAAAAAAAAAAAAAAAAATTTACAGTCCTGTCAAACTGAGGATTATCAGATTCTCAGCCACCTCATGTCACTGGCTGCAGGCACAAAGAGCATCTCTTCACTAGTTTGTATTTATTTCTTCTGTTTTCAAATAGGTTATTTAGAAGAAACATCTCTCTCTCTCAGAAGAACTTATTGAAAGCCACAAAAAATTGTCAACACATTCCAAAATACTGCCATTTCTCTACAGAATTTCCAAAAGCCCTAGCCTCAAAGAACTGAAAATCTGAGAGCCAAGTGAATTCTGCATGAACTTGGCAGGAAGTATAAGCAATTTTCTCCATTGTATAACTGGTATCAATATCTTCTCAACCAAGGTTAGGGGGAATCCTCATCTTGTATTCTTCAGCAAATAAACATAATCCACAGTTTAAGTTTTTCAGTTCTAATACTCCACTTCCAGGGAGTAATTTCAGAACTAGAACTCTTTTTAGTTTCAACTGACTCAGAGTGGCATAAGTAATGAATAGCGTTTTTGCTTAAGTGAAAATTCCAAATAATCAAATCGTGTGCTAGAATTCTGTCTCCATCTCTCAGCTTAGAAGTTCTGTGTCTTGACTATATTCTCAGTAAAGTTTCCCCTCATGATATAAAATTGCCACTAAAAATTACAAACTCATATTCCTCCAGTTGGTAGTGCCAGAGAAAGTGCTTTCCTTTTTCTATATGGTTGCAGCTATACCAACACCATGAACACAGAGTAGAGTGGGAATAGTTCCACAAAAAAAAACCAGGGTTGGACTTCCCTGATGGTCCAGTGGTTAAGACTCCACACTTCCACTGCAGGGAACATGGGTTCCATCCCTGATCAGGGAACTAAGATCCCACATGCCATGCAGTGCAGCCAAAAAAAGTTAAAAATTAAAAAAAAAAAAAAAGGAAAACCAGTGTTCTTTTACAAGAAAAGAAATGGAAACAAACAATGTAGAAAGAACAGCTATAACCTGTTGAAGCATGTTGAAAAATATAATAAATTTGATTTCTGGTGAACTTTTGTTGGTAGACCTATGGTGACTTTAAGCAAGCATCATTTCCTTTTGCAAACGTTTATAAACAATCTATTTAATAATTGCTCAGTTTTATTAGGTTTACCATTTATACCTTATAGAATATTATTTCTGAAATAAGATTAAAAAAACCTGATTTCTTCCTCTGTAGTTTTTAACAATGAGTTGCTGTGCAAGCATATCTTTAAGTCTTTAAATAACTGGAAAAAATACTGAACCCATTTAAATCAGCTGTGTGGTTCTCATATCCTGGGCGCCATTCCTTCTTATGCCTACTTTTTTTTTTTTTTTTTTTTTTTTTTTTTTTTTTGCGGTACGCGGGCCTCTCACTGTTATGGCCTCTCTCGTTGCGGAGCACAAGTTCCGGACGCGCAGGCTCAGTGCCCATGGCTCACGGGCCCAGCCGCTCCGCAGCATGTGGGATCTTCCTGGACCGGGGCACGAACCTGTGTCCCCTGCATCGGCAGGCGGACTCTCAACCACTGCGCCACCAGGGAAGCCCTTAAGTCTACTTTCTTTGCAAACATTTTTAGACTAGAGGTTAAGTTTCTGTTTAATGGTATTATTTTATTTATTATTTCGTTAATATTAAATCTTCTTCAAGTGATAGCATTTTCTGCCTCTGTCTTCTTGCTCTTAACATAGTTAAAAGACATACATGATCCTTTATAAAAATCATTTGCACAGGCTTTTAGCACAGTCTGTCATTTAGTATTCCTGACACTATAAATGTCACTTTTATATCTATATTCTAACTAAGCCATTTTGTCCAACATTCATACAATCCTTTCAGATCTGTGCTCATTTACTATCTCCATATATTGGATTTCTTCAGTTGATCAGGAGATACTTCTTTATTTGGATAATTTGTAATAAAAAAACAGAAGTATTTCCAATTTTTAGAAATCTTCATTCTCAAAAAAAATTCTGTTTTCAGAAGCCTAAAACTATCCCATCTTAAATGATGTTTTTATTAGTCCTAAATTTTGGAGTTTATGTCTGCCTATATCTAACAGCCCCTTGTAAACTTAAGGATTACATGAACCCATATTCTCATGGTGCTTGTCAGCTCTCAACAATACTTTGGGGAGGCATTGTAACACAACATAAACACTACAGGTTTAAGGCCTTTCTGCTCTTCTTACAGAAATGGTTAATAACTTGAATATTAACTTCTTTAAGCCTTAATGTTTTTATCGTATTACTATATACATCTTGGAGGTATTGTGAAGATTAAATGTAATAAACTGAACAGAATACTAGTATAATACCTGATATATGGCAGTGCTTGATAGGTGGTTGTCTTACCGTTATTGATACTGTTATAATTTGTTAATTTTTTCCTTTAATGCCTCCATCATGGATAGTTTTGACAGTGAAGGACCATTTTTCCAATATCAGTCCATTCCTGAGTTTATTTCACCCTATGGATAGCTTCCCATGCAGATATGGGATTAAAAGAAACATCTCAATGAAAGTGGCATTTTATTAAAAGGGCTTTTACCTAAACATTCCTTAGAAAAAAAAATCTGCTAGTAGGCATAAAAAGAGTAAGAAAATGGCCCAGAAGAAAAACAGACCAATATTAAAAATAAAGATAGTTTTTTGGAGACCTATGCGAGATAAAGTGATATTTATTCTTTAGTGAAAACTTGTATTTCTTTAAAACTTAGAACAATTTTGTTGTGTAAATTAAAAGGCTCTAACAACATACTATAAATTGAGTGCCTTAAACAACAGAAATTTATTTTCTCAAGTTTTGGAGGTTAGAAGTCCAAAATCAAAATGTCAACAGGGTTTGTTCCTTCTGAAGCCTGTGAGAAAAGAATCTCTTCCTGGTCTCTCTCTTGGCTTGTAGACGGCTGTCTTTTCCTTGCCTATTTATGTCTTCTTCTCTGTATGCATGTCTACCTCTGTGTCCAGATCTCCCCTTTTTTAATAAGAAAACCATTCATATTGGATGAGGGGCCCTCCTTACTCCAGTATGAGCTATACTGAACTGTTTACATCTGCAAGGACCCTATTTCCAAATAAGGTCAAGTTCTGAGAAACTGGGGCTTAAGACTTCAACACCTGAATTTTGGTGGGACACAATTCAGCCCGTAACATCTCACTTCTTAATTTTGCTACAAACTTTTTATTTCTTCAGCAAATGCCTTTCTCAATGTGGCTATGTAGGCCCTTCACACCTAAGAGATTCAAATATATTCTTTAAGTTTCCATTTTCAAGAACATGAATGGCTTAGAATAAAGGTAAAGAAACTTGCCACCCTGTTGGCTATCTCTAAATAACATAATTAAAATGGCAAGAGCTTGACTTTATACTTTGGGCATCATATTTCTTCAATGCTTTTCCAGTGCAAATTGCAAAGAGAAACCGCAAATCACCATTAACCGGCCCCTTAACAAATAGGTTCTTTGATCATGGTCTCACCAACAAAAGTCATGCAAATCCATATTTTACTTCCTACTCATATTAAACCAACCTTTAGATATTTTAGCTTCACTTTTAAGCCCTTACTCATGTTCATATTCCTAGTTTGTCTCTTTTCAAATATTTTCAAATCCTGTCCTTTGAGGGAACACAAACTGCCAACTTATTCTTTTGCAGCTCTTTTCTATCTTATCTCTATTCTCTTTTAGAAATTTTTCATGATGTCAGTTTTTTCCTTAATTCAGTAGTCTCTAAGGTGCTCCAAAAGTGTCATGGTTTTTCACATCTAAAATAAGGTGATACTGCATAGGCAGAGCCACTGAAGGAAAATTAGGGCCTTGATATGGCTTCCACTGGTAATTCAAGTAGTACTCTCTAGAAAGTACAGAAAAAGATGTTGTATATGTAATTTATAGAAATCAGCCATTTGATTATCTCTCAAAGAATGAACAATGAATCTTTTTTTTCTCCTATGATGCACAGTTCATGGGTATGACACACATTCACTACTTAGCTCCTGATCATTGATCTTTAATTAGAACTCTTTCCTAGTTATTTTTCAACTGGATGACCCAAAGAACAAGGACAATAGTACTCACCTGGCCTTCCAACCCTAGTCCAGTCTCTAGACTATTATTGAGTTACTCTTTACAAAGTTCTGATCAAGAAAACCTACATTCATTCATTCAACAAGTGTTTACAGAAAAATCACTCTATGCCAGGCACTATTCCAGGTGCAGAAAATATAGTAGTGAAATAAAATCTCTGTGCTCATGACATTTAGGATCTTATGAGGGAAACATAATACATACAATAAGTAAATTAACTGTATATTAATTATACACTAGAAAGTGAAAACTGCTATGGAGAAAAACGAGAGATGGAGTGTCACAAGTCATCTGAACAATAATGCAGTCACAAAAAGCCATTTTAAAAAAAGTTTAAGAAATTCAACTAAAGGGAAATGACAAGTTCTAAACGAGGGGAAAACCACTACAAACCATGTCAGAACACAACAAACTAGGTGAAAAATATTTGCAGTATATAAAAATATATGATCTCATGTATACAAAGTAAAATTTCAATCAAAGCTACATCAAAAAGCCTTTTATTAAACCTAACAGATTGGAAAATTCTGTTAAAAATTGAATTTCAAAAAGTTGAAAAGGTCTACAACAAATCATTTGTCAGGGATGTGTAGAAAGGGTGGCCTCATGGATTACTGGTGGGATTATAAAATGATACATGCCCCTTTATTATACCTGGCAGTTACATTACCAGAAATTTACCTTTATGTATATATCCATAGGTATATCACTTATGTAAGGTGACATTTATACAAAGTTGTTTCTTGCATAATTGTTTGTCTTAGAAAAATATAGAAAACCATAAAAAATTTTCTATAAGGAATTTATTAATGATACATGTGCATCTCCAAGAAGAAAAAAAATGGTGTATAAACAGCGAAAAATAAGAATCTATATCTGTATTTCCATAGAAATGCAAGATGATACAAGTAATAGTAATAATGGTAATAAGTAAATAATAAATCACTTATGGTGTAGACAATTATATCCTAGTTGGATATAGGAGAAGGTACAAGGGAGAATTTACTTTTTACTTCATAATGCACCTTTATTTGTGAAATACGTGAATATAAGAACTATTCAAAAATACTTTTCTTGGAAAGAAACAGTATTTATTATTTAATTTGATGGATGACTTTTCACAAAATAATATAGCACAGGGGAAAATATTTCCTTCTCAAAAATAGTTATGTCCTTATAAATCAATCTTGTAGTCTTAAAATGCATTTCTCAAAATCCTATATTAAATCCTAGAGTAATACGGAATACCCCTAAGTATACCCCATAAGAGTAAAGAAAAATTTGAGGAGTGAATAAATTGTAATGAGAAGATTTATCGAATAAGGTAATTGGTTATCACCCTGATTTTCATGTGCTAGCTTCAGTAACTGGTCAGTTGATTTTATTCCATAAGACAATAATATCATGGAAATATTAATTAGTCCAAGTCATACAGTGTGATTGAAATTAGCCCTGGTGCAAAGGATTTCTATACTATTCTCTTCACTCCAGTTTTCCTTCTTTTCCCATGTATGATTAAACTACCCTAAACTCCAATTCCGCTACTGAGGGATATGCTTGATCTTTTTCCTTAAGTAGAAATGGGCATACTGGGAAACGCTAACATAATAAATAGTTGGTATCTCTTGTTCTAGCCTTATTTGGGAATAATTGGCTATACCCCTAAAAACTGTTGCTTTCTAAAAGTGTTAGGCAAATGTCATAGAAGTATGAGATTTAAGGATGAATATCTGAAAAGAATAAAAGCAAAAATACAGGTAATGCAATAAACTTTCCTTCTTTTTTTAACTTTCCTAAATTATGTTTGATGTTCAAAGAAAAAAATGTAACATTGTCTGATGTGGACTTTAATATATGTGTGTGCATAGAATATGTATGTAGTGGAAATATTTGACAATTATAATACTAAAAGAAGTGGATAACAGGATTAAAGTAAGGTCTCTACACTTAGCTGAAAAACATAGACACCAGTTGATCTCTGCAGTGATAGAATAGTTCTGTATAGTGATGGCGGTGGTGGTAACAGGAATCTATATATGTGATAAAATGGCATAGAATTATGCACACGCATTGCACTAGTGTCCGTTTCCTAGTTTTGATATTGTACTATAGTTACACAAGATATAACCACTGTGGAAACTGGGTGAAGAAAACATGGCACCTTTCAACTTTGTAATTTCCTGTAAATCATTAATTGAAAATAAATTTCAATTATAATACAAGTTTGCTTAAGAAGCTGACCCTGTTTTCGTTCTAACACCCACAAAATTTGCACAGCATTTGATATGTTTTTCTTCAAACTGTGTATTTAGTGTACTGTGCCCAAATAGCAATCCACCTCCTTTTTTGTACTATGTAGAACTGAAATAGGTGATCTTAGATTGCAAATGGTAGATCAGTATGTGATTAATGTTAAAAATTTGGCTTTCAATCCTTGTCAGTACTTAACTGTCATTTTTCAATTTAAAATATTTAACACTTTATTCAAGAGAATGTCGTATCTGATTTACTATCTACTTAGAAAAAGGACTTCTGAAGGAACTTCTGTATTAAGCTAAAATACATAGAAAATACATGCTAGCTTGTGTTAGAAATTTGGCAGTTTCTTACCTTCAGAGATTTCTATGCCAACACTCCCATTTCCAAATCAACCAATATTTTTGCGTGATTTTTCAAATCACAATCATGTGAAATCACTGAGACCAAAATAATACATATTAATAAAATTACAGTGTTAATTGTGAAGAAATTTATTTTGGCCAAAAACTCATCATTTTATTGCCTTTCTATCTCTTTATGTGTCAGTTGATTTACATGGAACATTAATTGATAAAGAGCACTGCAGCTAAGATATCCCATAAAATTGTTATCTGATTGTCTCATTGAATTACAATTTTTCCTTCTACTTAGTCATGAGTAATACCTTTGGTCTAATTATCGTATTTGTTTCAATAATAGACATAGTACTTCTCTTAATTTACTTTATTTCTATATTAAGCATAGAAACTTAATCAAATATAGAACTAGAGAGAAATATATAAAGTCTATATACTTTTTCATTTTATTAATTGATTTTCCATTGATATTAGGCTGTCAAATTGAAATAGCTTAATATTTTTAAATTTCCAAGATGAAACACACACACACACAGTAGTGAAAAAATTAGAAAGGTTTTGTGAAGTCCATCTCAGTGTATTCAGCTGTTATAGCAATTCCTGATCGAGTAACTACAATCTTGTCTCATCTTTATTGCAAATATCTAAGAAAATAAGTGAATTAATACAAGAATATCAATGATGTTTCATACACAAATTATGAAAGTAATAAAATTTAAATTACTTTAATGATATGAAATTAGTAAGTTATTTAGTTTTAGATATTAATGCTAAGCATGGAACAAAGAGAGCTATTTCAGTCTCCCTGTGATATATCCATATGCAGTAGGGGGCAAGCCTCTATAAAAAGGAAATTGCCTATTATGCTAGAAAGTTCCTCATTCAATTGCATTCTTCAATGCATCCTGTTGAGCTTATTAATATTTCAGGGAAACACAGAATCGAGTACAAGAAAGAAATGAAATCTGTCAATTAGATATCAGATATCAACTTTAAGATGATGCTAAGAAATCTCCCATCAACTACAATTTAACTATCTTTAATGAATCTTATAATTTGATCAGAGTAATCCCTTGAAAGATAATGTTACCATCCAAGAACATACATATTTCAAGAGAGAGATTTACTATGGTGCTAGAATTCAGATTTCCTGAAATAATATCTATTAACAGATATAGATATAATAAAAAAGAGAAAGACTAAACTAACACTAGACATCTAACAATGTGTATGCATCTTGACAAAAGGAATGTTAAGTGCTAAAATATAATTCTGCTATTATTGAGCACCTAAAAAGAGATGGTCTGTAATTTGCCAAGCAAGTCATAAAACACCCACTCACATAATAGTAATTGCCAAAGTTGATAAATCTCTATTTGTAGCAGAAAATTCTATGTCTCAACAACAAAGATACTGAATATTTTAAGTTACATTCATAAAAAAATAGAATTTATAATGATCAGAGAAGTTCAGGATCTTTGCATTAGATCCAAGAATCATCTGTCTTGAAAGATAATCTTGCAAAATCTATGTCATGAGGGAAAAGGAAACCATTAGATTTTTGGAAATTAAGTTTCATAACTGAAGTCTCAATAATGTTACCATAGTTGAATAGGCCCCAAATGTCATATTGGAGAGTCAGCATAAATGACTAATTCATTGTGGTAAGAAAGCTGATGGGCTTCTTATACCAAGCTATCTAAAGAGAGGGGAACCAGTCAGCTATTGAGGATTGTTTCATTGTACAGCTAGAGAAGTAGAACACCTAAAGGTCTGACCACACAAACTATTTTGAGGAAATAATATTTTCAGAGAAATTCAGCAATATGAACCATTAACATCAGTGTCAACTGGGCAGATTCTTTGAATGAAATAACATTTGCAATTAGAAAGGTCCTTGGATATAAGGGGCAATACCAATAACGTCAGATTGGGTAAGTTAAACTTAAAATCACTGTCATGTCCATTTGAATCTGTACTTGTCTTCTCATGACAGCCTCCTACCATTTTCTTGGAAATAAGCAACACAAGGAAACCTTGTGACAGCCGAAGCAAAAGAAATACAGATTTTTACTCTTGGTAACTATAGATAATCCCTGGTTGACTCATGCTGTTTTTACTTCTATAAATAGTCATGATGAAACAGATATAGCAACTTCTATATTTAGAAATAAAACTATCACCACCACCAGCACCACCACCATCAGCAATACAGGAAAAGCACCTCTTTGGGTGGGGAGTCTCTTTCTACAGCTTTCATTAGAAAAGGGTGTTGAGGAAACCTAGCACACGTAAGAGAAGAAACCTAAAGTTGTATCTTGATGGAAGACAAATGTTTGATACTTGTTCCAGGGCAGGTGAAAGGGCTTCCAATGTCATGTTTATTGATTTTCCACTTTACTTCTTTTGCAGAAAACCTGAGTGGCAAGTAAAGGACTGTTTGATTAACTGCTGAGTTAAACCTGAGGGAGCACACTCTGGCATCCCTCTCTGGCAGGCTCTTCTAACCTGTCTTTCTCCTATTATGCTTGCACACATTGGCTAATGTCAATTAATCACATAAATTGGAGACAATGTATTTTGGATAATTTCCCCCCTTTCTCATAAAGAGAATAAATTGTTCCAGACAGAGGGAGACAACATGCACAAATAATTCAGCTGAATTGTAACCCAGGGTGGACTTCCTGCTGTCAAGGGGAAAGTTTGGGTTGTTGGTTCTTCTGAGCTGCCCAGCTCAGTGGTTTTTCTATTCACAATGTCAGCCTTTTCTTGCAGGCTTAGTGTTGTAATAGAGACTTCAGCTATAGAAGGAATATGGGGATCTATTTCATAGACTCTCTTTTGGGAAAAAATGTTCAATCTCCCTAACTTTCAGCATTAACTTTCTGCATAATTCTCTTATGCCAGAATTTCTAGTTTGCCATTTGTAAAACTGAAATTAAATGAGGGTGTATAATATTAGCAAAATAATCAGTTTAAATATTTAAAGAAAAGTATATGAACCTGCTTTTAAAACCCACTAGCTACTTATAGAAGAATAAGTCTAATGATCAACTACCAAAGAGAAGCAATCAGGGCCTTGGAGGTCAGCTGGTTGCAAATGGCCACAAGGAAATATTTGTGATAAAATAAATATGGATATAAAGCCAAAGGCAGACAACCCTGGGCTTCTAGGAAACATAATCCTCTGGTCAGTTAATAACAATACAGGAAGAACATGGTCTAGTCAGATTTATCCATAACAACTTCAAAGCTTACAAAGTCGAAAGCCTTAGCAAGCAGCCTCAGTAGGAAATTCTAAGTACCCACTCCATTTCAGGAAGTGATTGAAAACCAACTCTTTAAATGTAAGAACTAAACTACTTCTAAATTTATTGCCAGTTTTTTTTTAATTGGACATTTTCAATCAAAGAGCAATTTAGTTGTTTTTATTTCAAATAGGTATTTTTTTATTGAAGTACAGTCGATTTACAATATTATTAGTTTCAGTTGTACAACACCATTCAATATTTGTATAGATTATACTCCATTTAAAGTAACTCCAAGATAATGGCTATATTCCCTGTGCTGTACAATATATCCTTGTAACTTATTTTATATATAGTAGTTTGTACCTCTGAATCCCCAACCCCTATATCTTGCCTCTCCCCACTTCCCTCTCCCCACTGATAACCACTAGTTTGTTCTCTATATCTTTGAGTCTGATTTTTTATATTCGTTTTATTTTTTTTAATTTCATGTATGAATTATAACATACAGCATTTGTCTTGGTGTCTGACATATTTCGCTAATCATGATACCCTCCATGGTGTTGCAAATGGCAAATTTTAAATATTTTTATGATTAATAGTTCATTATATATATTCCACATCTTTATCCATTTGTCTGTTGATGGACACTTAGGTTGCTTTCGTATATTTGCTATTATAAATAATACTGCAACCTCTTAATTTATTGCATAATCTCATTTTTAATATTAGAGTTTTTTGTTTTATGTTTTTTTTAAATTTGGCCAATGAATTTTTAAATTTCAATCAGAATTATTATCAAGAGACAACAATCTACATTTACATTTCTGCCCCAGAGTCATGTCAACTCTCCCACCCTCTGTCATAATGTTTGAATAGATCTGGATAGTCCAAACAACCTGTAGAACAACAAATCGATATTTTGCTAATCAGGGCAGATGAACAAGAAATGGCTAGCTTGCTGAAAATCTTTGAAAGACACATAAGCCTCAGAAAGTGGAAGATAAACCCTAAAAATATTCTGAAGAATTCTATCGGTTTAGACAAATGCCTAATGACATATCCACCTATTCATCTCCAATCCCAACACCTACCCTGTGGCAACCACTGATCTTTTTATTGTCTCCACAGTTTTGCCTTTTCTGGAATGTTATATAGCTGGAATCATGCAGTGTGTAGCCTTTGCAGATTGGCTTCTTTCCTTCAGCCATATGCGTTTAAGTTTCTACCATGTCTTTTCATGGCTTGAAAGCTCATTTCTTTTCAGTTGCTGAATGGTATACAATTGTATGGATGTACTCAAGTTTATCCATTCACCTACTGGAGAACATCTTCGTTGATTCTAAGTTTTGGCAATTATGAATAAAATTGCCATAAACATCTGTGTGCATAATTTTATGTGGACATATCTTTTCAACTCCTTTCAGTACCAAGGAGTATAATTGCTGGATTATATGGTAAGAGTATGTTTATTTTTGTAAGTGTGATTTTGGCAGTTTTCGTCTTTCAAAGGAGTGGACCAATTTATCTAGGCTATAAAATTTGTGGGCATAGAGTTGTTCATAGTATTCCTTTATTATTGTTTTAATGTCCATGGGATCTGTAATGATGCCCCCTCTTTTATTTCTGATATTAATATTTTTTGCCTCCTCTTTTTTCTTAGCCTGGCTAGAGGCTTTTTTTTAAACATCTTTATTGGAGTATAATTGCTTTACAATGGTGTGTTAGTTTCTGCTTTATAACAAAGTGAATCAGTTATACATATACACATGTTCCCATATCTCTCTTGATATTACTGATCTTTTTAAAGAACTAGCTTTTGGTTTCATTGACTTTCTCTATTGATTTCCTGTTTTCAATTACATGGATTTCTGTTCTAATTCTTATTTTTCAGCTCTCCTATTAGTTCCTAAATATTTCCAACACCTTTACTTTTGAAGTTTTTAAAATTAGATCTATAAGAAACTCACTTTAAATATAAAAATACAGATAGATTAAAAGTAAATGGATGAAGAAAGATACACCACACTAACACTAACTGAAAGAAAGCAGGAGTAGCTATATTAATTTCCAACAGAGCAGACTTCAAAGCAAGTTATCAGGGATAAAGAAGGACATTATGTAATAATAAAGGGGTCAATTCTTCCAGAAGACATAACAATTCCTAACATGTATGCACCTATCAACAGTACCAAACTTTGTGGAGCAAAAACTGATAGAACTCCAAAGGAGAAATAGATGAATCCACTGTCATAGTTGGAGACTTTAACACTCCTCTCTCAGAAATGGACAGATTCAGCAGGCAGAAAATCAGTAAGGACACAGCTGAACTTAACACTTTCAATCAACTAGATATAATGGATTTGTAGATGACTTCAGCAGAATGCACATTTTTCTCAAGTTCACATGAAACATTCACCCAAATAGACCACATTCTGGACCACATAACACACTTTAACAAATTTAAAAGAATAGAATACTACAATGGATTTAAACTAGAAATCAATTACAGAAAGATGAAATTCCCCAAATATATGGAGATTAAACAATGCACTTCTAAATAGCACATGAGTCAAAGAAGAAATCTCAAGATAAATTTAAAAATATTTTGAACTAAATGAAAATGAAAACACAACTTATAACTTGTGGGATGCTGAGAAAGGAATGCTTAGAGAAAAAATTATATCATTAGTATATTAGAAAAGAAGAAAGATACAAAACTCATCATGCAAATTTCCACCTTAGGAACTTAGAGAAAGATGAACAACTTAAGCCTAAAGTAAGTAGAGATTTTTTTTAATATTTCATTTTTGTGAAAATGTATAAGATTAGGAATTACTAAAATTTTACCTATTTTTTAAAGAAAAATTAGAATAAGAACATTTAAACAGTACATGTGAAAGTCTATTTTTAAAAAGAAATATATCTCTAAATATTATCTTCATAACCAACTAGTTCCATGTATAAAAATCTACATCTGAAATGTTTAATATTAATGATTATTTCTGTGCAATAAAATCTGGAGTGGTTTTCTTTAAGTTTATGTAGGGTTTTTTTTAACATCTTGAATATATCATAAACAGATTATTACCTTGAAAAATACCAAAAATAAGAATTTGCTTAAGTATCTAGTTTCTGGTAACAGGGGTAAACAACCCAAATTAGTTTGACTCATTTGAGTAACCTGATTTCAAAAGTATCAAAGAAGTGTGTGTAGTTCCCTAAATCGAGGACTTGCACATCTTTTTTTCCATTCTTATTCAGCTTTGTGGCTATTTAAATTTTCAAAACACAGAGTGTTGAAAGTAAATGTCAATTCTAAAACGTTTCATTTGGGAAAGCTGTGAAATAAACAGAAATGTTTTGACTGGCATGACATAAAGGATGAAATATGGCCTAGAAATTAAACCCCTCGTTTGCTCTTCTATGATTCTTTCTCAAAAATTAGCAAGTACCTTTGAAAAGCCCACAATGATGCCTAGTGCTTTATATTTGTTAATTTGCTGTTATGTGTTTCAGGGTCAGAAACTATAGGAGCTTCTAAAGGGAAATATTCACCACTGTCACCCCTGTTTTCACTATGTCTAATAGGCTAAAATTTATAATTTTAATATAATTAAAAATCATTCAGAATAGTGTATGTTTCACTCATTTGA
The DNA here is from genome assembly GCF_011762595.2 of Tursiops truncatus. Lineage (NCBI taxonomy): Eukaryota > Metazoa > Chordata > Mammalia > Artiodactyla > Delphinidae > Tursiops > Tursiops truncatus. Next base: position 55,610,767 of record NC_047035.1, on the reverse strand, counting down.
TCTAAAGAAAATGAAACCACCCTCAAATTTATGGCTACTTTGTGCCTCAGAATGCAGTTAACATCTAAATGAGTAAATTCATGTAATTATCTTCTAAATTTCAACATTTCTCAGTTCTAAATAAGCTTGATTATTTCATTTATAGAATTAGTTCCTATTGAATATGCTACATGTTAGATGTGCCAGCCTAAAGGGTTAGAACAGTAATATTCTGAGTCTAGGGCCAAGTTTCTGCCCTGTTGCATAATCTTTCATTTGCTATGGGAGGTAGTATATTTTGCATAAAGAATATGGGCTGTTAAGTCTGACAGAGCGGCTTTAAATTTCAGCTATGCCTCTTATTAACACTATGAGTTTGGGCAAATTAATACCACTGAACTTCAGTTTTCTCCTTTATAAATAGGAATAATGGTAATATTTCATTTCCTGTTTGATGCAAGAGTTAAGTGATACAAAGATGTATTTTTATCACATCAATTGCAAAATGCCCTCATTCCACTATACCAGAGTACATGTGTCAACTTAAGCTATGACACAATACTTTCTGATCACTTATTTCATACTTAGAGTAATTTTTAAAAGTAATTTAATATTTACTGTATATTTTTATGTACACAGTGATAAAGAGCTAAGCAAATTGATTATTCTTATATCATCTTCATACTCAGTGTCCAACTCCCCTGAGTTTTTTAACTTGTCATTGTCAATGTGCATTTTCCTAGACATTTTCTGTCATAAAACACACTAAGCAGCATTTCTCAACCTGCTTTTCTATTGTCTCCAAGATTTCCTTCCAAGATGATGACCTCCATTTGCATAATTTCTTTATTTTAAAGCAATTTTAGACTTAGAAATGAGTTTCAAAGTAGCACTGAGCATTTCCATGTAATTTCACCCGACTCTTCCCAAAGTTATGGCATATAACCATTGTATAATTCTCAAAACTTAGAAATTAATATTGATAGAATACTATCAACCAAACTGCAAACTTTATTGAATTTCACCAGTTTTCCCGTGAATGTCTCTTTCTGTTTCAGATCAAATCAGGGGACTCCCATTGCATCGAGTTGCCACTGTCACTGTAATAATCCTCTTCAGTGTGTTATAGTTCCTCAGTCCTTCCTAGTATTTCATGCCCTTGGAACCTTTGAAGAGTCAAGGCCAGATACCGTGTGTTTGTCTGATCTTTTCTCATGATAGAGGTTATGAATAATTGGGTAGGATACCATGTTCATTTTCTATTTCTGCTATGAAATATTACCACAAACCAACTGACCTAAAGCAAAAGTTTATCATCTCACTCCTCTATAGAAAATCAGCCAAGGGACTTCCTTGATGGCGCAGTGGTTGAGAGTCTGCCTGCCAATGCAGGAGACACGGGTTCGATCCCTGGTCTGGGAGGATCCCACATGCCATGGAGCAACTGAGCCATGTGCCACAACTACTGAGCCTGTTCTCTAGAGCCCGTGAGCCACAACTACTGAGCCCGCGTGCCACAACTACTGAAGCCTGTGTGCCCTAGAGCCCAAATGCCGCAACTACTGAGCCCACATGCCGCAACAACTGAAGCCCACATGCCTAGAGCCCCGTGCTCCGCAACAAGAGAAGACATGGCAATGAGAAGCCTGTGCACCTCAAAAAAGAGTAGCCCCCACTCACTGCAAATAGAGAAAAGCCCATGCGCAGCAACGAAGACCCAACGCAGCCAAAAATAAATAAAATTTACAAAACAACAGAAAATCAGCCGAGCCAATCTTGGAGACGATAGAGGAGTAGAAATTCAAGTTGGCTCCGCTGATTTTTTCTGCTCTAGATTTCACAGGTTGAAATCAAGATGTTGGCAGAGCTGCTTTCCTTACTGGAGGTTTTGAGAAAGTCTACTTCTAACCTTATTTAGGTGGTTTTCTGAATTCAGGTCCCATTTCCTTCCTGGCTGTCAGCCAGAGTTGGTTTTGGCTTGTAGAGGCAGTTTATATTCCTTCTGTTGTCCCCCTTTCTCCACTTTTAAACCAGCAACTGGGGGAATCGAGTCCTTCTCATTCTTTAAATCTCTCTGAAGAGATAGTTAATAGCTGAACTAACTTTTAGAAACAGTATTTTAGCTATAAAGCGAAAGACAAAATGAGGGTATAGCAACAATGAATTTAGTTGGTAAATTTGTTTCTCGCAGGGTATGGGTTAACAATTCTTCAACCCTAGGGTTGAACAAACAATAAATATATTGTAGATAATGAGAGCCAGATACCTCACTGTTGGATAAAGATGGCACACCATTAGCAATAGGCAATACCTTGGACCAGACCTTAGTTTCTAAATACCATTTTCAAGTCTATATACTTTAATAATTTTTAATATCATTATAATTTATCAATGGAAGGTTTTCAGGCAACAACTGTACCCATTTCTTTCTCAAATTATCTTTAAATTATTTGACATTTAAATGTCAAATTGAACATTTACAGTAGCGCAATGCATATACTCAATTGTTTTGGAAACAAACATCTGTGACCAAGTCCCCACATGCACAGTAAAAGCAATTACACTGCAACTGCTTTCTGGTCAATAATTGTAAAATACTGTCAACTGTATGATGCATCCTCATTTCAGAGGTGAAAAATGTGAACTAAAAATGTGACTTAGAATGAATGAAATACTGTAAATATAAAATATGTGTGACATACTAGTCAATTAAGTCTGGATGGATCACCAACTTAAACTTGGTTCCCTCTTTTTACTCAAAGACTAAAAAATCTTACCTAATTTCACATTGAAATTACATCCCCATTGCAACCCCTTTACCTCACATCACTGACAAAAAAACATTATAACTGTCAACCAGCATAAATGTATACCCAAAGAAATCTGGTTTTCCCAACAATTGAAACATTGATAAACATATGAATATATTTCAATGTAGACTAAAATAAAATTGTATGAATGGGTAATTCACTATGCTGAGATTATGTATGCACATATATTCACACATGCACACCCACAAATAATTTGTATCCATGACAGTTAAATCAGCTTTAATATTGGAAGATGTCATAAGAGATACTCAAAATTTAAGCCCTTTAAAATTTAGATTCTAAATTGTGCCCATTCATTTAAAAAATGTCTCCTTAAATCACTATCATTAAATTACTTCTCTGTAAAATTGGTTTTAAAATCTAATATATTTTTATTCATGTTATAAATCTTTCAGCATGGGTTCTTTTGGGGTTCAATTTGTTGATTTTAGTACATAATGTTCTCACATTGGATGAGGAGTTAATTAATAGTTTTTGCCACATTTCTGTCACAGATAAATTCTAAGAATGATGTATTTGATTGAATGGAAATTCATAACCTCGTACAAAAGCACACAATAACTTCAACTAGAATTAAGCCTCACCACATATGGTTCCTTACCATTATCAACAACGACTACAGGATGAACAAATGATTACTTGACAGTCATTCTGACTCTAGGAAAAAAGAATCATTTGAAAACACTTTAAGAACTATAGAATTAATTTAAAATATTATGGCTTATGGTTATGTAGACACTTGATTTTTCACAATTTACTGATCTTCTCATAACACTGTTTCTCTTTCATATCTAAGTTACTCGCTCAAAATCATTTGGAATGCTATTACTATTGCCCTAGAAGAAGGTATTTCTAAAAGTCAAATAGTCTGTCTTTGGGTAGCAAATAAGCTTTGGAACTGTTGGTACCTGATAAAATATTACTATCATCTTTTTAATTTTATAAAATAAGTTCATTATCAGGGTAGATAAACAAGACAATTCTAATTCATTTAGAGGCAGTAGTACAGAAGAACAAACACATACTTTGGTATCAGAAGCCCCCAGTCATATTTCCATATGTGACTTCCTAGCCATACAGTCTTCAACATGTTATTTAACTATTTCCTTAGTTTCCTGATCTATAAAATAGGAAAAATAGTAACACACCATAGCACTGCTGTGATCATTATGTTCACGTATATAAAGTTCCTGATATAACAATGCTCAATAAGTAGTATTTCATGGATTCAAATGATTTATAATTCATACATATAAAAGAATTTATTTTCACATTTGTCTATTAAGCATTTCAATGAAAGATTAAAACAGACTTATTTGTAAATTATTTATACGTACACTAGGTAGTTTCCATTGAATTCTATTTTATTCTAATATTTAACTTTTTGTATATAATCTACTGCTCCAATGAATGTAAGAGCACCTTAACGGTAGAGACATTCTTTAATATTCTTGCCCACCTTGGCACCAGTCTTTTTGATAAAAGTCCTGAAGAGCTTAAAAATAAACTCTAATAAAAACCGAAATCAAATCAACAAAAAATACTTGAAGTGTTACAACCAGTAGAGATTTTCAAGACTAGCATACAAAATCTTTCCATAATACAATTTACTTTTATCTTTGCAATTAGGTGGCTGTTTTTCCCTTAGACAATGAGGAAGATCTTTTTCTGCCAAACTAGATTGCAGTGGCTTCACTGCACTGCAAGCATCGTGTTCTTTCACTAGAAACCTAACAGATAGTCACAACAGATACGTGGATGTAGAGAGCTCTCAGACCTCAGAAACATGTATGCAACTTGTGACAAATTACAGTGTTATCTGAAGTAGGTTTTTTTTTATAAGTCTAACCTATAGACAATTTCTGATGAAGAAGCCAGTAATTCTCTACAGTGAAAACTAAGAGCCATGGCACATAGAAGCAATTATTTTGCTTCCAAATACAGGAATAGATCAGTGAACAAAGTAGAATTTTGACAATAAGTGAAAAAGGAAAATATACTAAAACAAGTCACTTAATTACCCCAGCAAAGAATTTCATCCATATTTACTAAGAAAAGATGGAAAATTAAAACAGCATTTGCAGTTTCTTTTATGTACAAATAATAATTGTGCATTTCACTCCTGAGTTAAGTCATTCTCAAGTTCATCTGTTGCTTTATTTATAACATTTTGGGTTCAATTTCATTGAATGCAATTTTTAAATCCACTTCCTAAATCCCATGCAAAGTGTACCCCATATGATAGAGTCAGGATCTAGGTTTTTTGGAATGACAGATCAGGTAAGCAGCATTCAATGTAGAATTTTCTTTCTCTTGTTTGGCTACATAATATACTACACAAATGTGTGACATTGCTTATAGAAAGTGATTAAGTTTTATCAGATTTAATAGATATGCACATAAACCCAACCAGTTACATAAAAACTTTCCTTTTTCCTTTCATTTTACACCATCCTAGTCTGTTTATATTTTCTAAGTACATGCATAGACTATTCCCCTCTTTTCTGAGAGGTCAACAGAGAATCATCTGGTTAGTGGAATTATGGACCATATTTCTACACACTTGTCTCTAAATCCTATTAAATGATATTTTGAAAATAAAACACCAGCACTTTAAAATGACATTTAGAAAATAAAACAAATATTTTAAAGGAATTTATACCAGTATATAAATACATGTATTAGTTACCATGTATATAAGAAATTTATGTAATATGCTTCAAAATAGATGCCAAATTTAAGCCTACCTCTTCAACTGTTTTCAATTGTTGAAAAGACAAATTTCATTCAAGAAACAGGTCAAGCAAAAATCTGTTTGTGTCAGCAGAAAGTCAGTTTGGTGAACTGTCAGTAAATCCCTAACAGCACAGAAGGAAAAAGCTATTTCAGTGCTGTATGCGAAAGAGCCTAAGCAGCTAAACTTCAGAGCTAGGAGCAAAGCCTACAAGGCTTGCATTTGGAAACAAACAAAACAAAACAAAAAACCCACATATTTTGCTATACAGCAAAATGATGCCAAAACCTTTTTGCTTTGGAAACACTCCCGAGAACTAAGGAGATACACAACCAACAAATCCTCCCATTTTAGTCTGAGATTTCATTTGATACTTTAAATCAGTAAATGTTAGAGCTGGAACAACCTTAGAGAGTATGTTATCCAACCTCCTCATTTTACAATAAAAAGTTCACTGGATTTGGAGTCCAAACACCCGAGTTAATTTCCTAAGCAATATTTAATGGTCGAGTTTTCTGAAGCATGCCATTTAAACTCTGAGCCTCATTTCCTATCTACAAAACAGACAAAATGATACCTACATTACAGGTTTGTAATGATAACTGTATTAGTTTTCTATTGCTGCTGTAACCAATTACCACAAACTTGGTGGCTTAAAACAAGCTTATTATCATAATTCTGGAGACCAGAAGTCTGAAAAGGGGTCACAGGAGGCTAAAATCAAGCTATTGGCAGGCCTGAGCTCCTTTTGGTGGCTCTAGGGGAGCATATGTCACCTTACCTTTCCCGGCTTCTAGAGGCTGCCCGAATTTCTTGGCTCCCGGCACCCTTCTTCCCTCTCTGCTACTGACTCACCTGCTCTTCGCTCTCTCTCTCTCCCTTATAAGGAATTTTGTGTACATTGGGCTCACCTGGATAAACCAGGATACTCTCCCCATCCCAGGATCAGCTGATTAGCAACATGAATTCTGTCATTAACCTTAATTCCACTTAACAACATACTCACAGGTTCTGGGGATTAGGACATGGGCATCTTTGAAGGGGGGAGAGTTATTTTGCCTACCATTAAAACTGCTCAAATAATACATCACAAAGTACTTTATGTGTGTATACAATTTCTGTTAGGAGAAGTAAGGAAACAATGTTTAGGTCTGCTGTTAATCAGCAGCAGAACTCACCTTGGCCCCAGGTCTCCTAAGTACCAGACCAGAATGTTATACACAACCACTTGAGGGATCTTGCAGGAAGCACGTATAGGCAAGACCATAAAGCTGGCTTAGATTCAGTAACAGACACAGGACACATATCTGCCCTCCAATACTGGAGAGACAGACAGGGAATCATGGCTTTCTGGAGCAGAACCTCATAATCATAAACTGCCGTAGGAAAAATTGCTGGGGTGGAAAAACCTAAACTCTAATTGACACATTGCTGGAGGCTGAGTGCAGACAACTCTGAGAGTTAAAAATTCCAAGGGGACCCAGTCTTGGGGGTCCCACAATATTGTGAAATTCACCTAGAGAGCTCAACCAGATTCCCACAGTAAATATCAGAGAAAAATTCCTTTTTGCTTCCTGACGGGAGAGGGAAAAAGAACCCTTTTTGAACTATGCCAGAGAACTCTGTTCTTCTTAACAAGGACTACTCTCAGCAGAAACTAATTAAGTAGAGCCTAACCTGCTGGGGTATTATCAGAGCCTACCTGACCTGAGAAAAGGAAACACCAAACTCCAGTTTGTTCTAGCATTCCACAGGCAAGACAGGAATTACTCAAATCCAGCCCACACTAGCCATCCTGTTCCACCTAAGTGAGGAGAAGAAACTGAGAAACACTGTGTGTGTGTGGGGTGGGGGGGTGGGGGGTACGCGGGCCTCTCACTGCTGTGGCCTCTCCTGTTGCGGAGCACAGGCTCCGGACGCGCAGGCTCAGCGGCCATGGCTCACCGGCCCAGCCGCTCCGAGGCATGTGGGATCTTCCCGGACCAGGGCACGAACCCACGTCCGCTGCATTGGCAGGTGGACTCTCAACCACTGCGCCACCAGGGAAGCCCTAAGGCTTTTTTTTTTTTTTTTTTTTTGAGAAACACTTTTGAATTTCTCAGTCCAGAGGCATAGGCTTCCTGAAAGACTGAGACCTAATCTTAGAACTATAGGATAAGTCCCTTACACTCACACCTCACCACCACATATTTAAGGCCTATTTACAGCAGTGTCTTTTACTTAGTCTATCATGTCCAGCTATCAAGAAAAAAGTATAAGGTATACCAAAAGATAAAAACACAATTTGAAGAGACAAAGCAAGCATCAGAACCATATATGGCAGAGATGTTGGAATTATCAGACCAGGAATTTAAAACATCTGTGATTAATATGCTAAGGGCTCTAATGGATAAAGGAGAAAAAATAAGAGAACAGATGGATAATGTAAGCTAAAAGATGGAAATTCTATGAAAGAACCAAAAACAAATGCTAGATAAAAAACACTGTAACAGAGAAGAAGAATACATTCGATGGGCTTATTAATAGACTGGTCAGGCTGAGGATATATCAATAGAATCCTCAAAAACTAAATAGCAAAGGGAACAAAGATGAAAGACAAAGAACAGAATATCCAAGGACTATGGGACAACTACAAAAAGTGTAACATATGCATAATGGGAATACCAGAAGGAGAATAAAAGAGAGAAAGGAATGAAAGAACTATTTGAAACAATAATGAGAATTTTCCCAAATTAATGCCAGGCACTAAACCATAGATCCAGGAAGCTGAGAGAATATCAAGCATGATAAATCCCAATAAAGTAAATCTAGGCATGTCATTTTCACACTACAGAAAATCAAAGACAAAGAAAAAAGTCCTGAAAAATGTTACAGGAAAAAAAAAACCTTACTTATAGAGGAACAAATATAAAAATTATGTCTGGCTTCTGCTCAGAAAACATATCAGTAATAAAGTGGAGCGAAATATTTAAAGTGCTCAGAGAAAAAAATCCACCAACCTAGAATTCCATACCTGCAAAATTATCCTTCAAAAGTGAAGAAATTAACACTTTCTCAGACAAACAAAAATTATTGCCAGTCAACCTGCCTTGAAAGAAATGGTAAAAGGAGTTCTTTAGAGACAAGGAAAATTATATAGATCAGAAACTTAGATTTACATAGAGAAAGGAAGAACATCAAAAATGGAATAAGTGAAAGTAAGATAAAAATTTTTATTTTTCTTATTCTTAATTGATCTAAGGGATAATAGTTTGTTTAAAAGAATAGCAACAATGTATTTGACTTTATATTATAAATGTATATATACACATATATAAGTGAAATGAATGACAGCAATGATATAAGGGATGGAAGGAGGAATTAAAATTATTTTGTTATTATAACATACTCACACTACCTGTGAAATCATATAGTATAATTTAAAAGCGGACTTGGATTAGTTGTAAATGAACATTGAAAACTCTAGGGCAACCACTTAAGCAGGAGGGGAAGAACTGATATGCTAAGTGTTATGAATCTGTGAAACTAACACTTGTCAAGTGGTGCACAGGGTGCCAGATGGTGAGCCATGGTTCAACAATAGACTGCAAGAGAAAGTGAAATAGAGGAATTAATTACTCACGGGTCTTGGAGGAAGTACCTGACAAATCTCGAGGGACCACAGGGAGAGGTCAAGAAAGAGTGCAGACAGAGGGAGAGACAGACCTGGGGCACATGCTTTTATTAGGGTATGTGAGTGGAGCAGTTTGGGGTTCCCACACTAAGGCTTCTATTAGTCAATTCAAAGCAAAAGAGTGGTATTTTGGTAAGCCCTGTGGAGGTCTTATATAAGAGGTATATAAGGGGAAGGTATTAGGAGGCAGAGGAGACTGTTGATCACAAGGGCTATTGGGGAAATCATATCAGGAACTTAACATTTACTTGTGACTCTGCAGCTGTTATTTAGAGCATGTACAATACTTGCATGAAGGGCTAGTGTCAGTTTAAGGTCACTGCAGGCTGCTTGACCAAACAGAATAGATGCCAAGGAAGCAATGCCATGGAGAAGCTTAACTAAACCCTCAACACTAAAGAAGAATAGAAAATGGAATAATATAAAATGCTTACTTTAAGTCACAAAAGGCAGAAAAAGACAAGAAGACAAAATTAGGAACAAAGAACAAGGGCCACAAATAGAACATACTAACGAATATGGTAGATATTAATCCAACAATATCAAGAATCAGTTTAAATGTCAATGGTCTGAATGTATCAATTAAATGATGAAGATTGTCAGGGCGGATTAAAAACATGACTCAACTATATTTTCTCTACAAGAAAACCATTTTAAATATAAAGACACATATAGATTATAAGTAACTGGAAGGAGGGTAACATACTATGATAACACTAATCAAAAGAAAATAGGAGTAGCTATTTTAACTTCAGACACAGAAGACTTCAGAGTAAGGAAAGTTTTCAGAAATAATGAAAAACGTTACATAATGATAAAGGAGTCAGTTCTCCAAGAAGACATACAATTCTTAATGTGTATGTGACTAACAGAGCATCACACTATGTGAGGCAAAAAACTGATAGACCTGAAAAGAGAAATAGATGAATCTGCTATCATAGTTGGAGACTTCAATAATCCTCTCTCAGAAATGGACAGATTCAGCAGGTAGAAAATCAGTAAGAATGTGGTTGAACTCAACAACACCATCAATAAACTAGATATAATTGACACCTATAAACCACTTCATCCAACAACAGCAGAATATGCATTTTTGGCAAAACCTCATGGTACATTCACCAAGATAAACCACATTCTGGGTCATAAACATACCTTAACAAATTTAAAAGAATAGAAATCATACAATGTCTGCTCTCAGACTATAGTGGAATGAAATAGAAATCAATAACAGAAAGATAACTATATAAATCCAAAATAAATAGATATTAAATATGATACTTCTAAATACATATGAATCAAAGAAGAAATCTCAAGAGAAATTTTAAAATATTTGAACTAAATGAAAATAAAAGCACAAGTTATCAAAATTTGTGGATGCAGAGAAAGCAGTACTTCAAAGAAAAGTTAGTGTTTAATGTACATATTAGAAAAGAAGAAAGAACTAAAATCAATGATCTAAGTTTCCACCTTAAGAAGCTAGAAAAATGAGAGAAAAATTTATCCAAAGTAAGTAGGACAAAAGAAATAATAAGAATTAGAGCAGAAATCAGTGAAATCGAAAGAGGAAATCAATACAACCAAAAGCTGGTTCTTTGAAAAGATCAATAAAATCTATAAGCCTCTAGCCAGGTTAGTTAAGAAAAAAAGAGATGATATAGATGATATTTAGGTAAGACTTTGGACTTTAGATTTTAGAATTGATGCTGGAATGAATTTAGACTTTAGGAGGTATTTGGATGGAATGAATGTATTTGGCATGGTTGAAGGACATGAATTCTGCATATCCAGAGGTGGAATATTATGGACTGCATGTTTGCCCCTCTCCATTCATATGTTGAAACCCTAATTCCCAGTGTGATGGTATTTGGAAATGGGGTCTCTGGGAGATAATTAGGTCATGAGGGTGGAGCCCTTATTATAGACGTAGTGTCTTTATAATAAGGACAGGAAAGAGCTTCCTCTCTCTCTCTCTCTCTGGATGCCTCATCTGTTCCTTACTCTTTCCCTGCACTACCTCTCCCCTCTGCCAAGTAAAGACACAGTAAGTAGGCAGCTCTCTACAAGCCAGGAGCCCAAACCTCACCAGACACCAGACTTTCCAGTGCCTTGATCCTGGACTTCCCACCCATCATATCTGTGAGAAATAAATGTTTGTTGTCTAAGCCACCTAGTCTATGGTATTTTTATTATAGAAGCCAGAAATGACTAAGACAGAAAGTAATACCACTTCATTTCCAATTCTGAGTAGTTCTATATAGTCAAAGATTTGAATTGTTGTAGGTAATATAAGTTGGATCACTTAACACAGATTTCAGTTCCTTTATTTTTATCTTTTTCTTACCTGCTCCAGTGACTGGAAAACTAAAATATATTTGCCTATGTTGCTAGATGGGGCAGAACATCAGCATTTTTCCAATAAGCCATAAGTGGAAGTACACAAGTACCATATTTTCTTTTTACTTCCTTCTAACTTCCTGGAATATATGTTATATCTGTAGCATAGCAGTTGTCACTAAGGATGATGGAGCAGAAAGAGAGAAAGCTCTTGGTTCCTTCACGGAAGTTTTCAGTTGCTATACTGCTTCTGGACTACCTACTTCCAGACTACTCTCATGCAAGAAAAAAATTAAGCCTCTTATTTACCTAAGTTCCTATAGTAGAGGTTACTGCAACCCACAGAAGAATTCTATCCTAATTGATGTACAGATCAGGGAAAAATTATACTTCTACTCCAGAGGCCTTTATGGATGTCTTTCTCCAAAGGCTTTTATGGATTCCTCTTTATGTGATTAAAGAATCGTTACCATTCTTCCTTTGTACTTTGTAACTTTGGAATAATGCTAGTATCAGTTGGCTTTATGTTTCATTTACCCGAAAAGATCCTCACAAAGCTGTGTGCCTTTGAAGAGTAAAGAGAGTGCAATATTTACATTCTCTATTATGCTTAGGACAGTATTTTTCCTTAAGTAAATGTACAAATATATTTTATTTGAATTGAAGAATAAAGTAGAAAACCATAGTAAAAGAATAGATATGAAAAAGAATGTAAAAATATATATATTTATATATATATGTATAACTGAATCACTTTACTGTACACCCAAAACTAACACAACATTGTAAATCAACTGTATTTCAATAAAATTTTTTTAAAAAGAAAAAGAATACTTTATGAAAATAAGTTTATTTTTCCTTAATGATAAAAAAATACTTCATTTTAGGCAATTAAAATAAGACAAGGAATAAAAAATATTTGAACCATATTATTTGTTTTTCATTTTATCTCAGAAATGCAAGTATGATTTAAAAGTCTGTGTATTTACCAAGAGAATATAGTTGTTGGCTTAGCCTAATGCATCAGCACTTTCTAGCAACTATTAATTTTCTGGAAATGTCTTATGTCTCAATCATTATTGCTTAATTAAAATAGTTAACTTTAAAAGATGACAGATGTACCAAAATTCTTTTGAGCTTGAAATATTTTTCTATTGTTTTAATACAGAAAATGTTGCATTGGGACAAAAAGTGGCAATAGGTAAAACTAACTTTGTAACTGACAGCTGAATTGAGTGCAAGAAATACAAAGGAGGCCAGCACAATGATGTAACTTTTAAAATTAATCCTCCTCTTTCATTTAGTTTTCGGTCTAAAATATGGGTCATGGAGAATTTTGCAACAATTTGGGCCAGAGTCAAGCAACCCTCTCAGTAACATTCATTAACTGTGTATATCATTACCATCATTTATTAAAGAATTGTTCCCAAAATTCAGCAGGAAAGTTAATTGCATTCTTGACCTCCAATTTCTACCTGCTTTCCATTGGTTATCACTGTGAGTGAGGAAAATTGAGAGGCAATTCATAGGAATTTATAAGTAATGTGAATATTTACTGTTACCTTCCCTTTCACTCACCAAGATTTAGACTGACATAATTACCTTTGTCTCCAGAGTAAAAAGGACCCCAAAACATTTGCAGAGTCATCTCCTATGAAGTTTCCTTTATAGATGCAAGGGGCTTGAATATTCTGTTCTCAGTTGAAAAGAATATTGCATTAGACATAGAAAAAACTCTCAAGGAATAGCAGAGAACTGTAGTATATTCAGTACTTCATCCCTTCAACTAATGATGTTAATTTTAAATTAGCTGACCATTTACCTTGGTAGACACAAGTATGATTTAGGCAGAGAATCCTCTAGAGGCAATATAGTTTGAATTCTTTTTTTTTTTTAAGGTGAGGAAATTATATGGAAAAATCATTTTTTGTCTGAATAATTTTAATTCATTCAGAGACTACAGTTTGTAGAATTACATTGACACCAAGTTACTGAATTTCCATGACAATAAAATGTTTAAATTCCACAGTTATGGTTCTCATGTTAATTATATTTTGAGATCAAAGAGGATCTGAAGAGAACTACTGAGTACCTTCACTTTATGAAAATTCTAGTCATTTTATAATACTTAAAGATACTATGAACTCTCTGGTTACATATTGTCAACATTATATATATTGGATAACAAATTGATATATCGTAGTCCAGTTCCAATGAAAGCCAAATTGGAACACAGGGTTCAAACGTTTTGGAACAATGTCCTTGCTCTTTGCTTAGGGCTGGAACTCGGTCCTCTGACCTTTCATGACCTAAAGGAATTGGCTTATGATTATTTGATTATGGAGGCTAAAATGTCCCAAGATCTGCAGCAAGCTGAACATCCCGGAGAGCTGATGGCATGATTTCAGCTAGAGTCTGAAGACCTAAGAACTAGAAATTTGATGATATAAGTTCCAGCCTGAGGGCCATCAGGTTTGAGACCCAAGAAGAACGAATGTTTCAGGTTGAGGCCAAAGGCAGGAAAAGACTAGAGTCCCAATTCAAGTAGTCAGGCAGGAGGAGTTTCCTCTTATTCAACATTTTTGTTATATTCAAGTCTTCAGTTGATTGGATGAAGCCCACCCATATTTGGGAGGGCAATCTGCTTTATTCAGTCTACCAATTAAAATTAATTAATCTCATCCAGAAACATTCTCACAGATGGACATTCCCAGAATAATGTTTAACCAAGTGTCTGGGCACCCCAAGGCCTAGTCAAGTAGACACATAAAATTAACCATCACAGGGATCTACTGCCTACACCAAGAAAAGAAAGGAAAATCTGAAGACTGAGTTAAGAAAATCTGAAGACTGATGAACCATGGTTTCATCAACTGATTTTTTTTTAATGTTAGTTGTTAGGATGACTAATACAGATAAACTTGTTATATTTAAATTCTATACTGTCAAAGAGAAATTGTACTGAACACTTGTTAAAAAATGGTAAGGAAGACTTTATTCAAGAATATTATAATATGGGTCAAGATTATTGCCATAGGGGAGAAAGACTGAACTCAACTCAAGGCAAAGAGTTTTTAAGTACTGATGTGAGTTAGTGGAAAAGTCCTAGAGGACATGAGAAGGGAGGTTGTTCAGTGTGATTAGGCCATCTCTGCTAATTGGTACTTAAAGAAATTAGGCTCATACCTTCCAATAGAGACTGGGAGACAGGGACCCTATCCTTCTTTGTAATTATATTTCAAAGGGACGGCTCCCAAATTCGTGAGAAAGACATTCCTAGGATGCAAAATTTGCAAGAGGCTGGGAGAAAATTTACACCTCAAAAAGGCAGAAAAGGAATTTACAATTGCAAGTTTTCCAAAGTACATGCTCTAAGAAAAGGGAGGTCAGAGGCCTATAGTCTGACAAGCAGAGGCTTATCTTTGCAGGCAAACAGCTGGAAGATGGCTGCACTCTTTCTGATTACAACATCCAGAAAGAGTCTACCCTGCACCTGGTCCTCCATCTGAGGGGTGGTATGCAGATCTTTGTGAAGACCCTGACTGGCAAGACCGTCACCCTGGAGGTGGAGTCCAGTGACACCATCGAGAACGTGAAGGCCAAGATCCAGGATAAGAAGGCATCCCCCCTGACCAGCAGAGGCTCATCTTTGCAGGCAAACAGCTGGAAGACGGCCACACTCTTTCTGATTACAACATCTAGAAAGAGTCAACACTGCATCTGGTCCTCCATCTGAGGGGTGGCTGTTAATTATTCAGTCTTGCATTCATAATACCCAATGATGGCATCACTCTGCACTCTAGCCATTTGCCCCAATTTAAGATTAGAAATGACCAGTTTCAGTAATAGCTGAACCTGTTCAAAATGTTAATAAAGGTTTTGTGGCATTGTAAAAAAAATTAAAAAAAGAAAGAAACCTGTATAAAGTTTAGTCAACCTCAGGGGAACATTAAGGATGCCTTTGTCAATGCCAAAACGTAAAACTCTCTAGCTTATCATTAAAAGAAAAAATTGGGGGTGAAGGGATATGGTATGTCATTGCTAAATGCATACACTGCAGGATTATTTGTAAAAGCTAAGAATTTTTATACTTAATTCACTCATTTTTTTGCCACCAAATATTTAAAATTTGCCTGTTATGTGTCAACCAATGGTAGTATATACACTGCAGTGTGCTTTGAATACATATGAGATATTACTAATTAGCTGAAGCAAGTGATACCAGATTACTAGGTAATAACATTAAGTTTACTAGCATCCAGGGGACTTTTACAGCCACAAGCAGATGGAAGAGTTTTTAATCCACATTGAATAAAATTGACAGATAAAATGTTTACCTATTCCCTCTTGCTCTTGCTTCTTCTTCATTATTGCACTTGCTTTCTCAAAAATTTTCTCCAGAAGATCTACATACTCAATGTTAATATTTCCCTTTATATTCTTAAAATTAGGAATAGCAGGTAAATTAAATGCATTTTGCTCTAAACAGAAGACAATATAATGATGCTCTAGTGTTTGTTTTTTTTAAACTTTAATATAGGTGATGATTCTGAGAAACAAATCTAGGGACTAAATATTTTGTATTCAACAGTATATTCTATATTATACAATAAATATGCAATAGTATAATTACATATAATAACATATCAAATTTAAGTTTCTCAAAATGTTAAATAATTGTGTAAATTATATGCTATATTTCATCTCTTTTGTATTGTCCAGAAATATCCTAGTTTGTTTCTCTAATTAGCAATACTTTAGCTCATATCCTTTGACCAACTCTAATTGTACTTCTATTCCATTTCTTTCACTGAATAATTTATTCAGCAAATATTTATTAAACACCAAGTACATATCAGGCATTGTGATAATTACTGAAAATACATAGAGAAATTAGTACACTCAACGAGTTCTCATTATAATTTTCGAATAATTATTGTATAATATAACAATTGCTCTAAGAGATTTTTTTTTAAATGTAATATAATCACAGAAAGCAAAGTGACTAGGCCTGAGGAAGACGGAAGTTTTCACAGAGAAAGGGATATTTGATTTAATTACTTAAGACAGAGTGGAAGTTTCTTTGTTATCTTCTGGTATCCAGTAGGGGGAAAATGCATTATAAATGCACAGTGGTAAACGATAAGGCTTCTCCAGTTTGTGAGAGATGCTTATTCAGGAGAATAAATAAGTAAGGGCTAGAAAAGATAAACTGTAAGCACAAATGTAGGCTTATATTACTAAATGTCTTATTATGGAAAAATTATTTTTTCTGATGATACGACAAAGGAATATTCAAAAAAATGTATAAGATTTTTTGATAAAGCAATAAATGCTCAACCTGCATATAATTCTTAAAAATACTTACTTAGGATCTCTTTTACATCAAAAATCATGGCATATTTTAATGACACTCAAGGGTAACAAAATCCAGATAAGTTTTAAAATATTTGGTTAAATAAATTCCAGAAATAAGCTATCACTGCTTATATCATGATTATTTTCACGTGATTACAAGATATTCATGTAAACATTGAGTGGGAAATTATCCAGCTAACCAGCTAAACCTTGTATGTGTATAAATTATGCATTTTGAACATATCTTATATATAACACATATAATATGAGCATTAACTTAATTAATCAAAAAAATTAAGAAATTTTAAAATATCTCAATGTATAAAAACTAAAAATCCCTAGAAAAAAATGTCAATGAATCATTAAGGAGAGTAATAAATAAGAGTCTCAAATCTAAATGAAAATTGTTGACTATAAATGGAAACATAAAACAATTAATAAATAGAAAAGCAATAAACAAATAGAAACATCAGATCAAAAAATTATCAAGCATTAATCAAAGTGGAAAAGCATGCTACAAAATATGCATTCCAACTGTTATCTCTACAAAGCAAAATATTGACAACAATAAACACTTTGAATACATACAATACTAAATCATTCATAACTATTAAAATCTGTTAGAATATATGATACACTGGCTACATTTAGTTATTATATTATATAATGGAAGAATTGTGAAAGCTGTAGTATTTCTGTTTTCATTTAAATAGAACTTTGGCAAAACTATGTGAATTCATAGAGTTGTTAATACCAGTGAAATGGAATATGTCTCTGAAACTTTAGGAAAAAAAATATCCCAGTAAACAGATACTCATAACTTCAAACATCTGAGTTTTGCAGTGTAAAGGAATAATTTCATCCAAACATTAAATCATAATTTAGAAATGTAGAAGACTATTCATACATTTATCATATTTCAATAAGATAATGCATTCACATAGGAATGGGGTAATCTACTCCCTCAGTTAAATAGTGCCTGCTTTAAAAATTAACAAATTTAAAGTTTTATTTTATGCATCAATAAAAGATCATACACTAGATAAGGTATAATTAAGAAAATAAGACATAAATGGCATACTAATAGCCATCATTTAGTTTATAAAAGCCTTTTGACAGTTGTCAAGATGTTAGTTAAAATTAAAAATCATTCATCAGCTTAATTTATCATGACTTTATCAACTTAGTTTTCCAGGCTATTAAAGGTGCATTTCTCTTGTACTAAATTTTTCTGCAATTATACTACTGGCTACTAATTTAAAGAGCATTGAGATAAGCATTGCTTAGATTTTAGTTAGATAATACATTAGACTGGTTATTGCAGTGAGTATCCAGCCAACAGCATATATAATAAAACAGTTGTGGTAGTGGTAAATATATACAACACTATATAATTATACATATATAATATATAGGTATATGTGTACTATATAATAGTATAATAACATTAATATTATATAACATAATATTTGTGGTATATGCACACATATATATTATCATTACTAATTACAATAATGATAATGATCACATAAATAATAGCTTAATACATACCTTATTATAGTATTATTTTGTATTGTATTATTTTATATTAACATATAAAATAATTTTAATACTACTACTACTAATAACACTAATGAAAAAACATGTTATCAGGGATGAAAACAAAGTCTGTTCTTAATAACAGAAACTCTGATATCACTCCAATGTGAGGTAAATCTCCAATTTTGGGGCCTTGGTACAGAGGAGATTTTTTTAAGTGTCTCTGATTTTCCAACAAGAAACCACAAAGAAAGGTAAAGTAGCTTCTATATTGTGAATCATAAAATATTATTATGATTTCCTCTTCTGGAAATCAAACAACTCTATATATCTAGGTTTCAAAGAGTGAGTATATTTTCATTTTAAATGCTCTCAAAATTATCAATAGCTTTACACTCACAAATATGATCTGACAGAAAAGTTTTGATTTCCAATATTATTAAATTGTTCCCCCTAAGTAATGAAAATGAACAGAACCAATAAAAAGAGTCTCATTCTTTTAAATGAGGCATGAGTAGAGAATAAACCGGGAAGAAACAATCCCACCACTTCTGGAACAGCTATAAAAGAGCAGGACCACTTGCAAAGAGCCAACATCTCATGGATGGGAAGTGAGGAGAATGGCATAACAGGGATGATGTGCTGTCAGGGATGGGACTTCTAGAGGACACACTGTCCTTCAGATGATGCTCTGAGCCTCTTAAGAATACCTATAGGAGCTGGTTAAGTGGCCCAAAATAGAGGCCCTAAAGCAACCAATTGATGACCATCATATCTTATCAGCACCTTTCTAAGGAAGATGTTCAGATTGTAAGAAATACTTTCCCAGGACCAGGGATAGAAGCAAAGGAGTATGAGCAATTCGTATCACTTTTCTCTTTTTCATTTTTATCCATAATGCCCAAATTAGTAGGCCTCTTTTTTCTCTGTAGGGTTTGGTGTATGAAGAGTGTACAATTTATTGAAAACATCTTGGGAGACTGGATAAATGTATAATTGGTTCTCTTAAATCAATTAAAATTATATTGAATCTATTCTACAGTAGCTTGTACAAGCTAATTAACATTTCCAATCTCAGTTTCTTCAGGTGTGACATGGGCATATAAATTATATTTACTCCATGGGGTCATTATGAGGATTCAATGCTATAAAGCTAAAGTCAGCAAACTTTTTTCATGAAAAGCCAGATAGTAAATATTTTCTACTGTGTGGGCTATATAGATCCAGTCTCAGCTCCTTGATGCTGCTGTTGTAGCATGAAAGTAGCTACAGACAATATGTAAAAGAATGAGGGTGGCTGTGTTTCAATAATTATTTATAAAAGCAGGCAACAGATGAGATGTGGATTATAGACCATAGTTTGCTGACTTCTGCTATAATGCATGAAAACTATTTACCACAGATCCTGTAAAATGGTACAACACTGTCATCAAAAGTTATTATTATTATTGGATCCTAATTTAATATAGCTATTTAATTTCCATAATATTAGTTAATGGTAATTGAAAGCTCACTCTTTATTTATTCAACAAATATTTAAAGACTGTCTCTCATAAGTAAGTGACTGTGTCAGGTTATTTACATACTATATCTCCTCTGGAGTAGTCTATTGGGTGTAGTCCATAAAGGTAGGCCTCCCAGAGCAGAGAGGAGTTAAGAAGTGTAGAGAATGGATCAGAGGGACAAAGGGACATTAGCAGATATATATTATATTAATTAATCATCATTAAAACAGTTAACTTGAATACTAGGCTTCTCCTTTTCTGAAGCAGAAACTGAGGCCAAAAGAAGTATTGTACAGAAAGCCACCTAACTACTAAGTTACTATTATTTGAACTCATTGAGTCTTCAGAAAATAGAGCCCATGTTCTTATTCTTCTGCCTCTATACTCTGCTGCCTGCCTTGAAATATGGATAAGATCTCAGAAATGCTGAACTCAAGAATCTCAGTATCTCATGTCACTCTATGAAGGTTAAACTAGGCATATCATTGAGCATTCTCTGGGGACCCTTGAGGAGGCAGAAAAAATAGAGCCAATTAACTGAGTGGCTCAGAGTGGCTGACTGAATTCATATGTCTGTTTCCTAATATGTCCTCAAATTATTTGAACTGCTAGAATATTTATTTTAAAAAAAGAATTAATTTCTATTTCCACCAACTTGGTAAAATATGTAATAAAAAACATTCTCAGTTAAAAAAAATACAAATGATGTGTTAAAATTTAAAATATCATCTCAAAACATGAATAAGGAAAACAACTAGAGGACAGAGGAGATAAAGAAGCAAGATTACAAAGAGACAAGAGAATAGACACCCAAGCAGCTATTTTCCCTGAGGGGATCTTCTAAATCTAGTTTAGAGTCTGGGTTTTAATTGACCTCAAGAGCATGGAAAGTAGGAGATAAAGCTTGGGGCTACTACAATCACAAAAATTATATAAATATAGTTTATAACTTCAAAATTAGTAAAGGTAAAAAATGGATTGAAGCA
Source organism: Tursiops truncatus (assembly GCF_011762595.2). Lineage (NCBI taxonomy): Eukaryota > Metazoa > Chordata > Mammalia > Artiodactyla > Delphinidae > Tursiops > Tursiops truncatus. Next base: position 55,589,828 of record NC_047035.1, on the reverse strand, counting down.
AAGCAAAACACAGTTAAAAATCAAAAGAAATCAAGAAAGTATTAAATTGAAAAAGAAATAAAAAGTATAGACCAAACAGGAAAAAAAAAAAACACAAATTAAGACAATGGTATATAAGCGATTCATGTACTGATGGAAAATTTATGAAAACTAGTTATGATCAGGGCATTAAAAATACAACCAAACAATTTAGAAGTTAATAATAACAATGTGAATAAAATATGCAATGGATTTAGAAATATGTATATTTTATAAAACACCTCAATTTTAAGTAATCTATGTATTAAGCAAGACATTGTAATGAAAATTATAAAATCTATAGAACAAAATCATAATGAAAATACTACCTAATAAAACCTGAGATATAGCTGAAGTGAAGTTTTAGAAGTAAATGTATATAAAGTTCAAAAACAAGCATGGATAGTGGTTTTATTTTGCGTCTGGGATTGGAAATACTGAGGTGTTAGTAGTGCTCTATTTCTTTGTCTGGGTACTGTTTACATTGGTATTTTTACTTTGTGTACAGTTGTGCGTTTAGGATTTCTGCACATTTCTGTATGTGAACAAGCAAAAAGCTTAAAAAAGAAGAAAATCTCAAAGATAGCCAAGCTAGCCCTGATGATAAATCAGGCAGAGGATTTGTTCTACAAGATACTAACATAATATGAATATACAAATAATAACAGTGTGATATTTGCACATTGGCATAGAGACAAATAGACAGATGCAATAGAAGAGAGAACACAACTCCATACATATTGAAACCTGAAATTTGATAAATTGACTTGCATTATACATTATACAAAAGCATCAATTCTGGATGAATTAAGGTCTTAAGTATAGAAGCCAACACTAAAAGCTTTAAAGAAAATGTAGAATAGTTTCAGTCATTTTAGGGTGCAAAGAGAAACTTAAGTAGGATTCCAAAAGTCATAAACCATTAAGGAAAATAAATTAGCAAAGTCAACTGCATTAAATTTAAGAACATCTGTTTATTAAAAGATACCATTCCATGAGTAAAAAGATAAGCCACATGCTGAGAAAAGACTTTGTAACACATATAACTGATAAAACACTAGTAACTGGAATATATAAAGAACTCCTATGAATCAATTAACAATAAACTCGAAAGACTACAACAAACATTTGATACAAGAGGAAAAAACAACAGGTTAATAAATGTATGAAAATATCCACAACCTTATCACAATTTAGAGAAATGCACATTAAAACTACAATGAGATTCAATCGCACACCATTCCAATTGTCAAAAATTAAATATATGTAATACATTTAATATACTTATATTAATATTATTGAATATTTTATATAAATATTACATGTGTATGTATATCTCCCTAATAAGTAGTGGTGAAATGTGGATCAATTGGAACACTCACGGGGCTTCCCTGGTGGCACCGTTGTTGAGAATCTGCCTGCTAATGCAGGGGACACGGCTTCAAGTCCTGGTCTGGGAGGATCCCACATGCTGCGGAGCAACTAGGCCCGTGAGCCACAACTACTGAGCCTGCGCATCTGGAGCCTGTGCTCCGCAACAAGAGAGGCCGCAGTAGTGAGAGGCCCGCACACCGCGACGAAGAGTGGCCCCCGCTTGCCACAACTAGAGAAAGCCCTCGCACAGAAACAAAGACCCAACACAGCAAAAATTAATTAATTAATAGGAACACTCACGTAGTGCTGGTTGAAGTATAAATTTGTCTAACCAGTTGAGAAAACAATCTGGGATTACTTACTGAAGTTTGAATATGACAATCTTGAATGATCCTGAAATTCTTCTCCTAGGCCTAGCAATACACATTTACATGCACATTAAAGGACGGAGATATACAGATGTAGATATAGATATAGATGTAGATATAGATATAGATATAAACTCATACATAACACCAGAATTTGAACAGTAAGAAGAGGTGTGTGTGTTCATGTGTGTGTGTGTGTATCCGGACAGGGGGTGGGGTGAAAATACCAAACTCAAAGCATGGAGTTAAATGGAACTCAAGATACAGAGGGAAGAAATTCCTACCTGCATTTCTCTCTTGGCCCTCCTAAAAATCTCATAGTAAGGCAGTCAGCTTTATACTTCCCAAATAGCAGTACAGAGCATCCTTCTTTGGGGGAAAAAGAAAAGAACTAAAAATACTGACAGATTGAATATATATGTTTATATAAATACAATTAAAATTTATTATTTAAAATTAATCAAGTTTGACTACTCATTGTTAAAAACACAAAAACAAAGAGTGTTAATTTACACCACCCCAAACCTGAGTCTTTAGAGCTCTTCTCTATCAATTCTTCTGTTGATCACACCTATTTCCCCTAATGACTCTCATGCGATCACCATCTCCACTGGACCACACCATATACCCTAGCTACTTGCTTACAGCTCCAAACTTGATAAATCCATTCAAACTTAACAAGTCAACAGAACTCTCGATTCTACAAATCTCTAATTACAACTTGTTCTTCCTTCCGGGGTCCCTAACTTTGTATGTGACACTGTCATTCTCCCTTTGCTCAGGCCCCCAAACCTGTAGCCCTCTTTGATTCCTGTCTTTCTTTCACACAACATGTCAGCAAATTCTTTGTACATCAAAAGATACTTCATAGCGTCTTCTCCCAGGCTCCTGACCTAGTCCAAGCTATCAACCTCTTTGATCTTAACTATGCACTTCCAGATTTGCAGCCAAGCACTACCTCTTGCATTCCATACATCAATTATCCATACAACGGCCAGAGTGCACTTTTAAAATATATATTTAACTAAGTCACTGCTCTGCCAAAAACCCTTTAATGGTTTCTCATGTCACCCGGAGTAAAACCCAAAGGTTTTACAAAAGTCTTCAAGGGCTCATTACACCTGGGCCCTGGCAACCTCTCCTATGACACCTTCTGCCATTTTTGTCTTTGCTCCTTTTGCCTCCTTACTGTTTCTCTAACACACACTAAGGCTTTAGCTTAGAGACTGGAGGTTTTGCTATTCCTGCTGGCTAAGCACACTTATCCACATTGTGCCCATACAGCTCTCTTCTTCACTTTATTGTCCTCTGTTCACGTGTTATCTCATCCGAGAAGCCTTCCTTACCTGAGGTTCATTATTAGCATCCATTTTCCCCCACTATCCCTTTCACTCATTCATTTATTCCATATTCATTTAAAAAATTCAAATAAAATTTGAACATCTATGGTAAATCAGTCCCACTTTTAGGCATCAAGAACATAATACAACCAATCAGATATAAATTTGGAAGGATATGTACCCGATGTCATTTCTGGAATTCAATATCAACAACAGGAAAATTCCTTTGATAAGTTTAATTTTGGAAAAGAAAAATAGAAAAACACACGCACACAAAGATAAAGGGCATAAAAATATGTAAAGAAGCCAAGTTGCCACAATGCCTCTGCTGTGGCCTCATTATGCCGGCAATACTTCACCAGTCAGTGATTTAGGGAAGTCCATCCTCACTCTCACATCTCCTAAAACATGTTTCATTAGGTGGTTATCTTTATTGTTTTAATTCTAAACCTGACAAGTAAGATCCCATTCTACTTTTCACAATTGCGCAATTGCTCTCCCCAGATATATTCTGCACTATTAAATTAAGCAGCCCTCCATTAGTAAAACTGATTCTCAAGCATAATTACTCAAGCGGGAAGAGAGTAGGAAATAAGAAGAGACTTAACATCACTTTCATTTCCTGAGGCAAGTGATCAGAAATCAATATGACTGAGCTTTTTTTCCTACAAACACTCACCAAAGTAAAAATAAGGCAAGACAACTTAAGTTTAAAAGTAAGTGTTCTGTCTCTTAGAAACATATTCTGCACCTGCAAAGGAAAATGCCTCACAAACAATACAATTTGACTGGTATATGTTTATTTTGTGGATTATAAATATATATGATCTACCAATAACAAATCTCTTAAGTAGTCAGAGGTGAAAATTGGAGAATAGAAAAAGTATTGTATTTCATTATAAATATAAACATTATAAGTATAAACAAATGTCTACTATCATTGAAAAGAAACATGAAAGGATTAATAATCATTCTTATAATCAGTCTTGTATTTATATTTATTTACTCACCTAATCTTTACTGAGCCTGTATAATGCAACTAGTGACATGTAGATATAATTATTAAATAGTTTTAAAATTGATTCTTAAAATTTCAAGTTTTATTCCTCAAGTTATACATTCATTTTCAGGATTTCTTAAAAAATGAGTAAAACAACTTATTTTGACTATTTCCTAACAGGGTCAGGGAAACTATAACACCATAAAAGAAAAACATGAGGCAGATATATGAGAAATTTAAGCAAAACAAAAGAAAATCTTGACATCTAGATAATTGAAGCAAAAGTGGTTCCTTTTTAATTTTATGTAACTTATTTAGACTTGATTATCTTAATTCCCTTTTTTTTAGCAAAATACTTGCCATGTACAAAAATTGAGTTATGTAGTCATTTTGTTCATTTGATAAATGGAGACAAACTTAGTCTAAAAAGAGTACATTCACTTGTCTCTGAGGCAGGTCCTCTCTATTGTGTGAGCCAGACAAATCTCTACCTCACTCTGTTTTAGAATATGTTTTTCAGAACTATCATCCCTCCTTCCAGTCCTGTGCTAGGAGCCTGCTACATAAAACAATACTATAGGGAGGTGTCATCAAGAGCTGGATCTACCTAGCATTTCTACATGGACAAAAACACTACACACTCCAAGGAGTTGTTCACAATTTTCTAAGGAAGAGTAGGCAATAAGACAGAACTATAGAATATAGGCAATAAAACTTCATCCAAGTCTTCTACAGTTTATGATATGTGAAAAGATCTACCACACTTCACCGGCTTCCTAGATCCAACTTCTCCTACTAGTCCACTCAGAGATAAAGACATGGGTGTCATAATGATGGAGTATGGAGTAGAACAAAAACCAAAGATGTTAATTGCCTAACTAGATTTTTGTTATTCTTTATGCTTGAGCAAGAACACTTCATTTCATTACACTCAGGCTAAGTGCAATGGTTTAAGCTTTTGCTTTTCATTAAGTGACAGATATTAGAAAAGAGTGTGCATTTAATTGTATCGTTATATTCTCCCTGTTGTATATCTAAGATGTAATCATGGAAAATTTGAAACTAATAACATACTCAATGTCTTAAAATAACTTGTAATGACAGATGATACTTCCTACTCCTAAAGGAGTAAAAATGAGGAATACATGAATACATCATGTGCTTTATAATCTCATGCTGTTTCCCTAATCTATCGTAACTCCAGTAGCCTTAAGTAAAAGTAAGTCATGATGCTTTTTATATTGACATAAAAAGCTTCTCACTCAAATGAAGCATGCCTACCTCAGATTTAACTATCAGACTAGGGTACTATAACTCCTAAATGATGAAAACTGCTAGTGTTTACAACAGTTAACTGCCAAAATCAATAGATGCATATTAAATTGCAGCAAATGGCTAGGGTAAATTACAACTGTGGCCATATGCTGTGGAACTTTTCTCATGGTTCAGAGTAAGCAGTTAATTGAATCAATAAGAAAAGCCAAGGGATTACAGTTAAATTTAGCAGGTAATTACTTATCACCTCACTTTAATACTATATAGCTAAGTAAATAAATACATTTTAAACTATATTATTTAAATTTTTTAGTAAGCAAATAAAAATTTTTGGAGAAACATTTCTGTTTCAAACATTGATAAGAGTTTTTAAATGTCCATGGCAGAATCAGGAATTAGCATGCTCTATTCCTGACCAGGTGATCAAGTTCTAGTCTACACATGAAAGCGTAATCTGAGAGTAGGAAGAAAGTCATCTGTGTACAATTCTAGGATCTCTTAGCAAGGCAATTTGCAAATCATTGAGCAGTAAAAGGTACAGTGCTCTGTAGTAAATGGTTTTATTTCTTTCACTAAAATTAGACCTTAGACTACATAAAGCCATATGAACAAATATGTTATTATTTAACTTCTCAGTCTATAACACTTCTATGCCAATAAATATTACTGTTTTGATACCTTATGGTTATGTAAACCAAAGAATTGAAGAGAAAGGAGAAAAAAATCCCTCAATATTTGACCCACTCTCCTGTTTCTGTTAACAGGTTGTTGCCCCAAAATCATACCCCAGCCCCTCCCCAGAATGGAAACTAACTCTTCTTATCTGAAGGAGGAAGCTTCAAAAAGAAAACAAGAACTGATTAGAATGCTACGCCCAAGATGGCCAAAGACCTGACCTCCAGTGGACCTTGAGCCTCATTACACGCTCATTGTAATACATTAGCATACTAAATGACACACCCACCAGCATCGTGACAATTGACAGTTGCCATGGCAACAACAAGAGGAACCCAAACAAGGACTGAAAAGGAGTGTTGCCTCAGTTCTGGGTCCAAACCACACCCGTTCTCGGATAAGTCATGAATATTCCTCCCTCTTTTCACTCAATTTCCTCCCTTTTACCTCCACCTTCCTATATATATGGTGTTTCAGCCCTAATCAGGTTGAGACATTGATTTTTGAACTAAGTTCCAGCTTCTCCACTCTTTGGCCACTGAATAAAGCTTGTGCTGTTCCAGTCTCAGTATCGGTTTTGTTATTTATTGGCTGTGCTTATCTGAATTGGTCTCCTGGACCTCAGTGCAGGTCCAGGAGACCAATTCTGTCACAATACTAGAACCAGAGGTATTTTCTAGCTTTCATCATTCACTACAATGAGATTTGTTAACATAATACAATTATCTATGAGCGATTTTCAACATATATTGACCATATATGTGTTACATTATACTGAATAAGCACTGAATAAGTATTCTTATTTGTCACATTAATCTTTTAAGACATCTACTACTATTATTCGCATTTTCCAAATGAGGAAGGTGAAAATTAGAAAAATAAAGTACAGGCATACCTTGGAGACATTGTGGATTTGGTTCCAGACCACTGCAATAAAATGAATATCACAATAAAGTGAGTCACACAACATTTTTGGTTTCCCAGTGCATCTAAAAGTTATGTTTACACTGTGCATCTAAAAGTTATGTTTACACTATACTGTAGTCTATTAAGTGTGCGATGGCATTATGTCTAAAAAAAATGTACATACCTTAATTTAAAAATCCTTTATTGCTAAAAAAAATGCTAACTATCATCTGAACCTTCAGCAAGTCATAATTTTTTGCAATAGTAAACATCTAAGATCATGGATCACAGATGATCATAGCAAATATAATAATAATGAAGAAGTTTGAAATATTTTGAGAATTACCAAAATGTGTCACAGAGAGCATTTCCAAATGTTGTTGGAAAAATTATGCTGATAGACTTGCTCGATGCATGGTTGCACAAACCTTCGATTTGTAAAACAACACTGTACCTCCAAAGTGCAATTTAGTAAAGTGCAATGAAACAAGGTATTCCTGGTAACTCACCCAAGGTAAAACAGCTAATAAATAGTACTGCAGGACCTAAGCCTGTCTGATTCAAAGGTGTGTCCTTAACTACTAAGCAAGAGTGATCATATCACACTGGATTCCCAGTGTTCCACTTTAGAAACTTCAAATCAGGTATTTCCAAAATTAGCTTATATTAATGTATCTCATGTTATTCCCATAGTCATTCATGCGTATTTATGGTTTATGTCTGTCTTCCTCTACCAGACTAAAAACGTTTTCAAGGTGGGAAGTACATGTTACTTGTATTTTTACTAACCTCCTTCTTCTATTCTCCCTTGGGCTTAGTATTATTATTATTGGAGGAAGACATTTTCTTCTACCCTTCTAAGTTCTTTGGCTGGTCTAAGAATTAAATTGACATGAGAAAGATTAACAAGAGAAAATTAAACAAAAGTTTAACACCATGTATACATGGGAGGGACCCAAGAAAACTGAGTAACTTACCAAAATGGCCAAAGTCCTCACTTTAAATACCATCTTCAGTTAAAGACAAAAGAGGATATTGGGGGTAGTGGTTTGAGTCTTCAAACAGGACGAAGGCAATTTACAGGGAGATGGGAAAGCAAATTTTTGATAAACAAAGGTTTGCTAGGCCTTGCAAAGACAGTGAGACCCAGAGAGTTTTCCCCACATCACCTACATTACCAGATAATTTCTAGTGATAGGTCTATCCTGAATCAGGACCTTTATCTAAATTCTTTTAGGCAATTAAGGGGGAGGTAACAAGAAAAACTGCTTGAGTCTTCTGTTTCCTAAAATAATCAGCTTAAATTAACCCTCATGCCAAATAGACACATTTGGAGGTGGCAAATTTTGCTCCCCTATACTCTAACAGTGCACAAGTCATTATACATTTTCCCAAACCCATAGAATGTATAAGACCAACAGTGAATCCTAATGTAAATTACAAACTTTGGGTGATTACCATGTGACAATGTAGGTTCATTGACTGTATCAAATGTACCACTCTGGGGTGGGTTGTTGACAGTAGGGGACACTGTGCATACAGTCAAGGGGCAAGGAAAAATGGGAAATTTCTATACCTTCTGCTCAATTTTGTTATGAATCTAAAACTGCTTTAAAAATAAAAACCAGTAAAAAAAATTGTACTATTTATTTGTATTTCTTTGCTTCTTTCCTTTTCTTACAGTAGTCTTTTATGTTGTTTAATTTTTTTTTTCATTTCCATTCATGCCTCTGCCACAGGAATTCTCACTCTCTAATCTTATCATGTCATATCTCTGGCCCCAAGATTGATGACTACTTTTAGGTTAAAACCTTTTTCCTGATTAATATCACTTTGAAATCTATGGTTACTTGGCAAACTAGTAACAATTGTAAGTCAGAACGCTTAAAAATATAAAAGTATCTAGGTTATAAAATTGCATTTCAAGCTTAAAAACTTAGCTTGTGTACAAAATAGTAAGGATGAAAGCAGTATGGATTTCTTCTTAATAGAGATGCCATTAGTAAGGAGAACCATGAACTTCCTCCACCCATTTTCTTAGCAAGTCATATTTTAGAGCGATTAACCCTCTCAAAAATATCGTAGAAGCTCTTGCCCTTTCTCCTGTGCCTACTGCCAGAGAAAGCAGGTGGGTTTCCCTGGCTGGTGAGATGGAGACAGGCTGCTATCTGTCAGTCAGTGTTGTTCTTCTGAACAAGTACTGACCAAGCTCACTTGGTCTCCCTTGGGCTCCCTCCTCCTTCCCAGTGGTGTGTGAGGGAAGACTGGGCCCTCCATGGCTCTCACCAAGTATGGGTCCCAAGGTTCATTGTGGGGCAGGGGGAAAGAGAATTCTGATCCAAGCTGCATTTTAATGTTCAGCAGTCATGAAACCTTTATTTTTATTCTAGTTTCCTGGGTCAGTTCTCAGTTGGTTCATAGCTTAGAGAGAAGAAAATGCCTAGTTAGCATGCCCTAAATCTCCTACAACATCAAGAACATGTTTTTGCTTTCTTTTAAAGTTAGCATAGAGTTATAGAGTATAGAAACATATTTCTATATGTGCCACTGATAACAAAAGGTTGCAGGTCATCTCTAAGGGAAAAGAGAAGGAAAAGAGTCTCATTTCCAAATTTATATATTATATATAGGTCTTTGCATATATTTTAACTCTCACTGTTTTCTTCAACCTTCCTGCCCTGTTTCCTCCAAAAGAGGCTCTTACCTCCAAAGCCATTACTCATACTCTAAAATTTTATCACTTATTTAATGGGAAGGAAGAGCTAGTGAATGTGATACAAGCTTGGCCAGAAGTAGATAAGTTTTACTGAAGAGAATGTTGGAGAGGAAGCACAAAAATAAATAAATGAACAAAATAATAAAAAGAGGAGGATTCTGAAGAAGTTGCTTGCTGCATATGCAATAACTTTTCTTTCTCTGAACTTCTTCCTAAAACTCGTGAGCAGTATAAAATGTAGAAAGGCTATAAAGGCAACATCTTTATTGTCATATTGTCATCTTTAAATAAATGAGAGTAAAACAGCAGTGGGATCTGTATCATATTGGAAAGTAAATATATATATATATACTATATACATATTTGACAAAATTTGTCATAGCCCCTTACATAAGCATGGGGTTTATGAATGAAACTATCACAAGTACTCTCTGAAATAAGGTATGCTCATGACAAGTGGTAATTTAACTTGAGGAATAAAGTGTCTGGTCTTCCTGGATTCTTAACTGAACCAAAATAATTTGTGGAGGGTGGCTTATTATTATAGCAAATGAGATGGAGGGAAGCTAGTGAAGCAGAGTTCAAGACAGCAGGAAATAAAAGACATAAAGAACTATTGAGCCAGAAAGGGGAATTGAAACAGACCTGATGTAGCACTAATCATTAGTGAGTGAAGTAATGAACTAGGGAAGAGTTGGGGTTTTAGTTATGGCCCACCAAATGGAAATGAGGAATTTCCAGATGTTCCATATGGTCTGTAATTCAAATGTTTTGTGCCTTCAGGTCAGAATTTTCAAACAGATAACAGATGTAGAACAGACTCAAAATTTCATTCACACGCCATGATGATTAGCTTTCAAAATCTCAGGGTTTGCATGCAAACTCCTCATATACGAAGTAGGGTTTAAAATAAAGCCTGTCAGACCTCAGGCAGAATTCCAGTTGAGAAAAAGAGTTCCAGGTTAATAACAGCTTTCTTTTTACATATCAATTCAAATGGTACAAAACAGCATTACGTGTTTTAACATGACAGCACTAATTCAAGAGCGATGGAGTTCAAAAGAACATTTCTTACCAAATGGTCTTTTTGTTAAAAAAAAATGATAATTTAAATTGAAGATGTTGATATGGAGAGATTAATTCTGTATACAACTGAACATAAAGTCCAACACATCAAAATATCAATGTTATCTTAAGGTAAAGGAAACAGAAAATTTCTCTACAATGACAAATGCTCACTATTTTTAAACTGCCAAAACAAAAGGAATTATTAAATTTTCAAGAGCAAAACTGAAGTCACCACATGAACACTTGTAAGATCCTATGTGGTACCCCAGTATAATTTAGACAAAAACCCCTCCCCACTGGGCTTAAAATCAAGTAAAGGAGATAACACTTGCACCCAAATAAATGATCAAAAATCTTAGAGTGGCTAGAGACCCACAGATGTACTAAATAAATATGAAGATGTTGAGAGTAGAATATTTATCAGATAGGAGGGATAAAGGAAGATGATATTCTGATTGAGCCATAGAAGAATATGTGACAGAATGCCATGCAGTATTTCAGAGCACAAGTTTGAGTCCCAGCTCTCTCTCAACTCACCATGTGACATGGACCAAGTCACTCAAACTCTCTAAGCCTCAAGTCCTGAATTTGTAAAATTGGAATATAAATGTCCCCTGTCATAGGTTTCTTGCAGGTATAAAAAGGGATAATACATTTAAAATGCTTTCCTAGTACAGGGTACACAGCACAGGGGAAACTCTTCTTTCCCTTTCTACAAGTTACTGCTTTGAATAAAATATAGGAACATTTAGTGCTGTTTCTGCCCTCTCAGAGAAGGATTAGGAGAAAGGCTTTTACTCAGTTCTCCACTTATCAATACTCTTCTCTATGAGATTAGCATTGATAGATAATCTTGAAATAAATATAATCCATCCTATGTGACCCAGATTTCTCACTCTCTCCTTCTTTCCCTCTCTCTTGCTTTCAGTTGATGGCCAGCAAGAAAAGCAGATTCTGCTTTCCCACACCTGCTTCTGGTATGTCCAGGTCTTTACAGGCCCAGTCTATTACTTTGTGGTGTGTAAGGCAGAGTGTGGTCCTGCCCACTGGCTGCCTGGCTAAGTGTCAGCTTTGCAGATCCAGGTCCCTAGATTTGGGGTGGGAGAAGCATTAGGAAGGCACCTTCTGACTTTCGGCTGGAATATTATTATCTAAACCAGCTTTATCCTGTATTTTCCATGTTTTTTGTTTAGTTTTCTGTTGGTCTAGAAGCTAATGAAGAAGAGGGTTATGATTAATTGCATACTCAATAATTCAAATTATGAGGTGATACCTTGGGGAAAGTGTGACTAGTCACATGGGCATAAGCTCACAAAATATAGAATCTAAAATGTAAAGAGCAAAACATCTACATACATGTCAAAGAATGGCTCTTCGCAGTGGAACATGGGGGAAACTCTAGGTTTAGGTGCCTGGCTCTTTTTTCCTTGGAAGGACAAAATATGATGATTTCCATCCCACTTCAGTTTGTTTAAAACATGTAAAATTAAAATGTCCAAGCTCCTTTTTTGTACAATTAGCTAAATTTTTTGAAATATCTATTTACTTACATATATATTATGGGAAGGTTTATCTTTGTACAGACAGCTTTGAAGAATGCAAAATAACCAAGGAAGAGTTACCACAACCTTTGCTACAAAGTGAGACCTTCCTACGCATTGCTAGGTGCTCATTTCAGTTAATTGCACTGTTAAAAAATAGTGTGGAAGCCACCTCCACTACCTGTACAAAGAGCACTAAAATACATCCCTATGCTGTGCCCCCCAAGCTCACTTATGGAATATTCTGCTCCTCCACTGAAGTACTGAGTGCTTGTATGTGAGGCAAAAGAGCCCCATATCTCTACCTCTGCATATCATACTCTTTTATTTTTTTTTTTTTTTCGGTACACGAGCCTCTCACTGTTGTGGCCTCTCTCATTGCGGAGCACAGGCTCCAGATGCGCAGACTCAGCAGCCATGGCTCACAGGCCCAGCCGCTCCATGGCATGTGGGATCTTCCCAGACCAGGGCACGAACCCGTGTCCCCTGCATTGGCAGGCAGACTCTCAACCACTGCGCCACCAGGGAAGCCCAGGAAGCCCTGCATATCATACTCTTTTGTCTTCACTTGTCCACAGCTGAGAGGGAATGCCTCCTGAAATTTTGTGCCTTAGGTGCCTCACTTTCCTCACCCCCTTCCTGGCCCTGCTTAGTCAGATTGCCAAAAAACCTGTTAGGCATAAAATAAACCACTTGTTTTAGTTTTATTGATATTTTCATTGCCCTTGGCTCTCTGGGGTGAAACCTTTCCAAATCAAACTTAATCTTCAGGTAGAACCTGCATATTAACACCTTATCAAGGTCAGGGTCAGCAGAAATATTCTAGACAAAGAGAACTATAAAATAGGGATAGATTTTGTTACCCACTACTTTTAATTCACTCCTTAATGATTTGAAACTATAGACTGTATATATATACCCCAGGTACTGAGAGTAGAAAAGTAAATGTTCTTAAAGCTACATGATATGTGAATTGGGGCATGAGCAATGGCCTTGACAGTTGAATCTGGCTTAAGGTCAAATACTCTAAAATCCTATCAATTTTTAATAAATTTTCTCTAACATCCAATCAACTCTCTCTGATTTAATGATTCTGTCAGAAAATATTCATTAATCTAGATATACATTTTTTAATGTTCTTTCTTGTAGAGTTCACTCTCCTTTTATTAAAATTAGACAGTCAAGTAGCATTTGAAACATTTCTGTGTTCACAATGGACATTAATGGAACCTATGTGGATAGAATCATTTCCAGATAAAAAAGTTATATCCACGATCTTTGGCAAAGAATTCTGACATAGAATTGCCCATTTTTCCATGTGTTGTGATGAATGCAAACTAACTTTATGAAAAAGACTCTAGAAATGCACTTGAGTCATTCCTTGTTCTTGTTCCTTGTACCCACTGTGACTAAGTTCCATAATTTTCCTCAACTATTTAACTACAGTCTGTTAAAGTTAATATCAAAGCATATGTGACTGATTTAATCAGCAACAAATAATATTGGGGCTTTAGGATCATGACAGATGAAATCATCTTTTTTTATCAAAAAACCCACCTTTATCAAAAGTGCAGCTATGAAAAAAATACTATTTGTGGAGAATTTTCTATAGAAATAAATATAAATTTCCCTTGCTGTTCTGAATTTTACTTTTAGATCAAATAGAGAATTTTCTTAGAAATCTGATGTATTCTGTGTCCTCAAAAACTTTACATTTGCTGAAAATTATTCTTTGGTATTACCCGTCCGTTTGAAGACTGCCATGAGAAACCATGGTATCAAAGTCTTTTTGTATTTATTATAGGAATATTATCAAGGATATACCAACTATTATACCTGTTTTTCTCTGTATAAAGACTGTGGGAAAATCCTCACCTCCCACAAACATTCATATAACAGGTCTCAGTGTCAGACATATCTGTTTCTTTTCATTTTGGGGTGCTGACATTGTAAAGTAAACTTGTTTCTTTATCTTGTCTGAGGAAAATCTTGGTGAGCAAATTCATATTTTACTGTTACGAGTTTAAACTGTATAAACAACCAACATATCTACTGGTCAAATTTTGGCCAATTAGAAATCTCAACGTTTTTTCTAATTAATTTTACTAACAGAATTAATTCATTTAATGTGATTGGATTTTTAAACTATGGAAGCAAACACTATTAGCACTGTGGAGATCATAATTCAAGTCCAATTATGTATCTTATAACTGAGGAAACTGAAAAACAAAGAACTTCTAAACTTTTCCAAGGTTAGAGAATTGGTTAGAAGAACTTAGAATAGATCCCAATATTTATTTTTAGACTGGCATTTTCTTCACTACCCTATGCTATTTCTAAGTAGAACGTATTTTCCACTTATACTCTCAGAATTGACTTAGAATTTGAATTTCACAAGTTTCAAATCTTAAAAAAAGTGTCATTATCACATTTAAACTTTTGAAAATACTTAAATACTTATCAATTTCTGGAGGAATATTAAGCTAGGAGACATTAAAAATTTACCCCAAAGGATACTGTATATAATTTATTAGAAAAATCTATTTTAGTATATTCTGAATATGATATTTTTTATCTTATCCTCCAATTTCTTTTGGTTTTCTTCTTAAAATTTAAACTTTGTTTCAAATCCAGTTTTCAAAGCAACAACAAAAAAAAGATGTCAATCATGTTTACAGTTGATATAACACAGACAAAGAAAAAAAGGGTCTGAGACAAATCTTGACTTAAAATCCATAGGAAAAAGATCTTGCATAATCCTCCCCACATCTTGCCACCATCGTATAGAAAATATTTTCCTCCTACATCAATTTGTTAAATTGGTAGAAAGCAATGGCAAATTTTTCATTCTGCCAGTTAAATTTGCATAGTTAAATTCACTATTAATTTCATTTACTCTTAACTACCCACCTTCCAAAAATTATCTTCAGTTTCACCTAGTCGTGTTCTTTCTGCCACAGCCACATGGGTCTAATATTTATAGTTCTCAAAAAAAGTAAGAGACTCTTTCTCTAGTTATGAATCTGTCACCAACTTACTGTATGACTTTGGCTGAGTTTCTTAACAACCCCAGTTCTTTGTGTCTTCATTTATAAAATGAGGGAAGTAAATTAATTGATCTATGATCCATTTTTGCTTCAATAATCTATGAAAAAAACTTCAATTTCTCAACTTTCAGAATAAAATGTTTTATCCTACCATTTCTACTTACACATTCTTCAAAGCTTCATTTCCTCTAAGAAACTTGAATGCTAACTTTTTCTTGATCTTTCCAGAAGTTGAAGTAGTGTGTCAATCATGTCATCACTTCCACATGGGTGATGGTGACTGTAAAATGCCACATATTTGATTTTTCTTAACTTTTTATTTTATATTGGAGTACAGTTGATTAACAACGTTGTGTTAGTTTCAGGTATACAACAAAGTGATCCAGTTATACCTATACATGTATCTATTCTTTTTCAAATTCTTTTCCCAACTAGGTTGTTACACTGCTGTATTTAAAATGGATAACAAACAAGGACCTACTGTATAGCGCAGGGAACTCTGCTCAATATTCTGTAAATGCCACATTTTAATTCCAATTTCAGAGCACTTAAATTAGGGTGGGGGTGGGGAAAATGTGACTTACTTAGAATCAAAGAAATAGGATATCACTTCCTACTGACAAAATAAACCACTTCTCCGTTCTCCCATGGTATATGTTTATTACTTCATTATATCATCCATTTCAGGTAATCTCTCAAATAAAATTGTTTTTTCAACTCTTAGTGAGCTTTTAATGAGCTTCCAAAAAATGGATTATGTCCTTTTCATATTTTTTTTTCAATTTACCAAATAACTTAATGATTCTTCTCCTATGTGGCTCCTTAAAATAAATTTATGAGATAAAATTAAATCTTTTTAATGTATTTTCATCTTATCTATTCATCTATAATTATAGACAAACTTCAGGGCTAAAGAAAATTATTTAAAATGTCTATAAACAACATCTGATCCTCTTCATTACACAAAGCTAGAGTTCATATAGCAGGAGAGTTGTGAAAACCAATATATGTCACTGTTAAAAATTGTCAATAATATGAAAGGACTGACAAAATAAGGACAAGGTTGATATTACCATTTTTTCTTTTCTTTTTGATAGCACCTAAAAGTATGATTTATATTTCCAAGTTATTAACTATTATAATAAAATATATTTTAATAATTTCACAGTAGATGAATCTGTGAATGGATCAACATTTATTTAACAAGTTTCCTGTTATTGAGCATAAAGACGATTCCCAATATGACACCATTGAAATGACAGAATAATGAATAGCCTTGTAAAGTTTTGTCTATATTTATGATCGTTTCATTAAGATCAATTTCTTGAATGAAATTTCTGAGTCAAATTTCATAAATACTTCTATGAATATTGACCCAAATGGTCAAATAGTCCTTTAGAAATATTACACCTATGAGTAACAATAAACCTACAAGAGGGCCTGTTTCTCAAAACCATACTAACATTATACATTTTTAAAACTTTAATGTGGGGAAAGCTCATTATTAGTTTTATTGTTCTTTGGTTGAACATGTTTTCATATTTTTCTTGAATATCTCTTATTTTCTTTTGTCAGGCTTTGTTAATCTGCTTATTTTTCTACTGAAGTATTTTTTTCTTTATAAATAACACAAATTTTTACATATGATAATTATATATGTGATTAACAGTCATATGCTATAAATGTTTTCATATGTTTATCTTGCTTTTACTACTTTATTTTGCTTATAGAAATATTTATAGATATTATACACACATATATGCATATACAATCCAATCTATTTATTTTTGCAGTATCTTTTCTGATTTTTACAATGTGTTTGGTAGAGTAATTCACCACAAAATTACATAAACATTTACTTGCAATATCTTCCCATTTTAAGTCGTTCTTTCTTATTCTTTAGTATATAATCTTCAGAGATTTGATTTCCTTTTAAATTTTTTGGTAGGGAGTATAACTTTTTAAGGTGATCAGTCAGCTATCTTCACGTGATTTGTTAGCTGACTAATCATTTTATTGCTGTGTTTTTTTATTTGAATAGTATATATCAATTTTCTACATTTTACCCCTTCCTATCATTTTACTTTTACCTGCTTTGCTAGCCTCTACTTTGAACTTATATTCAACCTAATCTCAAAGCCTGCTTCTTAATAAGTGAACTTCATCCATTTATATTTATTGTCATAACTGATGTGGCTTCTCTTATTTTTCACATCAATTTACATTATTTACTTTTTATTTTTGTTTCTATTATTTTATTTTTGGTCTTTGACTTATGGACTTTTTCTAAACTAATTTTTGTTTACTATAAGTAGATCCTTTTAAGTTTTAAGAAATAATTGTACTTAAACCTACATTTTTCTTCTTATCAACATTAAAATTTATATTATCTATTAGTTCCTTCTTTTTAAGGTGACAGTGTTGGTACATTTTTAATTTCCTCCTTTTTTCCACTTTTAATATCCCCTTTATTGCATAAAAGTGAGGATTATAAAATCAGCCCCTTGTAATTTAGTTTGTTGCCAATATTCTGCATAAATATTAATAATTTGTACATTTCATTTTTTTTTTTTTTACAGTCTTTCACTCCAGGTACCTGATGTGGTTGTCCTCCAAGTGTTACTTCCAGTGCTACAGCGAAGAGCCCTTCCTCACAGTGGCAGCTCTCCATTGAGCAGTCACCACTAAGGACTAACGCAAACTACAGGGAGAAGTAAGCATCTCTATCATCTGGGTCTGTTTATATTTGTACTATCAGCTCTAATCATTATGTTGCTGAAGCAAATGTCACCGGTTTTCTTTATAATAGTTATGACATGTGAATATGGATCCCTAAGAATTCAAATGAAAGTGAATGGGACTGATTATGGTTATCACATGGGGCTGAGTGTGTGGAAGGGAGTCATCAGAAAGAAATACTGAACTGCTTTGAACACATCCAGCTCTTTGGCCTAAAGCAAGAACGTATTGAGGCCATCTAAAATCAGGTGAAGCAGAACAAGGAGGACAATGAGAACAATCAGAGGTGCAGAAGGCTTTTAAAATAAGCCAAGGTGCCTTACGGTTTGATCACTGCTGAGTTCTCTCTTGCTAATGTTGCTGCCAGAGCCTATGCTGCCTGCAATGTGTTTGCATTTATCCATGGGGGCTGGGAGTGGCTCGTAAAAAAAAAAAAATTGTTTTTAATTTGATCAACTATAATTTTCAGAAGCCTCATTTTTCACTAGTAGAATGAAGACTTAGACATACTCTTCACATGTTAATGTCTATAATTAGGACATTGTGTGTTATTAAAGTAGCAATTGACTATTTCACACAAATGAATTACAAACAGAAATAAAGTTCCTGAAAATAATAACATATGAGAAAAACATTTGAGTAAAACAAAACAATCATAAATTTAGGAAATCTAGCTCAAGTTAGAAGTTGGGTTAGCAAAGCAGCAGCTACAGCACTCCCAGGACCACCACCTACCCCTTTGAAGATCAATCTGAAGACAGCTATCCTACCTAAGTAGGTAATTTTTCAAGGTGCTCTGTGAGGTGGATATTGTTTCACGTTGCTATTCACATGCACATCCAATACAGAGCCCATGATTAGCTGAAAATGTCATCAGAGAGGCACAGTACTCGAGAACCAATGCATTGGAGCCCAATGTAGGCTACAAATGTTCAGCTGTTCTCAATTATGACCTTTCTCTTTAATTTCAAGACTCACAGAATAATTCCACACTCAGAAGAGCAAAATGGTATTACAGTCTGGGAAGGGAACTTGCCTTGGATCTAGAAGAAAATAAAACTGTATGTCATTGGAGAGTACATGCAGGCGTTTACTGTTTCCCAATGTTATCCATGAAGTAGATTAAACTCTAAACTCTATCAAAACTTATTGTTCAAGTCATCAGAATTCCACTCATACAGGATGTTCGATGTAAGGACCAGTTTCCTAAACAATAAAAATAGAAATTTGGACAAGTTTCCTATGCCAATTCTATTTTGGGGGTAGGCGTGGGGAGTAATTTTGGCAAACGAAAACCATTTTCCACTATATTCTCTTCCCTAGGCTATTTTGCTGTTTTGTGAAAATCATTGCAGTTAGATTTTATAAGGATGGATTAAAACTGGAAAAATATTAAAAAACAGCTGATGTAAGGTCAATATGAGAGGATATTACATTCTTTTAACAAAGAGAAGAGTAATAATATCACTTCAATTTGAACTTATTTGTATTTTTTGTTAAATTTGTTGTGAAGAAAGGTGATAAATTAGATGCTACAGTTTCACACACACATGTACACACACCTCTCTCTCTCTCTCATATATATATATATATATATATATGGTGGGGGGAGATAATGTTCTCTGACTATAATAAGAAAAATAAATGTGAATTTTCCAATTGTGTTCATATAATTTTTTACTTGATTTGACTATACATAGTAGATTTGTGTGCTAGATATTACATTAATATTAACATCAGGGATCAAAAAGTAAAAATGCCTATATTTCCTAGCAAGGTACCATAGCTTTTGGGTATTTGAAATTTTTCAATGACAAAGACAAAAACTTTACATGGATTTTATAAGAAATCCTCTGAGAATGTCATTATGTTTCACATTGTGCGGGTGATGTTATCTGGTTATAAAATGTTAAGAAAATTCTGACATGGCTGCTGGCAGATGGGTACTGTGTATACACCCCCATTAGATCACATACATGGGAAAAGAGAGGAGGAGTGGTACTTGTTTCACTCTTTTCCATCTCTAGAAATGTTTTGTACTCTTTTTTCTTCTCTTCCCCTTTATTGATTAGATCCAGTGCCTAAACTCCAGGTGGAACTTCACTCCATTATTTTTATTCCTCCCACTTCAATACTTACATTTGAGATAGTCTTTGGTAATATATACTCTAAAGTTCTGGATTTTATTTTTTTAACTGAATATTTTTAAAAAGTTAATTTTACTGGACTTAGGTCATTTCTATACAGAGGTTTATATAGTGTGATTTAATTTACCTAATAATATCAAAAATTCAGAGAATAGTTTGGGAATAAGACAAGCAAAATTTAAGACTAAAAGATAAAGTAGTATCGGCAAAACACCTTCAGAAAGTACAAATATCATGGGAATTCAATGGAAGAAATTATCATTTCTTCTTGATATGTTAAAGATTCTTCAGTGAAAGGTATATTAGAGATAGGTCTAGAAGCTGACAGAAGGATATAGGGAAGATTTCTTTTAGACAGTTATTGGCATGAGTAAAAATTTATGTTGGAAAGTTTGGGGATGTTATGGTGGAGAGTTAAATTTAGGTATAATGTTTTGCAGAATATTGGAAAATCTGGCATGAGCTTTGAAATGTAATTTTGGACCATTTTATCTTGGACTTTAAATGTCATGGTAGGAAATGTCCACTATTTGTAGGCAGCATTAGTAAGCAGTGAGTATTCACTAAAAGTATGCTATGAGCTGAGTGATATCATACAAGCAGCATTGTAGGAAAATGACTCAGGCAACTGTTTATCAAGCAGGACTGAAGGGAGGAATAAATGGAAAAAAGTTCAGTTAAGAAGCTCTTTTAAGTTTTTCAACCTCTAAAATTCAGATGGTCCTTCTGTGGAAAATAACAGCCTTAGAGCATTGTTGTAAGAATTAAAAAATATGAGGAAAGTAAAAGTGAAAAGTGGCCATAGAATAAATAGTAGCTCCTGCTATTATTATAAATTATATTTAGGAAAGTTTTATAGAATTGGAAGACATAGTTTCTTTAATAAATCTGGGGCAATAATATTATCTAAGGGTTTTTAAAGGGTGCAATGAAATAACATTTGTTAAAGAGTTTTGTAAGCAATGGAGTTCTACAAAAGTATAACATGACATTATAATTATTCAATTTATAATCTTCAAGAAGGAGTGAAAGGAAGAAATGTGTTGCTATAGGAAAAACATTTTTACTGGATGGGAGCAGCAGGGAAAGGGGAAGAATCTGGAGTGGGGAAACAGAGCTTGAGATGATGTTGTTTTATTACTGCTGAAATATCTAGCAGATAGATATAAAGAAATTCTGGAGACAGAAAGATCAGGATGATTAGGGAATGAGAATAGAGCATCATTTGAAGCTTTGGCAATGGCCAGGTGTGACTGAGGATGGAGTACATGGAATAAAAACTAAAAGCCAAAACTTTAAAGATTTTCTGTACTTGGGGATGGAATTATGAAGAGGAGTCAGAGAAGTGCTTAGAGAGATGGAAGGAATGCTAAAATTAAGTAATCCTTTCACACATCTGTTCAATTAATATTATGTACATACAAGCACCATCTCCATATACTCATTGCACAGTATACCTCAGGGACACAGCAAACACAGAGTTCACCATCAAGTGGAAGAGACAGACATGCAAACAATTACTCCCTTCTGATTAATGCACCATAATGGAGGTGGTCTAAGGAAAGGCAAATACATATTCTTTTAAGAAAGTCCTGGGAAGACTCCGAAGAATGCAAGCAATGAAATGCTCAGATCTGAATGAGTTACCAGCAGATCAATGGGCAGGGCACTTAGGGCTGGGGGAGCACGTAAAGATAGGGAGAGACTTGTGTGAGCTGAGGCAAGAGAAAGAGAGAGAGTGTGCGCCATTTGGAGCAGCAATAATTTGGAAAGTCTGCATGACATCAAAAAGGCAAGGGAAAGATTTTCCAAAAGGCGTAAGCAATGATAGTATCAGTTGAGAAAGTCCACCAGAATTGTTGTTCAGCAACAATAATAAAAATACCTCTTTAGGAAATGATTACTCTGTCAGGTATGTTACTGCCACAGAATTATTGCATTCAATCCTTACAAAAATTTTGTGATATCACTAACATCCCCACTTAAAAATAAAAACACTGAGGCACAAATAATTTAATTAAATAAGCAGTCCACCCTTAAGTATTGCTCACAATTAAGTGTCATAATTCAGATTCAAAACCAGTTCTATCTACCTCTGGAGGGCTTGAACTTTCCCAACCTCATTCTAGGAAAGAACAGTGCCAAAACAGGAGTAAACAAAGAAACTGTATTTAAAGAGTGAATGGACAGTGAGGAAGGATGCTTTAAAAAACATCTTTTAAATCGAATCTTTTCTAGCTAAAACCATCTGAATGAAATAAAGGCAAAAATTGCAAAAGTGAGCTGTCATAGAAAAACAGAAGTGAGAATGAAAAAATAAATAAATAAGTGTATGTATCCCTTAATATGTAAAAGGCACAGAGGGGTCTGTAATCCCCCAACACCATGGCCAATAGTCCTACAAAAGAACTTGAGAATCTTTGGAAAGCTCTGGGCTTCCGCCAGACCCCACAACGTTTCTTAGTTACTGAAAAACTCTGTGACAGAAGTTTCAGAGAAAACATATCCAAGGAGGATTACTCTCATTATTTTTTTCTGAAAACACCAGTGTCCAGGGAACTGGAAAGGATTCTCTGCAGCAATGTGTTCCCATGGGCTGCTGTGACCCTAGCAATAGTTGGCCTCCTGTGCTATGAAGCGTATGTTGCTCCTTTATGTTTTACATCACTAGTGCTTGGTTTATTTAAATCAGATACCAGTATCCTATTATTTCTACTGCATATGCAACATACTGAGAAGCAGTGTGGTATGATTCTCAACCTCATTTTAAAATTTTTACAGGAAATATTCCTTCAAATTACCATCCCACATGAAGCAGCCTTACAAATGTAAATGTGTGAGACATATTACATATGTCTGATTTCAAAAGAGCTAATATTTCTTATGTTCATGGGCTTTTCCATCAATACAAAGCTAAACAATGAAAATCAGAGTGACCATAAGCATGGCACCTACCCTGATTTCTATGTAATTAAAAAGATGCTGCCAACAACAGCACTAACTCTTCAGGGAGTGTTTATAGAAGCCAACAAAAGCATGTCAACACTGAAAACAACAGAATGTAACATATGAATTGCTTTGGAGTATGTGGCTGAAAATGTAATCTCTCCCCTCAAAAAAAGGTGCAGAAATGTTTCAAAGAGCTAGGAATTAACCCGTCACTGAAGCTGGCATTGAATTGAATCCCCCCAACATATTCCTTTCCTTTAGACCCTTATCTAAAGGAACCTGTCTGTGAAGAATGCTCATTTTCTGCTGGGTAAGACACTGTGCAAGTGGAGAATTTCACAGTTTAACAGAAGGATTATATCACTTTCCTTCTTTGGAAGAAGTCCAGACTTCATCAGGGAGGTGTATCACATCGTTACACTGCAGAAAGCAACATATGGCATGATGTCTCTAAACAGCTAAAAAGGGACTTTCTGCTAAAAAACTTAGTTGTGAAATAAACAGTACATGTTCAAGATGTGCAAAGTTTATCAGTTCAGAGTATAAGAAATCTACAGACTGTGAACAAATAAAACAATATATAAGTATACATTTCTTACAAACATGTATAATAGAAATGCAATATGCAATTTATCATGTGATAGAAGCCATCACATTCTTTCATTGGTAAAGGGTATTAGATTTAAGATGGCTTATTAGTGATCAATAAGATTGACAAAGTTCAGGAGTTAAGTAATCAGATACTAGTTTTTAAGGGGTTTGTTGAAACCATAAACCAAACTCCATTTTAAAAAGATAAAATAAAACCAAACCTAACACACAAACTTTCACTGAGACAACAAATACATCATTAACTGAAATAGTTATTCATACAACATTATCTTCATGAACTGTATTAACTTCTCTGGACAGATATTATTAAAATCTGGTAATCCATTAGAGACAGCAACATGTACACTCATAAGATTGATGAATTTAATAAAAAGGGCACGTTTCTGTTCTTGTCTTTTGCTCAGATCTCTGCTGCTGGAAATGTTGTCTATTGTTCCACAGTGTACCTAGAGCCACAGTGGGATTTGGTGGCCAAATGGCCGATGCTGTTGTTCTAAATCAGATGCAGAAAGAATATATTCTAGAGTAGCATGAAATAGATAGCAGTAGTTTGCCACATAACCATGGAATTTCTACCTTTCTCTTTAAAGATATTCAGGATGATAAAGTCTGCATTGTGTGGCATTTCCAAATATTAAGGAAAGAAATTCGTGTATATGTCCCTTTTTTTCATGATGGAAAATACTTAGCAATATATTTCATAAGGTTAGGTGATGTTTCCACCTAAGGGCTATGGTGAAATACACTAATTTCCCCCTGGACAGCCTCATGTAAATCAAAGGAGTTAGAACACTCTCTCATATGAAATACAAAATAATTTCAAAATAGTTTAAAGACCTAAATATAAGACATGACACCATAAAACTCCTAGAAGACAACATAGGCAAAACATTCTCTGACACAAATCATAGCAATATTTTGTTAGATCATTCTCCTTGTACAAAGGAAATAAAAGCAAAACTAAACAAATGGGACCTAATCAAACTTAAAAGGTTTCATACAGAAAAGCAAACCATAAACAAAATGAAAAGACCACATACGGAATGGGAGAAAATATTTGTAAATGATGTGACCAACAAGGGGTTAATTTCCAAAATATACAAACAGCTCATACAACTCAATATCAAAAAAAAAACAGCCCAATCAAAAATGAGCAGAAGACCTAAATAGATGTTTCTCCAAAGAAGGCATACAGACGGCCAACAGGCACATGAAAAGATGCTCAATATCGCTAATTATTAGAGAAATGCAAATCAAAACTATGATGAGGTATTATCTTACACAGGTCAAAATGGTCATCATCAAAAAGTCTACAAATGATGAATGCTAGAGAGGGTGTGGAGAAAAGGGAACCCTCCTACATTTTTGGTGGGAATGTAAATTGGTGCAGCCACCATGGAGAGAAATATGGAGGTTCCTTAAAAAATTAAGGGGCTTCCCTGGTGGCACAGTGGTTGAGAGTCCGCCTGCCGATGCAGGGGACATGGGTTCATGCCCCGGTCTGGGAAGATCCCACATGCCGCGGAGCGGCTGGGCCCGTGAGCCATGGCCGCTGAGCCTGCGCACCTCCAGAGCCTGTGCTCCGCAACGGGAGAGGCCACAACAGTGAGAGGCCCGCGTACCACAAAAAAAAAAAAAAAAAAAAGTTAAAAATAGAGTTACCATAATCCAGAAATCTCACTTCTAGGCATACAGAAAAGATGAAAACTCTAATTTGAAAAGATACATGCACCCCAATGTTCATAACAGCACTATTTACAATAGTCAAGGTATGGAAGCAATGCAAGTGCCCATCAACAGATGATTGGATTAAGATGATGAGATATATGTATAGGATGGAATATTACTCAGCCATATAAAACAATGAAATATTGCCACTTGCAGCAACATGGATGGACCTAGAGATTATTATACTGAGTGAAGTAAGTCATACAGAGAAAGACAGATATTATTATATCTCTTATATGTGGAATCTAAAAAAAAAATACAAATTGACTTATTTACAAAACAGAAATAGACTCACAGACATAGAAAACAAACTTATGGTTACCAAAGGGTAAAGTGGGAGGGATAAATTAGGAGTTTGGGATTAACACATACATAATACTATTTATAAAATAGATAAACAACAAAGATTTACTTTACAGTACAGGGAACTATATTCAGTATCTTGTAATAATCTATAATGGAAAAGAATCTGAAATGTATGTGTGTGTTTCTATATATATACACACACAACTGAATCACGTTGTATACCTGAAACTAACACAATATTGTAAATCAACAATACTTCAATAAAACAAACAAATAAATCCTCTTACAAATGATAAAAAAAAGAAATATACTAATTTCCCAAGAAACAAAACCAAGTTAGTAATGTCCAATATTGGTACCTTCACTTCATTTCATGTGATCTTCTGTAATATAATGTAATGATTGTTTTGGGTACAAATACTTCCACTTCCTTACCTTTCTTTCGTTTGTTACAGTTAAAAATATGAGCATTAATTTTCTGTAGATATGACTGATGACACAATCTCTAAATCTGAATGGAAATACTTAGTAGAATAAATACACTTGGATTTCCTTGGACTTTGCATCTCACAGCCTATCACATCATATACATTTCTAAACTTAATGCCAAACAGATAGCTAAATAATCCACTGAAAATAAGTGATGATGCAAATATAAGCAGTACATTCTTATTTTGTAGGAAATTCCATAATATCTGAATTATTATGATTAATAATTTTAGTAGCATTTTACTTTTAGACCCCCTTCAGAAAAGTCTTCACTTTCCATATAAGAGGAACCTGTGAGGCATCTCTTGTAAATCTGAAAGCCTGTCTCTCAGACTAGTTTCTAGAAGTTCCTCATGTCACTGGTAAGAAAAGAGATATATAAAAAAATTAAAATAGCATCCCATGATATTTCCTCACACTAGGTACAAAATTCCTTACAAAAATACACACACACACACACAAATTCTATGTATGTACCTAGAGTACTTACCCAAGTACACTATGCATCTAATCTTGAGTTGTAACAGCTTTGTTTTTCTCCTGTATAATATGGAAAAACTTCTAGATAACACAGTATAATAGTATAGATATTCAAATTCTACTAGAAATCTACATTTACTCCATGATGGCATTTTAATGAACCAGAAAAAATTTAACCAAAGAAAATTTGTTTTTGTCCATATTCAGACTAGTGACTTTTCTGTATATTGTTTTAAAATCATACAAGTGTGTGTTATCCTGTGATAATATTTCCAACATAGGGTAGCATAATCACACACACACACAAAGAGTTTATTAGCCTAATAGTGGACTTTAGTTTAATTTATAATTATGCAATTTGTTAAAGCTCAACACTCCTAGCAGCTTTTCTTCACCTTTTTTGTTTTAGTGCTGTTTGATTGTATTTATGAATGTGACCTTATATCCTGTACTAGCAGTAGAAAGTAAGATAAGTTAGACGCTAAAACACACACACCATAGCAGATAGTACTGTTTAAAGATTAATAAGTGATCTCACTATAGCAGTCCACTGCCTACAGCCTAAAAATATCTTTCCTGTGGTACTTTCCAGGCAGTCCCTGAGGGACCAATAAAACAAGAGCACTAGACACATCTGAACTTATCTATCACAGCTCTGATTGTGTTTTGTGCACTATATGTTTCTTCTTAAAAGCATCTAATTCACTGCCTGTTCACAGCATTCACTACTTGAAGTGAAGGACACTAAGAGAAGTAAATACCACTTTTACAAGACATATTATAGAGCGAATTCATTCCATTTTCCCTTTTTATCTGTCAAAACCCCAAACCATGTACTGACCCAGATATTCAGTTTTCACACGTCTTAATTTTTTGCCAGATATAGAAACTGCACATTTCTAACTGTGTTCCTCCTCCTAGCTCTCTGTCAGTCTGCACTGTACAGGACACTCAGGGACCTCGTCTCAAGGCTTCCAAGGCATCAGTACCAGAGGGACTTCAGTTTGGTTCCTGAGGGCACATACCCTCTTTGCAGCAGGAATCTCAGAAAGGAAGGAGTCAGTGTAAAGAATTTAGAATTCTGCCTGTAGCCTACATGCTTCCCCCTCCATACTAGAAATTGTATAAATAGAAACACTTCCATGATGTTTGACCTCCCCCAACCTCTGATCTCCAGATACCTTCTTGAATAGCATCAGAGAAGCCTCTTGTGACAGAAAATGGCTGCAGAATCTGTCCTGTTATTACCTAACATTAGCATGAATAATTCATATTATGCAGCTTAGTATTTTACAATTGCTTGACTAGCTAAAATTTATAATAATAGTACTGACTTAAATAGACTTCCATTTGCAAAACTAAGTATCAGATATATAATAATAAACACTACAAACATGAGAAAGTGTTTCTAGGTACTTGTTTCTTTATTCTTGCAGAGATGTTGAAAAACACAGTCAGGGCTCATTATCTTCAGCCTGAAGAAAAGGCATGTGAAAAGACCAGATGAGTAGAGACAGCTAAAAATTAGAGATGAATCAGATAATTCAAACTGAACAATTTTCTTTGGAGGCTAAATGTTCTAATTTGTCTCTACAGAGGCATTAACCATGTAGTTTCACATCACTCCTTTCACGTGAGTGCTGACCATCTACAGAAGTACCAAGAAGAAAATGGCAATGTTCTCTTGTAAACCTCAACTACACTGAATTTCTAATTAACATGTTTATTTTCAATTAATTATTTACATTTTCTTCAGCAATACAGCTAGTGAAATAATTCTTTATTTAATATTCTTTAAAATAATTGTGTTTGTTCTATTTTATGCAGAGCAATTTTGAGATTTCCAACACTGTTTTGTTTAGATCAAACAGGATATGCTATCAAATAATTTTCATTTTACTGTTTCCAAGATAAGAGAACATCACAGTCTAACTTAGTCTCCTAATAAATAACTACTGTTATAAAGATTATAATTTACCTTTAGAAATGTCTACTTGCAGCAATTACTAGTGACACACAGTCAAGATGTTAAATGATTGTATTACCTATCAATCAAAATCAGCCACGTTATGAATAAACACACTCTATGAATAGACTGATGCAGAAATGATGAGTTTTGCCCTAACAAATATTTTTAAATCTATTTTTGTCACTTTGGAGCTATTGAAAAGAAAAAGTCATCCAATTTTCAGTTTAAGTTTTTGGCCCCATTGTAGGGATAAAAATAAAAAGAGAAAAAAATAATTTTTAATTTGATAGAACTGGAATGAACTTTTGGAATTGGCATTTTCATCCCTCTGAAAACATTGAGACTTCTGAAGTACCATCTACACACAGTATTGCACTAATGAAGATATATAAGCTGTTGTGAGCAGCAGGAATCCTATTATTACTACTCCTATGAGAAAGAATGACATCTTAGTAGCTGATAACTCCCTACTGAGTCCTTCAAAGATGACCAAGCCTATTTCTTGACATGGCTTATCCTGGAGAATTGCAGCATCCTTGTAACCCATGTTGTGAGACATATCAGACACCCTGCCAAGATTTATTAAATGAATGGTCCACTGTCTATTTTTTCTAATTCACATGGAAATGAGAGACACATTCCAATTTTTTTCCCTGAGTGTATCAGAGGTTATGAAAGTTCTAGATACAAATGCCATAGGAATAATGATAATACCCTTGCTGAAGGCATGTTATTGAGGACATTGTTCATTAAAACACTGAGAGTTACATGTGTGGAATCTAAAAAAATGATACAAATGAACTTATTTACAAGAAAAAAGTAGACTCACAGACATAGAAAACAAATTTATGGTTACCGAAGGGGATAACCAGGGTGGAGGAAGGGAGATAAATTAGGAGTTTGTGATTAATATATACACATTACTATGTATAAAATAGATAACCAACAAGAACTTACATAGCACAGGGAACTATAGTCAATATCTTGCAATAATCTACAGTGGAAAAGAATCTGAAAATTTTTATCTATATATATATATAACTGAATCACCTTGCTGTACACTTGAAACTAACACAACATTGTAAATTAACTATACTTCAATTTTAAAACTGGTTTAAAAAACAAAAAACATTGAGAGTTACGAATGAATTACCACATAACATATCCTTTCAGAATTTATGTCAGTGAAAAACCTTTGATTACACTGAGAACTTAATGTAAGGGACCATATCATCTGCTTTCACTTTGATTACTAGAAAGTACGGAACCCAAATAGAAGATAAACCATAGAAACCAACATGGCATATAGATTTTCTATATTATGTCCTTCCCATTGTTGTACTGCTTTTATAATCATGTGTTTTTCCTGTTGTGATTCTCTCTGTTTATTTTTATCATTATGTAATCAAACACATTATTTTCACAAGCTGATTTTTAGAACTTAATTTGGAGAACAGAAAATATAAGGAGATAGACTAAAATATCTGAAAGATTGTCAAGTAAAAGAAAAAGCTAAAGATACTGTGCTGTACAACAGGGGCCAAGAGGTTGAATTTTAAAAGGAGCATCTGTTAGATAAACATGAGAGAGAATTTTCTAATCATTCTCCTAGCCCCAAATGTAAGGGGTTTCCCTTAAAAGCTGCGGAAACCTCTATACCACACATGTTTAAGCAGTGGCTAAATAACCATCCATCTGGCATGTTGACAAAAGTTCCTAGATTGGAAGAAAGGTTAAACCAGAAGCTCTCAAAACTCTCTTCCACTCCATGATTCCATAATTAAATATGCTATACTTAATGAGCCATTTGTTATCTCCACGGGGTGAATAACTTACGGCATGTGTCTCCATGCTATCTCCCTGCCAGGTCTAGAAACTAAATTAATCTATCACCACCTGAAATTAGGAATGGGGGAAAGATATGTCACAACAACTTAAAAGAGTCTGGAGCCTTTGAATACTCACTGAAGAACTTCAGTTTTACTAATGGCAAAATTTCAGTCTATATCAACTCATTATCTTAAATATGAAGAATAAAAGCAAGAGATATATTGATATTTTACAAATCAAAATCTGAAAGAAGAAAGTTAATATACATTTTAATATTCTGAATATTAAAAAGTAGATTATATAATTGGTCATATGACAGATACATTTTAAAAGTACTCCTACAATGTAAAACATTTTAAAGATTTCTATGAAAGGGTACAAATATTTGTTTTAGGGGGGTTGAAATTCCACTGTAAGCCAGTAAATTAAATTGAAATGGCATATTTAATACCTTCTCATATCTATAATTATATTTGTACAATACAGGAAAAGTAAACAAATCCTGAAGTCACTAAATTATTCACTGAGGTGAATCATCTGAAGTGAATGAACTGTCACATTGCATATAAATACTTTAAGTGGACAAACAACTTTATAAGTAGATAAAATTTTTTTGCTTCCTCTCGTATTTGATAGACCCAGAAGGGTATTATTGCTTTGACATTTTTGTTAGGAATAAGTTGAAAGAGTAAAAATTTTTGCAGGTACATAACAACAAATTAACATAATCAGAGTATGTTTGTATATATTCCATTGCCTCATATTCAAGCCATTAAAAATTCTAAAATTATACGGGTATGAAAGTTTTAAAGTCTAACATGAACTTGACTCTAATCAAACTTGAAGTACAAATAAATCAAGAATGATTGTGAAAAAGTTTCTGAAAAGACATCTGTGCTAAAGATCAAATTGAAACATGCAAATTGAAATATGTGACTGTGCCATTATAGGACAGAATGGCAGACACTTTTTTTTTTTTAATTTGACAAATAATGGTATCTGTTTCCTGGGGAAGCAGTTATGCCCAAACCCTAGAGGGATCTAAAGGACCCTGATCACTATCAGGGTCTTTAACTGGTATGAACTCCAGGATCCCTGATCTTTTAAGATCAAGAGAGTCCTGCCTTGATCACTTAACCAAGAAAAAAAGTATATGTAATGGAAATACAAAAATACAAAGAGCATAGCCCTGGTCCTGCCTTTAAAAATGCTCATGTTACCTAAACTCATGGGAAACAATGTCCTGTCAATACAAATTATAGGCCCCTCTTCAATTTGTTGTTTAAGCATAAAAGAGACTAGGTCTGAGTATAAATTGGGGGTCTCAGACCATGGCTAAAGTGCCCTACAGTTCAGAGAAGTAGATTGGGACCAGATAATAATGACATTTCTAAACAGCAAGACAGTAGAGGTTTATAAGTAGATAACATAAAACTCAATTTTCGTTAGAGATTTTCCTTCTAATTACAAAATATTTCTGAGGAAAAGGTAAATAAAAAGTAGCAGAAACTCATACCTATCAACCAGATTTAGTAAATGTTACCATCTTGCCATGTTTGCTTCAGATTTCCATTCTTTTTAAGAGTAAAATTTAAAAGATAAATACAAAAGCCACCACCCATCTCATTTTTACTACAACAGATAGTATGCTTATTTTAATTGTAACTTTATTATATTATACAATGCATATAATTCTATAACTTGCTATTTCATTAAGCATTATTTAAGTTTTCTATGAAATTTAAACATCTTATTTAACTTATTCATAGTATTCAATTATATGACTGAACCACAACTTATTTCCCCATTGCCCTTTTACCTACATGTTGTTTGTATCTTTTACTATAATAAAAGTGCTATAAGAAATATTCTCCATAAGTCTCCTTGTGAACATGAACCAGAATTCATATGTGATTGTGTGTGTTTGGGTCTGTCAAGAGAGAATGGGAGAGAGAAATGGAGAGACATAGAGACAAAGAGAGTGAGACAGAGACAGAGAGAGACTGTATATGGAAAAAAAGATTCTTGAAGTGAAATCACTGAGATGTATGTTTTTGCAAATATAGTTGCCAAATTGCCATCCAAAATAGTTATTCTAATTTAAACTCCTACCAGCTCCATAAGAGAGTGTCCTATTTCCCATCTTAGCAACACTTAGTATTATAAAATTTAAAAATTTACCAACTTAATAGGTATAAAATGGTATTTCATTGTTATTTTAATTTATAAGTGATTAGTAGTGATATTAGCTAGCCTTTCATAATATAGCATGAGCCTTCCATGTTTATTTTTCTTCTGTGGCTTGCAGGCTTGGTCATCGAGTCATGAGGGTTCTTACAGTTTTCCTTTGTGATTTAATCTTTACAAATATTTTTCCAAGTCTGTGGTTTGTCTTTTAACTTTGCTCTTTAAGTCTCTAGTAAAAGAATTTTAATGTTAATGAACTCAATTACTCAATGAAATCTTTCCTATTTTATTTTGTGTTTTCATGTCTTACTTACAAAATTCTCTCCCTTACCTTGAAGGAAACAGATATATTAAGATTAATCTTTGATAATTTCCACTAAAAATGTTAAAGTTTAGCTTTTCAAACTTAAGACTTTAAATATTTAGTATAAAGTAGAAATCTAATTTTATCCTTTTCCATACAGTCCCCATCCCTTCTCCATTTTCTGAATAGTCTTAATTTCCCAGTTATGGGTACTTTTGTTATACCAAGTTCTATATATTATGTTTGTTATTCTGTTCCATTATCTTACTCAACTATCCTGCACTATAAAATTCTTGTTTATTAAGGCTAGTATGCACATCCTTGCTTCTCCTTCAAAGCAGTCTTGATGCTTTGTGACATTCAGTTAGAAATATTTTTTTAATTGACCTCATGATTTCTCTTTCAACAAATTATTCAGATTTCTTAAATGTCCTATGCTATTTTTATTCTTGTTTTCTTTTTGTTAATATTGTTATTGATTTTTTAATTATATTATACTGTGGTCTAAGAATATGTTCTCTATGCTATAAATTCTTTACTATTTTTGAGACTTTTTTGTGGCTGGTACTTGGTCAGTTTTGTAATTATGTCATAAGTGCCTGAAAATAATTTTACTCTATTTAATGGATATCTAATGTCCAATAGAAGTTTGCTGACTATTTTATTAATGAAATCCCTATTCTACTAATTTATTTGATTTTTAAACTTCAGAGATAAGTTATTTAAATCTCCCAATATGATCTTGAATTTATAAATCTATCTTTTCTCATTTAATACACATATATATATATACACACACACACTACTTATATTTGTCACACACGCTCACAGACATACACATACATATAGTTACATTTTCATGCCTTTGGATTTAGGATTTTCATCTAGTCCTGGCCTTGTTTATCATTAAATAATGGCTTTCTTTATCCTTAACAACTGCATTTCTCTTTAATATGTATTTTGTATGAAACTAATACAAACATTATAGGTTTTTCTCTTTTGACTAGTATTTGTTTGGAATGTGTTAATTAGATCTTTATTTTAAAATTTCTACATCATTACGCTTTTTTTTAATTCCTGTTTTTTAAACATCTTATCGGAGTTTAATTACTTTACAATGGTGTGTTAGTTTCTGCTTTATAACAAAGTGAATCAGCTATACATAAACAATATATCCCCATATTTCCTCCCTCTTGCGTCTCCCTCCCGCCCTCCATATCCCACCCCTCTACGTGGTCACAAAGCACTGAGCTGATCTCCCTGTGCTATGTGTCTGCTTCCCACTAGCTATCTGTTTTACATTTGGTAGTGTACATATGTCCATGCCACTCTCTCACTTTGTCCCAGCTTACCCTTCCCCCTCCCCGTGTCCTCAAGTCCATTCTCTATGTCTACATCTTTATTCCTGTCCTGCCCTTAGGTTCTTCAGACCATTTTTTGTTTTTAGATTCCATATATATGTGATAGCATACAGTATTTGTTTTTTCTCTTTCTGACTTACTTCGCGCTGTATGACAGTCTCTAGGTACATCCACCTCACTACAGATAACTCAATTTCATTTCTTTTTATGGCTGAGTAATATTCCATTGTATATATGTGCCACATCTTCTTTATCCATTCATCTGTTGATGGACACTTAGGCTGCTTCCATGTCCTGGCTATCGTAAATAGAGCTACAATGAACATTTTGGTACATGACTCTTTTTGAATTATGGTTTTCTCAGGGTATATGCCCAGTAGTGGGATTGCTGGGTCATATGGTAGTTGTATTTTTAGATTTTTAAGGAAACTCCATACTGTTCTCCATAGTGGGTGTATCAATTTACATTCCCACCAGCAGTGCACCAGGAGTTTAAGGAAACTCCATACTGTTCTCCATAGTGGGTGTATCAATTTACATTCCCTTTTAAAAATCTACAAGCAGTAAACGCTGGAGAGGGTGTGGAGAAAAGGGAACCATCATTATGCTTTAAGTGATCCTCTTTGTAGTCCACATAATTTGACATTTTTGACACATAGTGGTATCTCTGTCTTAACATTTTTTTCCTTTCATCTTTCAATTGATTTTTAACAAAATGCCAAGACAATTCAATAGGAAGGAAAAAAATAGTCTTTTTCACAAATGGTCCTGGGACAATTGGATAACCATATGCAAAAGTTAGACCCTTATCTCACATTATATACAAAAATCAACTCAAAATGGAATAATGACCTAAATGTAAGGACACATTATAAAAATCTTCAAAGAAAACAGACGTGTAAATATTTGTAATCTTGAATTAAGCAATGGCTTCTTTGATATGACACCAAAAGCACATGCAACAAAGATAAATTGACTTTGTCAAATTTTTTAAAAAGAAACTGTGCTTCAAAGGAAATCATCACATAAGTGAAAAGCCAGCCCTCAAAATAGAAAAAAAACATTTACAAATCATATATCTGGTAAGGGACTTGTATCTAGAATATGTAAAGAACTCTTACAGATCAATAATACAAAGACAAAAAAAACAATTAAAAAATGGGCAAAGGATCTGACATTTCTTCAATGAAAATACAAATTGCCAATAAGCACATAAAAAGATGCTCAAGATAAATAGCTATCAGAGAAATGGAAATCAAAACCACAATGAGATACCACTTCACACCCAATAGGATGAATATTAAAAAGACAGATAACAACAAGAGTTGGTGAGTATGGAGTGAAACTGGAAAACTTGTGCATTGATAGCCGAAATTTAAATGGTGCAGACACTTTGATAAACAGTCGGACATTTCCATAGAGACTGAATATAGAGTTACCATATAACCCAATATTTCACTTCTCAATATATACCCAAGAGAAATAAAAATATATATCCATACAAAAACTTGTACATGAGCATTCACATCGGAAACAATCCAAATGTCCACTATTTAAAGGATAAATACAAAGTAGTATACCTCTAAACTGGAATATTAGTTGGCAAAAAAAAGAATAAAATACTGATACATGCTACAACAGGATGAATCTTGAAAACATTATGCTAACTAAAAGAAGGCAGGCACAAAAGATCGCATATTTCATTACTTAATTTATATGAAATGTTCAGAATAGGCATATTATACAGACAGAAAGTAGATTAGTGTAGGTGAGAAATGGGAGTAACTGAAAGCTAAATATTATAGGATTTCTTTGTTGTGTAGTAAAAATATTCTAAAATCGATTGTGGTGATAGTTACATAATTCTGTGATTTGTGTATTTTAAATAGGTGAATTATATGGTATGCAAATTATATTTCAATAAAGCTGTCACCAAAAAAAAGAAAAAAGTAGAGAGTGGAAGCATAGATAAGTGGAAAAGGATACAGTGAATAAAACTAATAGTAGTTACAAAGATTAAAAACAAAAATTAAGATATAGTATTTTATTCAAGAAACTGATTTTAAAAAATTGATTTCCAGGGAGGGAAAAAAGCATTTTTCAGTATCTCTTTCATATATTTTTGAATAGGTAACAATCAGAAAAAAATAGGTCACTGATTTTGATCAACTGTATATTCAGCTTAAAAACTATAGATGATATATAGGGAGTTTGGGATTGACATGTACACATTTAATATGGATAACCAACAAGGATCTACTGCATAGTACAGGGAACACTGCTCAGTATTATGTGACAACCTAAATGGGAAATGAATTTGAAAAAGAATAGATACATGTATATGTATAACTGAATTACTTTGCTTTACACCTGAAACTAACACAACATGTTAATCAAATATGCTCCAATATAAAATAAAAAGTTAAAAAAAAAAAGGACACCAAAACCACACCCCTCTCTGAGGAAATATTTGCATAAAGTTATATTTATCAGAGGCTTTGAGAACTCTTTAAATGCTTTCTTTTTATAATAATTGATCATTTTGTTCACCCAACAAAAATCATAAAGAAGAGTTTGACATTCTTTATTGTTGCAGACATCTCATTGTAGTTTTGTCTAAGATCTGGCTGCAACATATCACACTACTGGTCATTCAGTTTGGTTTGGTTTACATGACTGTCTCCACAGAGTCATCTTATTCCATCCCATATAAACCCCTTCCAGCAGAGTACAAGGTTACAGTGCAAACATACATGTGAAAGACAAACAGTAATTGTGGCAGGTGGATTTTAAAGGATAATGAGAGTTAAAATTAAGTTTAATTTTAGCTATTATTTTGTGTGACTAGACCCTACTGAAAATCACTGGAAATCAAGTTAAGTTTGGGATTGGTTCAATAGATATTTATTGAGCACACACCATGTGCCAGTCAGTGTTCCAAGTACAACAGTGGACAACACTGAGAAATTCTGTCTATCTTGTTCAGTCTATATTTTAATGAGGTATGACAGGCAAAAACAGAAAGAATGAGTGAATGAATGGTATCTCAGGAAGTCAAACGTGCTACAGTGAGACTTCACCAGAGTAAGGAGATAAGAGTAATAGTAAATCCCGTGTTGTTTTACATAAAGGAGTAAGGAAAGTTCTTTCTAATAATGAGATAATTGAGTAAAGACCTGAAGGAAGTTAGCAGCTGAGCCATATGGATTTTCCCCTTATTTTCAGAGAAAGAAGAGACGGAGAGCATGACAAGTATAAGGAACAAGAATGTAGGTCAAGAAAAGTGGAAGATGGAAAATTAGTATTGTAGTAATTTAGATTACAGATGATGATGTCCTGGACAGGGTACAAGGATTGGAAACAGGATAACATGGTTAGGATTTTCATCTGTTTCAAGGATAAAAACAACACTTTACACTGGCTTATGAGAGAAAAAGAATAGTTATGGCTTGCTCTAGGGTTTTGGCCTGAGCAATTGGAAGAATGCAGCTTCTATTTTTGGATTGAGAATGACAGAGGGTTTCATAGTAAATATCAAGAATTGTTTTAGAGATTGGTTCAAGATGGTGGAGTAAAAGGATGTGCTCTCACTCCCCCTGTGAGAGCACCAGAATCACAATGAACTGCTGAACAATCATCAACAGGAAGACACTGGAACTCACCAAAAAAGATACCCCACAACCAAAGACAAAGGAGAAGCCACAATGAGATGGTAGGAGAGGTGCAATCACAATAAAATCAAATCCCATAACTGCTGGGTGGGTGATGACAAACTGGAGAACACTTATACTACAGAAGTCCACCCACTGGAGTGAAGGTTCTGAGCCCCACGTCAGGCTTCCCAACCTGGGGGTCCAGCAATGGGAGGAGGAATTCCTAGAGAAACAGACTTTGAAAGCTAGTGGGATTTGATTACAGGACTTCAACAGGACTGAGAGAAAATGAGACTCCACTCTTGGAGTGCACACACAAAGTAGTGTGTGCATCGGGACCTAGGGGAAGGATCAGTGACCCCATAGGAGACTGAACCAGACCTAACTGCTAGGGTTGGAGGGTCTCCTGCAGAGGTAGGGGGTGGCTGTGTCTCACTGTGAGGACAAGGAGACTAGCAGCAGAAGTTCTGAGAAGTACTCCTTGGCATGAGACCTCCCAGAGTCTGCCATTAGCCCCAACAAAGAGCCCACGTAGGCTCCAATGTTGGGTCGCCTCAGGCCAAACAACCAACAGGGAAGGGACCCAGCCCTACCCATCAGCAGACAAGCACATTAAAGTTTTACTGAGCTCTGCCCACCAGGGCAACAGCCAGCTCTACCCACCACCAGTCCCTCACATCAGGAAACCTGCACAGCCTCTTAGATAGCCTCATCCACCAGAAGGCAGATAGCAGAAGCAAGACGAGCTACAATCCTGCAGTCTGTGGAACAAAAACCACATTCACAGAAAGATAGACAAGATGAAAAGGCAGAGGGCTATGTATCAAATGAAGGAACAATATAAAACCCCAGAAAAACAACTAAACATAATGGAGATAGGCAAGCTTCCAGAAAAAGAATTCAGAATAATGATAGTGAAGATGATCCAGGACCTCAGAAAAAGGATGGAGGCAAAGATTGAGAAGATGCAAGAACTGTTTAACAAAGACCTAGAAGAATTAGAGAACAAACAAACAGAGATGAACAATACAATAATTGAAAGGAAAAATGCACTAGAAAGAATCAATAGCAGAATAACTGAGGCAGAAGAACAGATAAGTGACCTGGAAGACAGAATGGTGGAATTCACTGCTGTGAAACAGAAAAAAGAAAAAAGAATGAAAAGAAATGAAGACAGCCTAAGAGACCTCTGAGAAAACATTAAATGCAACAATATTTGCATTATAGGGGTCCCAGAAGGAGAAGAGAGAGAGAAATGACCCGAGAAAATAGTTGAAGAGATTATAGTCGAAAATTTCCTTAACACGGGAAAGAAAATAGCCACCCAGTCCAGGAAGCACAGAGAAACCCATACAGGATAAACCCAAGGAGAACCATGTTTAGACACATAGTAATCAAATTGGCAAAAATTAAAAACAAAGAAAAATTATTGAAAGCAGCAAGGGAAAAATGACAAATAACATACAAGGGAACTCCCATAAGGTTAACAGCTGATTTCTCAGCAGAAACTCTACAAGCCAGAAGGGAATGGCATGACATATTTAAAGTGATGAAAGGGAAGGAACTACAATCAAGATTACTCTACCCGGCAAGGATCTCTTGCAGATTCGATGGAGAAATCAAAAGCTTTACAGACAAGTAAAAGCTAAGAGAATTCAGCACCACCAAACCAGCTCTACAACAAATGCTAAAGGAACTTCTCTAAGTGGGAAACACAAGAGAAGAAAAGGACCTACAAAAACAAACCCAAAACAATTAAGAAAATGGTCATAGGAACATACATATTGATAATTACCATAAACATGAATGGATTAAATGCTCCAACCAAAAGACACAGGCCTGCTGAATGGATACAAAAACAAGACCCATATATATGCTGTCTACAAGAGACCCATTTCAGACCTAGGGACACATACAGACTGAAAGTGAGAGGATGGAAAAAAATATTCCACGCAAATGGAAATCAAACGAAAGCTGGAGTAGCAATACTCATATCAGATAAAATAGACTTTAAAATAAAGAATGTTACAAGAGAAAAGGAAAGACACTACATAATGATTAAGGGATCAATCCAAGAAGAAGATATAACTATTATAAATATATATGCACCCAATATAGGAGCACCTCAACACATAAGGCAACTGCTAACAGCTATAAAAGAGGAAATCGACAGTAAAACTATAATAGTGGGGGACTTTAACACCTCACTTACACCAATGGACAGATCATACAAACACAAAATTAATAAGGAAACAAAAGCTTTAAATGACACAATAGACCAGGTAGATTTAATTGATATTTATAGGACATTCCATCCAAAAACAGCAGATTACACTTTCTTCTCAAGTGTGCACGGAACATTCTCCATGATAGATCACATCTTGGGTCACAAATCAAGCCTCAGTAAATTTAAGAAAATTGAAATCATATCAAACATCTTTTCTGACCACAATGCAATGAGATTAGAAATCAATTACAGGGAAAAAATGTAAAAAACACAAACACATGGAGGCTAAACAATATGTTACTAAATAAGTAAGAAATCAAAGAGGAAATCAAAAAATACCTAGAGACAAATGACAGTGAAGACATGATGATCTAAAACCTATGAGATGCAGCAAAAGCAGTTCAAAGAGGGAAGTTTGTAGCAATACAATCCTACCTCAAGAAACAACAAACATCTCAAATAAACAATCTAACCTTACACCTAAAAGAAGTGGAGAAAGAAGAACAAACAAAACCCAAAGTTAGCAGAAGGAAAGAAATCATAAAGATCAGAGCAGAAATAAATGAAATAGAAACAAAGAAAACAACAAAGATTAATAAAACTAAAAGCTGGTTCTCTGAGAAGATAAACAAAATTGATAAACCATTAGCCACACTCATCAAGAAAAAGAGGGAGAGGACTCAAATCATTAAAATTAGAAATGAAAAAGGAGAAGTTACAACAAACATCGCAGAAATACAAAGCATCCTAAGAGACTACTATAAGCAACTCTATGCCAATAAAATGGACAACCTGGAAGAAATGGACAAATTCTTAGAAAGGTATAACCTTCCAAGACTGACCCAGGAGGAAATAGAAAATATGAACAGACAAATAACAAATAATGAAATTGAAATTGTGATTAAAATATCTTCCAACAAACAAAAGTCCAGACCAGATGGCTTCACAGGTGAATTCTATCAAACATTTAGAGAAGAGCTAACACCCATCTTTCTCAAACTCTTCTAAAAAATTGCAGGGGAAGGAACACTCCCAAACTCATTCTATGGGGCCACCTTCACCCTGATACCCAAACCAGACAAAGATACTACAAAAAAAGAAAATTGCAGACTAATATCACTCATGAATATAGATGTCAAAATCCTCAATGAAATACTAGCAAACAGAATCCAACAACACATTAAAAGGATCAAACAGGGCTTCCCTGGTGGCACAGTGTTTGAGAGTCCGCCTGCCAATGCAGGGGACACAGGTTCGTGCCCCGGTCCAGGAAGATCCCACATGCCGTGAAGCGGCTGGGCCTGTGAGCCATGGCCGCTGAGCCTGCACCTCCGGAACCTGTGCTCCACAACAGGAGAGGCCACAACAGTGACAGGCCCGCATAACGCAAAAAAAAAAAAAAAAAGGATCACACATCATGAACAAGTGGGATTTATCCTAGGGATGCAAGGCTTCTTCAATATACGCAAATCAATCAATGTGATACACCATATTAACAAACTGAAGAAGAAAAACCATATGATCATCCCAATAGATGAAGAAAAAGCTTCTGAAAAAATTCAACACCCACTTATGATAAAAACTCTCCAGAAAGTGGGCAAAGAGGGAACCTACCTCAACATAATAAAGGCCATTAATGACAAACCCACAGCAAACATCATTCTCAATGGTGAAGAACTGGAAGCATTTCCTTTAAGATCAGGACCAAGACAAGGATGTCCACTCGCACCACTATTATTCAACATAGTTTTGGAAGTCCTAGCCATGGCAATCAGAGAAGAAAAACAAATAAAAGGAATACAAATTGGAAAAGAAGAAGTAAAACTATCACTGTTTGCAGATGACTGTTTGCACATGATACTATACATCGAGAATCCTAAAGATGCCACCAGAAAACTACTAGACCTAATCAATGAATTTGGTAAAGTTGCAGGATACAAAATTAATGCATAGAAATCTCTTGCATTCCTATACATTAATGATGAAAAATCTGAAAGAGAAATTAAGGGAACACTCCCATTTACCACTGCAACAAAAAGAATAAAATACCTAGGAATAAACCTACCTAGGGAGACAAAAGACCTGTATGCAGAAAACTATAGGACACTGATGAAAGAAATTAAACATGATACAAACAGATGGAGAGATATACCATGTTTTTGGATTGGAAGAATCAATACTGTGAAAATGACTATACTACCCAAAGCAATGTACAGATGCAGTGCAATCCCTATCAAATTACCAGTGCCATGTTTTACAGAACTAGAACAAAAAAAATCTTAAAATTTGTATGGAGACATAAAAGATCCCAAATAGCCAAAGCAGTCTTGAGGGAAAATAACAGAGCTGGAGGAATCAGCCTCCCAGACTTCCGACTACACTACAAAACTACAGTAATCAAGACAATATGGTACTGGCAAAAAAAGAGAAATAGAGATCAATGGAATAGGATATAAAGCCCGAGATAAATCCATACAACTATGGTCAACTAATCTGTGACAAAGGAGGCAAGGATATACAATGGAGAAAAGACAGTCTCTTCAATAAGTTGTGCTGGGAGAACTGGACAGCTACATGTAAAATAATAAATTAAGACACTCCCTAACACCATACACAAAAATAAACTCAAAATGGATTAGAGACCTAAATGTAAGACTGAACACTATAAAACTCTTAGAGGAAAACATAGGAAGAACACTCTTTGACATAAATCACAGCAAGATTTTTTTGATCCACTTCCTAGAGTAATGGAAATAAAAACAAAAATAAACAAATGGGACCTAATGAAACTCAAAACCTTTTGCAAAGCAAAGCAAACTACAACCAACAGGAAAAGACAACCCTCAGAATGGGAGAAAATATTTGCAAACGAATCAACAGACAAAGGATTAATCTACAAAATATATAAACAACTCATGCAGCTCAATATTAAAAAAAACAAACAACCCAATCCAAAAATGGGCAGAAGACCTAAATAGACATTTCTCCAAAGAAGACATACAGATGGCCAAGAAGCACATGAAATGCTCCTCAACATCACTAATTATTAGAGAAATGCAAATCAAAACTACAATGAGGTATCACCTCACACCAGTTAGAATAGGCACCATCAGAAAATCTACAAACAACAAATACTGGAGAGGGTGTCGAGAAAATGGAACCCTCTTGCACTGTTGGTGGGAATGTAAATTGATACAGCCACTATGGAGAACAGTATGGAGTTTCCTTAAAAAACTAAAAATAGAATTACCATATGACCCAGCAATCCCACTACTGGGCATATACCCAGAGAAAACCATAATTCAAAAAGACATATGCACCCCAATGTTCATTGCAGCACTATTTACAATAGCCAGGTCATGGAAGCAACCTAAATGCCCATCAACAGACGAATGGATAAAGAAGATGTGGTACATATATACAATGCAATATTACTCAGCCATAAAACGCAACAAAATTGGGTCATTTGTAGAGACATGGATAGATCCAGAGACTGTCATGCAGAGTGAAGTAAGTCAGAAAGAGGAAAACAAATATCGTATATTAACGCAT
This sequence comes from Tursiops truncatus, assembly GCF_011762595.2. NCBI lineage: Eukaryota > Metazoa > Chordata > Mammalia > Artiodactyla > Delphinidae > Tursiops > Tursiops truncatus. Next base: position 55,545,967 of record NC_047035.1, on the reverse strand, counting down.
ATATGTGGAACCTAGAAAAGTGGTACAGATGAATCAGTTTGCAGGGCAGAAATTGAGACACAGATGCAGAGAACAAACGTATGGACACCAAGGCGGGGGAAGTGGGGGGCGGGGTGTTGGTGTTATGAACTGGGAGATTGGGATTGACATATATACACTAATATGTATAAAATGGATAACTAATAAGAGCCTGTTGTATAAAATAATAAAATAAAATTCAAAAAAAAAGAATTGTTTTAATTATGTTAAGTTTGAGATGCCTATAAGACTGCAAGGGGAATTTATGTGTTTGAAGTTCAGAGAAGAGTTATTACTGAGGACATAAATTTGGGAGCTATCAGAATACAGATGAGATGTACATGCGTATCACTGAATGAAATCAATTAGAAAATTCCTGTTGATAAAGAAAAGATGCTCAAGGATTTAGCATTGTGACACTCTAATATTTAGAGGTCAGGTCACAAGAAGAAACCTAAAAGGATATTTTAGTATCTCTTTTAAGAGATCACTCAGTGACAGAGGAGGAAAAACAAGAGATTTTCTGGAGGTCCGGTGAAGAAAGTGTTTTAGGAAGAGTTATAATAGTCATTTGTGTCAAATGCTACTGAGAGGTCCAGTTAGATGTAGTTTAAGAATTTATCATTAGATTTAACAACATGGAAGCTATTGATGATCTTGGAACAGAAGTTTTTGTGCATGGATAGACATAAAAACCTAAATGGATTGAGGAAAGTGAAAGTGGTGATAGTAAGTATAGACAGTTTGAGGAATTTTGCCATAAAGGTGAGCAAAGAAATGGGGAGGTGGCTGAAGCGGTATGTTAAATGTAGTTAAGGGATATTATAACATACCTGTACAACATTGGGAATTTTCCAGAAGGAGGATTATTGATGATGGAGAAGAAAGAGAGAACAACAGTGGGGTCAAATGGAAATAAAGGAGCAGGGCTTGAGTTGTCATGTGAACTACGTAGTGTATATCTAAATGTTGGTTATGCTTTTATTCTTATTTTAATTATTTCTTTTTTTAATTTTATTTTATTTAATCTATTTTTGGCTGTGTTGGGTCTTCATTGCTGCACACGGGCTTTCTGTAGTTGCAGCGAGTGGGGGCTACTCTTCTTTGTGGTGCACGGGCTTCTCATTGTGGTGGCTTCCCTTGTTGCAGAGCACAGGCTCTAGGTGTGTGGGCTTCAGTAGTTGCGGCAGGTGGGCTCAGTAGTTGTGGTTCACAGGCTCTAGAGCGCAGGCTCAGTAGTTGCGGCGCACAGGCTTAGCTGCTCCACGGCATGTGGGATCTTCCCAGACCAGGGATTGAACCTGTGTCCCCTGCATTGGCAGGCAGATTCTTAACCACTGTGCCACCAGGGAAGTCCCAGTTATGCTTTTATTCTTAAAGAAAAAAAAAAGTTTTTGGTTTAAACTCTTCTGACTCCTAAAAGAAAAAAGTAATAGGAACCTTAGGAGGAAACTTAAAACAGAATGGTTTAAGCTCTCAAAATACCTTACCTTTACTCCATTTATGAAACTATTTTCAGCATAAACAGACTCTTTCAACATACTGTATGATCTTGTCCTCTGGTTTGTCTAATCTAAACATGTTTCTGTTAAAGGCTATCATAACCCCCAACAGAGAATCAAACGACATTTATTCAAGCCTCAGTGCCAGATTAACGTGCCAGAAATTACGCTGATACCTACAAAATGTAACTTTATTTTCTTTCCCTGAGCTTTGCAGCAAGATAATTTAGCTTCAGGCAGTCAAAGCATAAACCTCTTTAAGGTTGATTTTTCCAAAAGCAGCTGTTTGTAGTCTAAAGCTGCATTTGTGTGCAAGTCATTAGTAGGGTGTTTACAAGTTTGCTTTTTTTTCCATATGGTTTCTGTAAAACTATATCTTGGTTGATATTTTATTTCTAAACATACTTCTATGCCAGTTCATCCTCTGGGAGTATATGAAGCATAAATTCAATCTACCAGTCAGATCTTCCTGATGTTTAATATTAAATGCTTCAAAGTATATCACAACCCCCTTTACTCTATTCCACACATACTTAATGATGCAATATCTAGGGCAGCTTCTTTTTTGACCCAGCTGGAAATTAGTTGGTGAATTTAAACAATGATTGATGAATTTTGGCACCTGAAAGAGTTAGGATTAACTCTAGGGACTAATTATTTTCCTGTACCACATCATTCAAGCCACTGCTGTGGGCAAGCATCATTAATCCCAACAGTCAATTATTCATCCTTTCTATCCCTATCCTCAAAATGTTCCATTTAAAACATCCGAAGTCAAGTTCTTATTAATTTGGGAATTTTGGACAAAAAAAAATAGAGATCTCAATATAAATAGAATTATTTTTAAAGTTTGGATACTTATTTCACATGGAATTTACTTTCATATATGGTATGAGGATGGGATCATTCACATTCTGGAGACCTAAAACCAAATAAGTGCTCCCCATGCACCTGTTATACAATGGAGGAAGAGACAGTATAACTACAATAAAGAATCAACTTGGAAAATGGAAGAATGGGAAATATGCCCTATAGTCATTTGCTGTAACATCCTGAAATCCTTTAAGGTAGACATTCATGGACTCCATCCTGTAGGCTGGAAAACATTTCTTAATTAGTTCACAATTCTGCTCCTTAGGAAGAGGGTTCCATACATTGTTCTACTGAGATTGGTCATTGGTCTGTGATTCTGCCCTCTGGGTGATTACTCCATTCCATTATTCTAATTAGTTACATATATTGGGCATTAGGGGGAAAAAAGGCACATTTGTAGGCTGAACAGCCTTCTCATCCTATTTACTACCTGGAAAATGCTGGGGATCCAATATTCATTTTAAGTCTTGGAGAGAGAATTTTAGAATACCTTACTCTCCCTCGTGGTTTCTTCGGCAGTACAATCCTCGTGAAACCTTCATGGGCTTCTTATTTAGTTGAATCAAAACTATCTCATGTACCAATTACTGCACACACAATCTTTTTGAGACTTCTCAGATATTTTTAATATCTCTTTACTTTCTCATACCCTTGACTCTTTTTCTCAATTTTATTGCATTCCTCTGCAACCCATCAGAGTTTAGTGGAAGCACCACACATTTAGTCTCTTTTCCTTGAGTACTTTTTTTCTAATTAAAAAGTTTTATTGAAACTACCCTCCTAGTTGAGCCTTTACACTAAGACATTTTAGTTGAGAGAAAGATTTTAACAAAATGGATGTATCAGCCATTCTCTTGATCAAAGTATTGCCTTGTGGCTGAGATTTAATTCGTCTTTATTGGTCAAAGAATTTCTCCATTTCATCTTTTATTATTTGAGGTTAAGAAGCAGTTAGTTACCTTTCCACCCCTACAAATCCCAATATTTCTGCTCTCTCTCTATCCTCTCTGACCAACCTTTGAGACAATAACAGCAAATTCTGGGCTCATTTCTTCTTTGTAATTCTTTATCAAATGCAGTCAACAACTAATATGCACTAATATATTCACACTACTACTTTATTCAAACTTATTTTCTTAGTTAAATTCTCATTAAGTTCATTCTCTTTCTTCCAAGTTACAGCAAAGCTGCAGTTTTCCAACTACTTCTCCACTGAAAATCATAGAATGCCATCTTCCCAGGCTCCAATGACAAGAAACTAAAACCACTATAACTGAGTACTAACATAACAAAAACATATGGTATCAGTCATTTATAATGCCTTCAGATATTTTTATGGAATGACAAAACAGAACAATGCAGCCTGAAGTCAAACAAGCCTGAAGTCTCCATGGTTTAGACAAACATTTATATATTACCCAGGTTACATGTTCAATGTGATTTATTAGAAGGATTTACTCCATCAGGAACTTAGCAGATAGAAATTCTGTATTCTCACATGCTTCAAGGAGCCCCAAAGAATGGGAAGGGATTTAGTGAATCACACTTTGCTCTAAAAGGTTTCAGCTGGGAAGGAGCCCATATCACTTTCTCTCACATTTCATTGGTCAAAACAAGTCATATAACTATGCCCAACTTAAAGGGGGTGCAATTCAACACCCAGAAAACAGCACTAATGAATTCCACATCCACATATTGGCTTTCTTCATGTCCCAATTACAAGTTATTAAACTATATTTTATGATAAAATATTATTTTATGTTCAATGTCATTACCATGTTTTGTGTAACTCGATGAAAATCTAATGGTTCGCTTGGTAAATTATGTTCTGAACAATTTGAGATACATAGTTTTAGAACAAAAATAATAAGAATCATTATTTTCTTTAATGAAAGTTATATTTTATAAGGGGAAAAAACTACCACATGCATTTCATGGAGGGTAGAGGGTTTGTACTGCATGCCCAAAGGAAAAATTTTGGTCCCTTTCTATCTGTTCACTATCTCCTCTTCACGGGAGGAAATGTGACTCCAACTTACAAGTTCCTGAATCCATTGTCTAATTACCTAGATTCATATGTTGAAGGCTGTTGCTCAACTACTAAGCTATTTGTTCTCTCTCTCTCTGAAGTGCCTACTTGCAAGTCTGCTCCCTCTGGCACTTCCTGAATATTAACTTTTTCGTTTGTATGTTTTCCCAAGTGGTAGAGGAAGCCAACTGTTCTGCCAGTGACAGAATGAGTACATAACTCCAATTTATGGTAAAAAAGTGTACAGTTTTGGACTTTGGCCCCTATTTCAAGGTACAGTATCCAATCTAGACATACCTTAATTCCTACCTGTCTCCTGTGCATATGTTCTATTGACTCAGCACTTAGAGGAGATATGATTATTTAGCCTGAGTCAGAATGACCAAAACATGGGGAAGAAAACCTTCCAAATAGGGATAAAGCAGGAAACTAAGGGACTAAATCACACATAGAAAAGAATAAAACATCTTTTGTGATGTAATGGTAGGTTTCTGCAGGCCTGAATCTGGTTTCAATAGATGCACGCTTTAGAAAGAGGAACCATTAGCTGCTGGAAAATCAGGCATGCATCTGACTATACCCCTGAAACAACCTGGCCTTTTCTCACATTGAAGATGAGGCTGAGACAGGTAGTCATTTATTTCAATTAAGACTTACATCAAAATTGGCAGAGCTTCTGTATACAGGTTTTTGAGGTATTACTGCATGAAATTACCATATTCTACTTTTAATGAGGGCTATAGTCCCAAAGCTTAAATTACAATGGGCATATTGCACATTCTTTGGCAGACCATAGAACTCTGGTACATGACCCTCTGTATTAATTATCAACCATAACCATATTGCTATATAACAAACTATCCCAAAGTCAAAAGTTTAAACAGTAACTATTAGGTTTAAGAGGAATCTACAGAATCTTGGGAGGTCAGCTGGGAGTCCACCCTGGTCTTACTTATATGCCTGTATCAGGTATAGATAAGGCAGAGTGTGGTAATTTTGACTGGGTTCTCTCACATGTTTAGGGATAGGCTCGCTATTGTCTGGTCCATAATAGCATCATCTCACTTAGATGTGTTTCTTACCCCTCAAGTGGAATTCTTCGCACGTTAGAGGCAGGGGTCCAAGTGAGCAAGAAGTTGCTTTCTTAAGGCCAAGACTCAAAACTCATACATAATTAATTCCACAGCATTCTATTAGCCAAAATAATTTAAAAGGCAAGCCCAAGTTCAAAGAGAGGGCAAATAAAATCTACACTATAGTGAGGAAAACTACAAAATCAAACAGTATGTGGATATAGTGAGGGGTAAAGAAATTTGGTGATTTTGCAATCTACCACTACTTTTAAACTTTCATGCACTGGAACACTGCCTCAATTGTTGTCACTTTGTAAATGTAGTGAATTTCACATAAGAACAAAGAAGAAACTAAAGATTCTAACTTCAGAGACTCAGGTGGTTTGCTACTGACTCCTAGACAATAATCTCAAGTTGGTTCATCATGGTTAATAAATTAAGCCCTGACAAAGGCTTTTGATTTTAGAGACCTGGGCATTGCAGTCATCATAGTGGAGTTATTGTTTTTGTCACTCAGCTGAAAAGCACAGACTCTTTTTTGATTGAGATATTCTTCTTCTTAGGTTAAGAAAGAAAAAAAAAATAAAATCATTATTAATGATTATACATTTTAATTATCTGACTATAGAAGTCAGGTTTGCTCAGAATATCAATAAGAAACCACAGTAGTTTTAAAATCAGATTGAATCTTGCTTTCAGAATAAAAACAGTGGGATGGTGAAATCCAATAAAAGGATATAAAGTCAGACTTGTGTATATTATGTTATTAATAAGTAATGGAGGGTGGGGGCCCCAAAGAGACTTAAAGAAGAAAGGGAAACAAGATCACAGAAAAAAATAAAATAAAATAATGCTCATAGGGACAATCCAGATCCAAAAAACTATTGAAAAGCACTCAAAACGGCAGAGAGAGAGTCTGTAATAAGTGCAACTGGGAACCCTTAGCTTGAAAACAGAGACAACCAGGTGGTTGAAGAAAATTCAGAAAGATTTCAGATGGGAGAAGTAAGATCAGTCTAAAATACTTCAAGAAACATTTGATAGCTTCAAGGTAACACTTTTTGTTATTGTTATTTTTGGTGTTTGTGATAGTTTTCTTTGGTTTTGCTTTTATCTCAGAAAGCATATCTATATATTTCTTGAGGGAATATGGTCAGAAAAGGTATAAAGTTAGATCTCTAAATGACACTGAAGATAAACTATCTTACAATGACCCATAATAGACAAAAATATATAATAACTTGGTCTAGGTTATATTCTGTGTAGAATTATCCAATATGATGGTCACAGGGTTGATAATGCCTTAGTGTCTTCATATCTAACATGAGAACAATTCCTCTAACGCGAGAACAATTCCTCTGACGTGAGAACGATTCCTCAAGTGGAACTGTTCTTATGTTAGAGACAGGGGTCCAAGTTCATCATGGAACATACCTCAGGGGAAAGTATAGAGAAATGTAATAGGAAAACAAATGTGTGGACCTAAGAGCAATGGGGTAAAAAAGGAATGCAGACATTATATCCTAGCCTTATACATGGTAGAGAGAGAAGACAATAAACAATCTAAGAAACACGCAAAAGATTTAAAACTCAAATTGACTATTGTAAATGACTAAGAGTATACAGAAGAAACAGAACACTAAAGGCATATTCCATTGCTAGATAGAAAGAGGTGGTAAGTAGAAGTGATTCAACCACTGCATGAAATAATATCAGTTATGTACCCACTACTTGGAAATTCAAAATTATGAAGAAAAATAAGATAGTTATCTACATTTTAAATGTTTCTACTCACTGGGATCTTAAAGATAGTGTCTTAGTAAAAAAGATAGTGACCATGATTCTCAACTGAGACAAACAATAGACAAAGGAGAGATTGTCCCCAGGAAGTAAAATTAATAACTCTAAGAATTCCTACATCTGATGCAACAGCACAGTCACTGTTGCAAATGACTAAAAATTATTTTGGAGCTGATAAAAAATAACTCCCCCAAACTCTGGGGTTGGACCTCCAGTAAACTAGTCATTCTAGTTATCCCAGAAGGTATTGACTGACTTAAGGTCTGGAAAAATCTGCAGCTATGCTTGTTCTTAGCTCTACATTTCTCAGTGGCCCATAACATATCACCTGTTTCCTCTTCTCCTGTATTTTTTGTGAAGAAATGCTGACACTCATGATATGGGGGCAGATGAGAGCTTCAATATTTGTAAAGTTAGAAACTCTGAGGCAAAGGAGGGCTTTTCAGTACAGCATGGTCATCTCCAGGATGGAGAAACTCAGAGACTCTGCCAAAAGAATATATTGTTGGAGTTCAAGAGAATGGGACAAAGAACAATGCAAGGCTATGAACCCAGGTTTGTAAGCCTGGTGGGCTATTAAAAATATGGGTACTTTGTTCACAAAGGGAACAGGAAGCCCATCCTAAGTTTGGGTATCAGGACTTCAAGGTTCAAAGGAGAAATAAAAATCAAGAGGGATATGAAGTATGAAGGATCAAACCTAAGGGCAAAATGGGAATCTAAAGTAAATCCTGGTACTGCAGGTGTCACTGCTGCATATTTCAAAATTTGGCAAGAAAACAGGTGTATTCAAATACCACACTTTAAAAAAGGAGGCCATAAGACTATCTTGGAGTTTTCCCCAAAGTATGATTTATCATAACTATAAAATCATAAGTACCCTTTGATTGGGATATTTCTTCCAATTACTATTAATATAGGATTTCAGTAGTAGATTCAAGAAAAATGACATAGATTGAGAGCCATTTTGGCAAGAATAAAATCACAATCGCTTCCTTTCCTTGCCTCTCTTTTTCCCTATGTCCTCTCCCTTCCCCTACTTCTTTCCTCTGGATAACTAAGCCTCTGCTATAATTTTTGACTGGCCAGAGTAATATGGCTCTAAAGTGTACTGGCATAATGTGGGTGGTATTATGAGTCGATGGACTGTCTTTTTTATTTTCAAATTTTCATATGGAAATAGAGCTAGTGTACTGATACTCTGTTGTGTCTCCTTGACTAACTCTTTGGAAAACTGAGTCCGAGGAGAGACTTGAGGTTGGGTTGATTTAACTTTATAAATACAAACAAACTTCATCCATTTCAAATGAAGGAATACAACCCAAGCTGCTGCTGCTGATAGACCTTCATCTCCACCCAGGCATCTGTATGAAATACATTTGACAGCAAATGAATAGAATATGAATTTGTAAAAGGCAGGACTTTATACTTAAATTGTGTTGGATTTAATAAGAGATTTTGGACTTTACCCCTAGAGAAAGGTGACTAACACAGCAAGTGGTAACTATAATTAGGGCACTGATGTAAAAATTCTAAAATGTGTGGCATTGAATCTGGGACTAGACAGTGGACATCTGACCAACTATTATTAGAGTCAAGAAAGGTGAAAACTCATGCTCTGCAGTGGCAAACTGCTTTCTATTAATAATTGTACCTAAAGATCCTGTGGCTTTAGGTAAAGTAGGAAAACAGAATTTGGTGGTGTGATTAGTTTCTGTGATAATTTGATATGTATTTTAAAACTCTGTAAGAAAGAGATGAGTTCAGGAAAGAACTGGCTATTTTGCAACAGATTAAAAAGGAGATTAGAAAATCTAGAAACTCTATGACCTTCACAGTTGGAAAGTGCAACTGGTTTTCTCATCCAATCATAAAACAGGTAAAACTGAAAAATACAAGGTCTACAAAACCTCAGCTTAGTGGCAAGACCAAGTCAAAGAGAAGTTATGAAATTCATTTTAAATGCTCAGAACTGGTTAATGTAGTGCCTATTAAATAATTTTAGTTGGAAAAAATGATTGAGAAAAGAGACCAAAGGTTTGGCTCTCCCACAGGAGATTCAAGTAGCCCTTAATTAAATCTAAAGAAACAGGTGTTTGTTATAAAGGACTATGTGCGTAGCTATGGCAAAAGCTAAATGGTATCAAATATACAAGAAGCTGATAATGTTTTTGAGAGAGTTGTACCTCCAAAAGAGCTATGAGTCAGGTTGAAAAACAAAGAGACTTTTAGGGAGTAGGGGCCTAATCAAGTGTGTTCCACATGTCCTGGGTACGGGGTGCCCTTATGACACCTACACAGAAGAACTTCAAAATTATTATGGAGCAGTGATAGCTGAACACTTCACACTCTTCTTTTTCTGAATTGCAGTGTTTATTGGGGTGACCCTTCCCCATTCCACTGTATAAACAGATTTTATGGGAGGCAGATACATTCCCTTTATAGTCCACAGTACTCCAGATCAGCAAAGCCACAGCTAGAGCTGATACAAAGATGATCATTCAGAGACCCTGAACATGATTCCATCCATGATTTTTGTTGCACTTGGGAAAAAGGTGAGTATACTTCCTTTGTGGAAGGAAAGGTAATAAATATTTACACCCAAAGAGACTATATTATTCTGAAAATATTGATGGACATTTAGAGAAGAGATAACACCTATCCTTCTCAAAAACTTCCAAAATATAGCAGAGGGAGGGAAACTCCCAAACTTATTCTATGAGGCCACCATCAGCCTAATACCAAAACCAGACAAAGATGTCACAAAGAAAGAAAACTACAGGCCAATATCACTGATGAACATAGATGCAAAAATACTCAACAAAATACTAGCAAACAGAATCCAACAGCACATTAAAAGGATCATACACCATGATCAAGTGGGGTTTATCCCATGAATGCAAAGATTATTCAATATTTGCAAATCAATCAACGTGATACACCATATTAACAAATTGAAGGAGAAAAACCATATGATCATCTCAATAGATGCAGAGAAAGCTTTCAACAAAATTCAACACCCGTTTATGATAAAAACCCTCCAGAAAGTAGGCATAGAGGTAACTTTCCTCAACATAATAGAGGCCATACATGACAAACCCACAGTCAACATCGTCCTCAATGGTGAAAAACTGAAACCATTTCCACTAAGATCAGCAACAAGACAAGGTTGCTCACTTTCACCATTATTATTCAACATAGTTTTGGAAGTTTTAGCCACAGCAATCAGAGAAGAAAAACAAATAAAAGGAATCCAAATCAGAAAAGAAGAAGTAAAGCTCTCACTGTTTGCAGATGACATGATACTATACATAGGGTATCCTAAAGTTGCTACCAGAAAACTACTAGAGCTAACCAATGAATTTGGTAAAGTTGCAGGATACAAAATTAATGCACAGAAATCCCTTCTATCCCTATACACTAATGATGAAAAATCTGAAAGTGAAATTAAGAAAACACTCCCATTTACCGTTGCAACAAAAAGAATAAAATATCTAGGAATAAACCTACCTAAGGAGACAAAAGACCTGTATGCAGAAAACTATAAGACATTGATGAAAGAAATTAAAGATGATACAAACAGATGGAGAGATATACCATGTTCTTGGATTGGAAGAATCAACATTAACATTGTAAAAATGACTATACTATCCAAAGCAATCTACAGATTCAATGTAATCCCTATAAAACTACTGCTGGCATTTTTCACAGAACTAGAACAAAAAATTTCACAATTTGTATGGAAACACAAAACACCCCGAATAGCCAAAGCAATCTTGTGAAAGAAAAACAGAGCTGGAGGAATCAGGCTCCTGGACTTCAGACTATACTACAAAGCTACAGTAATCAAGACAGTAGGGTACTGGCACAAAAACAGAAATATAGATCAATGGAACAGGATAGAAAGCCCAGAGATAAACCTGTGCACATATGGTCACCTTATCTTTGAAAAATGAGGCAAGAATATACAGTGGAGAAAAGACAACCTCTTCAATATGTGGTTCTGGGAAAACTGGACAGGTACATGTAAAAGAATGAAATTAGAACACTCCCTAACACCACACACAAAAATAAACTGAAAATAGATTAAAGACCTAAATGTAAGGCCAGACACCATAAAACTCTTAGAGGAAAACATAGACAGAACACTGACATAAATCACAGCAAGATCCTTTTTGACCCACCTCCTAGAGAAATGGAAATAAAAACAAAAATAAACAAATGAGACCTAATGAAACTTCAAAGCTTTTGCACAGCAAAGGAAACCATAGACAAGACGAAAAGACAAACCTCAGAATGGGAGAAAATATTTGCAAATGAAGCAACTGACAAAGGATTAACCTCCAAAATATACAAGCAACTCATGCAGCTCAATATCAGAAAAACAAACAACCCAATCCAAAAATGGGCAGAAGACCTCAATAGACCTTTCTCCAAAGAAGATATACAGATTGCCAACAAACACATGAAAGAATGTTCGACATCATTCATCATTAGAGAAATGCAAATCAAAACTACAATGAGATATCATCTCACACCAGTCAGAATGGCCATCATCACAAAATCTACAAACAATAAATGCTGGAGAGGGTGTGAAGAAAAGGGAACACTCTTGCACTGTTGGTGGGAATGTAAATTGATACATCCACTATGGAGAACAGTAGGGAGGTTCCTTAAAAAACTAAAAATACAACTACCATACGACCCAGCAATGCCACTACTGGGCATTTACCCTGAGAAAACCATAATTCAAAAGAGTCATGTACCAAAATGTTCATTGCAGCTCTATTTACAATCGCCAGGACATGGAAGCAACCTAAGTGTCCATTGACAGAAGAGTGGACAAAGAAGATGTGGCACATATATACAACGGAATATTACTCAGCCATAAAAAGGAATGAAACTGAGTTATTTGTAGTGAGGTGGATGGACCTAGAGACAGTCATACAGAGTGCAGTAAGTCAGAAAGATAAAAACAAATACCGTATGCTAACACATATATATGGAATCTAAAATAAATAAAGAAAAAAATGGTTAGAATGCCTAGGGGCAAGACAGGAATAAAGACACAGGCCTACTAAAGAATGGACCTGAGGATATGGGGAGGGGGAAGGGTAAGCTGGGACAAAGTGAGAGAGTGTCATGGACATATATACACTACCAAACGTAAAATAGCTAGCTAGGGGGAAGCAGCCGCATAGCACAGGGAGATCAGCTCGGTGCTTCGTGACCGCCTAGAGGGGTGGGATAGGGAGTGTGGGAGGGAGGGAGACGCAAGAGGGAAGAGATATGGGGACATATGTATATGTATAACTGATTCACTTTGTTATAAAGCAGAAACTAACACACCATTGTAAAGCAATTATACTCCAATAAAGATGTTAAAAAAAAATGTTGATGGCTTCTTCCTAAGAGATAGATTATACATCTCTGCCACACTGATACCAGGCTTGTCATATGATTTGTTTTGGCCAGTGAAATATCTGTGGAAGTGACATGTGCTAACTCCAAGCAATGGTATTGCATGGCTCAGCCATTTCTTTATTTCTTTGTGCTACCAGTCTAATATGTCCTAAATTGTGTCTGTATCTTCATTGTAGATTCTGGAATAAAGAAGACATACAGCAGAGCCTAAGATTACCTACAGCCAACAAATAACAGAAACAGGAAATAAATCTTTGCTTTTGTAAGCCACAGATATTTGGAATAATTTGTTACCACAATATTACCTAACAAAAGCTTACTAATACAATGAGTTGGTTCAATTAAACTAAAATACCAATGGTGGGGCTTCCCTGGTGGTGCAGTGGTTGAGAGTCCGCCTGCCGATGCAGGGGACACGGGTTTGTGCCCTGGTCCGGGAAGATCCCACATGCCGTGGAGCGGCTGGGCCCGTGAGCCATGGCCACTGAGCCTGCACATCCAGAGCCTGTGCTCCACAATGGGAGAGGCCACAACAGTGAGAGGCCTGCGTACCGCAAAAAAACAAAACAAACAAACAAAATAAAATACCAATGGTGGCCTGTTGTCTAAGTTGAGTTCTTCAATTCAAATGCCAGTATTAAAAAAGATAATAAATTTATTTCCAATCTAACACAAAAGTCTATATCTCAATTGGCTGAAAACTTGGAAAAACTTCTAATTCCAACATTATTTAATTGCTTTCTTTATCCCAGACATTCTGCTAAGTGTTTCACATATATTATCTCATTAAAACTCACCAAGCTCTATTGTTCCTTTTTCAACAGATATCTGAATAGAAGTTAAATAACTTTTCCAAGGTTGCCTGCATTGTAAGTGTGCTGATTCCTGATCCTGCATAGCTAGCCACTATTCTCAAATACTCAGGATAAACTTCGCCTTCAAAACTCTCTAATTCTTAGACTCTGTCAATAGCAGTGAAATTAACATATCATTTGAAATATGCTTACAGTGATCCTCTCTCTAGATCAAATATCAGAACATTGTCTGACCACAAATTCTGTGATAAAAGAGAATCTTAAAAATAACACTGTCTCCCAATCTGAGTAACATGAAGCAACAAGCAATGTTATATTCATTTACCTTTCTGTTTCCATCCCTGTGATGGAGGATATACCAATGTAACCTTCTAAACGTAAAAGAAAAACAAATATTTCCAAGCACGTTCAGCTGGTTTTCTCCCCTCAGGCTAAGCATCAACCTAAGGAGAGCACTTCTAACAGCTATAGCAGCAATGAAGACGGCAGATGTGTTCTCTTTGGCTAGACTAAAATTGAATACTAAAAATCACTGCAGCTCTGTTCCCTGCCTTTCCTCAATTGCTCTTTGTGTAACCCTGTATAATCCAGCAAACCAATACAGTTCTGATAGAAAACACACTGCAGTTGTTTTACAATTGACTTTACAATACAGTTGGAATAGTAGGAAGAGTACCAGGCTTAGAATTAGCTCTCATTTATTATTCTTACAGGCTCAAAATCCCTGAGAAAGTGGTCAGCTTTTGGAGTTTGTGTCTTCATCTGCAAAAGGAGAATAACATCTCACAGATTTGTTGGGCTGCTTAAATTAAGGCAATTAAAAATGAGATAATGTATTGATCAGAATAGGCTAGGTTACGCTCTGTTAACAAACAACCTCCAATTCTCATCAGTTTAAGGCAATACAGTTAAGGCATCAGTTAAGGCAAATTGCACATGTTTATTTCTCTATACATGTGCAGTTTGTGGTTGGTGAGTTGTAGAGGTGGGGGGCTAATCCACAGTCACACAGGGGATGCAAGACGCCACCATTGTGTAGCCGCACTATCCTGTATTTGTGACTTTCTTTTCACTCTGGTCAGGGAAGAGAGCACTAAAGGGTCTCATACTAGAAATTAAATGCCCCAATCAGAGTATGACAATGTCACTTGCAATCACAGGTTATGGATCGAACTAACTATAAGAATTCAAGTAAGCAAAGGTCTCCTATGTTCCCAGAAAGAGATGAGAACAATAGATGAGTAATTTCCAGAAGACTCTTCCACAGCCAGTGTTGTGACACATATGTGCCATAATGTTTATGGCAGACACTATCATTATAAAATCATATTATTTCACTTGATCTTAGCCAAAAGGCCGAGAAGCGATAAAAAAATCATATTATTTGAACAGTATTTTTATCGTTACACTTAGTTATAACCTCCCTACACAATCATAAATGGAAATGGGTTCCAATGTTGAGGTTTTTCACAACTGGAGTATTAACTAAGTATATATGAGCATTTATGTAATTTTCTGAGGAAACATTATAAGTCACTTAAGAAATAAGCATAGGTTTATGAAAGCGGATAGAACTGAACATTGAATAATTGAAAAACACTAAGGGAGGAAGGAGATACAATGGCACAAAGTAACCTCCAGTACAGGATCAAAATAAGAAGATAATTAAATTCGCTGAGATTTAAAATTCTTTGGTTTGAACTCTTTCATCTTATGTCTCTGTCTGATAACTAATTAGAATTTGCAGTGTTGATTTGGTTTTTATTTGCACTTGCAATTTGAAAATTCAAATGCTATATACCAGCTAATTACAATGTTGTATCACTATATTTATATTCATTTTAATTACAACCGCTCTGGTGGCTAAATATCCTGTGTTCCAACTGTCTCACCCAGAGAGACTGTTAATAAGATTCTAAGTTGGACCTTACAATCTGGTATTTATGTTTCAAAATCAATTTGCTTCATTTGAGGGTCCTACCTCTCATGCCTCTATACTAAACCAAAAGGACTTGGTAGAGTCATTAAGACTATTTTATGTCTTAAAAATTCTTAATGATGACTGTATCTTTTTACTTAATCATAAAGAAATTTCAAAGATTGTTATTATTACTGTGGGAGAAGCATGTTTGTAGAAAAACATAGGTCTATATGTTCAATAAGTTTTAAGGATGTCTTTAAAATTCTAATCTTTTTTAATTGGTCAGATAAAATCATTGCCCCTAAATTAGGGGATTATGTTAATAAGAATAAATAGTTCTTATATAGGAAAGGTCTTTTTAGGGAAGAAAATTATTAGAGCAAGCTAGATGATAGTCATGTGGGAAGAGAGGGACTTATGCTTCCATTATGCAGCATATATGTGCTAGGTCTTCCTTGCTAAGAAGATATATGAAAACAGAATCAGAAATATACTATGATGTTCATTTATCAAGAATGGTGCTCCATGGTGAAAAGAATATTTTTCTATACACTTCAGCTGGAAGTCAGAATCTTAATTTAAGCAAGAAAATCTGAAAGGTCTGGAGAGTAAGAATAGAGAAAGAGAAAAACTTGAGAACATGAGTTTATTTTATCTCTGGTACAGAATAGAGGCACCAAAAAAAGAACCCTTGGTGAAGACACAGAGACACATGGATGTTTCAAATCAGCTAAGAGCTGACCAACATGAAGTGGCCAGCCATGTGCAAGGTTAGCTAAGCTCAGGCCTAGAGCTGGAACTGTTGACTGTTTGAAAGTTACAAGCTGAGTTTCAAAGCAAATTTGACATTAAAGGAAAACAACTACCTGTACTGAGAGATAACTAAAGCCAGAATAAACTACCCTACGGTGTTTAAAACAAATATTTTTAAATTATTTTAAAATAGCTACTAATTGTTTTTGGTCCCTACATAGGTTGAGTAACATTGATATTGTTTTAATAAAGAGTTTATTTTTATAAAGACTAGGTCCTAGTTTATCCTACATGTTTCATAAGAGAAATACAGCCTCTCTGAAGTGTAACATATTCGCTTCATCTTACTTTCTAACAAATACTTAAGTGCAAGCATATTGTAAAGAAATATCCAAGGTTAAGATGATGTGTTCAATCTTAAATCAGGAAATCAATAAAGAGACTGTTATTGCTTAATTTTATAATATTATGTTATTAGTTTTAGCTGTTTCTCTACTCAGAGGCAATGAAAGTACTACTACTCTTCACTCAGTAGTAATGAAACCTATCTTTACTAATCAATCTTAGACTACTAATCTAGATATTATAGATGTAGATGAGGAGGGGGCATGATAGTTGTCTCATTCAATAATGCTCCCTCTGCTATTTTTTTCTTTATTCCTAGAGTAAATTTTCTAATATGGTGTCTAGTTATTTAGGAAATAAATTGGTAATAAATTTTGCACCAGTAATCCAATTTTTCGCCTCTAGTCTTTTCTAAGACAAATTCCTCTCTACTATTTGAGAATAGAGACATTTGATCATCCCTGAGCTCTCCTAATTGACAGCTTCATCTTCACTTCAAGTGTACTTTCCACTGCTCTTAGCTCTGCCATGGACACCACTGGTTTTGTTTCTCATCAGTTCTCAGCACTCTTTCCATAAAATGTTGCACTGACCTCAGTTGGAGCATTCAAAGCAGAGGAAAGAACAGCCCTTCTCCAAAACCAGAAGCAGTCCTTCCTTTCAAAGCCCAGATAAACTTGAAACTAGCAATCAACAACTATCTTAACTATAAAGGGCTCCTGGAGTAATTTTCAGTGTAACTAATTACAATTGCTTAAGAGTAACTGGTCCAATGAAGCTCTCACTACCCCCATCTATATATTAGATAACTGGAAACAGTGGCTTTTACTCTCAGGCTAAAATCCTAAAAACTACTTTCTAGTACATAAAAATATTCAGGTATTTGTTACAACTTCACATTTTCAAGTTCCTTTTCTGGAGTTTCTTCCTTGTAATATGTATTTTAATTATTGTTCCAGGTAAGTATTATGATCTGACAATTGAGAACTACTGTTCTGAAAAATTGAAAGATTTCTCTGGAAAAGATTTTAAGAATCAGTTTGAGGCTAGAGAATCAGACTAGAGCCTAAAGTAACTGCTTCTCCACAAACCATCATAAAGAAAATAATTGGGAAGAAGGAAGAAAGGAAGAAGGAAAGGTAGAGGGAGAGGAAGGAAGGGAAAAAAATTAGGAGTTGCTGATACCATGATTCATGATTTGCTGACAAGCTAAAGGTCTGATTTCTCTGAGAAAGGATATCTGAAAAGGGAGATATGCAGAATGGGACCTTGGGTTGATGAACAAGTTACTATACTTATTTACTTATAGTTTCTGCCCCCATTAGCATTCAAATATAAGGAAAAAATTAGAAATTTAGAAAGTGATATCCTCAGACATGTTACCATCTTCAGTATAGTATACATAGTCAAATAAATTAGAAAATTTTAAAAAGATAAATCAAAATAGAAATATAGAATATAAGAAACAACATTGAGAAATACATCAATTGAAGTTAGGTTCAACATAATTATTGATTTATAACATAAAAATATACAAAACTCTGGAAGAAATATCAGAGATAATTTTAAAGGGAAGATGCAGAATGCAAGAAGGATTTTGTATTATTTAACAGCAGGATATAAATATAAAATAACTCTGAACAATGATAGAAATATAAAAGCTAAAATATGTCTTTTAAAATTTTAAGTGTAACCTACATAAACACAGTAATAGAATGTGCAACTGCATACAGCTAGAGGGAAATAAAATATCTCAAACAGTCCAATAGTAGGAAGGAAATACTAACAAAAGAAAAAGAAAAAATAATCAATTGAAAAACATAAAATGAGATTGCAGAAATAAATCCAAAAGCATAATAATCATTAAAAATGAGAATGAGTTAAACCTCCTATTTTAAGGCAGGTTCTCTAAGATTGGGGATTCTCCACCTTGATATACACCCACTCACACACACATTCAAGGTACTTGCATAAAACTCACTTAAAATAAAATAATACCCCCCCCCAAAGTGGAGAAATAACTGGCATCATGTCCCCCAATGAAAATAGCCCATCAGCTGAAAAGTCTCAGATTTCTTTTTAAACAGCCAGTATTGCTTAATCGTTAAATATAAATAGAAAATCAAATTATTCCACATGATGTTATCATGGAAATTAGAAATCAGAGCAAAGGGGAAAAAGGAAAATAGAAAAACAAAGACAATAAAAGGAATCAATGAAAACTTTATATGTACATATGTTATATACATATGTTATATAATATTATATATGATTATATATATATATATTTAAAACTGATATAATCATAGAGGAAAAAAGAGATCAAGCATGCATGAAATAATAGGATACTCTTAAAGGAAGAAGTATACAGAAAACAAAAGAGTGGCATCTTCTGATTTTCTGCCTGGAGGATGTAGTTGTTGAGCCAAATTAGGAAAGGAACTTGAGGAAGTAAGTGGAGAAGGTAGGTCTCTGCATTCTCTGTGCTAACTTTCACTTAATCACTGTTTAATGCACAAAAGTTTCACACCAAGTAATTTCCCAACTTCCCTGGGGCCAATGGGACTCTGCGTTTACATCTCAGTACCTATCACAATCCTGTAAATATAATCATTATAAATAAAAAACTTGAGACTTTCTTATTAGAAAGTCAAGTAAATAACTAAATTTATTAATTTTTTAAAAAAATTCTGGGCCATTTCTGGATCTCATTCTAGGCCAGCTCCAGGTCTGCATTTTTCTCTGGATAATAATTTGTTGTTTCTCATCATTTTTCATTAGGCACCAAACATTGGTCATAAAATAACAGTAGAGTCTGATGTAAATAATATTATGTATAGAAACACTACATTTGTGAGATGAATCCTGGGAGACAGGTGGCAAGGATGGCAGGTGAGTCATTTTAGTCAGGAATTGAATGGAGTTTGTGTTTCATTGTTGCAAGAATTAATTTAGGTGCGTCAGAGGTTTCATTCCTCCTCAGTGGACTGCTACTACCTTTAGTTTTGTGGGAGGCCTGTAGCTCCAAAAAATTTTTCTCAGTACACCTGCTCACCATAAGCTTTAAGTAGGCCTGGCCTGCCTATGCAACATTACTGCTCCTCCCCAGCCAGTAGATTTCTCTTGCTTATTCTTTGGTGCAAGGCTTTTGCCTTGTGTCAGAGTCTGGTCTAGGCCACCAGCAAGTTGTTTGCCACCACCATCACCCTCCTGCCAATGACAGATTACATTTGTTTCACTTCAGAGAAGCATCTGGGGTACAGGTGGGTTTGGGGCATGTCCCCCAAAGGTGGTCAATCACCTCTTTGTGTTCATGCAGGGTCCAGAGGGGAATAGGTGGATGAGCTTCTCTGACTACTGCTGCTCAAACCTTGAACATTGGCAGGTCTTGCTCACTTGTGCCTTTCCATGTCTCCTTGTTTTGTTGTCAGTCTCTTTTGAGTGTCTGGCAGAGATCAGTAGGAAAAAGCTAACAAGGAAATAGATTTAGGCTCTCTCCTGTCTGGAGTTTTCAGGATTCTGAAATGGCCCACTAGTCCATACTCAGCTTTTATAAAGTTGTTTGACTCTGTCTCATCCAGAGAACCTAGTCTATCCTCTCATATTCTTAACAATTTCAAAAACAAAATGAAAATTTTACAGAAAAAGGAAATTGGGGCAATGATGAAGCAGTGTTCTAGTATTAAGATAAAATACAAGCACTTGGTTTTATTATGAGAGTTTCTGTCCTAATGATTTTTCAAAATGCTAATATTTTCAAAAGATCATAATTCTTATTTAAATTCCCCATTATTTAAATTCAGTTAAAATAATCAAATTATTAAATTTAAACTCCCTATTATTTATTACCAATAATGTTTCTTATAACAAACACCAAAAATACTTTGATTTTATTTGCTACCCACTTTTACCATAGAAATATTTTGCCAGATATATTAATACAATATTCATAAATCTTTAAATACATTTATAGTTATTTTTGTTTTTATAAGTAACTTAGGCTAAACTATGCAAAGATTCCTAACTGTAGTAGTAGACAGAAACTAACGTAGCTTTAGCAAATTTGACATAGTATTTTGCACCCTGTGGGTTCATTCAAACTTACCAAATAGATTATGGTAAACCAAAAGAATAATACCTAAATCCAACTGTGTACCACAGATGCATCAGTTAGTAATTGTCTTCAGCTGAAACAGAATGCCTAGTCTATCACACAAAGAAAAAAAAAGAACTATTTTAAACTCATAGTTATCAATCTTTGCTGCATGTTAGAATCATTTGGGGAGCTTTGAAAATTCCCAGTACCCAGGCTGCATCCTACATAAATTAAATCAGTATCTCTTGGAATAGAATCCAGACATCTCAAGTATTTAAAACTCTCCAAGTATTTCCAATTTGCAGCCAAGTTAAGAGTCAGTGGCTTAAAAAAGATGAAAGGTAATTCTCCCACCAGTAAAAAAGCCATTTAGAGCTTAAATACAGTTTTACAGGGTCATCGGGGATGCAGCCTCCTACTTTTCCACAGTTCTATCCTTAAGAGCCTAGCTTCTATCTTCAAAGTCACCTCGTTGTAAAAGATATCTACTAAATCTCTAGTGATTACACCCTTGCTTCTGGCAGGCAATAGGAGGAAGTAAGAGGAAAAATGGGTTTGAGCCCCTTCCATTTATGGAGGCTTCCCTGAAGTCCCACCTAACGTTAAACCTTTCATCATGTAGGTGAGAAGTCAGAGATATGCACATACCTACCAGCAAAGAAAACTAGAAATACTTTCTTCTAGCTGGTCATATTGCCCAGTTTTCTCTTACAAAAGATAGATGCTGGGGTTAAGGCGCAGTCTCTTTCACACCACACCTAAAACACTACCAGAATGTTCCCATCTGCCTCCCACATTGAAGTATATGAACGTATTTTAAAACCAGAAAAACTTGTGAACGCAGGTGCCTGAAATGCCATTCTCTTTTACCACTTGTCCTGGCCCAAATTAATGTTGTGTTCTATTTTTCTCCTCAGTGTCTTTGCTCCACTGAAAAAAATACTTAGACCTTTTTTTTTTCTATCTCTATTCAAATGATTAGAGGAGATGAAAATTAATTTTCCAATGTGCCAACAGATGGGATAGAGAGTTAACAATATGTCTGAAGAAAGTCATCAGTGTAGACGCAGTCTGAATCCTTTATTATTTTTGATGGAGTCATCAAGTAACCTAATATATAAGTTGATGCTTAAAAGTAAGTTTGCAGGTTTAAGACCGGTGTTCATTCATATATGTTTCTAAGGACATAAGTAATGCATTTTCACTCATCATAAGTTGTATTTCCAAATATCTCTTTTACACTTTTGAGAGAATAAATTTTGAATTATAGTTATATCACTTGGTATTCTCACATCACTTCTCATGCAAGAAAAAACAATACATTGCAATAAATTTTATATGTAAACCTTTCTTATTCCTACTACAAATTCATGAAAACTCTAGTCATTCACTAAAGTTCAGTAACAACCAAGAAATAAAAACAGAAAGATTAAATGTTATTCTTTCCTCTCACAAAGATAAGAGAAAACCAGAATTGAGTTCCTTCTGTACTAAAAAAAAGACTTTTAAACATTTCTCCATGCAGCATTTGGAGTACCTGAAAGGTAACTAGAATAAACCTCTCTGTAAATTAAGATGAAAAAAATCTATCTTTACTTAAAAATTCTGGTTTGATTAAAATGATTAGAAAAATCTTTGTACTGACAGATCCTGAAAATATATATATTCTGAAAATAATATATTCTGAAAAATATATTTTTCAATATATTAATGGTTTTCCTAAACAAAACACCATTAATAAAATTGCATGTTTTGATTGATTACATTGGAATACTGTTAAACATTGTAAATATAAGACTGAAAAATATTCAAAGCAATGAACTAAAAAGAATACTGATAATTCTAGCAAATAACATGAACCAGATCACCTTTCTGGTTGGCAACATAAGATGCCACTATACTTTGTGATGGAAAAATAAGTATATTTGCTAAGCTTAAGACTAGCTTTTTAAAGCAGTAAAATGAAAATCCTATTAACAAGGGCCTGGCACAGATCAACCAGGAAGCAACTTCCAAAATAACATTTCTGAACTTTTAAAATATAGCATACAATATTTAAAACACCTGGTCGATATCAAAAGGAAGACTAGTTTTAAAGTTCAGAATATTGAATTTTATAATTTTAAAATCTAATCAAAGATACCATACATATTTTATTGATAATCAGTCATATTAGAATAAAAATTAGGAACCAGCACTTATGCCTCTAAATCTGACTGCTTGGTGCATCTTCTCACTGGTTGAGACTAACAAAGAAAAACAAGAAAGTAAGATTTTGTTTCATAATATATATGCCTCCAAAATATGCAGATGTGGATATGAATATTATAATGGTATAACAATGAACAAAAGGGAAATATAAAAAGTTTATGATGTACATTTCCCAAAGAGAATAATCAACTGGAAAATGTTTCTAAATAATAATTATTATAATTATATATATGTACACATACATGAGTGTTTTAAATTTATCAAAAAATGTTAAGATTATAAATATTAAGAATAGTCTGTGGGGCTTCCCTGGTGGCACAGTGGTTGAGAGTTCGCCTGCCGATGCAGGGGACACGGGTTCGTGCCCCGGTCCGGGAAGATACCACATGCCGCGGAGCGGCTGGGCCCGTGAGCCATGGCCGCTGAGCCTGCGCGTCCGGAGCCTGTGCTCCGCAACGGGAGAGGCCACAACAGTGAGAGGCCCGAGTACCACAAAAAAAAAAAAAAAAAAAAAAAAAAGAATAGTCTGTGCTATGAACAACTTAGAATAGGATGATGTGAAGACAGATTTGAAGAACATTTACATTAATAAGCATATCAATGCCTGAAGGAAAGAACCAAAATGTATAGTTTAAAATTCTCAAATCTAAAAGAAGAGTTGATTTGTTTTTAATGGTAAGCAATTGTACTATAGTTGAAATTAATATATAGCTCTTTGCTTTTATGTGTCAAATGGAACCTAATGTCATGGACTGTGAAGGGTCTGATATTTTACCATACAAGTTAGCCTGTCACAGGTTTACTGATGCTGAGGGAACACTCTGGAATCAGAGATGAAGAATGATTTATTATCACAGCAATAATAGTAGACAGAATGTCAACATTCTTATGCTATTTCCCTGTATCCCAGCTCCCACAATGTGACATAAAGAGGCCAAATGACACCTGCACACATTATGGATTGCATTACAGGAAAGGATCGCTGAGCTTCAGGAACTTGAATATTTTATAGTGGTCAGTATGTAGGCTTGCCCTTTCCCTGGAAGGGGACACTATCACTATTTTACAAAGCTGTAAAAAAACCTGTACTTTGCTTCAGAGCTACCCATGTTTTTCAAAGCTCTTTACTGTACAAATATCCTTGAAAAGATAGACTGAAACAAAGCGTAGCCAGTGTCTCATTTGACAAACATGAAGAAATGTGAGAGACCTATGGGTAATTGTCTCCCACCACTATTCTTTTGAATGAATGATACCCAGAGACAAATGTATGATACTGTTTGACTTCTCCCTCCTCTCTTATATAATTACTGTTTACTCATGTTGAACTATTAGGGTGCCATCATCCATTCAGTTGTGTAAATATTTTATAATCATCCTTGATATCCCCCGAGCTAAACAGTAAAGACTTTATCCCCCAAGTATACTTATATCTCTCATTTTTCTCCCATTTTTACCACCAATGCCTAGTTACTTCAGTGTTCTCTTGTACCTCAGCATTAACCACACAACTGGTGAAACATGCATCCATGTTGAAGGAGCACAATCTTTTTCATAATAGGAATCTGACCATTTCATATCCTTCTACCACATTAGCCTTAGAAAAAATTAAAACTATTAATGTGGGCAACAAGGCCCTGCAGTTATTGCCCTTCCAATCTCCCTCCAACCTGGTCACATAAAACCCTCTTTGCTCTCACTACTACTTCCACACTGACCTTCTCAGGTCTTTCTATCTCCCACACACTTACTTCCCACAGAGTCTGGGCATTTACCATTCCTTACTCACCTAACGGACCCCTCCATATTTTAGTTCATCCTTGACAACCTTCCCCTAACCTCCCTAGTTAAATGCCCTAATTATGAGATCCTAAAGCCCTGGGTACTTTTTTCTTTATAAACACTTGAGATATTCACCAATTAACATTTGTTCGGGTGATCATTTGATTGAAGGCTGCTTCCCCACTAGATTATAAGTGATTTGAGGGCCAAAATAATATCTGATCATTACCTGTGATACCTCATCTAATGCCCTAGAAGTAGTAGGCACTCAACAGATGTAAAATAACTATAATGCTGAATTTAACCACTGTGTAGATTGTGACAAGAAAAAAGGGAAAAAATGTGTTTAACAATGGCTGATTATTAGGTAAATAATACTATAATCAAATATTTGAACTTGCAGCAATTATAGTATACATATATACATATAATATATATATAGAATTTTTATAATATATTATAAAGCTAAGTAAATAGGTCAAAAAAATATTGCAAATAACGTAATACAGCTTAAATGTATAAATGTAAAAGTATGTGAAAGTAAATACATCAAATTGCTGAATGATTGGGTTTCAAAATTTTTTTAGCTAAATAGCATCTTTTTACATCTTTCCTACCTCTTCTACAATTAAAAAAATTATGTATAAAGATTTTAAAATTTAGTTTATTACCATATAGCTAAGCCTTATGTACACACATATAATAGTCATTTCAGAAAATACTGTGCACTACTTTCAGTGCAATTGAATGATTTTAAAGAAATAAAATATGTGTATGAAACTATCCTGTGGAGACTAGAAACACATACATTAAGCTTACAGTAGCATCATAATGTCATGAAAGGACATATAAAATTGAATCATGTTGGAGATTTGAAAATATAATTCTTATACTTCCCAACTTTTATTATACAAGTAAATCAATGGAATTTTCCCTTCCTTACATAAGGATCCACAGTTATAGTCAATACCCTCATACAGATCTGAATTTTCTCTTACGTTTACAAATCCACAATCGACACTACAGAACAACAGTAATATTTATACCTTACTTTCTGCTATAGAATGTTTTAGATGGATCCCAGATGGCTTACAGAAGTTATAGATTGTTCTCTGAGCATATACCTGAGTTTTAGAGAGTAACTTTACTGCTGAATAAAAGGATATTTGAGATAGTGACTTTGATTTTTCTCTGAATATGCTAAGGAAGTACACAGAAAAATGTGGAATGTAGCCATCAGAGTTGAGCTGGCCCTTTTCTGGTTGTGGGGAAAAGGACACGCTGAAAACGAATAATGTTTACCATAGGAAAATCTGAAACAGGCACTAACAATTGGAAAATGAATACATTATCTTCTGTTCTTACCACAGGTAGAACCATCAGTAGAATTATACTGAATTTCACATCAGGGAACCAATTTCAGTGAACATATTCATAGTGATTGTAGTCAACGCATAAAGAGTGACTTAGCTAGAAATGTTAGAAATAAAGGATAAATAATAGGATAAATTTATGAATGGCCTCAATGTTTTCCTTGTTTCTGGAATTTTTAATTATTTATAAATAACGTTTAGTTGTTCCAAAAAATAATAGTGATTTTTTTAAAGTATATTGACAGGAATTCTGGTAAAGGCAGCAGTTTTAAATGCATGCCTCTAATAAGTCTAAAATCATGTTTTAGACCTCTAAACATGTTTTAGGCCTCTAAACATGTTTTAGGCCTCTAAAATCAACCCTGAGTGAACAGAGAAGAGAATGAACAGGTGGAAAAAGAATATGGAAACCCAAAGCTGAACCCTAGGTAATGTTATTACCTCATATCACAAATATTGAGAGACTTCGTCCAGGTATAAAATACACAGTTATAAATCAAAGACAATCCAAAGATTCACTGGAAATCTAGGTAGAAGGAATTCTGGCCATCTCTATTATATACTCCCTTATTTAGGGAAGTGAAATCTAGAAACTACAGCAAGCCAAGGAAAGAATGACAGTCATTCACATTTAATACACTTTTTCACAAACCAGATAAAGAGATGGAAACTTGAAACCCCTCTGAGTGGTTTGCTCTAGCACTGTTTCTTTAAAAGAATGGGGATCCACAAATAAGTGGGGTAGGGAATTACTCTATTGTGGATGATAAAGTAGAGTTGAATTCTGGAACTTTAATAGGCCCTGAGAAAGATGGGCCCAGCGTACCTATAGCTATTTTTCTTACTAAGAACTAAAAAAGGCAGAGAAGGCTCTCCTAATAAGAAAATTCAAGTAACCTTTCCAAACAAAAACCCAAAGAAGGCAGTGCTCTTCATTTCATTTCACTCAGAAGTAAGAGAGAACTTTCAAGAGGTGTGACAGAGCATACACCTCCAGAACTGGAGAGGACAGAGCTGTAAATAGCATTGAATAGAAGCACACTATGTACCTGGAGTAGAGATATGAATGAGAAGAACTGTGGCTAAAGAATACGGGTTACCAGGGTATCAGGGAATACAAAGAAAAACTGAGCAGGGATCAAGTTCCAAATCTGGGACTGCCCAGAATCTCAGTTTCTTCCCTCAGACCTCTTGATGGACATTAGTTTAATATAAATATTTACTATCCAGATCCCTCCTAATACTAAGGAAATAATTTGGATAAATGGAATAGGACCCAAGATAAAACTACCCATGCTAGTTTTTTAACAGCTTTATTGAAGTATAAGTGATATACAAGGCATTGTATAAATATACATACATGTGTATGTACACAAAAAATGTACATATAAGTATAATTTGATGAGTATTGACATGTATATATCCATGTCAATCAAGGTAGTAAATATATCTTTCACTTCCCAAAATTTCCTCCTGTTCCTTTGTGTTGTTTTGTTTTTTTTTTGTTGTGGTAAGAATACCTAACATGAGATCTATCCTATTAATACATAATTAAGTATACAATACAGTTTTGTTAACTAGAGACGTAATGTAGTACAGAAGATTTCTAAAACTTATTCATCTTGCATACATGAAACTGCACTCCCATTAAACAGCAATTTGCCCCAGCCTCTGGCAACCATTATTCTACTCTCTGTTTCTATGAGTGTGACTATTTTAGATACTTCATATAAGTGGAATCACATAGTTTTTGTCCTTCTGTGACTGACTTATTACTCTTAGCATAATACGCTACAGGTTCATCCATGTTGTTGCACATGGCAGGATTTCCTTCTATTTTAAAGTTGTATAATATTCCATTGTATGTACTTACTACATTTTCTTTATTCATCTATCAATAGACATTTAGGTTGTTTCCACCTCTTCACTATTGTGAATAATGCTGCAATGAACATGGAAGTGCAGATATGTCTTCAAAATCTGATTTTAATTATTTTGGATATATACCGAGAAGTGGATCATATGATAGTTCTAGTTTTAAATTTTTGAGGCATTTTCATACTGCTTTCAATAGTGTCTACACCATTTGGCATTCGTACCAATAATATACAAGGATTCCAATTTCTCCATATCCTCACGAACACTTGTTATCTTCCATTATTTTGGTTTTTGATAAAAGCCATCCTAACAGGTGTGAGGTGATATCTCATTGTGATTTTCATTTGTATTTCCCTGATGCTTAGTGATATTGAGCATTTTTTGTATATCTGGTGGCCATTTGTATGTCTTCTTTGAAGAAATGTCTACTCAAGTCCTTTGCCCATTAAGCAAATGCCAGCACTGACTAAAGGATGAGAGACAAAAAGCAGGACAGCAAACTGGAGATAATGAAAAAAAATCCTGAGGCAAAAATTAAGGAATAATGGCATGCTCATGAAATGATATTAAAAACATAAATCTGAATACCACAAAGAAGGGTTGAATGTGTGAATAATGGAAGAGGGGAAAAGATGAGGAGGAAAGGAAAGAAATCAAGGAAGGCAAAAGGAGAAAGAAGAGAGAGGAGAAGGAATAGAAGGAGAAAAAGTAAGAAACAAAATAAGCTGGAAAATGGGACTTAGGAGAGAGGGATAGAGACAAAAACAGAGACAGAGAGATACAGAAAGAGAGCAGAATGTCTGCAGCTTATGAAAGAAGAGAAAGATTCCCCAAGATTCAAAATGGAAGAAGCCAATTAACTATGTCCCTAATTTATTTCCTCACTTTGATTAAGACAAAAAAAAAATTTTCCTTGTTGAAAAGACAACCCTCAGAATGGGAGAAAATATTTGCAAATGAAACAACAGACAAAGGATTAATCTCCAAAATATACAAACAGCTCATGGAGTTCAATATCAAAAAAACAAACCATCCAATTAAAAATTGGGGTGAAGATCTAAATAGGCATTTCTCCAGAGAAGACAAACAGATGGCCAAGAGGCACATAAAAGATGCTCAAAATCACTAACTATTAGAGAAATGTAAATCAAAACTACAATGAGGTATCACCTCACGCCGGTCAGAATGGCCATTATCAAAAAAATCTAGAAACAGGGCTTCCCTGGTGGCGCAGTGGTTGAGAGTCCGCCTGCCAATGCAGGGGACACGGGTTCGTGCCCCGGTCCAGGAAGATCCCACATGCCACGGAGCAGCTGGGTCCGTGGGCCATGGCCGCTGAGCCTGCACGTCCAGAGCCTGTGCTCCGCAACGGGAGAGCCCACAACAGTGAGAGGCCCACATAGCGCAAAAAAAAAAAATCTAGAAACAATAAATGCTGGAAAGGATGTAGTGAAAAGGGAACCCTCCTGCACTGTTGGTGGGAATGTAAATTGATACAGTCACTATGGAAAACAGTATGGAGGCTCCTTAAAAAACTAAAAATAGAACTACCATATGACCCAGCAATCCCACTACTGGGCATATACTCTGAAAAAAACATAATTCAAGAAGAGACATATACCACAATGTTCATTGCAGCACTATTTACAATAGCCAGGACATGGAAGCAACCTAAATGTCCACTGACAGATGAATGGATAAAGAAGATGTGGCACATATGTACAATGGAATATTACTCAGCCATAAAAAGAAATGAAATTGAGTTATTTGTAGTGAGGTGGATGGACCTAGAGTCTGTCATACAGAGTGAAGTAAGTCAGAAAGAGAAAAACAAATACCATACGCTAATGCATATATATGGAATCTAAAAAAAAAAAAAATGGTACTGATGAACCTAGTTGCAGGGTAGGAATAAAGATGTAGACATAGAGAATGGACTTGAGGACACGGGATGGGAGGGAGAAGTGGAGTGAAATGAGTGTAGCATAGACATATATACACTACCGAATGTAAAATAGTTAGCTAGTGGGAAGCAGCAGCATAGCACAGGGAGATCGGCTCAGTGCTTTGTGATGACCTAGAGGGGTGGGCTAGGGAGGGTGGGAGGGAGGCTCAAGAGGGAGGGGATATGAGGACATATGTATACATATGGCTGATTCACTTTGGTGTACAACAGAAACTAACACAGTATTGTGAAGCAATTATATTCCAGTAATGATCTATTTTAAAAAAATGGTTTGGTATTATCTGGTACAGTAATTCTTTACGTATCTTGCAACACAGTATTCTAGTCCTTGGATCCAGAGATACTCAGTACATGGCTAAATCATGAAGCATTCACAGGAATGTATATAACACAATTGTTAACAATAGTCAAAAACTGGAAACAGTCCAAATGTCTCTTAACAGTAGAACTGTCTTATAAATTATGGTATTTTCCTGCAATAGAATAATCTGGTTTGACATGGATAAATCTCAATAGCGTAACTTATAGTGAAAGAAGAAAGTCAAAGAATTATACATGTAGTATGGCCCTTTATGTAATTTCCAAATTATTTTACGTAGTTTAGAGATACTTACATAGATAATGAACTATAAGGAAAAGCAAGAGAATAATTATCACATAGTTCAGAATAGTGATTACCTCTGGAGGGAGAGAAAGCCTATGATCAGGAAGGGAAACAAAGGGAGTTTTTTAAGGGACAGGCCTCATTCTCTTTCTTATTGTGGTGGTTACAGTAGGAATACTTCATTTCAAATTATTCTTTAAGAGACTTATACTTTCATAATTTCGGTTGTATGGCATTTTTCACAATAAAAATAAAAGATTTTTAATATAATCAAAGTATTTCTCTCTACACATATCAACATATATAATCAAATTTAAAAGTACTTAAATCTGGGCTTCCCTGGTGGCGCAGTGGTTGAGAGTCCGCCTGCCGACGCAGGGGACACGGGTTTGTGCCCCGGTCTGGGAGGATCCCACATGCCGCGGAGCGGCTGGGCCCGTGAGCCATGGCCGCTGAGTCTGCGCGTTCGGAGCCTGTGCTCCGCAACGGGAGAGGCCACAACAGTGAGAGGCCCGCATACCATAAAAAAAAAAAAAAGTACTTAAATCTAAAAAGTGTAAATATAAATATTCTGTGGAAAAACCATAAAAGTATGCTGAAATACATTACAGCTGGCATGAATAAATGGAAATTTCTATTCCTGTAGAATAGAGGACTCAATTTTGTAAAGATGTCAAGTTGATCTATAATTTAACCAATTTCACACAAAAGCATTTTATTGTGCAATTGTGAAGCTGATTTTAAAATTCACAATTAACTGTAAAATTGCAATAATAGCCAAAACATATTTTTAAAGGAGAAAATAATAAGAAGCTGTACTACTAGATATCAAAATTTATTATGGAATCAAATAGAGAGTGCAGAAATAGATCCATACATAGCTGGACACCTGATTTATTCCATTGTAGATTAATGGAGAAAAGATTGACTTTTCATTAAAAGAGTGAGGATATTTACTATCCTTAAGAGAAAAAAAGGATTTCCTTATATCACACCAAGTTCAAAAACCAGGCCCAAGTGAATTAAAGAATTAAATGTGGAAAACAAAAATACAAAACTTTTAGAAGACAATATATAACAATATCTTTATGATCTTAAAATCATAATACTTGAACAAATTTAAAGTATAATGAGAGCAGAGAAGATTTTTACTGGGTTAAAAATTACTGTTGTCAATTAAAAATTATAGAAAGACAGTGAAAGGACAAAACAGCAACTTGGAGAAAATACTTGCCATATATACTATCGAAGTAAATATTTGTAACTAGAATATATGAAATTTTTTTTAATAAATAAGAGAAAAGCAAACAACCTAAAAGAAAAATGAAGACATAACATGAAAAATATTGGTAGAAATGACAATACAAATTACATAAATATAAAGATAATTGTTCAACCACATTAATCATCCTAAAAATGCAAATTATATTTTTACCAATTTGATGGCATATCACAACCATCAGATTGGCAAAAAAAAAAAAAAAAAAGAAAGAAAGAAATGAAAGATATTTATTAACAAAATAAAAAAGGGGCACCAAGCATGGAATGGAATGGTGAGTTCTCTGCTAGGGAGGTAGTAAAATGTACAGCAAAGACTTTACAGACAAGGTTGATCGAACTCAGTGTTGAAATTGTTTTACAGAAGGATAGTACAAAAGGGTTTTCCATATGGAAAGACCAGCGTTATTAGCATAAAAAAAGAAAAATCAGAAGATGAAAGCAGAGCTTTTGTGTGCTAATATTATGATGGAGTTTAGCCTGTGTCTAATATGATCTGATTTTAATTTCCAAAAAACTCAATCTGGCAGCAGAGAATTTGTTAAGAGAAATACAAAACCCAAAGAAGAGAGACTACTTTTGAAACTATTCTAGTAATTCACGTACAATATGATAGATGCTTTAATTATCAGTAGCTCTAGGGATATAAAAGAAAGGCTAGGTATGATAGATGATACAGAAGCTGAATCTATAAAACTTGATGATTGAATGGGGGTAAAGAGTGAAGGATATGGAGGTGTCTATAATGAATATAAGAAATAGAAAATTATTGATTGTTTTTAACTAAAGAGTAAAAGGACTAGATTTGTATTTTTAAAATATCATCCTGAAGACTGTATTTGGGAAAGTGGGGAGATTGGAGGTAAGGAAACAGTTTAAGAAATAAATGCAATGTTTCAGATAAAACTTGTTGGGAAACCAAAGTACTATAAATGAATAAAAGCAACATATTATGAACATTTTGCTAAGACTCACCAATCCTCCTAAATTGTTCAGCAGATCAGGTAATTCACATAGAAATAAATGGCAGAGTCAGACATAGCCTAGGAATATATCTCTAGTAACTTTGAATAGTTGGAGAAGAATCTGAAATTTTCAGGCATGTGTATGCTTTATATATCAGTTTTCCCACTTGAAACTAATTACTTTGCCAGGAAAGATACATTAAAAAAGCAGAATTCCTTATTTTGGACCATGATTGGCTACTTCAGAAAAATTTCAAAGTTAACAAAGATTATCTCTTAATGTTTAGGAAAAATGTGTTTGACAAGAACACTTTATTTATTTAGTAAATGTGTATTGCTCCCCTATTTTCCATATATAGATACTTAACATATGAAACATATGTTATATACATATACATATATATGGATATAGATCCATATATGTAATATATATAATTGTATACAATGTATACAATTGTATAATAAATGGATAATAATTGTATACAATGTATAATATGCAATATATGTAATATACATATATTACCCTTATGTATATATATATTACTCAGGCCATGTGCCACAAATTATATAAGACAGCATAATTAAATGTATTCATTGTCATAATTATGTAATAGGATTGCAGTAGAAACACAAAGAAAGGCATACAAAAATCTGTGTGTGACAATCACATAGGTTCAATAGAGAAGGTAATGTCTAAGTGGAGACCTAGTTGATGAATAGGAGGCTGATGTGTAAATAAGTTAGTGATAGACACATGTTGGAAAAAACAGCAGAGGCAAGAGTCCACATTTTACTAGTTCAAACTGCCAAAATGGATAGCATAGGGGATGGAAGGAGAAAGGAGCACAAGCTGTGGCTAAACAAGATTTTGGGATTTTTATATTGTGAGAGTGGGAAGATTCGGAGCTTTGAACTGAGGCTTATCTCCTCATTTCTGGTTTAGAAAAAGGATCAGTAACAGTATGAGGCAAATTGGAGCATTAGGATTAATGCTGAATAAAAAGAACATGATCTCTGCCCTCATAGCGCAAGAGAAGGATCTGATCTGAAACCAAAAATTCATTCATTAAATGTTAATATGGAACATCCAAGTGAAAACCACCTTTAGGCTCAGACGAAAGAGTCCCACTCTGGGCTTCACATATCAGGAACACACAAAAAATAAATGTGTTAAAGCACACTTCCATCTCTTGGGATCTGTTGCTCAGCACTGACAACACAAACTGTACCCCTAAATTTTTGTTCTCGTTACTAACTTGACTTATGCTCCAGGGAAATGGTTTTCTGCATCTCTTAGTTTATACCAATTATACAAAAGGTGAATGTGTCCAAATATCATACAAGTTTGTGGATTAGAGCTTAACCAGCTCCAAATAACAGCTAAAGGGGCAGCAAATGTTTTCACCAGCTCTTACTTTTTGCTTTCTGCCATGAAAACAGCAACTGCCAAAGGGCTTCTCCTTCAGAATGGGTCCCAGAATAAGACACAGGGAGAAGAGCCAAAACAGCAAACCACCAGTAGCTGACTTGTAAAAATAAGTGTTTATTTTTATAATCTACTGAGATTTGGGGGTAATTTTTTACTGCAGCAAAGCTGACTAATAAAATTAGAAAGGAATGAAGGCAAAGAGGGAATGACAGAGAAAGAAATAAAGACAGTGAGTACCCTTTAAAGAATCCTGAGGGTGAAAAGAAACTGTCAACTTTAAGGAAATTTGGGAGAGAAGAAAATTATTGTTTTGAGAGAGTAGAGAACTGAGTATGTTAAAATACTAATCTAATGTGAAAGTCCTGTTAAGGAGAGCATATTGAACACACAGAAGGAATAATCCAGAGAATGAGGTCCCTAAAAAATTGAGATGAGATGGAGTTCAGAGTAGAGATGGAAGAGTTCTCTTTCAGTGTAAAGGAACACATTTTTCTTTATAATTGATGGTCAAGAGGAAACATTGGGTACAGGTGCAGGTAAGTAAATAAGTGGGTTAAAAATTAAAACTCACTGTTTACCTTAACTATCACACTACTACCACACTCACAACACTACCACACTCACAACACCAGACCTACAGGTTTTCCATACCAAGAAATTCTGACACTATCTGCCTAGAGTTAGTGCAGACCATACAGGTTAAAGGTTCAGTCCCACAAGCCTGCCCCCATCTCTAGACATCCACCACAATTAGTAGGTCCCAGGTTACCCAAAACTTCTATCCAACTTGGCTACAAATCAGAGGTTGCTAAGACCCTCTCCTTGAATTCAATCATTTGCTAGAACATGTCACAGAACTCAAGAAAACACGTGCTAATTGATTACATGATAAAGGATACAAATGAACATCCAGATGAAGACATACATGGGATGAGGTCTGGAAAGGTCCTAGGTAAAGAAGCTTCTGTGGAGTTAGGGTGTGCCACCCTCCCAACACATAGATGTGCTCACCAACCTGGAAACTCTCCAAACCCCACACTTCTGGGATGTTTATGGAGGTTTCATCACAGGCATGATCAATCATGAACACAATCTTCAGCCCCTCTTCCCTTCCCAGAGGATGCAGAGTGGGGCTAAAAGTTCTAATCATGGTTTGTTCTTTCTGGTGATTAGCCCCCATCCTGAAGCTACCTAGGAGCCCATAAAGAGTCACGTCTTTAGAACAAAAGATATTCCTATACCCCCAGGAAATTTCAAGGGATTTAGGAGCTTTGTGTCAGCAACCAGGGTCAAAGACCAAATATTAGAACAAAAGATATTCTTAGTGCTCTCATCACTTAGGAAATTACAAGGATTTTAGGAGCTCTGTGCCAGGAACTTGGAAGCAGAGATTAACACATATTTTTTCTATCATTTCACAGCAGGGAAACAGGAGTTGAGGGATTTTTTTTCAGTGAAGAGATGAGGATAGCTGAGGCTGTGAAAAGGCAAGATGGGAAGAGATCCCAGTTTGAGGAAAGTTGAGAAGTACTAAGATAGTAAAAAAAAAAAAAATAGAGATGTGCTTAGATAATACATAGAAAACTTTCGGGACACATTGAGAGACCAAATGAATTTGGAGACAATGATTTAAAAATCTGCCACACTTCTGAGGAGTGTTTAGATGTCTAAGAACTGCCCAGAAAAACTAAAATCCATCTAGGGTTGGTGTTTTCTAAGCTAGTGCAATGGAATCATGATACAAGATCTCAGAGGATATCAGTGAGAAAACTATTAAAGTGATGAAAATGGTATTTAAAACTGAGGGAGAAAGTGAGGAATAAAGATGCTAATAATAGATAAAAAGAAAATATAACAAGGAATGGGCATCCTCTGAGTTCAGTGAAGAATGTAGTTGAAGTAATTAAACAAAAGTGGGTTATAAGAAATTGTGGCTATAGGACATTTAAATAGACAAAAATAGCTTAATTTAAAGAACTGAGCTCCTACTGAGATTTCCAACTTTTATGTAGGGTAGTATATGAGATCCATTCAGAAGCTCCCCCTCTATGTCACTCCAGGCAGCTCCTTACTCAGCTATTGTGTAAAATCAACTAAGCTCATGTCAATTTTAAAAACTTACTAAAAAAGAATTCCAAACCAACTAGAGTGCTTTTAAAACTATTACTATTGATTTTCATTTCTTCCAAACACAGTATAAGTTTTCCTGATGAGAAATAGATTAGCTTGTTTCAATTCTAACTGTGATGAAAAAGTGAATAACAGACCAGAAACAAAATAAAAAGCAACTTAGTATGTTTGCTGTAACTGATTTTATCACACATATTTTTCTTGGCACACTGCCAAGATTAAAAGCAAACATGCTGACATCCTCATATTATTTTTGGATCACAGGCATGGAATCTCTATAGGTGATAATCACAGAGAACCCACTTTTCCATTCTTCTTAACCTCAAAAATCTAGAA
Source organism: Tursiops truncatus (assembly GCF_011762595.2). Classification (NCBI taxonomy): domain Eukaryota; kingdom Metazoa; phylum Chordata; class Mammalia; order Artiodactyla; family Delphinidae; genus Tursiops; species Tursiops truncatus. The sequence goes on along the minus strand of NC_047035.1, from coordinate 55,509,366 downwards.
GAAGTCATTGAAACTTAGGACTGTGCTATATTGGGCTCATTTTGAGAAAGTCATTTTATAGCCCATTTGCCAAGAAGAGAAATTTTGAGGTTCAAAGTAACCTTCTATCATCTTCCATTCTTTTGAAATAATATGAGTTTTCCACCTCCATGAACATAATGTTTCCCCAATTTCAGTCTAAAATTGTTCAATCTGTGGTGAAGCTCTTTTGAAAGGGCAAGGGGAAGAGGTTAAAAAAAGACCTAAGGAACCACAGAAATCTATTTAAACCCAGTCCTAATATCCATCTTTAGTCTTGGAGGTCTCGGCATGACTCTTTTCTATTACCATGGGTCTTAAAATACACAAGGATAAAAACAAATGGAGTCCATATTTTAAAATCTGGAAAATATCCTGATATATTGAAAGGTTAACTATTTTTTATTAATTGGTATGCAAAGTGTATTACTAAAAAGAATTCATCTAATGAGCTCATTTCAGCTATAACCTTGTCTACCATTAGCTCTTTCGTTAAAACCACTTGGAAATAGGACCCATCTTTCTCATTTTGGTTTCTCATCTTAAGGCAGTGATGAGTAGGCAAAGCAAGTTTTCGAGGTCCATAAAATGATTCTTTCTATAAAAATAAGGAAATTAATCTTTTATCTAATAGTTTCAGGATGTCATCAGTCTGAAGGTTTACATAATCTCCTGATCCCTGGAGTCACATGCTCACTAAAAGATACGTACATACGTACATAAAAATGTAGGTAGATTTTGGAATTTTAAAGCCCTCTTCAACTCTCAAACACCTCTCATCTTAGACTTATGTATGTGTTCTATGTTTCTTTGTTTTCACCTCGCTCTATTGTTGGTCTTGATTCCTTTGATGACATCCTGTTTCTACAACTCTTTGTCACATAATAAACACTATTTTCTTCTTTTGTTTCCAAAAAAAACCCACTAAGCAAAGAATGTTTTCCATATGAGACTTTCACTACCAAGAAATTTATCAACTGACATATCCTACCAGGCTAATATTACCTCCTTGCTAGGTCTTATATTTTCCTCTTTCTTCCATCCCTACATTTCTCATCATCATCATATCCCTCTAGGGAGAAACTCAAATTCTTCTTTCTTGATTATGCAAAACAATTGTGGTCAACCTTTGATTTACCCTCTTTTATCTGGACTAGGAGCTGTGGTTGAGGTGGGGAAAAAATCCATCAAAGTGCTTCTTTTTTTTAAAACTTTTTCTTATTGAAGTATAGTTAATTTACAATGTTGTGTAAGTATCAGGTGTACAGCAAAGTGATTCAGTTACACACACACATATATATACATGTATATATATATGTATGTATATATATATATATATATATATAATATACACATATATATGTGTATATATATAAATATATACACATTCAGATTCTTTTCCATTACAGGTTATTACAAGATAGTGAATATAGTTCTCTGTGCTGTAGAGTAGGTCCTTGCTTTTTAACTAGTTTATATATAGTAGTGTGTATATGTTAATCCCAAACTCCTAATTTATCTCTCCATCCCCCACCTCCTCACTATCCTCTTTGGTATCCATAAGTTTTGCTATGTCTGTGGGTCTGTATTATAAATAAGTTCATTTGAATCATTTTTTTTTTTTTTAGATTTCACATGTAATTGATGTCACATGATATTTGTCTTTCTCTATTTGACTTACTTCACTTAAGGTGATAATCTCTAGGTCCATCCATATTGCTGCAAATGGTATTATTTCATTTTTTTTTGACTGAGTAATATTCAATTGTATATATATATACCACATCTTCTGTATCCATTCATCTGTTGATGGACAATTAAGTTGCTTCCATGTCTTGGCTATTGTAAATAATGCTGTTATGAACATTGGGGTGCATGTCTCTTTTTCAATTATTTTATTGAAAAATAAAATATTTTTCCTTTTATTTCTTTTTCTTCTCTGATTGCTGTGACTAGGACTTCCAAAACTATGTTGAATAAAATTGACAAGAGTGGGCATCCGTGTTTTGTTCCTGATCTTAGAAGAAATGCCTTCAGCTTTTCACCATTGAGTTGGCTGTGGATTTGTCATCTATAGCCTTTTGTATGTTGAGGTATGTTCCCCCTATGCCCACTTTCTGGAGAGTTTTTATCGTAGATCGTTGTTGAATTTTATCAAAAGATTTTTCTGCATCTATTGAGGTGATCATATGGGTTTTATTCTTCAGTTTGTTAATGTGGTGTATCACATTGATTGATTTACAGATATTGAAAAATACTTGCATTCCTGGAATAAATCCCACTTGATCATGGTGTAAGATCCTTTTAATGTATTGCTGGAGTCAGTCTGCTAGTATTGTGTTGAGGATTTTTGCATCTATGTTCATCAGTGATATTGGTCTGTAATTTTCCTTTTTTGTCATATCTTTGTCTGGTTTTGGTATCAGTGTGATGGTGGCCGCTTTCTTAAACAAAAGAATCATCCAACCACAATGATTATTTTAACATTCATCTAGAAGGCATCCATATTTTGTTTGCCATGGCCATTTATTTATACTATTATCTAAGCATTGAAAGTTGGCAGTCTGATAGGGAAGGCCAGCTGTGTATAAATTTTTGGCAGAGAAAGTAGATGACTGCTGCTACATTGTGACAAAACTGCCTAAAGCTAATTTCAAATACTAAGTATACATAATTATTTGTGGTAAGAGGTCCACTGAGTAAAAGCAGAATGTTTATAAATGCATCCTAGGTCAACAAGTATCCAAAACATCTGGATTAAAAGCAAAAAGGAGTATATCATATGGCGAGCAACTGAAATTTTTCCAACCGCCTCAGAATGGTTTCTCTGGGTTAACTTCAATAATTTTCTTTCAATCTGGTCCACTTTGTCCTAGCCCACCCACATAGTTCAAACCAAATAAGCACTTCTTAACAGCAGGCACTTGAAAGGAAAATAAGCCTATTTAGAGAGCACATGAACAAAAGGGGAAAGTAGAAGTAATGTTAAGTATCAAAAACTTCCCAATATTTCATGCCTCCCCCTGACTGGAAGATTTACACAGGTCTCCCACTCAGAATCAATGCACTTACATGTTTTCCATGGCTCCTCTGGACATACTATAGCTTCATGCATCCCTCTTTTGCTGTCTCAATTAAAACTAAAGTGTGAATACCAGGCAAGATGAATGTAATTTTATCTCTAGCAGCACTAGTCCATGCTCTGGGCTTTGGACTTTTATAGTCTCTCCTCTCTTCCTAATGCTCCCCCTTTTGAATGTGGGGGCATATTTCTCGTTTGTTTTTGCTCTCAAAACTCGGTCAGAAGGAGAAGGATTTGGATATTACTGACTCAACTTCTTTGTCTATCATATTGACTGTCTGACCTATAACATGATACAACTTAAGCTTCTTTTTTTTTCCTTAGGGTAGAAAACCATATCCAAAAGAAGAGTCAAATAGAGGATCCCAAGTTTAAGTACTTATAAATATAACTTCAATATATGTCTGATATATATATATATATATATATATATATATATATCAATAACCATACGTTTTCCAGTATTCAGGTTTCTTTGTACTCAGAACCACCACATTACTTAAAACACAAATGTTTAATGTCACATAAGCAGAAATCTCTAAGCAATGCCTTAATGACCACTCTCTTCTAGTAATCTTGAAACTATGTTATAACAGCAATAGTGTGTATATAGCCTTTTTTTTTTTTTACCATGTCAGAATTTTGTTTCTCCAGGAACTAAAAATAGTACAGCATACTTGCTTTTTTTAGTGCTATTTTCCTTATAATATTAAGTATAGCTCTGCCCAAAAGTCAAAGGGTTGAAGGAAATAAGAGCTACCAATACTGAAAAGACAAAGAACCACTAAATCTTAAAAATGCATTTTGATTGGATATTATTGAGTTCTACATGTACTGCCACTCCAACTTTGAGCCTGCTTAGCAAAGAACTAGTGTCAGCAACAGTGCTAAGATATCAGCATCATTCACACACATACTCTCTAATAAGCCAGATTCGAACCAGCCCTACATATTTTACATTATGACAAGAACATTAATTTAAGATGAGGCAGCTTAGCATAATAGAACTTACACAGTAAAACACTTAAGCTTTTGACCCCTTGATTACAATAAGCCTCCAGATTCTCATACGTAAAACAGTGATAAAAGGAGTATAAATCTCAGGAGTTTTCTGAGGATTATATGAGATATTGCAAGTAAAGCACTGAATAAAGTAAAGGAGCAAAAATACATAAAGGTTAGCTATGAATATTATTATTTCTTTTTGCCTTTTTGTTAAATTGGCACTGGGTGGTAAACAGTGTATAATGATACATAAAAGCAAGTGAAATTTTTATATTTGTAAGAACATTTAACATTTTCTCATTAGTATTATTCTAAGGTCAATGACATACAGGAATCAGTGATATTTTCAGTCTATTACATTTCCCCTTTTGGTATCTCTTCATGTAAAATCCTATATTCCTACACACACACAAAAAACTGTGCCCCCATGTTTGGTAAACTCTGTTCTGACATGAGAGTATTCTTCCTGGTATTTCATAAGGCCATTAATTCATTGCACTAACTATTCACAGTGAATTTAAAAAATAAAATAAACTTTGGATACCTGGGTGAGCAAAAATCTGTGTGGAAATTGGAGGTTCTATGAGAATAATAAATAAGTCCAGCACTAAAAAGAGACGTATGCTTTTCTTGTAAATGTCAACATATTCATGATTAATTCTCATAGGCATACTTAAAAAAAATAATAATGGAAAAAGTAAAAGCATTCACAACCACCCAGTCCCAAAGTTACAGATAATATCAGCATGCTGGAAGAGTAAGATAAACACCAACATGATGTGAATGCATGATAAATAACTCTTCTGTGAAGGAGAAAACATAAATATTGATTAACTTCAAAAATTAAAATTACAATCACAGAAGAAATAACATGAATAACTAATAAAGATATGAAGAAATGCTTAAACTCATTTTTAAAAAAGAAAACCAAATTAAAACAATGTGATATAACTTCATACCCATAATATTAACAAGTATTAAAATGCTAGGTAGCATAAATTGTTGGATAGATCATGGGAATATGGGAATGTTCATGTTGTACAGATGGTAATTTAGAATGTGCAAATATTATGGAGAGCAATCTGACAGTACTCAGTCAGATTACATATATAAATACTCTAAGAAGTAGCATTCCTTTTCCTGAGCATATATCCTAGAGAAATTGCCCCCAGGTCCAAAAGGGAAGACTACTACAGCATTGCTTATCATGGTGGGAAACTGGAGCCAATTTGGAGGACAATTCCTGGGGAATGGACATAAAAACATGGTGGATGCAAACCATGGAATACTGGAAGGCTATAAGAAGCAATAGGCTAAATGTAAATGGAATTTAAATAGTTCCAAGAAGCATGGTTGTGTAAAAATTATAAGATAAAAATGAGACCTATAACATAACAGCTTATAAAATAAAAATACATACCTATAAAAATAGCATGTATTTTTCAAGAATACACATATAATAAAAGGATAGAAAATAAATATATTAGAATGATTACCTTTTTAGGCTAGTGGTAGAGTAGACAACATGATAAGAGATAAAGATATGAGACTTCATAAATATGTTTAAAAAACTGGGGGGCTGTTTTACATTTCTATTGCTACATAAAATATTACCACAAACTTAGCAATTTAAAATAATTCAAATTCATTACTTCACAGTTCCTGTATGTCAGAAGTACAGACAGGGCTCAAGTGGATTATCTGCTCCAGGTCTCATAAGACTGAAACCTAAGTGACAGCTGGAGCAAGGGTCTCATCTGAGGCTCAGAACCCTCTTCCAAACTAATGTGGTTATTGGCAGGAGTCATTTCCCTGCAGTTGTAGAAGTCATAAACTGTACCTTCAAGACCATCAGAATAGCATCTCTCTGATGCTTCGACTTCTTTTAAAGGGCTCATCTGATTAAATCAGGCCCACACAGAACAATCTCCTCTTTGATTAATTCAAAGTTAACTGATTAGTAACTTAATCACAGGAGTATTAGCCCATCATATTCACTGGTCCTGTCCATGTTCAAGAGAATTTGATAAAACAGGGCATGTACATTCAAATTTTATAGTATAAAATTTTATAAATTTTCAAATAAATATTTTATCAGCAATATCAAGCAGACAAAAATGAGTAAAGATATAGAATACTAAAACATTATCATTAATAACTTTGACTTAATGAACACACATAGAACTTTGCATCCAAAAATTGTATTATAAGAAAAAAAGGATTTTTAAAGATGTACAATACAAATTAGACACAAAAGGAAAACATGGAAACTTGCATAGCTCTATTGATATCAGAAGAAATAGATTATATTACATACTTACTAATACCACTTTGGTTAAATCTAACTTAAATATTAGTACCATAAGAAAGTAAAAGAAACAAATAATATGGTTTTGAAAAGTACTTTAAGAAACTGTCATTATTATGTATATGTCTGCATAACTGTTGAGAGAAATGATTAGAATTAATAAGATTGAATTTATTTTAATATTATTTTTAAAAAGTTAGTTTGTTACAAAGTAAAAGTTATTTTTTTATATATAGTAACAACAGGCAGGTAGGTAGAAAAGAAACAGGAGTCGAGGGAGAGGTTTCAGAAGCAGTTATGATTGGATTCTGAGCCAGCAGCTTATATTGTTTACTAATGCCTTGTGTTTATTAATATCTACTTAGCCTCAGCCTTATACATATTATTTCCATTTCACAATCTAATTCTATTGTGCCCCTCCAATTACATATTTCATTAAATCACATAATAACCAGTTCAGGCAGTCCAGGCTTAGAGTACCACGGTCAGCTGTTGAGTTGTCTTCCATGGCCCATGGAGAATACTTGTCAGTGAAGAAGGGCATGGCCTTTCTCTAAAAACCTTAGAGGTTGTATTGTGCTTTCTCTAAGTCACTTGACAGATACATCTCTGTCTGCCATAGATCCTCCCAATACTAGGTCCTAGACCCAAATAGCAGGGGACTTGTGCTACAGGTGATCTTGCTCTATTCTCACTTTAGGCTAGGAGCTGTATGGTAGATCTAGAACTTGGGTCAGTGCAGCTCACCACGAGTTGTTATATGTTGTCCCAGATCTTATGAGACCACTACTGTGTCTCTGGCTTTATAGCAGGCAAGGTAAAGTGCAATAATTTTTTCTCACTTTAGAAGGGATGTCTTAACATGACCCAAATAAATGAACATTAGAAATTTCACCCATGTGACAGGCCCCTGAGCTTTAATAAGATATAAAATCTAGGGGCTTCCCTGGTGGCGCAGTGGTTGAGAATCTGCCTGCCAATGCAGGGGACACGGGTTTGAGCCCTGGTCTGGGAAGATCCCACATGCCGCGGAGCAACTAGGCCCGTGAGGCACAACTACTGAGCCTGCGCGTCTGGAGCCCATGCTCAGCAACAACAGAGGCCGCGATAGTGAGAGGCCCGCGCACCGCGATGAAGAGTGGCCCCCGCTTGCCGCAAATAGAGAAAGCCCTCGCACAGAAACGAAGACCCAACACAGCCAAAAATAAATAAATTTTTAAAAAATTTTTTAAAAAAAGATATAAAATCTACCCTCTAGAATTCATGTTTCTTATTAAGGCAAATAGGGTCCTTAGTTCTTTAAACTCACCAGGTCTGTGGTGGGATAAAGACAACTACAAATGCTTTGACATTCCTCGATATGTAAAATTGAATTCCCTTCCCCTTGAATCTGGCTGGCCTTAGTGACTGACTGGCAATAGACGTAATGCCACAGGACTTGCAGGGCTAAGTCAAAAGTCTTGGAGACTCACCGCCTTGAACCTTTGAAATGTTCATTCTTTGTCACTGCCTCTTGGACACTCCCTCTCAAAACCCAGTAGCCATGCTGTAAGAAGTCCAGGTCACATGAAAAAGGCATGTGAGGTGTTTGGTCTATAGCTCCAGCTGAGTTCCCAGCTGATAGCCAATATCAAGGCCAGCCATGTGAATGAACCATCTTGGATGTCCAGCCTAGACAGGCTTTCAAATGACTAAATCCCCAACCAAAATATGAATGCAACCATCATGTGTTCTAGCCCTTCCCAAATTCCTTCTCTCCAAAGCTGTGAAAAAAATTAAAATGATTGTTTTAAGCTGCTACGTAATGGGTAATTTGTTATGCAGTAAGAGGATAACCAAAGAAAGGTCTAATTAGCATAACATCATCAGATATTCTCTGGGATGTCATCACTATCAAGTTATTCCCAGATTATATTATGATAGAAAGCAACAGAGTTGATGGGGCCCTGAGTCAAGAAATATATACTTTTGTCACTGTCATATGAGAGTAAAATGATTTTGATTTTCTTTAACGATATAGATGGATGAATAAGTATTTGCTAGAGAAACAGTTTCATATAAGGTACTAGTGGCTATGCTTGTTTATGCCAGTAAAGATACAACAGCTGGAAATGGAGAAGAAACCAGCAAAGATTTAGAAAAAGAAAGGGTAAAACAAAATCAAGTGAAAAGGCCCTAAGCCAAGTGACAGAGTGTTTCATGAAACACTTACCTCTGGTGGGGAGTAATGAGATTACAGAATGAGGAGGAGTAGCTTTAATGATATTGGTGATGTTTGGTTTCATAACCTGAATAGTTTACAGTAGTAATCACTTTATTATTTGTTTTAGTATATAGTATTACTTTCATATGTAATAAATACCTCACAATAAAAAACGAAAATAAGTTAAAAATTCATTGCCAAGAAAAAACATTGTGGCATGGGAGAAAAGGGAAACAATTCTTTTGACAGGTTTCTATAGAAAATAATCCACCATGGAAGGCAATTATACTGTGAAATGAAGGAAAGAGAGACATACATTAACAGTTAAACTTGTCTCCAGCTCTAGAAGCTATGTAACAGATATGCTACCCCAAATTTATTACTTGTACTTAACCCAAGACAAATTAGTAATTTGTGAAGTGTGCATTTGGCAAAAAGTTAAATATTCTGTTAGAAAAGCGTGATATGTTAAGCCTTACATAAATAACCAAATTTTCCAAAAATTTTTTTTATGAAACTTGCTAAAAATGTACAACAAAAACTGCAACGTTAATAGAAGAACAACAATCAAAATGAAGCCCTTTGGGTTTATTCATTTATTTTATAAATACACTAGAGGAAAAAACATAATTTCCTCTTAAAAATATAAAACTCATTTTGAAAACCTTTCCCCCTTAAGGAATAATAGTTCATTAGGACCACAACATTTCCAAAGTTGTGTTTCCCTTTGTTTTAACATTAAAAACTCCGTTTAAAAAAATCTTGTGCTTTAAAAACTGCTTTCCCAATGAGGGAATAGAGTAAACTTTCAGACAGAATTTCTGTGGCTGAATCCATTTTAAACAATGACAGGAAGCAGTTCTTTTTCCTGACCCATAATTGGAGAAGGGTCATGGCAAGGAGTACGGAAGGGAGCACCTAAAGTAGACACCGCGTGGCAAGCAGCTCAGCAATAAGATTTACTCTTTTATTACCAAAGATAAACAGCAAAATAGCAGCAGCAGCAGCATCTCTCTCTCTGTCTCTCTGTCTCTGTCTCTCTTTCTCTCTCACACACACAAACACACACACTTCTTTCAACTGCAGCTTCTTGCAACTCTCTTGAAGAATATGATGTAATTGTCTTAGCAGTGGTTAAATAATTGACCTCCACTAATGTTGGAGATTATTTTCTCAAGTCCTATTTGAATGTGTGTCAAGGGAATCATTTCAGAAGAAAGCAAGTAGGTTTCCTGCAGTTCCTGAAGGATGTACTGCTAGCCTCCAGACACATGCAGGAGGTAGAATTAGACCCACTCTTTGGGATAATTTTCTATATTAAAACTGCTAGGGTGGAAGAGAGACATTCACTAATCCCTAAAGATATCATTTTTGGGGGTGGGGGTTAAATATTTTTTAACATCTTTATTGGAGTATAATTGCTTTACATTGTTGTGTTAGTTTCTGCTGTGTAACAAAGTGAATCAGCTATACGTATACTTATATCTCCATATCCCCTCCCTCTTGCATCTTCCTTCCACCCTCCCCATCCCACCCCTCTTAGAAATATCATCTTAAACCTGGTTTGTATATATCTGAATCTGTAAGAGCAGTTTACTGGATCCATTCAAAAACCCTATTGATTTAGTTATTTAAAATGTCAAGCTGATAATTTGACATCATTCTGGCAAAAAATATATATATATATAAAGGGTTTTTTTGTAATTTTTGAAGTCACATACACATTGACTATGAATGGTGATGACGTGATATAAATATTTTTATTGAAGCCACCCATTTTGCCCACTGACATACATGCTTACAACTGGAAAACACCATTATCTAAGTTTCTCCTATCTTCTATTTAAATGGTTCATTTCCTGTGGATATTTAAAAATATATATTATGGAGTAAAATTATTTTTATCCATAAAAAAGGAATATTTTTATCTATGCTTCCATTATGGCAAGATTATTCATATCTCCTTTTAACAATTTATTATAGTGTAGTCATCAATTTCCAACTAAAACATCATCTTCTAAATTGATTACGTTCCTTAGCATTCACATTTATTTAGAGAAATAAAACATTACCATTATCACTTTCGTCTAAGGTCTTGCCTTACATTACCAATCACTATATACAGCTATGAAGCAGCACGCACACCTATTCAGAAGCTTACAGCCTCAAAAGTTTAGTACAATTGCAGCTGAATATAAGCAAAACTTATACTCAACCAAACAAAAGTAAACGTGCAACTTGTTTTATCATTTTAAGACAAAGTATGAATACCCCAGAAGGAAATACAGATAAATGTATTAATTCAGTTCTTAATTACAATTGTATAATGAGCATTTATCTGTAACTGTCTTCTGAAATATTAATATCTGTTAGTGAATTTCAATGAGCTTGAATTTCTATAAATACACTAGGGCAGATATAATTAAATATGTAATAATCATTTGTTTAATGTCTGCCTACTAGACTATAAGAGAAATGCTTGCCTTTATTACTCCTGAGCACTCACTGGTTAGTGTTGAATGACTGAATAAATACATGATTGATTGAATTATTATATATCATAATGTCTGGTTTAAGTCAAAATTTTTTACCTACTGATAAAATAGCATTTTATATCAAACACTTATTTTTCAGAACAGAATGATAAACAACTTTAAGTCACATATTTGCTCTGACTCTGCCTCAGGTGATTCAGAATATGTTTATATAATTTTTAAGATTATCAACAAAATTTTAAAAAGATCATTTGGGGGGAAATATGAAGACCCCCCAAGACTAAACTCAATGAAGAGTCAGCCAAATTCAGTATGAAAAGTACAAGAGAAGACAGTTCAAGGCTATACTCCTTATAGTACAAGCCAGTAAAGATACTTGAAAGAAATCACTGCCCCCAAATCACACTGAGGAGTAATCAACTATTCATCTATTTGTAATATCAGCCCTGCTCTACAAACTATAAATACATGCTAGTGTAAAAGGTTTGTAAATATCCACACACAGTAAATATACGTATATATCTAAAAGAAATGGCTTTGGGTATTCAGTCTAGTCCTATTTCCTTCAACTCTCCTACATATATGTGAAAAAGACACTCTTTTCTTCATATGAGGACCATTCTCATACTCACTTAGTAAACGTACCCCTTAATAATGAGATGATCTGCACAGTCTAGCAAAAGAGTGGATTAGGAAAAACACAAGGAGGAAGTGGAGAGGGAAGGAAATATCTATTGAGCTCCTACCATATACAATGTCTTATAATGGTTACTTTTATTTAAGTAACTCTGAAAGGAAAGCAACAGGTTTCATTGAAGCTCACTATGTAAGTAAGCTACTGGTAGCTTTTTCTATTCAAGTTCTTTATACTTCGCCCTAGCTTGAAAATAGTTTCATAGGTAGCAGGACAAACCATATAATCACAGTGTTGATAAACACAAGCCCACTGGAAGGCAATGTCAGTGTTCACACAACTGGTCACCAATGCACCAAGAATCAAGACGTGACCAGGGAATATTGATGACAATCCTAGGGTGATTCCTGAGAACTAACTTAGCTTATGTACAACAACAAAAGGTGAAAACGCTAGCCAAGTTAGGGTTGATTCTAAAGATAGATAAAAAAAGACAACAAATTAAACTGTATGGCATAACAAAAAAGTATTTATAATGGCAAATCACATGTTTTCTTTTTTAACAATGAATTCAGCTGTGTTTAGCTAAACTGAATGAACATACTAACAAAATTAAAACCTTTTTGTGGTATCTTAATAACACTAAATTCATAAAAATATGTTTTGAAGTGGTTTGCTATAATTTAATAGATAACTGATACAGAAAACTGTATCCAAAAGATATAGTTATACCAATACTAAAAAGGGATTTTTTAAAATGAGGTGAAAATATGCAAAAAATAAAGAAATAATACAATAAATTTTTAATGACCTGAAGAACTTCAGTTTTTCAGATGAAAAGACATTTCCTGGGCTTCCCTGGTGGCGCAGTGGTTGAGAGTCCGCCTGCCGATGCAGGGGACACGGGTTCGTGCCCCGATCCGGGAAGACCCCACATGCCGTGGAGCGGCTGGGCCCGTGAGCCATGGTCACTGAGCCTGCGCGTCCGGAGCCTGTGCTCCACAACGGGAGAGGCCACAACAGTGAGAGGCCCGCGTATCGGAAAAAAAAAAAAAAAAAGAAAAAGAAAAGACATTTCCTGGTACCAAGCATTATTAATGAAAAGGAAGCACACTAAATATATCCCTTTTTTATTCTAATTTCAAAAATAAGGAAAAATCCTAAATTTGAGCTTCAAAGAGAAAACCTTTCAATTCAAAAATCAACGCATCCAAGCTACTATTCTCATTTGAAAGTAAATGAATGAAACTCTCAGGCACATAAGTACTTGTGGAAGTATAGAAAGTATACTCCTTACATGTACTTTCTGAAAAAAAAAAATCATAGATGTATCTAACTAAACCAAAGCTAATCAAAATATTTTATGAATAGTAAAAATATTTGATAAATATATTGTTGCATTGAATAATGACACCTTCATATTTAGAGTTGCCTTTTAAAATATGAGGTTATTACTAGGTATCTAGTGAAATAACAATCATATGCACAAGACGATAGGTGGTCAAGGCTTTAGTATGTGAATGCTTTAGTTTCAAGTTATTAACTTCTGTAATAAGACAGACCAGATTGGGCCTTTTGAATATTTTCCATCAGAAAGGACATCTAACCTCCTGGTCCAGGAAAGAGGTATCACCTTTTTCTCCTCCCCTTTCCAATGAGCTGGGCTGTTAGAAATCTAAGACTGAAATATCTCTAGTTTTGTAATCCACTGAGTGAAAATTCAATGTGAAACAAATATCAATTATCTCACTGAAAGGTGAAGTATGTGATTCCTTGTTTTAGAGTAAATTGAAAAGCTTTACAAGGCACTGGAAGAAAAAGGACATTTACCAAGAAGTGAAGCCACTCAAGAGGGTGTATCTGCCTACACAAAGTAAGGATTTTCCATTGGTGGCTTATCTTCAGATGGAAGTCAGAGATTTTGGGTCACGAAAGACAGTCTAATAAAGTATCTTCTTAAATACAGGGTCTTGATGTTATATTACTCCAAATTATTTTATAACTGGGTTTAATTCAGAACTACTAAAAGAAAGATAATTTTATAATAATAAACTATGGTTTGGGAAGGTAGTTTATCTTCTGATATAATACTCGTCTGGTTTCCAGGAGGAAAAAAATGAAGTTCAATGTACTTATCCAATAATTAAAGCTAGTGTTTCACAAGATGTTTTCCCATATCATGTCAATAAATATTCATCAGAAACATGTGGTTCTTTTGGATTTTACACAGCTGTTAGTAAGCTAATACAAGCACAGAGTCTTCAAGGCCCTTGCATTTGCAATTCATTAGTGGAAAGCTCTTCAGAAAAGGGAAGGATATGTAGCATTTCCAAAATCTATTTGACAAAGAATATTTTCTTGGAAAGATATTAAAATTTCTCAAATAGCATTCCATGGAACCCATGCTTAGAAATGCTGCCATATATATCTCAAGTATTATACGAACTCAAGCAATAGTTTCCACCATCATTTCAACACAGCCATAACATACAGCCCTAATCAAAAAGTATTGAATGTTGTACCTGTTAGTTCAGTGATGTGCCCAAGTACCTGAGCAATGGCCCAGTTCAAAAATAATGGTTGAACAATTAACCAGAGAGAATACATACTAGTAAGTGTAATCCTAGCTATCTTTAGTATTTAAATGAGGAATCATCTATTTAATACTAAATTCATAGAGAATGAAGGCTCTTAAAAATACAATAAGAGTGTTGGGGCCAAGGGCAGGCCACCCTAAAATATGCCTCAATGGCATTTTTTTAAATTGAAGTATAGTTGATTTACAATGTTGTGTTAGTTTCTGGTGTACAGCAAAATGATTCAGTTATATATTCTTTTTCATATTCTTTTCCATTATGGTTTATCACAGCATACTGAATATAGTTTCCTGTGCTACATAATAGGACCTTGTTGTTTATTTTATATATAGTAGTTTGTGTCTGCTAATCCCAAACTCCTAATTTATCCCTCTCACACCCACTTTCCCCTTTGGTAACCATAAGTTTATTTTCTATGCCTATGAAAATACTCTGTTTCTGTATTGTAAATAAATCTATTTGTGTCATATTTTAGATTCCACATGTAAGTGATATTGTATGGTATTTGTCTTTCTCTGACTTACTTCATTTAGTATGATAATCTCTAGGTCCATCCATGTTGCTTCAAATGGCATTATTTCATTCTTTTTTATGACTGAGTAATATTCCACTGTATATATATATATATATATATATATATATATATATATATATATATACCATATCTTCTTTATCCATTCATCTGTCAGTGGACACTTAGGTTGCTTCCATGTCTTGGCTATTGTAAATAGCACTCTTATGAACATTGGGGTGCATGTATCTTTTTGAATTATCATTTTCTCCAGATATATGCCTAGGAGTGAGATCACTGGATCATATGGTAACTCTATTTTTAGTTTTTTAAGGAACTCCCATAATGTTCTCCATAGTGGCTGCACCAATTTACATTCCCACAAACAGTGTAGAAGGGTTCCCTTTTCTCCACACCCTCTCCAGCATTTGTTATCTGTAGACTTTTTAAATGATGGCCATTTGAACTAGTGTGAGGTGGTACCACACTGTAGTTTTGATTTGCATTTCTCTAATAACTAGCGATTTTGAGCATCTTTACATGTGCCTGCTGGCCATATGTATGTCTTCTTTGAAGAAATGTCTATTTAGGTCTTTTGCCCATTTTTTGATTGGGTTGTTTGTTTTTTTGTTATTGAGTTGTATGAGCTGTTTGTATATTTTGGAAGTTAAGCCCTGTCAGTCTCATCATTTGCAAATATTTTCTCCCAGTCTGTAGGTTGTCTTTTCATTTTATTTATAGTTTCCTTTGTTGTGCAAAAGCTTATAAGCTTGATTAGGTCTCATTTGTTTATTTTTTGTTTTATTTCTATTGCCTTAAGAGATGTAAGAAAACATTGGTACAATTTATGTCAGAGAATGTTTTGCCTATGTTCTCTTCTAGGAGTTTTATGGTGTCATGTCTTATACTTAAGTCTTTAAACCATTTTGAGTTTATTTTTGTGTTTGGTATGAATGTGTGTTCTAACTTCATTGACCTACATGCACTGTCCAGCTTTCCCGACACCACTTGCCGAAAAGACTGTCTTTTCTCCCTCAGTGGCATATTGATTATTTTGAATTAAACTTACTTAAGAGCCAGCTAATGCAAGAGGGACACTTTGATCCTCCTCTCTGTCTCCCTGAAAGCAGGAAATGAATCTCTCATGTGAAAGGTGCACTCTCTGTATTTGGAGTGGAAGGACACCCTTATCACCAGAGTTAGGGAATTTGGACTGAGAAGACTATATAAACAAATTTTGTTACTTCTTTAATTTAGTACTCCAAGTCCAAATTCTGTTTAGATTCTGTACCAATTAAGCACCCAAACCTAAGTTTCTTTGTCCTGTCAATTCCTCACAAATTCATTGTCTTTGTGGAAAAGTATAAAAGGTGCCAGCTTTGGCGACTTCTTAGGCCCCATTCCTATGAGACTTCCATGTGCACAAATTTTTTTTTTCTTTTTCTCCTATTAATCTGCCTTATGTCAATGTTATTATCAGTCCAGCCACAAGAACTCAAGAGCAGGAAATTTTCCCTCTCCAACATTAACAACAATATACAATTTTTAAAAATTGATATCATACAAGGACACATTGGCTTCAAGACCTCTGCATTTGTAATTCCCACTTCAGGGAAAGCTTTTCCTCCAGACAGCTACTTGGCTCACTCTCGAACTTTCTTCAGATCTTAAAAGCCACTTTGTTAGAGACCATCCCTGACACACCTTTGTAAAATAGCAACTACTCTCCCCACTCCCAGCCCTTCTTATGCCCTTTACTCTGTTCTATGCTCTTAACACCATCCAACACATTGTTTTCTTCCTGTCACTTCTTCATGAGAACATAAATTTCAGAAAGTAAAGACAGTATTTTTCTCAGTTCTCTAATACTAGGGCATAGAGAATTGCCAGGCACATAGAAGACATTCAATATTCATCACATGATAGGTGAATAAATGAATATTTTAAATGTCTATTGGAGATGCAACATAGGTAGTTATTTTTTTCCTTATGCCGTACATCAATCCTGTACTAAGAAATGAAAATGGGAGACCTCTTTTTTGAGCATAGCTTCATCAGTTTTATCATTAGTATCCAAAGGATACTCACCCAGAAAAATGGGCAAAGAACATGAATGGCAATCCAGTATAGAAGAAATAAAAATTAATGCATAAATATGTAAAGAATATCAAATTCAAAAATAATCAAAGAAATATACATTCAAAGGAGAAAAAAAGCTCTTTACATTTTACTTCAGGAAACATTTTTTTTGTTAAAATGCAGTTTGGGCAAGCCTGTGATGAAAGGAGCTCTCATATGCAACTGATGGCCATATAAACTTGTATAAAACACATTTGGACAAAAATTTTTGATAAAAATTTCCCCTAGCTTTGACCCAAAATGTAGAGCTTTTGGCTCAGCATTGCCACACATTGAATTTTACTAGAAAAAATTTTACTAGATATACATAAATATTTATGACAAGAATTCCCATTGCATCAATATAATAGTAAAACATTGCAGTAAAAAATATAAAATTACTATTTAGTCACTATATTATAAAATATAATAGTAAATATATTAGTAAAATAAAATATAATAGTAATATATAATAGCAAAATAGTAACAGTAAAACATATAAAACAAACAAAACAAAATGTAATAGTAAATGTTCACTAACAGGATATATTATTCTGCTTGTGCTGTCATAACAAAATATCACAGACTGGGTGACTAAAACAACAGAAATTTTATACTCATGGTTCTGGAGGCTGGAAGTCTGAGATCAAGGCACTACCAGGGTTGATTTTCGGTGAGGCTTCTCTCCTTACCCTTCATGGTGCCTCCATTTTTGGGTCCTCACATGGTCTTTCCTCTGTGGAGAGGGAGAGAGAATGAGCTCTGGCAACTCTTGCTTGTCTTATAAGCTCGCCAGTCCTACTGAATTAGGACCTCCACCCTTATAACCTCATTTAACCTTAAATCCCTCCTTAAAGGCTCTATCTCAAAACACAGTCATATTGGGCGTTAGGGCTTTAACATAAGAATTATGGGAGGATACAATTCAGTCCATAAGAGAATGACTAAATAAACCACTATACAATCACAATATGAAATATTATGCAGCTCTAAACAAGGGCTTACATTTTCTAAGAAGACTTAGTAACCTAGTAAATTTTAACAATTATGACTAGTGAAAAAAAATCATTTAAAAAACATAATAATCTCAAGTTAGTTTAAAGAAACTCATAATATTTTTAAAAACCTAATGTAACATATATTTGAAACAGCTCTATTAAATTGTTTCTTAATCAGTTGGAAAGGATTTTGCTTTACTTTTATTTCATTGTCCTTAATGTGTGTGCAAATAGCTGCTAAAGAGCAAAGTACTGTTTAAGTTCTTTTGCAGCCTAAAATACATGAACAAAAATATTTTCAAAATTTAAAATAAATAGTGGAAAAGATTTAAGTTGGCATGCTGTCAAACAATACAACAGAAAGAAATTTACATAGGTCAGCCCCTCAATACCTCCCTGCATTGATCTGATATGAACCCAAGAGCTAGGAGCTTAACATATCAATAAATTCAAATAATATTTACATCAGAGAATTGACACTATAGTAAAACATACTCTTCCTCATGGCTTTTTATCAAAGCATTTACTTCATGTGCAACATCTAGATCAGAAAAGGGAAATGTACCAACATCCTTTTCACTTTGAAAATATATGAAGTTAATAAACGTCTCCCAAAGATTAACAGACAGCAATTCAGATAACATAAGGAAGGCAATTCATCTGTCCCTAAAGGTTTCTAATTTTTTTATTTTATTATCTTTGCAGCTTTAGGGTCCCTGTCTTACATAATGAGAGTCTGAATGAATTGTAAACTTGGAATCCTCCATTTGTTAAATCAGGGCCCTGTCAAAAGTACCACATGAGGTACTTTTGTTTTTATAGTCAGCAGCCAGAGGCACAATGCCAAAGCCAGGTAGTTCTGTGTTCCCAACTCTTAGAGAGATAGATGTACAGAGAATACAGAAAAATCTATAGTAAGATTGGAGTACATACAGCAATCTGTCAACAAAGTGAAATGAGGAGAAAGAAAAAGTATCCTCTAGTGTTTTGGGTGAAATAAAGGAATATTCATTTTAAGAGCCAAGGCTAAAATTTTTAAACAAACACACAACCCTACCTAAGTAATAATATGAAATATATGACAGATATTTGCCTTAACAAAGTTAACAAAGTCAAATTTATAACAGATTCTTTTTAAAGCCTAATTACTTAAATGTTAAAGTCACAAAGCAGCATACAGCTAACATTTTAAATACTTTTATTACTATTACTGGCATTAGTCCAAACCATGTAATTAGCAGTAATTCTTAAATAAAACCAAACGTGCTTTTTTATTATGTTGTGCACAAATCACCATAAATGTATGTTCATAAACATACACAAAGCAAATTATTTTTTCTTGCTTACCTGAGATTTTCTGAATTCAGTGAGATAATGCTTTAATGATGGGAGATATTTTTGCCTCAGTGGGCCTGGTGCTAGCTAACGATATCTCATTTTTATTGCAGTGAATAGTATATCAGTTGTAAAGAAAGGTTACGCATTTTTAAAATTTATTTATTACACATAGTGTATTACATATAAATATATTATTGGGTCCCTACACCAGGTTAGGCAATGAGGATTAAGTCATGAACCAAACACACATGATCACAACCTTCAGAGAGCTGATAGTCTTAAACTGACCGGACTGAGAATGAAAATTAACTATCTTACAATACATCTAGAAATTCAAAGTATTCTCAAATAAGATCTCAACAGAATACTTATGGAACATTAAAATCTAATTGTAAAGTGCATATGGAAAAAAAATTAGCAAATACAGTCAAGAAAACATTACCTCATCAGCTATTAAAATAAAATATGTAGTAATTGTAAATGAAAGAGACCTTCAAGATGGTGGAGGTGTAAGACGTGGAGATCACCTTCCTCCCCACAAAGACATCAGAAATACATCTACATGTGGAACAACTCCTAAAGAACACCTACTGGACGCTGGCAGAAGACCTCAGACTTCCGTAAAGGCAAGAAACTGCCCACGTACCTGGGTAGGGCAAAAGAAAAAAGAAAAAGGGGAGACAAAAGAATAGGGACAGGACCTGCACCTCTGGGAGGGAGCTGTGAAGGAGGAAAAGTTTCCACACACTAGGACCCCCTTCACTGGCAGAGACAGGGGGTGGGGGGAGGGGGCTGGGGGGGCGGGAAGCTTTGGAGCCACGGAGGAGAGCACAGCAATAGTGGTGCAGAGGGCAAAGAGGAGAGATTCCCGCACAGAGGGTCAGTGCTGACCAGCACTCATCAGCCTGAGAGGCTTGTCTGCTCACCTGCTGGGGCGGGTGGGGGCTGGGAGCTGAGGCTCCAGCTTCAGAGTTCAGATCCCAGGGAGAGGACCGGGGTTGGCTGCATGAACACAGCCTGAAGGGGACTAGTGCACCACAGCAAGCCGGGAGGGAGTCTGGGAAAGCAGTCTGGAAGTACCTAAGAGGCGAGAGACCACTGTTTCAGGGTGCGCGAGGAGAGGGGATTCAGAGCACTGCCTAAACAAACTCCAGAGAAGGGCATGAGCCGCGGCTATCAGCACGGACCCCAAAACAGGCATGAAACGCTAAGGCTGCTTCTGCAGCCACCAAGAAGCCTGTGTGCAAACACAGGTCACTGTCCACACCTCCCCTCCTGGGAGGCTGTGCAGCCCACTACTGCCAGGGTCCTGAGACCCAGGGACAACTTCATCGGGAGAACACACGGCGCCCTCAGACTGTTGCAACGTCAAGCCGGCCTCTGCCACCACAGGCTCGCCCTGCATTCCGTACCCCACCCTCCCCCCGCCTGAGTGAGCCAGAGCCCCTAATTAGTTGCTACTTTAACCCCATCCTGTCTGAGCAAAGAACAGATGCCCTCAGGTGACCTACATGCAGAGGCGGGGCCAAATCCAAAGCTAAACCCCAGGAGCTGTGCGAACAAAGAGAAAGGGAAATTTCTCCCAGCAGCCACAGGAGCAGTGGATTAAAACTCCACAATCAACTTGATGTACCCTGCATCTCTGGAATACCTGAATAGACAACAAATCATCACAAAATTGAGGTGATGGACTTTGTGTGATTTTCTCTGTACAGCTTTGTTTTACCATTTGTC
Source organism: Tursiops truncatus (assembly GCF_011762595.2). Taxonomy (NCBI): domain Eukaryota; kingdom Metazoa; phylum Chordata; class Mammalia; order Artiodactyla; family Delphinidae; genus Tursiops; species Tursiops truncatus. The sequence continues at coordinate 55,488,325 of NC_047035.1, read as the reverse complement.
CTAGGGTTCTGTCTGTCTGGTTATTTTTTTGTTCTTTTTTTTCTTAGTATAGTTTTTAAGCGCTTGTTATCTTGGTGGATTTTTTTTTTTGGTTTGGTTACTCTCTTCTTTCTTTCCTTCTTTCTTTTTTTTAAATTACTTTTCAATTTTTTTTAATTTTTAATAATCTTAAAATTTTTCACTTTAATAACTTTATTTTATTTGATTTCTTTCTTTCTTTTTTTTTACCTTTTCTTCTGGGCTGTGTGGCTGACAGGGTCTTGGTACTCTGTGTCAAGCCTGTGCTTCTGAGGTGGGAGAGCCAAGTTCAGGACATTGGTCCACCAGAGACCTCCTGGCTCCACATAGTATCAAATGGTGAAAGCTCTCCCAAAGATCTCCATCTCAACGCTAAGACCCAGTTCCATTCAATGACCAGGAAACTACAGTGCAGGACACCCTATGCCAAACAACTAGCAAGACAGGAACACAACCCCACCCATTAGCAGAGAGGCTGCCTAAAATCATAATAAGGTCACAGACACCCCAAAACACACCACCAGACACGGTCCTGCCACCAGAAAGACAAGATTCAGTCTCATTTACCAGAACACAGGCACCAGTCCCCTCCACAGGAAGCCTACACAACACACTGAACCAACCTTCACTGTGGGAAGACACCAAAAACAATGGGAACCAAGAATCTGCAGCCTGCAGAAAGGAGACCCCCAAACACAGTAAGTTAAGCAAAATGAGAAGACAAAGAAGTACACAGCAGATAAAGGAGCAAGGTAAAAACCCAACAGAACAAACAAATGAAGAAGAAATAGGCAGTGTACCTGAAAAAGAATTCAGTGTAATGATAGTAAAGATGATCCAAAATCTTGGAAATAGAATGGAGAAAATGCAAGAAACATTTAACAAGGACCTAGAAGAACTAAAGATGAAACAAGCAATAATGAACAACACAATAAATGAAATTAAAAATACTCTAGATGGGATCAATAGCAGAATAACTGAGGCAGAAGAATGGATAAGTGATCTGGAAGATAAAATAGTGGAAATAACTCCAGCAGAGCAGAATAAAGAAAAAAGAATGAAAAGAATTGAGGACAGTTTCAGAGACCTCTGGGTCCACAATAAATTCACCAACATTTGAATTATAGAGGTCTCAGAAGAAGAAGAGAAAAAGGAACTGAGAAAACATTTGAAGTGATTATAGTTGAAAACTTCCCTAATATGGGAAAGGAAATAGTCAATAAAGTCCAGGAAGCACAGAGAGTCCCATACAGGATAAATCCATAGGGAAACATGCCAAGACCCACATTAATTAAGCTATCAAAAATTAAATACAGAGAAAAAATATTAAAAGCAGCAAGGGAAAAGCAACAAATAACATTCAAGGGAATCCCCATAATGTTAACAGCTGATCTTTCAGCAGAAACTCTGCAAGCCAGAAGGGAGTGGCAGGACAAATTCAAAGTGATGAAAGGGGAAAACCTACAACGAAGATTACTTTACCCACCAAGGGTCTCATTCAGATTCGATGCAGAAATCAAAACCTTTACAGACAAGCAAAAACTAAGAGAATTCAGCACCACCAAACCAGCTTTACAACACATGCTAAAGGAGCTTCTCTAGGCAGGAAACACAAGAGAAGGAAAAGACCTACAATAACAAACCCAAAACAATTTAGAAAATGGTAATAGGAAAATACATACCAATAACTACATGGATTAAATGCTCCAACAAAAAGACATAGACTGGCTCAATGGATACATAAACAAGACCCGTATATATGCTGTCTACAAGAGACCCAGTTCAGAATTAGTGACATATACAGACTGCAAGTGAGGGAATGGAAAAAGATATTCCAAGCAAATAGAAATCAAAAGAAAGCTGTAGTAGTAATTTTCATATCAGAAAAAACAGACTTTAAAGACTATTACAAGAGACCAAGAAGGACACTAGATAATGATCAAGGGATCAATCCAAGAAGATATAACAATTGTAAATATTTATGCAACCAACATAGGAGCACCACAAAACATAAGGCAAATGCTAACAGTCATAAAAGGAGAAATCGACAGTAACACAATAATAGTACAGAACTTTAACACCTCACTTTCGCTAATGGGCAGATCATCCAAAATGAAAATAAACAGGTAAACACACCCTTTAAATGAGACATTAAACAAGATGGATTTAACTGATATTTATAAGACATTCTATCCAAAAACAACAGAATACACTTTCACCTCAAAACTGCATGGAATACTTTCCAGTATAGATCATATCCTGGGTGACAAATCAAGTCTTGGTAAATTTAGGAAAATTGAAATCATATCAAGTATCCTTTCTGACCACAACGCTATGAGACTAGATATAAATTACAGGAAAAAAAACTGTAAAAAATACAAACACATGGAAGCTAAACTATACGCCACTAAATAATCAAGAGATCACTGAAGAAATCACAGAGGAAATCCAAAAATACATAGAAACAAAAGATGATGAAAACACGATGACCCAAAACCTATGGGATGCAGCAAAAGGAGTTCTAAGAGGGAAGTTTATAGCAATACAATCCTACCTCAAGAAACAACAAACATCTCAAATAAACAACCAAAACTTACACCTAAAGCAAGTAGAGAAAGAAGAACAAAAAAACCCCGAAGTTAGCAGAAGGAAAGAAATCATAAAGATCAGAGCAGTAATAAATGAAAAACGAATGAAGGAAACAATAGCAAAGATCAATAAAACTAAAAGCTTGTTCTCTGAGAAGAAAAACAAAATTGATAAACCATTAGCCAGATTCATCAAGAAAAAAAGGGAGAAGACTCAAATCAATAGAATTAGAAATGAAAAAGAGAAGTAACAACTGACACTGCAGAAATTCAAAGGATCATGAGAGATTACTAAAAGCAACTCTATGCCAATAAAATGGACAACCTGGAAGAAATGGAAAAAGTCTTAGAAAAGCACAACCTTCTGAGACTGAACCAGGAAGAAATAGAATATACAAACAGACCAATCACAAGCACTGAAATTGACACTGTGATTAAAAATCTTCCAACAAACAAAAGCCCCGGGCCAGATGGCTTCAGAGGTGAATTTTATCAAACATTTAGAGAAGAGCTAACATCAATCCTTCTCAAACTCTTCCAAAATATAGCAGAGGGAGGAATACTCCCATACTCATTCTACGAGGCCACCATCACCGTGATACCAAAACCAGACAAAGATGTCACAAAGAAAGAAAACTACAGGCCAATATCACTGGTGAGCATAGATGCAAATATCCTCAACAAAATACTAGCAAACAGAATCCAACACATTAAAAGGATCATACACCCAGATCAAGTAGGGTTTATCCCAGGAATGCAAGGATTCTTCAATATACGCAAATCAATCAATGTGATAAACCATATTAACAAATTGAAGGAGAAAAATCATATGATCATCTCAATAGATGCAGAAACAGCTTTCGACAAAATTCAAAACCGATTTATGATAAAAACCCTCCAGAAAGTAGACATAGAGGGAACTTACCTCAACATAATAAAGGCTCTATATGACAAACCCACAGCCAACATCATTCTCAATGGTGAAAAACTGAAACCATCTTCTCTAAGATCAGGAACAAGAAAAGGCTGTCCACTCTCATCACTATTAGTCAACATAGTTTTGGAAGTTTTAGCCACAGCAATCAGAAAAGAAAAAGAAATAAAAGGAATCCAAATTGGAAAAGAAGTAGTAAAGCTGTCACTGTTTGCAGATGACAGGATACTATACATAGAGAATCCTAATGATGCTACCAGAAAACTACTAGAGCTAATCAATGAATTTGGTAAAGTTGCAGGATACAAAATTAATGCACAGAAATCTCTGGCATTCGTATACACTAATGATGAAAAACCTGAAAGAGAAATTAAGGAAACACTCCCATTTACCACTGCAACAAAAAGAATAAAATACCTGGGAATAAACCTACCAAAGAGACAAAAGACCTGTATGCAGAAAAGTATAAGACACTGATGAAAGAAATTAAAGATGATACAAACAGATGGAGAGATACACCATGTTCTTGGATTGGAAGAATCAATACTGTGAAAATGACTATACTACCCAAAGCAATCTACAAATTCAGTGCAATCCCTATCAAACTACCAATGGCATTTTTCACAGAACTAGAACAAAAAATTTCACAATTCATATGGAAACACAAAAGACCCCGAATAGCCAAAACAATCTCAAGAAAGAAGAATGGAGTTGGAGGAATCAGGCTCCCAGGCTTCAGACTATACTACAAAGCTACAGTAATCAAGACAGTATGGTACTGGCACAAAAACGGAAATATAGATCAATGAAACAGGATACAAAGCCCAGAGATAAACCCACACACATATGGTCACCTTATTTTTGATAAAGGAGGAAACAATATACAATGGAGAAAAGATAGCCTCTTCAATAAATGGTGCTGTGAAAACCAGACAGCTAAATGTAAAAGAATGAAATTAGAACACTCCCCAACACCATACACAAAAATAAACTTAAAATGGATTAACGACCTTAATGTAAGATCAGACCTCTATAAAACTCTTAGAGGAAAACATAGGCAGAACACTCTATGATATTAATCACAGCAAGATCCTTTTTCACCTACCTCCTAGAGGAATGAAGATAAAAACAAAAATAAACAAATAGGACCTAATTAAACTTAAAAGCTTTTGTACAGCAAAGGAAAACAGAAACAAGACGAAAAGACAACCCTCAGAATGGGAGAAAATATTTGCAAATGAAGAAATTGACAAAGGATTAATCTCCAAAATTTACAAGCAACACATGCAGCTCAATATCAAAAACAGAAACAACCCAATCCAAGAAAGGGCAGAAGACCTAAATAGATATTTCTCCAAAGAAGATATACAGATCGCCAACAAACACATGAAAGGATGCTCAACATCACTAATCATTAGACAAATGCAAATCAAAACTACAATGAGATATCACCTCACACTAGTCAGAATGGCCATCATCAAAAAATCTACAAACAATAAATGCTGGAGAGGGGGTGGAGAAAAGGGAACCTTCTTCCACTGTTGGTGGGAATGTAAATTGGTACAGCCACTATGGAGAACAGCATGAAGGTTCCTTAAAAAACTAAAAATAGAAGTACCATACAACCCAGCAATCCCACTACTGGGCATATACCTTGAGAAAACCATAATTCAAAAAAATTCATGTACCACAGTGTTCATTGCAGCTCCATCTACAATAGCCAGGACATGGAAGCAACCTAAGTGCACATCGACAGATGAATGGATAAAGAAGATGTGGCATGTATATACAATGGAATATTACTCAGCCATAAAAAGAAACGAAATTGAGTTATTTGTAATGAGGTGAATGGACCTAGAGTCTGTCATGCTGAGTGAAGTAAGTCAGAAAGAGAAAAACAAACACCATATGCTAACAAATATATATGGAATCTAAAAAAAATAATGTTTCTGAAGAACCTAGGGGCAGGACAGGAATAAAGACGCAGAGGTAGAGAATGGACTTGAGAACACGGGGAGGGGAAAGGGTAAACTGGGACTAAGTGAGAGAGTGGCATGGACATATATACACTACCAAATGTAAAATAGATAGCTAGTGGGAAGCAGGCACATAGCACAGGGAGATCAGCTCAGTGCTTTGTGACCACCTAGAGGGGTGGGATAGGGAGGACGGGAGGGAGACACAAGAGGGAGGAAATATGGGGATATACGTATATGTATAGCTGATTCACTTTGTTATAAAGCAGAAACTAACACACCATTGTAAAGTAATTATACTCCAATAAAAATGTTTAAAAAAATCGTAAATGAAACAGTATGAACTGGCACTGGAATTGATGAAGATATAAAGGGAGCACAATATTGGTGTCATATAAAATCACATGTATAGAACTTTAGTCTAAATAAAAGTGGCATTGACACTAGTGAGGAAAGAATAGATCATTTAAGAAATTACACTGGGCAATCTGCTATCCATGCAAAAATCATATCAGACCCCTGACCCATTCTATTTATCCCTACACACACACACACACACACACCAAATTGATTAAAGGGTTAAACATTGAAGTAGTAAAGCATTAGACTCCAAATATTTTAATTATATTGAGTTGGAAATGAACTTTCTAAGCAAACACAAAAACTTCAATGATCTGTATGAAAAGACTAACATTTTAAACCTCAAAAATTTTAAACTTATCTACTACAAAAGATACCATAAACAAAGTTAAAAGACTGCTTATTGGATTTTCCACTAATCATGGCACATTGGAGCCTCACCTGAAACCCCATTACAACAACAGAAAAAAGATTATTTTTAAGTACAGGGAGGGAAAAAAACTATAAGGATAAATAAAACCAACACAGGAAAAAAGAAAATAATTGACAAGAAACAGAAACTTTTGGAAGTTTGAACCCATGTGAGGAAACAGACTCTTAGGCTTCCTAAGAGAATTGGAGAAATTTCTCCCAAATTGGATAAATCTTAGGAGAAAGCTAATCTGTGTCTAGAATATGAGAAAGGAACAAGAATTAGGAATGGAGTGGGTCTACATAACTTGTCTTTTTCCAAAACTCTAAAGTATTCAATGTTTTATACATTTGACTCAGAAAAGTGTGGGTTTGAACTGCACCAGTCAACTTATATGCAAACATTTTTCAATATTAAATACTACTGTACTACACAGTCTTTGGTTGGTTGAATCTGTGGATGCAGAGGAACTAGGAGTCTGAGGTCATCAGCAAGTTTGGGGATATATTGGTTTGTGGAATTGCCTTGTTTTTCTAGCTTGCTGAAAGATGTTTATCATGCATGGATATTGAAATTATTAAATGCCTTTCCTGTATCTATTTAGACCATCCCATGGCTTTCTTCTTGCATTGTTAATGTGGCAAATTAATCAAATTTACACCAACATGCCTTCCTAGAATAAATCCCATCTAGTCATGATACATTTGTTTTATATATCACTGGACTTAACTTGCTAATGTCTTGATCGATCCAGGAACTTCCACATTAAAGTAATAGGATTTTCTCAGAAGAAAACATCAAATATTATATTTAAATGTTTTATGGAACTGAAGGATATGATTTTTCAAGTTAAAAATTCCACAGAATTTCCAACATAAGGAATAAGTAAGTCACACTGAAATTCATCACTGTGAAATTTAAGAATATTGAAAACAAAGTAAATATCCAAAAGACTTTCAGAGAGGGAAGTTAAAAGACTCAAAAGCAAATGAACAGGAATCAGAATGGCTTCTGACTTTTCAATAGTCACATGGCAAGATAAAAGACAATGGATCAATATCTTCAAAATACTGAAGGAAAATTATTGTCAACCTAGGATTTTATATCCAGTTAAACATTTAATCAAATATGACAGTAAAGAGATGGGATGATGATGTGAAAGGAAAGCCTAAGGCAACAATTGTCTCTCCTCTATTTCATTATTTTGTTAGTTTGTATGTTGAAGAACCTGGGCCATTTGACAGGTAGATTTTCCACAGTATTTGTTTTGCTAATTGTATACCCCCAGTGCAGTTCGACCTATTCTCTGAATTTCCTGCAAATTGGCATCTGAATTAAGATGCTTGACCAAACTCAGATTCTATCCCTTTGACAAGGAAAAGGGGTTTCTGTCATCAGGATGCATATTATATCAGGTGGCTTCCTTTCTGATGCTAGCATAGGTTGATGCTCAGGACTGCATCCATCAATTCAGTGAGGTTGTAAAAAGGTGATATTCTAATTCTATCATTTTTTTCATGTATTATCTGCAATAATTTTATAATAAGACACTTCTATGTGGTTATATAGTGGAATGGTTCTTATGTAAATGCTCAGTTCTTACTTTTATTTAACCTGTTTTCAAGATAAAGAATTGGTTCTCTCTAGTTTTCAAAATGTAAAAAAATTAGGGTTTTTTAAAAATATTATAAACTCATGGATGAAAAAGTTTATGAGTTTAAATCCAGTCTTAGGCTTATCTTTTTTTAACCTCAAATTGCGAAATCTACACCTAGTGAAAGATTCTTTAAAACAGCTCCTAAGTCTTTTTGATATGACCATAGTATGTTTGATAGTTATATGTCAACATGTTCCAGGTTCATCTGTTACAATTGTTACTCTAAAATCAGCCATCTATCCAAGAAGCCCTGGCTCCTTTTAATGAGAAGTAATATTTCAGTTTGGCAATCTGTACAAAGCATGCTCATTCCTGCTGATTTGGTCATTGTTTCCTTTTCAGTGGACAGAATGGGATATAGATAAATACAGATAGATATTGATAGATAAAATATCTTATGAGCTAATAATATTTCCAATTCAAAAACAGTACTACAGGGTTCTTGCCTAAATTCATCTACATTACTCTATCTCCTTTCTTCCATACTGAGGATTATGGTTCTCAAGAACACAGATGATGAAATTAGGTTATCTCATAATTATTTTTTTATCCCATATTAAAAATACAAATGTTTCAGAAATAAGAATATTAACAGGACAAACACTGAATATAAAATAATAGAGGCAGTTACTTTTCTTGCATATATCACTTCCATGCTTTCTCCATTTTTATGATTATATTATGTTTATATTGTTGAATCATATATCCACTATATATTGCATATTATAATATCCTTCTCTTCATATTCTCATTTAATCTTAGTTTTACCAAAAACCATACATGATTATCTCCAGTCTTATATCAATATCTCAATTAATTTTGATACTCTGAAATTAATTTTGTAGTAGATTCCTTAGAAATAACTTATGGAAATAATACTCCATGATTTCTTGAATAATGATAACAATGTGTGTGTTTCCTTTTTATCTGAAGGGCAGCTTTTCTGGCTAAAAATCCTTGGCTCACATATGCTTTCCCTAAATATCTCAAATATATTACTATATTTTCTTTGGCACAAAAAATTTTTATCAGAAAGACTGATGATGATTCCAGTTTATTTTTCTTCTAAGTTACATGTACCTTTTGTGGGTGGATGCCCAAATGATTTCTTTTCCTTTTCTTAAAAGTCCAGTAAATTTACTGAAATCTATCTTTGTGTTAGTCATTTTAGTTTAATACTATCAGATATATGGTGTGTTCTTTTGATACTTTCAATATGTACTTTCATTTTTTTTTATTTCAGTAAGGTTCTCTTGAATTATAGTTTTTAGTATTTGCTATATTCTCCTTGCTTTGAGTTTCTTTTTTAGACTCCTATTTTCCACATGTGGTGTTAGTTGTATGTTATATTAGTTTCATATGGCTGCTGTAACATATTACCACAAACTTAGTACCTTAAAACAGCAGAAACTTATTCTCTCACAATTTTGAAGACCAGAAGTCCAAAATCTGTATCACTGGATCAAAATCAAGGTATTAGCAGGGCCACCCACCATCCCTCTAGAAGCTCTGTGGGAGAATCCTTTCCTTGACCCTTTCAACTTCTAATGGCTGCCAGCATTCCTTGGCTTGTGTCCACATCACTCTAATCTCTACCTTCATCTTCACCACATTGCCTTCTTTTTTATGTATCATCAAATCTTCCCTTCTATCCCTCTTAGGAGACATGTGGTTGAATTTAGGATTTACCCTGATAATCCTGGATAATCTCCTGATTTCTCAAGACCCTTAACTTAATCACATTTGCAAAGACCCTGTTTCCATATAAGGTAACATTTATAGGTTCCAGGGATTAAGATACCTTTGGGGGAGGGGGGCAATGAGGGGAGAGAAGCAAGGACACTATTCACCTACCATGCCTGTCTTCAATATTTGTTTCTTTTTATATTTCTTCTAGTTTAGTCTTCATTTCTAAAATGTTTTTTCTTTTGTTTCTAATTTTACTTGAATTCTTTTTCCCTTTCTGAGGCTTTCTAATTCAGATTTATGTTGTTCTTTAAAGTTTTTAATCATTTTCTTAATGTCTTTTGGCTTATTTTAAGATAATATATTACAGTTTTGATCTGCATTTTGAACAAACCTTACTGACAGACTTTAATCTCTGTAGGAATATTCTTTTCTCCTTATACTCATTTTTCCTATGGCAACTGTATCTGAGATTTGATCATTTTTATGTATTTCATTTTTGTGTAAATTTCATTTTTCTTCACTCTTAGTAGACTTTTATTCAGGTATTTTCTAATGTCAAAAAGCCCTCTCAGGCTTCCCTGGTGGTGCAGTGGTTGATAGTCCGCCCGCCGAGGCAGGGGACACGGGTTCATGCTCCGGTCCGGGAAGATTCCACATGCCGCGGAGCGTCTAGGCCCGTGAGCCATGGCCGCTGAGCCTACGCGTCCGGATCCTGTGCTCCACAATGGGAGAGGCCACAACAGTGAGAGGCCCGCGTACTGAAAAAAAAAAAAAAAAAAAACAAAAAAGCCCTCTCTTCTCTTGCTTTTGTATAGTGTTAAAAACATGGCACCTTGTTTTCTGAGATTCTCTGATGCCTTTGCCCTGTCCTCTAATTATATTTCCTTTTTTACTCCTGTCTCTGTCAATTTACATCCCGATGTCAGTATTTTCCCCTCATGGTAGAGACCTACCTTGAAAAAGAGCCCTAGAACATCAGTTTAAAAAGTTCCTGGGGCTATACTGCTCCATACCCTATGGATCTGAACACAAATCCCTTACACTCACTTTAAAGAGTGTTAACACCCACCCCCAGTTGCAGCTGCTGTCCTAATGTTTTCCCACTTCACTTTCAAGTTGACTATGTTGGAGTTTTCCTGCTCTGGGCAGAGGTACCAGACTCCCAGAACTGCACACCACACAGATGCATGCCTGGGGGCAGCCAGCCTCAGACCAGACCCAGGACACTTCTGTTTTCATTTTTCCCTGCAGCTCCCTAAGGCTTGGATGCTCCTGGGCCAACAGGGCTTGTGTTGTAGGAATTAAAGCCCCCAATTTAATCTAGTATTGGTGCCCTGGGCTCTATCCACCTAAACCCAAGGGGTGGGCCTCAGCCACCATCAGACTTGAAAGCACGCCACTGGCCAAGCAGATGTTGAACTACCTCCTACTCCATTACAGCTCTCAGCTCTCTGCTCCCTAATTGCACACACATATGAAAGCCCAGCCTAGGAAAAGATGAAATGAGACACAAAAAGACAAGAGACAAAACAAAACAACTTTCTCCCATCAAATGGGTAACTCCCTCTGCTTTTCCTTGCACACATGTTGATAACAGGCATGTCTGGTAGCTATTGGTACTTTCTTCCAACTCATTTTGGGAACTGAAGAGATATGTAGTTTGGTTGAAAATATTATCCATGGATTTTTGGTTTTGCTTTCTGGTTGCTCTGTTTTTATGCAACAGGATTTGGGAAGATCCAAAACATACGCTGCCACTGCTACTACATTTTCCCAAAATTCTCTTCGGTATAATATTTTTTTAATTTTTGTTTTTTGAAAACAGAAACATGGAATATCTTCCTCGCTTGCAACCCCATTGTGCAGTATCCCATTTAGTTAAAAATTAAAGAAAACTGTACCATGATATCTAGAAAAAGGTGGAGAAACCAGAATTGACGAGTTACATCTCCAGAGACAACAGAGTATACATACAGCCTAAGAACTGATCTACCTTAGGGTCCTAGGGTTAAAGGGCATGAACTGCACAGGGAGAAATACTAAGGATATTATAATTACAGTTTGTACCATAAAATTTATCTTCTCTAAATTTTTTGAGCCCTTCAATTAATGGGATGGTAAAAAATTGTCAAGACTCCTAATAATCTGAATTATGTGTTTTTAAATTACAATTAATATTTTAATTAGTAACACCTCAACTAGATATAACTATTCCTAATTATTTAAGAAATATAAAATTTTAGAAGACATGCGTCATTTAAAGATGTTCAGATGAATATCAATGTTCTACTGAAGATAACTATAGTAAGGAAAGAACACACACATTTTATTTAAGACACTAACATGGGTATGAATACTCTAGAAAGTTTAAAGGAAAAAGATATGATAGGGAGCAGGAGAATTGGCATAGCTTTATGGGAAATCAGTAAAGATAATCTGCTGTCTCTACCATGTTTCTGATTATTTTACTGATAAGGTTGGGGGAAAAGATTTGTAATAACTGTATATTAGGTGCAGGGAATATTTTTATTTCCTCCAATAAAGAATTCAAATTTGGAACTACAGCTGTATCTGGTATCTCCATCTGTAATAATCCACAATCATTCTCTAAGACCTACCTAGTTTTTCACCCAACAAAAAAGTTAAACCTGCATTTTTCAAGTCTTTGTTGGTGCATTTAAACTCTCAGTTTCCCCAAGGATTCAGTATTAATTCACTATCTTGGGGTTTGAGGGGTGAGAGAAAAACAGAAGGGAAATCCTAGGGCTTATTTGACATTTCCTAACTTAATGGCCTTCACTCCATGAATCATGTAACTAATTTTGGAGTTCTTCCAATTACTTAGTATATCAATTATTATTATACATTCTGAGGATGGTTCTGTGACAGCATTAAACCCAATGTGGGCTGGATTTGGTCTGATCTATAGGTCACCATCTGATCTATAGGTCACCATTCTGGCTGGTGAACCACACAGAATTTATTTCCAATAAAGATTAGTGTTAGTTCAGATCTAATTTAATCTAATCTAATAATCCCTGAAATGTCTGTTTTTTCTTTTTTCCAATGTGGCTAAAAGCCACAGGCCCCTTTGGGATAAGCTTGAGGGAATATCAATGGTGTGTATACCTCTGGACCACGGTACATGGTCCTTTCTCATGGACCTGGCACCACTCTCAATCAGAGACTCCTACAATGCAAACTGGCTTATTGAGAAATGGATAAGAAGTTACGAATCTCCAGTAAAGCACCTCAAGTTATGTTAATGCTCACTGACCAAGATTTTTCTATTTTAGTGAAGCAGCTCCTTTGTAGGCTGTGTGTGTGTGTGTGTGTGTGTGTGTGTGTGTGTGTGTGTGCATGTGTCTGTAAATAGGTAAGTGAGAGAGAAGAGAGAGAGAGAGAGAGATGATAGATGATAGATAATTAGAAAAAGAAACAGAGAGATACGTATATTACCTTCAACAGCCCAAATATTTTCTAGGTTTCCCTTTTAATATGATGTTTTTCAGAGATAAATTAACATGAAACCCTTCTTAGGGAAGAGGAAAAAGGAAATATAATAGATTTCAATATCTACTTATTCAATATAATGGCTAAATTCATTTCCAAGATGAATACAGCCTAATATTCCTTTTTCTAGAGAATGAAAGCTTTGGTAATTCATTCATAAAAAAAAAAAATTAAAGAGCTTCTCTGATGGTCAGGGCTCTTTTATGGGTACTAGGGAGAATACAATGAATTGAAGACAGACATGGTTCCAGACCTCAAGGAGTGTACATACTCATATGGTGAGACAAACTAAATATGAAAGACAACAACAAAAAGATAATTTTATATTGTGTTAAGTCTAGGAAAATATAGTAGGAATTACAGATAGGAACCGGGGTGGGTATTACTAAAGTTAGGGTTGTCAGTGGATGCTTCCTTGAGAAAGTAATCATTGAGCTGAAACCTGAGCCATAAGAATATTTGTAATATTTGTAAAGACAGTGAAGTATAATCATTAACAGCAAGGCTTCTGGAGACAGACTCTTGGGTTAGAAGCCTTGCTCTATAATATCCTAGGTGAGGAACCCTGGGGAAGTTACTTAACCTCTTTGTGCCAGTTTCCTAGTCTGTAAAATGGTAATAATCATCATACCCACCTGATAGGCTTGTTGTTAGAATTAAGTAACTTAATACATATCAGAAATACTCCAGAGGAAATGGAATGTTCAAAGATTCTGAGGCAGGAAAGGGTTTCGTGTGTACAAGAAAATTAGAAGGCAGTGACTGCAAAGTAGGGTGCCATAAGATGAGTTTCAAGATTTGAATGAGGACCCAAAGCACCTAGGGCCTTAAGACAAAGCAGGAACAGAAACTCACTAGCTAAATTCATCTATAGGAGACAAATATCTTATGATATAGCTGATATGTGGAATCTAAAAAAAGGGTACAAATGAACTTATCTACAAAACACAAATAGAGTCACAGATGTAGAAAACAAACATGGTTACCAGGGGGTAAAGGCGGGGAGGGATAAATTTGGGATAAGATTGGGATTGACATATACACACTACTACATATAAAATAGATAACTAATAAGAACCTATTGCATAGCACAGGGAATTTTACTCAGTACTCTGAAATGGCTTATTTGGGAAAAGAATCTAAAAAAGAGTGGATGTATATATATGTATAACTGTAGAAACCTGAAACTAACACAGCATTGTAGATCAGCTATACTCCAACAAAAATTAAAACCTAAACTAACCCCTTGCTGTAAACCTGAAACTAACACAGCACTGTAGATCAGCTATACTCCAATAAAAATTAAAAAAAAAGAGAGAGAGAGATAGAGAGATGACTCCCTGCCCAGTTGCAAAGGAATGTGGTTAACTGACAGTTTCAAGCTGTCAGCAAGCACCCTCAGATCCACTTCACCTCTTAAGCTAATGGCATTATTTTCTTGGGGTGGTCTCAGTAGTGACTGAGCAAGAATCTAGTACAAGGCCTGGCCATAGCCATGTCCACCCATTGCAGGACTCATTTAGGGAATAATTGTTGCTCCACAGAAAGCTGTTTGGCATGCAGAGACATTTGAGATCTGCATTGCCTTTCATTGCTATCTCTACCAAATCCTGCTCTGTCCCTTTTTCTTTCAAAAATGTTTCTCCCCCAAAACCTTAGCATTCTTAACTATTTCAGCAAGGACCCAACTGATACAAAAACTGTAGTAATTGGTTTATATTTTAATCTAAATACAATGGGAAGCCATTAATGGTGAGATGATTTCTTGTGTGAAGAATGGATTTTAAGAGGGAAAGAGTACAAGCAGAAGACCACTTAGGGGGCTATTGATGTGGCCTGACAAAATAATAGTATAGGCTTAGGTTGTGGCAAAAGAGATCAAGAGTAGTATTCATATTAAATACACATTTTGAAACTAAAATCAATAGGATTTGTTATTGGTTTGGATGTGAAGATCAAGGAAAGCATGGTAACAAGGTTGACTTCTAGATTTTTGTCTTGAGACACTGGGTAAATTATGAAACAAACAAACAAAAAAGATAAGAACACCTTTGAAAGGCAGGGGAAATCAAGAGTTCTATTTAGACATGTAAATTTGGAATGCCTATTACACATTGAAGTGGCGGTGTCAGGTGGACACTTGGATAAATACATATGTAGAAATATCATTATAAAAGAGAGCTGTTTTATAAGTTTGTTGCTGGGTTTTTTTTTTTTCCTTTGGTGTGAAACCAGCATTTGAACATTTTTTACTAGCATTTAATATTATATTTGAAAATGATTCCTTCAATTATGTTCAACCCTCCATTGACATGGTTTTGACAAGGCAAGGGTAATCTTGACAATTTCCTTTACAGTAAGTTATCAGATGGATAAATCAATTTAAATTTGAGTGATCTCCAATCAGGAAACAAATGGTTTATAGCTTTTTCATCTCAGTTATAATTAATGCTATTTTCTACTTTTAAATCACAAAAAGGAGCTTCCATTTAATTCCAGACAACTCAACTTGATAATATGTAAATATATTCTATATTATTGCATAGCCACAGTCACACATGAAAGGAATAGAGGACCAGAGGAGAAATAACCTTTTTAAAATTAATTCTGAACGAACTATTACATTCTAGCACAAAAGCAATAATGGCAGATATTTTAAGAACTCTAACACAAATACTAAACTTTTTAGTTTAATTAATTATTAGAGATTTTTCATTGTTAATTATACTTAGTGACTATTATTGACTTTAAGAATAAGACAAACAATATTTAATTCATTCCCAAATATTTGAGTACCTACCGTATTCCAGATACTAGTAAGTAGACATAAAACACAATTCTTGCTTGCTGTAACAGATCTCAGTCAAGTGGGGAGATATACATTGATATATTTATATAATTGTTTTTCATAAAATTAAAATCTTTCTAGAGAAGAAAAACACAGAGTGCTAAGCTAGTGTGTGTGTGATGATTTCTCTTCCCCCCTTTCTTTGATTTAGCTGGGATTATAAGTATGAGTAAGGGGTAGTGATACTGAATAGGTCCACAGTGACCTATTTATAGCATTATGGGATATATATATGTGTGTGTGTTACTGTCTTTGAAAAAAATATAAAAAGAAGACAAAACAGATTTTATCTTAAGCCTCCTCCCCTTAAAAAAGGAAATAATTCAAAGAATATTGGATAACAAATGGAAGGAAAAGCTGAAGATCTTGTTCTCACCAAGTATTAGAACTGTACTAGTTTTCTAAGACTGAAATGAAAGTACCACAAACTGAGTGGCTTAAACAACAGAAATGTATTGTCTCATGGTTCTGGGGGCTAGAAGTTAGGGATCAAGGTTTTGGCAGGGTTGGTTCCCTCTGAGGGCTATGAAGGAGAATCTGTTCCATGTCTCCTTTCTAGCTTCTGGTGGTTTGCTGGCAATCATTGGTGTTTTTTGGCTTCTGCTGCAACACCCCAATTTTTGCCTTCATCTTCACATGACGTCTCTTTGTGTACGTGTTTGTGTCCAAATTCCCCCTTTTTATGAGGACACTAGTGATACTGGAGTAGGGGTCTACCCTACTCCCGTATGACCTCATCTTAACTAAATACATCTGCAAATACCCTTTTTCTGAATTAGGTCATATTCTTAGGTATATTCTGTTTTTTCTTCTGTTACTTTACTGCTACACCCTGGGCTCTGCCACTGTGAGATTCCCCATTCTTGCTAAAATCTGAGCCCCTTTCAATTGCAGGCCCTTTTTTAAGGGAGCAGGACCTGATGTGGCATTCCCAGGACAGAACCTTCCCCCATATCCTCTGCTTTAGTTCCATTCCAAAGTACCTAGATAGTAGTATCTGATGCATATTTCCTGAGTTGTTTTACAGATGCTAAAACCTCTACCAAACAGAAGAAATTAACTACTTGATGACCATGAGCACAGTAGACCCCAGACGTACTAGCATCTAAGGATTGATAAGGTAACCGCCCTGTTACCTCACCATCAACAAATCAGAGAATTGTGCAAGAGCTATTCACATATCCTGGGACTCCCCTCCTTTACTTTGCCTTTAAAAATGCTTTGCTAAAACCTACCAGAGAGTTCTGGCTTTTTGAGCACTAGCTGCTCTAGACTCCTTGCCTGGTGCCTTACAATAAATGCTGCACTTTCCTTCACCACAACCCGTGTCAGGAAATTGGCTTTATTGTGCATGGGTGAGTGGACCCAAGTTTGGTTCAGTAACACTTTCACCAGTATTCCAGGCCTAGAGAGTCATTAAACATATTTTTTAAATAGATTCTTCTTCATCAACCCATTTTTCCAGGCCTCTCTGGGTGGGTAGGTAGGATATAGGGCAAATTTAATCAGAGTTCTATTATTCAAAGTCTTTTTATTCCTTCCTTATTAATAGGGATCACAAAATCAAATTTAAACTAGTGCAGTCAACTGGAAGAGAGTTGCTGTAGAAAGTGATGAACCTATAGAAAAATGTATACCTGCCCCATCTTAAGTAGACGGCAGCAAATCGTTGCCACATAGGAATATGAGCTCAATGTTGCCAGATCTTTTAAAAGGAGGGTAGAAATCAAAGTTTTTATGTAGGTTTCTTGGCATTTAAATTAACTGTTTTAAAAACACTGTGTGGGCCAAAACTATGAGGACCAAACAAAGCATGTCAACAGGCCAGATCCAGGCTGCAGTCTCCCAGATTGCAACCTCTGTTCTGAAGGATGCACAGGGATTCCTGGCCAATTCATGTCTTTTAGCATGGGCCAATTTTGAGTTCAGGTTTTTACTGTTCAGCCCAGAAATCATTAGAATCACGGCTGTAACTCTGGCTAATCCATTAAATTTATAATCTCAGAAAAGGATAGCCATCTCAATAAATAAGGCATAATTACAATTTGGCTACACCTGCCTTAGTTGATCTACCCTCTAAACTAACTCCCTCAATTTTTTCAGATTTTTGATTCATCAAATTGGCAAATTTTTCAAGATTGTCTCTGTGTACCTTTCATTCCCTCCTCTGACTCTGCATTTCAGTGTCCTGGCAATGAAGAATTTGGATTCGGGCTACTCATAAGTAACGGCATGGGCATAAAGGGAATTGTTACTTCCTCCAGTTAGCGGAGGAGGGTTTTTTCCTAGTGAATAGTAGGCCATTAGGGAGTTTCAGATGACTTCCAAATTGGCAAGCTCCATATCTGGATCCTTTAAGAAGATATTTTTTTCACATAGTCAAATCTTGATCAGTTATTGATTAGTTCCCTAACTTTCATACAAGAGACCTGATGAGGTTATGAATTCAACTGAATCTTCAGAATCAATAATCCTTTAGTGACTTCAGCATTTCTGCTATAAAAAGAAAAAATGTCTTTCAGCAGAGTCAGAAAGCTCATAGGTTTCATTCCATGATACAAGGTGACAATTTAGTGATCTGAGCTTCTCATCTGCTTTAAGTTAGCCAGTGCTGTCAGAAGCAGTCACCATACACAGTGGTTCTGGAATTCACACTCTTCTTAAAATTATTCTATGGTGACAGCTTCTTGGATCCCAGAGCTTCACTATCATAGTTCCTTTTTGTCTCATGGGCTATTAGTTCCCCTTCCCAGAATGTGAAGTGGAATCTCATAGTATCAGAATACCAAGTCCCATTTCCAGGAGAATTGTATAGACAGCTAATTCATTCTATGGAAGCAATTTTTGCATTAGTTAGGCTTCCTTGGTTGCAAGCAACAGTGGCCAAGTTAGTTTAATGCTGATGGAGATAAAAGAATTCTAGTGAGTTCTAGATTTTAGTTCTGAAAGTATAACTCAGGTGATCAAAATGTAAATACACCTTTATTTCTCCGTAATAGAATTTAGCTTATTCATAAGCTCCTATTTCTCCTGATTTTTGTTTCAGAGGTGGTGAATAAACTTTGGAAGTATGAAGTGAATTCCCTTTTACAAACATTACTTTAGTCAAGTACTCAGTCAAATTCACAGTTCTCACCCTGTGCCCTCCTCTCCTTTATCCATGCTTGGGGCAGTCTAATGTCAAGGGTCTAGTAATTGTATAGCCCTCAGACCTTCAATGTCCTCCAGCTATTGTATAGCTTGTCCTGCCTGATTTTTGTTGCTTGGGATGGCATGCACTTGCTGATATACACAGTCCCTTCCATGCCTAACTTGAACAATATTTGTACAGTATGACCATCCAACTTCAAACTCCAGTTTCTTCTAGTCCAAAAATCTGGGAAGGGCAAAAATTAGTAAGGTCCTTTACTAATTTTAAATGTCTGTCATATCACCTCAGAATCTCTCTATATGAGACGCTCTGGTGTCCAGTGCATATCCCTAAGGCCTCATCTCACTTCAGTCATAACAGGAGTAGAAAGTTCCATAATGGCTTTAAGTCCCTTCATGCCTTTGGCATCCCACTACTAAGACACACTGCCACATTTTACGCTTTCTCCCCCAGGACGTTTTCTAGTGTTGTGATAGCCTGAATGTTATATATAGCTCAGAAGAACAAGAAAGTTAACACTCTCAGAAGTAAATCTTAACCAGTTTGGGATGGGAGCTAATGAATAAAATGCTTCTGTCTCCCATCCTTGGAAAGATAGTCTTAGAAGGCAGTCTCTGGATTTCTCAGGAGGTTCCAGCAAAATAAAATCTCTATTGCTCACAATAAGAACTTCAATAATACACTTACTTTGGCTTTGTCAGCTTCTCTATCGCACTCACACCAATTCCTCTTTCTGTTCCTGATGATTACCTCTCCAAATAAACAAGTTACATGTTAAATCCTTATCACAGCCTCAGTTCTTGGAAAACCCAAGATGAGATGCCCCCCACCCCAGACTACACTCCCACTGCAACAAAGGGACAATTTGTCACCTCCTTCCATAGTGAAATGAAACCATTTCCATGTCACACTGTGTCTACTCTATAGTTTAGATTAAAATACAAAAGACATATTTCCAAGTTATGCTTTTCTGCTATGTAAAAAAATAAATATATATATATATATATCTCAAAAATATCATCTTGCCACATTTTCTAGTGAATCTATCTACAAGGAGGAAGTTCAGGTTTGCTGGGACTCAGATTGGAGTAGGATGAGTGACTAGAAAGTTAGAGTGAAGCAGGACGTCTGGACTGCCATTTTGATAATCCTGAGAAGGGAAAGGACAGGGGTTATAGATCCATAAATAGTTTGTTTATTTGTTTTATCTATTTGCTTATATTTCAGTTATTCATTTAACTCTTCTAGGTGTTGGGCATATAGCAGTAAATAAAATAATCAAAAATCACTGCTCTTATGGAATGTGGCATAGACAGCTAGGCATTTACCAAATATTCAGGCTCTTTGTTACCATAGGAGCGTAGCTGCCCAATCAAGGGCTACATTCCCTGCATGCTTTCCTCCAGATATGGCTATCTTACTTGGTATCATCATTGAAATTGGAATGCAAATAAAGTTGGTCATTTCTGTGCTATGGCCTTTAAGAAACAGGAGTGACCTGAGAATGGCCTTAGATGATGACGTTAGAAATGACAGGGTTTTTGCAAGCCTGGGTCACTGAATGACTAAGTGGGGCAAAGCACCCTCTCAAATCACTCACTTTAAAAATATTTGAACACCTATATGCGCCCAAAATAAACTGTATTATGTTCACCTACTGAAATTGGGGGGTTTATTTGTTGCAACAGCTAGTGTTACTCTAGCCAATACATGGGCCTTATATTTTATTGGGGGAGACAGACAAAAACAAAATAAATAAAGCATATCTTCTGTAATGAAAAGATCAAAGTAGTAAGGTAAACATATCTGGGGAAAGACCATTGCAGGCTGAAGCAATACCAGGTGGAAAAGTCTCAGTTCCAAACATGCTGACATGTTTAAGGATGAGCTGAAGAGCTAAAGAGCTATTATGGTTGAAGTAGAAGTTAGAGATGATGAAATAGAGGTAATTTGAAAGTAGAACAAATAATGTAGGGTCCTGTGGATTACTATGAGGATTTGGACTTTTATTCAGATTAGAATGGGAAACTTTTGGAAGATTTTGAGCATGATCCACCTTGGGTTTCACCACGTTTACTCTGACTTCATAGATTGAAGGTAGATGTTGGGAGACAAATTAAGAGACTTTATGATTTTGATCAGGGTAGAATGACACTGGAGGCATAAGAATTTGTGTCCTAGATAAGAGCCTAAGATACCAAGTGTGAGGAGGAAAAGAGACATTAAAGATGATTCTAAGATTTTTGTCCTGAGAAATCAGAACAGTGAATTTGCCATTTACTGCATTAGAGAACACTGTGAGAGCTCAGTTTGGGACATGTTCAGTTTATGATGCATGTTACATATTTAAGTTGAGAGAACAAGTAGTCAGGTGGCTATGTGATGCTGGAAGTCAGGGAAGTGATCTGTGCTGAAGCTATTCATTTGGGAGTTGGCAGCTTATATTTAAAGTTCTGAACCTTGATGAGAATTCCAAAGAAGCGAGATTAAATAGAGAAGAGCAGAAGTCCAAGTAGTAAGCCTTGAGCAATCCCATGTTAGTAGTCAAGAAGATGAGAAGGACTCAGTAAAGAGCAATGAGAAGGAAAAGCCAGAGAATTGGTGGGAAAACCGGACAGCATCTTGGAAGCCAAAAGATGAAAGTGGCTCAAGGAAAAGAATTATCAGCCATGGAAAATGTTGCTAAAATTTTAAGAAATATCACAACTGAGAAGTGACTACTGGATTTAATAACGTCTACTGGTGATCTTGATACAAGAAACTTGATAAGAGAAAAGAAGAGAAAAAAAATTAGAAACAGGTGTATACAATACTCTTTCCAAATGTTCTACTCTGGAAGGAGGACAGAAATAGAGTAACAGTTGGATGTAGAAATGGGCAAAGAGAAGGTGGTTTTAGATTTAAAAAATAACAGTATGCTCATATGAGGAGGGGAATGATTATTTTCCTCAGTAGAGAGGAAAATAGTTATTAATTTTTCTATAGACTCATATTTAATAAAATTAACATATAATACAATGTATAAAAATTTGTATAACACATATTTAAATATTACATTTAAAATTGAAAATATACTCACATGTAGAATATTTAATTGCTAATAAGAAGGGTTCAGATGAGAGGAATATATTAAAGATAAAGGAGAGAAAGGGAGTACTTAATAACTTAGTTTCTGAAAAGACAAGAGAGTATCTAATCCACATCATGGAAAGAAACATAATTCCCCCATGTTAACAGGGGAGAAGGAGGAGAGAATAGGTGACAGTAAATTAGTAGCAGGGGAGAGGGATAGGAAAATGAAGTAGGCAATGTCTGATGGCTTCTATTTCCTCTCTGAAGATACAAAATCACTAACTGAGAGTGCTGTGGAAAGGGTAGAGTGAGAGATTTAAAGAAAGTACAGAATGTGTGAAATCTTATTTGGGTAAGTAGGAAAGTAAAATAACTCAGAGTTGGCTAAGGGCCTGGTTAAGCTATTTCACTATTTTAGAGGGAGGCAAAAATGAGGGCCTAGAAATAAAACTCTAAGTAAAATTTATTCATTCATTCAACCTGTAATTACAGAGTACCAGTAACTATGTACCAGGTGCTCTTCTAGACACTGCGGGGAACTAAAGATGAACAAGATAGACAAAGTCCCAAGTCTTATAAGATTTATAGTTTAATTGGAGGAAGAGAGAGAATGAATAACAAATAAATAAAGATAATTTCAAATAATGATGAGTTTTCACGGAAATAATATAAGATGATGTGACATAGAATATCTAGGAGGGTAATAAATTACAACAAAGTGTAGCTGCTTAAAACAATACACATATATTCTGTGGGTCAAGAATCTGGACCCAGATTAGCTGGGTCCTCCAATTTAGGGTCTCTCACTAGGCTGCAAGCCAAGAGTCTACCAAAGCAGCAGTAATCTCAAAGTTCGACTGGTGTGGAATCTGCTTCCAGGCTTACTTGGTGGTTGTGAGTAGGATTTAGTTCTCTGTGGGTTAGTAGACTGAGGATCTCAGTCCTTTGCCACATGGCTCTCTCCACTGGGCAGCTCACATGGCAGCTGGCTTCATCGAAGTCAGCCAAACTGGGAGGAGTACCAAGAGAAAGGGAGAGACAGAAGTCAATCTTTTACAGCCTTATCTCAGAAATGACATCTGTCACTTTGTCATATTCTATTTATTAGAAGCAAGTCCCTAGGAGCAGCCCACACAGAAGTGGAGGGCATTACACAAGAATGTGAATACCAGAAGTCTGGATTTGATCATTGGGAACTATGTTAGAACCAGCCTACCCCATAGGGAATCAGAAAGGCAGAAAAGAACATGCAGCTGTGATACTATCAGAAAGAGAAATGCAGACCTGAATAATACTGGTGTGAATCCAGATTTAGCTAATCTCCGTCTCCTAACAAAGTAACTTTTGCATGATATACAAAGATAGTCCAAAGAGAGAATACACAGCTCAGCTTTCACAAATTTTACACAGGTGTGATGTAGCATTGATACTTCTATTTTCCTCAATATTTATTAAGCATTAATTAACTATATATTGAAAACATTTACTACTTCAGAAGTAAGAATTCTCTTCCTCATCCCTTTCAATAGCGATTCCCATTCTCTTATACCTCTAAAAAAAAAAGACAAAAACAAAACTTTTGATTTAAAACTTTTTTGATTAGCTCTAATTTAGCCAAAGTAGGTTAACACCAATGCTAGAGTTGGTGTACCCATATTTTAGTCAGAAGTCAAGTGAGCTTAAATCATTTAGAATTCTACTACATCAAAATACTAGAGTTTGCTAAATTCTAGAGGGTCAGCTTTGCGCAGATTATTTAACCTCATAGAGCCTTAGTTTTCTGGTATATAAAACAAGAAGATAAAAATCATAACAATATTAATTCTTATTTCAAAGGACAGATGAAGATCAATGATATATGTGTTAGCATTTTGTAAACTATAAAATACTGTGCATTTTTAGAAAGCTTTATTTTAAAGTATTAAATACAAAGAAATCAGAATTGATAAATTTCCAAAATTATACAAGGTTTTTAATATTACCACTCATTTCTCTTCTACACAGAAAAATGAGAACACATTGACCCAGTTTTCTTCAATTCGCAGTATTCTTAAATATTAGGTAAATTCTTTATCTGTAACTCATTGTTTCTGCCATGAAGTGCCCACAAACACAGAGCAATTGGAAACTCTGAAAATTCTTAGACGATGCATTCGTTTACTAAACCACAGTAAAATCAATATCATAAAAGAGTTAACATGGGAATGAAAGCAAAGGAGAACATGATATGTACTGGAAGAAAGAACTATATTAAAATGAGCTCATTTTTATCAGAAGAAAATGGTTCTTATTTTAAAAGAGATGTGTGTCCTTTTACAATGACAGAAGCTGAAATATAACTGTAATCTACAACCATAAGGTAAGATTTCCATCTTTATGTGACATGAAAAACGTGCCAAGCCAAGACTTTCCCCATAAACAAAATTGCTTTCTTCAACTTACACTTAATGCAAGATATCAATCATGTGATGGATTTTATTACTCAGAATTTAGCTTTGTTTTTTTGACAGGTTGCTTGCAGTCAGCTTGAAGTACAATTGTATATCATCCCTATTATATACACATCTGACCCTATTATATACACATCTGGACCCTTTTTTATTTTAAAAAGGGTATTATAAATGGGAAGAAATACCTGGTGAGGCAGAATTAGTTTGACATCGACCATTTTAACTCAATGGTGTGGTTTTGATAACATGTCATTATATATCTACAGGAGGTCTGAGGCTGCAGGATTTATATAAGACATCAGGGGATAGCAACGTCTCTGCTATATGAAGGACCCCTCTGTTGTGACATCTTTTTTTCCCTCTTACACATGCCTACATTTGTTAAACCATTCTCATTTTGAATAAGGAGGCAGTATTGATATCAATACAGTGCACTGCCTAGACAATATACTTATAGGATGCATTTTCATATATGGCAGCGAGACCACCAAAAGTACTTTTTTTTTTTTTTTTTGTAGAAATCAATCTACTGCGGCCTAAATGGAGAACTGAAAGTAGTGAAAACTACACTAATGTAATTTGTGGTCACGAGTTCTTACATAAGTAGTCCCAGTTTAGAGGGAGCTACAATGATCTGAATCATTCACAGCCACCATGAATTTAGTATTTCTTGGGCACACAAATAAAGAACAGCAATACATATTAAAATAAAGATGCAGAGCCCTGAAATGAAGAGTTCACAGCTAAAGTTGCCGCAAAATTTGCCGTCTATTTCTAGGTAGGAAAAGTGTAAAGAATTTCTAGTGCTGTCCTTTAAGGGCCAAATTGAGAATGATATTTGCTGAAGTCATAGCAGATATGCAATCCTACTGGATTCCAGCTGCCTATGAGTAAGTAGAATACTTTAAAAACCTTTTAACCTATCTGTGGTGAAAAATGCATGCTGCTTTAAACTCCCTTAGAACTTTAAATTAGCCACTGCAGCACATTCAGCTGCATGGCCCAGTAGTCCTAAAACCACGAAAAGCTACAAAAAAAATAAGCTTAAAAAAAACCTTAACCAAGGTACTTACAAGGTTTTCCTTCTCCTCAGCAAAATGCTTAATTTCCAGGGCTGCCTTAGCTGTCACACTGCTGGGTGTGATTTTTGTTATTAAAAATAAAGGACAAAAGCCTGATCCCAATGCAATGAAGTTTAACTTGGGGTAAGTGACTAAGAACCACCTTCAAACGCTTAGAAGTGGAGATACTTTTAGAAAACTCATCTCTATGTAATCCCGACTTAAATGTACTTATACAGATGAATCTCATTTCCATGATTTGACTTTAATATTCTTTTAACAACTCCAAAATGAAATGAAAGAGCTGTTAAACACACTTCATTATTGTTTTGAGAAGCCTGGTTCAAACACTTGCGTTGTGAGGCATCACGGGCTTGGTGTCTGCATGATCAAATGTTCAGCTTTTCTTAAGGCCAAACCCTTTCAAGGGTAACTTTCAGTTATGTAGAAATTTGGCTTTAAAGGATAGGTTCAGATTTCCTAAAGCTGTCTTTTTCCCCTCTCCAGGTAAAATCAAGAAATTATCATCTTATCTACTTTGGTAAGAAATACATTCCTTCTAATAATTTCACACTCCCTTAAAATCCTGATCTTTGTGAGAAATTAGTAATAGTATAATATTATATAACCCAGTATTAGGATAGTGGCCACAGGATGAGATTTCCACAATAAGTTTGTATCCCCAAGTTCCTCCTTGGAAAAGCATTTGCATTATTAACTCTTCTTAGTAACATGTCATTATATTCAACTTAACCCGAGCACTATTACTGTGGTCATTCACCAATGTTTGGAACTATCACATGGTCCCATAATGGTTACATGGGGTAAGATATTATCTAGAGATTATTAAAGTTAGAATCAGTATCTGTCACATATGAATTGCTCAGTAAATACAAGGATTGACTCTACCTTTGCTAACTATAGTGAATAGTTTAACATATATCTCAACATCAAATAAATTCACCTTCTCTGTTTAGTTTTTGTGAAGATTATAAATAATACTATTAGTAGCACATTTATTAATGTGTCAAACACTCTTCTAAGACTTTTACACATATTTCGGCAGATGTATAAAGGACCTAAATAATGCCCAGCATTCAGAAGGAACTCAATAGTGATACTTACCATTATTTGCCTATTTCAGAGTATAAACTGACTTGCTTAGAATTACTTAGCTCTACTGTGACTCAATTACACTCTGCATTACATAAAGGCACTGGTGAAGTCCTACACTATATAACTTGAGTATACTTACCAATGGCACATGTAATTAGATTTAAACTGTAATGCTCTGTATTTGGTTTAAGTCTCTACATAGAACACACTTGTTTAGAACTATTCTGGTAGAGTTTGGTAGAATTATAATAACAGTAGATATTAGCACTATTACTCCCATTTTCTAGATGAGGAAACTGAGGCCAGAAAGCTTTAAGCTACTTGCTCAAGGTCAAGCAAGTAATAAGTAGTAAAATAGAGCTTCAAGCTAATGAGCTTAAAATAGAGCTTCAAGCTTCAAGTTAAGTCCCAACCCTGGGAATTAAATACCATACTATGCTGCTTCCTAGTTTTGGAAGAATTGGTATAATTTGAAGGACAAAGGCAAGTTTCCAGCCCTTGGAACAAGTCCCAAAGATGTCATTATTTTTAAAAATTAACTCCAGGGAGTATTAATGTCTTCATAGGCTTTGAGTTATTTCCTATCTGAAGGCAAATCCTAATGAAAAATATTGTTAGATTGGTATCAAGATAGGCAAATGCCACTTCTCCCTATCCCCCATAATAAATACCAGTAATAAATTCTAATACACTTCCACTGAGCCTAAACGTCGCCTTAGAATCCATGTCAGCACTATGCTCCAGGCAGCTCCTCAAACAGTGAGAACTAGCACACGGATGAACCTTTTCCCATCCTGGACGTAGGCCCTCTCATTTCTGTTAATAGACTGGGAGGCATTATTGACCTTCATCCAGCTAAGTTTTGTTGTAGGTCTGCTATTTCCCAGGCACTAAATACTAGGACCACAACAACAGCAAATGTAATACTTGCCCTCAAGGAACTCACAGGCTATGAGGTAAACGGAATGAAAATGTAAAAATCAACCATTACTATGCTGCTGAAATCACATAGAAAAAGCATAGATGTACCTAACAGAGCGACGAGGGAAATTAATCAGATATTGGAGTGGAGATGTCTGTAGGGAACAATTCCAAGGGAGGGTGACATTTGAACTAATCTTCAGAAAATAGACAGGAACTTGTCCAGGACAGGCCATGAGGGTCAGGTCATCCTAGGCAGAGAAAACAGTGTATAGCAGGTTGCTTAAGAATATATGACAACGTGTAAGACTGGAAAGGTGAACAAAGCCAGATTATGAAGGGTTTCTTTGACTTGCTAGAATCTGTCTTTTATTCTGAAAGGGGGAGGTGGAGGCATTTAAGCATCTTAAACAGATACATGACAGTATCAGTTTTATGTTATGAAATTCCCTGGCTGTGCTGTGGTAAATCCACTAGAAGGGAGCAACATTTGAGTAAAGGACTTTTCTGAGGCTAAAGTTACAATACTCCAAGTGAAAAATTGTGAACAAAAGTAATCACAGTAAAAATTGAGAGGAGAGGGCTGATCAGACAGATATTGAAGAACTAGAATTTACAGGACTCTGAGATTAATTGGAAGTGGTAGAGCATGAGAATAGGAAGAATCTATGAGGAAGCCTAGATCTCTAGCTTGGGCAAACTGATATATGATGATTCCATTTAATGAAAGGAGGGGACACAAGAGAAGGCAGGGTTTTGAATGCAAAATAATGAACACATTTTAGGATAGATCAAATTGGACATAGTGCTTCCATGTAGAATCGCACACTTTACAGTTCAAAATAAAGATCTGAAGCACAAAAGATAATAGATCCGGTATCTAAGTGATAGTTAAACACCGGGGCATAGATGAACTCATCCAAGGAAAGTCTGTTGAGAGCCAATGAAGGTTTTAGATTGTAGAAGACAGTGTAACAGAGTGGTTATGATGCTGAACACTGAAGCCAGACCACACAGGTTCGAATAATGGTTCCAACACTTATGATGCATGTAATCTTGAGAAAATTGCTTGACCTTCTTATTCCTCAGTTTTCTCATATGTAAAATGTGGGTAACACTAGTACCTACTTCATGAGGTTATTTTGAAATGTTAATACATGTAAAGACTTAGAAAATGGTCTGTCACAGTAAGCAGGTAATAAATGTTAGCTATTGCAAAGATGAAGATGATTATTGAGGATGATACAGATAAAAATACAGCTTTTCCCCACTCTTAAGACCTTTCAATATAAAATAGAAACACGAGCACAGCTATAAAATAAATAATAATAATTGATGATAGGAGAACTAGTATCAAAAGGATGTTAACATCTCACTGCTCAGTGAATGCTGGGATGGATGGAGATGTTGATGAGAAGTGGCAATAAGGCTGTACCTCAAGTGGAACATGGCGCTTATTGGGATGAAGAAGATGTACCAGTGTAAATGCTCTAGAAAGGTGTTATTAAAGACAAATACTACCTGATAAACAACCTTTTAAAGGCACGCCCTACCCATAAGCTTCACTTCTTATGTGGTACAGAAGATTCAGCCCAAGATGAAAAGAAATCTCAAAAATCATGATACCTTAAATATAGACAGGCTTTCCTGTGGAAGATAGAGTTGACATTTTTTATTATGGTTCATACAGATCAAACCAAGAACACTAAATAGAAGTCATAAGGAGACATATGCACAAGAGAGAGCATCTAAAATCAAACCTATTCATAGATGAGAGTGGGCAATTTTGGAAGGTAATAGATAAATGCCCTTTCATAGTAGGTATTCTAGCAAAGGTTGGGCTGTGCCCATCAGGAATTTTAGAGAAATTATTCAAACACCAACTTGTTGGTGTGATTAGATGATCATTTAAGGCCCTTTCCAATCTTAAGATTCTGTAACAAGTCCAATAATTGAAACACTCTATATCTGTAATAGCATGGAGGAGATTGGGGTTACTAATAGATAATATTACCCCCTAGTATCGTCACTAACTAGTGTCAACACTAACTAGCATATCACTAAGTAGCATAATTATTCATTTTTCTTCTTTTATTGTACCTCCAACTTTAAACAGAGGTTGAAGAACACTCATAAGGTTCTCATAAGAAACGCTGTGAAAGAAGCCTACCCTTTCTCTCTCAAAACAGATGAAATCTCCACTGATATCTTTAGCAAGTCCTGCAGATGGAATGACTTACTCTAATCTGATTTTACTATAGTCTGGAGAAGTTCTCTTCTTAGGGCAGTTGGCAAGTTTTATGCTAATTCTGGCTCATATTATGCTTTTTACATGGAGGAATAAGATTTGTTTTTGTTGTTTGTTTTAAAGCAAATCTCTAGCTTTGTTTCCCTCTGTGTCACACAAACTGATAGTACTCTAAGCAATTAAAGAAAAGTCTAAGGCACAGCTAATATTTTTACATGCTTACCACTATTCAAAGAAAGTGCTCCTCTGTCCCCCAGATTATATAATTAATCAGCCACAGGAATAATCTCTATAGAGTATCATGTTAAGATTTAATTTAAAAAGTATTTTATGGAACGATTTTGCACTAAGATGCTAAAGTGTCTTCCAAGTGTTTTAAGTGCACTGTTCACAGGCATGCATATCAATCAGGTAACTAAGAAGCCGTAGGGTTACCTCCACTATAATGCAGCTTTCTTTAAACAATGGCAGTTACTACTACCTGGCCAATGAGGTACTACTTTATTATTGTTCCCTACTGAAACTGGGTGCTTCCACACAAGACTCAGTCTTCATCACAGGGGTTGATAGTGGTTCAGGTCATTCAAAGTCCCATAAGTTCAGAAACATTCTCAGACATCAAAACACTGTGTGTAATGCATATGATAGACCCCATGGTAGATGAGTAGGAAAAAATAACTTAGATCACATATCATGGTGATACTATGGCAACACGGTATCAGCAGTGCATCCAAGAGTTTCACTAATTTATCTGTTGCTTGACACCATTATTTGCAGCAAGACTGGATGTGGCTTATAAACATAGAGTATAATGTAAGGCTTTTCAGAATAGCCAATATTTGTGTCATGAACCAAATTCATAAGGCTTACCTATGGGATACACATTCTCTATTACATCTTAAATGTGTCCTATGTCAATGAGAAAAAATGTCTTTCTTTTTCACCACTCTATAGCCTTTCATTTCTCAACCTAACTAGCTTATGGTAAATTCTCTCTCTTCTCTCTCTCTCTCCATTTCATTCAGTCTGATTAATATAATCTCTAACACTCAGAGATCTTGCTGGCTTGCCCATCACCAAACAAACTAAGTACTGGAGCAAAGCGCCCATAGTAACTGGTCCAATTGGAGGGCCTGCCTATAGGCAAATTCTGGAACTCTAATATCCTCAGCCATGGATATTTTAATTGGCAAACAACCTGACACCCTATTAACGACATACACCCAAATCAGTCCCTTTGATTTAAAACCTATTTGTAACAGAATCCCTCTTATCACCCATCTGGGCAAAAATTTAGGCTGTTGGAAACTTAGATTTGACATCCTTAATTGGAGATTTAATTGTGCAAGTTAGGTGCTGGCTTCCATGCCCTCTGGCTTCCAGGTGGCTTTGCCCATCGGAGCCATTAGCAAAAATCTCAGAGATTAGGAAGGGAGTGATATTGGATATTTGTCCCATTGGCATTTCCCCTGCAGACTGCCGTGGGTTGGTTGTGTTCCTTTGCCAAGGGCTACAGCTCCTGTCAGGTGACCCTCTTATTCTTTTTGTGTTCTGATAACTTCTCTCTTTCCCCCTTCATTTTTCTTTCTTCTTCTGCTGGCCCTACAGAATTAGTCTATTCCTAGTTGGTTTACAAAATCATGCCCTTACCTTTGTAAACAGTCTTTGTATTGAACTCTCGTCAAAGCCCCTTTTGAATGTACCATATGACTCCTATTGAACCCTGACTGATACAATGTTCTTTAGCCCATTTTCCATTCTTTTTGTTTTCTCTTATTGATTTGTAGAAATTACTTTCATACTCTAGTTATCAACTTTTTATCACTTGTATGCATTACAAATGTTTAATCTACAGCTTGCTTTGAACTGAGTTTATAATATTTCTTGTGGTACAGATATATATAAATAAAAAAATTTAAGGTTGTGAAATATTTCCCTTTTTGTCCTTTAAGAAATTCTTCTCTACCCTGATTTTATTTTTTAAAATGTTTCTGTAATTCCTTTTAGAGTTATAAATTTGTTTTTCCATGTAAAAAATAAAATATAACTTAAATTAATATTTTAGTTTGTTTTCCCACCTGGTTAGCCAATTGTTTTAGAACCATTTATTGAATAAACCATCCATTTCCAGTGCTCCATGAGCACCAGCTAAACCTTGCCTTTCCTGTAGTTATTAATGTTTTTGCCTTAAAAAGACTTAACTGTTTTTCTACTGATGGTAATAAAAACAGCGTTGGCTCATACTGAGCATATGATATGCTTTAATATGAGAAGAAAGTGAAGGCAGGAAAGGCCCAAAATTAGTAAAAATAATTATAAATAAGTAGTCAGGTGATTAAGGACTTAGGAGTCTCCATGAGGTCAAAGATTCCATTAAGTGGGGCAACAGTAGTGAAAGTGGTAGGCAAAAAAACACTATGTTTCTAAAAATTTTGAAAAATAGCAATTCTAAAAGATAACAAAATTCAGTGTGTGTTCATGGGACTGAGTTGTTGAAACTGCATGAAGGTGAAGGTTAATGGAGTTCAAGAGGTCAGGAATGTTAAGGCAAAGATTTTTATAAATGTCTCCACCCTGATGTTGACATCAGTCAGGAAAATATCAGAAATACCCAGCTATTTATCCTACTACTTAAGGGAACACATGAACTCTAATCCATGCCAATTTTCTACTTAATAAATAAAGTTAAAAAGATATGATATATATTTTTAATAATCAATAGGTTTATTAAAATCCACTAATATCTTCAATTTTTTTCAGACATTAAAAGGAGAGAATGGGTACAACTCCAAAAAACTTAGAACATCTAGGAAAGATGAATAAAGAAAAAATGAAATAGCATTTATTCAAATCAAAACTACTTCAATAAGGTATCACTTCACACCAGTCAGAATGACCATCATTAAAAGGTCTATAAATAATAAACGCTGCAGAGGGTGTGGAGAAAAGGGAACCTTCCTACACTGTTGGTGGGAATGTAAATTGGTCAGCCACTATGGAGAACAGTATGGAGGTTCTTCACAAAAATTAAAAATGGAGTTCCATATGATCCTGCAATCCAACTCCTGGGCATATAATCATACAAAACTATAATTCAAAAAGATACATGCACCCTTATGCTCATGGCAGCACTATTCTCAATAGCCAAGACATGGAAAAAACCTAAATGTCCATTGACAGATTAACGGGTAAAGAAGATGTGCTACATATATACAATGGAATACTACTAAGCCATTGAAAAAGAATGAAATAATGTCATTTGCAGCAACATGGATGGACCTAGAGATTATCACACTAAGTGAAGTAAATCAAAAAGAGAAAGACAAATACCATATGATATCACTTATATGTGAAATCTAAAATATGACACAAGTGAACTTATCTATGAAACAGAAACAGATACACAAACATAGAAGACAGACTTGCAGTTGCCAAAGGGGAGGGGGAGTGGGGAAGGGATGGATTGGGATTTTGGGATTAGCAGATGCAAGCTATTATATATAGAATGGATAAACAACAAGGTCCTACTGTATAGCATGGGGAACTATATTCAATATCCTGTAATAAACTGTAATGAAAACGAATGTAGAAGAGAATATATATATATATATATATACACACATACATAAAACTGAATCACTTTGCTGTATAGCAGAAACTAATACGTTGTAAATCAACTATACTTCAATAAAATAAATTTTTAAAAATAAATAATAAATAGCATTTATTGAGTACCTAATCTGCTTCATTTAGTATGTGATTACATTGATTAGCTTATTCAGTATTGTAGGTTGTAGGACAACGAATCAAATCTAAAACTGATAAACCATTAAAATATATCTCTCCAATATCCTTTCTAAATACCTACTTTCATCTGCAATAAAAATTTATAAAACTTAAAAACTTTTACAGAATATGCTTAATACAAGGTGATGAAGAAAACTTCAGTTATTAAAACATATTTTCATATCGCCTTACAAACTTATTTTACTCAGTAGCACATCAGAACAAATTGTAGCATTACCAAACATATTACAGTAACTTTTTTTCATATTAAACTTCTATTGAACTTTAATTAATTAAAAATCTCATAGGGAGATAACCTTTACTTTGACACAGTGTCTTTCAAAATATATTCTTGAAACTCCATTTGTTATATATTCTAATATCAAATAAGAAAAGCTTAGAATAGAAATAAAAGGGTTGAATTAATCAGTCAACAGTAATTAACTACACATTTATCCAAAGTGAGATTTCAATTCTCTTCATTCCCTTGGCTTGATGCCATATTTTGTTTGTTTAGTGAGAACTCTATGTTTTGTGAAGCTTATGAAGGATTTAAAATTTGGGCATTTATATGAATACAATTATTTTGATAATACCTGGCAATGACAGTAACCATCCAGATTCTATATAATTTGGATAGAGTTTTTTTAAATACAACGTAACCCTTTTCTAAAATATTTTTAAGAGGATTATGATCTAAATTATGTCAGTTAGTTGTTCTTTTAAAAACGTATTTGGTTAAGTCTAAATAGATAAATTTTGGAGCATTTTTTTATGAGTCAGCCTAACTTAAGGCATAAGAACATCTCCCCAAACTATAATGGAATTATTTTTGACTTGATTTTAAATAACTATAACATAGATGATGAAATTGCTTACTAATTATACAAACAATAATTGACTGAAAACTAGAAAGACTTTGTGCATAAAGATTGCTGTTCTGCTGTTAGCTATTTAACCTCACAGCAATTAATATCACATTTGGTTAATATTTTTCATGTTCTGCTTAAGCATTTAAAGGTTTCCCAAATGACTTTCCCCCTAAATATTTGTTTCAGGAAGTATTTTCCCTAGATATTTTAAATGGTTGGATTCCAAATTAATTTTCATTTTTAATCAGTTTCTGCTTATAAATTTGGACTTCACTGTATTCATTTGTATTACTCCTCTATCTTTAATGATTTTGGAATGTAACATGAAATCATGAGTTGTTGCAAATTCGATTAATTTTATTTAAGCTTGTTAATATAGATATGAGATAAAAGTTGGGATGACTCAGAGTTAATTCTCTACTTAGCTCTTGTTGAATCAATATGATATAACTACTTTCCTATTTTAGTTTTTCAATTTTCTGACATTTTAGTCTCTGCATAAGTGTATGTATTGGTTTATTAGAGCTGCTGCAACCAATTACAGCAATTTTGATGGCTTAAAAAAACAAAAAATATCCTCTCACAGTTCTAGAGGCCAGAAGCCCAAAATCAGTGCTGGTAGGATTGGCTGACTCTTGAAGTTCTGGGGGAGAATCTGTCCATGATTTTCTCCTAGCTTCTGGTTGCTGCAGGATTCCTTGGCATTTCTTGGTTTGTGGACACATCATTCCAATCTCTGCCTCCATTTTCACATGGCTTTATCCCCTGTGTCTCTAAGAAAGACATGTTTCATTGGACTTAGGGTCCACCTGGGTTATTCAGGATGCTCTCATCTTGGGACCCTTAACTTAATTGTATCTGTGAAGATCCTTTCTCCAAATTAATTCACAGTCACAGGTACTGGGCATTAGGGTTAGGACATATCTTTTTTTTGTTGGGGGGGCACAATTCAGCCCATTACAGTATGTTTTCTTACAAATTATTTTAAACTAATTTTTCAAATAAAATGAAATATCTGAGATCAAACATATTGCTATGTGGTATAAAACTATTTTTACTAGGATGTTTTCCTCTATGAACTCTATATATGAATCACCAACCAAATCCACTTGTCCTAATTGGTATTTCCATAGTCACACTCACAATATTGTTTCAGTTATTTTTGAGTAACAGTTTGCTAGTTGATAGCCACATAATCATGTCACTTTCTGATTATTTTGATTAAGGTGTTAATGTGATAAAAATAACCTCTCCAAAAGAAATATCCTCTTTAAAAGCAGAAAACATGACCACATTGCCATTCTTTCTCAGAAATCAATAAGACATTAATCCAGTACTAATGTTATTCTCAAGTGATCATTTATCCCTTTGCAGAGTTGAATTATCATCCAACTCTCTTCAACCAATAATGTACAGTTTGACACTGATTCAAGTTATTAGCTATTTCCTGATTTCTGGATATAGAATTTGGAACTATTATACTTCAATTACTCATCCACAAGAATAATCAATATAGCCTTATTATAGACCAACCAAAGAGCCGAAGATATAATTAATAAAAGAAAAAAAATCAGTGTGGCAACCAAATAACAAATTAACACAGCTTGAAAGCTAAACCCTTGAAAAAAAAACCATTGAGTTATGCTTTGTATGCTCTACAGACAGGCACCAAATCCCTGGAGCTTCAAATGTGATGCTTACTATTCCCAAGGATGTAGTGACATTAAAGTCAAAGTAGAGGACCCTGGAAAACCAAGTGCTAACTCACAGATCAAGAAACCATATAACTTAATGGCAGGCATGAGGAAAATAAACTGACTGCTCAATATGCAAAACACATTTATTTCACAATTTTACAGACAAATGAGCATGGATGAGCATTCATTTCTTTGTGTGGCTTTATTTTTTTCTATTACTGTTCACACTGCTCAGTCATTAGACCAAAAAAAATAAATAAATAAAGTAAAAAGAATTCAACCAGCCAATTAATTTATAATTTATTCACACAAAACTTGGGAAATTTGAATGTTTTTAGTATCATTCACAAAGGATTGACTGTTTTTGGCTTCAACTAGTCAGACCCTTTAAAATTTCTAATATATTTTTCAAGTAAAACCACAGATTGTCTTTGGTTGTCAATAAAGCTTTTATTGATCCATGTAAACATCTGACAAAAATGAGGAATAAAATGAGCTTTCTATAAAGCATTTTTTTTTTCAGTAAGAGTGCTCTTTACTCTGAGTTTAGGCTCACTGTGTTTTTTGTTTTGTTTTGTGTTTTTTGCGGTACGCGGGCCTCTCACTGTTGTGGCCTCTCCCGTTGCAGACCACAGGCTCCGGAAGCGAAGCGCAGGCTGCACCACCAGGGAAGCACCCTAGGCTCACTGTTTTGATGTTAAATATTTGTTTTCAATGAAAAAGTGATGACAGTAGATAGTAGTTGTGTTGATGGTGGTGGGTAGTTCTTATAACTTTACTTGGTGAAAACACTCTGTGACTCTTTCCCATTCTTTTTAATTTTAAATTACATTCATATCTAAAATATAAGTGCCATTGATTTAGGTCACAAAAATTATAAATCTAAAGGAAGTGTTAAGGAACTATTACACTAACCTCCTAGAATTGGTATAAGGATTAGTGAGTTCATACTTATAATGTGCTTAGAACAATAATTGGCACATAATAAACACTATATGTGTTTGTATTTATCACTATTACAAAGGCTAGGAAAGGTTGAAAACCACTAGTGAATCCTTGGATTTCCTGACTGAAATACACATTACCAGGTGTTTTTTCATTTTTCTTTCTTCTTTAAAAGCCCTCCAGAAACATTCTTATGTTATTGGCTATTACAATTTGTGTTTGAACATAACTAAATAATAGTCCAGGAGAAAACTCCAGGGAGATTTTTATAAAGTTAAGTCTTCTTATATTTAACAGAACAAATTTAATGTATTAGTTAGCACAATAATTACTTTAAAAGCAATAAATATGAATGCAGTAGTGTGAGTTTATGGATCTCAAGGCAGATGAAATTTCTTGAAGTAAAATATATACTTAAAAACAGAATTGGTTTAGGTATACGTTGAAATGAAACAGCATAGTGCCTCTGGCTCTCTGACTCTAATCATCTTGGCTTCTATGAAAAGAAAATTGAATTTCTTATCTAAATATTGGATATTCCTTACCAACTAACTGAAAGTCAAAATTCTTTTCTGGATAAAACTTTAAATCACCAGGTATTATTCTGGGTTAATGAATCAAAGGACCACTATAAATTATGTATTAAAATAACTTTCAGATGATCTCAGTTAATTTTATAAGTGTGGATGTGAAAATCCATATTTCAAAATCAAGAAATTGTTGGAAAGCTAGTGTGTAAATTAGAATTGACTGCTTCTCAATTTCTAGCTGAGAATCAGCAAATTTTTACCATCATGAGATTATTTAACTCGAAGTAATTTATACCCTGAAATTGTTATTTTAAAATCTTAGATGATATAGTTTGGATTTTATAATTCTCAGTATTCCATACATTTACATTTCCAGTTGTGTAAATAAGTGAAGACCACCTGTATGTGAACAAGCAAAGGCTTTTTATTCAGAACTAGAGTCCATTACCATCACTTGCATTTCATAGGGATTTAAAGGCAGTAACGGAAGTGTAAAGCTTTAAAGTGGAAAAAAGAAAAGGCTTCAGGTATACCCTGAATGGAAGCTGTCAGCATGAGGAATCTGGAGACAGGCTAACTTAGAAGAAGGGCACCCTATGTGATTGGCTAGGGAAGCATGTTTCATTTCCTCTGGTTGGTCTGAAGTTAGAAGCAGGGCAAAAATTAGGGAAGTTGGCAGTTATTGATCAAGTTTTGCCTTTGGGGGCTGATTGCTACAGAGGTTGTGGTTTGGCTTCCCTGCCTGGTTGCTAGTAAGGATGTGGATCAGAGTTCTATGTTTTAGTTATGGCCTGGCCATATTCCATTTGTATATTCAGCCTCTCACAGATATATATGTATTTCATTATAAAATTATTTCTACTATAAGGTCAAATATTAATCTATAGTAAAAGCTGTCCTTTAATTTATTAAAACCCTCTGATATTTATTTATATCTTACCTACCAACTAAAATGTACTGTAAGGTATGAATTTTCTCTTAAAGTAGATCAAATTCTTCAAATACAACTCGGAGATTTTCTCCCAACATCTCATAAAATAAAAAGCTAAGGTTGTTAATCAGTCAGTAAATACAGGCATACTTCAGAGACATTGCAAATTCAGTTCCAGACCACCACAATAAAGCTAATATTGGAATAAAGCAAGTCACATGAATTTTTTGGTTTCCCAGTGCATATAAAACCTATGTTTACACTATACTGTAGTCTAGTAAGTGTGCAATAGTAATTTGTCTAAAAAGCAGTGTACATACCTTAATTTTAAAATACTTTATTGCTAAAAAATGCTATTGTCTGACAATGCAGAATTGACACAAACTTTCAATTTGTCAAAAATGCAGTATCTGTGAAGCACAATTAAGCAAAGTGCAATTAAAAAACTTATGCCTAGGGCTTCCCTGGTGACGCGGGGATTGAGAGTCCGCCTACCGATGCAGGGGACACAGGTTCGTGCCCCGGTCCGGGAAGATCCCACATGCCGCAGAGCGGCTGGGCCCGTGAGACATGGCCGCTGAGCCTGCGCGTCCGGAGCCTGTGCTCCGCAACGGGAGAGGCCACGGCAGTGAGAGGCCCGCGTATCGCAAAAAAACAAACAAACAAAAAAGATATTCTAGGATATTCACATGTTCATTTCCTCACCAACGAATAAGACAATTTTTGGATCCTATATGAGCAATACTAAAGTTATTTTTGTTAGAACAAATAACTAAAATTTATAAAGCATTGTAAATCGATAAATACAACAAATGCAAGGAGTGGTGGAAAGTATATATTAAAATCAGTCATGTTTCAAAAGAACAACGTGAAAGCATGAGAAAAACGATGAAAGCATCTTCTAAGATAAATGTTGACACAAAAAAAACATAAAATTTACTTCCTTAATATTAAACTGAGGAATAAAAGAAAAATTGAGAGTTCATGTTTCTAGTTTTTTTTCATTCATAAAACTTTCATTCCACTTACATCAACTTAATACACATGTTCTGAACAATTATACTTGGATTGTTCATAAAGATTTCATAAAATATTAAATAAATCTAGCCACCATATCAAGTCATTCCACTGTTCACTGTTTTTACAGAACATGCATGTTAGATAAGTTTCAAAGAAATCACAAAAGCAAAAATCATTTTTTGCTTTTTGGGGGCTTTTGTTCTACTTTTCTGCTTGATATCCATGAAATAATGGATATCAAGAAATTCATTTTAACACATCTTTACTTGTACATTTGTGCTTAGGTTGCTTAAAATATTTAAATGCAAATAAAATGAGTGTTACCAAACTAATGAAAGAAAACAACAGGTAACTTTACAAACAATGGAATATGAATAATTTCTGCCCTTCTCCAGACAAAATTGGATCACAACTTTGTCTAAAGGAACACTTCTGCAGCTGTAGTCAAAGGTATGCATGACGAGATTTTGTACTCCACAGATACACATGGTTCAAAATGTAATGATATCTTGGGTTAAATCCATTTCATCTGCCCTTACCAATTAAGGTCATTTTAAGACTTATATGTCCTCAAAGCTGCACATAGCCCAAACAATAAGATGTTTGCCCGAGTTATTTTCCAGGAATGTGCAGTCACCTATGTCTAGCACAAGCTGAGCTGAGAGTCAGCTGTGTCAAGTTCCAGCTGAGCTGGTTAAGACTGAATAGGCCCACTGACCCTCCAGCTGGACGTGAAGGAGTGTCCACTCAGTGACCTTTTGAATGTGCAGAGGCCTGTAGCTGAGTTACGCCTGTGCAGAACAATGATTATTGCACTTTTTTCCAATCACATTTCCCCAAGCTCCCCACACTCCCCGTGACTCAGACCACCCTGCTTTATTCTTTATACACAAATACAACAACCCCCTTACCTTAGGGGAGGCAGATTTGAGGCTTGCTCTCCCATCTCCTCACTTGGATGCCTTACCAATTAACTCTCTCTTTGCTACAAACCTCAGTGTCTCAGCCTTTTGGCTTGCTGTGCATCAGGCAAAACAAACATGTTTGGTAATAATATCCATTGGGAATCTATTTTTACTATAGTCCTATAATTTCTCCAAATCTTAAAATACCCACAACAACCAAATCTTTGATAGGAACCGATTTTATCTCCTATCCTGCACCAGGACAAACCAATAGGCAGGCAGTTTTCTTTCCTTAGACATAGAAGCAGTTTTAACACAAGTCCTTGCAAAGCCACAA
The DNA here is from genome assembly GCF_011762595.2 of Tursiops truncatus. Taxonomy (NCBI): domain Eukaryota; kingdom Metazoa; phylum Chordata; class Mammalia; order Artiodactyla; family Delphinidae; genus Tursiops; species Tursiops truncatus. The sequence goes on along the minus strand of NC_047035.1, from coordinate 55,447,288 downwards.
CATAGCAAAAGTACTATGTATAAAAATTTCACATCTCCATATTGATCACCTCAAGATGAAAATAACTCTCAACAAAGTGGTTATAGAAGGAACATACTTCAACATAATAAAAGCCATATATGACAAGCCCACAGCTAACATCAAAGCTTTTCCTCTAAGATTAGGAACAAGACAAAGATGCCCACTCTCACTATTCTTATTCAACACAGTATTGGAAGCCCTAGACACAACATTCAAACAAGAAAAAGAAGTATAAGACATCCAAATTAGAAAGGAAGAAGTAAAACTGTAACTATTTGGGGCTTCCCTGGTGGCGCAGTGGTTGAGAATCTGCCTGCTAATGCAGGGGACATGGGTTCGAGCCCTGGTCTGGGAGGATCCCACATGCCGCGGAGCAACCAGGCCCATGAGCCACAACTACTGAGCCTGCGCGTCTGGCGCCTGTGCTCCACAACAAGAGAGGCTGCGATAGTGAGAGGCCCATGCACCGCGATGAAGAGTGACCCCCGCTTGCCACAACTAGAGAAAGCCCTCACACAGAAACGAAAACCCAACACAGCAAAAATAAATTAATTAATAAACTCCTACTCCCAACATCTTCTTTAAAAAAAAAAAAAACTGTAACTATTTGCAGATGACATGATACTATATATAGAAAACCCAAAAGACTCCACCAAAAAACTCTTGAGAACTAATAAATAAATTCAGTAAAGTTGCAGGATGCAAAATCAATATACAAGATCAGTTGCATTTCTCTACACTAATAACAAGTTATCAGAAAGAGAAATTAAGAAAACAATCCCATTTACAATTGCATCAAAAAGAATAAAATTCCTAGAAGTAAATTTAACCAAGGAGGTAAAAGACTTATACTTGAAAAACTATAAGGCATTGATGAAAGAAATTGAGGACAACACAAAAAAATGGAAAGTTATTCAATGCTCATGGACTATAGGAATTAATATTGTTAAAATGCCCATACTACACAAAGCAATTTACAGATTCAATGCAATCTTTATGAAAATTCCAATGGCATTTTTCACAAAAATAGAAGAAACAATCTGAAAATTTTTATGGAACCACAAAAGACCCCAAATAGCCAAAGCAACCTTGAGAAAGAACAAAGCTAAAGGCATTATGTGCTGCAATTTCAAACTACATGACAAAGCTATATTACTCAAAACAGTATGGTACTGGCATAAAAACAGACACATAAATCCATGGAACAGAGTAGAAAGCCCAGAAATAAACCAACACATATACAGTCAATTAATTTATGGCAAGGGAACCAAAAATAGGTAATACGGAAAGGACAGTCTCTTCAATAAATGGTGTTTGGAAAACTGGACAGCCACATGCAAAAGAATGAAACTGGACCACTATTTTAGGCCATACATAAGAATCAACTCAAAATGGATTAAAGAATTGAATATAAGATCTGGAATCATAAAACTCCTATAAGAAAACAGGCTTTAAGCTCCTTGACAGAGGTCTTGGTGACAATTTTTTTGATTTGATACCAAAAGCAGGAATAAACAAGTGGTACTACATCAAACTAAAAGGCATCTGCATAGCAAAGGAAAACACCAACAAAATGAAAAGGCAAACAATGGAATGGAAAAAAAATATTTGCAAATCACATATCCAATAAAGGGTTAATATCCAAAATATATAAAGAATTCATACAACTCAATAGCAAAAAAGACAAATAATCTGATTAAGAAATGGGCAGGGAATCTGAATAGACATTTTTCGAAAGAAGACATACAGATGGCCAACAGATACATGAAATTGTGATCGACATCACTAATCATTAGGGAAATGCAAATTAAAACCAAAATGAGGTATCACCTCACACCTGTCAAAATGGTTGTTATCGGCTTCTGCCGGCAGCTGGAAGTCACTGTCTCCCGGGTGAACAAGGCTGTTGCAACGAGGGTCGGCAAGTGCAGGTTTGCCCTCCTGCAGACGTGGTGCGCAGAAAGTCAAAACAGAAGCCACCCCCCAAGAAGAAGATGACAGTCTCCCTAGATGCCCAGTTCACCTGCCCCTTCTGCAACCACGAGAAGTCTTGTGACATGAAAATGGACCAGGCCCACAACACTGGAGTCATCTCTTGTACCATGTGCCTAGAATAATTCCAGACGCCCATCACTTATCTGTACACACCAGTGGACGTGTACAGCGATTGGATAGAGGCCTGCGAGGCAGCCAATCACTAGCAACACAGAGGACCCACCCCCTTGGCAGCCTCACCTGCTGGGTACCAATCCAGAGACATTCCAGGGTCCAGGGTGTGGGTCCAGGGCCTTTGCAGCCCTGTGTGTATGTGGAATTGGCATGGATGTGGGTGTGGGTGTGAGTGTGGGTGTGGCTGCAGGTGTGACTCTGGCAGTGTCCTCGTGAGCATGCGGTAGTGTTGAAGGGTTGCTGGGCTCCAGGGTCCTGAACTGCCTCCCTTGGCTCCAAAAGCCTTTGACTTGCTCCCTCCTCTGGCACCTGGCCCCCTGGCTTTGGGGTCTTGGCTCCTCCAGGGACCAGTGTCCTGACATCCTAGGTGAGGGCAAGCCCAGCAGAGGCTGCCTCAGGACTCTCTAGCATCTTCCCCCACCTCACCAGCATTTGTCCATTTGAACTGGACTGACTGCCCATCCTCCTTCCCTGCCTTCCAAGGCCTGTGGCCTGGGATTCAAGCCACAGCCCCACAGGCCCCCTGGCAGAGCGGCCTGTTTTCAGGTTTGGCCACTTTTGTAGAGGAGGGAGGGGCTGGGTTGGGGATAGCTGTCAGTCACCGGCCCTTAAATAAAGCAGCCAACATACACATACACACAAAAAAATGGTTATTATCAAAAAGGTAAGAAATAACAAGTGTTCATGAGGATATAAAGAAAAGGGAATCCCTGTGCTCTGTTAGTGGGAATGTAAATTGGTGCAGCTATTAGGGAAAACAGTATGGCGTTCCCTCAAAAAATTAGAAATAGAACTACCATATGATCTAGAAATTCCACTTCTGGATATTTATCCAAAGGAAACAAAACACTAACTTGAAAAGTTATCTGCTCCCCCACGTTCACTGCAGCATTATTTACAATAGTCAAGACATGGAAACAAACTAAGTGTCCATCAATGGATGAATGGACAAAGAAAATATGGTATGTATATATACAATGGAATATTATTTAGCTATAAAAAAGAAGGAAATCTTGCCATTTGCAACAACCTGGATGGAACCTGAGGGCATTATGCTAAGTGAAATAAGTCAGAGAAAGATATACCATACAATCTCACTTATATGTAGAATCTAAAAAACAAAAAGCAACAACAAAAATGAATGCATAAATACAGAGAACAGGTTGGTGGTTTCCAAAGGGGAAACAGGGGGTGGGGGACAGGTGAAATGGATGAAGGGCACCAAAAGGTACAAACTTCCAGTTATAAAATAAATAAGTCATGGGATATAATATATAGCATGGCAACTATAGTTAATAATATGGTATAAGCATACCTTGTTCTATTGCACTTGAATTTATTGCACTTCACAGATATTACATTTTTTACAAAAATGCAGGTTTGTTGCAATCCTGCATTGTCAGATAATGGTTAGCATTTTCAGCAATAAAGTATGTTTTAATTAAGGTATGTACATTATTTTTTTAGACCTAATGTTATTGCACACTTAATAGACTACAGTATCATATAAACATAACTTTTATATGCCCTGGGAAACCAAAAAATTTATGTGGCCCACTTTATTGTAATGTTCACTTTACTGCTGTGGTCTGGAACTGAACCCACAATATCTCTGAGATATGCCTGTATTGTATATTTCAAAGTTACTGAGAGAGTAGACCTTAAAACTTATTCATCACAGGAAAAAAAAATTATATGTGGTGATGAATGTCAACTAGACACTGTGGTAATTATCTTACAATATATATACATATCAAATCACTATGTTTTACACCTTGAAACTAGTGTCATATGTCAATTATATCTCAATTAAAAAAAAATCTAATTGGCAATAGCCAAATGATAAAATAGCTAGGAAAAGGTAACAAAAGTTCAAAACCTATATGAAGAAACAACAAAATTTATTTCAGCAAGATAAAATATCTTGTTAAAACAAGAGCTGAATAAATGAAAAAACAAAGCAAGTCTGAATGTAAAATTTTAAAAAAAGAAAAAGAAAGAAAAGGGAAAAAGCAGGTAAATTTCTAAATGTTAACTGATTCTATTCCCCTATCATTAATCATAAAAATCTTATGGGAAAAAATAGAAATTCAAATAAAATTAACATATACTTGTCATAAAAAAATCTATTTGTGGGAAAGTATGGATAACAAATGTGTAAATTTCAGAATGAGATAGACAAAAGTTGGGAGGCTGGTTAATTTTCCCCTCCTTCTCCTGCTTCAGCCTTGTGCACTTGGGCATCCAACGTTCACAATGTCAAGCTGCCTCTCAGTCACTGCATTGTTAGCACGCTGTCTTTGTGTGATTCTTTACTTAACATATCAAGTTCAGCAATGGCTTCATCAAAAGCTGACTTAACAATCTTAAGTCTATTGACAGATGAATATGTAAAGAAAATGTGCTATACACATACAATGGAATACTATTTAGCCATTAAAAAGAAGGATATTCTACCATTTGCAAAAACATGGATGGACCTTGAGAGCATTATGCTAACTGAAATAAGTCAGACTGAGAAAGAAAAATATCATATGACCTCACTTATATGTGAAACCTAAAATAAACTCATAGAAACAGAGTCAGTTATAAAATAAAACAAGTTTTATTTTATATTAAATATGCCCCCGCTGGGGGCGGGGGCATAATTGTGTGAAGACGGTCAAATGGTATAAACTTCCAGTTGTAAGATAAATAAGTTCTGGGGTATAATGTACAACACGATGACTATAGTTAACAGTATATAGTATATATATATACTATATATATATATATATATAGTTATATATATATATATAGTTATATATATATATATATATAGTTATATATATATATATAACAGGACTATAGTTAACAGTTAAAAGTTGCTAAGACAGTAAATCTTAAAGTTCTTATCACAAGGAAAAAAAAATTATAATTATGTGAGGTGATGGATGTTAGCTCAACTTACTATGATAATCATTTTACAACATATACATTTTTTAAAGCTTTATGTTGTACACCTTAACACATATAGTGTTATATGTGAATTATATTTAAATAAAACTGGAGGGGAAAAGAGGTCTCTTTGCAAGAGAGCAGGCTTTTTCCAGGAAGTTTAGAATCGCACAATAGAACACAGAGAACTTACAGCCCAGACCCAATACGATAGGATGTTTTTGGTTGCATTTTCTGTTTCTGACTTGGAAGGCTTCTTGGTAGGCTTGCTGTGACTGACCCATAATCCTTTCTTGTCATCACCAGCAGTAAACTGACCAAGTAACAGTAGTAGTCTCCTTTCATTTTCAAGTAGAAGACTTTGCTCTGGGTTTGTGAAACACTGGGGATGAAGAATTTTTTCCAAAAGAGACAGTAAATCATTTTCAGATATCTCGGAGATCACTTTCAATTTTCTCTCTGTATTCTCAAGCCATTGGAACCTTCCATCATTTTCTCAGTACTTGAGATAACCCTCCAAGATGATCTATGGGCTCCAGAACATTTTCATAAGCTACTGAGAGAAGAGTAATTTGGCTTCTTGCTCAGTTACAGACTTCATGCAGGCTGCCATGTCAACATATCACTCAGCTTGCTTGCTCAGTTTGGCCTCTGCACCAGCATGTTTTCATCCGTGACTGGAAGCTTGTGCCAGAAGTGGATGGTGGTGGATGGAGAGGAGTCCTGCTGGCTCTGAGCAATGGCAGTGGGGAGGCTGAAACTGTTCCTGGGCCTCGCTGCTCACAGGCTCTGTGTTTCTGTCTTCAATTTGTGGCAAAGTGAATATGAAAGAAGTAATAATTGTGTTACGCCTTGATCCTTAAATTCATTATAGTAGCTTCTTTTTCCTTGTGGAGGATTCCAAACTGATCCTATGAACTCTTGCAGAAATTTCAGCTCAGGAAATGATAAATGTTTATCCCATCACCAACCTCTTTAGTAAATTTTTCTCCAGTCTTTTACAGGGTTTGGGAATAATTCTCACTTATTCAGGTGATCGTCTGGGTTTGACTGCCTTGGGTCACTCTGTTTCCTTCTAAGTCACTTTTACTACAAGTACTGTAACCTCCATAGTTACAACAAAGTTGTATATAATACAACAAAAGTTGTACATAATCAGCATTTCCTATAATTGATGATATCACTTAATTCTTAAATTCACCTCTGTGGACAAAGAATGTTACCTGTGATATCAAAAACAATAGACTTTGCAGCCATCGAGCCACTGGCCACTGCAGCAGGGCCCACACCCTGAGGGGATTCAGGTTGGAGAAAGCAGAATACTGGACCTAGATAATTAAGGTGCCTATCAAAGGAAGGATTTCAATGAGCTCAGACTCTCTTGCATCTTCCCATACATAGAAAAGCACTAAATTCATGAACACAAGACTTCTGGTGTTTCTTTAATTAATAGTAATCTTTTCATGTTCTAACTACCTGGTTTTTTTTTGTTTGTTTGTTTTTTGGCAAAAACTTCTGTATATTCTTGCTCCTCCCTTACCTCTTCAGAATAGTCCCTCAGGGCTATCTGAGAGCCTATCTCCCCAGCTTAAGTCCTCAGTATGTCTGCCAAATAAAACATAATTCTCAACTTTTAGGTTGTGCATTTTTTTTCAGTCAATACCTAATTAATGCAAATATTTCAAAAAATGAATGTTTTTCTTGAAAGTAACATGCACTTTACTCAGCCACTGAAAGGAACGAAACTGGGTCATTTTTAGAGACATGGATGTACCTAGAGAGTGTCATATAGAGTGAAATAAGTCAGAAAGAGAAAAACAAATATTGAATATTAACGCATATATGTGGAATCTAGAAAAGTGGTATAGATGATCTTATTTGCAAAGCAGAAATAGAGACACAGATGGAGAGAACAAATGTATGGATACCAAGGGGGAAAGGGGAGGGGGGTGGGAGGAACTGGGAGATTGGGATTAACACATATACACTATTAGTACTATTAGACAACTAATGAGAACATAATGTATAGCACAGGGAACTCTACTTAATGCACTGTGGTGACCTAAATGGGAAGGAAACCCAAAAAAGAGGGGATACATGTTTATGCATAGCTGATTCATTTTGCTGTACAGTAGAAACTAACACAACATTGTAAAGCAACTATACTCCAATAAAAATTAATTAAAAAAAGAAAGTAACATGCAGTATGTACTTTTTATTCTTCTACCCTATGTGAGAAGAATGAACAAAACTTTAAGTTACTCTTTTCATTATATATTATTTCAACATGATAATTTAGCAAAATGTGGCATAAATTTTTGAGATTAACACATAATTTCTAATTTTATACATTAAAATATCCACAAAATAAAATATTTTATAATTTTTGAATATATTCATAGTAAAGCCAACTGTGTTGAATAAAGTCAGATATATTAAAAGGATAAAAAATTAGAATCCATTTAGCTGTCAGAAAAAAAGAATCATTATTACAAAACCCAAATCATCATAAATCACAGTAATGAGCCTCAAGTAGAACTATTACATTGTATTATGCTGCAGTATTTCAGGTCCTTAAAATAAGTAAAATTGCATGTATTTTAATATAAAAAGATACCATATACCCGTCCTCTAAGTTATTGCTTTCCATCACGATGATGGATTTATGTTAATCAGTTTCATCCTCTTTTGAGTAGTTAAATCTACAATTGTCAAAAACAGCAAAGGTTAAGTAGGCTAGACTTCTGAGTGATATTCCCAGTAATCTGTTGACCAAGATGGCCTGAGGCCTTTAAAGTTCCCCTCAGTTTGACTAAATTGTAAACAGGTTTTTTTTTTTAAGACTATAAACTTCTGACCTCCCTTTTCTTAGATCAAGTACTTTAGAAAGCTTTCAATCATAAATTATTTCTCTGTCCCTTTGAGATATAAATTTTCTCCTAGCCTTTTGTCCATTTTACAATTCAAGAATGTCTTTCTCAGGGACCTGGGAGCCATTCCTTTGAAATGTAATCATCAAGAAAGATAGGGACACTATCTCCCAGTCTTTGTGGGAGGATAGAAGCCTATCTTCCATAAATTCCAATTAGCAAACACAGATGGCCTAACACATTGACCAACCTCCTCTGAAGTCCTCCAGTACTTTTCCATCAGCTTGCCCCAGGGCTTAAAAATCCTCTGGCCTTTTGTTCCCCAGAATTCGGTTTAATCTCTCTACCTTGTTGCAATAGCCTCGAATAATGTCTTTCTTTCCTGCTTAACTCTGTCCAGTACAATTTTTCTTTGACACCGTTTATAGAATTTTTCACCTTATCCAAGAAATGTACCCATTAATTGCCAATTTTTTGCAAGGTTCTATCTTAGGCACTATCAAAATGAATGCTCCTCCTTAGAGATTACATTTGAATGTAAATATAGAGTGTCCTAATCAAGACTATAATTTAGAACAAGTTTGTCTCCAGTGTTTTTAGGTTCTTTGTTATTACCTTCTCTAGCGAAAAGGAGTGTGTTTTCACTACATGCAGGCACTTCAGAAGAACACATGGAGTTGCAGAATGAAAAAAAAAAAAATCCAAATCCTCTAGCCAAATTGACTTATTTTCTTAGAAGTCTTATGGTTTTACATTTTATATTTAGGTCTATAATTTTGTGTTAATATTTTATACAATGCAAGCTAAAGATCAGAGTTCATGTTCTTTGCTTTGTTTTGTTTTTGACATATAGGTATCCAATTATACCAGTCTATTTCTTGAAAGCAATGACCCTTTCTCCAGTTAATTGCCTTTGTGTTTTTGTCAAATATGTTTTTCATATGTATGAGTCTATTTCTGGACTCTTCCTATTCCGTTGCTTTATTTGTTTAGCTTGATGCCAATACCACTCTGTCTTGATTATTGTAGCTTTATAATAAACCTCGATATCAGGTAGTATTAGCCATTCATTTTTTTTTTCTTTGTTAAGCATCTTTAAATTTGGGGGCTACATGTAATTCTGTACACAGATAGGGTAGAGGGTCCCCAGAGAAAGAGAACCAAGCATAGCTTTCTTGACATAAGAGAAGATATTTTTGGTCTAAGACATTTTGTGATCTAAGCCTGGTCACAATGCTTGTCCTTGAACAGGTCCCAGCAATTAATAACATTAAGGGAACAAAAGAATGTAGGAACAAAGGACTGTTATCAGGCAACAACAGTAACAATAGTAAAGATAATATATCAGTTGTAAAGACTCCCAGTTCTATTTCAATGTTAAAGATTAGCATGAAGTGCTCAACCACCAGATCAACTGGAAATTAAGGGAGGAGGATGTTGACCTTTTCTGACCCTCCTGACTTCAATCAACTAAAGCTTAGACACTGAATATGAGTCCCTTCGTGAATATACATGTACCCTTAGCTTAAAACTTTCCCAACTTTGCTGTTCAGAGAGATGTTGCTTTGGGAAAGATCCCTGGTGCTCTCCTTACTTGCTGCAAGTAATAATTCCTTCCTTCTCTTGATCTTTCACTTGGTTGTGTCTTTTGGCTCGACCCCCACAAAGAGGCAAACCCAATTTTGTGATAACCATTCCGTAGCATTTCTATATGAATTTTAAAGTCAACTTAGTAATTTTTACCAAAACAAATATCCTGCTAGGATTTTGATTGTGAATTTGTTGATCACAGTATTGATCTTTCAGATCATGAGTATGGTATATCTCTCCATTTGTTTAGGCTTTCTTTAATTTCTTTCTGTAACATTTTATAATTTTAATGTATGTATCTTACATATTGTCAGATTTACCTCTAAGTATTTAATAACTTTGATCCTATAAGTGGCATAGTTTTTCATTTCAATGTGTGAATATTTATTGCTAGTAATTTCAAAATACAATTATTCTTATGTATTGATCTTGTTTCTACATGCCTGATAAACTTATTTACTAGCTTTAATATAAAGCTGAATAGACATAGTGAAAGACATCCTTGATTTTTGTCATAGGGGAATGCATTCTCTCCTGATCATAGGGGAAAAGCATTCCTTCTTTCATCATGATGTATTATGTTAGCAGTGGGATTTTTTTTTTTTTAATTGGGGTATAGTTGCTTTACAATGTTCTGTTAGTTTCTGCTGTACAAAAAGATGAATCAGCTATATGTATACATATATCCCCTCCATCTTGGAACTCCCGACCAACACCCTATCCCACCCATCTAGGTCACCACAGAGCACTGAGCTGAGCTCCCTGCCCTATACAGCAGGTACCCACTAGCTATCTGTTTTAAACATATAGTGTATATATGTCAATGCTAATCTCTCAGTTCATCCCACATCCCCCTTCACACACACACCCCCTGCCATGTCCACTTGTCCGTCCTCTACATCAGTGTATCTATTCCTGCCCTGCAAATAGGTTCATCTGTACCAATTTTTCTAGATTCCACATATATGCATTAATATACAATATTTGTTTTTCTCTTTCTGACTTAATTCATTCTGTATGACAGACTCTAGGTCCATCCACATCTCTACAAATGACCCAATTTCATTCCTTTTAATGGCTGAGTAATATTCCATTGTATATATGAACCACATCTTTATCCATTCCTCTGTTGGTGGACATTTAGGTTGCTTCCATGTTCTGGCTATTGTAAATAGTGCTGCAATGAACATTGGGGTGCATATGTCTTTTGAATTACGGTTTTCTCAGGGTATATGCCCAGTACAGGGATTGCTGGGTCATAAGGTAATTCTATTTTCAATTTTTTAAGGAATCTCCATACTTTTCAACAAAGTGGCTGTATCAATTTACATTCCCACCAACAGTGCCAGAGGTTCCCTTTTCTCCACACCCTCTTCAGCATTTATTGTTTGTAGATTTTTTGATGATGGCTATTCTGACTGGTGTGAGGTGATACCTCATTGTAGTTTTGAGTTGCCTTGCTCTAATATTAGATTAGTGATGTTGAACATCCTTTCATGTGTTTGTTGGCAATCTGTATATCTTCTTTGGAGAAATGTCTATTTAGGTCTTCTGACCATTTTTTGATTGGGCTGTTTGTTTTTTGGATATTGAGCTGCATGAGCTGTTTGTATATTTTTAGAGATTAATCTCTTGTCAGTTCCTTCATTTGCAAATATTTTCTCCCATTCTGGGGGTTGTCTTTTCATCTTGTTTATGTTTTCCTTTGCTATGAAAAAGCTTTTAAGTTTAATTAGGTACCATTTATTTTTGTTTTTATTTTCATTACTCTAGGAGGTGGGTCAAAAAAAGATCTTACTGTGATTTATGTCAAAGATTGTTCTGCCTATGTTTTCCTCTAAGATTTTTATAGTGTCTAGGCTTGTCTTTATTCCATTTTGAGTTTATTTTAGTATATGGTGATAGGAAGTGTTCTAATATCATTGTTTTACATGTAACTGTCCATTTTTCCCAGCAACACTTACTGAAGAGGCTGTCTTTTCTCCCTGTATATTTTTGCCTCCTTTGTCATAGATTAGGTAACCATAGGTATGTGGGATAATCTATTGTCTTTCTATCCTGTTCCATTAATCTATATTTCTGGTTTTGTGCCAGGACCATATTGTCTTGATTACTGTAGCTTTGTAGTATAGTCTGAAGTCTGGGAGCCTGATTCCTCCAGCTCTGTTTTTCTTTCTCAAGATTTCTTTGGCTATTCAGGGTCTTTTGTGTTTCCATATAAATTGTAAAATTTTTTTGTCCTAATTCTGTGAAAAACGCCATTGGTATTTGATAGGGATGGCAAGACTGTTACAAGAGACAAGGAAGGACATTACATAAGGATCAAGGGATCAATCCAATAAGAAAACATAACAATTGTAAATATTTATGCACCCAAAATAGGAGCACCTCAATCCATAAGGCAAATGCTAACAGCCATAAAAGGAGAAATCGACAGTAACACAATAAGAGTGGGGAACGTTAACACCCCACTTACACCAATGGACAGGTCATCCAGACAGAAAATAAAGGAAAAATAAGGAAACACAAGTTTTAAATGACACTAGACCAGACAGACTTAATTGATATTTATAGGACATTCCACCTGAAAACAGCAGAATACACTTTCTTCTCAAGTGCACATGGAACATTCTCCAGGATAGATCACATCTTGGGTCACCAGTCAAGCCTTGGTAAATTTTAAAAAACTGAAATAGTATCAAGCATCTCTTCTGACCACAACACTATGAGATTAGAAATAAATAATAGGAAAAGAAACTGTATAAAAAACACATACACAGGGAGGCTAAACAATATGCTACTAAATAAGCAAGAGATCACTGAAGAAATCAAAGAGGAAAACAAAAAATACAAAGAAATATATGACAACAAAAACACAATGACCCAAAACCTATGGGATGCAGCAAAAGCAGTCCTATGAGGGAAGTTTATACCAATTCAATCCTACCTCAAGAAACAAGAAAAATCTCAAATAAACAACCTAACTTTACACCTAAAGCAACTAGAGAAAGAAGAACAAACAAAACCCAAAGTTACTAGAAGGAAAGAAATCATAAAAATCAGAGCAGAAATAAATGAAATAGAAATGAAAAAAACAATAGCAATAATCAATAAAACTAAAAGCTGGTTCTTTGAGAAGATAAATAAAATTAATAAACCTTTAGCCAGACTCACCAAGAAAAAAAAAGGAGAGGATTCAAATCAATAAAATTAGAAATGAAAAAGGAGAAATTACAACTGACACCGCAGAAATACAGAGGACCATAAGAGACTACTACAGGCAACTATATGCCAATAAAATGGACAACCTAGAAGAAATGGAGAAATTCTTAGAAAGGTACAAGCCTCCCAGACTGAACCAGGAAGAAACAGAAAATATGAACAGACCAATCACAAGTAATAAAGTTGAAACTGCAATTAAAAATCTTCCAACAAGCAAAAGTCCAGGATTGGATGGCTTCACCGGCAAATTCTATCAAACAGTTAGAGAAATACTAACACCCATCCTCCTCAAACTCTTCCAAAAAATTGCAGAAGGAACACTCCCAAGTTCATTCTACAAGGCCACCATCACCCTGATATCAAAACCAGACAAAGATATCACAGAAAAAGAAAATTACAGGCCAATATCACTGATAAACATAGATGCAAAAATCCTCAATAAAATACTAGCAAACAGAATCCAACAACACATTAAAATGATCATACACCACGATCAAGTGGGACATCCCAGGGATGCAAGGATTCTTCACTATATGCAAATCAATCAATGTGATACATCATATTAACAAATTGAAGGATAAAAACCATATGATCATCACAATAGATGCAGAAAAAGCTTTTGACAAAATTCAACACCAATTTATGATAAAAATTCTCCAGAAAGTAGGCACAGAGAGAACCTACTTCAACATAATAAAGGTCATATATGACAAACCCACAGCAAACATCATTCTCAATGGTGTAAAACTGAAAGCATTTCCAGTAAGATCAGGAACAAGAAAGGATGTCCACTCTTGTCCCTCTTATTCAACATAGTCTTGGAAGTCCTAACCACAGCAATCAGAGAAGAAAAAGAAATAAAAGGAATCCAAATTGGAAAAGAAGAAGTAAAACTGTCAGTGTTAGCAGATGACATGACACTATACATAGAAAATCCTAAAGATGCCACAGAAAACTACTAGAGCTAATCTATGAATTTGGTAAAGTTGCAGGATACAAAATTAAATGCACAGAAGTCTCTTGCATTCCTATACACTAACAAGGGAAGATCAGAAAGAGAAAGTAAGGTAACAATGCCATTTACCATTGCAAAAAAAGAATAAAATACCTAGGAATAAGGAGGTAAAAGACCTGCACTCAGAAAACCATAAGACACTGATGAAAGAAATAAAAAATGACACAAACAGATGGAGAGATATACCATGTTCTTGGATTAGAAGAATCAATATTGTGAAAATGACTATAGCAACAGGAGTTTTGTAGATGTTTTTATCAAGTTTAAGTAAGTTTCTTTCAATTCCCAGTTTGCTGGCAGTTTTATTAGCAATGGAGTTTGGATTTTGTCAATTGCATTTCTGTGTGTCTATTGGGATGATCGTGTATTTTTTTTCTGAACGTTGGTTAGTTATCAAATGTGCAAACAACCTTTCCTTCTCAGATAAAATCCACTTGTTTATGATATATTCAACTTATGTATTATTGGATTTGGTTTGCTAACATTTTATTAAGGATTCATTTTTCATCTATATTCTTAAAGGATATTGTGTAGTTGTTTTATTCTTTTTTGTTTTTTTTAAATGTTGGTGTCATCAAATGAATTGGGTAGTATTCAGTCCTCTTCAGTTTTCTAGGGGAGTTTATGTAGAATTAATATTATTTCTCCCAATGTCTGGTAAAATTTCCTGGTGTTTTCTTTGTGTTAAGAAATGCAAATTCAATTCTTTAATAGATATAAGGCTTTTAAGATTATCTAGTTTTTCTTGAGTGAGCCTTTAATAGTTTATGTTATTCAAGGAATCTATTTTCTCTCAGTAGTCAAATACATTGGCATAGAGTTATTTATAATATTCCCTAAATATATCTACTGAATCTGTAGTGATGTCATCTCTCTTTATTCCTAATTTGTGTTTTCTCTCTTTTTTCTTGGTTAATCTAGTTAGATGTTTATCAATATTATTAGTCTTCTCAAAGAACCAGCTTTTGGTTACATCATTTTATCCTGTCTTGCATTTGTTTCAGGCATCCTACTCTGTCCCTGTTAATCCATCTTGACCAGAAGCAGAGGTCTTAGCATGTGTGTTTTATAATTGATTTGAATCCTTTTTTGATAAAGTCAGGAAATAAATTCACACCCACTCAACACATTCACATACGTGCACGTATACACACACACACACACACACACACACACACACACACAAGTAAATGAACAAAATATAACTATTCTCACCATGTAATGTCTTTTATTCTCATTCAGCTTAATGCTATAATGCTAACTTCTATTACTCCTGGACCTCTGTATCTTACCTGCCCTGTCCAATTCAAACTATAACATATTCTGTCACCTCACTTTCATATGCCCTCAGAACACATATTACTAGGTATTCGTCACTCTATTGTTTAAGCCAACAACATGTCATACCCTTTAGGTCTGTCATTTCCCAGAACCACTGTTTTCTCAATATGTCTTATGCCATTTGCCCCATAACCTGACCTAAATATGCCTATCCTGACTGCAAGAATTTTGATAATATCTATAAAATATAATGATATTAAGAAAACTTTTAATTCTGAGAAATAACACATATACAATTTAGGGAGGCAGAAAGAGAGTATACGAGAAGACAACTGCAAGGGCAAAAATGCAGAAATAGTGTTTTTCAACTAATGACAATATAATTTAACGTAACTTTTTATCCTTTGTAAGTGAAACCGAGTAGGACCCTTTGGGGCTCCTGGGCATGGAAGCCTTTCTGTGTCCCCCATTCCTCATCTTTAGGGAAAAGACTCCAGCCTCTATGACCTTCCCTAAGTCCCAAAGGGCAGATTTGAACAGTTGCTACAAGGAAGGGAGGGGATGCAGAGACAAGGGAGGAGTAGCCAAAAAAACAATAGTGCAGGCTTGGGAGAGCATCCTGGTTCCACCTCAAGGGATACACATAACAATATCTCTGAGCTCTTTGCAGAACTAAAACCCCCAACAAATGGATGATGTCAGCATTCTTCATTCCAGAGAAGACCACCTGAGGCCGGATTAAAGGAGTGCAGGTCCTACACACACCCTAATCTTATCAGCAACCCCACCCTTGAACCATTGCCATAAAACTCCTCCCTCATTGGAACACACAATTTTTGAGGCAGGAGCCTGCTGTGTCCCCCTTTGCCTGGCAAAACAATAAAGCTATTCTTTTCTACTTCACCCAAAACTCTGTCTTCAATATTCAATTCAGCACCAGTGCACAGAGGCTGAGTTTTCGGCATCATAAGTACCGTTACTAACATGATTTTTAATGTCAAACTTTTTGTAGAAAACTTATGTGATGCTATTAAATTCAAAAGAACAGCATGTTCATGTTCATGATTCATATCCTCTGAAGGAATACTGACTTTGAAAAATATGAGATTTTACATAAGTGCTGCCATATTGCTCTATTCTTAATGGAAATATATCCATGTTTAATCTCAAAGATTTTTTAAATAAAATATTTTTTGAAAATAAATAATACCCCAATTAGATTATATAAATCTGTATTTACCTAGTCATGTATGCCTAATTACAATTTAGGAGCATATATCCAAAGCCAGAAAGAAAAATCTGTTTATTCCCAAAATGGTCTTTGAAGTTGGTGAACTATTCATTCAAATATACTGTGAGGACACTTATCATCCTACTCAGTTCTAAACAAATTCAGTGACAGCTTTCCAAAACTTTTATAGAAAATATACAACAATCTTAAACATAGGCCCATCCCTCAGTAAGAATATAATCTGATTTCTTTCCCAAGCAGAGTTAGTAGCACCCTCATCTCTGTCCCCAGTGGCACTTTGAACTGTCAGGGAGGAAAAAGTTTTCCTCTACTCTTCTAGGTTCTTCTGGCTGGTCTAAGAATTAACTTGACATAGGACAGATTAACAGGAGAAAACCAAACAAAGTTTAATAACATATATACCTAAGAAATCCAGGAAAACTGAGTAAATCACAAAAATGGCCAAAGTCCTTACCTTAAATACTTTCCTCACCTAAAGAGGATGCTAGGGTGGGGAGAGTCAGCTTTGGGAGGTTACCAGTATTGGCAACTGGGTGACTGTGATGCAGATTTAAGTCTTGCCTTCTCCATTGATAAGACTTTTAACAGACTTGGTCATCTTCCTCTTCCAGGACAGAGAGGGAGACACCGTTACAAATGGGAATTTCCCTTACAAATGTAAATGTTTCTTACAAAGGGGCAACTCCTACTTGGTGTTCAGAGCCTTTCAGAGTGCCACTTCTCAGAATGTAACCAGCTAAAAATGATTAATATGCTAAAGAGATATATTTTAGGGTGGCAAATTTTCCTCCCCTGCAGAACAAATTCTTTCTATTTCAAAGTGCTTGCTTGACTCTATAGTTTATGTTTTGTTTTTGTTTTTAAGTAGTGAGAAATAACTCTCCCCAACTAGATTAGAACCTCTTTAAAGGGAGGGAACATGTTTATTTTCATCTTTATCCTTATGCTCTGCAGGGTGTCTGGCCTATGTTTAGAGACTCAATAACTTTCTACTGAGTTCATGAATGAATTAGAGGATAAATAAACAAAATAATAAATAGATTTAATACAAATAAAGATATCCTATGGCTTCACAGAAATCCAACATTCACATCTCTTTCATATAAGCACATTGTTTTTCAGGATTTATTTTCTTTTCAGATATAATATAAATATATAGATATATATGATATATATGTTAATAATTAACTACCTCAGAGATACTGTTAATCAGAACTCATTTCTTCCTTCCGAATCAAGTGCATGACTCAGCTCCTAAATTATCCGTGGTAAAAAGGTACTGGATCTAAAACAAAGGTGTCTGAAATTCTTTGACCAAATTTTAACTCTGAAACTATTCTTAGAAAATGGTGGTTGGGCATCCAAAAAAATCAAGCCACTTTATTTACTTCATTTTTCAAAGTAAATGGATCTGTTTATGTTAATAGAAACTAGAAAATGCCATGAACATTTTTTTTTAATATGTGGCAGAGAAAATGCTATTTATTCATCCAATTATTTCATATTCTCACAAGCACAGCTAAGCTTCACTTCCCAGCCACCCTGCATCTAGAGACCATAATATGGACAATTCTGACAGAATGTGAGCAGCTGGGTTGCATCACTTGTAGCCTGAGGAAGTAAAGATCAGGTGCGCCTTTTCTGTGCTCTGTGTTCTCCTTCCATGCTGTTGGAATAGACTTCAAGATAACAAAGTTGCAAGATGGAAGGGTCTGGGCCTCTTAGCCCCTACCTGGAAAGGAGCTGTGCAGGACAGCAGCTCAAACTGCAACTTGCTATAGCCTTAGCAGGAGGTACACCTTTGTTATTTAAAGCCACTGGGTAAGAGTTTGATTTTTTTTTTTCCCCTCAGCATAGCTAAAGCTACTTTGTCTAATAAAGTTAAAACTCACTAATATTAGGTAAAATAACCTCTGCTCTTGGAATAACTATAATTGCAATAAGTATAATTTGAGGGATAAATCCCTTTATTTTTCAATAATACTTTAGATTTAGTAACTGACTCAATGCCATAGCTTAAAACTTGTTCAGATTGCTCATTTTTTTAAAAAGCTATATGATTACATTTTATCTTTTTAATTGGAAATAAAGGCAAAAAGCAAAATTGCAATGGAATAATAATTACTAAAAAGTTTCTACAGGGAAAACATTTTCTAAGGGGAAAAAATATCACTTTGGGTGATGCTATTCTCACCTCTCTTCCTTCACTGTCACCTTAGTATTATCATAAACATTAATGACACTGACTAAGCTTCTTCCCATTTTTCTACTCCTTTATGGAGGTTTGCCCTCTCCACAGTATTTTACTTTTAATAAATGCCCAGGGAAGTAGATTGTCCAGCTGTGATAACACCTGAACTGAGTCTATATCTCAAGAATGTTTTCTCAATTTGAACACAAAAACAGGATTCTAATCCTTTTATATGATGAGCAGACATTCACCTTCTAAAAAATCTGATTTTGGTATACCTTTCAGCCAACTTTGACAAAACTCCACAATCTAAATGTGTAATATTATAACACTTCAAAATATAAAGTCAAATCAAAAATCAAAATCTAAGTAAGAAACATCTAAAGTAAAGAGTGATTCATGGTTTTACTTCTAATGTTTTTTGTACATGGATTGATCTAGTTTAATTTAAGGCGAGTAAAATGGTAATTATATGACCTTAATTTAAAAGTGTATTTTCTTCAGAGGAACTTAAATGAATTTCTAGTTGCAATTTTATTAATGCTGCAGTTAGGTAATCTTGTCTTTACTTAACTGAAGGACAATTTTAACCTCCAAAAGTATATGACAGCAATACAAAATACCCAAGATTTCCAACGACTGAAGCTATGAGCAACATTAATACATGAGGAGTTATATTAGTATATAACCTTGCTAAAACGGGGAAATTGATTAAATAGGAATATAAACAAATAAGTTAGATCTGTTTCAGATTCTGATTCCAAAGTAAGTTGGATGATTTTATATCAGCCCCCTTGATCAATCTAAATGAGCATCTCTTTATAAAATGAGAGAGGTAAATCAAGACAAACTCTCACAGCAACAAAATGCAAATCTAGCAATAATTTTCTCTCTGGGTCCAAATTGGAAACGATAGAGAAGAAAACAAGCCTAATCATCTCTTGTTACCTAACTAAATCTGGGTACTACAAGGCAATGGTAGTGATAATAATAATAACAACAACAAAAAATACACACACTCACACACACAGACACCTGCACACACCAGGCTACACAGTGCCTTCTCAATGCCTTGCCGGTGTCAAAGTGAGCTTCTGTAATTCCTCTGTTTTTTATTCATTTGAATTTTTATGTCTTTTAATTTACGTACAATAAATTTGCTCCTTTTTGGTATAGAAGTCTATGAGTTTTAATGAATGCATAAAGTCTTAGAACAACCACCACAATCGAGAAACAGAACAATTCTATCAGTCAAAGAAAATTTTCCCATGTTGCCCCTTTGTGGTCAACATCTCACACACTCCCAATCCCTAGAACCTGCTACCTACTGATTTCTTTTCTGTGCTTATAGTTTTGCCTTTTCCAGAATGTTTATACTGCCGATGAAAAATTAATTAATAGTCAGTCTAAGAAAGAAGTAGGGAATTTTATTCGAGCCAACCTGAGGGTTATAACCTGGCAGACAGTCTTTCAGAAAGCCCTGAGGATTGTTCCACTGGTTAGAGGTCAAAGCACAGTTATACGCGTTTTCAAAACAAAGGGTCACACATCAAAGTAACAGATTGACAGTTTACATAGTCCAGGTCTGCACATACAAGGCGAGTAGTGGGTCATCGTGACCCCTTACAGGATTTAGAAAGGAATGTTATCTCTTAAGGAGTTACCTCGCTGGCACCAGGAGAACTGCTCTTTTCAGTTGAGCAGGCATTCCTGTGTCTTCTAAGGAGGTCTAGTTAATGTATAATGGAGATGCTCAATGCACACTAAAGAGAGATAGTGGCCCAAATGGGCAGAGAGAATTTTATATTCAAAAATTTTCTTATCCTGACTTAAAAATAACTTTATCTCATATCTTTATACAGGGAGAGAGAGAAGAAAGAGAATGAATTATACAATAGCCTTTTGTGTCTGACTTCTTTCACTTAGCATGATTCATTTGACATTTATCTATGTTATTGGTTTGTATCAATAGTTTATTCCATTTGATTAATGATTCATTGTATGGATATACCATAGTTGGTTCATCCACTCACATGGTGAAGGATACTGATTGTCTCTGTTTTGGGCACTTATAAATAAAGCTGCTATAAACATGCACTATAGGTTTTGATGTACACATAAACTTTTGTGTCTCTTGGGTAAATACCTTGTAGTGAGACTGCTGAATCATATGGCACAAATACATTTAACTTTATAATAAACTGCTCAATTGTTTTCCAAAGTAGTTGTACCATTTTGCATCAACAATGAACAATCATTCCAACTGTTTCACATCTTCACCAGGAATGGCTAATGTCAACTTTTTGTTGTTTTGTTTTGTCTTGTTTTAACTATTCTAACATGTGTACTGGTATCTCACTGTAATTTTAATTTTTGTTTCCCTAATGACATATTATGTTGAGCATCTTTTCATGTGCTTGTTTACCATCCTCATATCTTCTGTGGTAAAAAGTCTATTCAAATATTTTGTCTACTTTTGAATTGGGTGGTTTCTTTTCTTATTTTTGAATTTTGAGTGCTTTTTATACATCTTGTGACTACTTTTGAATTGTAATTACAAGAGGCAATGAAATCTCCATCCAGGATCTTATCAAGAAACTCTTACACATAGTTCAGGTGGCTTGCTCAGAATATTGTAGTAATCTATTGTAGCAGTAAATCAAGTCATGTTTTATCTAATCATGCTTTTTTTCTACCTCTACTTCTTTGATGAGAATGTAAATTGGTGTAGCTTTTTGGAATTTTGCCAATATCTACCAAAACTTGAAAATGTTTAAACCCTTTGACCTAGTAGTGCTATTTCTTAAAAAA
Organism: Tursiops truncatus; assembly: GCF_011762595.2. Classification (NCBI taxonomy): domain Eukaryota; kingdom Metazoa; phylum Chordata; class Mammalia; order Artiodactyla; family Delphinidae; genus Tursiops; species Tursiops truncatus. Next base: position 55,425,929 of record NC_047035.1, on the reverse strand, counting down.
TTAGTCAGAGTTACTTAGTGCATCAAAAGTAGACTTATTGACTTAGGATGATGTTCCTTATTGGTGTTCTGAAACCGTTATTGGATAATAAGTTTTAGCAAAATTACATGCATAGATTGATCAATTTTTTAAATAAAAATTATATGCAGATCTACTCATTCAGTAAATATTTACTAAGTGTCTTCTGTTTGCCAGGAGCTAACTGTGCTATGAACAGGGAATACAGAGATAAGCAACCATGTTCTCAGAAAAAAAAAACAATTACATAAAAATGCATAGACCTTATGGATAGAAAATAAAGTGGCAATTTGAAGGATAGAAAGAAAATCATTATCATGCAAAATATAGCTCTAAGCATCCCAAATAAATTAGTTTACATTCTTCTTCAGAGGCACTGGATAGAAAGGTAAACAAAGAACAAATTATATTATAGTGATTAATGTGAGTATGGAGGAGGGAGCAGCAGGTTCTAGAAGACAATGGTTCGAATCCTAGTTATGTCAGTTTCCACCTGTGTTTAACCTCATCTATAAAATGTAGATATTACAATTATTGTGTGAATGAATGAAATATTCCAAGTAAGGCAGCACAATGGCTGTCACATAGTAAGTACAAATTGAATGTTAGCTGCCATTATTATTATTATTATTACTGTAACTGAGCAGGACCCTATGGGGTCTTCCCATGACAGACCCTACCTCCCCATGTCCTCTGCCTGCCTCATGACTGTAGAAAGACTTTAGTCTCCGAGGCCTCACCTGAGTCAAAAAAGCTGGCTCAAGAATTAATGACAGAAGAAATGTAGTAACAAAAAATAGCAGTTGAGCCAGGAGAACTGGTAACAATTTAAACAATAGATCAGCCATATAGCAGAATCACAGAATCTTTAGTTCCTCCCTGAAGGACATATATAACAGTGTCTGATACACATTCCTGAGTTGTTTTGCAGATACTAAAACTCCCACCAAATGGTAGCAATTAACCGCATGATGACCATGAACACATAGCCTTCAGACTGGCTGGAGCCTAAGCATTGATGTTAACCCTTGTGACACCACCCTGTTACCTCGCCATCAACCAACCAGAGCATTGTGCACCAGATGATCACACACCCTGTGACTCTCTCCCTCACCTAGCCTTTAAAAACCCTTCCCTGAAATTTATCAGGGTCTTTTGAGCATGAGCCACCCATACTACTTGCTTGACCCTTGCAATAAACCTTTGTCTGCTCCACACTCCAATGTTTCAGTTTGTTTGGCCTCACTGTGCATTGGGCACATGAATTTGAGTTTGACAACATAACCCTTATCCAAATGAATTAAAAAATGGTAATTTTCAATCAGGCATATCAATGATTTTGTCTGTAACTAAAGCAGACTTTGACTTCTAGGCATTTATTTTTAAAATGTCCATTTCTTTACATTTATTATTCATTAAAAATGAATATTTTGTGGGGATCATGGCAGTGGGGAGATCATTTGAGATATTCCTCATTAATATTATCTTCCTCCATGAGTAGAAGGATACAAAATTTAACTATTAAGGAAATATGCTTGAACATTGGAGCAGTAATATTGGCACCCCTGAAATAAAAGACTTGGTTTGCAAATAATAGGAAGGTTGCAAAGTGTTTTGAAATTTTATGGCATCTAATAGCTATAATTAAGGGGTCAGTAATGACCACAATTGCACATGGATAATATAAAGAAATGAGTCACTCATCCTAATCCTTAATGATATTGGAAAGGAAAGGTTACATACTGGCAAATTTGTTAGCATTTTCCTCACATTTCAAATCTGTTCCTGAAAGATAAATGCAGCTGCTGCAGAGAGAATTAAAAGATAAAAGCAGTCTTAGGTTCTACAAAACTTAAGATAGAGATGTTATCCCTGAGGTCTCCCCTCAATGTCTATGTACAATGCCTCTGCAATTAGCATTGGCAGTTGATTTTATAGACATGAGCTACTGAAAGGACGTGTTGTTGAGTAAGGAAATCCTTTAAACGGAATAAGACAGAAAATTAAAAAAAAAAAAAAGAGCAAGGGGGAATAATAATAGGGATTTATAAAGTATGTTTTGATTGCAAAATGGTCACCTATGAGTGTTTTTGAACTGTTCATTATGTTGTCATGTTGCTAAACTCTTTTGACTTGGAAAAGATAAATAACCACAAGACAAAGAAATTCTTCAAATATCTTCCTGAAATTATTGACTTGTGCTATATAGAGCAACTATAAAAATGTTTCTATTATTTCCCCCTTTTTTACCCTTTAGCTTTATTTTCACTTCAGAAGGAAAAGGAAAGTGGTTGTTAATGTGACATCAGAGACAGTTTCAAAGATCTGTCCCCTGTGGTCTTCCACTCCCACTTGCTGTCTCTATAATTCAGGAAGAAACAAGGCTACCTGTTTCATTCCAGCAACTTGACAGCTCTCGTAGTTGAGCTAATAGATTGTAAAGTCACTCTTAAGCACATTAGACAAAGAATACAGTTGTATATCTTGCTTCTGGGATTCTTAATAATTAAACTTGAATGTGTGCTGTCACAAAGACTTTTCTCCTTTTAAATCTCTTTGAGTTTACTTTCTTCAAATGAAGTTAAATTTTCAAGAATGTTTATACCCTTAATTGAAAACTCCTTAAAGACAGGAGCTGTTTAATCTTTTTATATCCTCTGCACCTAACACAGTGCCACCCACATAGTCAGTGCTCATCAAATATGTAAGGTAAGGAAAGAGCAGGAAGAGAGAGGAAAGGAAAAGGGAGATTTTCCACAGTGAGATAATAACTGGATAGTGCAATTCCCTGAACTTTACACCTGTTCTGTTTGAGAATTCTAAAAATTAAATTGAACTTTTTTAATTTAGCCATAAATATGAATTTATTTAAAATTATTTAGCATACCTGAGCCAATATTTAGCTCTAGGGAATATTTAGTATTATGTTGTAGTCTCTGTCCTTCATGTCATTATTGCTAAAAGTATCATTTATTGGAATCACCATTACTTCATTTTTAAAAAATAAAACGTTTGGACATTTTTTTAAATATAAAACTTATGCATGCTTAGCACTTGGAAAATGTAAAAAACCTATTTTAAATATATATTCAAAGAAAATATGAAACAGTATAAGCTTATCCATGAATGGGGAGCAGAATTTACTACCCCAAAATATGCCTCTTTGGCATAAGGATTATCTTTAGCTTGTTATTTTTAAGAAATAGCAGAATAGGAGAAGCTCTGAAAATGTAGCAGGAGCTTACCCTTTTACAGAGAAATTTATAGTTATAAGGGAAATCCCCATTTGTAAGGGTGTCTCCCTCTCTGTACCAGGAGGAGGAGGATGAATAATATCTAGAAACTCTTATTAGTGGAGAAGACACTTAAATCTGTTATAATAATCATACTCTTTTTCACTTTGCTTTTTCTGGTAATTTCCCATAACTGGCCTCTCCCTACCCCCAACATCTTTCTTTTACTTTTGCCTGAAGATGGTATTTAAGGTGGTAGTTTGGGCCACTTCAGGGAGTTACTCAGTTTTCCTGGGTGTCTCCTTTATATACAGGAGGTATACATGTTATTAAACTTCTGTTTGTTTTTCCCATGTTAATCTATCATTTTATTACAGGAGGTCTCAGACAAGAACGTAGAGGGATAGAGGGAAAATTATTTTTCCTCATCTACACCCTGTAAACAAAAGAAGGTTGCCCACCATTCAGTTCTACAAGAATCAAGTCATTAGCCACTGAAATAGCTGATGTACAAGTACACCCTGAAAGGAGTTCAGGATAAAGCATTCTGTGTTTTGGATATATGAGCCCCTACATAGTTAAAATGCCTATCTAAGGAAGAATTTCAATGGCCTCAGATTCTTGCATCTTCCCATACTTAGATAAACACTGAAATCATTAACTGAGATATCTGATCCTCATGACTAACAGTATCCTTTTACCAAGATGTGTGTTTGACTACATGTATTTCCCAGACCAAAAAAGAAAAGAAATTCATGTACATACTGGCTCCTCACCTGCCTCTTTGGAGCAGTTCCTCAGAAGCTATCTGAGAGGCTGTCTCCTGGACTATAGTCTAGTCCTCGGTAAGTCCCCAAATAAAACTGAAATTCACAGCTCTCACATTGTGAGGTTTTTTATTTTTCCAGTCAATAACCCATTATGCTACTTCCCAAGAATAATCACTATTTATATTTTGATGTATTTCCTTCTTGAAATTTTTTATTTTCCTATTTTTTCATAATTGAGGCTTTCTATATAATTTTATACCTTGACTTTTTACATGATGTTATACCTAATTATCTTATGGCCCTTTGTAAAATATGGTAGCAATTTACATTCCCACCAGGGAGAAATGAAAGAAATCTTATCACACACGGAAATTCATAGACTATAATGACATTTTTAATTTTTGCTAAATTGATAGAAATAATATATATTTTGTAAATTTCTATTTTCTTCACTTTTTAGAAAATACTCATCGTTCTACTTTAGCTTCAGAAGACCTAGTGGTTTTCTAAACCACTCTCAAAAGGCAAAACAACTCTCAAAGATTCAAACTTTTTTTTAATTTTTAAATAATCATTTGTTTCATTTCTTTCCAGCAGAAGACTGCTTGATTATTGATTGTGCAATTTACAGTAGAAACTGGAGTAGAAGTGATTCTAAGAGTCAAATCGCTAATGATCCATATGTATAGTACTTCCATTATCCCATCTCTTAAAGAAAGTTTCTGAACATTCTAGCTGAGTATGTAGAGGTGCTTCTTACTGATGCATGTCTCAGTACCAAGTGGAACTCAATAAAAGAAGATGGCAATAAAGAGCTTAGTGTTAAGATGGGAGCTGGCCACTTTCAGAAGAGGGTATGAACCTTCCTTTTGACTGTATGTCAAACAAGTCAACTGTTTTTCTTGTCCAAGAACAATTACTTAACTTGGGCAAGATTACTGTTCATTTATGGAATCTGGTAGTATCTTATGTCATCTTGGGAATTTAGGAATTGTCTTTGAGGCGATTAAGTTAAGAAAAGAATTCTACTACTTCAGTTCAAAATCTCTTTCCTCTGGTTCCCAATCACATGTAAAAAAAAATTTGTATATAAATTCTGATATTTGGTAAGAGGGATAGATTCATTAAAACTGAAAATTATTGATTTTTAACTTCTCGTAAGATCTAGGCAACAACAACAAAAAAGGAGGCAAAAAATGATAGCATGAAAGAGTCACGTTGGAAATTTCTTCCATTTAGCAAGATGAATAGGTTGAGTCACATAAAATTGCCAATATTCAGCTGTTTTTAACCTATAGAAACAACAATTTCATATTATTCAACCTGAAATACTAGTAAATATTATTCTTAAAGAGAGGATTCTTGACTGCTGATGCCAACTAAAGAGGCAGGAAACCATTCATTATATAATAGCAAGAGTATATGTTGCATCGTTATCATTAGCAATTATTAATAATTATTGTATATTGAGAATGTTATAAACTTTAACAAATGTATTCAAAGAAGAGAGAAACAGAAGTGTTGCTAGTTATACAAGTTTAAATGTCATAAAAAATTGATTATTGAAACTATCCCTTTACTGATCCCCTAAGCCCTGCTATTAGCCCACATGCCCTACCTATGCTCTTACAGGTGCTGTAATTTCTTCTCTATTTGACTATTTATTGCTCTTATCACTTTGTATTACAAATGCACATATAACTGTAAGCTCTCTGAGGGCAGGCTCCAGGTTGTCATTTTCCCAAGCAGCAATAGGTGCTCAATTATATTTTGAGGATTGATAAACTGACAGAAACTGGAAAAATAATTTTGCTGTCCTAGATTATTTTTATTTTATTATTACGGAGAGAATTCACTCAGCTCAGAATAATACAGATTTAAGTTGAGAGAATGCAATCTAGGTTTCAGCTAACACCATTAAACTGTAATATGCATCATTGTAGCATCTTAGATTCAATGAAATATAGTAAATTAAAGGGAAAAACTTTAATATGACAAAATGAAACCCCCCACATCCTTTCAGTGGCCTGGAGTCCAGGCTCTGTTGATCTCATTTCACAACATTTCTTAGTTCTTTGTGAGCAGTGACTCAGGCTGTGGCATAGCCCATGAGCTAAGGCAATGGTGCTTTAGTCCCAGCAGATCGTGGAGAACTCATACATTACAAAGAATAAGGTCAATTATTTTTTTACTGTCTGGTTTCTATAGCATATTCTTGTTTCCTGTTGGGCCATAACATCAGCATTGTCATGTCTATTAAATTTCTTAAACCGATCTGGTAATAAAAATAAGCCAAAGAATTCAAATGGTAATTTCCTTCAAGATTGTTAACTCCCTGGAATTACATGCCTTCTGGTTTGCACAAATGGTCTCCAAATATAAAAAGGACTATTTAAATGAAAAATCCAAAAGAGCAAAACCATTTCCTCCAAAAATATCATTACTATAATATCATTTCTATTTTTTATTGGGTTCATGGAGAGCCCTGCTGTGTTTTGTAAAGAGAGCCATCAATCCAGTGTTGTCTTCAGTAGAAGGAGGATATTGGATCATATATTCTCAAAATTGTTAGTTCAGAACTTTCTTGATTCTGCGTTTCTACATCTACCATGTGGTGAATATCACAGAGACAAAAACATCTGAATTCCTAACTGAATGTTTTAGTTTTCAAATGTTTTCTGTCATGCAATTAGCTCAAATATATGAGAAAATAAAAGAAAAGTGAAGGTTTGGAGTCAACAGTCTTTGAATAGATCATATAAGGTCATTTCCTAGGATAACTGACATTTTACTAAAGAGAAACTGTTATCATTTGGGATTCAAGAGTCCTGGGTTAGAGTCCTAGCTCTCATACTCATTAGCTGTGTAAACTCAAGCAAGAGAGAATGGTTACTAGAGTCTGTTTTATAGGTGAAAAAACTGAGTCTCACTGAGATTAAGGGACTTAATCACTCTCTTCTTAATTCACAAATTCAAATAAAAGAATTGTTACCTATAATATTGTTATCTGTAATATCAAGGAATTATTTTTATTTTCTGTGACTTGTTACTTTTTGTTCTTACACTATTAATGTAAATTATGTTACCTGTAAATATTAGTCTAAATCTAAGGTATTATCATTATTTAATTATTATCTCTGCTAGGCTAAGGTCAGACCAACTGACCTTTGATTGGAGAATCAAATATGAGAAAATTTTTAATCTTGACTTACAATCAATGTTTTTAGGATTACTACATTATTGTAGCTTTTTGCCCAAGTATTATGATGCACAGAAATCCACATGCAAGCCTCCAGGAGACGGTCCTGAGAAGATCCTCAACCTTGCCTCATTAAATGAGAATCAAAAAGACCAGACACTGACTCCAGATAAATGCCATGGACTTTCTAGGAAACTATTCCTATTCAAGTGAGTTTTAGAAAAATAATGTCTCTTAATAAAGTTACATTATATCAAAATATCTCTTAATAAAGTTCATTAAGATGTGAAGGCAATATTTCACTCGAAGTAATTTTTAAACATATTTTTTAGACACAAGTATTTTCTTCTCCCTGGATTCCTGCACCTTATTATTTTTTCCTAGTATAATAGCTACCTGTAAACCATCTTGGGAAAATCTAGTTTATAAATTTCACTTCCTAGAAATAATAAAAAGAGGAAATCAGCAGCTGTTCAAATCTCCTGAGTTAATTTCCCAAAACTATTCCGTTGGTATGACACTTAAATCTTATTATGATATTCCCTCTCACATTATATTTCCTGCAGTGAATAATATACATAGGAAATTCCAATGCACATAGAGAAAGGCAGAAATGAAAAATATCTTTTTGATATGGAAGATGTATATTTTGGAAGTAGCATCACATAGAGTTCCTCCTCGGCAATGAACATCTGCTTCCTTTCATTATGATTGTGTTACAATTTCAAATGGCCATAAGACAGCATTGCCATATATTGGAAATGCAAGTGTTCAAGAAATATTCTCCAATACTCCCTATAAAAGTACGGTCAGGAAATAATTTTTCAAATGATATATGAAAAACAAAGAATAAATAAATATGACGAACCAAGATTTAAATGTATACTAAATACGTGATTTCTTAGAACCAAATTTATTGCCCAGTATTTTGATGGTTTAAGAAGAAAGCAAACAATTAGTAAAATAATTTTAACTTTAAGAGCATGTAAGAATATCTAAGCTTATTCCATTCACAAAAGGTAAAACTTATACAAGAGAGAATTTTACAATGTGTTTGCTAAAAGGATTATCAAAGTTATGTCTTCTACCTCTGAAGCAAATTTGGGCTTAACTTAAAGCACCTGATAACCTTGCCTTTTAAAAACTGGAACAATTTACCTAAAGCTGCTACATAATTTTCACTGTCAACTTGTTTGAGGAGATTTGTTTAAATACTTGGTTGCAGAGACTTTTGGCAATCCTACAGAAGGATAGATGATATAAATTACTCCTTTTTCTCTTATTCTAGAGCAGCATGTTAAATCCCAATCTCCCCATGCCCTCCCTATCTGTACCTCACATTACAACCCATCCAAAGCAGTTACCAGTCCCCTAACACTTGCCATGTGTTCCCACATCTGTGCCTTTTTCATGTGAGTTCTCTCTGTCTGGACAGCTCCTTAACCCATTTCTCACTATTCTATACTCCAGTGCCATCTCAAAAATTCCTTTGACATGCAGCCGTCCTAGATTTCTTCTCTCCAATTGTAACCTGATATGATTACTGTCTCCTTGAAACCCTCACGTCATTTTGAACCTTTCTAAGGTACTTACAGTCTCATGCTTCTATTGTATTATGGTTAACTGTGCATTTTTCTTAGATCCACTCCCCATTATACTCATTACAAATTCACTCATATTCAACATGTACAATATCAAATGAGTATTCTCTATGTATAGACTGTGTATTATGATTTGACTCAGTAAAGACGAATATGACATTATCCTGGCCTCATGAAATTTACCTTGAAGACATGACCCGCTCATTTTCTTTACCTTTCAGGTTTTGCACAGTATTGTGCATATTTTAGTCATACAACAGATACTGTATAATTTAAGTCATTACAACTTAAGTGTTGATAACATACAAAAAATAAGAAATGTAGTTGACCATTTTGTATGTTATGTAAAAATCATTAATACCTGATGTGAAGTCAATGCTCCTCTCTAAAATGGATATGGTAAAAGTACTTAGTAATCTTAACTTTGGGGATGCTACCTAATATAGAATAAATTAGCCTGGAATGTTACACAGGCTAATTTAAAAAAAATTTTTTTTTTACAAGACTATTCTATCCTACAGGCAAGATCAAACTTTTAATATCATTAATGATTCCTTAAATTTTAAAAAGCACCTCTGTGTCACATTATATGTTGTTGTATAAACCAGAAGGGGGATAAACTCAATTGCAGTCTAATCATAGAAACCCCAGCAATTAAAACTCTTTTCAAATAATTCACAGATACATGTACTTTATAAAGTTATTTTTTCATGCATAAGCACACAGCATTGAAGTTGAAATAAAGACAAAATATCTGGGAAATTTAAATTAGGGGATAATTTCAATTGTTCATGAGTATTCCCTCCCTCCATAATTTGCATATGATCATATACAAGGGATTTATTCCAGAAAGTCCCCTGAACATCACTGTTACTTAATGTTGAATTATCTAGTTTGTGAAGGCCAAAGAAATTATGAATACCGATAGGTGCTTCCAAAAAATTACCTACCAAATGCGATGAGAGATAATTTTACATGTATATAAGGCCACAGTTTCCAGACTAAACAGAAAGATAAAAATAGCATAAAATAACTAACCTTTTGAGAAAAGTATTTTTCACTTCATTAATCAAATAGGTCATGTGTCAAAAATTACACACATATGCGCACGTACCCCATGATCAAACTATTGAGAACTTTTAAAACAAAGTTCTTTACATACCCCAAATAGGGCTATAAAGAGGCCTTTCCACCCTATAATTTGAATGTACTCAAAGTCAAATCTTGGGATCTTTTGCTCAAACTGCCACTATGTTTACATCAGATTATCAGATCGTAATAGGAATCTACTCTCTTGGTAGGAATAAAGTATTTTCGTAAGCACAGCTACCACTTTGTTCCAGATGAAGTGAAGCCAGAACCCATTGTTTTAAACTAACCTACACCAAAAAAATGGCAAGATTGTGAAATGACTGCACTTATTTATTGAAAAGTTATTTTATTCTGGCATAACAATGATTTCTTTCTAAAACTTTAAGTGAAATCTATTTTTCAAACCAAATAGATTTTACTACCCATTAAACAGAAGCAAGGAATTGTTAAGGAAAGTTCTATTTTCCTTATTTTCTGTGATAATGATCATGCCAAAAAGCACATCCAGGAGTTTCTGGTAGATAATAAATTAGAGAGAGAGAGAGAGAGAGAGAGAGAGAGAGAGAGAGAGAGTGTGTGTGTGTATGTACACGTTCACACCAGAGCGATGGCATGTGGTGACTTAAAATCTTTTCCTGTTACTGAACAGTTTCCACATTGCACGATTTTGCCCTAAAATGGTTCTTCTGACGCTGTTATGGACGTTGGTGTAAATTTTTGAGTTAGGACAAGTACATATTTTCTGTAAAGACGGAGAGAGTAAATATTTTAGGATTTGAGAGCCACTTATGGTCTCTGTTACACATTCTTTGTTTTCTTAAAAACCTTTTAAGATGTGAAAACCATTCTTAGCTTTTTGGCTATTCAATAATGGGTTACAGGCTGAATTTTCCCCTCGGGGCCTAGTTTGACCCCTTTGAATTATCATTAGGCTGTGGAACATGTTGCAAGTTAAAAGAGTAGGTAGCAGCAAACGTTTACCAAATACAAAACCTCTGTTCTTATGATTTTTAAATGGAATAAAAAAAATCAGCAGACCTGGTGTTGCCTTAGGAGGAGCTTCTGAATTCTGCTTCTTCCGTGAGCTTCACTTGAGACAGGAGTTACCCAATCACTTACGAGCTGCACCATGGGGCTCTGCGATCAATGGAAGTTTAACCGATGGAGATTTCCAAAGCTCTCTAGCTAAACTGTATTTACTTTCTCTCTTCTGTTTCTTTTTGTCTCTTTCTGTCTCTCTCTCCCGCACACACTCACTCACACACCCCCACCCCCGCATCTTTTCATTAAATAGAAACAGAGCAGCTGTGTGCAATTGTCTTCTACACCTGAGCAAAAGAGCCTTCTCAATTCAGCGGTACCTTTAAGCTGCATCTTAAATACATCATTCTAGCCTTAAGGCAATCCATCCCATTTACTTTCTCTTTTTTTTTAAAGATTTTTTTTTTTGATGTGGAGCATTTTTAAAGTCTTTATTGAATTTGTTACAATATTGTTTCTGTTTTATGTTTTGGTTTTATGGCCCCGAGGCATGCGGGATCTTAGCTGCGCGACCAGGGATCAAACCTGCACTCCCTGCATTGGAAGGCGAAGTCTTAACCACTGGATGGCCAGGGAAGTTCCCCCATTTGCTTTCTTCTGTACAGATTTCTTGGGTAGACAGGGATTTTTCCATTTCATTGAACAAATATTTATCAAGTGCCTAATATGACCACACCAAGATTCCCAATTTTAATGTGGATACGAATCACCCTGGGATGTCATTAAACCGCGGATTCTGATTTAGTAGGTCTGCGGTGGGACCTAAGATTCTGCATTTCTAAGGAGTTCTCAGGCGATGCTGATGCTGAGGGTTTGTGAGCCATAATTTGATAAGCAAAAACATGAGGAACACAGGTGTGTATATAGGTGATTACAACACTACAGTGGTGAGCACTACTTCAGGAAAATGTGCTATGAAAACATATAAACTTGGACAGAATGCATATTTCAAAATTCAGGAAAAACTTCTTGGAGTATGTAAGAACAAAACTGATTTTCAGAAGAGTAGGTGTGTTGAGGATAAAGGGAGGAGTGCAGGTAAGAAGGCAAAGAAAGGAGGAGGGGCTGGAATTCCTGATAGAAGACCCTGCAAAGCAGATGTTTAGTGGCTATGAGAAAAATCTGTGAAAAACCAGGACAATGTATAACCTAGAAGACGGAACAAGGAGTATTTAAAGGAGAGAATGAACGACAGTGGTTCGGTTTAGAAAGAGTTGAAAAGTATCCACTAGAAATAACAATGAAGATGTATTTGGTGATCTTGGTGAAAACAATTTTAGTAACTTAGTGGACACAAAAGCTATATTACAGCAGGCTAAGAGTATTTGGCGGTAAGGAAAGCAGAGTTAGCTATGTTGTGTTTCTATAATGTAAGAGACTTCAGGCTGTTTAAATTCTTTTGGAAAGAAGGAGGTAGGGAGAAATTGAAGACACAGGAAAGAGGAAATGATCAGTACATTAATCTCCCTGAGGAGGGAGGAGATGAGATCTAGAGCAAAACTGGGAAGATTATTTTAGGAGATTCCTAGATATATTTTATTCTAACAGGAAGAAACAAATTTCTAAAAATGAGTGCAGACTGAGCCAAATCTGTGTTTATTGGTAGAAAGTTGGAGTTCCCACCTGTGGCCTTTATGATCATTAGAAATTAGGAATTACATTTCTATTCTGAGGGGAAAGGCAATAAGACCCAATGTTTCAAAAGCATGGAAAAGAAATTTATGGGAAATCGAAAAGATATTTAGTTAACAAAACGGTAAAAAAATGTCCATATGTATTTGATCTCTGAACTGTTTTTTTTATGCTGGAAGAGACCATTGTGACAGTGGTCTGAGTCCTGGCTCCCTTCCACACTAGCAGGAATCCTGTCTTCCTTTTGTCAAGGTGGAACTCCACCAGGTCCTGGCGTTCTGGATGGATTTCACCCTACATTCCCTGTTCTGAATACTGGGGCCCTTCTTTCACATCCTATTCCTTGGGCCTGGGCTCCCAGGTTATTAGCACAGACCTGAAGCTAACTCAGAGTTTATTATACTCCATGGAACTTGCTTCTCATATATTCTCATTATTTCATGCTTAATCAATTGTGTATCTCTATACACATGCGTGCGTTCACACACATACACACACACTTGCGTGTCCTCAAAACTCTCCACTTAGATATCTCCTAGATATCTATCACTATTCTTACAGTCAGGGCTGTGAAAAATGTCTACTGGAAAAATCTCTGACCATCATAATTCTAAGGATGCTAAATATCCCCAAATGTCCTGAACATTTGATAAGGTCATACTTACCCTTATGTGCAAGATACACATACTTCCTTTTTCTCATTGGTGGTTGACCAGTACAATCTCTAACTACCCAACCTAATTCTGGAGAAGAATTGCAGCATATTGTATTTTCTTTATGATGCCTGCTTTTGATTCAAGACCACATCTGACAAGGATCTAATAAAATCAAAGATGTATGAGTGACTTTTCTTTCTGAGAGTGAAAATCTGAACCTTGATTTCCGTTCACAAGTGCTGCTACAAGGCTTTACAGAGGATAGAAAAATTTCTAGAACAGAGTTATCTGAAAGAAATTAATTTATGAACTGATCAGATTTTCTTCTACCTGGCTTAGTAGAAAAAAAGTATGGTGGGGCAAAGGGGAGGTTGATGCAGTTTAACATTCAAAGTGTTTTAGGAAAGCAATTGGGTATATTGATTATGAGTGCAGTCCTCATGCACCACTTGACTGATTCTATTATTTAGGAAAATTGGCCTGTTAAATTAACTGACATTTAGAGTTGTCCAAGTGTTTTGGTGATAATAAATAGGAGACTGACTTTCACTTAATTTGATAATTGTTTTTAAATTCTACAGATAAGGCACATCACTGTTGTTTGCCCCCTAGAGCAGACCACTCCCACATCCTGTGCTCAGAGGCCTTTGTCTATAACAGTAATTGTTACATATTTTGTTAATGACCTCCTTTCCCTTACCCCCAAAGGTTAAATTTGCCAGAGCCATTCACTAGATACAATGTCTACTGCCCACTGATGGTCGCTGTTATATTTTAATGAAACGTATCAAGCCCTAAAATTATACCACAGAAGAATTAAAAGAATAAATAACATTAATGACATCACATTTTAAAATATAAATTTCTGGAAAATAGCTATATTTTACACTGTTAATTTGCTTTACTTAACACTGAGTTAGCTTCGACCAGAAAAATATGCAACTGTGAAATGGATTTTCCTGTTTATATCCTCAAGTACAAATACACCCTAATTCCTTGACGATTCAGACAACTTATTGATATGGATCAAGTTCAATGTTATATGGAAACAGAAAACCCCTTATATTTTACAAAAGTGCTATAAAATTCTGGACATCTCTTTCATCTCCGTATATATTCCTCATCCAGGCATTTCCTAAGTTCTAGGAGACATAGATATCCAAAGCAAATAGATATCCAAAGCGAACAGTCGAACCCATGCGCAAGCTTCCCACTTCTACTCTTTCAGCAAAGAAAACTGGAGTGTCCCCTTCTGACTTTGAAATTGTCACTCAAGATCTGTGAGTCCTAAACCTTTGCTGCCCCTAGGTGGGCTTCTGCTTTCAGGAAAACAAGTTTAAACCAAACTTCCTGGAAAGGACATCCATCAAAGTCTCTCTCCTCTACTTCTCTGCCTGCCTCCTTCTCCCTGTCTCCTCCCTCTTCCCCCTCACCTCACTCATTCACATGGGCACACACACAGACATGTTTATGGATGCAGTTTTCTTTTCTTCTGCTAAAAATGATTTTTTTTAGCAAGCTCTCAAGTATAACAGCTAAAACGTGAGAATGGTTCTCTGAAGGAACTTGTGGATAGCAATGCTTTGCTGTTCTTTTTTTTAACACGTGTTTTCCTGATATAGCTATTGTTTTAGAAATCTATAATTAGTAAAGCACACACCCACTATTTTTTTTTTCCATCTGCCAGATGCTAAGTTGTGTCTAGAGTCTCACAAAGAACAGAAGCCAACATGGCTCCTTTCATGTGCATTCTTGTTTACCAGAATGGGGGACAATGACAGCTGAGATGAACAGCCACAGCTTAGGGAAAATGGTTATGTTTCTTGTTTCTGGGCTATGATCAGGAAAAGCCCAGGGATAAAACATAAAACAGTTTCAAAAAAATGGTGGCTCGCTGTTCATTTAATTTTTTCAGAATCTACCACGGTGAATTTTAAGTGTTAAACACTGTCTATCTTTAACAGTGTTATCTTTAGTTACTGAAGCAACTTCTCCTGAACATAAGCTAGTCTCAGGCTGCAAATGTGATGACTGAAGTTAAACGTGTCCTTTCAACAATTAGCACTCTCTTTAGCAAAAGAAATGATAACTTGGGAAAAAAATATGTTCCTTATCAGGGTTACTGATGGGACAGGAGTGTAACTTTCAGGTACACGTAGAGGTGATGGGAATTTAAGAAGAAGAAAATGGGGCTTCCCTGGTGGTGTAGTGGTTGAGAGTCCGCCTGTCAATGCAGGGGACACGGGTTCGTGCCCCAGTCCGGGAAGATCCTACATGCCGTGGAGCGGCTGGGTCCGTGAGCCACGGCCGCTGAGCCTGCGCGTCCGGAGCCTGTGCTCCGCAATGGGAGAGGCCACAACAGTGAGAGGCCCGCGTACCGCAAAAAAAAAAAAAAAAAAAAGATCCTCCCAAACCTCCCCCTTTAACTATCCTCCAGTGTATGAGCCCGCTGGAACACTTGTTTCTACACTCTTAATTACAATTACATTACTTGCCTGTAATGTGGTTCATTATAACATCATTAGTGGGACTTCCCTGGTGGTCCAGTGGTTAAGACTCTGCGCTTCCACTGCAGGGGGCACGGGTTCGATCCCTGGTCGGGGAACTAAGATTGAGCTTGCCGCGAGGTGCAGCCAAAAAAAAATCATTAGTATGATAAGGAAACCCCATAACTTGGGCAAACAGCATAAGTGCTTCTCTACATCAACCTTAAGTGAATTATCTTCTCCATTTGGTTATATTCCCACAACTCTTCACTCTTATAGTGGCAAGAATATGAACACTGTATATTCTATTCATTCACAAGTATTTATTGGGTACCTACTATGAGTCAGGCACAGTTTTAGTTATCCTTATCTCATTATCACTAATATCAATGCATTGATCAAGAGAGTAAAAAATATACCATCCCTTGAGAAGCTTACATTCTTTGGTGGGGAGGGAGAAGAGACAATAAATATCAAAAATAATAAATGAGAAAAGTATAATATAATAGAAGTAATGTTATATTACTTGTTCTGGAAGAGAAAAAAAGCAGAGATGATAAGGGGGAGGAAGAATGGACAGAACAGGGAAGAAAGCACTTGCTACCTCACCTACAGTGGTCGGATTAGGTTTCACTGAGAATGTGACACTGGCATAAAACATCTCCTATGTTTAACCTCATCTCCACTGTTACAATATTACACCTTGATTCACTATGTATGTTCTCCATTAACAAAATGAATGCATTTCCCCTTTCAACACAAAAGATTTGACTCCAATCTACCCTTCCAGAAAAGCAGAGTATTTTAGCACTTAGGGTCTACCTCTAAAACAGTAATTAATTAGATACAGCGTTATCTCTAAAACTGATCCTTAAAATACACATTTCATTAGCATATCATGTGTGAAATAGAACGATAACACCTTCTTCCAGGCTCCTAGCAATAAATCAGCAGCAAAGGCATTAAGAACCAGAAATGGAGACTAGAACTAATTTAAAGGGGGTTGTGGGATGGGGTGAACCATC
Organism: Tursiops truncatus; assembly: GCF_011762595.2. Classification (NCBI taxonomy): domain Eukaryota; kingdom Metazoa; phylum Chordata; class Mammalia; order Artiodactyla; family Delphinidae; genus Tursiops; species Tursiops truncatus. The sequence goes on along the minus strand of NC_047035.1, from coordinate 55,409,176 downwards.
TACCTTTTTTCCTGAAAGGGTTATGGTCTCCAGTGACCATTTAGGGGTCGGGGTGCTGGTGCTATAGCATATGGTGGAGGAGTGTGTGTGTGTGTGTGTGTGTGTGTGTGTGTGTGTGTGTGGACACATGCATATCCAACTGAGCATGACTCAGGTGTAGGACGCTGTGGGGATGTGTCAGGGGGCATGTAGGGAGATGGGAGGAGAAGAGCGCAGGAGGAAACGCTTGGGGAGCTTGTCACTATGGAATCCCAGCTCTCCTGGTGTGAAATATTTCAGAGCTTTGGGAGAGACATGGATTTGTTATGAATTCTGACTTCACAAAATAACCCATTCAATAAATGTTTATCGAGCACCTATTTACATGCCATGCACTATTCTAAGTGTTTGGGACGAAACAGTGAATGAAACAGACAAAACCCCTGCTTTCGAGGGGCTTGCCTTCTGATGAGGGAAGACAGATCACAAACAATAAACATAATAGATAAATTAGATATTATATTAGAAGGTGATTAGATGCATGGATTTAAACAAGGGCAGAACAAGGTAAGAAAAATAGGGAATGCCAAGGGCAGGGGCTGGGCTGTTCCAATATATAATAAAGTGGACGTGGAAGCCTCACTGAGAAATGACATTTGAACAAAGACTTCAAGGGGCTGAGGGAGTAAGCGATGCACCATAATCATCTGGAGGACTTATTAAAACACAGAATGTTGGGCATCTACCCCAGAGTTTCTGATTGAGTAGATCTGGGGTGAAGCCTGAGAATTTGCATTTCTAACAATTTCCCAGGTGATGCTGATCGGAACACATTGAGAAACACTGCTTTGCATCAATCTTAGTAAAGTTATAATGATTTTCCAACTCAGTTGTCAAATGTCAAATGACACACAAATGACACACATTCTCAGTTCTATTTCTACATAACTGAAGAAAAGGATATTATTTAAAATTTATTATTTTATTGTTATTTTAATCCTTTCTTTATACAAGTCAAAAGAGAAGAAACTATATTTTTCCCAACTCTACTGTCTGTCAGATATAATACCATCTACCAAATCAAATGAAACAAATCCCATCTTTCCTGGACCAAATAATACTCTATTCCCCTGAAGATTACATCACATTCTTAAACTGACAGTGTGTGTTTCTAAGATGCTCCTAGTCACTCAAGCAGGTTAGCTCTAAGCTCAGCAAAAATTCACACTCCTCTTCACTTTCCTCATCAACTGTGGAAAATCCATTTTTTGTATATAAGAAACTAAAACACTCCAAATGAATATAAGTTGAGAGTTTATGGGTAGGAAAAGCACAAAAACTCCTTTCCAAGCACGAAAGACCCAGATTTCAAATTCTTCTATCTTGGTCCCTAAGCAATCTGGTGTTCCATAAAAGAATGGTACCCCATACTGATGGATGAATTGAAGAGATGACTTGGAGCAACAAGTGGTTCAGGGCTGCTTCCAGAAACCAAGTGAAATGAAGCAAGGACACTGAGTTACGTTTTGAACAAGCTGTAAGATTGTCTCAGCTCTTTTTTGTGGAACTGAAGCCTTGCTTATAAAGGTTTCTTAGTCAGGAGCAGAGCACTACTCCTATCACTACAGAGATAAGCCTTATGTGCTGTACTTGTCAAGGTCTGCTGGATATGTCAGGAAGACAGTAGCAGTAACAGAGAAAAGGCTTGTGCCTCCTTATAAATGAACATGGGCAGTTGTTGACCATCTAAAGATTCTTTTCCCGTGATCCTGCAAAATTTATAAAGTCATATTCTTCAAGAAAATAATGAGATGTTTATTAAAATGTGTTAATTAATTTTCCTCTTTAAATCACACACAGAAAAGATACTAGAACAAAGACAAAAGACCTATGTCAAAAGATACAGCAGACCTACTTTCTGGTTAAATACAATTGTTAAGTGAATTCCTCTCTACATTCTTCTACTGTGTGACCTGAGTTGCCTAAGCCACACTTGGGTGTTTAAAAGGGGTCATATTAAGAGTAATGACTGGATTTCCCTGGCTTTGCTATTGAATCACCATCCCCATAAGATCTCCAGTTCCGTGTAAAAATCCTTGAATTATTTTGGAGATATTGAGAGTGGTCTCACCTGTGATACTGAACTCGTCCTGTCTGTCATCACAATGACTCTGTCATTTTCCTCCTTTTCCACTTGTCCACTTCAATGACAGCTCACTTCCACGCACTTCTGCCAAGGCCTCTGCTGCTAACTAAGCTGCGTGAAATTGCTTCAGTTCTGTCTGTAGTGTCCATGTCAGTAAAGTTCAGGCTTAAATTGAATCCCCTACCATATGTAAAATACTTTTGTAAGTGTAAAGTTTGTGTATAGCTGTCACCAAAAATGACGGCTCGTCTGATGCATTTTACCATTTCATTTAAAAGGCATGAAATGAAATGTATTATATGCTGGGAAGTGGAAAAACACGAGCTACATAGATTTCAATGTGACACAGGGATTCTGGGAAGTTATTGCTCTAACCATGAGCCTTGCTCTCTTTCCCTTTCACTGGAAGCTAACTGCCAATTAATTTTCCTTAGTTTTGTGTTTTGCAGCTGTTAGATTTAGCAGGCAGAGGGAGACTAGAGGGTATGAATAAGGATTCAGGCTTTAGGCTCTCCTAAGAGAGGGAGAGAGAATGAGAGAGAGAGAAGTCCTTACTCAACTCTCTTGTGCATTGTTTTTGACCACAGCCTGAGGACCAAAAGTAGAGGCTCTTAAGAAAAATATCAAAGCTCTGCACTAATGGTGAAAGCTTGGCTGGGGAAATTTACCCCTGTAAAAATGGACTGTTTCTTTCCCACCCTTCCTACCTCAAAGTTTAGAAGAACTCTAGACTTTGCAGCTAAGGAGAACTGGGAACTGAGTGGTTTCAAAGGGGCCTGACAACCTGCCATCTCTTACCCCTACTCTCCAAAGGGGCAAAGACTACCACTCAAAAATCAAATATTCAGCCAAGACATTATTCACATAGGAAAGGGAATCAAAGATATTTGCCTACTGACAAAAATCCTCAATAAAATATTAATAAACTGAGTCCAATAATGTATAAAAAGACCTATGCACCATGACCAAAAAGGATTTATTACAGGTATTCACAGCTGGTTCAACATTTGAAAATCAACTAATATAATCCACCACATTAACAGGCTAAAGAAGAAAACATATTTAATAAAATCCATTCATGATAAAAAATGCTCAGCAAATTAGGAATAGAGGGGACCTTCCTCAACTTGATAAGAACATTCACAAAAATGTACAGCTAACATTATACTTAATGGAAAGAAACTGAATGTTTTCTCCCTAAAATAGGAAACAAGAGACAGCAACTGAAAGTCTTATCTAGTGCAATAAGAAAGGGTATACACATTGAAACGGAAGGAAAAAAAATGGATTTAGCTCACAGATGGTATGACTATCTATATCAAAATCTCCTGGAACATATAAGTGACAATAGCAAGGTTTCAGGATACAAAGTTTAGAAAAAGCCAATTGATTCCTACATAGCAGCAATAAACAATTGAAATTTTAAATTAAAAACATAATACCATTTATATTAGCATCAGGAAAATCACGTAAAAATCTAACAAAATATTATAAGTTCTACCTTAGGAAAACTACAAAACTCTGATAAAAGAAATCAAACAAGAGCTAAATAAATGAAGAGATATTTGACGTTCATACAGGAAGACTCAACAGTGTTCAGATGCATTTATTCCCAACTTGATCTATAGATTCAACACTATCCTCACACAAATTCCCAGCAAGTTATTTTGTGGCTATCAGCAATCTAATCTTAAGGTTTTTATATGGAAAGGTGAAGTAGTTAGCACAATACTAAGAAGACTAAAACTGGAAGACATATAGTACCTAACTTCAAGACTCACTATATCAATACAGCATGACATTGGCAAAAGAAAACACAAATAGATCAGTGAAACAAAATAGAAAGCCAGAAACAGACACATGCAAATATAGTCAACTGATCTTTAACAAAGGACCAAAGACAATACAATATAGAAAGGATGGTCTTTTCAACAAACGGTGCTGGAAAAATTGGATATCCATATGCAATAAATGTCTAAACATAGATATACAAGTTATCATTTTCACAAAAATTAACTCCAAATGGGTCATAGATTTAAATATTAAATCCAATACTACAAATATAAGAGAAGGAAAACACCTACAACAACAAACCCAAAACAATTAAGATAATGGTAATAGGAACATACATATCGATAATTACCTTAAACGTAAATGGATTAAATGTTCCCACCAAAAGATATAGACTGGCTGAATGGATACAAAAACAAGACCCATATATATGCTGCCTACAAGAGAACCAGGTCAGACCTAGGGAAACATACAGACTGAAAGTGAGGGGATGGAAAAAGATATTCCATGCAAATGGAAATCAAAAGAAAGCTGGAGTAGTAATTCTCATATCAGACAAAATAGACCTTAAAATAAAGACTGTTACAAGGGACAAAGAAGGACACTAAATAATGATCAAAGAATCAATCCAAGAAGAAGATATAACAATTGTAAATATTTATGCACCCAACATAGGAGCACCTCAATACATAAGACAAATGCCAACAGCCATAAAGGGGAAATCAACAGTAACACAATCATAGCAGGGGACTTTAACACCCCATTTTCACAAAAGGACATATCATCCAAAATGAAAATAAATAAAGAAACACAAGCTTTAAATGACACATTAAACAAGATGGACTTAATAGATATTTATAGGACTTTCCATCCAAAAACAATAGAATACACTTTCTTCTCAAGTGCTCATGGAACATTCTCCAGGATAGATCATATCCTGGGTCACCAATCAAGCCTTGGTAAATTTAAGAAAATTGAAATTGTATCAAGTATCTTTTCTGACCACAATGGTATGAGACTAGATATCAATAACAGGAAAGAAACCTGTAAAAAAATACAAACACATGGAAGCTAAACAATACAATACTTACTAACCAAGAGATCAATGAGGAAATCAAAGAGGAAATCAAAAAATACCTAGAAACAAATGACAATGAAAACACAATGACACAAAACCTATGGTATGCAGCAAAAGCAGTTCTAAGAGGGAAGATTATAGCAATACAATCCTACATCAAGACACAAGAAACATCTCAAATAAACAACCTAACTTTACACCTAAAGCAGTTAGAGAAAGAAGAACAAAACATCCCCAAAGTTAGCAGAAGGAAAGAAATTATAAAGATCAGATGAGAAATAAATGACAAAGAAATGAAGGAAACAATAGAATAATCAATAAAACTAAAAGCTGGTTATTTGAGAAGATAAACAAAATTGACAAAGCATTAGCCAGACTCATCAAGAAAAAAAAGGAGAAGACTCAAATCAATAGAATTAGAAATGAAAAAGGAGAAGTAACAACTGACACTGCAGAAATACAAAGGATCATGAGAGATTACTACAAGCAACTATATGCCAATAAAATGAACAACCTGGAAGAAATGGACAAATTCTTATAAAAGCACAACTTCCCAAGATGAAAGCAGGAAGAAATAGAAAATATAAACAGACCAATCACAAGCACTGAAATGGAAACTGTGACTAAAAATCTTCCAACAGGGCTTCCCTGGGGGCACAGTGGTTGAGAGTCTGCCTGCTGATGCAGGGGACGCAGGGTCGTGCCCCGGTCCGGGAGGATCCCACATGCCACAGAACAGCTAGGCCCGTGAGCCATGGCCACTGAGCCTGCACGTCCGGAGCCTGTGCTCCGCAACAAGAGAGGCCACAACAGAGAGAGGCCCACGTACCGCAAAAAAAAAAAAAAAAACTCTTCCAACAAACAAAATCCCAGGACCAGATGGGTTCAAAGGCGAATTCTATCAAACATTTAGAGAAGAGCTAACACCTATCCTTCTCAAATTCTTCCAAAATACAGCAGAGGGAGGAACACTCCCAAACTCATTCCATGAGGCCACCATCACCCTGATACCAAAACCAGACAAAAATGTCACAAAAAAAGAAAACTACAGGCCAATATCACTGATGAACATAGATGCAAAAATCCTCAACAAAATACTAGCAAAAAGAATCCAACAGCACATTAAAAGGATCATACACCCAGATCAAGTGGGGTTTATCACAGGAATGAAAGGATTCTTCAATACACACAAATCAATCAATGTGATACACCATATTAACAAACTGAAAGAGGAAAACCATATGATCATTTCAATAGATGCAGAAAAAGCTTTTGAAAAGATTCAACACTAACTTATGATAAAAACCCTCCAGAAAGTAGGCATAGAGGGAACTTATCTCAACATAATAAAGGCCATATATGACAAACCCACAGTCAACATCGTTCTCAGTGGTGAAAAACTGAAACCATCTTCTCTAAAACCAGAAATAAGACAAGGTTGTCCACTCTCACCACTATTAGTCAACATAGTTTTGGAAATTTTAGCCACAGCAATCAGAGAAGAAGAAGAAATAAAAGGAATCCAAATTGGAAAAGAAGAAGTAAAGCTGTCACTGTTTGTAGATGAAATGATACTATACATAGAGAATCCTAAAGATGCTACCAGAAAACTACTAGAGCTAATCAATGAATTTGGTAAAGTAACAGGATACAAAATTAATGAACAGAAATCTCCTGCATTCGTATACACTAATGATGAAATATCTGAAAGAAAAATTAAGGAAACATACCCATTTACCATTGCAACAAAAATAATAAAATACCTAGGAATAAACCTACCTAAGGAGACAAAAGACCTGTAAGCAGAAAAGTATAAGACACTGATGAAAGAAATTAAAGATGATACAAACAGATAGAGAGATATACCATGTTCTTGGATTGGAAGAATCAACACTGTGAAAATGACTATACTACCCACAACAATCCACAGCTTCAATGCAATCTCTATCAAGCTACCAATGGCATTTTTCACAGAACTAGAACAAAATTTTCACAATTTGTATAGAAACACAAAATACCCCGAATAGCCAAAGCAATCCTGAGAAAGGAAAACGGAGCTGGAAGAATCAGGCTCCCAGACTTCAGACTATAATACAAAGCTACAGTAATCAAGACAGTATGGTACTGGCACAAAAACAGAAATATACATCAGTGGAACAGGATACAAAGCCCAGAGTTAAACCCACGCACATATGGTCACCTTATTTTGGACAAAGGAGGCAAGAATATACAATGGAGAAAAGACAGCCTCTTCAATAGGTGGTGCTGGGAAAACTGGACAGCTACATGTAAAAGAATGAAATTAGAACACTCCCCAACACCATAACAAAAATAACCTCAAAATGTATTAAAGACCTAAATGTAAGGCCAGATATCTATAAAACTCTTAGAGGAAAATACAGGCAGAACACTCTATGCCATAAATCACAGCAAGATCCTTTTTGACCCATCTCCTAGAGAAATGGAAATAAAAACAAAAATAAACAAATGGGACCTAATGAAACTTAAAAGTTTTTGCACAGCAAAGGAAATCATAAACAAGATGAAAAGACAACCCTTAGAATGGGAGAAAATATTTGCAAATGAAGCAACTGAGAAAGGATTAATCTCCAAAATTTACAAGCAGCTCATGAAGCTCAATATCAAAATAACAAACAACCCAATCCAAAAATGGGCAGAAGACCTAAATAGACATTTCTCCAAAGAAGATATACAGATTGCCAACAAACAATGAAAGGATGCTCAACATCACTAATCATTAGAGAATTTCAAATCAAAACTACAGTGAGGTATCACCTCACACCAGTCAGAATGGCCATCATCACAAAATCTACAAACAATAAATGCTGGAGAGGGTGTGGAGAAAAGGGAACCCTCTTGCACTGTTGGTGGGAATGTAAATTGATTACAGCCACTATGGAGAACAGTATGGAGGTTCCTTAAAAAACTACAAATAGAACTACCATATGACCCAGCAATCCCACTACTGGGCATATACCCTGAGAAAACCATAATTCAAAAAGAGTCATGTACCACAATTTTCATTGCAGCTCTATTTACAATAACCAGGACATGGAAGCAACCGAAGTGTCCATCGACAGATGAATGGATAAAGAAGATGTGGCACATATATACAATGGAGTATTAGCCATAAAAAGAAACGAAATTGAGTTACTTGTAGTGAGGTGGATGTACCTAGAGAATGTCATACAGAATGAAGAAAGTCAGAAAGAGAAAAATAAATACCGTATGCTAACACATATATATGGAATCTAATAAAAAAAATGGTTCTGAAGAACCTAGGGGTAGGACAGGAATAAAGATGCAGAGTTAGAGAATGGTCTTGAGGACACAGGGAGGGGGAAGGTTAACCTGGGACAAAGTGAGAGAGTGGCATGGACATATATACACTACCAAATGTAAAATAGATAGCTAGTGAGAAGCAGCCACTAGCACAGGGAGATTACCTCGGTGCTTTGCGACCATCTAGAGGAGTGGGATAGGGAGAGTGGGAGGGAGACGCAAGAGGAAGGAGATATGGGGACATATGTATATGTATAGCTGATTCACTTTGTTATAAAGCAGAAACTAACACACCATTGTAAAGCAATTATACTCCAATAAAGATGTTAAAAAAAATTCAATACTACAAAATGTCTAGAAGGAAAAAGAAGAAACTCTAGAGAAGCCTGAGTTTAGTAATGAGATTATGGATACAACTTCAAAAGCATCATCCATGAACTTTAAAGAAAAATTGATGTTATACTCTATTAAAATTAATAACCTCTGCTTTCCAAAATACATTGTTAATAGTATCAAAAGACAAGCCACAAATTTAGAGAAAATTTCTCAAAATGCATATTCTGATAAAGCACTGCTCTCCAAAATATACAAAAAGCAGTTAAAACTCAAGCATAAAAAAACCGAACATCCCAATTTTTTTAAATGAGCAAAAGATCTGAATAGGTATCTCACCAAAGAAGATATACAGATAGAAAATAAGCACATGAAAAGATGTTATCATCATTAATCATCAGATAACTGCAAATTAAAACAATGATATACCTACCACTACACACCCACACCCATGTGACATGCCCATGTTGCTTGTCCCAGAGTAAAAGCTTCTAAAGGCAGAGAACAAGTTTAACTGAGTCACTCAAGGGGCGGCAGACATTTCCTCTGATAGCAGTAGCAAGTCTCCTGGCTGAGTTATAATGGCCAATGATGCCAAAGATGCAGGAACTGTGCCACGGACAAAGGGAGCCCCAGAAAATGTAAATACCTGTGAGTGAATGACTAACCAAGATAATAGTTTCGCCTTATTGGGAAGAAAGTCTTTCGAGCTCCACAGAAAAAAGAGGGTGACATGGGATGAGGAAATAGATGGAAACAGGCAGGGTTCCTCTCCAAGTATACAGTGTTCTGGTGACTTTGGATACCCTAGGGGTGACACGGAGAGGCCAGCCACCAACAATTCTATTGTAGTCATTGAGACAGCTGAATACTTTTAATTTGAAACCTGTTATTGGCAGAATGCTACATGATGGTCTGAAGTACAACAGTACCAAAACAAGAACTACGCTCCCTCTGAGATTGCTGTCATTAGCATCTGCAGAAGAGTATTTCAGGCTTGGATTGTTTGTTTGCATGATGAAGTGGAAATGTTGGCATTATTGAGTGAAAAAAAGTTGGCAAGCATTGGAGGCAATATGTCTGACACCATTTAACATAGTGAATTCTATGTGTTGACCAACAGTGCTGGGCCAGAAATTCCTCTCCCATTCTCAAACTGTATGTTTGCTAGAATTTGTTATATATTCCACCATCAGGGAGATATCTCTCAGAACATAAATATAAAAAGGTATATCACTACTGTAATTGTAGTCTCTTGAGGCAGCACACTGTTTGCATGTTTTTATGAGAACCTGCGTGTCAGGAAAGAACTTCTAACAATGTTTTTGTCTAGTAGACAACCAAACATATGCACATATAATTTCTACTATAATCTACTTGATCGTCATTTGAAAGCTTCACTAGTAATAAAATCGTTATTAAAGACTGTCATGTCAGAACAAGAAATCTGGGGGCACACATAAAAGCCAATGATAACCCACAAGCCTGTACTGTTTACTGATTTGCCACTTTGCCAATCTCTTCAACACCAACCTCTAGAGGGCTAGCTGGTCTGGTTGTCTTTGATAATTTACAGTTAGCACACTATTGTATTTTTCTCAGCCTTGACCAGGCTACTAGGCATCTGTAAATTAAAGAAGTAGAACATGAAGACATCAAATGATACAAACTTGAGGTTGAATAGTACAATACTCTCTTGTTTGCCAGTTTTCATTCGACCTTAGCAGATGGACAAACAGGTTGAACTGATTAGATTGAGGACACCCAGATAGACACAAACTTGGATGTTGATTTGGCCTCAGGTGGTTCTATAGTCATCCTGTTCTATCCTGAGAGATCACTATGATGACAAAAGAGCAATTCCTGACTCCTTACTGAAAAAGGAAAGACAGTCTGGCTCATTCCCAAAGGGGAATGGCAGAGTTTGATTGCTTGTGTGGGAACCTATCCAAGCTCATGAAGTGTGTTGATGGTTGAGGAGGAATTAATAACTCTCTCTGTCTCCTACTGTATCTCAAAAATAGATAAATCACTCTAGCCTTTCTTACACTCTCTCAAGCAGAGGCTTGAAGTACAATTCATTTTCATGTTAGATTTGTCATTCATAACCTCTCCCAGATTTTCCACAAAAATGTCACCACTTTACCAAAAGAAAAATGCAAATTTTGTTGTTGTTGTTGATTTGTTCACAACAAGTCAAATCCCTGGATTGTTAACCCCATCCACTGTACATTAATGACTTTCAATTTTTAAAAAAGGTATTCATGTCTGTTTTAGGAAATGCTTTCACTGTGCTGAATAGTATTTGGATAATGAAAATAGCCCTTATTTGGATAAGGAAAATAAGCATGGGTTCTGGCACTGCATGACAAGTTTTGGTCAATTATTTTGTGAAATACTTTAGCACAGCATAGCTCCCATATTAGAGGTACTATTCTCCCCATTATAAAATTAAAATGTTGGGCTTCCCTGGTGGCGCAGTGGTTGACAGTTCGCTTGCCGATGCAGGGGAAACGGGTTCGTGCCCCAGTCCGGGAAGATCCCACATGCCACAGAGCGGCTGGGCCCGTGAGCCATGGCCGCTGAGCCTGCTAGTCCGGAGCCTGTGCTCTGCAACGGGAGAGGCCACAACAGTGAGAGGCCCGCGTACCGCAAAAAAAAAAAAAAAAGAAAAAACAAATTTAAAATGTTAAATATATTAGCATTAGTAAAAATAGTTTTATTCACTCATTTCCATTTCTTCAATAAGTATTTGTTTAGAACTTACTACATGCCAATGCTCTTGCTATTATACCAAGAACAATGAACAAAACAAAGTTCCCATTCTCATGGGGCTTATATCAGGTGGGAAGAGACAGACAATAAACATATAAATATGTACTATGTCAGGTGGTGATGAGTGATATGAAAAAAATTAAGGTAAAGAAGAATAAAGGTTGCTGGGGCAGATGTGGGGAGAGGTGAAAAGAACAGGACAATTTTGGAGAAAGTGGTCAGGAAAGACCCCAATGATTAGATGGCATCTGAGCAGAGAGTTGAAGGAAATGATGGACAAGGCAATGTGGATAGAGAAAGAAACACAGCAGATACATCAGAGAGGTTGCCAGCGCGAGACAAGATCTACAGGACTGTATAGGTGAGAGTAAGAACATTGGATTTTATTGTGAGAAAATAGAAAAGTCATTAGAAATTTTGAGCAGTAACATAATTGGACTTAGATTTTCCAAGGATCACCATGACTGTGGGAAAAGCCTTTACTACAGAGGGGCCAAGATGGAAATGAAGAAACCAGTTAGGAAACCCTAGAAACAAAAACCATTCAGATGAAATATAGCTGGTATTTATGTGGCAATCCATAAAAAAGTATTAATGTACAAATTTTGCTGTGCACAAGTATTCTGTTCAGTGTTAGTGATTCGCAGGAAAAGAAAGGCCACATAACTGCATAGGCCCCCACTGGATTGGCCTAAATTGAAAAGAATAGAAATGATTATTTCCAATTTTTCTTAAAATGCAATAATGTCAAAAGGACAGGTAAGTAACAAAAGCTACAAATCAAATCATTTCTAGAAAATGAGTCATATAGTTACTCACCCTCTCATCTCACAATGCATGGAGGCCAACTCCAGTAGAATTACCTCCCTAACATTTCCCAGCCTTTAAAAAAAGAAAAAAAAATTCATTCCCATGTCTATTGCTTCACTTATATTATTTCCTCTTTCCAGAATGTCTTTCTAACTCTGTTTCTCTAATTAATGCCCTCCATAAGTCTCATTTTCATCAGTCCATTTTCTGTGATTAATGTCACCACATGCTGAGCATACCCCCCACTTTGCAAGCATAATTTCTAGGGAAAATGCAATTTGTACAACATTATACATTAGGTGAGCGGCTGCAGAGTCCACAGAAACAAATGCAGGCTACACAATCAGAAATTGGAATCTTAATCTACCTCAGTTGTGTGATCTTGTGCAAGATTATCTAACCCCTTTAATTTCACTTTCCTTGTTTATACAATGGGAATAATAATGTCTACTCCCTGCATTTACTGTTAAATCAATTAGATGATAATAATCACCATCATGTATCAGGCACTTAGAATCTGGTTCCAGAGGCCACAATCTTAATCATTACCTGATATTGCCTCTGAGATAACATCTATAAAACACTCAAGTCCAATGTCTGATATGTAGTAGACCTTAACAAAAATAATAGTTGTCTTTTCATTTTTACTTATCTTCCCTGATTGTTGCGCTATTTATCATTTCCTTTCAAATAAATGGATAATTTATGGCAGGGAGGAATTGTGACTTTTCTAGGCTTTCCCGCTGGGACTGATACAGTACTGTGCACGTCGTAGGCAACGGATAAGTGCCTACAGAATAATAAATAAAAGAAAAACATGTTTTTAATCAACTAATTAGTGATATATTTAGTAAACTGACAAAGTGTGCCACGACATAAAGATTGACAGTAACAGCGCTACAAAATATTCGACTTCATTTGTGAAGACTTTGGTAAAAGGCCAGCACTTCCTTAAACTCTCATTCCAAAATTGATCAGCTGATAGTCACGATCAAAAATTACCTGCTGAAGAAACAGTCAAATGACTCTATCACACACGTGCCTCTAACCTCAACTGGTAAGTCAATGTTTCCCAGAAAACCTCCAATTTTCTTGTCCTTGTTCCTCTTAATATTTCTAACATTTTTTTCCAAACTTTCACCACCCATGACTTCTCCTTTTATTTTTAGCAGGGCACATTGTTTCCACATGACAAGGAAATTAAAGTGGATTAAGTAATAACACTTCAATTTCTGCCCTTTTATAAATGATCCTTCCCTCATTGGAAAAGTAATCCCTCCCTCCCCCTGTCCCATGAAGGATAATGCCCTTTCCTCTGCTCCATCATCCAGCTCCCAGCACCACTTCAAGGACCTTGCCTCATCTGCCACTCCCTTTCTTATTTGGGTCCCAACTTTTTCCCTTTGGTTTGCCCCTTCTACTGAGGATACAAACATTCAAATTGCTGTTCTCATACCAAAATCAAAAAAAAAATCTTTACCTTGACCTCCTCCCTTTGTCTTTATTTCTCTCCCTCTGCCAAATTTCCAGAAACAGAGTCTATATGTGCTGTTTCCATTTTCTCCATTTAAAAATTATTGAAGCTGCTCCTGCCAAGGGCACTGAGTGTTCTTGTTGCAAATTGTTTTTGTCCTCCTACCTCCTTGACATTTATGCAGCATTTGACATTAACATTTCCTTCCTTTGTTAACATTATCTGGCTTCTATTACTCTTCTCTATTTTCTCTGTATTCATCTTTGCATGCTCTCTTCTTCTCCCAATCCCTACATTTATGTCTTAGACCCTCTTTTCTCGTCCTACATACTCTCTTCCCATGACCTCATTCCTTCCTTGCATTAACCTCCATCCATGCTAAAGACTGGCAAATCCGTATCACTAACTCTGATCTCTGCTGAGCTCCAAACCACAAATCCATCTGCCAATAGGATGCAGCAGATAACCAGGCATCTCCAGCTCAGTGTATGCAAAAGTGACCTCATTTTTGTCCAGTTCTAAACCTGTTCCACTTCCTCTACAACCAGTCCTAATAATGTTGCCATATTTACCCCATCATCCACACCCGAAACCTACAAGTCGTCCTTCACTCACCTCATCACAATCCTAATTTTCAGAGGAAGCATAAGGATTTCAGATCGTCTATGCTTTATCAAGAAAGCTGGCAACAGAGACTCCTGAGGCAAACATGAGCTGACCAAATCATAAGGAACCGTGCACTGCAGGAAACTCAGCAAACTCCCTTCAATGAGTCTTTCTCCTCATGAATTGTCTTCTGCTCTCCTCATCTTTCCTTCAAATTCCATACCCTTGAGAATGATTTGTCTGTACTTCTTATCTGTGGCATTTCCTTCATAGCACTTGTCACAATTATAATTATTTCTGCCGTGATTTATTTAACACCCAACTCCTCTATTTCACTGACAGTCTATACAGGTAACATGTCTGACTTGTTTACACTTTGTAAATTCTCAGTAACTATTTTTAAAATGAATGTATAATCCTCTAACAATTATCTATGCTTAATTATTGAGTCCATCCAGTGGGTTTTTATAATTTCAATTATGGTGTCATTCGGTTCTATAATTTCCCTTTTGTTCTTTTTTTATAAATTTAAGTGTTGGCTGAGATTTTCTAATTTTTCATTTGTCTTGAGAGAATTTGTAATTGATTGTCAAAGCATTTTCACTACGGCTGCTTTAAAACCCTTGTCAGATAATTCCAATATCTGATTCACCTTGGTGTTGACATCAGTGGATTGATTGTCTTCTCTCATTCAAGTTGTGATTTTATATTGTATCCTGGACATATTGTCTGCTATGTTAGGAGCCTCTGGGTCCTATTTGAATCTTTTATTTAGCAAGCACTCTGTTTCGGTGTAGCCCATGGGTCTCAACTTACATCTGTGGGCTCCGCTTCCAATGGCAGTCTAACTTTCAGAGGCTTAGAAGTGTTGCTCTGGCTAGTTTGGTCTATCTAGTGCCCCTAGGGTTCCCACTGATCCCACCTGGCCCCACCTGAGGAAATTGAATGTGTTTCCTCAGGAATGCCATGGGTTTCTCTCAGTGGGAGAAGACTGTGGTAGGATCCCCCCTATCAGTGGCTCCTGGTTGCCCTGACTCTCTGAGTGGGGAAGAAGAGTCCCCAGGGAGACAAAGAGCCTTCCCCGAACCAGGCTGCCTGCTATAGCTGAACTCCCCCGCCCAATCTGCCTGCCCCCTCAGTATCTCTCTGCAAAAAGAAGTCTCAGGCCCATGAGGAAGAAGTATCTCCCCAGGATGCTTATCTCTGGTGGGGCTCACAGTTGATCCCCTTGTGGGCAATGTCCTGCTCCCCTGATATTGTCAGAGGTACTCCCATTACACCTGGGGATGGGGGGGAGGGCAGCATACCTAGGCTGCCTTCTGTTGCTATTTGCATCTGAAAATGCTGGACCTGAACACCATTCTCTGTTGGGCAGGGGGACTCAAGACACCCTGCCGCTGTGCTGTGCCTCACATCCTGGTGTCCTAAACCAGCCCACCTCTTCTGAACACCTTTCAGAGTTATCCTTGCATTGTCTCTTGCACCATTACCAGAGTTATAGTTATGCTTATCAGAGAAGAGCAGAGGAAAATGGGTCTACGCCATCTTGTTTGCTGGAAGTCCCACAACTGCTATTAACTATTTTCTTACTTTGAGAATAGATATCAAATATCATTGAGCATTCTGATCTTCTCAACTACATAATGTGAAAGTCTATTCAGTGTCCATGGTATCCTATTTCTCTAGTGCCTGTTACTGTCCATATATGTCCAACACGCACCCCAAGATATGGTCTAAAAGTCGTTTGGTCAGAAATTCACTGCTCTAAATCAGTCAGGGGCACTTGGTTATTGTAGACACTGGAGCTGACTTTGCATTGACCTTATCTGAGCTGTACAAACTTAGTGGTTAGGTTCTAGTCTTCCAGACTGAATGAGATTTTATATTTATCTCTTTAACACGATTTACTGAGTGCCAAGTACTTTTCTAGATGATGGTGATAAAGCAGTAAACAAAGACCCATTTCCCATTGGATTTACATTCTAGTAAGGGGGAGATAACTAATAAATAGAGAAACATATGAAATGTTAGTTATTGAAACTGACAAGTAAAAAGGTGAGGAGACAAAGTATGGTGGGAAATACATTGTTTTATGTGCTCAGGAAATGCCTCTCTGAGAAGAGGATATCTGTGTGAGCCAAGCTTTTTGTGGAAGAGAAGATAATTCCAGAGAAACTGAATTCAAAGTCATGAGAGGAAAAGTTACAAAGAGGCCAGTATGGCTGGAAAAGAACACATTAGGAAGGGATTGGTAGGAAGTAAGGTTGGAGAATAAGGGTCACCCAATTAGTTAAGTTTTTTTTTTTTTTTTTTTTTTTTTGAAGTACGTGGGCCTCTCACTGTTGTGGCCTCTCCCGTTGCGGAGCACAGGCTCCGGACACACAGGCTCAGCGGCCATGGCTCACGGGCCCAGCCGCTCTGGGGCATGTGGGATCCTCCCGGACCGGGGCACGAAACCATGTCCCCTGAATCAGCAGGCGGACTCTCAACCACTGCGCCACCAGGGAAGCCCTAGGTAAGAATTTATAGACTTCTTTCTCATAAAGAACTTTCTTCCTTCCTCTGTTTCTAGACACATGGATGGGTGGTGTTTCCAGTGACCCTCAAACTATTCTGTTGATCATATAATGCCCTGTAGATTCTGATTCAGTAGGTTTCAGGTGGAGTCCAGCAAACTGTGCTTTTTACATAATTCATGGCTGATTCTAATGCACAGTTTGATAAACATTACTCTAGACCTCAACTGTCCAATGCAGTAACCACTGACCAAATGCAGATAGTACCGCTGAAGAACTGAATTTTAAATTCTATTTACTCTTACTTAATTTAAATGTTTAAAACTGATACCCAGTTCAATTATTAGAAAACTTCTAAGTGCATCTGGAACAATTTTGGATATGTAAATCTACTCAATCAACTGTAAATTTTATGAAACTTAAATACAGATCAAGTATTTCAATGAAAATATAACATCCAAATTAAATGTGCTATAAATATAGAATACACACCAGGTTTCAAACATACAGCATTAAAAAGAAGAAAAAAATCTCATAAGTAATTTTTATATTGGTTACATTCTGAAATGATATTTTGGATGTATGGGATTAAATAAAATATATTACTTTATATATTAAACATGCATATAAATAATATATTTAAATTAATTTTACCTTTTTATATTTATGTGGCTACTAAATTTTTTTTTTTTGCAAAATAATCTTTTTTTAATTGAAGTATAGTTGCTTTACAATACTGTGTTAATTTCAGGTGTACAGCAAAGTGATTTGGTTTTATATATACTTTTTTTTCTATTTTTTCTCCATTATAGATTACTACAAGATATTGAACATAGTTCCCTGTGCTATATGGTAAATCCTTGTTGTTCAGCTACTTTATATATGGCAGTGTGTATCTGTTAGTCCCATACTCCTAATTTACCCCTCCCCCCCTTTCCCTTCGGTAATCATGTTTGTTTTCTATGTCTGTGAGTCTGTTTCTGCTTCGTAAATAAGTTCATTTGTATTGGTTTTTTTAGATTCCACATATGTAATATCATGTAATATTTGTCTTTGTCTGACTTACTTCACTTAGTATGATAATCTCTAGGTCCATCCATGTTGTTCCAAATGGCATTATCTCATTCTTTTTTATGGCTGAGTAATATTCCACTGTGTATATATACCACATCTCCTTTATCCATTCATCTGTCGATGGACACATAAGTTGCGTCCATGTCTTGGACTATTGTAAATAGTGCTGCTATGAACATTGGGGTGTATGTATCTTTTCAAATTAGAGTTTTCATCTTTTCTGGATAATGTCCAGGGGTGGGATTACTAGATCATATGGTAACTCTATTTTTAGTTTTACTAAAATTTTTTAAATGACATGTGTGGCTAGCATTATATTTCAGTTGGACAGGATTGCTACATATTAACAGTTCAACAATATTTTCATCCTTTTGCTAACTTTCCTGAAATAATATTGGGGGCTTGGGGGAGGAATAGGAAATACCAGAATTAACGGAAGTTTCCCTCAGATAATTTTATTAATATTATGAATATAGTATCAATTCATAATGGAAACATTTTAGGAACTAATTTTATTACAAACTAACCAATTTCTGGACCACTGAAAGGACTGAATTTCTCACTATTTGGCATTTAGTAAATAGGTCCACTACTTTGTTATTGTTTTAAAATAGTATGGGGAAGTGAATAGCCTCAAGAGCCTTATATCTGTTAACAGCCTATATCAGTCATTCCTTTTTTATTCTGTATTTTCTGATGTTTTGACATCTGGGGCCTTGCTAATCTTGGAAAGACTGCCCCTCCCACTGCTAGCTAATTCCCAGAAAGAGCAAACAACTGACCCAGGAGCATGCCATTCTTATGCAAACTAATCAATTTAGAAGCCATCTAGCCCAACCTCTTTCTTGGGGTCTTACACTCTGGGCCACTATCCTCTTTCTGTAATCACACCAAGGCCAGGTATCAGGGAAGAAGGGGCAGCCCCTACACCCCAGAGCCCACAGAAATTATTTCAACTCACCAGTCCTAAACTTGCTTACCCTGCCTCTCCAGTTCCTTCTCTAGAAAACCACAATAAAGGTTCTGGCCTGTGTTTTTCCCTCACCTCCTTCTGCCTCCTGACCAACCCTAGTACTTCCCAATGGGACCCCAAGTTGTGCGGTGTGCCCCCTCCTCTTGGGAACTGTAACAAACTATCCTTTCAATGTCAGTCGTCTCCTGATCTGTTAACCTCACCATACACGAATAATAATAAAACCTACATTTTCAAATACAGTCCCATGTCAAAGTTCTGCTGTAAGTAGAAACTATTCCTAATTGTGATAGTGTGGATAGGCATGATATAGTCTTGCTTTTGAGTTACTCATGCCAGAAGGTACATTGCCTTAGATTGTGGCTGGTCTTATAAACTTACTTTTCATTCTAGATTGTGAGCTTTTGGAAAATTTGAGCCATCTCTTACACATCTCCATATACCCTCAATTCCTCACTATACAAAGTACCCTGCATATTACAGGTTCAAATGTATAAGATTAACTATAAGCTAGTTAGCCAAACAAATGATAAAACTATTAATTTCTTTTACATAATTTCTTTTCATCCTGGCTCCCTCACTTACTGAAATAAATAAATAAACAAGCAAACAAATAAATAAATGACAAATAAACTCAAGATTAGACCATAGGCAATTATCCAAATTAACCTTGAGTTGAACAATCAAAAAATTGCTATGATTATTTTTTCTGCAACATCTTCACTCTTTAAAAAAACAAAACAAAAAAAACCTTTATGTGCCTAATATAGTCTGTTTCAACTACCCAATCTGTGCAACACAATAAAAATTGAACTGTGCTCTGATAGGTCAAATCACATATGAAAACACAACACCATGTTACTGAATATCCTAAAATCCCTAGATTCCCAATTTATAGATGTTCTATTCAATTATGTTTTATGATGCATAATTAATACATCTTATAACTATGATTATTAACCCTTTTGAGTGTCACAGAGCCTTTGGAGAATGGAATTTTAAATGATAGAATTTTCACAATAGGGAAAAATGCACAAATGCACATAAACATAACGTTAGGACTGTATAATTTTGGTGGGCTCACACACATTGTGAAGCCCATTCATGCACTCCTAGGAGTCAATGCTCCCAGTTTAAAAATGCTTGTCTTAAAGGTAGGGCAAGTTAACTATATGTCCAATAATTATTGTGGAAAAAAAAGCATTTTCTAGTTATAACTTTGTATCTAAGTAGTGGACTGGACATCCATTAAAGCATCTAGAAAGAATAAACCTCTAAATTTTTTTCTGCCAAATTTTTCCTTATAAAGAGAGATATGCCCATCTCCTTATATAAGAATTGTATATTATATATTGCAACACCAAGATAATAGCTATAAATGTTTTTAAAATATACAAAAGTATAGATGTTTCCGTGATAGACAAAGGCACACACACACATCTATTTCCATAATACACACAGATGCACTCACATGCCAATACACACGCATGCGCGTGCGCGCGCACACACACACACCCCTTAATCCAGAGCCACGTATATAAATATTTCAGTAGAATCTTCTACCATTGTAAAAGCTTTAAATCACAAACACATAAAATGATAAAATGAGAATAAAAGAATTTTTAGCATGAATTATTTCCAACATATCAAATTTTTTTGGTCAAAATAAACTAGAGTTATAGTCCCAAAGTGGAACTTAATATAAATCGTATCACTTATTTCAAAAACAATTCTGACTTAGAAAGTTTAAATTTGAGCTTATAGAGAAGCTAATGAAACAAATATCTAAACTCAAAGAAAGTAAAATCTACTTTACTTTCTTAGCCATGTATGTTATATTTAACACATGCATACATATATACACACACAGGGAACTACAGACTCCAAATTCACAAAATGACCAGATTACCAGATTCTGAGATTGTAATCAGAAAATACCACCTTATGTACTTGAGACAAAATGTCAGTATACAATGGATTAGAATGGTCATATGAAAGAGTGGTACACTTCACTTGGCAATGTAAAGGGCAAAACTCTTCTAGAAATGGTAAGGAAAGAATCAAAGATGTAAATAAAATATATTTAAACAGAGGCTTTCATTAGAGCATTATCTATACTACTAAAATTTTGGGAAGAATCTAAATGTCCACCAATAGGATGTAGTAAATTATGATATCTCCATATAGTAGAATAATATTCATCAATTAAAATACAAATACAGAAGAATATTTATTACCATAGGAAAACATACTATTCATAATATAATTAAAAATCTGGTGCATAAAATGCTATTTCAACATATTACCATTTTTGTAAGAAAAACAATATGTTAGCAAAATATTTCAATTTTTATAATGGTTCAGATTTTTAAAAATTTTTAGTTTACTGTGTTCCTGTGTTCTTGCATCATACTTAGGTTTTCATTTTAATGGGGAAAAAACCCCCAATATATGGTGTTCTTAAATGCAATTGCATACTAAGAAATCATTTTTTTCTAATGAGAATAAGGCATATTTCTTAATTTAAAGAATAAGTTTTTTCTTAAATGGCATCAAAATATCTAAAATTTAACTACTGTTAAGGTAACCTATGATATAGTAATATCCAATTTGTCCAGAAAGTGTTTCATGACAGAAATATGGTAGTTTGTGTAAAGCTGGAGAGCCAGATGACCATTTTATGAGTGATTCTCCAGGGCTGTGAAAAAGACAGACAGTCTAAGAGGTCTGTGTGATTCAGGCAGTAGGAAGGTTCACAGTGCTGGAGGAAGGTCATCAGCCTCTACATCAGCCCATCCAGATTAAATGTCCTGCAAAACGACACAAGTCTCTTTGCTCACCAAGCACACTTTTGATTAATCATTTGATTGCCTAGTATCGTGATGAAAGAAAGCATGGGCCCAGGAGATAAGAGGATGATGATGGTTCTTGGGATAACACTACACTTCCACAGCACCCCTACAGACCCCTATTATTAATTAAAAGCTGGTATGCATTTATAAATCATTTTCTTGTAAATTTTTTTGATTTTTGTTTTGTTTTGTTTTGGGTACCATATAACCATTCTGTGTACTCTGATTTTCCCTAAGTGAACAGGAAAAGAAAAATGAGTTTCTAAACCTGAGAAATTAACCACCTGGGTGTCATTACCAAGCTGTTACACATGCCAATAATTTTAACCTGGAAAGCCAGCCTCCTGGCTTCTTTACCAATGCCCCTAAACATGTCAACTGAAACAAAGAAGGCAGCTCAATTTATAAATCCCTGATATCTTAGCATTTTTTCCAAAGCCAAATTATCCTGCTTGCCTCTTGGTTTGACTGGTGACAAGAACTGTAAATGTAAATATTACATAGATCCAGGTAAATGAAATTTTATAAATTTGTGGTTAGATAAAAACATACAGAGGATATTTCTTCACCCTTCATGTGTGTCTCTTGGGTGCTATGCTATATGGGAGAGCAGGTGTCAACCTGTGACAGAGGCCCTCCCCTGTGACATGGGCTTATGAACTTCTTTATCCCTGTTGAAGAGACAACCAAGACTATTAATGCTTCAGTTGAGATAGTATATATGTTTTGGATTCAATTTATAACACATTAAAGAGATCTTAGAGAACTGTTCTGGGTTCTAGAACTGCCACATCCTCTCTTGATAATTAAGGAGCCTCATTCCCACCTCCACATCCAACATTGGAAAAGGAACACCGTTAAGAAGCTAGCCTTCTTCTGATGGATAGCAGCTGGAGGGGAGGGTGGTTCTTTATTAAGTGCTGTTATGCAGCTACTAGTAAGGATTTTGAAAATTCCATCTTGATCAGATGATACTCTTACTCAGATTCATATCTATCTTCCCGCTAAAATCAAGCCATTCAACTGAAAATCAACACAATCTGAACAATTGCACCCTTTACTGCTCTTCTGCTTCTATGCTTCTATTCCTCCAGCCTGTCCTCCACACTGCCAATAGCATCTTTTTTATCACACACATGGAACATGTCCCTACACTTAGATTTTTTAATGGTTTTCCCACTGACTACAGTATACAATCTAAATTCCTTGCCACAGTATATAAAACTTTTCAAAATGTGGCCCCAGTTATACACAGACAGAATCCTCCTAATCACCCTAATACCACACACACACACGAATGCACACACAGGCACGCATGTCTCTAGCTTATAGACCAACATCTCCACAGTTCCAGTACCGCAGTGCTTTTCTGTTTCCATGCCATCACCAATTATTTCCTCTCCATCCCTTCCCATTTATTTGCCTAGCACGCTCATAATCATTCTTCAACTCAAATTCTCTCTCCATTCACTCCTCTGACTTCAGGAAGATTTAGATGCAATTTTTCTTATTTATCCTTTGACTTGATATAGAATCAATGAAAGCAGCTTCCATAGTATTTTATAGTTGTTTTCATGTCTGTTAACCTGCTAAATCCTTCTCAAGTGTGGTTCTTGGACCAGCAGGATCAACATCAGCTAGAAACCTGTTAGAAATGCAAATTTCCAGGATCCACCTCCAGATCCACTGAATCAGAGACTCTGAGAGTGGGCTCAGCAATCTGTTTCAACAAGATCTCCAGGTGGTCATTAAAGTTGGAGAACCCCTGCTCTAGGCAATACCTCAGGAACTGAAGTTAAGAAACACATAATAGAAGCTCAACTAATTGTGACTTAACCCAGTAGGGGGGTTATTTTTGTCACATAAGATCAAGTATGGAGATAGGCACCCCAAGGTAGCTCAAGGAAGTTATTAAGGACCTAAGTTCTATGTAGCTTCCTGACCCACAATTCTTAACATGTAGTGTTCATCTTCAGATGTACAAAATGACTGCTTGCAAAGTGACTCTTTTCTTTTTATCAATGAAACTATAAATTTTCCCAAAAGCCAACTTATTAGGTTCCACTTACATCATAAAACTATGCCACATAGCTATAACCAACTGCAAAGATTCTTGAAAACCGCGATTTTCTGTGGTTTTTCCTAAGCTGGATACTCTGTTAACTTTTGCAAAAACAAGGTTCTGATAGTAAGAGAGTTTGGGTAGGCAACTACCATGTTTTCCTCAATCTGGAATAAATTCTTTCTATGATATGACAACAAGAAAACAAAGAGACAGCTCATTTAAGAATGTGTTCCCAATTTTTGCTTTCCTTAGGAGAACTTTAATCACTGTTTGCTCGTTAACCTTATTACTTAGGTTAAACTCAATGAATTGCTGATGTTTGACCTTTTTTAATTTACAAAAATGACAATTTTTATAAGATTCTGCTAAATATAAACACTTCACTTTGGAGTTGTATATTTAGTTATTAGTGCATTTATACACTACAATAATCAAAGACATTTTAAAATTGTTTGTTTAATCAAGGGAGAGAAAATGAATCCTCAACCACACACACAAGTTTGAAGTCTATGATTTGAAATCCTCGGGCGATAAGAATCACAATGTACAATGCTACATGTTATATCCTTCTGGGAAACTAGTCTAGAAAAGGTGATGAATCTATGCAAACTATACTGCCCAGAAGACAACTCAATGCACATGCTGACTTTTGGTCAGTCAGTAGTACATATATCTTCAAACATGAAACTTTATTCTTAATACTCGGGGCACCAAAATCAAAATTTGGCTTGTACCAATCAGCATGATTTTGAAGAAAAGCATTTCCTAAAGTGTTTTTTGTTGTCATCAGAATGCCATGTAGAATGACAATTCCAATTTGTTTGAAAGTTAGACAAGGAATTATTCATGGAACTATTCTGGCACTAGATCTGTATGTACAGCCTGTCTTACAAAGTAACACCTCAGATTTTCAGCACAGTCAGGTTTTTGCTATGCATAATGCAGTGGTAATTTATAGTCAATTGTTATGTCTTCATTATCCCTGATTCTATACGTGGCCTTTAGTATTAATTATTTGTAAAGTGTATTCCTTTATAGCTCCCCACATAGAGATGGAGGAAGTAACACTTTTACAGAAGAATTTGATTGAATTTTTTTTTTTTAAGTGGAGAGGAAATAATCACACATCTCCTAAGTGGAATGATTGCTAACATTTATTTTAAGAACTGTGTATTTTCTTTCCTGTACATCTGTGCTCAACATTTGGACTAAGAGTACTTTCAGGGTTAGAATTTGGATCAACTCAGGAAATCACTAGTTGAGTAAATGGGTCACTGTAGTGAAATCACTTGGAAAATGCCTTAGATTTCAGGAATCTCTGAATAAAGTTTAGAAGGTTTTCTCAGTGGTGGATCATTGTGGCCTGAATGTAAGAAATGCAACTTTGAAAAGGAGGATTCTAAAATAAATTAAATTCTAAAATAAACAAATGAATCCAATGTAAAAATAAAAACATAAAAAGACTAAAGAAAATGTGAGTGAACATTTATCTCAAGGTGAGTGATGACTTTCTAAATATGAAATGGAGCTCGTTACATGAATTAATTAATGGAATTAATTAATATGGATGCAATTCCTCACTGGCTGTTGGTCATAAGCTTCCCTCAGTTTCCTGTCACATGGCATGCACGTGGCTTCCCCAGAGTGAGTAAGCAAGGAGAATGCGTAAGACAGAGTCTTTGCAAAACCTAAGTCACCGTCCTCTGTAATCCAGTTTCAGAAATGGCATCCAACCATTTTTTACGGATTCTATGGGTCAGAAGTAAGTCACTAGGTCCAGAATATTCAAGGAGAGACAATTTCACAAGGGCCTGAATCCCCAACAGTAGGTATCATTGGGAGCCATCTTGGAGACTTCCTACCACAGATCCCAAATTGGTATCTGTTTATTAGTACTTAAAATCATTCTTTTAATGATCTCAGAAAACTCACTCTTTCAATATTTAGAATATATTCAATTAGAATATATTAGAATATATTCAATATAGTTATTGAATCAAACCTCAAATTACAGTGGGTTGAGGTTTAAATTAATGGCAAGCAAATGGAAACAAAAATGTTGGATAGTTGGTCAAGAAGTTTAATGATAAAGGTAAACAAAGCTGAGCTTCAAGTTGGATGAAAGTATTTGGGGGGAAGTAAAATTAACATTTTAGGAGGGACAAACTTTAGCTTTATTTTATAAATGAGGTAAAGAAACTAATAAAAACTAAAGCTGTAAGAAAGAGGAAATATTTCCTGGAATAAAGCTTGGAAAAGAGAGAGAACTCCCCTCTAGGAGGGAGGTCTGAATCTGTAAGTGCATTTAGAGATGGAAAGAAGGCAAGATGGAGGGCTCATAATTGCTATTTGCTCAGTTGAGAAAGGTGGCTGGTACTGAGAATAAGGAACCAGTTCTGAATTAGGAAATTTCAAAAGTGATAAAGGTTTAGAGCAGCTTCTGTGGGAATGGAAAAGGAAAAGGAAAAGGAATAAAGGTGAATAGAAAAAGGGAGCAACATACCACCATTATGAATGTATAACACACCTTATGTTTTATAATACATTGTAAAGTCAAAAGTATGTGTACAGTTTTGAAAAATGGTAATTTACATCACTTAAAAATAGATTCCAATAAGTAACCAAGTGAGAGCTGCCGGTCAGTTGAAAAAGATGCAGATTAGGTTGTTGGGAGTTTAAGGAAAGTTACACAACATAATGCAGACAATAAGTTGTGGCATCTTTGAAAGTTCTTAGTTCCCAGTGAGAGCAGTCAGTCTAGAGGCAGATGAGAGACTTGCCCTCTGTGCTACCCCAAGGAGAAGAGCTGGGTCTGAGAACGAAAAGAGCACTGGCTGAGATGAAGGGTTTTGACATTTAGGAAGGCATGCTTCAGGTTTTCTTCAGATATTGCAAGCACCAGAGACAAGAGAGAGTCCAAGGGGGACACCAGAAAATACCCTTTACATGACTGGTTTCTTCAGCAAGAAATTCCATAATGTTCTCCAGGTGATTAGCTTTAGGAGGTCCTTTTAATAGGCCCACCAATTGTAAACAAATTATTTTGGAGTGCTGCTTTAAATCATGTTTTGGTAAAAATTTGCTTTTCAAGTGTACCATGTTTGACTTTAGGAGAATGTTTTGCTTCAAGATGATACAATAAATGCCACTGTTGGGTTTGCTGCTTGAAATGCACACCTCAAAAAAAAGAAAAAAAAGAATTTGAATTAGGTCAATTGATTGTTAGAAGGTACATTTACTGTATATAAAACTGAGTAGCTTCCTTTGTAACCTATGACATAGCCTCCAGCACCGTGTGAAAAGATATCTGTTACTACAATAAAAACCTCAGCTACCACAATAAAAGCTCTGATGGAAATAGGCTTGGTCTTCTAGTCACAGGGGTCTGTCACTGAAGAGCTGCAGTCCAAGGATCCCACCACTGCTCAAGAGGAAAGCAAATAACTGGAGTCTCTGAGCCTCAGACTCCCAGGATCATCGCTCTCTCTTCCTGCCTGCTTCACAGACATTAATCAGGAAGTTGAAATGTGTGGGGGGTTTTTTTAAAGAAAATTTAGATTGCCAAAAACATTTGAAAAAATTCAGAAAAATTCAGTCTGACTAGAAATAATGGAAAATCTACTTACAAAAATGCAGTAGTAGGCACTTCCCTGGTGGTATAGTGGCTAAGAATCCACCTGACAATACAGGGGACACAGGTTCAAGCCCTAGTCCGGGAAGATCCCACATGCCACGGAGCAACTAAGCCCTTGTGCCACAACTCCTGGCCTATGCTCTAGAGCCCACAAGCCACAACTACTGAGCCCGGGTGCCACAACTACTGAAGCCCGCATGCCTAGAGCCCATGCTCCAGAACAAGAGAAGCCACCACAATGAAAAGCCCACGTGCTGCAATGAAGAGTAGCCCTCGCTCACCGCAACTAGAGAAAGCCCGCATGCAGCAACGAAGACCCAATGCAGCCAAAAATAAGTAAATAAAATAAATAAATTTATTTTTTAAAAATGCAGTAGTATGTTCTGCCTATAACAATAACACAGATTCAAAAATAGGAATAAAACCAATATTGGTGTCAGTGAAATGAAGTCTCTTTCAAAGTTGGTGGGAGTGTAAATTCATACTTTCATAGAAAAAAATGAAAGTGTGTATCAAGAGCCTAAAATGACTATAGATATTAACTCATGAATCTCACTTTTAGAAATTTATAATAAGGGAAAGATAATAGATGTGCATAAGAATGTGTCAAGGGGACAGTTCACCATAGAGATGTTTGTAATAGAAAAAAATATATGAAAAACCTGAATATTCAACCACAGTGGTATTGTTCTACAAATTTTGGTATGTCTATGTAATTGGCATATTACATTGGCATATAAACATTATTATGTTTTTTTCCCAAAAATATCTAATATCCTAAAAATTTCCAAGTTAGAAATTTACAACAGCTAGGCAGGAAATCCTTGAAAGTGTTTGCATTAAGATTTGGGTTTTTTTTGTTGGGGCGGTGGGCAGACAGTATATCTAAAAATTGCTAAGCAAAAAGAAGCTTTTCCTCATGCTCAGCCCCATGGTGATATAAGGTACGTGTTGTCTGACTAGAAAACGATATTCTGCCCAACTTTTAATAGACCTCAAAGGCCTCTATACTTTGTTGAATTTGTCTTGGTTTCTTTTCTTGGTTGTCTTGGTTTCTCTTCTCAGAGGATTAGAAATCAGATTGTGTTGGCACACTGTAAATAGAGACATCTTTCATAAGCAGAAATTTACATGAACTAAACTCATAAGACTATGATATAAATCCGAATTCAAATTTATTAATTCACAACAAGAAATAAATGTCACAGAAGCCAGAATACTTGTAAGCCCATGTGACAGGGCATATCTACATGAGAAGCTGGATGATAGGTTGTTGGGTGAGCCTGGAATCTGAAGAAGGAATTCGATGAATAAAATGTTTAACGGTATTACGGGAAAATAGGTATTAAGGGAAAACATCTTGTTGCAAGATTCTAACCAAAAGGATGATCTTTCCAATAGGACCACAATATTCAACTACAGCTCCCTTCCTTGATCTCTAAGCCAAAATTAGCCTTGCTGTGTCAGTGTGACTGAGAGGGAGATTCTCATCCCCTAGATAAGGGGGTCTTCATACAGGGCATAGTCTTAAAGAATGCGGATGAAACAAAGAGAGCTTTCATGCAGGCTCTCAAGACCCAGTAGGCAAGAAAAGGATGCCTAGCTGAAGAGGAGAGATACAGTTCATCATCACTACAGAAAGGGTCTGGCACACATAGACAGCTGAGTCTGGAGGGCGGATTTATCCCCACCCCCCACCCCCCGTGGTCCACCAATCCTCGAGGAAGCTGAGTTCTTCTGTGTCTGGCAAAAGCAGTAGCAGCACTTGCATTAACCACTCTCAGCCTGCTGCCAAGAGGCCGCAAGGCAGGATGTGCTCTGTTTGAGGCTTTCAGCCGTCCTGAAGAGAGACTTTGCACTTGGCCGGCTGGCTGGAGTCCTCTCTGACTGTGCGGCCAGCCAAGCAGAGGCAGGCAGCTGAATCACAGTGAGCACAACCAGGTGCTTACATCCAGCTGCCCAGGCTTTCGACTAAACCATGTACTATTGCCAATATTGGACCATTTTGACCTACAAAAATGGCAATGTCATATGGTTGAACTTTTATATCCAAGCTGGCCATAAAATCAAAGACTCTGTACTGCATCCCCCAAATAAGACAGCAATTCCTTTAAAAAATAACCTAGTACAACTCAAATCCAATTTAGATTTTAAGCCTAACAAAGAAAACTAAATCCCAACTGCTCTACAAGGAAGTTGATCAGCCAAACTCCCACTACAAGCTTGAGCTACTTCAGAGGACTATCTGGTAACCAACAAAAAGAAGGAAAATAAAAAAGAGATTTTTCTCTTCAGACATAAGCTCCAGGGAACTTGTTCCAGGGACACCTACCAAAACAGAGGGGAACACTTGACAGAGTTATCAGACTGAGACTCCCTCCCTCCTGGGAGCGTTTGGTAGGAAATACCAACATTTACACTGTAGCTCTCCTTTCTCTACACATCTATGGTTAACGAAGCCCACAGCTGATTGACACAGTAATGTTTTAGCTATATTAATTCATGCAAAAAGTTACAATATAGTCCTTTTGCCCTGGAACACTATCCTTTGTTTTTGAGAAAAGTTGTGTATCTCCACTCTGATGTATTGATTTTGCAGTTAAACAGTGACAATCTTGTTTCCAGGTTCTCAGAAGATTCATCAATGTAGTGTCCTTGTCAAGTAATAATAAAAGTAACATAGTACTTATTGAGCCCTTACTATGTGCTGAGGACAATTGTAAGTCTTTTCCATGTGTTAACTTATTCAGTCTCCTTCTTGGCATCTCAGCTGGGAGAGGCAGGACTCAAACCCAGGAAGTCTGCTTTTAGACTTCCTTAATCACCAGTGGTTAACTTTTCTTAATCACTCTTATACTAATATATAAAAGAAGGAAGCAACAGTAACAACAGAAAGTCTCTGAATTTAGTTTTTTTCTATAATGTATTTAATTTATATAAGCAGGAAAAATTATTTTTAAAGGTTAACCTTTTTATTGCTTGCTTATTATTATTATTTTATTACTTGTTCTCCTTACCCCAGTGAAAGCTATTTGTGGGCAGGCTTTGGCCACTGCTATTTCTCTGGTTCTGGAACAGACATAGGAAGTATTCATTGAATACAATTACCATGCTTTTGTCTATATTTTCCATCTTATATCTTTTCAGAAAAAAAAAGGTCAGGGTCGTGATGTGTACAGTAAATTATATGGTCAATCTATTCATAAATATTTGTTGAATGAATAAATTATCTGCAAAAAAGCTTTGACATTTCCAATTCTCATATACGTACATGGTTTGTACCACCTCCCCGAATACCATCAATTCCAAGGGCACTATATAAATATTGATAGAAATCAGTGCCTATAAAGGAAGGCAAAGTGCAGTTGAAGAGTAGGACCCTGTGGCAACTCCAACTCAGTGGGAAAGAGTTCACAAAGAGGAAGCCAAAAAGCTCTGCCTTCTCCCCATTCTTTGATGGAGTCCTTTGATGCTTCCTGAAGAATGTCTATTCCCTGGAAGTCAGCATCTCATCAGACCTCAAGGGTAGAGAAGTGTGACTGCCACATACTACAAGATCAGCTGTGGTTGGCAGGATCTCATAAAATGAGAAAAGCAGTTTATTAAATAAGAAAAATACACAACAAGGTATGTTACTCACATGGGATTACAGGCAAAGAGGAGAGAGAATTTTAAATGCTCTGGTGGGTAAAATAAGGAAAAGAGTCTGAATGGCTGTCAACATAACTGAGATGAGGAAGAAGATCCAGTTACAACCATTTGCCAATAAGTTATGGTAGTAGTTGAATTCAGAGAGGTGAAGTTCTCCAAAAAGATTAAAATGGACATGAACTTTCCGGGTTACAAGTCAGGTAACAGAGCCCCTTCACCCATGTTATTATTATTAGAAAATCTCCATGCAAATGAAAGAAACAGTAATCAGGGATACAACTGCTTGAGTTTTAGCCAGCTGAACCTTCAGAAAATGTCTGGAAAGAAATTCGGAAATATTTAAGAGACAGTGTGATATCAGAGGAAATGGTTTGGGGGGATTGTCCATAATTTAATGAAATTTCATGCAGGGAATTCTTAAATGATCCAGATTCAAACCTGTTATTTCACTCACTGATTTCACCAGTTAAAGTAAATAAGACCACATAGTTGGAAATGCTGGGACTGGTAAAGCTCATTCTCCTGTTCTGGTGGCTTTGGTTATTGGCTTAAAAAAACCGAAGAAAACTAGAACAGCCTGATGCCTTGATCCTGTCTCTGAATGTTATCATCAAGAAAAGTGCAGCTAGCCAAAAAGTTTACAAACAGGGTTTAGCAAACTATAACCTATAGGCCAAATCAGTCCTGCCCCTTGTGTTTTATAAATAAAAGTTTTATTGAAACACAGTCACTCCATTTGTTTACATGTTACCTGCTCAGCTTTCACACCTAGAGGGCAGAATTGAGTAGTTGAGACAGAAAGAGGGTGTACTATGGTCCACAAAACTGAAAATATTTACTATCTGGCCTTTTATAGAAAAAGTTTTCTGACCTCCTAGAGACAGAGAGGACAGGGGATTTATTATTGAGGTTTTATAAAAGAAAAGCCTGTCATCACATACTTAAGGCATTCTCTTTCCAATGTGTGAGTCACTTTTTGGTGATATGGTAAATATTTGGAGAGATATTTTTAATCTTTCAGGACTCTAGACCCAGGCACCATCCTTTCTCATGTATGGAATGTGGTAACCTAATGATCTGAAAGAGTCACTCTGCCTAATAATCATTTGAGAAAATCTAACTCATCTCAGAATAAAGTTCCATAAAGTATGGTGATTACTCTGTTTAGTATTCCATCAAACTGTTGAATTTTATAAGACTCTCATAAAACTTTAATGTACTTCTCATGCTGTAATCAGATGAACAAAGCTATATATTAACATAAAACACTTCTGATTGTATGACATATTAAGATTTTTAAAACATATGTTCAATCTACAATCTGAAAGCAACAGGATGGTGTAGAGTTGATGACTGTAGTTAAATCCATTATAAACTACATTATTCTTTTTAAATCTGAATAAAATTTCACTGACAAAAATGGTTTATGCTCAGCCATTAATGTGGACAGGCAAGATGAGTCAACTATAAAGTCACAGTTGTGAGCTGCTTATTAGGTAATTTATATCATGCCATGTTTATCTTGGTTACTCATCAAGACATTTTTACCTCATGAAATGGTATTTCATTTTCCTTTATTTGAATGAAAATATATACAGATTTACAGTTTCACAATTTTTCATTTCCACCATGGGAGAAGAAAGACTTTTTCCTAGATCATTCAATGTAAATAAAACATTTAGAAATATAAAAATATTTGCATTTTTCACAATAAGGAAAATGTCATTTTTAAATAGGTTACTTAAAGAATAATGAAGAAACAAAGAGATTACTTCCTCTTTTTAAACGTTCCAGTTTATTCAACTGAATGACAGGAATAAGACCTTGTCTGTACACACTGTGCAGCACATCCAGGTTTTCTATAAAATAGTTTATTAAAGCAACATTCTGAAAGGGATGGGTCTTATAGAGTTTTAGTTTTCTTTGGCTCAACAGAGTCAACTTAAAGAGATGAGAAGAATGTATTCAATATCTATTTTTAACAAAGCCTGGAGGGTTTCTTTAATTGACAAGGTTAAAAGAATTACAAAGGATTCATCAACAATGTCTGAACACTCAGGAGTAAGAACTTACACATTTTTCTCTAAAGCTAATAAGCACAAATTCTTTAAATGTAACACAGTGGGAGGAGGGAAAGACTTAACATAAACTGATGAAAATGTTTCACCCTCTACGACTGAAAGAATAGTCTTGACTCTGGTTGGGTCCAGATTCTGTGGTCCTCTCGTTATACTTCCTTTTCTACGTATCCTACATAGGTTTCCTACATCTCTATTTTCTATAGAAAGTTTTTGGTCTTACTTCCCCAAAGCCCAGGTTGTTCAGGGCCGCAGCTTTATCCTCTGCTCTTATGACTGGCTCTTTTGTATTCTGTGGGTGTTTTCTGCTACTATCAGGACAAACTATCATCCTAATTGGCATCTTGGTCTTCCTTGATTTCCTCTACTAGAGAATTTTGTTGAATACTGTGCAATTCAATTATATAGTTTTGAGCTTCTAAGATCATGGAGTGGGGAACGTATGCTGTTTAATCATCTCAGACTAAGGAATGTGAGGCCTATATCTGAACCCCAACAGTTCATATATGTTAGATGGAAGAATAAACCTAAACCAGTTTTGAGGGGTTTTTTAGTTTTTTGTTTTTTTATTAAACTCTCTATTAGGGGGAATGACTTCAAATAAATCAAATAAACTTATTTTTCTAAAATAGATTTTCCAAAGACAACTAGAAGTATATTGTCTTAAAGGGACTCTAAAGAAAAGTGCTCCTTTAAGACAGTAGAATTATATTTTTGCTAGTTCTTTTTAGAAAATATATTTCTAGTTTTTATTGTAGTGTGAGTCTTGCCATGCCACTGTTTTGTTTTGAATTATCATCTTTCCTCAAATACCTCATTTTAATCTTCCAATTTTTCTTATTTTGATATATTAAAACCATTACCTCTATTAGTCAGGGGCCCAACAGGCTTAAGTGAGGAGAGTTTAATGAAGAGACTATAGTGGGTTGAATCGTGATCCCCCAAAACATTTCTACCTGGAACCTCAGGGTGTGGCTGTATTTGGAATTAGGGTTTTTGCCAATGAAATCAAGGTAAAGATCTTAAGATGAGATGATCCTAGGTCAGGATTGGTTCTAAACTCAATGACAGGTGTTCTTATAAGACACAGAAAAGGAAAAGATACAGAGAGGCACAGAGAAGGCCACGTGAAGACCAAGGCAGAGATTGGAGAGATGGGACCACAAGCCAGGGAACACCAAGGATTTCTGACAGCCACCAGAAGCTAAGAGAAAGAGGTATGGAATAGATTCTGCTCCTATCCCCCAGAGGAAATGAATCCTGCTGATACTTTCATTTTGGACCTTTGGCCATCAAAACCATGAAAGAATTTCTCTTGTTTTAAGCTACCAAGTTTGTATTAATTTGTTATGGCAGGCCTAGGAAATTAGTACAGAGACAATTGACAAGGATTCCACAAGAGTTAAGACAAACTATCAAGACAGGAAGAAACACCCTGTTTGGTGAAAGAAGAATAGGAGACCATTACCACTCCTAGGCCTAAAAAGTCAAGAGAAAGAGAAGTTACTACAATTCAAGGAAAAGCAGCCACTAACAATTGATGACCTGGAAAGGAGAGAAGGGAAGAAATAACATTGCCCTCACGCTCTTCTACCCTCTGATTCCTGCCAATACCTCCTGTTGGTCACATCAATGGAAATGAGAGAGCAAGGTCACAGAGCAGGGTGGGGAAGAGAGAAAAATAGGTTTGGAGGAGCAAATGAGGAATATCTAACACTGTAACATGAACAATACCATAGAATTATCTTTGCAGCAAATATTTCCATCCCATGTTTTTTTCTGAACATGGGAATGAAAGATATAAAATATAATAGATTTTTAAGTTGTCAAATGTCTTAAATTAATGAGAAATAAATTGCCTCTATACATTTCTGTCAAGGCCTACAGACTGATAAAGAGTATTTAACTACAAATTTAAGGGATTTGGGTTATAAACCAAAAGAAACTGTTTCCTCTACAAACACTAAAAATATATTTTTTACAGAGCATTGACTTTTACAGAACAAATATAAAACTAACACTATGTGCAACTGATATGAAGAAATTGACTTTTATTTAAGTACTTACTATGTTGAAGAAGCATTTAGAGTTGCTTAGAAGTTTGTACAGTTATACATGTTCAAGTTATTTTGACATCTTGATCTTTTTCACTATATGGAAAATCTTTACTGACAATTTAATCTGTGAAAGTGGTAGATGATATGTTCTCCATTATAATCAAGCTATGTTGAGTACCTTTTAAGTTATCAACTCGTAACCCACCTGTTTAGCTGATATGTTGTTTACAATCATTAAAATACCCCAACATAGTAATGATATTCCCTGTGTCATTAAGTCAATCCAAATGTCACAATCTTTACTTTGTTGTCAAGTCGATAGCTGGGATTGTAGTCACACGTTAAAATATGTCTACCAGAATGGCATTAATTACTCTACTTTGAAACTTCATTTTAGCATTTTTAGTTCAACACAACCAGTGCTTCTACAATCAGCTGATATGACGACTTGAAACAATAAAAAGTATGGGCTAGGCATTTATACCAGTTTTGTTCCCAGTGCTTCCTGTTTCTAAGTTTAAAAACTTCCCCAGCAGCACAGAGAGGTTAGAGAGTCAAACCAATAATGTGAGCTGTGAATAAGTGGAGGAGAACTACAAAGATATTTTCTAGAGACAGCTTCTCAGCTGCAGATCTCTGATGATGCAGAGTTCAGGTGGAGAAAAGGAATATTTTACATTGAGACCTTTGTCAGCCACAATGAGGAATTATGGTCCCTAGACCAATATCAAGAAGGAAGAACTGAAAAGAGAAAAAGAATGAAGATCAATGCTTCCAGCAGAGAACACATTGCAGAGACTGCCTTCCTGCCAGACTAGACCTTGAACAGTCTATTCCAAAAAGAAAGAAAAAGCTTTCATCAAGCCAGCAAGAAGAGAAAGCACATCAGTGAGTGTCATTTTTTTGGCTCATTTATCTTAGCTTGAAAGATGTTTCAAGTAAGACAGGAAAATCTATTTGAAGGTCTTAAAGTGAGAAAAAAATGAACTTAACTTTGGAAACAGGCAATTAAACAATATAAAAATTGAGCTTTCTTAAAACTTAGCAAGGAATAAATATCCAGCAATAAATTTCTGAATGTGACACAGAATGAATCATAATGAAGACAAAGGGGAGAACTGGAATCATGATCATAGCTGTTCCAGCTGGATACCCCTCCAGGGTCTCCAAGAATCAGGGACTTGTTACCACTCTTGCCCCATGACCTATGCCATGGTTATAGCAATAAGACTCCTCAAGCCAAGAACTATGGACATAAATAATTATATTTTCAATTTCAACTCAAAATAGATGTTGAAGAGCAGGAGCTCTCTCAATAAGAAAACATGTCATAGTCTCTATTTTCTGTCCCTCAGAGGAAAATTGGCAACATACCAGGGGCCTATGAGTCAATACTCTGTGCAATAAGGAAAAACGTAGAGAAAATGGTATCAAGAAAAAGTAAGCCAGAAGAACACACTGAACACAGAGGGTTTAGGATTCAACAGGAGCACCCTTAATGGCAGAACCAGTCAACTTTAAATGTGCTGCATTTCTAAATCAGAGTGTCCTCAGGCAGAAAGACAACTACAAGGCTCAGGGAGAGAGCCAAGAGCTATTCTGGTCTGCAGGATTAGGAAACAGACTTAAGGCACTATTCCATATCCAGTAGAAATCGGATGCTCATTTTCTATTTTCCCCAATTCTAAGAAGCAACTGAAATCATCTCCAATTTGTTAGATACCAAGTAGTCTCTCTGACTCATTCTATTCCATTTTTTGTACCATTTTTGTTTCAGTTATAATGTGAGTCCAAATACTCAAAATTTAACTAATACATAAAATCAATTTTATAAGAATATGTAAGACAGTTTAAAGTTGGATTGATAAGATTTGGAAACACTCCTGTAAAGTCAATAGCTAATGATTACACCAAACTTTAAAACCGAATGAACATGAAAATACCAGTTGCTTATTAACCTTTAAAATGGTTCTGTTCCAGAAATTTTGTTCAGTTTGGTTCTGTATATTCAAAATATTATATGTATTAGCCAAGGCCTTCAAATAAACATGAATTTTCTGAATGCCAAACGTGATTATTTCAGTTTTCAGTGTCTACCTGTATTAGCTTCAAGAAAGAGTATAAAATTATCTTGGGTTTAAACTTATCTTGGTTTTATAACATCATTATTTTTCCTTTTTAAAAAATTTATTTTTTAAAAATAATCCAGTTGCATTTAATATTAAGTATACCTTGTGCTATTTTATAATTCTATTATTTTTCTCATTTCAGGATTTAATTTTGCACTTTTCATACCACAACAAGTAGCCTCATATTCACCTTTACAATATAAAAATTTGTATGAGATTGAAATCTATTGTACAAACCATGATTAATCATAAATTTTGATTAGGATTACTGAATTTTTCACTACAGCATCAAAAAGGGCTATTGTTTTGCTTGAATTAGCACTAGACTAGACATCTCAGAGTTGTATATTTGATCCTACATTCACACTGGGTGAAAACAGCATGAAATCAATAGACTATGATGTTATGTATATCTAACATAATACCTAAAGCAAACACTGAAAGACCTATACAAAGAGATACACTCAAAAACATTACAGATAAATCAAAATGGAATTAAAAAAAAATGTTTAACCCGAAGGAAGGCAGAAAAAATATAACAGAGAACCAAAAAAAAGGGGACAAATAGAAAACAAAACAAACAAATAAAAAATGGCAGACTTAAGCCCTAATATATCAGTAATTAAATTAGATAAAAATTGTCTAAATATACCATTTAAAAGACAGAGATTGGCAGAGTGGATTTTAAAAAATGACCCAATGATGTGCTGACTATAAGAAATTCATTTCAAATAATGCTATTATAAAAAGTGGAAAAACTAGATCTATCAAAAGAGACTTAAAAGACATATGAAATTTTTTTAAATAGGCAACACTAAACTAGTGATCTATACGTGGGTGATAAATTCAAGAAGTGATTATTTTAAATGTCAAGATAGTAATCAATTATGTTGTGAAGTAAACAGTTGAGATTGAGATAGGACACATGGTGGCAAGAGGGAATTCTGGGGTGGCAGGGCAGCAGTTCTATTCCTTTCTTCTACCAAAGTTTTATTTCTTAGATGATGGTTATAAGGGTGTCCACTTTATAATAGTTTCTTTAGCTTTTTTTTGTGTGTGTGTGGCTTTCTGTATCTGTGTTTTATTTTAAAATAAAAAAATCAAGTTTTTAAAAAGGAACATGGGATAAGGAAAAAAAAACTGCTAACATAATCAGAAGAATATTCAAAAGATCAGGTTTCAAAAAGTATAGGAAACATAGCAATGCTGGGAATCACAGAAAAACTAATGAGACTTCCTTCACCATGCACCTCATGATTAATCATCCAACTACTTTCTGAGATTCTGATTGGCTCATTACGTAGAATGACCATTCTTTTACCAGGAGAGTGGAGGACACTTTGGTAGTTCCACTAAGATTGCACAAAGTGAGGAATGGGTAAATCCTCAGAGAAACCAAGTTGCTCTTACCAGAATAATAGAATATAAAATTGAATTCTGAAGGATCTTATAGAGTAAATTGCAGAAGTTAAATATCAGTAAAAATATATTACCCAATCCTACAGGCATTTGTAAGCTAGGATTTAAAAATCTGTTAAAAATCTGACAGAAAAATTCCATGTGCCATCTTAGTAATACCGAGGGCTATTAGAATTTTCAGGAGAAATTTTACAGTTTTCTTCTAAACCCTTGCATTTTAACCTGAGAAATGGCTAATCCTGAGACTGTAGCAGTCTATCTGGGAAAAAATACAGTAGATAAATATGCTGCATTTTTCTAGAGCAACATTTGCACTTGAAGATTTGCAGGCAGAAGTTGGTTTACTTTCTTAATTTTTGTATTCTTGGATTTTTTTATACACACACAGGCAAAATCAAACTTCCTCTATCAATCAATTTAATTTTTATTTATGAAATGTTTATGTGTAAGGGCAGAAAACAGAAAATGTACATTAAAAGTCAAAGTGAACACAGTAAAGATGAACAAATGATGTTCCTTCCTATCAGTGCCTTTAAAAGTTATCATTGGGGCTTCCCTGGTGGCGCAGTGGTTGAGAGTCCGCCTGCCAATGCAGGAGACACGGGTTCGTGCCCCGGTCCGGGAAGATACCACATGCCGCGGAACGGCTGGGCCTGTGAGCCATGGTCGCTGAGCCTGCGCGTCCGGAGCCTGTGCTCTGCAATGGGACAGGCCACAACAGCGAGAGGTTCGTGTACCGCAAAAAAAAAAAAAAAAGTTATCATTAATCTTCCAAGGAAAACAGCTAGGCTGAAAATGGTTTCAATATTTTCTCTTATTATAAAACTAATATGTATTTATTATTTAAAATAAGATGATACAGAAAGTTTGAAAAGGAAAAAGTGAAAATTATACATAATCTTATTAGACAGAATGCATAGCCCAAATTCTCCCAGGTACAAATTCACTGTCCTATGAGTTAGAAAAAATCTTATCAGAAAAGCTTGAGATACTAGTTCTAGATCACCTGGAAACAAAATTCTCCTCTTGACTTTAAAATATCTTAAAGGTAAAGCATGAGTATATGTATAATTCTCTCCCACCAGGAGAATGAAAGTATGATTTGGATTCATTTGGAAACTTATTTTATTCTTAGTCTTATGAAATGGGGAGGGTTGGAGGAAAGAGAAAAACCTTTGAATATAAAATATTTCAAAAACAGTACTTTACTGTAATTCCCCAAATAAAATGTTCAACAAAATCATATCAACTCTCCCTGGAAGAAAACCACTAGCTCTAATACTTCTATAGAAATATAACCACAAAAATGTCTTCTAATCTAACTAATTAGTATACTTGCTCAACTCTTGTTTATTTTTAAATAAGAAGGGAAATGAAACTGCATCTCAGGGATTTGAATACAAAAATGTATTCACTATAAAACCCAATGGCATAAATTATCTAAAATTTTCTTTCAGAAACCATTTATCAAATAAAACTCTTATCTGCTCTTCTCACAAAGGAGACTAATTTCTATTTTCCTCTGCCCTTTGAAAATAACTAATTGAATGAAAGATTCATAATGGGATTCCTTTGCAGTGTGTTTAAATATTTGGCTTCAGACCCAAATGGAACAGTTCTATGGCCTTAGAAACTGAAAAATTAAACTTAAGTTAAAAATGATGACTTTTGAAACATTAAGCACCTAAGTAACTTTGAAAAAAGTTATTTTCAAAGTTTCTTGAGGTGCTAAATATTATTCTATTCTCAAAATAAGTCACTTTTTCAAATACTAAAGAAACTTTAGGATTATGGAATAGCCCTAAATTCATGTTCATGAGGAGAAAAAGCACAGGCTGTAGTTTCCATGGTTAAACCTACTGACATGTCAGGACATCAAAGATTCCATCTAATAACCCTAAGGGAAAAGTGCTTAAGAAGAAGAAAAGACAAGATAACTTGAAGAAAGAGAGACTATAACCTGCCAGTCACTCAATGGAAACTATTGACTACTTAGCCAGCAAAAATAGAATCAGACTCTGAGAAAACATGACCTTATTA
This sequence comes from Tursiops truncatus, assembly GCF_011762595.2. Lineage (NCBI taxonomy): Eukaryota > Metazoa > Chordata > Mammalia > Artiodactyla > Delphinidae > Tursiops > Tursiops truncatus. The sequence goes on along the minus strand of NC_047035.1, from coordinate 55,368,393 downwards.
GCTTGACTGTGTGAAGAGGTGATGAAGTACATAGAAAAATTAAAATTTACTGAAGTTAATTGGAAATAAAACTTGTTGGCCAGTGTATTAAAGAGTATTGGCATAGTAACAGTTCATTGACCAATCATAAATAATAATATAAACTACAAGACGGCATGTTCCATCTGTGGATAGATTAAGCTCTAAATGACAGCAATGGAAATATCTATACATCTGTCAAGTCACGTTTGGATACAAGGAAAAGAAATCTCAAAATGACTCTAAAAATGAACTTGTAAAGAGATACAAATCTATCAGAACCCTAGAAAAATCTGAACAATCTAGGCATCTAATTGGCACAACTTGGCCTATGGATAGATTTCTTTGGGACCAGGTATCTACCCATAGTCCAATCAGCTGTGGCCAGTGACAGGGAAACTTAGGTAGTGTAAATAAGAGAAAAAAGACAGGAAGAAAAGGAAGTCGAGAGTGAATAAACAGTGAATTTATTAGAAAGGAAATGGAAGAGAATACTATGATCCACTTATCTAGTAAATTAAACCCCCATGATTGACTTTCAAACATACTCTCTTCCAAATTTTCCATAATCCCCTCCCCTAAGTAGTCTAATGACTACATTTATAACTGTAAAGACATTCTTCTCTCAATAGGATAGGATAGGACAGAATGAAAAGTATCAGTGAATGGAACATTATAAGGGTTGGTATTATTTCTAGAAACTTTTATTGCTATTTACACACACACACACACACACACACACACACATAGGTATGTGCTAAAACATGATGCAAAGTATACATCTTAAACATCAATTTCTGCAATTTCTTTTCAGCAGTTTCAGTGCACCAACTGCAGGCAGAAATAAATTCCTGAAACATGGTTACATATGTCTTTCTTTTATTCCCTGAGCTAGATATTTTGGAACCTGAGTTTATCCTCTTCATGCTGTAAGTTATCCAACACTCCAAAAATGACCATTCAACCTCACCACCCTTGCATTTTCCATTCTTTTAAATTACTTTATGATAGTAAATTCCCAAGCACCCAAAATAAACCATAGGCAACATAAGGATTGTTAGCTTCTCATTTTTAGATACAAAGGGATGTTTCATTGCCCTTCATTCCAATGAAATCCAATAACAAATCTAAGTATTTCATATTCTCTATGCCGCTTACTCCCCAGGATCATTCTCTGCCTTAGTTTCTGCTCATGTAAAGATACAAATTTCTCAGCAGTTTAGAGCAAAAAGAACAACCAACCCTCAGTAAGGGTAGGGTTTGAAAGGCTGTGGAGAAAAAGAATCAGGATTTTGTGTTTTTTCTCCTAAGAGATAGACTTAATATTTAAGAATCAGTATTTTAAAAAATTCTGAATTTTGCATAGTAGTGACAAAAGAGAAGTCTCTGATACTAGTATTAGCTGCACTTCAGTGCCAAATAAGATTAGGTATGCAGACCATAAAATGCAAAATCAAAATCAGTGAACATTTCCCTCAGGAAATCCTAACCACAAATTTCACCCATGTCTTAGCAAGCAGGGACTAAAAGATACTCTCTAAAACACCAAGGATGTAGGATGTGTAGTCTGTTGCATGTCATTATCATAGCACTTAACTATATTATAAAGATATTCTCTGTGCACAACTTAGTAACATTCATTATATTGTAAGCTCATTGGGCAAGGATTCATTACCTATTCAACTTTGTCTAACAACACCAATCACATAGTAGGTGCTCTGTACTGTTATATATTCCATTGCTATATAGTATACTCATTCTTAGGTAATCCTATTTGCTATATTTATGTCTTTGAACTAAATAATTCTTTCAGATATCCTTATAACTATATGCCTAGACCAGATGGACTGCAATTGATAATTGAGTTAAGATTTTGGTGCTCCTAAAAGACACGAACACTCATATAAAATGTCCTATAGAAGACGCCTGATACCCATCACAATAACTTACACAAGTATAACTTACAACTAATTACGTTTTATATTCCAAAAGTTCATGAGTCTGTGATCTCCAAAGCAGCACATCACAGTTGATAAGGGGCAGAAGAAGCTAGATTCAGGTTCCAATTCCATCACTTATCAGCTCTATGACTTCAGACAAATAACTACTTACCCTTTTTTAAGGGTCCTCATTTATAAAATCATGGCTAATTAATGTCTATCTCATACAACACAATAACATAATATTTTTAAACATATAGCACATTATCTGATGGATAGTGAGCAGCTGATAACTATTAGTTTCTATTATAATTATAATAACAGTTATTATTATCATTATTACTATTAGAAAAGGAAGAAAAAGGAGGAGGAGGAGGAAAAAAATACCCATGTTATATTTTGAAGTAGGGCAAGCAGTTTCTTTAAAGTATAGACAATGTCTAAAAACTCTACAGAAGTCTTCTCTCGGCATTCTATCAGAAAACAAGTACCAATATGCATTGATGAGAAAAATTCTTGGTACAAGAAAACACTGGTTCAGGTACTTCTTTCTTAGATTCAGCAGTAGCTCATTTACTGATTACAGAGTTGTTGGGCTTTTTTAGGAACACATAATTATATATTTGCTAATTAAGATAAGCCTTTTTAAACGTCTAAAAATATGTTTCCAAAAGGGAAGTTGTGGAATATTTTTATCAAAATTATCACCACACTCAAAGGAATAGTCCAATAATTCTGGCAACTGTACATGGGGATTTCAGGCTCTCCAAAAGACCACAAAATCATGCTTCCACAGATGCAAGTTCCACAGATATGTTAAGATTCTTCCCTCTACTCATAATCTTGAAACTAATAAGCCTAAATTTCTTTCTAAATTCAAGGATAAAACAAATATATTTCAAGTTGAGCAATAAAATGGGGACTAAAATGGTTCTAGAAAAAAATTAAATATGGGCAATGATTTAAACAGATACTTCACAAAAGATATGCAAATGGACAATGAGTACATGGAAAGATGCTCAACATAATTAATAATTAGGTAAATGCAAATTAAAACTACAATAAAATATTACTAAACACACATGAGAATGGCTAAAATCAAAAATACTGACAGCACCAAATGTTGGTGAGGATGTGGAGTAACCAGAATTTTCATACCTTGTTGGCAGGAATGTAAAATGATTCAAGCACTTTGGAAAAAGGTCTGACAATTTATTTCAAAAGTAAACATATACCTACCCCATGAGCCAGTAATTTCATTACCAGGTATTTATTCAATAAAAAGTGTTTTTTAAAAAAACATATTTACAAAATAAAACTTATACAAAAGTGCTCATAATGAGAACCCAAATAAACAAAATAAGAAATGAAAGAGGAGAAATCACAACTGATACTACAGAAAGAAATACAAAAAACCATAAGAGAATACTATGAACAATTATATGCCAACAAATAGGACAACCTAGAAGAAATGGACAAACTTCTAGAAATATACAGCCCACCAAAAATGAACCAAGAAGAAGTAGATAATTTGAACAGACTGACCACTAGAAGTGAAATAGAATCTGTAATAAAAAAAAATAAAATTCCCTGCAAACAAAAGTCCAGGACCAGATGGCTTCACTGGGGAATTCTACAAAACATACAAAGAAGAACTTATACCAATCCTTTTCAAACTCTTCCAAAAGACTGAAGAGCAGGGAACACTCCCAAAGTCATTCTATGAAGCCACCATCACCCTGATACCAAAACCAGACAATGACACTACCAAAAAAGAAAAGTACAGGCTAATATATTTGATGAATATAAATGCAATAACTCAATAAAATATTAGCAAACCAAGTCTAATAACACATAAAAAAGATCATATACCACAAACAAGTTGGATTCATCCCAGGGTCACAAGGATGGTTCAACATATGCAAATCAATCAATGTGATACACCACATCAACCAAAGAAAAGACAAAAACCATATGATCATATCAATAGATGTAGAAAAAGCATGTGATAAAATTCAACATCCATTCACGATAATAACTCTTACCAAAGTGGGTATAGGAGGAACATAGCTCAACATAATAAAAGTTATTATTTATGACAAACTCACAGCCAACATAATACTCAACAGTGAAAAGCTGAAAGTCTTCCTTCTAAAATCTGGAACAAGACAAGGATGCCTGCTCTCACCACTTCTATTCAACATAGTACTGGAAGTTCTAGCCATAGCAATCAGACAAGAAAAAGAAATAAAAGGCTTCCAAATTGGAAGGGAAGAGGTAAAAGTGTCACTATATGCAGATGACATGATACTGTATATAAAAAACCCTAAAGATTCCACACAAAAACTACTAGACCTGATAAATGAATTCAGCAAGGTAGCAGGACACAAGATTAACATACAGAAATTGGTTGCATTTCTTTACACTAACAATGAAATATCAAAAAGGGAATGTAAAAAAACAATTGCTTTTGGGCTTCCCTGGCGGCGCAGTGGTTGAGAGTCCGCCTGCCGATGCAGGGGATGCAGGTTTGTGCCCCGGTTTGGAAGGATCCCGCAAGCTGTGGAGCGGCTGGGCCCGTGGGCCATGGCTGCTGAGCCTGCGTGTCCGGAGCCTGTGCTCCACAATGGGAGAGGCCACAACAGTGAGAGGCCCACGTACCGCAAAACAAACAAACAAACAAACAAAAAAAACAATTCCTTTTAAAATCACATCAATAAAAAATAAAATACCTGACTGAAGAGGTGAGAGACTTATACTCTGATAACTATAAAACATTGATAAATGAAATTGAAGATTATTTAAAGAAATGGAAAGATTTCCCATGTTCTTGGATTGGAAGAATTAATATTGTTAAAATGGCCAAACTACCCAAAGCAATCTACAGATTTAATGTGATCCCTATCAAATTACCCATGACATTTTTCACAGAACTAGAACAAATAATCCTAAAATTTATATGGAACCATGAAAGACCCAGAATTGCCAAAGCAATCCTGAGGAAAAAGAACAAAGCAGAAGGCATAACCTTCCCAGAATTGAGACAATAATACAAAGCGACAGTAATGAAAACAGTGTGATATTGGCACAAAAACAGACATATGGATCAGTGCAACAGAATAAAGAGCCCAGAAATAAACCCACATACCTACGGTCAGTTATCTTTGACAAAGGAGGCAAGAATATACAATAGGGAAAAGACAGTGTCCTCAGTGAGTGGGGTTGGGAAAGTTGGACAGCCACATGTAAATCAATGAAGTTAGAACACACCCTAACACAACCTCACACCATACAGAAAAATAAACTCAAAATGGCTTAAGGACTTAAATATAAGACATGACACCATAAAACTCCTAGAACATAGACAAAACATTCTCTGACATAAATTGTAGCAACGTTTTCTTAGGTCAGTCTTGCAAGGCAATAGAAATAAGAGCAAAAATAAGCAAATGTGATCTTATCAAACTTATAAGCTTTTGCACAGGAAAGGAAACCATAAACAAAACAAAAAAACAACCTATGAACTGGGAGAAAATATTTGCAAATGATGCCACAGACAAGGGCTTAATTTCCAAAATATACAAAGAGCTCATACAACTCAATAACAACAACAACAAAAACAACCCAATCGAAAAATGGGCAGAAAACGTAAATAGACATTTCTCCAAGGAAGACATACAGATGGCCAACAGGCACATGAAAAGATGTTCAACACCTCATTATTAGAGAAATGCAAATCAAAACTACAAGGAGGTACCACTTCACACCGCTCAGAATGGCCATCATTAAAAAGTCTACAAATAACAAAGGCTGAAGAGGGTGTGGAGAAAAGGGAACTCTCTTACACTGTTGGTGGGAATGTAACTTGGTGCAGCCACTTTGGAGAACAGTATGGAGGTTCCTTAAAAAACTAAAAATAAAGTTGCCATATAATTCAGCAATCCCACTCCTGGGCATGTATCCAGATAAAACTATAATTTAAAAAGATACACGCGGGCTTCCCTGGTGGTGCAGTGGTTGAGAGTCCGCCTGCCGATGCAGGGGACGCAGGTTCATGCCCCGGTCCAGGAGGATCCCTCATGCCGCAGAGCAGCTAGGCCCGTGAGCCATGGCCGATGAGCCTGCGCGTCCAGAGCCTGTGCTCCACAACGGGAGAGGCCGCGGCAGTGGGAGGCCCACGTACCACAAAAAAAAAAAAAAAAAATACAGGCATACATATGTTCACAGCAGCACTCTTTACAGTAACCAAGACATGGTAACTACCTCAATGTCTCTCAACAGATGAATGGATAAAGAAGATGTGGTATACATTATATACAATGGAATATTACTCAGCCATAAAAAAGAATGAAATAATGCCATTTACAGCTACATGGATGGACCTAGAGATTATCATACTAAGTGAAGTAAGTCAAAACAGAAAGATAAATACCATATGATATCACTTATATGTGGCATCTAAAATGTGACACAAATGAACTTATCTATGAAATAGAAGCAGACTCACAGACATAGAGAACAGACTTATGGTCGCCAAGGGGGAGGGGGGTGGGAGAGGGTTGGATTGGGAGTTTGGGACTAGCAGATGTAAACTATTATATATGGAATGGATGAACAACAAGGTCCTACTGTATAACACAGGGAACTATATTCAATATCCTGTAATAAACCATAAGGGACAAGAATATGGAAAATAATATATATATATATAATTGAATCACTTTGTTGTACACCAGAAACTAATGTTTTCTTGCTGATTGTCATTCTTTACTGAAAAGTTCTCTAAGAGGAGTCTGAGAAAATAAAACTAGATTTAATTACCAGAGATAACTTTTATAAAATCACTTTGGAGAAGTTGAGAGTAAAATTTTCCCGTTATTACCCAGATAATCATTTTTACATATCTTTTTATAGCTATCTTTCCTGAACTTTTACATATGAAAGAAAAATTGCAATGTAGACTTGAACTTAAAAATGACCAATACTGTATTTATCTTCTACTTAGAGACCAAAAAGCAGAATCATAAAGAAGATTGTTTTTTTCTTCTAAACTCACTATTCATTTGGTCACTTTTTTTTTTTTTAATTTTAAACTTTTCTTAATGGCTCCTCTGGTTCAAGATGGCATCCTGAGCAAACAGACTTTTTTCTCTTCCTAATTTCCCTGAATCTTATAATAACAAAGCAGAAAAGAGATGAAACGTACAGGTGTATTGAGAACTGGAAGAGTAACCTTTTCTAAGGACTATGGATACAACAGAAGACAACTTGGACTGAGTCTGTGCTCTCACAGCACTTTAATTCATGTGTAAAAGACATAAATGCAGTTGGCCCTCCATACCCTTGGGTTCTGCATCTGTGAATTCAATTAACAGCAGATCAAAAATATTCCCCAAAAAACCCAGAAAGTTCCAAAAAACAGAACTTGAATTTGCCTCTCACTGACAGCTATTTACATAGCATTTACATTGTATTTACAACTATGTACCACAGCATTTACATTGCACTAGGTATTATAAGTAATCTAGAGATGATTTAAAGTATATGGGAGGATGTGCATAGGTTATAGGCAAATACTATGCCATTTTATATAAAGGACTTGAGCATCCTTGGATTTGGGTATCTGTGTGGATCCTGGAACCAATAACAAGGAATGACTATACATTTTTAAATGAACATGAAAAATATCAGAATTATAATAAGTGCCACATAGTGAATTACCATTTGAGTGCAAGAGACTTGGAAGCCATCTTAGATGAGGTATCTAGGAATGACCTCTCTGAAAAGAGAGGCACCAAAAGCTTTGGCACCAAAGCTGAGTCCTAAATAACCACAGGTGAACAAAAGGAGCACATTCTAGAAAGGCTTAACAGTAATTATAAAGTCTTAGAGTAAGAATTAGACTACTATGCTTGAGAAAACAGGAAGAAGGCTATACTTCCTATAATATACTAGATGAGGGGAAAGGGGTACAAGTGAGATCAAAGAGGAAGCCAGAGCCAGATAATGCGGGGCTCTTTACGACAGAGTAGAGTTTAGCTTTATTATAAACACAATAAGAAACTACTGGAAGATTTTAAGCCATGAGTGACCTTGGCATACTTGCTATTTAAAGCCATGGGAATGCATGAAATCACCTGGGGAACAGGTGTGTAGATGACAAGGGAGAACTGAGCCCTGCGGCGCCCCGTGTAGTTAATTGTGAAGCAACAGAGGAGGAAGGGGCCAAGAAAAAAGCTGAAAAGGAGCTGGTGAGAAGAGACAATGAATCAGTGATATTAATCCAGTCATAGTCTTGCATTCGCAAATATGAAAGAACAACCAAAACTAATCAATTAATACAAGAAAAGTGGATGAAAATGAACAATGACAGCAACTGACTTTCGAGGAAACATAATTCAGTAAATTAGAGGAAAACTGAAAACGGTTAGAAGAGCCCTCTAATCAGAGGAGTTTTGATTATTTTCCTTATATCTGGACAACAAGAATAATCTACAATGATAAATTGCATTCAGAAAATAACAAAGTGTTCATGCTTAAATAAAAAGTGATTGGTGAGGGCTTCCCTGGTGGCGCAGTGGTTGAGAGTCTGCCTGCCAATGCAGGGGACACGGGTTCGTGCTCCGGTCCGGGAGGATCCCACATGCCGCGGAGCGGCTGGACCCGTGAGCCATGGCCGCTGAGCCTGCGCGTCTGGAGCCTGTGCTCCGCAACGGGAGAGGCCACAACAGTGAGAGGCCCGCATACCGCAAAAAAAAAAAAAAAAAAAAAAAGTGATTGGTGAAATGTTTTTTTCAAAAAAAATAAAAAGGTAACAGAAAAAGACAAGGAAGTACCTCAGAACTTAGAACAGAATCATTTTATAAACAAAGCATGGATCGTTTAATGATAACTACAGAATAAGACAAAATACTGCAAGCTAAAGGCCACACACAAACTCAGTTGCTGACAGGGACAGGAGGGTAAAGTAAATTCATCAAAGCAACTTGGAAGAAATGAACATAAGCCTCATCTAAAGGGGACAGTTATTACTCTGCTTCAATCAATTACAACCATGCAGAAATGTGGGCCCAATAGCACCAGGTCTTCTTCCATTTTTCTAGAGAAGAAAAATAAAGAATATTCATATGAAAAAATAAAGAATATTCATATGAAAAATAAAGACTATTATATGAAGAATATTCATATAAAGAAAATTCATATGAATTCATATGAAATGAATGAAATTCATTCATATGAAATATGAGCTATTAATTCAATTTCCTTTAAAAATAGTCACCACGTGGGTCAAACATAATACTTCTGAACACCTAGATTTGGCCCCCCAGCCATCAGTTTTTAACTTCTATAGTTTAAACACTAATTATGGATAAGTAGGATAGAGCTGGCAAAACTGGAAAAAGAGAAGAGAGAAGGAAGGAACTGTGACAGCATTGATTATCTCTTTTTGTTTGAGAGGAATCAAGAGATACTGCCTCAAGTGGATGGATCAGGAAATACAAATTTAAGTACAATTTAAACTTTTAAGTCTTCTCAATAAAGAATTAAAATATAATAATATGACTAATAAAGACGGGAGAAAGAGTGAGGAGAAAATGTCGGCAGAGTAAATAAGCTCCATTCTTTACCAATAGTAGAAAGTATCAATACTGCTTAACTTGATAATCAAAAAATAAAGTGTGACCATATCATTTAGAGTTAGAGAGATATCCACAGCGAGAGCCTGAAACAGAATGTCAGAAGCTGCTACTTCTGAGGAAGGGATAGGAGGCGAGAGAAAGTAAAGATACTAAAGATACTTTAACTTCTAATGTTATGTTATTAAAATTTTATTTCCATACACATGTATGACTTTTCAAATTAACCAGCTAAAGAAAGCATTAAACAAAGGCATAGGATTTTATGATTATATTTGAACAGAATAAGTGTGTTTGTCTTAAATGAAGCAATACTACTGCTCTGTACCTTACACAGTATCTCTTAAGTTATCAAAATACAACTTGAGTTTAGGCCCAATTTTTTTTAAATCCTAATATCTAAATGCTTTCTCTATTCAGAAATTAAAACTTTATACATCCATGAGTTTTTCCTCTTTGTCTTGGCTGACAGGAAAGTTAGACCCAAGATCAGTGCCCCAATTCTAACAATCACCTCATTTTGGGTGTCTATTCACCTCATTCCCTGTGCTATATTTAGATGATATCTTTTCATTCTATTCCTAATTGCCTTATTTTGCATTATGCCTAATCTCATAAGTCACTTCAAATATTTTCAGAAATAGTCAGGATATAAATTCTAAGTAAAGTAGATAAAACAAAAGTTATAAAACTTGAGAAACTTTTAAGAACTTCTCTGGTAACGTAAATGTAGCCTTTTTAGTTAAAATTTTGTAAAATAGAGAAATTTTATATAAAAACCACAAAATGTAAAACTGCTCTAAAAAATAAAACCTATTAAAAAATCAAAGTGAAAAATAGTAACAGTGCTCAAGTATAATCACATATTCATTAGTAGAAGATTATAAATAAATAAAATGTAAAAGTGATATAATGCTTTCAAATACTTTTTCAATATCACAATAAAGTCTACATATATAGGCTTTTAAAAATATAAACTGTTAAAATTTATTAATTCTACTATTACATATAATATACTATATATATATATATATATATATATATATAACATATATATACACCCATATTCTCTTCATTTTTGAGGATAATGTTTTTGTAACCGAGTTAACTATACTTGGGTTTACTTCTTTGGCATGCACACTCTTAATAGCCTCAGTACTTAAATAAGTCCTCTTATTATTTTTCCCTAAGATAAGATACTGTAATTATTTTGTGAATCATTTTGTCTTTAATTACTTCATGCTGTTTCATATATAAAAAGTTTAAAGGGGAGAAGGCTAGATTCAGGTTTCTGTCCTTAGGTTTTAAAACCAGAGTTTTTCATTCACAATTTTCTAATTAATTAACTGAAATATTAGCTAATGATCCACATTACTTGAAAAAAAGTTCTATCCAAATGCAAATGCTACTCTTTAAATGTATATAGCCACTTATTGCTATTGCCATTTTTCCCAGAAGACATCATTTGATTCTCATTCACTATGTTATATATAAAAATAGATTAGCTGAGCTTAAGAAAAACTCATCATTATTCAACACTTCTCTTTGGCTAGAACAATTCCAGTCCTATTCAGAAAGTACTTCCTCTGTAGGAATTTGAAACTTTGGTTTGGGTTTAAACTCAAAAACTAAATTGCCCTGTTTTTTTTTTTTTTTGATTAGTCTCACAAACAGTTGTATAAAAATCAACCATATCATGCATTGATATGATTTCATCACTTATCAAGATAATAAAATCATCAGAACTAAATCAACCAAAACTAAGTTCATTTTTTTTTCAGTAATGCAGATTGGTACTGTTCTAACAATAGTTGTAGAAAATAGTGCAATCAAGGATATTCACAAGTGTACATGTTATTCACATTATCTTCACATGTAAAACTTTGTTCTTAGAAAATTCAGGTTACTGGAAACAAAAAATGTATAAATAAAACAAACAATAAATTGTATTTATACTTTTATATCCTACTGTTTAGCTTATCAAAATTATATGGACCATCTATAAAAAGCATCCTATGAATATTTTAGTTACTTAACAAAATGATTGATAGTAGTTTTGAGTCTTTCTCTGACTTTTAACAAGTCAGTCATCAATTGCTGTAGAAGTTGTGAGGTAGAAAACTCAATATTTGGAATGTCAGTTCCTCCCTGGTATTCTCTCTGGCCTCTCCTCCTAGCTGGGGCAAGCCCTCACCTTCTATCTTAACCCCAACCCAACATCTTGAACCAATTCTGTTTATAAGCAGAATAAGACCTATCCTAACATTACAAATTTTAGTATAAGATTATTTGGATTACTAATCCTTCAACTCAGAATTTTTTTAGGCTTTCCTTCCTACTCTTGAACTTTAGTCCTTATTGTCCTGCATGGTTTCCTGTGTTTCTACCCATTTGTCCCTTTAATTTGACTAGGATGCTATAGGTTTGATTTGGATTCCACATGTAGATACTGACTCTCTACCACACACACAGCCTAAGCTCCTGTGCCCAGCTTCCTCTAAGATGGAAAGATTAGGTAAAAAGGGAAGCAGACCAATTAGAAATTTTGGTCCATTCTTGATAGACTCCCAAAGATATCCATTCCAGTCTTCCGTGAGTGGGAAGGATTGGATAATGGAAGACGACTAATCAGGAATTTTTGACCACTCTTGTTAGACTCTCCAAAATTTATGATCTTGAATGTAAGCAAGTCACGTGGCTGGTTAAGTGAAGTACAGGCACATTTCAACATATTTGTATTATTATCTCCCTGTCGTCACATGCAAAGCATGTCTGATTAGGCACCATAGTTCTTGTGGCAGATCATATTTCTTAAGATGGCTACAACAGTAGCTCCCATTCTACATGCTCTTGTGAAATATGATCTTAGTACTCCCCCATTGGGTTGTGGAATCTATTTCTCCACCTCCTTGAATCTGATCAGGCCCTAAACTACTTTAACCAATATAATACAGTGGAAGTGATAAAACATTAGTTTTAGCATAGTCTTTAATTGGCCTAGAAGAGTCCACTTTGTGCATCTTGAAAGTCAGGCCCCATGTTAGAAATTTGAGCACCCTGCACCACTGAGCAACAAGAAGCCCAAGCCATGTGGAGAAGCTGGAAGATGAGATGCAGGATGGAAAGAGAGAAGCTAGCGAGCTCAAATGCACTAGATACGTGCAAGAAAAAATCCATCTTGTATAGTCCACCCAGTGGAACTTTCAGATAACTTGGGTCCCAGCTACTAGCTGAACGTAACCGCATAAGAGATCCTAACTGAGAACCTATCAATTGAGCCCAGTCAACCATAGAATCATGGGAAATAGTAAAAAATTGTTATTTTAAGTCACTATATGCTGGGGGGGGGGGGCTGGTTGTTACATAGATAACCAGAACTGTGGTATTCATGAATTCCAGATTTCATACAGTCTTCTTCATTACCAGCTTCTACATGGCTTCATGGTATACGTACAGATTAAAAGATTTAAAATAACAACTTCTTGCAGCCGCATAGCACAGGGAGATCAGCTGGTGCTTTGTGACCGCCTGGAGGGGTGGGATAGGGAGGGTGGGAGGGATGGAGACGCAAGAGGGAAGAGATATGGGAACATATGTATATGTATAACTGATTCACTTTGTTATAAAGCAGAAACTAACACACCATTGTAAAGCAATTATACCCCAATAAAGATGTTAAAAAATTTTTTTTAAATAAAATAAAATAGCAACTTCTTAAGCAATGCTCTAAATATAATGCCACTAAGCAATATGTAAATGAACAGTCATCAAAAGATTTAGGAAAATAACAGAGAACAATACATTTCAGTAGCTTTCAACCTTCCTCAGCTAAAATACATTTGAGGGATACAGCACACTACCCATCAAAAGCATTTGATTCACTACTGTAATAATATCTACATGTGAGGAAAGAAGCATATGGAATGGACATGAGAAAACAGCAAGAAGACTTTCAGCTTGAAAAGACCTCCAGACCATCTGACACCAGCTCCCTCATCAGTTAATCATCACTGAAATATTTAATAAAACTAAAGCATAATCACGTTTCCTTATCCATAGTGAATGATGCTTAGTGAGTTTGAAAAAGAACTTATCAGCGATATTTATTTATACAATTTCTTAGCAAGGTGGTAACCATTTTTAAACCAAACTCTATTTTGAGGATTTCTCTAGCTCCACATATCATAACAGGTAATTTATGAAATTGTGATGTTAATAAGCCCAGTTCTACTATTTGCCTGTTTTATGATCTTGGACAAGTTATTTAATCTCTTTATGCCTCAGTTCCCTCATCTGAAAAAAATGGTGATAATAATGGTACCTACCTCTTAAAGTGGCAAGGAAGATTGAGTGAGTTAATAAAGCACAATAACCGGTTCTGGAAGTAATGGGCACCACACAAGTGTTAGCATTATTTTTCATCTCATTCATTGTATTAGGAGCACTTGATTGATTACAGAATGGCTGTAACAAATCCTGATATCAAATGGATTGCACTAGACAAATAGCCTACATTCTCCTTAGAGATTAGATAAATGGGAAGTGTTTGTTAAATAGGATTCTAAATAGTGATTGCTCTTATCACTATTCTAATCAGTTTTATCAAAAGCAAGCAGGACAATTTAATTAAAACTCATTGTGTAACTTTTAAGGGTAATACCAGAAATGTATTTCTAGCCCAGAAATGTCAAACGGAGCTGACCTAATGAAGGAGCACACTGCCTCATAAAAAATGAATACCATGGTACCAACTCAGTTGGTGAGGAGTTTCAGCCAGACTTTCAGTTTCTTTCAAAAGGGAGTAAAGCTGTCCACTGAAATGCACTTTGCCTGGTCAAACAGTTGATGCAGTAAAAAGCAGTCATAAAGCTAAAGGCAATTAAGACTCAGATCCCAAGCCTGTCATTCTAAAAGGCAAGCACCAAAAGACAGTTTGCTAGAATTCTGCCATTTGTTTTTAGGAGAGCATGATAGGAATGCTGTATACGTAGCTTATGCTTCCTGATTCAGTGCTTCTTGCTGCTAGCTACTGAAGCTGAGAAGCTCAATATTCACCAAAACACTACTAACAAGGATAGACTTGCTAATTCTTTATACAACATCTATTCTCCCCTCCTGTCTTAGTAACTGAATCTGTTTTAAAAAAACAACAAATGTATATTATAAACATTTACTTTAATTTAAAATGTGTAAGGGTAGACTTAAACTCCTGTCTTTTGATGTAGTGTCAAAGTCCTTTCTTTGAATGTCTCAATTGATTACAATCCTCTATTATCTTTCTTGCATAAATCACACTCATAATTTATCTTCTAAAATTTCAAGCTTCAGTTTCTTTAAAGAAGAAAAAGGCCATTTAGGAGGCAATGAATGTACATCCTTTCACAGTTTGAAATTTTTTTTCATGTTTTTACAATTGTTTCCCTTCATCTTATTTGATATTTTTTTAAATAAAATTTGCTTTTATGGTGTATTGCAAAAGGCTGAACTTTGTTTTCATAGAAACAACTTTATTTCTTCCCCACATAAATAATATGAATTTAGGTAATATTTAGTTAAGACACATAGTTAAGTCACTTAATTATATTGACATTTCAGGAATGTATAGGTTTGGGAGCAAAGATAACTGAATCTTGTCAAGCAAAATAAAAGTCTTAACTAGAGGGAATAAAAGTGAACAGCCATATTTGAAATGAACCCCCATAACCACGGTGATTCAGCACACCCATTCATCATCAGAATGTTTGAGAGAGATACTGGAGAGCCTAGTTTTACCTAGCAAGTGATTAAGTGGAGGTTGTATATGAGAGATTTTACTATAG
Organism: Tursiops truncatus; assembly: GCF_011762595.2. NCBI lineage: Eukaryota > Metazoa > Chordata > Mammalia > Artiodactyla > Delphinidae > Tursiops > Tursiops truncatus. The sequence continues at coordinate 55,352,979 of NC_047035.1, read as the reverse complement.
AAAATATCCTATAGATTCTTTAATTTTTACCCACCTCTTCATAATCATAGAAATTATTTGTAATAGGTATTTTTCAAGCAGCCTATCTTATCTCTTTGATCCTGGTGTTTAAAGAAAGAAATATCCCTGAGACAAAATCTCATGCCTTTATTTCTAGGAGGACATTCAACTATTATTCACTGTGCTGGGTTGAATCGCATACCCTAAAAATTATCATATGTTGAAGTTCTAGCCCCCAGTATCTCGGATGTGACCTTATTGGGAAGTGAATTCATTGCAGATGTAATTAGTTAAGATGAGGTCATATGAAGTATGCTGGGTTCCTAATCCAATATGGCTGGTGTCCTCACTAAAAAGGGGAAATTTGGAGATACACACACACACACACACACACACACACACACACACACACGCACACGCACACACACACACACACACACAGAAAACACTATGTGAACATGAAGACGCAGATGAAGGTGATGCATCTACAGGACAAGGAATGCCAAAGACTGCCAGTAAACCAGCAGAGGCTAGGAGAGAGGCATGGAACTGACTCTCCCATATAGCACTCAAAAGGAACAAATCCTGCTAACACCTTGATCATAGACTTCTAGCCTCCAGAACTGTAAGACAACAACGTTCTGTTGTTTAAGCCACACAGTTTGTGGTACTTTGTTGTGGCAGCCTAAGGAAACTAAAACAGTCACTCTTTGGACCAATATATCCCTAAGCTACAGTCATGTTTAGCTTAAATCTGATCCATCTGGTTTCCATGTGTTTGTCCTTTTCTACCCTTCACACTTGTCCCATCTCTTTTTAATAGGCAAAGTATCCTCTTCTCTTAACAATATTTCTTCATATAATATTCTTTTAAGTTCATTTGCTACCTTGGTTTCTCTTCTCCTGATACATTCCTACGTAGAGTCTAGTGCCTAAAACTGGAAATGGCATATGGTCTGGCAAATGCAAAGTAGAGCAAAGAATGAATCACCCTTGTTCCAGACATGAGTCCTTCAAATGACATAGCCCAAGATGAGAATTTTGGCAGCCACATTACAGTGTTTACCAACATTAAACGATAATCGTTTCCACACATGCATGTTTTCTATATTTTGTCCTTGTCGCAAGCTGATTTTTTTTGATCCAAGGATAAAACTATGTTTATTCCTGTGAAATTTCATTTTATTTCTCTGACATACTATTCTAACATATCAAGTTTGACTTAGAACTTAATTCATTATTTAAGTCACTAGTACAACTGTTGAATGTATAAGGCAAGAATAGATCCTAAGTTACATTGCCAGAAATTTTCTCCAAGCCAACATTTACCTGTTAAGTGGCAAACTGAGATAAACCTTATCAGTTATCAAGAAACATAGCTATACTCACACCAAGCCCATATCACTTCACAAGTCTAAAGAATCTTTCAAATACTTTAATAAAATCCAGATAAGCTTTATATCTACACTTCTTCTGATCTACCAACTTAGCAATTCTGTCAAAAAAGGAAATGGACATATATACACTACCAAACGTAGAACAGATAGCTAGTGGGAAGCAGCTGCATAGCACAGGGAGATCAGCTCGGTGCTTTGTGACCACCTAGAGGAGTGGGATAGGGAGTATGGGAGGGAGACTCAAGAAGGAGGAGCTATGGGGATATATGTATATGTATAGCTGATTCACTTTGTTATAAAGCAGAAACTAACACACCATTGTAAAGCAATTATACTCCAATAAAGATGTTAAAAAAAAAAAAAAAAGGAAATGGAGCTAGTTGGCATCACTTGTTCTTGAAGAAACCAGGCTGACTTTTAGTGATCCCAGCTAAGTAATGTAACACTTCACCATTTCTTGAGAAACTGACTTCCAAATTTAGGTAAAATCATATCAGAATTCATTATGTGGCTTTCTCTTCATAAATCTAAATGAGTTGCAAAGGTTAACATACTTAATATAATCATGATAAAATTAAATCCTAGTTCATTTTAGAAAGGCAACCTGAAATTGCTTAAACAGTGGATGAAGAATTTTTTCAATGAAAAATATGTTTCTAGCTTGCAATACTGCAGATGTTTCAATCATGTATTGATAAATACAATATAAATACAAGTAAAATATAAATACAAATAAAAAGAAGTTACCAAACATTCTTTTGAAAAACTGTGATTTATCTTAGAATTGAATTAATGACTTAGAACTTCACTACTGCCTTCCTAATAGATATCTAGAGCACTTTGTCCTGATCTTGCTTCTAATCCTTCATTCACACTTTCACCTTAGATTGTCTCTCAGCTCCTAGGATTTTGTTTAAAAGATCCCTCAAAAAAAAAGAAAAAAGCACACTCCATCACTTTCTATTCCTTTCCTTTTTTTTCTCTATAACACTGATCACTTAGCATTATTTTTTATATTTGCTTTTTTATATATGTTCTGTCTCTTTTGCTAAAATATAAAGTACGCGAGAATAGGAAATTTACCTCTTGTTTTCACAGCTATATGCCCAAGGTTTATAACAGTGCCTGGCCCATAGCAAGTTCTCAACAAATATTTGTTGAATGATGAATGAAAAAATGCACAGACATCCCAATGATATTAAGTAAACACTTCACAATCAATATAGTAAGACAGGAGAGAGGGGGAAGATGGTGGAAGAGTAAGATGCGGAGATCACCTTCCTCACCACAAATACATCAGAAATACATCTATAAGTGGAACAACTCCTACAGAACACCTACTGAATGCTGGCAGAAGACCTCAGACCTCCCAAAAGGCAAGAAACTCCCCACATACCTGGGTAGGACAAAAGAAAAAAGAATAAACAGAGACAAAAGAATAGGAACAGGACTTGCACCAGTGGGAGGGAGCAGTGAAGGAGGAAAGGTTTCCACACACTAGAAGTCCCTTCGCGGGCGGAGACTGCGGGTGGTGGAGTGGGGTAGCTTTGGCGCTGCGGAGGAAAGCACAGCAACAGGGGTGTGGAGGGCAAAGAGGAGAGATTACCGCACAGAGGATCGGTGCCGACCCGCACTCACCAGCCCGAGAGGCTTGTCTGCTCACCCGCTGGGGCAGGCGGGGCTGGGAGCTGAGGCTCGGGCTTCGCGTCGGAGTGCAGGGAGAGGACTGGCAGCGTGAACACAGCCTGAAGGCATTAGTGCACCACGGCTAGTCGGGAGGGAGTCCGGGAAAAAGTCTGGACCTGCCGAAGAGGCAAGAGACTTTTTCTTCCCTGTTTCCTGATGCGCGAGGAGAGGGTATTAAGAGCACTGCTAAAAGGGGCTCCAGAGACGGGCGTGAGCCGTGGCTAACAGCGCGGACCCCAGAGACGGGCATGAGATGCTAAGGCTGCTGCTACCGCCACCAAGAAGCCTGTGTGCGAGCACAGGTCACTATCCACACCCCCCTTCCGGGGAGCCTGTGCAGCCCGCCACTGCCAGGGTCCCAGGATCCAAGGACAACTTCCCTGGGAGAACGCACGGTGCGCCTCACGCTGGTGCAACGTCATGCCGGCCTCTGCCGCCGCAGGCTCCCCCTGCACTCCGTACCCCTCCCGCCCGCTGGCCTGAGTGAGCCAGAGCCCCCGAATCAGTGGCTCCTTTAACGCTGTCCTGTCTGAATGAAGAAAAGACGCCCTCTGGCGACCTACACGCAGAGGCAGGGCCAAATCCAAAGCTGAACCCTGGGAGCTGTGAGAACAAAGAAGAGAAAGAGAAATCTCTCCCAGCAGCCTCAGGAGCGGCGGATTACATTTCCACAATCAACTTGATGTACCCTGCATCTGCAGAATACCTGAATAGACAACGAATCATCCCAAATTGAGAAGGTGGACTTTGAGAGCAAGATTTATTACTTTTTCCCTTTTCCTCTTTTTGTGAGTGTGTATGTGTATGCTTCTGTGTGAGATTTTGTCTGTATAGCTTTGCTTTCACCATTTGACCTAGGGTTCTATCCATCCATTTTTGTTTGTTTTTAATTTTTTTTCTTAATAATTATTTTTTTATTTTAATAACTTTATTTTATTTTACCTTACTTTATTTTATTTTATTTTATCTTCTTTCTTCCTTTCTACATTTTCTCCCTTTCATTCTGAGCTGTGTGAATGAAAAGCTCTTGGTGCTGCAGCCAGGAGTCAGTGCTGTGCCTCTAAGGTGGGAGAGCCAACGTCAGGACACTGGTCCACAAGAGACCTCCCAGCTCCATGGAATATCAAACGGCAAAACTCTCCCAGAGATCTCCATCTCAACACCAACACCCAGCTTCACTCAATGACCAGCAAGCTACAGTGCTGGACACCCTATGACAAACAACTAGCAAGAGAGAAACACAACCCCACCCATTAGCAGAGAGGCTGCCTAAAATCATAATAAGTCCACAGACACCCCAAAACACACCACCAGACATGGACCTGCCCACCAGAAAGACAAGATCCAGCCTCATCAACCAGAACACAGGCACTAGTCCCCTCCACCAGGAAGCCTACACAACCCACCGAACCAACTTTAGCCACTGGGGACAGACACCAAAAACAACGGGAACTACAAACCTGCAGCCTGCAAAAAGGAGACCCCAAACACAGTAAGATAAGCAAAATGAGAAGACAGAAAAACACACAGCAGATGAAAGAGCAAGGTAAAAACCCACCAGACCTAACAAATGAAGAGGAAATAGGCAGTCTACCTGAAAAAGAATTCATAATAATGATAGTAAATATGATCCAAAATCTTGGAAATAGAATGGAGAAAATGCAAGAAACATTTAACAAGGACCTAGAAGAACTAAAGATGAAACAAGCAATGATGAACAACACAATAAATGAAATTAAAAATACTCTAGATGGGATCAATAGCAGAATAACTGAGGCAGAAGAACGGATAAGTGACCTGGAAGATAAAATGGTGGAAATAACTACTGCAGAGCAGAATAAAGAAAAAAGAATGAAAAGAACTGAGGACAGTCTCAGAGACCTCTGAGACAACATTAAACACACCAACATTTGAATTATAGGGGTTCCAGAAGAAGAAGAGAAAAAGAAAGGGACTGAGAAAATATTTGAAGTGATTATATCTGAAAACTTCCCTAATATGGGAAAGTAAATAGTTAATCAAGTCCAGGAAGCACAGAGAGTCCCATACAGGATAAACCCAAGGAGAAACACGCCAGGACACATATTAATCAAATTATCAAAAATTAAATACAAAGAAAACATATTAAAAGCAGCAAGGGAAAAACAACAAATAAGACACAAGGGAATCCCCATAAGGTTAACAGCTGATTTTTCAGCAGAAACTCTGTAAGCCAGAAGGGACTGGCAGGACATATTTTAAGAGAGCAAGGAGCAAAACCTACAACCAATATTACTCTACACAGCAAGGCTCTCATTCAGATTTGATGGAGAAATTAAAACCTTTACAGACAAGCAAAAGCTGAGAGATTTCATCACCACCAAACCAGCTTTACAACAAATGCTAAAGGATCTTCTCTAGGCAACAAACACAAGAGAAGGAAAAGACCTGTAATAACAAGCCCAAAACAAATAAGAAAATGGGAATAGGAACGTATATATCGATAATTACCTTAAATGTAAATGGATTAAATGCTCCCACCAAAAGACACAGACTGGCTGAATGGATACAAAAACAAGACCCATATATATGCTGTCTACAAGAGACCCACTTCAGACTTAGAGACACATACAGACTGAATGTGAGGGGATGGAACAAGATATTCCATGCAAATGGAAACCAAAAGAAAGCTGGAGAAGCCATTCTCATATCAGAAAAATAGACTTTAAAACAAAGAGTATTACAAGAGACAAAGAAGGACACTACATAATGATCAAGGGATCGATCCAAGAAGAGGATATAACAATTGTAAATATTTATGCACCCAACATAGGAGCACCTCAATACATAAGGCAAATACTAACAGCCATAAAAGGGGAAATCAACAGTAACACATTCATAGTAGGGGACTTTCACACCCCACTTTCACCAATGGATACATCATACAAAAAGAAAATAAATAAGGAAACACAAGCTTTAAATGATACATTAAACAAGATGGACTTAATTGATATTTATAGGACATTCCATCCAAAAGCAACAGAATACATATTTTTCTCAAGTGCTCATGGAACATTCTCCAGGATAGATCATATCTTGGGTCACAAATCAAGCCTTGGTAAATTTAAGAAAATTGAAATGGTATCAAGTATCTTTTCCGACCACAATGCTATGAGACTAGATATCAATTACAGGAAAAGATCTGTAAAAAATACAAACACATGGACGCTAAACAATACACTACTTAATAACGAAGTGATCACTGAAGAAATCAAAGAGAAAATAAAAAAATACCTAGAAACAAATGACAATGGAGACACAATGGAGACACAATGGAGAAGACCCAAAACCTATGGGATGCAGCAAAAGCAGTTCTAAGAGGGAACTTTATAGCAATATAATCCTACCTTAAGAAACAGGAAACATGTCGAATAAACAACCTAACCTTGCAACTAAAGCAATTAGAGAAAGAAGAACAAAAAACACCCAAAGTTAGCAGAAGGAAAGAAATCATAAAGATCAGATCAGAAATAAATAAAAAAGAAAAGAAGGAAACGATAGCAAAGATCAATAAAACTAAAATCTGGTTCTTTGAAAAGATAAACAAAATTGATAAACCATTAGCCAGACTCATCAAGAAAAATAGGGAGAAGACTCAAATCAGTAGAATTAGAAATGAAAAAGGAGAAGTAACAACTGACACTGCAGAAATACAAAAGATCATGAGAGATTACTACAAGCAACTCTATGCCAATAAAATGGACAACCTGGAAAAAAAGGACAAATTCTTAGAAATGCACAACCTGCCAAGACTGAATCAGGAAGAAACAGAAAATATGAACAGACTAATCACAAGCACTGAAATTGAAACTGTGATTAAAAATCTTCCAACAAACAAAAGCCCAGGACCAGATGGCTTCACAGGTGAATTCAATCAAATATTTAGAGAAGAGCTAACACCTATCCTTCTCAAAATCTTCCAAAATATAGCAGAGGGAAGAACACTCCCAAACTCATTCTACGAGGCCACCATCAACTTGATACCAAAACCAAAGGATGTCACAAAGAAAGAAAACTACAGGCCAATATCACTGATGAACATAGAGGCAAAAATCCTCAACAAAATACTAGCAAACAGAATCCAACAGCACATTAAAAGGATCATACACCATGATCAAGTGGGGTTTATTCCAGGAATGCAAGGATTCTTCAATATACGCAAATCAATCAATGTGATACACCATATTAACAAATTGAAGGAGAAAAACCATATGCTGTTCTCAATAGATGCAGAGAAAGCTTTTGACAAAATTCAACACCCATTTATGATAAAAATCCTCCAGAAAGTAGGCATAGAGGGAACTTTCCTCAACATAATAAAGGCCATATATGACAAACCCACAGCCAACATCATCCTCAATGGTGAAAAACTGAAAGCATTTCCACTAAGATCAGGAACAAGACAAGGTTGCCCACTGTCACCACTATTATTCAACATAGTTTTGGAAGTTTTAGCCACAGAGATGAGAGAAGAAAAACAAATAAAAGGAATCCAAATCGGAAAAGAAGAAGTAAAGCTGTCACTGTTTGCAGATGACATGATACTATACATAGAGAATCCTAAAGATGCTACCAGAAAACTACTAGAGCTAACCAATGAATTTGGTAAAGTTGCAGGATACAAAATTAATGCACAGAAATCTCTGGCATTCCTATACACTAATGATGAAAAATCTGAAAGTGAAATGAAGAAAACACTCCCATTTACCATTGCAACAAAAAGAATAAAATACCTAGGAATAAACCTACCTAAGGAAACAAAAGACCTGTATGCAGAAAATTATAAGACACTGATGAAGGAAATTAAAGAGGATACAAATAGATGGAGAGATATACCATGTTCTTGGATTGGAAGAATCAACATTGTGAAAATGACTCTACTACCCAAAGCAATCTACAGATTCAATGCAATTCCTATCAAACTACCACTGGCATTTTTCACAGAACTAGAACAAAAAATTTCACAATTTGTATGGAAACACAAAACACCCCGAATAGCCAAAGCAATCTTGAGAACAAAAAATGGACCTGGAGGAATCAGGCTCCCTGACTTCAGACTATACTACATAGCTACAGTAATCAAGACAGTATGGTACCGGCACAAAAACAGAAAGATCAATGGAACAGGATAGAAAGCCCAGAGATAAACCCACGCACATATGGTCACCTTATTTTGATAAAGGAGGCAGGAATGTACAGTGGAGAATGGACAGCCTCTTCAATAAGTGGTGCTGGGAAAACTGGACAGCTACATGTAAAAGTATGAGATTAGATCACTCCCTAACACCATACACAAAAAGAAGCTCAAAATGGATTAAAGACCTAAATGTAAGGCCAGAAACTATCAAACTCTTAGAGGAAAACATAGGCAGAACACTCTATGACATAAATCACAGCAAGATCCTTTGTGACCCACCTACTAGAGAAATGGAAATAAAAACAAAAATAAACAAATGGGACCTAATGGAACTTCAAAGCTTTTGCACAGCAAAGGAAACCATAAACAAGATGAAAAGACAACCCTCAGAATGGGAGAAAATATTTGCAAACGAAGCAATTGACAAAGGATTAATCTCCAAAATTTACAAGCAGCTCATGCAGCTCAATAACAAAAAAACAAACAACCCAATCCAAAAATGGGCAGAAGACCTAAATAGACATTTCTCGAAAGAAGATATACAGACTGCCAACAAACACATGAAAGAATGCTCAACATCATTAATCATTAGAGAAAAGCAAATCAAAACTACAATGAGATATCATCTCACACCAGTCAGAATGGCCATCATCAAAAAATCTACAAACAATAAATGATGGAGAGGGTGTGGAGAAAAGGGAACACTCTTGCACTGCTGGTGGGAATGTGAATTGGTAGAGCCACTATGGAGAACAGTATGAAGGTTCCTTAAAAAACTACAAATAGAACTACCATATGACCCAGCAATCCCACTACTGGGCATATACCCTGAGAAAACCATAATTCAAAAAGAGTCATGTACCAAAATGTTCATTGCAGCTCTATTTACAATTGCCAGGACTTGGAAACAACCTAAGTGTTCATCATCGGATGAATGGATAAAGAAGATGTGGCACATATATACAATGGAATATTACTCAGCCATAAAAAGAAATGAAATTGAGCTATTTGTAATGAGGTGGATAGACCTAGAGTCTGTCATACAGAGCGAAGTAAGTCAGAAAGAGAAAGACAAATACCGTATGCTAACACATATATATGGAATTTAAGAAAAAAAAATGTCATGAAGAACCTAGGGGTAAGACAGGAATAAAGACACAGACCTACTAGAGAATGAACTTGAGGATATGGGGAGGGGGAAGCATAAGCTGTGACAAAGCAAGAGAGAAGCATGGACATGTATACACTACCAAACGTAAGGTAGATGGCTAGTGGGAAGCAGCTGCATAGCACAGGGAGATCAGCTTGGTGCTTTGTGACCGCCTGGAGAGGTGGGATAGGGAGGGTGGGAGGGAGGGAGACACAAGAGGGAAGAGATATGGGAACATATGTATATGTATAACTGATTCACTTTGTTATAAAGCAGAAACTAACACTCCATTGTAAAGCAATTATACTTCAATAAGGATGTAAAAAAAGAAAAAGAAAAAGACAGTATGGTACTGGCACAAAAACAGAAAGACAGATCAATGGAACAGGATAGAAAGCCCAGAGATAAACCCACGCACATATGGTCACCTTATGTTTGATAAAGGAGGCAGGAATGTACAGTGGAGAAAGGACAGCCTCTTCAATAAGTGGTGCTGGGAAAACTGAACAGGTACATATAAAAGTATGAGATCAGATCACTCCCTAACACCATACACAAAAAGAAGCTCAAAATGGATTAAAGACCTAAATGTAAGGCCAGAAACTATCAAACTCTTAGAGGAAAACATAGGCAGAACACTATGACATAAATCACAGCAAGATCCTTTTTGACCCACCTCCTAGAGAAATGGAAATAAAAAAAAATATAATAAGAGCAGAAGGTGGGAAACAGGAGATAATCAAAAAAGCCAAGTCAAAAGTGAAATAAAACTCTTCAAAACATGTTACCTAATTAATTAAATGTAAAATTGTTGAGTTAAAATTACATCCAATATTTTAGACACATACTCCTTAAGGAACATAATCTGTAAATATAAAATGATATAAATTATGCAGCGACGCTAAATATCACATAAATTGCTTACTAAATGCAGTGAAAATGTCACTATGTTTGTAAATAATCTATTTATTTTCCAATTTGTTACGTAAGTTCCTTCTTTAATTCAAATACTAGAATAAGACCTGATTCGGGAAGAAACTCAGTCTCCACTGCCTGCTCTCTCTATTTGCCCTTTGACCTCTAATCTCTCATTTTCACCATGTTGGAATTCACTCCCATACATACACCTTTATTGCCCATGCTATAAATCATTATCTTTTACATTGAGAAAAAGAAAAAGTTATTTAAATGAGTAGTTATTTAAGTAAGTGCCTGCTTTGGGTTTAATTTTAGTTTCCAACTTTTTTTCTTGGTTTATACTATAAGCATTGTGCTTAACATTTGTTAGAAATACATGGTATATTTGAACAATAGACACTTTATGACTACCACTCTCCTATTGACAATGCCTGAAAGTTCCATGGTTCATTTAAATGAGAAGAAAACGTGGTACTATTAAAGACTGTACAAAACTCTTTAAAAAAGAAATAGACTCTCCTTAATGAAATGTGGGAGAACACACATTTCATTAAAGTTACTTTAATGCGGTGTTGAAATTGAACCAACCAGCCAAACTAATGACTAAATAAGCAGTTGATGGATATATATGATATTTATTAATCAGATTATTCTAGTGTCAAGTTGACAACTAATACCTTATAACATAAACACAGTTTACAAAATATTCCCACGTAGTTTCAACTCCAATATGATTTACTACAACAGTAGATGCAATTTTTAGAATCCAAATTTCTCCAGAATGCCCCCAGCCTTTGCATTAACAGCAAAACAGTTCTTACAGTGTTGATCCTTTAAAAATCAGTTCTCCAATACAGCAGAGCATTCGCATTCATTATCATTTGCATTTCATGAAAAAGGGAGATGATGGAAGGGGTATGTAGTGTGGAAGAAGAGATATGAAGTCCAGGGAATGTGAGGGCAATCAACTGGCTGCAATGAGATCAAAATCTATCACTGCCCCACTTCTCTGCCCATCTTGACTTGGGACTTTATTATACTAAGTGAAGTAAGCCAGACAGAGAAAGACAAGTATCATACTATATCACTTATATGTAGAATCTAAAAAAAATGATACAAATGAACTTATATACAAAACATAAATAGACCCACAGACATAGAAAACAAACTTATGGTTTCTAAAGGGGAAAGGGGGGCAGGGATAAATTAAGAGGTTGGGATTAACAGATACACACACCTATATATAAAATAGATAACCAACAAGGGCCCACTGTATAGCACAGGGAACTATACTCAGTGTTTTGTAATAACCTATAAGGGAAAAGAATCTGAAAAAGAATATATACATATATGCATAAGTGAATCACTTTACTGTACACCTGAAACTTACACAATATTATAAATCAACTACACTTCAATAAAAAAATAAAATAAATTGTAAAAAATTTAAAATATATATATTGACTGATCTTTGCATTTTAGCCCATTCCATAGGCGGCTTAAAGGACTCTAGTTGTTCATGGACCTCACTTCAAAAGACATTGTGATAGAATAATACTGAATAGTGATCAACTTCATTAGAACTACAGAACATGTAAGGACGTGAATATTTAAAATGCCTCACCAGGCTTCCCTGGTGGCACAGTGGTTGAGAGTCTGCCTGCTGATGCAGGGGACACGGGTTCGTGCCCCGGTCCGGGAAGATCCCACATGCCGCGGATCGGCTGGGCCCATGAGCCATGGCCACTGAGCCTGCGAGTCCGGAGCCTGTGCTCCGCAACGGGAGAGGCCACAGCAGTGAGAGGCCCGCGTACCGCAAAAAAAAAAAAAAAAAAAAAAAAAAAAAAAAAAAAAAGCCTCACCCTCAGATTCCTTTATAAACCAGGTGATAATTCTTTAAAACACAGTAAGGAATGAAGCTCACATTTTCTATGCTGCAGTAAAGAGTAAGCATGTGGGAGAGCTACAGCTATTTATTTCCTTCTGAGCAACACCTTGATTGATGTTAGTATATTAAACCAGGTAAGTAAGTTTTAAAGCAAGGAAAAAAAATAATGGTTTTGCTATTGGCTATTTTACTCAACCACAGCAGAAAAGAGAAGGAAAAATTATTAGTATTGAAGCGTGCTGAGGAGAAAATATATTTACCCATCTATAAAGCCTGTTGCAAGCTTTTCTTATTTTAAAAGAGCACTATTGATCAGGCTGTGCTAACTTTGCCTTTTAGCAACTTATTTAAAGGAAAACATTTCAGTTACTGTGATCAAAAATAATGTTTACCACTGTAGTTTACATTTAACATATTGTAGTTATTTCAGAAGTTATTCTATTTTGCCATGTTGTGATATTATTTCTTTTTTTCTTTTCATTTTGAACTGGTCAATTCTAAAAGTCCCCACTTAAGCTTCCCAGAACAAACCAATCTTTTTGAGAACCTATTAAATAAATAAGAAGAATAAAATAATGAGCTCAAAGGGAGATGAGGGAATAAACACTACAGAAGGCTAGACTGGTACCACTTATGAAATAAAACTATAAATTCCAATTTCTCAGCCTACTAAAAAAAATTGATATGATGCCTATTTTGCTGGTCTTTAAGATTCTAGAACACTCTAGAGGAAATCCAATCCAGATGTTATTGTAAAAGTAAAAAAAATAAAAAGGATTAGTAAAAGAATTGCTAAGGATGATAGTACAATCTCTTATTTCTATTCATAGAAGGAGGAAAGGCTTTTAGTTCATTTTAATCTTACTTTGCTTGCTATCAGTATTATCTCATTTGTTTGGAAATTATAAGGATTCTATGCATGGGTTTTCATGAATGAGACTTTCCTTGATAGAAAGTGATATCATCATGTTAGAAAGGTCCCCATGAGGAAATCACAGTTACCTCTTTGCTTCCAGGTAGCATTCATTTTTTAAATTTCCTTAAAAGGTAGGCTCAAATGTTTCCAGTAAAAGACATTTCACCTTAGCAACAAACTCCCTTGCAATCAGTACTGCACAAGAGAAGAAGGCAGTCTTTATAGTCAGAGATCTGGGTGACTGGAAGAAAAAGAATATTCAAAAAGGAGAGAAAAGTTTAAGGAGTTATAGGTGGTAAGAATTTAAAGCAGAGAAGTGGAGGAAGAGAAAGAGAGGGAGCATATGGAAAAAGACATGTATTGTTATGAAAGCTAATAGAATCTAGTTTTAATATTTATTTTATACCCAACTTTTTCCTGAAAGCTTTAATAGGACAGGAACAATTTGTATTATCAAATGCTTAATTTTTTAAGGAAAAAATAACCTATTGAGATCATTACTGACATTTCAAATAAGATTAGACTTACATTTTGTTCATATCTAAAAATGTTTTTTTTTTCAAAAGCACTGTAAGGTGCACACTTATAAAATACTTACATTGTTTTGAAACCCAACTGCACAGGGTAAAGAAGCAGCTTACCATGTGATGTTATTGCAGAAGGACAAGTCAAATCTTCAAGCCTTATTAAAGTGATTTTCTCAGGGAGATTAGTTGCTACAAAGTAACTTTTTAATCTCACACATTATACATTCACAAATCCAGTAATATAGGAATCATTCAGGAAATTTTTACTGCATTCTGAAAATAATCTCCTATAGCAATATGACAAGGAAACTGAATCCTAGAAGGAAGACAAATTCTACAGCATATTTTACCCACACTGGGTAAATTTTCACTCTTCAGGTAGAAAGAGAATGAAAAATCCTTCTGCTTAAAATATCACCTGCAGTCATTCAACCTTGCAAAATCCTTTCCTGAGTGAGATGTGTTAATTCAGCTTTTCAGTGTAGTGCATTGAGTTAGGATTAAGAGTTCTATAGAAACTTCAATGACACAAAAAAACATGTTTCCTTATCCTTGTAGTAATCACACCGTGACATGTAGTGGTGTTATATGTATGACCTGGAATCTAATTTCTAAAACTGGTGAAGCACTCATTTCTTGTCCAGTGTGCTTAGTGCACAGTAACAGGTTGTCCTCACCCTTCAATAAATCTGATCCTATTCCATTTCAGTTGTATATAACGTCTGATCCCTGGGCTCAGAAATGGCAGATATGGCACAGACTGTGTGTGTGAGAGCACACATGTGCACGAAGGCGATCTACAATACATGTCTTTATAAAAAGGTGACTAGAAACCTAGTAGAAAATTATTTTCACTTGTTTCCTGAAGACATAGTAGGGCAGCAGACACTGCATATAAACCCGCTGACTTTCACTCTGTTGCCACATGTCAAATAAATTTGAGGAGCTGGCAAGTGCTTTTCAGTGCCAATCAACAACCGAGAAAGAAGTGTTGCTATTGACAACAGGAAACTTCAGGGTCCTGAGTTGCAGAAGCTGTCTTTTAAAGGGTTCTAGTTGTCATTTTCCTCACATCAGTGAAGCATATTAATCTGTTCCATATTGTTTGACAAAGCTGTGGATAATTACCTTCTCATCTTCACAATGTTTTCACAAGAATCATTTATGAAGTAGCAATGTTTAGTGGGAAACAATAGCTAAACTTTCTAACTATGGGGAAAAAGGGTATATCTTTTACATAATTTCTGGTTTCCAGAATTTGGATAATCACCATATATATAATTCACACATAATTTTACTGCCTTATGCAGTAAACAACCTGAACACCATACTTGCCAACCCCAGAGACACACTTAGGTTATTATAATTATTATTTAACAATAGGAGGCATTTAAAAAATCTATTATCACAGTGTCATAAAGGAAAGAACATATGAACACCCCAAATAGGAAGTCCACAATCTCAGAATGTAACAGACTATTAAATGAAATTGCTTTAGCTTCATGAAAAGCTCCCTGCATTATCCTCACATCACGTTCTCCTTACATCACAGGCTGAGGAAAGAAAATGAGTATCATCTTCCATAGATCCAAGTTTGGAAAATACTGCTTTCAGTGTCGCTTTAGAAAAGCAAAAGGTCTTTTAACATTTGGTGAAAATTAAGGTTTCTAATTTCTGTAGCATGCAGTTCTGTCCCTGAAAGAGTGACTTACCTGCCACTGCCAAAATCAGTGACAGATTTTGACACAAGCTGTGCAAGAGGCATCTGTGTGACTAACGGCCTGGCGTGCACATTCACTCTGTGGCTGAGTGCCAATATTTTATCTGGGTGGTTAGCTTCAGACTCAGATGTTTCTACTTAAACAATTCCTGACTGGAACTCTGAAAGCAACATAATTCCTACGGATTCTATCTTCTTACCATCTCTAGACGCCATCTTCTCCTCGCCCACCCCATTACCAAATACTTCCAATTCTCCAGACGGTCTCTCTCCTCATGAAGGACCAGAAGAGACATAAAGTGGGTCACCAGAGGCAGAATGTTTGAGTGCCAGACAGACAGTGACACATGAGTGAGATATAATAATATGACCTGGATTTCTATGAAATGTTATTTATGCATGAATATATCTGTAGACCAAAGCATTGTGCTGTACATGTGGGTTCCTTCCTCTTTTTCATCCAGGAACTACTGCCTTCCAGACTTCACCAATCAGTTCTTATTTGAAGATGTTCCTTGCCCTTCCCTGTCTTACCCAGTACCAAGGGTAAATTAGATAGTCAGATAAGTTGAAGCCAGATATGAAATTAGGCCTCAAAAATATGTGTTGGGAATTCCTATATGCTTTCCAGAAAGGAATTACAACTTTAGCTTTATACCGGCTAGCAAATAACTCAGAGGCAGAAGCATAATCAGTGTTTGTGCCTATGTAAGTGCTTATATACAAAGCAGTTGCAAAGGAAAACACATCCATGTCTGGTACTGACATGAGAGAGAAAATTTTCCTGTGGACCCTCATAAAGAGAAAACTAACTGTGTAAGGTAGTGAAGAATCATTAACATGGCCTCATAGTAAACCAGTGGGTTTCAAAGGTCTGTTCCTTGTGTCTTCACTCAGCATAAGTTTATGGCAAAATGCCACTCTACAAGTTGTAAAAGCATTCCCATGAGGACCAGAGTAGTTTTTCAGAATTTATGCTTGTCTGGCTTAGATGGGGTAGATTTAAGGGTAGCTGAGTGAATGGACAGACTGCATGTCCTTCAATCATTTATAAATATTGTTTCTCCCAGCTGAGTTTCTGATAAGTGTTGAATGGCAGTGAGTTGAAGATTATATTCCCTGACAAGTACCTGGAGTGCAGCTATTCTGTTTTTCCAGTTAAGTGCAAAGCCATATGTTTTAACAGCTCCTCAACCCAGAGGCTGGATTGACATTTTCTTATGAAAGTTGACGGGTCTGACAAGAACAAATGCTTGAAGAGAAAGTCACTCCATCTGCACATGGAGATAAACAAGGGAGTACCTATGGGTAGGGCCAAGATTCTTTCCAAAAAGTAATTACTTTTCTGCTCAGAAATAGAAGGATGATCAAAGTACCAAAGATCAGTGGCACATGATAAGATCATAACAATTTTAGGCTATGTTCATTTTAACAAAAATACCATGCCCACTTGTTGGAACTAAATTTTGTTCCACCCTGCTTCTACCACCTGACTCTAAGGATATTTCATTTCAATCTATTCCAAAGGATGTAAAGTGCTACTCAAAACCAAGAATATTTTTTGTCCATTCTGTTAATGGGAGGGGTATTCATGGTGATAAGGAAATTAAAGACCAGAAAAATGGCTGACTTTTTCTCTTATACATGCTTGCTTTAAAAGACTGAAAAGTAGAAATAAGGTTGAATGTTACCCTTTTGAGAGAAATTCCAGCCACTCTTCTCTCCTTTCCTCCCTTGTAACTTTCTTCCAAACACATGAGGTAAGATGGTCTGAGACGCTGCTGGACAGAACTGGTGCCTCCATAAAAATCCTGGGAAAAGAAAAAAAAAAAT
This sequence comes from Tursiops truncatus, assembly GCF_011762595.2. Taxonomy (NCBI): domain Eukaryota; kingdom Metazoa; phylum Chordata; class Mammalia; order Artiodactyla; family Delphinidae; genus Tursiops; species Tursiops truncatus. The sequence continues at coordinate 55,335,768 of NC_047035.1, read as the reverse complement.
CCTGGGATAGGCAGTTTACACTGGCTCTTCTCTCTCTTTAAAGAGAAAGTATTTTGCTCTCCCTACTGTCAATAAAATGGGTAAAAGGAGCTATCCATTGGCCCAAGCCTAAGTCATCAAAGTTCCATCTAGTGATTTGGAACAAAAGCCTTTGCTGTGTTCTAGCTCTCTACATATAAATTACCCACAGAGAGCTTGAAGAGACATTGATCAAAGGTGATTATATATATATATATATATATATATATATATATATATATATATATATATCTCAAAACATATATAATATCAAAGGAGATCAAAGGAGATCTCTATATATATCAAAATATAACCATAATATTAAATGACAGTGGTCAATAGTGGAATAATAATGTCTTGGACTTGTTCCTTGGAAAAATGCAAGTTTGAAATTAATGCATCAAGAAATAAAGTAGCAAACATTTTCAACGGGATCATCTAAGAAATAATGTAATCATCTATAATTTAAGGGGAGTAGAGTTGTCCTTAATAAAAATGGTATTTGGACAAGAAACTAAATCCCATCAATTGGGATCTGCTCAGAGATTTGATAGTTATTCTAATTGGCAAAACAATCAGGGTCCATGATAGCTTGGGGAGAAACACTTACACACCACTGAGGTTGTAGCTAGCCTGATTTTTTAATTACTTATACAATATGAAGATGTATTATCAAGACTTGACCAGAAAGGAACCTGGGGTCTATAAATTTGAGGGGGGGGAGTTCCTCATTTTTTTTTTTTTTTTGCGGTATGCGGGCCTCTCACTGTTGTGGCCTCTCCCGTTGCGGAGCACAGGCTCCGGACGCGCAGGCCCAGCGGCCATGGCTCACGGGCCTAGCCGCTCCGCAGCATGTGGGATCTTCCCAGACCAGGGCATGAACCCATGTCCCCTGCATCGGCAGGCGGACTCTCAACCACTGCGCCACCAGGGAAGCCCTAGGGGAGTTCCTCATTTTTTACAAATAAATTAATTTTAGAATTCCCCCAGTAAACTCATAAATTTAGAAGCTATGTTGTAGAATTTGTCTTCAATACCATTTATAACAGCTAAACTCAGTTCTTATCATATGAATTTATTATACTCAAGTATTAGAAGAAAAGAAAAATTTATAATTAAGGAGGAAGAGGATGTATACACATATAGAATCTAATATTTCTGGAAAGATACATAAGAAAATGGTACCAATAAAGGAAACTAGGGGACTTCGGGCTAATGTTTATTTTTTTAGTGATATTTAGTATTTTTAACATATGTGTGTATTATCTCTATTTTTTTTTTAATTTTACAGTTGGATTTAAATTTAAGTTTAAAATAATTTTGATTCCCTTTGCTAATTTTAATTTCACATGTTACCACACTAATCAACCCAGGTTTTAGTAGGTTTTTGTACATTGTTGTTATTATTTGTGCCTTATTTTATTTTGATACACAATATTTATGAATCTAGAGATTAGGAAGCCAAATTCCAAATATCCTAAGACAGATGATGGGAATAATTAATTTATCCTTAGTGACAATCTGTCATTGAAAAAAGCAAACAATTCTTTTATTCTTAATACTCAAGGCAGTTTTACAAAATCCACTCTGGCCTCCAGCTCTCCAGGTCTTCAGGACCACTACCTAAAGTCTTCAGTAGAGATTTTCTTAACCCTCATTGGGGTCACAGAGTATATTCAGTTTGGTGAAACATACTAGTTGAAACATGTAGGAAAAAGCTCTGCTCGTGGAGAGGCAACACTGCAGATCATGGGCTGGGCTGGAGAAACAGTAAGATCAGCCCCCAGTTAAAAAGGCATCTGAAAGCATACTCTGTGGGATAGAAAAAGGAAGGGACTTATACATAAATTACGTCATCACAGTTGAAGATTTTTTACACAGTGAATTCACACACAAAGCAATATGGTATGGAACAGTCTTCCTCTACATTCTAAGAACCCACCCCCATTTATATAACTACATACATAAATGTGTATATATGCATCTACATGTATATATACTATATAAATAGTATACATATGTATGTGCAACATATTTTGTCTACTTTTGATTTGATCATGATAATTATATCAAATGTTCATTCTAACCCTCTTTTTCACTTGTTATAAGAATATGTCACTTACCTTTCCTTTATCTATCTCATTTTCTAAGTTACTAGAAAACTTGATCCATGAGAAAAATTTAAAAGAACAGATAAATAGTTGCAAATTTTCAACTCACAAGCACTAGAATGATTTGTAATCACTTTATTGATGATAGTTACAGTCAGCTACCTCATGCTAAAGTTAGGCTTTTTCATGGTAAGCTAGACTGGAGCATACATAATGCCTGCATCTCTGGCTACAGCTCCGCTCACTTACCATTCAAGAAACATGGGGAGGGGGAGGGGTGAGCTGCGACAGGGCGAGAGAGAGTCATGGACATATATACACTAACAAACGTAAGGTAGATAGCTGGTGGGAAGCAGCCGCATGGCATGGCACGGGGATATCGGCTTGGTGCTTTGTGACCGCCTGGAGGGGTGGGATAGGGAAGGTGGGAGGGAGGGAGACGCAAGAGGGAAGAGATATGGGAACATATGTATATGTATAACTGATTCACTTTGTTATAAAGCAGAAACTAACACACCATTGTAAAGCAATTATACCCCAATAAGGATGTTAAAAAAAAAAAAAAGAAAGAAAGAAAGAGTAAATATCTTGTCCCCTATGTTATGCATGATCTACATAAAGTGATTGGCTCAGAGGAAAAAAAAAAAAAAAGAAACAATTGCAATGCAAGTGAGTAAGAGTGACTTTACAGGGATAACATTACATCTGCTAATTTGAAGACTTTAGAACTTAAATTCAGATCAGAACTCTATAGTGTTTCCCTCCCTGGAAAGACTACTGTGCAGCATTTTTCTGGCTCTTGGCATGCTATTGGCGTGAATTACTAAATTTTGGAGAATGAGACCATAGAGAAGGAATTTTAAGCATTTACCATTTATCTTTACCTTTTTATTTGAAATAGTTGACTGATCATGACAAAAATCATGTAGAAATAAGTTCCATTACAGAGCACATTGCCTACATACAATGAAGGAGGGAGAGGCATGATTATGTTCCAAATGAGGCTTACTTGATTGGTAGAACACAATGACTTGTCATAAAAGCATCTCCATTTAATTGAAAGTCAATGAGAAAATCCTACTGCAGTGCACAACCACTGCTAACTGGAAGGTTCATCATTCAATGCCCCACGACTGGCACAGAAGGCGGACCTTGTTCACTGCAGAAATCTTCTTGTCCATTATTCGTTCAGTTATCCATTATAACTATTACAAAACATCCATAAAAATTAAAGTTGGTTTACTAAAAAAAGCATACCATGGGGAACTTCTTTCCCAAAAACTGAATAAGCAATGGATGGAATTAAATTTGGTCCAACTTTATTCATATATTATAAATATAAATGGCCAAAGCAGTATTAACAGAATATTAAGCAGAATATTTTAAACTTTTATCTAAGATTTATGTCATATGTAAGAGTATGGTATGAGAAAGTTTTTCTCCCACCAGAACTAAAAATACTCTTAAATTTTATGTCAATTAAATATCAATACATAATCATCAAGAGGTCAGATTTCTATAAATCCACAAAGAACATTGTGTTGGAAGAATTCATCTCAGCTCACCAACTTTGCTTCTTCTAATGCTCTCAAGGAAGAAGTTTGCCTTTTTCAAAAAGCATGTTAAGAAAAGATATAAACACAGACTAGTTACAGAGAGTAATCAACATATACCATTTACAGGGATTAACCCTGGTGATAGAGTAGTATGTTTGAAGGTGAGGAGGTGAAGTAGGAAATTAGCCTTCAAAGGAGCCTTTTGCTTGATAACTACCTCTTGGAATTTCTTTTTATTAGATGTATTCTTGTATTATTTGTATAACTGAAAGAATAAAATTACATGAAGATATTAAATGAACATATACAGATAAATGTAGGAAGAAAAGAAAGAAAGAGATTAAAAGTGTGAACATATTTTTCAGGGGGAAAACCCAGAATGGAAAAATCGGCTGAATTCTTGACTAGAATTAAGCACTGCTACTACATCAATTTTTTTTTTTTTTTTTTTTTTTTTTTTTTTTTTGTGGCACATGGGCCTCTCACTGTTGTGGCCTCTCCCGCTGCAGAGCACAGGCTCTGGATGCACAGGCTCAGCGGCCATGGCTCACGGGGCCAGCCACTCCACGGCATGTGGGATCTTCCCAGACCGGGGCACGAACACGTGTCCCCTGCATCGGCAGGCAGACTCTCAACCACTGAGCCACCAGGGAAGCCCACTACATCAAATTTTGATAAAAACTATAACACCAGTGTACATTTTGTCCATATAGATAAATAGAATATGAAAGACAGGCTTATTTCATTATAGTCACTTTTCTTAAATAACCTCTGTGGACAGATGTTTAGCTTCCTTCATTTTCTATTCCAAGCTTCTTAATTGTCTCCCTTGTTTTAATATCTCGCTTAATCCAAAGGGCCTTTTTTGAACTTCATTCTTCATCATCCCTAATAAGTAATCACTCTACAGCCATCTGGACCACGCTTTACTATTTATTTCACACTTACTTATAGCTTATATGTCTCTTCAACATTGATGAATATAAAGGAATACACCCTTAGGAAAACCTGCCTGGCATGACTGGTGGGTCATGCAGGGTGATGAAAAACTAGTTTCTGAAAATCAGTTTGGCTAGATAAGGCTCCAGGTGTCAAAGTACTTTTTAGTGTGGACACCTTTTCTCTCCCAGAATGCTTATTAAAAGCATTTAGGGGAAGAGGTCAAGGTGACAGATTAAGAGGATGTGGAGTTCACCTTCCCCCATGAACACATCAAAAATACATCTACATATGAAATAATTCTCACTGAAAACTAACTGAAAATTGGCAGAAGGATTCCTGTACAACGAAGGCTGTAAGAAAGATACACACATAAGTGGGTAGGAAGGTAAGAAAAGCAACTAGGTCAGGACCTGTGCCATCAGGAGGGAACTCAGAGGACAAGGGAGATTGCAGGGGCAGAAACCCACTCTGGGGAGTAGGTCAAGCCACAGACTGGGCATCTTAGTCCTGGGGTCCAACACGGAAGAGACAAGCCCCCTTGGCTAGTTGGAAGACGGCTGGGACAAACAGAAAGGCTGGAGAAGCCTGGACTCCATGCCTGATGAGTATGCATGTGCACACTGGCTTGCTTCCAAGGCAGGGAGAGAGAAAAATTTGCTCTAGTAGCTGCCAGGGTTCCCCTCGACTCTCTCACCATGCATCCCAGCCCGAGCTGAGCAAATGCTCCAGCCCTGTTCACTCCACACCGGAGTGCAGCACTGGATCTGGGGCAGCCAGGACCGGGAAAAAGACTTGACTGCAGGCAGTGTCTGAGCAGAGATGCAGATGCCTCCACAGGCAGTGCATTGTGTCTCTGTGTGCACATGGGTGCCACTTGCTACAGCAGTCCTCTCCTCTGAGGCAAAGGCCCTGGAGTGGGGAGAGGAAAATATAAATACTTGAAGGGAAAAGCGTCAACTCAAGCCCAACCCTCAGGGCTTCTGCTCTAGCAACCTGGCATCAGACCCTTCCCCTAACAGGGTGGTGACAGCCAATGACCAGAGAGGAAGTGCTGCCTTGCACCCAACTCTAGTCCCTCCATCTCCAGCTTCACCCCTTACCAAGGTGATAGCTGCCAGCACACCCTGAGGAAAGACCATGACAGACATTCAAATCAAATCCAGCCCTCCCACCAAAGGCACTCAGCACACACAGTTTGCACAGGGATGCCCCTACATAAGGACACCCCTTCAAGACCATAATATGTAACTGTTTCACCTAAATTTATAGAGGCAGAGAAAATTAAGTAAAATGAAAAGGCAGAGGAAATACTCTCAATTGAAAGAGCAAGAGAAAAATTCCTGAAAACCTAAATAATGAAACAGAAATAAATAATTCACCAGGTAAATAATTCAAAACTTGGTAATAAAAATATTAACTAAATTAGGGAAAATAATTGATTTAAACAATGAACATTTTAACAAGGAACTATAAAAAGACCAAATCAAAAATAAATAATTCAATATCTGAAATTAAAAAATAAAACATACTAGAAGGAATGAAAAGCAGACTAAGTGATACAAAAGAGCACATACATGATCTGGAAATAGAATTATGGAAATCATTCAATCAGAACAGCAGGAAAAAAATTTTAATGAAAAAAAATTAAGAGATGTTTTGAATAACATTAAGAATTTCTATATTCTCATTATAGGGGTTCCAAAAGGAAAAGAGAGAAGGGGATTTAAAATGTATCTGAAGAAATTATGTCTGAAAACTTCCCAAACCTGAAGAAGGAAACAGATATCCAGGTACAGGAGGCACAGAGAGTCCCAAACAAGATGAACCCAAACCGACATATCATAATTAAAATGCCAAAAGTTAAAGAGAGAATTCTAAAGGCAGTAAAAGAAAAATAAAGACTCATATACAAGGTAATCCTCATAAGATTATCAGCTGACTTTTCTTCAGAAATTTTGCAGGCCAGAAGGGAGTGGCATGAAATATTCAAAGTTCTGAGATGGAAAAACATGTTACATGGTTACTCTACCCAGCAAGATTAGCATTTAGAATAGGAGGGACAAAGAACTTCTCAGACAAGCAAAATCTAAAAGAATTCATCCATACTAAACCTACCCTAAAAGAAATGTTGAAGGGTCTTTTCTAAATGGAAAAGAAGTAAGAATCCATAGTAAAGGGAAAACCCTAATAGGAAAGGCATATATATAGTATGGATTAGAGATCACTTAAGCCAGTATGTAGATTAAATGGAAAAAAAAGTGAAAAAGCAACTATAACTACAATAAAGAATTTAGGGATAATCATGAAAATGTAAAATATGACATCAAAACACAAAATTTGGGGAAGGAGAGTAAAAAATGTAGATCTTTTAAAATGTGTTTGAACTTAAATGATTACTAGTTTAAAACGAGTAGACATAATTATAGGTCAACATATATGAACACCACGGTAACTACAAATCAAAAACCTACAACAGATACACTAATACTAGAAAGAAAGGAACAGAAGCATACTACTAAAGGAAATCTTCAGAGCACAAGGGTAGAAAAAAAAGAAGAAATAAACACAGAAGAACTACAAAAACAACTGGAAAACAAGTAATAAAATGGCAATAAGTATATACCTATCAATAATTACTTTAAATGCCAATGAATAAGTGTTCCAAACAAAAAACATAGGGTGGCTGAGACACTATAAAACTCTTAGAGGAAAACATAGGCAGAACACACTTTGACATAAATCATAGCAAGATCTTTTTTGACCCACCTCCTAGACTAATGAAAACAAAAACAGAACCAAATAAGACCTAATTAAACTTAAAAGATTTGTACAGTAAAGCAAAAAATAAACAACACTAAAAGACATCCCTCAGAATGGAAGAAAATATTTGCAAAAGAAGCAACTGACAAGGGATTAATTTCCAAAATATACAAACAGCTCATACAGCTCAATATCAAAAGAACAAAAAACCCAATCCAAAAATGGGGGGGGGGAGACCTTCAAGATGACAAAAGAGTAAGACATGGAGATCGGCTTCCTCCCCACAAATACATCAGAAATACATCTACACGTGGAACAACTCCTACAGAACACCTACTGAATGCTGGCAGAAGACCTCAGAATTCCCAAAAGGCAAGAAACCCCCCATGTACCTGGGTAGGGCAAAAGGAAAAACAGAGACAAAAGAATAGGGACAGGACCTGCATCTCAGGGAGGGAGCTGTGAAGGAGGAAAAGTTCCCACACACTAGGAAGCCCCTTCACTGGCAGAGATGGGGAGTGGTGGGGGGAAACTTTGGAGCCACGGAGGAGAGTGTAGCAACAGGGGTGCAGAGGGCAAAGTGGAGAGATTCCCACACAGAGGATCAGTGTCGACCAGAAGTCACCACCCTGAGAGACTTGTCTGCTCACCCACTGGGGTGGGTGGGGGCTGGGAGCTGAGGCTCAGCTTCATAGGTCAGATCCCAGGGAGAGGACTGGGGTTGGCTGTGTGAACACAGCCTAAAGGGGTCTAGTGCACCACAGCTAGCCGGGAGGGAGTCCAGGAAAAAGTCTGGACCTGCGTAAGAGGCAAGGTACAATTTTTTCAAGGTGCGCAAGGAGAGGGGATTCAGAGCACTGCCTAAACCACCTCCAGAGACGGGTGCGAGCTGTGGCTATCACCGCAGACACGAGAAATGGGCATGAACCGCTAAGACTGCTGCTGCAGCCAACAAGAAGCCTGTATGCAGCACAGACCACTATCCACACTTCCCCTCCCAGGAGGTTGTGCAGCATGCCACTGCCAGGATCCCGTGATCCAGGGCCAAATTCCCTGGGAGAACACATGGCACACCTCAGGCTGTTGCAATGTCATGCCAGCCTCTGCCAAGGCAGGCTCAGCCGGCATTCCGTACACCAGCATCCCCCAGGCCTGAGTGAGCCAGAGCCCCCTAATCAGCTGCTACTTTAACCCCATCCTGTCTGAGCGAAGAACAGATGCCCCCAGGAGACCTACACGCAGAGGCAGGGCCAAATCCAAAGCTGAGCCCCAAGAGCTGTGCAAAAAAAGAACAGAAAGGAAAATCTCTTCCAGCAGCCTCAGGAGCAACAGATTAAATCTCCACAATCAACTTGATATACCCTGCATCTGTGGAATACCTGAATAGACAATGAAACATTCCAAAATTGAGGTGCTGGACTTTGGGAGCAATGATATATATATATTTTTTTTCCTTCTTCTCTTTTTGTGAGTGTGTATGTGTATGCTTCTTTGTGTGATTTTGTCTGTATAGCTTTGTTTTACCATTTGTCCTAGGGTTCTCTCTGTCCATTTTTTATTAATTTTCTTTTTTTTTTAGTATAGTTTTTAGTGCTTATTATCATTGGTGGATTTGTTTTTTGTTTTGGTTGCTCTCTTCTTTCATTCTTTCTTTCATTTTTTCTTTTTTTAATTACTTTTTAATTTTTAATAATTATTTTTATGTTAATAACATTATTATATTTTATTCTTATTTATTTTATTTTTTTCTTTCTTTTTTTCTCCCTTTTCTTCTGAGCCATGTGGCTGAGAGGGTCTTGGTGATTGGGCTGCTGTCAGGCCTGTGCCTCTGAGGTGGGAGAGCTGAGTTCAGGACATTGGTCCAACAGATACCTCCCGGCTCCACATAATACCAAACGGCAAAAGCTCTCCCAGAGAGCTCCACCTCTATGCTAAGACCCAGCTCCACTCAATAACCAGCAAGAGACAGTGCTGGACACCCTATGACAAACAACTAGCAAGAGAGAAACACAACCCTACCCATTAACAGAGAGGCTGTCTAAAATCATAAGGTCACAGACACCCAAAAACACAACATTGGACATGGTCCTGCCCACCAGAAAGACAAGATCCAGCCTCATCCACTAGAACACAGGCACTAGTTCCCTCCACCAGGAAGCCTACACAACCCACTGAACCAACCATAGCCACTGGGGACAGACACCAAAAACAACGGGAACTACAAACCTGCACCCTGTGAAAAGGAGACCCCAAACACAGTAAGTTAAGCAAAATGAGAAGACAGAGAAATACAGCAGATGAAGGAGCAAGGTAAAAACCCACAGACCAAACAAATGAAGAGGAAATAGGCAGTCTACCTGAAAAAGAATTCAGAGTAATGATAGTAAAGATGATCCAAATTCTTGGAAATAGAATGGAGAATATAAAAGAAACATTTAACAAGGACCTAGAAGAACTAAAGAGCAAACAAACAATGATGAACAACACAATAAATGAAATTAAAAATTCTCTAGAAGGAATCAATAGCAGAATAACTGAGGCAGAAGAACGGATAAGTGACCTGGAAGATAAAATAGTGGAAATAACTACATCAGAGCAGAATAAAGTAAAAAGAATGAAAACAACTGAGGACAGTCTCAGAGACCTCTGGTATAACATTAAATGCACCAAAATTCGAATTACAGGAGTCCCATAAGAAGAAGAGAAAAAGAAAGGGACTGAGAAAATATTTGCAGAGATTGTAGTTGAAAACTACCCTAATATGGGAAAAGAAATAGTAAATCAAGTCCCAGAAGCACAGACAGTCCCATACAGGATAAACCCAAGGAGAAACACGCCAAGACACATATTAATCAAACTATCAAAAATTAAGTACACACAAAAAATATTAAAACAGCAAGGGAAAAAGAGCAAATAACATACAAGTGAATCCCCATAAAGTTAACAGCTGATCTTACAGCAGAAACTCTGCAAGCCAGAAGGGAGTGGCAGGACATATTTAAAGGGATGAAAGGGAAGAACCTACCACGAAGATTACTCTACCCACCAAGGATCTCATTCAGGTTCGACCGAGAAATTAAAACATTTACAGACAAGCAAAAGCTAAGAGAATTCAGCACCACAAAACCAGCTTTACAACAAATGCTAAAGGAGCTTCTCTAGGCAGGAAACACAAGAGAAGGAAAAGACCGACAATAACAAAACCCAAACAATTAAGAAAATGGTAATAGGAACATATATATCGATAATTACCTTAAATGTAAATGGATTAAAAGTTCCAACCAAAAGACATAGACTGGCTGAATGGATTCAAGAACAAGACCCATATATATGCTGTCTACAAGAGAACCACGTCAGACCTAGGGACACATACAGACTGAAAGTGAGGGGATAGAAAAAGATATTCCATGCAAATGGAAATCAAAAGAAAGCTGCAGTAGCAATTCTCATATCAGACAAAATAGACTTTAAAATAAAGACTATTACAAGAGACAAAGAAGGACACTAGATAATGATCAAGAGATGACTCCAAGAAGAAGATATAACAATTGTAAATTTTTATGCACCCAACATAGGAGCACGTCAATACAATAAGGCAAATGCTAACAACCATAAAAGGGGAAATCGACAGTATCACAATCATAGTAGGGGACTTCAACACCTCATTTTCACCAATGGACAGATCATCCAAAATGTAAATAAATAAGGAAACACAAGCTTTAAATGATACATTAAATAAGATGGACGTAATTGATATTTATAGGGCATTCCATCCAAAAGAAACAGAATATACTGTCTTCTCAAGTGCTCATGGAATTCTCCAAGATACATCATATCTTTGGTCACAAATCAAGCCTCAATAAATTTAAGAAAATTGAAATAGTATCAATTATCTTTTCCAACCACAATGCTGTAAGACTAGATATCAACTACAGGTAAAAATCTGTAAAAAATATACACACCTGGAGGCTAAACAACACACTACTTAGTAACCAAGAGATCACTGAAAAAATCAAAGAGGACATCAAAAAATACCTAGAAACAGGCCTTCCCTGGTGGCGCAGTGGTTGAGAGTCCGCCTGCCGATGCAGGGGACACGGGTTAGTGCCCCGGTCCGGGAAGATCCCACATGCCGCGGAGCGGCTGGGCCCGTGAGCCATGGCCACTGAGCCTGTGCGTCCGGAGCCTGTGCTCCGCAACGGGAGAGGCCACAACAGTGAGAGGCCCGTGTACCGCAAAAAAAAAAACCTAGAAACAAATGACAATGAAAACCCGATGACCCAAAACCTATGGAATGAAGCAAAAACAGTTCTAAGAGGGAAGTTTATAGCAATACAATCCAACCTCAAGAAACATCTCAAATAAACAACCTAACCCTACACCTAGAGCAATAAGAGAAAGAAGAACAATAATACCCCAAACTTAGCAGAAGGAAAGAAATCATAAAGATCAGATCAGAAACAAATGACAAAGAAATGAAGGAAACAATAGCAAAGATTAATAAAACTAAAGGTTGGTTCTTTGAGAAGATAAACAAAATTGATAAACCATTAGCCAGATTCATCAAGAAAAAAGGGAGAAGACTCAAGTCAACAGAATTAGAAATGAAAAAGAAGAAGTAACAACTGACACTGCAGAAAGACAAAGGATCATGAGAGATTAGTACAAGCAACTCTATGCCAATAAAATGGACCAACTGGAAGAAATGGACAAATACGTAGAAAAGCACAACCTTCCGAGACTGAACCAGGAAGAAATAGAAAATATAAACAGACCAATCACAAGCACTGAAATTGACACTGTGATTAAAAATCTTCCAACAAACAAAAGCCCGGGACCAGATGGCTTAACAGGTGAATTCTATCAAACATTTACAGAAGAGCTAACACCCATCATTCTCAAACTCTTCCAAAATATAGCAGAGGGAGGAACACTCCCAAACTCATTCTACAAGGCCACTATCACCCTGACACCAAAACCAGACAAGGATGTCACAAAGAAAGAAAACTACAGGCCACTATCACTGATGAACATAGATGCAAAAATACTAGCAAACAGAATCCAAAAGCACATTAAAAGGATCATACACCATGATCAAGTGAGGTTTCTCCCAGGAATGCAAGGATTCAATATACACAAAGCAATCAATGTGATACACCATATTAACAAACTGAAGGAGAAAAAGTGTATGATCATCTCAATAGAGGCAGAAAAAGCTTTCAAAAAAATTCAACACCCTCTTCTGATAAAAACCCTCCAAAAAGTAGGAATAGAGGGAACTTACCTCAGCATAATAAAAGTCATATATGACAAACTCACAGCCAACATCCTTCTCAATTGGTGAAAAACAGAAACCATTTCCACTACGATCAGGAACAAGACAAGGTTGCCCACTCTCACCACTATTATTCAACATAGTTTTGGAAGTTTTAGCCACAGTAATCAAAGAAGAAAAAGAAATAAAAGGAATCCATATCGGAAAAGAAGTAAAGTTGTCACTGTTTGCAGATGACATGATACTATACATAGAGAATCCTAAAGACTCCACCAGAAAACTAGCAGAGCTAATCAATGAATTTGGTAAAGTAGCAAGATACAAAATTAATGCACAGAAATCTTTTCCATTGCTATACACTACTGATGTAAAATCTGAAAGAGAAATTAAGGAAACACTCCCACTTACCATTGCAACAGAATGAATAAAATACCGAGGAATAAACCTACCTAAGGGGACGAAAGACCTGTATACAGAAAACTATAAGACACTGATGAAAGAAATTAAAGATGATACAAATAGATGGAGAGATATACCATGTTCTTGGAATGGAAGAAAGAACATTGTGAAAATGACTGTACTACCCGAAGCAATCTACAGATTCAATGCAATCCCTATGAAACTACCAATGGCATTTTTCACAGAACTAGAACAAAAAATTTCACAATTTCTATGGAAACACAAAAGACCCTGAATAGTCAAAACAACCTTGAGAAAGAAAAACAGAGCTGGAGGAATCAGGCTCCCTGACTTCAGACTATACTATAAATCTACAGTAATCAAGACAGTATGTTACTGGCACAAAAACAGAAATGTATATCAGTGGAACAGGATAGAAAGCCCAGAGATAAACCCAAACACATATGGTCACCTTATTTTTGATAAAAGAGGTAAGAATATACAATGGAGAAAAGATAGCATCTTCAGTAAGTGGTGCTGGTAAAACAGGACAGCTATATGTAAAAGTATGAAGTTAGAACACTCCCTACCACCAAACAGAAAAATAAACTCAAAATGGATTAAAGACCTAAATGTAAGGCCAGAAACTATCAAACTCTTAGAGGAAAACATAGGCAGAATACTCTATGACGTAAATCACAGCAAGATCCTTTGTGACCCACCTACTAGAGAAATGGAAATAAAAACAAAAATAAACAGATGGGACCTAATGAAACTTAAAACCTTTTGCACAGCAAAGGAAACCATAAACAAGATGAAAAGACAACCCTCAGAATGGGAGAAAATATTTGCAAATGAAGCAACTGAGAAAGGATTAATCTCCAAAATTTACAAACAGCCCATGAAGCTCAATATCAAAAAAACAAACAACCCAATCCAAAAATGGGCAGAAGACCTAAATAGACGTTTCTCCAAAGAAGATATACAGATTGCCAAGAAACACATGAAAGAATGCTCAACATCACTAATCATTTGAGAAATGGAAATCAAAACTACAATGAGGTATCACCTCACACCAGTCAGAATGGCCATCATCAAAAAATCTACAAGCAATAAATGCTGGAGAGGGTGTGGAGAAAATGGAACCCTCTTGCACTGTTGGTGGGAATGTAAATTGATACAGCCACTATGGAGAACAGTATGGAGGTTCCTTAAGAAACTAAAAATAGAACTACCATATGACCCAGCAATCCCACTACTGGGCATATACCCTAAGAAAACCATAACTCAAAAATAGTCATGTACCACAATGTTCATTGCAGCTCTATTTACAATAGCCAAGACATGGAAGCAAAACTAAGTGTCCAACAACAGATGAATGGATAAAGAAGATGTGGCACATATATACAATGGAATATTTCTCAGACATAAAAAGAAACAAAATTGAGTTATTTGTAATGAGGTGGATGTACCCAGAGTCTGTCATACAGAGTGAAGTAAGTCAGAAAGAGTATAACAAATACCGTATGCTAACATATATATATGGAATCTTAAAAAAAAAAAAATGGTAATGAAGAACCTAGGGGCAGAACAGGAATAAAGACGCAGACATAGAGAATGGACTTGAGGACATGGGGGGAGGTCATAGGATAAGGTGGGATGAAGTGAGAGAGTGGCATGGACTTTATATACTACGAAATGTAAAATAGATAGCTAATGGGAAGCAGCTGCATTGCACAGGGAGATCAGCTCGGTGCTTTGTGACCACCTAGAGGGGTGGGATAGGGAGAGTGGGAGGGAGAAGCAAGAGGGAGCAGATATGGGGATAGTTGTATATGTATAGCTGATTCACTTTGTTATAAAGCAGAAACTAACACACCATTGTAAAGTAATTATACTCCAATAAAGATGTTAAAAAAGAAAAATGGGTGGAAGATCTAAATAGACATTTCTCCACAGAAGACATACAGATGGCGAATAAACACGTGAAAAGATGCTCAACATCATTAATTATTAGAGAAATGCAAATCAAAACTACAATGAGGTATCATCTCACACTGGTCAGAATGTCCATCATCAAAAACTCCACAAACAATAAATGCTGGAGAGGGTGTGGAGAAAAGGGAACCCTCTTACACTCTTGGTGGAAATAAACATTGATACAGTCACTATGGAGAACAGTATGGAGGTTCCTAAAAAACTAAAAATAGAACTATCATTTGACCCAGCAATCCCAATTCTGGGCATGTACCCAGAGAAAACCATAATTCAAAAAGATACATGCACCCCAATGCTCACAGCAGCATTATTTACAATAGCCAGGACATGGAAGCAATTGTCCATTGTCCATCAACAGAGGAATGGATAAAGAAGATGTGGTATATATATACAATGTAATATTACTTAGCCATAAAAAGGGATGAAATTGTGTCATTTGCAGAGATGTGGACAGTCCTAGAGACTGTCATACAGAGTGACGTAAGTCAGAAAGAGAAAAACAAATATCGTATATTAATGCATATATATGGAATCTAGAAAAATGGTACAGATGATCTTATTTGAAAAGCAGAAATACAGACACATACATAGAAAACAAACTTATGGATACCAATGGAGAAAGGGGAGCGTTTGGGATGAATCTGGAGATTGGGATTGACATAGATACACTACTGTGTATAAAATAGATAACTAATCAGAACCTACTGTATAGCCCAGGGAACTCTACTCAGTGCTCTGTGGTGACCTAACTCGGAAGGAAATCAAAAAAAGAGGGGATATATGTATACATATGGCTGATTCACTTTGCTGTACAGAAGAAACTGGCACAGAAGTATAAAGCAACTATATTCCTATATATATAGTATATATGTAAAAGAGCTTTTCTTGAAGCCATCTTTCTTTCTAAAGATTTATAATGCACTTGGTTATTGCTTTGAAAGAAGAAATTGAAGTTTTGTCAGTACATATTCCTTCACATTGTTCTATTTCCATGGTTTTCTGCAAACGTAATAATAATCTTCTTTTAATGCCAAATCACAGTATTAATTTTTAAGTTCATTTTAAACCACATTAAACCCAACATGGGTAGTATCATTAATCCACAAATCTCTATTGAATTAAGATAATTTTAACAGCAATGACTAGGTTCTCACAGTGTCAGCAAGGAAGACTAAGTCAAGACCACTGCCTGGATGATGACAACTATTTTAGGATGTGTCTTATTCCAGAAATGTAAAAGGTAAAACAATTTGTGGCTTAGATTTGATCAAATGTGCAAGTATTTCCACCATGGGAGAAATTGAGATCACATAGTAAAAGTGTCAAAATAGTAGAGGTAAGTTCTGAGGTCTGATTCCAGTAGAGAAGACTAAAATGGAGCAGCCAGTGAAGTGGGAAGAAAGTACGTAGAATGTTGTTTCTGGCAAGACAAGGAAGAGAAGATTGCAAGAAGGAGAGAGTGATCTGCAATATCAAATCCTGCAGAGAAAATACAGAAGAGGACTGAGAATTGCTCATTGGCATTGGGAACATGATAATCTTTGGTGACATTAATGAATACCATTTCTTAGGCATGGTAGAGAGGATAACCTGATTGAAATGGGATTAAGAGGGAATGGGGGAATTCCCTGGCAGTCCAGTTGTTACCACTCTGCACTTCCACTGCAGGGGGGCCAGATTCAAGCCCTGGTTGGGGAACTAGGACCCCACAAGTCATGCAGCTGGAAAGTGAGATAGTAAAGAACTCCTCCAAGGCTAGTTCGTTGGTTTTTACTTGTTTGTTTGTTTGATTTTGTTTTGTTTTTTATTTTTAAGCAGGAAAATAAGGGCAGTGACTAGAAAATGATAGGAGATTAAAAGTTTTTTATATTGAGAGATTTTATAGTATACTTATATGCTAATGAGAATATTAGTAGAGAAAGAAAACTTGATCATTCAGGAGACAAAAGGAGCAATGCCCTTGCTTACACATGAAGGAATAGGATCCAGTGTCATCCAAGCCTCTGTACTATTCCCATGTTGTATAATTATTTATATGTCTAAATTTCATAGGCTAAGAATTCCTTTATGCCTGGAATCATGGTCCATTTACCTTTTCATACCCAGGCCAAGCAGGATAGCACAGTGTTCATTAGTGTGGGCTTTGGACTCAGACTGCCTAGATTTGAAACCTGAGTCAGATGCTTGTTAGCTGTGTACTTGAGAAGCTGTACATGAAATTTTCTATGCTTTGTTTTCCTCATCTATAAAATGGGGATAATAATATTACTTACCTGTTGTGACAACCAAAGTCTGAATGCAGGTAAAGTGCTTAGAATGGTGTTTGACATGTTACAAATGCACAATAAATGTTAGTTATACAAATTTAAGTTACAGAACTAAAACCAACAATGACAACAACAACAAAAAACACAGGGTGGCTGATTGGATTAAAAAAAAAAAACTACACCCTTCAATATGCTGCCTACAAGAGGCTCATTTCAGGGCTAAAAACACAGAGAGAATGAAAGTGAGAGGATGGAAAAAGATATTTCATACAAATGGAAACTGTGAGAAAGTGGGGGTAGCAATAACTCATACCAGACAAAATAGACTTTAAAACAAAGGCCATAAAGAAAGACAAAGAAGGGCATTATACAATGATAAAGGGATAAATATAAGAAGAGGATCTTATACTCACTAACATACATGCACCCAACACAGGAGCACCTAAATATATAAAGCAAATACTAACAGATATAAATGGAGAAATTGACAATAATACAAGAATAGTAATGGGACTTTAACACCCCATTTATATCAATGGGCAGATCATTCAGACAGAAAATCAGTGAAACAACAGTGGTCTTAAGTGATACAATAGATCAGTGGAACTTAATAGATATCTACAGGACATTACATTCAAAACAAGTAGAATACACATTCTTTTCAAGTGCACAGCAATAATTCTCTAGAATAAATAACATGCTAGGTCACAAAACAAGTATCAACAAATTTAAGAGGATAGAAATCATATCAAGCATTTTTCCCAACCACAACAGTATGAAGCTAGTAATAAATTACAAAAAGAAAAAATTGGAAAACAAACACATGGAGGCTAAACAGCATGCTACTAACACACCAATGTGTCAATAAAAACATCAATGAAGAAATCAGAAAATACCTCAAGACAAATGAAAATGGAAACACAACATTCCAAAATCTATGGAATGCACCAAAAGCAGTTCTAAGAGGGAAGTTTACAACAGTACAGGCCTTTCTCAAGAAACAAGAAAAATCTCAAAGAAACAATGTAACTTACCACCTAAAAGAATTAGAAAAAGAACAAACAAAGCTCAAAGTCACAGAAAAAGGAAAATAATAAAGATCAGTGAGGAAATAAATAGAATAGTGAAAAAAAAAGAGAAAATATCAGAGAAACCAAAAGATTTTTTTTTGAAAATATAAGCAAATTGATAAACCATTAGCCAGGCTCACCAAGAAGAAAAGAGGACCCAAATAAAATAAGAAATGAAAGGTGGGAAATAACAACTGATACCACAGAGATACAAAAAACATAAGAGAATATTACAAACAGCTATATACCAACAAACTGGACAACCAAGAATGAACAAATTTCTGGAAACATACAAACTGCCATAACTAAATCAAGAAGAAACAGACAATTTGAACAGACCAATCACTGGTAGTGAAATCAAAGTTGTAATTTTTAAAATTTCCCCAAAATTGAAGTGCAGGACTGGGTGGCTTCACTGGGGAATTCTACCAAAAGCTTATACCTATCCTTCTCAAACTATTCCAAAAAATTGAAAAGGAGAGAACACTCCCAAATTAATTTGAGACTACCATTACCCTGATACCAAAACCAGACAAAGACACAACAACAACAACAAAAAGAAAATTACAGGACAATATCTGTGATGAACATGTAAAATTCCTCAACAAAATATTAGCAAGCCAAATCCAACAATATACAAAAAGGATCATACATCATGATCAAGCTGGATATATTCCAGGGTCACAAGGATGTTTCAACATTTGAAAATCAAACAATGTAATAGCACATTAACAAGGGGAAGGAAAAAATCACATGATCATGTCAATAGACACAGTAAAATCATTTGACAAAATTCAACATGCATTCATGATTAGAACTCTCATCAAAGGAGAAGAGAGGGAACATATCTCAACATAATAAAGGCCATTTAGGCCAAACCCACAGCCAACATTATACTCAATGGTGAAAAACTGAAAGCTTTTCCTCTAAATTCAGGAACAAGACAAGGATGCACACTCTTGCCACTTCCATTTAACATAATATTGGCAATCCTAGCCACAGCAATCAGACAAGGAAAAGAAATAAAAGGCATCCAAATTTGAAGGGAAGTGGTAAAATTGTCACTATTTGCAGATTACATGATACTGTATACAGACAACCCTAAAGTCTCCACCAAAAAAAATATTAGAACTAATAAATGAATTCAGCAAAGTAGCAGGATACAAGATTAATATACAGAAATCTGTTTTGTCTCTATACACTGAGTTAACTATCAGAAAGATAAAGTGAAGAAAACAATCCCATTTAAAAATCACATCAAAAAGAATAAAATACCATGAATAAACTTAACCAATGAGGTGAAAAGCCCATACTCTGAAAACTATGAAACATTGATGAAGGAAACCAAAGATGACACAAAGAAGTGGAAATATATCTCATGCTCTTGGACTGAAGAATTAATACTGAATTTTTAAAATGGTCATACTACCCAAAGCAATCTACAGATTTAATACAGTCCCCACCAAGATACCCAGGATATTTTTCACAGAACTAGAACAAATAACACTAAAATTCATACAGAACAACAAAAGACCCCCAACTGCCAAAGCAGAAAAAAGAACAAAAGTGAAGGTATCACCCTCCCAGATTTCAGACTATACTACAAAGCTATAGTAATCAAAACAGCATGGTACTGGCACAAAAACAGACACATAGATCAATGGAACAGAATAGAGAGCCCAGAAATAAACCCATGCATTTTTGGTCAATTAATCTACAGCCAAGTATGCAACCATACACAATGGAGAAAAGACAGCCTCTTCAACAAGTGTTGCTGGGAAAACTAAACAGCTACATGTAAAATAGTGAGATTAGAACATTATTTTACACCATATCAAAAGAAAAAACTCAAAATGGATTAAGGACTTAAATGTAAGAATGGAAATCATAAAACTCCTAGAAGAGAACATAAACAGCACACTGTTTGATTTAAAACAGCAATATTTTTTTGGATCTGTCTCCTAAGGCAAAAGAATTGAAAGCAAAAATAAACAAATAGGACCTAATTAAACTTAAAAGTTTTTGCACAGCAAAGGAAACCATTGTCAAAATGAAAAGACAACCTACAGAATGGGAGAAAATATTTGCAAATGATATGACTGACAAGGGGTTAATAATCAAAATATGTAAAAAGCTCTTAAAATACAATATCAAAAAAACAAGTAGCTCAATTAAAAACTGGGCAGAAGGCTTGAATAGACATTTTTTCAAAAAAGATATACAGATGGCAAACTGGTACATGAAAAGATGCTCAATATCACTAATTAGAGAAATGTAAATCAAAACAACAATGAGATACCACCTCACACCTGTCAGAATGACTATCATCAAAAAGTCTACAAATAACAAATAGTGAGGATATGGAGAAAAGGGAACCCTTGTACATTGTTGGTGGGAAAGTAAACTGGTGCAGCCACTACGGAAAACAGTATGGAGATTCCTCAAAAACCTAAAAATGGAACTATCACACGATCCAGCAATTCCAGTCATGGGTATATATCCCCCCAAAATGAAAACACTAATTTGAAAAGATACATGCATCCCAATGTTCATAGCAGCACGATATAGAATAGCAAATATATGGAAGCAACTCGTGTCCATCATCAGACAAATGGATAAAGAAGAAATAGTATATATATATATATATATATATATATATATATATATATATATATTCAGTGGAATATTAGTCATAAAAAAAGAATGAAATTCTGCCATTTGCAGCAAGGCGTGAATGAACCTAGAGAGTATTATGCTTATTGAAATGTCAGAGAAAGACAAGGACTATACGATATCACTTATATGTAGAATGTAAAAAATAATACAAAGGAGTATATATGCAAAACAGAAAGAGGCTCACAGATATAGAAAACAAACTAGTGGTTATCAAAGGGAGAGGGAAAGGGGGAGGGACAAATTAGACATATGGGATTAAAAGATACAAACTTCTATGTGTAAAATAGAAAAGGAACAAGGATATATTGTATAGCACAGAGAATTAAAGCTGTTATGTTGTAATAACTTTTACTGGAGTATAATCTGTAAAACTACTGAATCACTATGCCCTACACCTGAAACTAATATAATACTGTAAATCAACTATACAAGAAAGAAAGAAAGAGAGAGAGAGAGAGAAAGAAAGAAAGGAAGGAAGGAAGAAAGAAAGGGAGAGAAGGAAGGAAAGAAGGAAGGGAAGGAAGAAGGGAGGGAGGGAGGAAGAAAGGCTTTTAGGCCTCTAAGTAAGAACTAAGTTCCATATGCCTTTGGAGTTGGGACCAATACTCTCCAGTTTAAAAAGCAAATCATCACCTCCTTGTTTACATATATTATATTTTGCTTCTAAATCTTATTTCTAAACTCTTATTTAGTTAGAATCAGAGGAATTAATTTAAAGGACAATTTTTTACTTATTTAGAAAACACTTTGAAGGTTATCTTAATTGACCAAGAACTGTATCCATAATAAAATAAGGACAAATTTTTTCTCTTGTTTTTTTCCTCAGGGATACATTAAAGTGTTCTATAAATTTATTAGGAACAAGCTGAATCCAGAATATTCATGAATATAACATTTTCTGCTAAAATCATACAGCTCCATACAATATAAATGAAACATTCTACTAATAAAACATTTAACATTTACTAAGTACTTAATACATGTCAGGCACTGAGCCATGTGGTGGTGAGGCAGGGATTGCACAAAGCCAATTATAACTACAGGAACATTTCCAAATGGATTTTAGGTAAAGTCAGCAGGGGGAATGAGCTTTCTACAACTTTTTAGATTAGAAGAGAATATGAATATTAGGATTTGCCTTGCCATTTGTTCATGGCAGCACTTCTAGTGGACATAAATATTCCTTAATATTCTCCTTCTTTCACCTCCTTTATAATCATTCCTCTTTATCACAGATTATATTAAGCTTCTAAAAGTCTACAAAAATTTAAAAAATCAGAATCTACTTCTAGATGTTTCATCCCTATTAACTTTAATAAATTTTATAATACTTTAAAATTTTCATTAAATCATTTTAGGACCAAAGAATGGTATAAAGAAATTAAATATTGTTGATTTGCAATCTCTTGATACACTGTCACTATCTAACTTGTGTACTTCTTTCTTTGCAGTTGTTATATCTAAGTTTTGGGTACTCATTTCTCTGCATAATTAGATAAATTAAAATAGAATTAATAGTGTAAGAATAAAAGAAATCAAATTAAGCAGAGTCTACTAAGGTCTACTAAGTCTACTAAGATACAGAGGCTTTTATCCAATTGTAAGGGAAGAGGTAAAATTGTCATTATATGCAGATGACATGATGCTCTATATAAAAAACCTTAAAGACTCCACACAAAAAAACTATTAGAACTGATAAATTCAGCAAGGTAGCAGTATTCAAGATTAACATACAGAAATCTGTTGCATTTCTTTACACTAACTATGAAATATGAGAAAGAGAAAGTTAAAAAAAAACTCCTTTAAAGTCACATTAAAAAAACCAAGAAACTTAGGAATAAAACCTGACCTAGGAGGTGAGAGACATATACACAAAGAACTATAAAACATTGATAAAGGAAACTAAAAATAATACAAAGAAATGGAAAGATATCCCATGCTCTTGGATTGGAAGAATTAACATTGTTAAAATGGCCTTACTACCCAAAGCAGCCTAAACATTTAATGCAATCCTTATCAAATTACCCATGACAGTTTTCATAGAAATAGATCAAATAATACTAAAATGTACATGGAACCACAAGACTCCCAATTGCCAAAACAATCCTGAGGAAAAAGAACAAAGCAGGAGACATACCCTTCCTGAATTCAGACAATACTACAAAGCTATAAAAATCAAAACAGCGGGGTTGGCACAAAAACAGACATATGGATGAATAGAACCAAATAGAGAGTCCAGAAATAAACCCACATACCTATGGTCAATTAATCTTTGACAAAGGAGGCAAGCATACACAATGAAGAAAAGACAGTCTCTTCAGCAGGTGGTGTTAGGAAATCTAGACAGCCACATATACATTAATGAAGTTAGAACACATCCTCACACCATACATAAAAATAAACTCAAAATGGCTTAAGGACTTAAATACAAGATTTGACACCATAAAACTCCTAGAAGAGAACATAGGCAAAACATTCTCTGACATAAATGTTTTCTTAGGTCATTCTCCCAAGGCAAAAGAAATAAAGGCAAAAATAAACAAATGAGACCTAATCAAACTTATAAGCTTTTGCACAGGAAAGGAAACCACAAACAAAAAGAAAAGACAACCTATGGACTGGGAGAAAATATTTGCAGATGATGTGACCAGTCAGGGCTTAATTTCCAAAATATACAAAGAGCTCATACAGCTCAATTTTTTTAAAAAAACCAAACAACTCAATCAAAAAATCAGCAGAAAACCAATATAGACATTTCTCCAAAGAAGACATACAGATGGCCAACAGGCACATGAAAAGATACTCATCTCTAATTATTAGAGAAATGCAAATAAAATCAGAATGAGGTATCATCTACACCATTAAGAATGGTCATCATCAAAAAGTCTACAAATAATAAATGCTGGAGAGGGTGTGGAGAAAAGGGAACACTCTTACACTGTTGGTAGGAATGTAAATTGGTGAAGTTACTATGGAAAACAGTATGGAGGTTCCTTAAAAAACTAAAAGTAGAGTTACCATATGATCCAGCAATCCCACTCCTGGAATATATCCAGAAAAGGCAAAAACTCTAATTCAAAAAGATACATGCACCCCAATGTTCATTGCAGCACTATTTACAATAGCCAAGACATGGAAGCAACCTAAGTGTTCATCAACAGATGAATGATAAAGAAGTGGTGTATATATACACAATCAAATATTACTTGGCCATTAAAAAGAATGAAATATTGTCATTTTAAGCAACATGGATGGACCTAGAGATTGTCATACTATGTGAAATAAGTCAGACAGAGAAAGACAGATATTATGTGACATCACTTATATGTGGAATCTAAAATAAATTATACAAATGAACTTATTTACAAAACAGAAATAGACTCACAGACATAGATAACACTTATGGTTACCAAAGCGGCAAGCAGCAGGGGAGGGATAAATTAGAAGTTTAGAATTAAGTTTAGAATTAACAGATACACACTACTATGTATAAAATAGATAAACAACAAGGACTTACTGGATAGCAAAGGGAACTATAATAATAACCTATTATAATAAGGTTATAATGTAATAACCTATCATGAAAATGAATCTGAATATATATATATGTAACTGAATCACTTTGCAACTGCAACTGACACAATATTGTAAATCAACTATTCTTCAATTAAAAAAAAACGATACAGAATCTTTGTATGGTATATAATCTTTAAAAATATCCATCACTATGTTGTACACCTTAAACTAATACAATATTATAAGTCAACTACACTTCAATTAAAATATATATGTATATATAAAGATTAGTGTTTGGCTGCAACTGTAGTTTGGCAGCTTAAAATTTTTCTCTTCCTAGATGTTGTACATATACGTAGGAACTCTCAGAAAACATTTCAGTGAAATTGAATAGACATTAAATTTCAAATACAATAGCATGAATCTCTACTTTTATATTGACATAGCTTTCTAGCAAATATCAGATTCCACGGTGGAAAAATAAAACTGTTTTTCAAGTCTATTAAGGACAAAACCATCAATGTCAGTTATGGTCCAGAAAATTCAATTTAGGATTTGTCTGAGAAGAACATACTTCCTCCTCCTCCCCAGAAAAGGGTGGATCCCATGGTGTACTTCATGATGCATGACAATGTCTGAAGCAGGAATGCATATGAATAATGCATGTACATGGATGCTGTCATGCATTGCAGGAAAATCTCAATAGAAAGAGACTACAGGGTTATCTAGAGACTGTTAGGCATATCTATTTTTAGCTGAACAACTCTTCATTTGCCCACACTAGGAAATTACAGTGTTGATGTTAATTATAGCTATGGAAATATTACCTGAAAAATTAATTTTTATGCTGTGCAAACAGTTAGGTAGATAGCTGGGGAGAAAGTGCTACTGATATAGAAACTAGTACCTCCAGAGTCCAATGAGACCATCTGAGTCTTTTTCTGAGATTTTTCCTTTGGTTACATTTGGGCTGCCACATCCACTAGTGGCAAATGTTCTTATTTCAAAAAAGAACGCCAGGAAGAACAAAACAAAGTATTTTTTCCTTGTGACTGTCCCTATTAGTATGTATGCTCAAATGCATCAAACTAATGGGCAGTGTCATTACATGGAACAGCTGTATTGAGTATTCTGGAAGTTTCAGTACATTGGAAGGATAAAACAAAAAAGCTATTAGTTAAACACAAGTAGTAACAAAGTAATAATGAAGACAGTCAAGCAATATGTTGACTTCACTAATAACTACTGCATGTGGTGTAAAGAGTGGAATTTTAACATATTAATTTGTTTCCCCAAGCATAAATTACTAAAAGCTACATTCTAGACACAGGGCACTATGTAAAAACTTCTTGCATTACAAAGTATGATCCTAGTACATTTAAATTCTCCATTTTATTTAGAAACAGCAAAAAGCACAATAACTTCTAATATCATCAATATCATGCTCAATTCATTTGTTTAATCTTAAGGTTAAAATAAATCATATCACTATTTTGCACATTTAAGTGAAAATCCAATGAAAAATAATAAAATTTGGAGAAAATACAGACAAAATCCTTAATCTCAGTATATGATAGTAAAATTAAATTCATAGTTAAATCATGCCATGAGCATTCTAAAATTAAACAGAAATGACAATTGTATAATTAGAAATGGGAAACAAGAAATATTTAATCCTTTTTGGCATTCTTGCTTAATGTCTTCCATTATTAGCTGAATTTTTTCAATTACAATAATCCTACAATCCCTTCTGGTCCCTGTAAACACAGCCTATCAGTATAACATTAGATACAGCTCAGTAGAACCCCTAAACTAAAACTCTCCAAACCTACCAAAGAGGGAGAAAATAAGGATTTCTTTTCATTCCACAGACTGGAAATTTTATAGAATTTTACCTGTAATCAAAGAGCACATTGGAAGCCTCTTTTAATTGACCTTTCTCTGATATTTACAGAGTAAGTCGAGTGTATTTCTCCAGAAACTATATCTATAGCTACTGCATGAATATTTAAGAAACAAAATAAACTATTTTTTTTCTCTGTGCAATAGAAAGCACTGCCTCAGATCCGCTGAACAATATGCTTATCTTCAGCTTCATCAGGATGTCTCTGTTTTTCCTTAGGGTCATTTGTAGAGATGTGGATGGGCCTAGAGAATGTCATACACAGTTAAGTAAGTCAGAAAGAGAAAAGCAAATATCGTATATCAACACATATATGTGGAGTCTAGAAAAATGGTATAGATGATATTATTTGCAAAGCAGAAATAGAGACACAGACATAGAGAACAATGTATGGACACCAAGGGGGAAAAGGGAAGGGGGAGGAATTGGGAGGTTGGGATTAACACTTATACACTATTGATACTATGTATAAAATAGATAGCTAATGAGAACATACTGTATAGCACAGGGAACTCTACTTAATGCACTGTAGTGACCTAAATGGGAAGGAAATCCAAAAAAAAAGAGGGGAGATATATATATATGGCTGATTGATTTTGCTGTACAGTAGAAACTAACACAACATTATAAAGCAACTATACTCCAATAAAAATAAATTAAAAAAAATAAAGGGAATACTTCACAGCTGTTGAGAGACAAAAAAAAAAAAAAACAGTTAAGCATGGATAGGTCTAGACAAAACTGTGAAGTTGGTACCTTCTCCCAAATTCCTTTTTCATGCCTCACTTTCTCCTTTCACTACTACCCCAGCCTCCTCCTGTGCCCTCATATTCTTCCCTGAATGTAAAAGTCTCCTCATCCCAGCTCTTATATACTAGTTTGTTATTCATTCAGTATTTACTGAACACCAACTATGTGCCAGGCACTGGACACTGGAGTAAGTATGCTTTTCTTTCATGCATGAATATAGCCATCTGTTCCGTGTTCTATTCTCTCAGGGTCCTGTTCCTGTTATTTTAATAAAGTTATTCATGCTAAGATATTGATGGGTGGAAACTGTATAATATGCTACCTTTCAAATTACATACAGCACTTAAAATTGATGTGCTGAATTTTAAGCAGCCAAGTAAACTAAGTTGAAATCTTCTTTTCTAGAATTTTCAAGGCCACAGGGTATTTCTTATAATACAGGTGCAAACAGAAGACTTAACTGCAGCAGAATAGGTCAATGTCAGAGACACCAGGACTGGAAATTAGGCTGGCCTACAGAAGTGAGGGAAATATTCTGAGGACTGACAGCTGCAGGGAAAACTAGAAGGGAGAAAGATCATTCCAGAAGGTGTCAGGGGAATACAGTAACCTGCAACTGTCACTTCTTGACTGAGTTTCTGCATGTAGCCTCCTTATTGGAGTGACTGCTTCCAGTCTTGCCTCTTTAATCTGTCCTTGATGTCAGCTGGAGTGATTTTTCTGAAATATTGTATTTGTTAATGACTCCACAACCAAATGATTTAAGTTTTATTATCTCCTAGTTTCTGTAGGTCACGAATCTGGCCATGGCTTAGCTGGGTCTTCTGGCTCAGAGTCTCGCACAAGGTGTCAGCTGAAGCTGCAGAGAACTCAAGTCTCAACTGAAGGAGGATCCACTCGCATGCTCATTCACATGGTTGTTGAACAGGACTCAGCGCCTCTTAGGCTATTTGACTAAGGGCCTCAGCTCTGCTTGGCTGCATCCTACAGCCATGTTGAGCTACGTGCAACCTCTCAGTTCCCCCAATGCACCATGATTTCCCTCTGATCCAGATCTTGGCACATTCTATTTCCATCCCCTGGAATTTCACTTGTATTAAAGTGTATGCATGTACGTGGTACTTAAAGTTGTGGACCTGGAAGAGATTACCAAGAGAATAAGTATAGAAAGTTCTCCTTTCTTTTTATGTCGACTCCACCTCTGTCACCATCTACCACCCCACTGTTTCGCATCCCATTGCAGCAAAACTCTTCAAAAAATTGTCTGTACTCTTTTGTTTCCAATCCCCACCCCCCATTTGCTCTTGAAACTACTTCAGTTGGGTTTTTATCTCTATCGTGTTGTTCAGTCCAATGGTCAGTTTTCTGTCCTGACAATACTTGGCTATTAGGAGCATTTGACACAGCTGATCACACCCCTTCTGTTTGCTGTGCTTTCTTCATTTGGCTGGGATACCACACTCATGGTTTTCCTTTAACCTCACTGGTTACTCTTTCTTGGATTTTTTTACAGGTTCCTATTTTTTTTTCCAGAATAAACCCAGTACTTGTTCTTTTTCTATTCTCTATCTATATTTATTCTCTTGATAATCTCTTCCAGATTCATGACTTTAAATACCATCTATATGCTAATGAATCCCAATTTATATCTCTAAACCAGACCTCTTTTCTGAACTCCAGACCTGTATAATCAACATTGTACTCCAGCACAACTTTGATATTATATCATACAGGGTCCAGATAAGAAATAGAAACAGGCACAGTAAAATTAGGAAATTCAAGGAGGGTGTATTGACAAGCTGACCATTCACAAAGTTGTGGGCAGAGTGTAAGGGAACCATGGTAGATAGTGCAGTGACTCTGGGTCAGTAGCAGCAGAGCTGTTAAGACCCATAAGTATGAAGTGATGAGGGGAAAGGGTTGTTACTAGAAACTGAAAGGTCAGAATTGTGTAGATGAGACCACCAGGAGAACAGAAGTAATATCTGATCAGGTAACACAGAGAACTTGAGTAAAACCTCACTGTGAAGAAGCCAGGAAAATAGATCCATGATCTCATTCTCTTTCCTCTCTAGTCTACAAGCTTCGCATTGGCTGAACATAATCAGAAGCTGAAGAGCAAAGAGATCCCACTGATGAAATGAACATATATCAGTTTCCTGGGGCAGAGAGCAAAATAAAGAAGACTAGAGAAAAGATCTTGGAGAACAAGGGGAAGATATTCTATATTCATATGTAACAGACACCTCAAAATTAATATTTTTAAAACTCAACATTTTCCCCAAAAAACCTGCTCCATCTTTAGCCTTTGCATCTCACAGCATGGTGATTTCATCCTTCCAGTTGCTTAGACCAAATCCCTGGGGGTCATTCCTGCCATTTTTGGTTCCTTTATTTCTCTCAAATCTACAGCCAATCTATCAGGAAATTCGATGGTCTCTGTGCTTGAAAAACAGTCAGCCTCCCTATCCACAGGTTCTGCAGCCCCAGATTAGGCCAACCACAGATGGAAAATATTCCAAAACAAACAAACAAACAAAAAATCCAGAAAGTTCCAAAAAGCAAAATTTGAATTTGCCTCTCACCAGCAACTATTTACATAGCATTTACATTTTATTTATGTGTATTTACAAGTGTTTACATAGCATTTACATTGTTTTAGGTATTTTAAGTAATCTAGAGATGACTTAAAGTACATGGGAGGATGTGCCTAGTTTATATGCAAATACCAGATGACTGTATAAAGGACTTGAGCATCCATACGTTTTGGTATCAGTGGGGGTCCTGGAACAAATCACCTGCAGATACCACAGGACGATTGTATATCCAGAAGCCTTACACTTCCCAGGATCATTGTAAAACCATTACCTCTTGACTGAATTCCTACAACAAGCAGTATTGTATAATATTTTTGTGGTCAACTTTTATGAAACACCTCTAAAGACTCATCTATGTATGCATATGAATGTGGTCCCTCTTTGTGATACTTATAGTAAAAATTACATGTAATTCTGTTTTTTTAATGATATTCCTGTTCCTATTCATTAACCATCTTTTTTTAAAAACAAATAGAGTGACTACAGTTGAGAGATAAGGAATTGCCTTCAATTATATACTTAGAGTTTCACACAAAAATTTGAAAAGGTCCAGGAAAATTACATGTCTGCCCCAGCAAGTTTGTAATGGTAAATGAGGAATTGGAGGCAGATTACTAAAAATAAATTTAAATAATCCTCTTTTGTAAAACATGCTAAGCTTTGTCTGTTCAAGTCAGTTTTGGCAAAGAAATTCTGACTATGACATTAAAAATATGTGGATATATTTTGAAACCATTCCAGGCTCAGAAAATGCCAAGATAATTAGCAAGTTTACAAACTGAACTGTGCTACCTTTTCTAAAGCAATACCACAGACTTTACAAAAGTCTTTCCCACCTTACTGATTGTCTATTTTTGGAAAACAGGTTGTTCTAGCTCTTTCAAATAGAAATTTAAGTGAAATAATCAAGTTTCTTCTAACTGAAAGAAACAGTGATCACTCCGAGGGCACATTAAATTGGAAGTACATAAAATAAAAGCAAAATTGATATTATTCAGAATTAAATATACACATAGCAGCTCTCTGTATATTTATTAAACTTTTAAACTTATACTGAAGCTGAAACTTGAGGTCAAGAAAGGAAATGGCCTTTAAAAGTCAGCTACCAGGCTCAGTCCTGTTAGGCTTTAAAAAAGGAACTAAAGAAGGTGCAGGGTTGTGTCAGCTTACATCTTCATCATGATACATCAAACTCCTTTTACATTCATACATTCATTAAGAATGATCTGATAGCTCCTTTATTCTTGTCAATTATCTGTTTTCTATTCCCAATGTTGTCAACATAATTTATTTAAAAGAAATATATAAAATATAATAAAATGCACGTTAACCCTCCATTTTTATGACTATAATCTTTGGGCTGAATTGTAGTAAGATTATCGCTCTCTCTCTAGGCTGTCTAGAAACAGTCAAATAGTCAGCAATTTATGTTATTTATGTTGTATATGTACTTAGTATTATAAAAATAGTAATAGTAATAGCTGAATGTTGACTGATTATTATCTTTCAGCCATATGCAAGCCAATTAAAATACATTAGCTTATTTAATAGTCATAACAACCCAGTAGGGTAGCTATTAATATCCTGACTTATCCCCAAAAGGCTTTAAGTTATAGTTATCTACCAATAGGCAACTTGAGAAAAATGTTTGTTTGTGGCATGGTTGGTTAGACTGATGGTTTATTAACTCTGAGGGTTTCTAGTACTCCTTCTACAGAGACGCCACTTGCCCAAAGGGTAGACACTATTTCTAAGTGAGTGACAGAATGGTGAAATGTCCACCTTTTAACAAGTGAGCTACTACTGACAGATGCTCTGAAAGAGAACAAGTTCAGAGGAGGATGGTATTCTCAGTCTCCTGAGGAGTGACACCTCCACTCGGAATTCTAATTTCAGTTTCCGTTACTAAGGAAGAGGAGCAAAACCTGACAGCACAGGCCACGGACAAGAATGAAGGAGAGACAGGACTGTGAATTCTTAATTAACAGGTTGTTCAGGGATGCCAGGGCAAGCTTTATAAATAAAGCTGCTGTGGAAGGTTGCATTTAGAATAGATACAGAAACCTCTCGCCACTATCACTAACTTCATGAGGTGAAAAGGCAGTTTCCAAAGTTCTAGTCAGTGATGAGAAGGAAAATTATTTCCTCTGGAAACCCTGAATATATCTCTTTGAAAGCATTTCCATACTGTTAAGTGACTTGGTTAATGGTAAGGCTCAGGGGTTCCAAAATTCAGTTTCTGAAACGAATTCAAAATTTGCACGCAAGAGGGCTTCCCTGGTGGTGCAGTGGTTGAGAATCTGCCTCCTAATGCAGGGGACACAGGTTCGAACCCTGGTCTGGGAAGATTCCACATGCCTCGGAGCAACTAGGCCCATAAGCCACAACTACTGAGCCTGTGCATCTGGAGCCTGTGCTCCGCTACAAGAGAGGCCACAAGAGTGAGAGGCCTGCGCACCGCGATGAAGAGTGGCCCCCACTCGCCACAACTAGAGAAAGCCCTCGCACAGAAATGAAGACCCAACACAGCCATAAATAAATAAATAAATAAATAAATAAATAGCCAAGCATTTGAAGCCCTTTAAAAAAAAAAAAATTTGCACTCAAGAAATGAAAGAAATAATCATATACAAAAATACTAAAGACATACTGATTTCAACTAATGTTAAATTCCCAGGGGAACCTTAACCCTAAATTCCCCCTAACTCTTTGGGGAAAAGTAAAAAGTAACATAGATTCTCCTTTTCTCTAAGAAAAGTTATTGAATTTAATAATTGAGTGGAAATATTCATTTAATTACGCATCAGTGGGTAGATACTGAAAATTTACAAAGTGCTAGGCACTGTGCTAGGCCCCAGAGCTACCAAGAAGAAAGGCACATCTCTGAAGTTAAAGAAACTGTAGTCTGTTTGGAGTGAATGCCGAAACCTCCCGTGATAAGTCACAGACACCAGCAAGCTTTCAAATAGTGACTTAAGGAGGTAACTAGCACTTTCAGCCAACACTGTTATGACTCCCTCAAGATGTGCACAAACTGGAATAAGCATAAAATATAATCATTTACTAAAACAGGAAAACTGAATGTTTAAAAATATATACCAAGCCGTATTTCCACAAATAATATTGTTTATAGATGCGTAAGTATTACCTGAGACATGTTTACAGTCACAGTTGTCCTCAAAGTTTTGATGGCTTGTCAGCTGTTAGAGGGATTAGCCATAGTCAGTAAAACTCTAGTATATTAACATTTAGTAGGCATTTATATCCAATCAGAATCATGCTAGGGGCTAGAGGAACAGAGGAAAAGACACATCCCTTGTCCCCAAGGAACTCAGAGGCGGATGGGAGAGACAGGCACTAAACACCCAATTATAGTACTCTGTATTGTCATTGCCAGGGTAGACATACACACAAACTGCTGTAGGAGCCAAAGGAAGCGACTATACCACCACAAGGATAAGTAACGAGGAGACTGTCCATAGCTCTAGGTTTAAATGCCTTGAAGATAATCAGAACTGTCCAACAGAGGAATAGATCATCTTGCTATAGAGGGAGCCTTCAGACCTCAAGAAATGTTAAGGAGACCAATGATCAACATGTAGAAAATTTCAAAGAGATGACACCAGGTAATAATCCAGACTTTCCAATTGGATCTAATCCAGAATTTTCAACTCTGGATACATCTTTCTATGCTACCATACTGTAGCTTTATGAAAAGTGGGCTCTGTTGTCCCCTCTCTTAAAGTTCTCCAGCGCAGACTTGCCCACAAAGGTTTTGAAGCTCTCCATCTTGGAACAAGCTCTGCCAGGACAGCTGGGTCTCACATCAGCAGACACCAGGTAGCTCCAGAGCAGTAATCAAGGTGACCTCCCTTTTGGAACATGACAGCCCTGAAGATCAGAAGTGTCAGCATCCTCACCAACTGTACATACTCTCCCAGCCACATTTGGATTTGAAGCACCCTGTTCTTGGTCCTCACTCTCTAATACTGGCCTCTGCCTCCTCCCACAGTTGTGAAATCTCTTTCTTCCTCTTTCCTCTGCTGTATTTTTTCTTAAATCACAACTCAAACTCCTCTTCATTCAGAAAGTCATCCCAATGCATCACATTTATTCATGGCCTTTCACAGCAAATCCTGACCACAGACATATGAAATCCTGATAATGTGGATAGAACTTTTTTCTCTCGAAAGCAAAAGGAGAAGAGGGAAATCTTTTTTCAAAGCCTGTTTGTCTCTAATAATAATAAAACCTAACATTTATTGAGTGCTCCCTCTACATCTAATACCCTTCTACATTGTTTATAGAAATAACCGCATTTAATCCTCACGTCTGAGTATGTCACCTACTATTAATATTACCATTTGACATAGAAAACAGTGAGGTGAGTAACTTGTCCCAGACTGCTCGTTTTGTAATCAATAGAGCTGGGCTTTGAACCTAGGCAATATGGGTTCAAAGACTATGTACTCAACCATGGCTCTACTATTCCTCTTCAGTATATGACAGTTCTTACTATTATGACTCAGGTGGGAACATAAACAAGGTGACTGCTTTGTTAACTACTTCGTCTTATAGGAATTAAGGCAGAGAAGATGGGGGATAGGGATGGCTAGTTGCTAGATCATTAATTATAACCCCATGGATTCTGTGCCAATGCAAGTGCAGGCATGGGCTGACTTGAAGAAAGGATAAAAAGTACGAGAAGTAGATCCACTCTGTTGCTACAAATTTAAGAGAACTGAGCAAAAGAACTGTAATCCAGGAGAGACTGATACAAAATAATAACTAAACATACAAGTTATGTGGACCCTTTCTGATGTGGAGATATAGCAAAGGAGACAGAGTAAAGACTACCACATGTGAAGAATCAGCACCTTTCAAAACTACACAAAATGTTCCTTAGCAGTTTATTTTGCCTGTACTATTTTTTTTTTTTTTTTTTTTGCGGTACGCGGGCCTCTCACTGTTGTGGTCTCTCCCGTCGCGGAACACAGGCTTCGGACGCGCAGGCTCAGCGGCCATGGCTCACGGGCCCAGCCGCTCCGCGGCATGTGGGATCTTCCCAGACCAGGGCACGAACCCATGTACCCTGCATCGGCAGGCGGACTCTCAACCACTGCGCCACCAGGGAAGCCCTTGTCTGTACTATTATTAGGACCTACTCAGACATTGTAACACTGATGATATTTTATTTTATTATTATCCATCCATCTATCTCTCTTCAGAAATTTTATACCTAGTAAAAATTCACATGTCCCTAAATTGTAAGAATTTTAAGGAAAGATCCATGTTTTGTCCTTTTATTTATTTATTTTTTTTGGTATCTCACAAAACTCCTAGAACAGTATTTTGACAATAAAATAGCATTTAGTAAATACATCTTGAAATTAAATCATTTAAAAATTTAGATACCTTTCCTGTGGGGATATATTTTCCCCAAAAGCTTCTGAAAGGAATTACATTAAAGAGGAAATGGAAAAGCTTACTTTAATCAAAATGGCATACAGCAAAGAGTGAGAATACTAATAAGTTTGAAAAGAGCAAGGTGAAGAAAAAGTTTTAATATTTAGAAAGGAAAGTGTCACTGTGAAATAGAAAATGAATCAGAGAATGCAAAATTCATTTCAAATGGATACAAAAGAAATGGGGCTTTAACAATGCAAAGTTTCACTGGAAACAAGATCACTTTTTGTAAAGCTTTTAAGCTCTAACCCTTGGCACAGACTCAAACGAGCCTGGCTTTTGAGAGAGGATTTCTCTGGCATCTATGCCATTTTATTTTCATATCGTTTAGAGCCACCTGTTGGATCATGCACCTGTCTGCTCTAAGGTAATTTACTAAAATCAAGAGTTTGCATGTGTTTTGTAGCTGCCTGAGTTGAGCATCCTCTTTTCAAAATAGATTTGAGAAGCGAGAGTAAGAAAGAGAGAGAAACTTCCTGGATAAAAGTGTGCTGCTGTAGTCCCCCCATGACTGTTATTAAAGTTAATATGAAAGTCTGGTCTTCCCCCACCCAACTCCCCAATAATGATTGCTTTCCCACTTTCATCCTACAAGTTCAAACGTAGCCAGTATAATTAGCATCATACAGTATTAGTAGTCTGTTCTCTGCATTGAAAAATTGCAGTAGTCAGATAAGCTGTCAACATAAATGGCTTTTTGTTCCACCAACAGATGACAGTTACAACACGCATCTCCAAGAACGTACTTTGCAAAATGAACTTCTTATCACGCCACAGCAAGCATAGAGTACCAGTTGAGGGAACCAAGACTTTTCTGGAAAACAGTGTCCTTTGCTTTGAAAATTAGGTAGGAAGCTAAAAACAATTTCAAGTAAGATTACAAATGGTGTGTAAATTCTTCAGATCCTTATGGGCACACATATAGGCCTATTTATCCTTCTCTATCTCCTTTTCTCCCCATCCTGTTTCTTAAAATCATTGTTAGCATTTGTTAAGAGTGTATCTCTGGCAAACTATAAAACGTTACTCATCATTATTTTAAAATATTTTTTGTAATCAAAATATAACTGGAATGCCAATGTTCATTTTAAAAAGAAATTTTAAACTCTTTCAATGTTCTTTCTGAAAAAACACTCCTAGGTTACAAATGGTCAAGATGAAGCAGGCCAAAATGTGGCCCACAAGGGGCAGCAGAGTTCCAAAATGTGGATTTTGTTGATTTAGAGAAGGGATTGGCAAACTTTTTCTGTAAAGGGCCAGATAGTAAATATTTTAGGCTTTGTGGGCCAGTTGGTTTCTGTTGCAACTCAACTCTGCCACTGTAGCATCAAAGCAGCCACAGATAATACATAAACAAATGGGAGTACATGTGTTCCAATGAAGCTTTATTCACAAAAGGAGACGGCAGGACACATGTGGCTAATGGACCCTAGTTTGCCAACCTCTGGTTTAGAGGCAAAAAAACAGCTGACAGAAACTGGACATCAGTGTCACTTTATTTAGTAAGAGAGAGAGAGAGAGAGAGAGAGAATATTCCCTGGCCCACGTGAAAATAATAAAGGGAGAAAAGTGGCACAAAGAGTTGTTGAGCTGCAAATAATATTTAAGTGTTATCCTTGGTATATTGCTTAGATTTTACTTGATATTACCCAGATAGGCAATAATTAAATGATTTATTTAAGATCAAAGTAAGTTATGTCTATGAAGAACCATCACCACAACAAATAGTCCGTGGGCTGGGTATTTGTAAACAATGTCATCTACCTTAAAGTTTGGAGAGGGAGGGAGAACCTGGGAGAAAGCTATCAAAGTTTACTGCAACTATATTAGTTAATACTTCTGAGAAGAATTTTATTTTCAGTTATAAGAAGATAGCCAATTCTGTAATATAAACTAAATTACTTAATATAGTTGCACTAGATTAGTAGCCTTAAAAAAGCACACACACACAAACATGCACACACACACACATGCACGTCTATTTTATATAATTCCAATTATGATGCTGCTGCTGCTGCTGATAATAATAATGATGATGATGATAGTTATTAGTAACACTACTTGCCTACTGTATATTGGGAATTATGATAGATTGTTTTACAAAATTATTTCTAATCCTCAATGACCCTATAAAATAGGTATTATTACCCCACCTTCCACAGATGAGAAAATGTATATAGTTATTAAGTTGCTACAGTTGAGATTAGTCTGACACCCAAATATACAATCTTTCCACACTTGATAGAGCAGAATTTTCTAGTCCTCCAACTTAGACAATAAAAGTTAATTCAGGTATATAACATTAAGTTTACATTTATGGAATTCTAACCTAACTCACCTGCTTGAAACAGCCCAGAGGACCAAAATGTGATGTGCACCCACTCTCCAAGACCAAAACTCCATAGTAGAGCAGTAATTTGGGCATGATGGGGAGTGAGTCATGTAATTATAACCAGCCAACATTTTCTTCGTCTACTGACTAAGGCAAAGGAGGAAGGCAACTCACCCTCCAGCTAAGCCTGAGAAAGGAATATTAGGTTACTAAAAATGTCCAAATGAGACTTGCAAGCAAGGTGGCAGAATTGGAAGCCACCACTCCCACTCATATCTGCACTCAGCCACAATAATTTAGCAGCCATCCACAGTCAAAATGCCTTTGTGGGAGTTGCAAGATCCAGGTAGAAAATTGTAAAACCCCAGTGGAGCCAAAGACTGAGGAGGGCCATTTTGAGAAGGCAAGCCAGCACCCAGGTGGCAGATTCACTGACCATGATCCTGGCTACAGACTCAGAAGGAGCCCCAACCCACCCTGTGGACTCAGCTACAGCCCTATTTGGCCTTGGTTCTGCCAAGAGATAGAGTAAGAGTCACACCTGGCTACATTCTGAGTAGAAGGCCCACCAGTCTCAGTCCCAGCTATTAACCCAGAAGCAGCCTGTGACCTGACTCTAGCCCCTCTTAGCTGCTGGTTCTACCTGCTCAGGGACAGAGTGAGAGACATGCCTGTCCATGCCCCAAGGTAGGCCCTCTCACCTTGGTCCAACTGCAGATCTTAGAGAAGCCCCATAACCTGGCTCCAGCCCCTTGCAGCTGCATCAGAGAGCAGTCCTGCCCACCCAGGGACCTGGAGGGAGACAAATCTATCTGTGCCCCAAGGCTGGCCTGCTGACTTCTGTCTGACCACAGATCCTGAAGAAACCCTGTGACTCAGCTCCAGCCCTGCTGATCCACAGTCCAGGAGCAGTCCTGCCTGTCCAAGGACTCAGTGGGATAAACATTCCTCTGTGCCCCCAAAGGCAGACTCACTGACTTCAGTCCAACTGCAGATCATGAGGCAGCCCTGTGGCCAGGATCCCGTCCTGCTCAGCCATGAGCAATTAGGAGCAGTCCTGTTTATCCAAGAATTTGACAGGAGGCATGCCTTTCTGTGCCCCTGAACGCAGGCCTGTAGATCTCAGTCCAAACCATGGACCCTGAAGCAGTCCCATGACTCAGTTCCAACCCCTCTCAAGTTGCAGTTGGGTCCAATCTTGCCCACCCAGAGGACCACCCAGTGCCATGTCAGGAGCCTTCCCAGGGACCCAGATAAATGTCTACTTAGGTAGACATTTATCCCATCACGAGCCTCACAGACCAAGGTGCTAGAGGCAGTCCCATCCACCCAGAGACCAGATAGAAACCACACCCACCTGAGCCCCTAGTACCAGGCCTACTGACTGAGGACCCCACTGTAGACCAAGCAACAGACACATGACCTGGCTCCAACTTCGCTCAACTGCAATTATGGAGGCAATGCCATCAGTCTGGAGACCCAACAGGAGAGGTCTTTACATACCAAAAACAGTCTGTAAAGACTGAAAGAGGTGTTTGATCCTTCAAATGCAGAGACAGAAGTGCAAGACTGTGCAGATCATGAAGAATCAGGCAAACATGACATCGACAAAGGAAACTAATAAAGATCTAGTAACCAACCCCAAAGAAATAAAGATCTGTGAATTGCCCACAAAAGGATTCAGATAAGCATCTTAAAGCAGCTCAGGGAGGTGAAAGAGAAGACATATAAACCACTAAACAAAATCAGGAAACAATGGATGAACAAAATGAGAAGTTTAATAAAGAAATAGAATCCATTAAAAAGAGCCAAACAAATTCTGGAGCTGAAGAATACAATAAGAGTACTAAAATTTTCAACAGAAAACTTCAACAGCAGACTTGATCATGAAGAAGAAAGAATCAGCAAACTCAAAAGCAGGTTTTTTGAAATTAGCCATTTAGGGGAATGAAAAGAGAAAAGCACCAAGAGTACACAGTGGGGAAAGGATAGTCTCTTCAATAAACGGTGCTGAGAAACTGAATATCCAAATGCAAAAAAATGAAATTGTATCCTTATCTTACATCATATTTAAATTCACTTGAAATGGATTAAAGATGTAAATGGAAGACCTGAAAATATAATAAAGAGGAGACATTAAAACTGATACCACAGCACTACAAAGGATCATAAGAGACTACTATCAAAATTATGCCAACAAATTGGATAACCTAGAAAAAAATGAACATAGAACCAACCAAGACTTAATCATGAAGAAACAGAAATCCAAATAGACCAATAAAGAGTAAGGAGATTGAAGCAGAAATCAAAATCCTCCCAACAGAGAAAATCCCAGGACGAGATGGCCTCATGGGAGAATTCTACCAAATATTTAAAGAAGAATTAAAATCAGTCCTTCTCAAACTACTTCAAAAAATTGAAAGAAGGGAACATTTCCAAACTCATTTTATGAGACCAGCATTGCCCTTAATACCAAAGCCAGATGAGGACACTACAAGAGAAGAAAATCACAAGCCTGATGAACATAAATCCCTGATGAACATAAATGCAAATTTCCTCAACAAAATACAGTAAACCAAATTTAACAGCACGTTAAAAGGATCATACACTATGATCAAGTAGGATTTATCCCTGGGATGCAAGGATGCCTTAATATATGCAAAACAATAAAACTCTTACAAGGAAACAGAGAAAAAGCTCCTTGATGTGGGTCTTGGCAGTGATTTTTTGGATGCTACATCAAAAGCACAGGCAACAAAAGAAAACTTAAGTGGGACTGTATCAAACTAAAAATCTCTGTACAGCAAAGGAAACTATCAACCAAATGAAAAGGCAACCTATGGAATCAGAGAAAATATTGGCAAACTTTATCCAATAAGTGGTGGATATTCAAAATATATAAGAAACTCATACTGGATGGAACTGGAATTCTGATATATTGCTGATTAGAGTATAAAATGGTGCAGCCACTTAGGAAAATATTTAGTTTCTTATGAAGTTAAACAATTTTATTGTAGGTATTTAGCTAAGAGAAATGAAAACATATGTCAGAAAAACACTTGGATACTAACGCTTACAGCAGCTTTATTCATAATAGTCTTAAACTGGAAACAATCTAAATGATCATCAACAGGTGAATAGATAAACTGTGGTATATTCATGCAATGGAGTATTACTCCATAAATAAAAAAAAATGTATAAACTACTGATATATGTAAAACCTTGGAAGAATCTCAAAAACATGTAAATGAAGGAGACTAATTTATAGTAACAAAGTTGATTAGTGGTTGTCTGAGGTGGGGATCAAATGCAAAGGAACATGAAGAAACATTTTGGAATGATAGAAGTGTTCTATAGCTCGACTGGGGTGGCAGATACAAGGGTATGCACTTTTGTTAAAACTCATCTAACGGCAACATTAATGGATGCATTTGCTGTGTGCAAATTACACTATAAAGCTGGTTTTAAAAGAAAAAATGATATTATAGGAATTTCTCTTGTTACTAAATATACCCAACCTCAGAAAAATTGTGGCCCTCTCATTTAGTATTACATAAAGCAGCCCCAATAATCATCCTCAATTCTTCTATGCTACTTGTTAGTTGTCAGCAAGTATCATGATTATATTTTGTACTTTTTTAAAGAAACTAAACTGTAAGACAGATGGAAGTAATTGGTGTAACTCACCTTAAAAAGAATATCAAAAATCTGATGTACATCTTCCCCATCAACCATCCCTGAGCTCTCTACTGTAGGAATCCCAAGCTCAGAAAAAATCCAGAAAGGTAATATAATGCAGGGGTCCCCAAGCCCCGGGCCATGGACTGGTACCGGTACTCGGCCTGTTAGGAACTGGGCCGCACAGCAGGGGGTGAGCGGCGGCAAGCGAGTGAAGCTTCATCTGCCGCCCCCCATCGCTCGCATTACCGCCTGAGCCATCCCCCCACCCTCCCACCCCCCGGGTCTGTGGAAAAATTGTCTCCCACGACACCGGTCCCTGGTGCCAAAAAGGTTGGGGGCTGCTGATATAATGTATACAGAGACCCAATATTAGACATCAGGGAGTGATTGGAGACATATATCAAGGGAATTTGTCAAACAATTTTAAAAATGTACTGTCCAAAATAATCAAGCATTTTCCAAATGCCAATAAAAAGTGTATCATATAAACTTCATTTTAAAGCCTGACTTTCAGGAACGCTTAATCCACAGAAAATGCATATATCTTAAGTAAGCAAAAAGATTCCCTTTAGGTTGCATTAAATTATGAAATTATAAGTTATTAATAAAGCCCTCATAGAAAATGTGAAGATTTAATGAAGATGGTGGGAGAAGGAAATGAAGGAAGGTGAGACCAGGGAAAACAAAGCTTGAGTCCACTTAAATTTGAGGTCTTCATTAAGGCAAAGTGAAGAATAGAAGTGAGTCAAAATGTAAAAGCAAAATTTTTAAAAACCAAACAGAGAAGGGACATTTCTGTCTTGATTTTGAACTTCGTCTTAATGATTTGTACTGTCCATCTCTCCTATCACATGACTTTCTTATTTCATTTCACGATGTATCCATATTAAAAAAAAATAGTAAGTCATCTTTCCAAGTATACCATGAGCCTGAACTTCAATTTCCCACTGATCTCTTTCCTTCTAATGACAATGGTCACATCACAAAATCCTGTTTCATCCACGATAGGAGGGCTTAAGTTGCATCATGTTGTCTTCAGAAAGACATTCGTGGGATTAACTAACATAAAAAAATTAAGTAGAAATCCAAGGTTATATAAAGAACAGGTGGGTGATCTGGAGGGAAGAAAAAATTCATCCATTAACTGAGAGCAAAACACTGCAGGTAAAACAGAAATCTTCGTTGAGCACCCCAGGTCAAATAACAAAAAGCCACATTGTGTTTGCCTCTATGTGATCTATTTTTGTATATAGATCTTACTTATTTTACACTATGGATGTTTTAGGAATTCATTTATTCCACACAATTATGCAGCCACTTAGTAAAAGCACAGACTATAGACACTGTACAGAAATGATATCAAACTGTGGCTTCTGTGGCTAGTAGCTTCTGCCACTGAGAAACCAGAAAAAAACACAGGCAGCTCTGCTTAGCTGAAGCAAAGATTCTAAGCTCTGACATCCTGGAAATGATTTGGGAGAACTGAACTCAGTCTTTCCAATTTACAAGATTCAGGAGCTGCCAGGGGATCCTGTTACATTTTAGACTGGACACAAAGGAAGCATAGAGCCCTTTGCTCAGGGGTAGGTATTTGAGAATAATGCAGGTACCTCATCAGATCCTAGCAAGGAAACAATGGGGACAGTATAGATGAAAGCCAAATCCTGCTGAGACCAAAAAGAGCTCTCAATTTTGAATAAGGTTTCAGCCACTTGTTTGCACAATCTATGCTGCTGACACTTTTGCAGAATGGACCAGAAGTTTAGAGCCTGATTTAGGGAGGGAGGGAGAGGGGGTGGGAGTGTGTGAGGAGACATACAAAGATGGGCTCCAGGTCAGAGTAAGGGCTGCTGAATGAATATTTATGACTGTGTTTGTTGAGCATGTATTTTCTCATTAAATCTTCATAATAAATGCTATGAAAAAAACACTATTAATTATTCCTATTGTCAAAGAAACCAAGCTCCCATCATATTTGGATTTGGAAGCCCTGGTTGTTGTTCTTATTTGCTTGCAGGCTGGCCAGGAAACGTGGGCTAGAGCCCATACTACTTACACAGAGAAACAAAGCCAGCAAGTTCTTTTACAACATAAAGAAAGAAATTCCATTTCTTATAACTAATCTATTATATAAATTAAATGAAAATATAATGCTTCCAGGCACTTACCCTGGGAAGTTAGTTTCCAGAGTAAGAGTCTCATAGGAACAGCCTTTTTTGACTGTGTCCCTTTGATCGCAGAATTTAAAAATCCTTATCTCACCAGCAGGTTTTTTTGCATTCTTTCCTCCTAGACCTAATCCATGACCATTGTTTGTGAAATGCAGCTTCTTTTCTTTTTAACCAAGGCTGAATCAAGTTTTCGGTTTTATAAGTTCAGTTTCCTCACCACTTTACATATAAGAAGACTGAAGCTTAGAGAGGGTGAATCTACTCAAGTTCACATAGATCTGAATTGGCAGGTCAGAACTCGAACCAAGGTCTGTCTGATCCCCAATTCCCTGGGCTGATTGGCCTTATTATTCTGCATCCTTCAAGTGCTAATAGAACAGCTGAGGCAATGGGAAGTTCAATGTGAGCAAGAAGTGCCAAGGGGCCGGCAGTCTGTATATATCTCTACATGGAAGTTGACTTTTAGATTCAAAGCTTTGTGTTGTTTTCCAGGGGGAAGGGGAGCAGGTGAGGGTTGGATGGGGAGTTTGGGACTAGCAGATGCAAACTATTACGTATAGAATGGATAAACAACAAGGTCCTACTGTACAGCACAGGGAACTATATTCAATATCCTGTAATAAGCCACAATGGAAAAGAATATGAAAAAGAATATATATGTATAACAGAATCACTTTGCTGTACACCTGAAACTAACACAACATTGTAAATCAACTATACTTCAATTAAAAAAAAAGTTTTGGTAAACAAAGTATGTTAAACAGGATCTTACTCTCTCTGACCCTATTTAAAATGTACCTAGAAGATGCATGAGAAATTTAAGCAACTGTGCAAAAATGCCAAAGACATGAGAAAGCTGCGTCCCTATGTTTGATCTGAATAAGGCAATTTCTTAATAAAGTAGCCAGAGCACATCTAGGACCAAGTTACTAGAAATGAACCAAGGATGACTCTACTGGTGTGCACTAGAGGCAGCATTGTGTGGGGTTGTGAAGGCAAGTTCCAAAGTCAAACTACCTGAGGGAGAAGCCCTGGTCCACCTCTTCCTACTTGTGTGAACCTAGCCAAATTATCTAATCTCTGTCTACCTCGATTTCCTCATTTTTAAAATAAGAGTAAGAACAGTATCTATTTCACAGGTTTATTGTGAGGATAAAATAAGTTCATATACATAAAGTGTTCATATACATAAAGTTCATACACATAAAGCATGCTTATTATTAGCAAACAGTCAGTAAGTAAGTTACTTTTATCATTAACAGGTAAAATGAGGTTGAGAAGAGAAAGCCATCCTCCCTCCACTGTCTGCATTTACCATCTTAGATTGGCAAGTTTGAGACCCTGTAAGGCACAATGAATGATCAAAAGCAGTTAACAAAGACAGGTTGGTTTTAGAAACAC
This sequence comes from Tursiops truncatus, assembly GCF_011762595.2. Classification (NCBI taxonomy): domain Eukaryota; kingdom Metazoa; phylum Chordata; class Mammalia; order Artiodactyla; family Delphinidae; genus Tursiops; species Tursiops truncatus. Next base: position 55,290,879 of record NC_047035.1, on the reverse strand, counting down.
ACAAGCTACCTCTGCATGTGGGATAAGTACACCAAGACTGCTGGCCACAGTGGACACCTTACTCAAAGTCTGGAAGACCTGACAGGTGATCTGTATACTTCAATGGAAGAATCCAGCCAGTTCCTGAGAGAATGTGTCGCTGGCAAGGGTTAGGGTCAGACTGGCTCGGTGGACATATACGTGCTTATACTGGTCATGTTGAATGCTTGGATTAGAGGAAAAAGATTTGTTCAAGTAAAATGACTGCTATGGAGCTACTGAGAGCCAGGAAATCTTGTTCAGGATTTATTTAGTTCAGCACACATTTGTTACTTGCCTACCAAGCATTTATCTGTTCTTTAGGGTACCATACCTTGGAGAAGATTTCTCTAAATTTCTCTAGAGAATCATCCCTACTGACTCTCTGTCTGGTTCTGATGGTGATCTAACCTCAAAAAGGGGGCATGGGGCTTCCCTGGTGGTGCAGTGGTTGAGAGTCCGCCTGCCAATGCAGGGGACACGGGTTCGTGCCCCGGTCTGGGAAGATCCCACATGCCGCTGAGCGGCTGGGTCCGTGAGCCATGGCCGCTGAGCCTGCGCGTCCGGAGCCTGTGCTCTGCAGCGGGAGAGGCCACAACAGTGAGAGGCCCACGTACCACAAAAAAAAAAAAGGGGGGGGCATGCAACCCATGCTCTACTAGTCCTTCGGTTCATGGTTAGGCATGTAATCCAAATTGCTCCATCGGAATGAAGGCCAGCATTTGATGGGAGTTCCCAGAAAAAAGTTGCTTTCACTTCTTCTGTGTTAACCTAGGAAGACGTAGGCTTAGATATTCTGGGTGATATTTTTTTCCCTCTAGAGACTAAGACTGAAGCCAACAGGACAAAAAAATAAGAAGGAAAGAGGAGGATGAGTCCTCATGGCATTGTCTGACCAAATAACACTTAAAATGGAACTATTCCCTGGATTTTCAAGCTATGTGAGCTACTGTATTTTTTAAGCCAGTTAGGATTGATTTTCTATCACGTGCAACAGAAAGAATCTTAACTGATATACTTAGGGACTGAGACAGACTAAATCTGCTAGTTGAAAGCATCATTTCTATAGCTAGCAAAAACTGGAATGGTCAAATATGACAGATTCATAGCATGCTTAATGGCTCTCTTCAATGTCTTTGATTGGCTTTGTGTATTCTTACTCGTGTTCACAATTAATACACATCTGACTTTGAGAGTGTCTTTTTTCCCAAATATTCCAAAACAATCTTTCCAACAGAAGGAATAAAATATCTTCAGTTTTATACCTGTGGATGCCATATCTCCATTTACTTTTAAGTATGTCTCTAAGGTTCACAGGTCAAAATTGTTATTTTATAAGTCTTAAGCAAAAACAAAAAAATACTAAGTATATAATCTGGAATACTAAACAGATTGAAAATAAACACTAAAATTTGATGGCCAAGAATGAAAGAGTGAAAGATTTTTATGACTTTTCTTTAGGCTCCACTATATTTTGATAAACAAACTAATGCAAGGGTCTAGTTTTAGGTATGCCACTTACTCTAACCTGTCAAAGGCATGCTGCAGCACGGACTATAGAAGTCTGAGTACAATCAGGAGGTAGAAACCACATAGTAGGTTTAAAAGGGGAAGATAGGGCTTCCCTGGTGGCGCAGTGGTTGAGAGTCCGCCTGCCGATGCCGGGGACACGGGTTCGTGCCCCGGTTCGGGAAGATCCCACATGCCGCGGAGCAGCTAGGCCCATGAGCCATGGCCGCTGAGCCTGCGCGTCCGGAGCCTGTGCTCCGCAACGGGAGAGGCCACAACAGTGAGAGGCCCGCGTACCGCAAAAAAAAAAAAAAAGGGGGGAAGATAAATATAAAGAAGTATTACATATGATAAAGAGTAACCATAAGATATAAGGAAAAATTATATGGCACCCTAGGGTTGAGGGACAGCACCCAAGGAAGCACCAAGTTGGAAGGCATTCAGACTTGGAGAAGGTGTGGTTTGGCCACTGGATAATAGAGAATTTCACTGGTTCAATTAGGTCTTGGCTGGTCTGGAGATGCTGGGCAAGAAATAGGCAACTTCCATGATACAGGTGGGAGAGTAGGTGAACAGCAACCAGTGGCAAGGGAGTCTGGGTGCTGGTTGGGGGAGGAGGCCTTCAGAGAATACAGGCACATAGTAGCCCTGGCTGCCATGGCAGGACGGCTATGGGAAGCTGATGGCCAGGACGAGGCTGCAAGATCATGGAAGAGCCATGTTTTGGGCCTATGGCTAGGGCAAGAGCCACCCAGTGTTCTGACACCATACCAACAATCCCTGGTTCCACACAAGACAGAAGCTGCAAGACAGCTTCTTCCTCCTGCAATGTCCACCCAGTGTTCTCTCCTGGGAGACAGCTTAACATCGTACTCACTTTAAAGGAGATATACTTGAAGGAATTTCCTTGTTTATCACAAAGAATATATTGAAGGGTGCATGCAGAGCTGAGAGGCAAAATAAATAACTGACAGTCAAAAGCTAAATCAACCCTCCTATGAATCCTTCTTTTCCTATTTTTCTTGCCCTCTTCATATTTTACATTCTTTCAAAAACCAACATTTATTGAGTATCTACTATTCATCAAGAAAAGATGAAAAAATACAATCAGTGTCCCCAAGTGCCTAGAGAGTATGCAAACAAGGAAGCAAACAACTGAAACGCAGTATGATGAGACTGTAACAGAGGTGTATTCACCAAATTATGCTCTGCCAATGGATCTCAAGAAAGTCTTCCGTCAGGCAGATTAACTTCACTATGTTGTAGCACAACAGTAATGTGAGGCTTATAGCAAGTAACTTATTGCTAAGAATGATTAAAGTATTAAGGTTGGCATGATTTGGGGTTTTGTAAATTTCAGTGCAATGATGCTCCCCATGATAACCTCACTTTCATTTTCTTGAACATCGATAGGCTTTAGCAAGAAAGCAAAAACTTCAGGACCTATATATAACTTAAGTCTATGTGATTTATGCTGCTGCCCACAATCTTGAATGCCCATAGGAATATGTTATACTCACAAGACCATTCTATTTGATAGAAATAAAGGTCATATGAAGGTTTCAGGTGGCCTCGGACTTGTATAATCCTGAAATTTCTAACTCAGTGCAATTTAAAAAATCAAAATATAATCTCTCCCAGCAAAAGGAGGCAATCCTAAATTTAACAAAACCTAAAAAAGTAGGCAGCTATACTTCTCGGTCTAGAATTTAGACATGAGATATGAGTGGGAGAATATTATTCTGAAAGGCAGTATATTAGCTTTTGTTGAAGTCATGAGATTGCTTAGAGAAGAGCTGTAAGGAGAGAATAAAATGACTGTCTTAAGTTGGGTTCCCCAGGAGCCATCCAAGATAGGAATTCTTGTTCAAATTATTTATTGAGGAGTGTTCTCAGGAAAAAGGGAGTGGAAGAAGCAGGATTATGCAGGGGGGAAAAAGCTAAGCAAGGATGTGGTCTCAGATGGAGCCTAGCTTTAATCCCACTGCATCAGCAAAGTACCATGGATTTAGCCCCACCTTGAGGCAAGGGGCCAGTTTTTTAGACCCCTTCTCCCATCAGAGAGTTTTTAGCTACAGGCAGCTCTGGGAAGGGATCAGAGCATGACTTCCAGGACAGATGGCTCTGTGCAGACAAGTCTTCAGAGAAGAGGGTCAGCTGTGAGCCATTAGCAGCCAACAGTAACAGCAGCTGAGGAACTGAGTGGCTGGCAGGCAAAAGGGATCTGAGTGGAGCACCAACTGTGTCCACCATAAAGATCAGGAAATGAACCCTAAGAAATCAAAATAGAGGAAGACTACCTTGAGGGAAACCAAGGAGAATTCTAAGATGAAAATAATCAGTGGCGCAGTGGTTGAGAGTCCACCTACCGATGCAGGGGACGCGGGTTCGTGCCCCTGTCTGGGAAGATCCCACATGCCGCGGAGCGGCTGGGCCCGTGAGCCATGGCCGCTGAGCCTGCGTGTCCGGAGCCTGTGCTCCTGCAACGAGAGAGGCCACAACAGTGAGAGGCCCACGTACCGAAAAAAAAAATTCAGTCCTTAGTACTTTTTCTTTAGCTAATTATCATTTTAAAAGAATTAGAGGAAAATCTAATCCTTCAATCTAATGCAAGAGAAGATTATAGGGCTCATCAAAAATGCCCTTTTAATTTATTAGCAGACTTATGGAGAAATTGGTTGGCCACACCTTCATCACCTGGCCAGACCCTGCATTTTGAAAATGTGATTAATCTCAGCTACTTTAAAGATTTAGATGAAAAAACAACCTAGTTTCAGGCAGATTTAAACATTCCCTTCCCTCAAAAAGAATTAATTAATTAATTAATGTTCTAGTATACCCAGAAATCAATAAGCAATCAAACTTGTCTCCAGTGTTAATTACCTGGAAATCACCTTTGAAGTATTTACAGAGCGATAATTTCATTGAGGTAGCAGTAACCAATTCCATTTTTTCTTGAGTATTGTCAAAAGCAAAATAAATGTGTAAAACTTTTACAAAGATTTTTTCCAAACTAACCTTTTGCATAATGGCAAAAGTAATGAAAGCAGACCTCAAGTTTCAGAAAGAAAAATTTTGTAGGGAAAGGGTTAGGCAGGGTGATGAGAGACATTCATGACAGAAAAATAAAAGGACAGAAGAAAAAATTCTTAAATTTGTATTGACATTCTTATGAGGCATACCACTGAAAGAAGTTAAGCATTCAGCATTTCCATTTTCACAGAAGTAAGAAGAATGTAGAAAACAGTAACACATTCATCCTCAGAATACTGTCTGGCTTTATTTTTCTGGCTTTATTTTTCTGGCCTCAACACATGCATGATATTCCAAAAAGGATGTATACCTAAAATCAGAAAAACATTACTTTTAAGTTTATATATCTTTACAATAATACATCTCAAATATTTTAAGTGCATAAAACTCATCATGTAAACTTGTTAAAAATACAGGATCTATCACATAGATCATCATCACAATCATCACAGAAGATTCTTGATCAACAGATCTACAGTTTAAGAAACGCATAATTCTTTCAAAGTTTGAAAAACACTAGAAAAACACTGATCTAAACTAGTTTTGAGGCTCACATTCACATTCTAAGAAGCTGTTGTTATGAAGAGAATAATCAACTTCAACCTGTGACAGCTTGAAGGAATTGATATAAGAATCAAGATAAATACATAGAGATGGTAATGCTGAGATGATAGATAGATAGATAGATAGACAGATAGACAGGAATCCAATGGGAAGAAATGCCAGGGCAGAAGGGAAGTGAGAAAGGAGATTAAGAGAGAAGTGGGAAAAAAATTTAATAAGGTAACTAAGGTTAAGTCTAAACAATGGAAAACAACAATTTTAATTTTTACACTAAATTGGTTGTTTAGTAACATAGAGATACTGCCTTTGGCTACTTTAGAACAAGACATAGTCCTTTGAGATCTATTTACTCTTTATTCTCTTTATCTCTCTTCTCCATAACAAGCTCACCTCTCTGTCCTCAGCTTTCTTTTCCTTTTGTGATTTCTTTCACTCTTTCCAGTCATTTCCTTCTGGTAAACTTATCAATTTCCTGTTTTATTATATCTTGCTCCTATGCCTACCTTAAGCATAGGTAGTCACTTTCATGGTGTGATTAAAAGAACTTCTGTCAATATAATGACTTCCCTTCTCCCTCTGGCTGAAATTTTAGAGCTTCTTTCTTTTAGGTTAAGTATTGCCTTATTCATCAACTTCTCTTAAAAATCTATATGCTTCTGGAAGTGACATATACTATCACATGATCAAGTCACTATCAGCTAGAAAACCGTTTTCCCTGACAGTCAGGAACCAGCAGGCTTGAACAGCTTTGGGCTTCTCACAGACATAAAGGGAAGGCATCTTGGCCTACTTTAAAATTTGGAGACATCTCACAATAGGTACACGATACATATTGAGTAATTGATTTTCCATCTTCAATTAATTGTTTTGGACACACTTTTGATTGGCAGGAACAGCAAACTTTAACATGACAACATTTTCCTAGATTTTTTCCTAGGCTCCTGGACTCAGAAAAATTGAAGAAATAAGTTGAAGCGAACAGCAATCCATGCATTAATGGAATTAAACAATGAACTGAAAAATCTCTTAGAAGATAGTTTAAAATACACACACACACACACACACACACACACACACACACAGGCTAAGGACCCTAGGAGTTATATACCCTTTTATGTCTACCTTCTTTCTTGTTTAAAAAATGTTCCAAAACCTACCTTAATAAAAACCCAAGGCAGGCTTGCATTAGGCAATGATCATTGTTGGGAAATCTTTCCAAGTATCAACTAAAAATTCCTCATGTTATGGCTTAATTTTTTTTCCATTTATTTTGTGCATGGTGAAAATGAATAGCTAATCATGATCCATTATTTAACAATTTTCCATAATCTGTACTTAGGTACACAGACTATCCCTGTGTTTGTTTTCTCTTTTATGATTTATGCAATGCTTCAGCAGAGGTCCTAAGAACTGTTATTGCTTCTCCTTCCTTACAACCACTTGCAACCAGAATCTTTATCAAAGCTCATTTTCATATACTGCTTATATTTTCAGGGAAACTTCTTCAGAATTTTAAAAATATTTTTAATACTTGGCACTCAAGAAACAGAATTTTTCAACATAACTAGAAAAAGAAAATGATTAAAGTTTAAATTCATTAGGCATCAATAAATGTTTATTGAATTTAGCTGAATTGTCATGATTTTTTCTATTTTTAATCTTCATTATGATTTAGTTTCTATTTTCACTTATTATGAGAAAACATTTCCATACTACAATAGTTAAATTTAATTTTTTCCTCCCTTGAATAATTCTTTATTCCCTGTTATTACATGTAATATTTCAAACTAAAGTGCTCTTACTGCAAGTCTCTTGTCTCCATGTGTCTTTTTCTTGCAATGAATGTGTTAAATTTCTTCTCCTCTTAATAGTAATTCTTACCACCTACCTGACTTATAGGAACGTTGTGAAGATTGATGAGGCCATGAATAAAACCCTTGAAATTCCTTGGTTTTGTTTTTTAAAAAAAAACTGTATAAAGAAAGATAGTAGTGTTACATTTGTTTTTCTGGTTTTCTGGACATCCTACAATAATCTCTTAAAGAATTATTTTCTCTCCTTTGTTCTTGTAATAAAATTATGAGTAAACACAAGCTTGATAGAATACAGATGCCTTTTAGTAAGAGTCCTATATAATTCAAGTGGATCTGATCCCCGAACCAAAATTTAAAAGCCACTGCTAAGGGAAGGATTCTATACTGACTACCTCTCCATTTTTCACTGATATTGTTGGCTACATATTTCCTTCTTTCTGAATTTCTTCCTTACTGGTGAGAGACAAATAGACCTCAGGAAAATTTTGTGATTTGGGATACAAAGCACAAGGTTTCCGATAACTACAATAAATATCTCTTCAGGAGGCCAAACACATTTTTCTCTGAAATGTCCCTACGTTGAAACAACCGCAGTACACTGAACAAGGCATCAAAGACAACCAGCTTAAAAGTCTGAGTGATAACTTTTTACTGTTCTTTCTTGTTGACTAGATATATTTGAAAACATTCTGAAAAATGCAAAGAATTATGCAACATAAGGTGTTATTATTACTACCTTAATATTAATGCCAAATGTACTCCTTTTGCCTGTGGCAGTGTTCAGTGAGCCCTGCTTATCTGAGAAAACTATTTCTTAAAAAGGCTATGATAAATGGTACTTACAGAATTAGATGTTTCAAAGAGGCGCAGTTTGCATGCCACCAGGAAGGTTTCTAACTGTATTGTTTATGATCTAAGATATTTGGGGACTACTGTGATATGGTTGATTTTTTTCAGCTTAATCTAGAGGAACTATCTGCCCATTAATAAACCTCTTTTGTGCATGTATTAAAACTATTCAAGTCACTGAACAGCTACTAGGACTGATAGGCCATAACTACAAAACTATACAAGGAGATAATAATCATAGTTTATGTAGAGGATAGGAGACAAGGACAATGCTCTTGTAAAACGAAATAGATTTTGGTCTGACAAGTAATAAGCAAATTTTATCATGATTTAAATAGCAGGACCAAGGGTTTTTTCAAAGTCACAAATGGTTCTCTAAGTTCTAGTAGCTTTTAGACTTAGAAGAAATGTTCTGTAATACTGATATAAACTAGAATAATCTTCCTAACGTTATTGTGTGTGTCAGTGGAAGTACAAATATTTATTCTTGGCAGTTAAGAAGTCAGTAAGACTGTGCTCTTTTAATAAAGGGACCATCAAGACCCATATTTTTTTCAAACTCAAGTGGTAAAACAGTCTATTCAATGAACAAGAAAGTTGTGAACCATTGGCCGAAACAAATTTTCTGGTTTGCCACATGGACTTCCATTTTAGACACAAAAACAACATGCTTCTCAATTTCCTTTATCGTGACAGGCTGCCAGAAGCCTTTCCAAGCATTTATTGAGTCTCCCAAATTCACTAGAAATATTTTCCAAAGGCTACTTTTGTCTTTAAGCCAATTCCAGGGTCTAATGATTACTACCTTCCATGACATCATACAGCTTTGGAATAATGGGAAATCATGGGACCTAAAGAGTTAGGTCTGAAACCTGGCTTATTAAATACTAGCTGTGTGATTTGGATCAGGTTACTCATGTTAATTTAGAATTTTAAGTTAAATTTAAATTTTTTTAATTTGAAAATTAAATTTTTTAGTTGAGTGATGGATGGGATAGGAGAAATATTGGTCTTAGTAAATGGAAGACTTTGGATTGACGTCATATGTTGCATAATAACAGGCAAATTCTACTACTATTTAAATAGGAAGACTTTAAAATTAAGTTTAAATTTTAAAAATTAAAATAGTAATAATAATACAACATATAAGGTCAAATCATTGTGCTTGTGACCCTCTGATACTATTGCTTATATTATAAATTGATGTAAGGATTTTAAAAAAGAACATGTGTGAAAACATCTGAAGCATAGTGAATCCTCAATAATTTACACACATACATGTCAAACTCAGGCTCTATAAGAAGGTTTTCACTGCTCAAATACGTGTAGTAAAGAATTCGGCTTTGCCCAAAGAGAGGTCTGGACTTTGCCCTCAACTTTTGGGACACAATAGAGGTATCTTTGTTTAGGGCAGGGGCTGGCCACACCCAACAGTCTTAGCATGGGGACTGGCTATGCCAGAAAGACCAACCAGGTTTTAGGGTGTGAGATTTGGGTCATGTGGCATCTGCAACCTAGCATCTGAGATCAAACACATGAGTGATCAATCAATCAGTTAACTGTGCCAATGTAATGGAGCCCTTGATAAAAACCTGAACAATGAAACGTGGATGAGCTTCTTTTGTTGTCAAACACATAAGCAACCAAGAAGCACAAAGACGGAGAAGTTTTGTATACCCTGTGTGGCTCCCCAGGCCCTTCCTTTCCATGTTGGACAGGAGCCGTTTGACCAAGAAGCATACATGAGGTCTCTAAGTGATGCCTGTGGCTCACCTTATATAATCAGGAGGGTCCAATTATGAAACATCTCCATTTTATACTCCAGAGAACTGTAGAACTTATTTGACATTTTTCATGATCTGTGCCTCATAAATCCATAAATCCCAGATGCATTTCCATAAGCAATTTTAAGCCAGGGACAGCCTATAAAGGGCATTCCATAAATAAGGACTCTCCTCCTAAAAAATATATATTAGTCTATTTACACAAAGGACAAGTTACCATCTTTATAAGGAGATGAGACCAGGTCAAGTTGCCTTTTTTTCTTTCCCTCAGACGCATCAGCCTGGTAAACAGGGCAGAAATGAATCACAGTCTTGCTGGTTTAACTCCTTGCTCCCCAACATCTATACTTACTCCTTATTTATTCATGTTTTAGAGGAAGAAGTCCTCTAAGACATTTATTCACGTTAATCTGGTGCTCTGACTATCATTCCCTCAGCTATTCTTTATCATCGTGCTCTCTGATATAGCTCTCTTTTCCTTTTTTATTATGTCCTCTTTTATTACACCCTCAGACATAGCTTCAACATATTGCTATCTACCAGCATCTTACCCTTATCATATAAATATACCCAGTCTCTCCCATTTTGAAACTATTCCTCAATAATTCAATAATTTTTATCCCTAAGATAACTAATATTCCCTTATTTACTACAACTAAAATTCTTGACACCTGCTTAGACCTAAATGTGGCTGTTACTCATCATAAGGGGCATTTGGGTGTTTCCTGAGCTATAGAAGACATTTTTTTTGTTGCTTACTAAATATCTCCATCTACGTGTCTGACAAGTGCCTAAAAATCAGAATATCCAAATCTAAAATTGTCGCCTCTAACTCCTCTTCCCCAACATGTGTTTCTGTATCTATTTTCCCATTTTAGTGAATCGAATACGCATATATTGATCCCTGGATTTCCAAACTAGAAATTATGTGAAATGCCCCTTTCTGCACTGATACTGACATCCAGTAAGTGAGTCAGTGCCATTATTTGTCTCCATAATAAATCTCAAATCCATTTCCCTTTCACCCCCCCCCAAAAAAGTGTATTAATTCAAGACTTTATCATGTAAGCTCAATAATGCAACATCTCAATCAAGTCATATCCAGCCCAGAGTTCTCCATATTTTCCAGTCATCAAAAGAAATCTCATCAAATCCTGATGTCAGGATACACTAAGTCTAACACATTTCCTCATCTGTTAGTTCAAAAACCTCAAAAGTAAAGGAAATGAGCCAGTAATATGGTAATATGATTTATTCTGTGACATTATTTGGATACTGCATGTCTTCTTTTTATTTGCTTTTTTTGTTGTTGTTTTTGTTTTGGTGTTTGTTTGTTTGTTTTTTGGTCTCTATGCCAGTTCAAACCCATAGTCATAGAGTTTGCCATAGTTTTCTGATCCTCAATTCCCATGATGACATTTTTAAACCAGCTTTAGCTAGGGAAAAAATATCAAGATTTGTTTCAAACTCCAAATACATAGTTCGGGCTGGTCCAACTTTGTATGCAAAAATCTCTCTAGCAGAGCCAAAAGTTATAATTTCTCATTGCAGAAATCATGTTGTCCCTTTATTTTTGAATTTTAATTTTCAGAATTTCTTAGCAGTTTCTAAATGGTTGGAGAGCTCTCAAACAAAATTTATTCTCTTTTACTTAGACAGTAATACACTTTCACTGAGGACAATGTGGTTAATAGCAAAGTAAAAAGTAAAAATGATACCCATAATCCCAAACTCCAAGTTAACCAATATATGAGTCAGAGCTCTCCAGAGGAACAGAATAGGAGATAGATAAATAGATAGATAGATAGATAGATAGATAGATATTGGGTTGGCTATAAAGTTCATTCAGGGTTTTCCATAAGATGTTACCCGAACGAACTTTTTGTCCAGCCCAATATATACGGTATCTTTTATCATAACTACATGTATATGTATAAAGATAATTATTTTAAGGAATTGGCTACCATGAAAGTGGAGCTGGCAAGTTTAAAATCATAGAGTAGGCTGGCAGGCATTGATGTTTCAGTACTGAGCCCAAAATTTGCAGGGGAGGCTGAGGCTGAAAACCCAGGCAGGCACTGAAGCTTCAGTCTTGAGGCAAAATTTGCTCACCATGAAACTTCTATTTTTGCTCTTAAGCCCCTTCAACTGATTGGGTAAGACTTACCCACATTATCAAGGGTAGTCTCCTTTACTTAAAGTCAATTTATTACAGCTGTTATGCACATCTACAAAATATCATCACAAGAACACTTGGATAAGTATTTGGTTAAATAATGGATACTACAGTCTAGCCAAATCAACAATAATATTAGCCATTTCAACCACATAACAATTCCTTCAGTCTTTTTCTAGGCATAAGTGGGATTACACATGTGAATCCTGTGATAAAACCTAACAGAAAAAAAAAGTATTTCAAAAGAAGTTTCTTATGTCAAATTAAACTGCCATTCTAATAACCAAATTAAAAAATTTTATTTATATGCTATTGTGAAAGGAGACAATAACACCTTCACATTCACAGAGATGTGTCTAGTTTTGCCAGTTCAATTATGTGTAGTTGACTTCACAGAGAACCCTTGGGATCTGCTCTGAGGGGCAGATCAAGATGGCAGAATAGAAGGACATTGAGCTCACCTCCTTCCACAAATACATCAAAAATACATTTACATGTGGAATACTTCTCACAGAATACCTGGTGAACACTGGCAGAAGATATCATAAAACCAAAATTACAAGAAAGATCACCACGTAACCAGGAAGGATGAAAGAAAAAGTAAAAAGGAATTGGGATGGGACCTTGCACCCTGGGAAAGAGCTATGAAAGAGGAAAGGTTCCCTCACCATGGGAATCCCCTTCACTGGTGGGGACATGAGCTGAGACAGAAAGGGAGCTTCAGAGGCTCAGAGGAGAGTGCAGCACCCAGCTTGCAGGAGGCAGAACAGAGAGAGACCAGAACAAAGGGTCCATGCCACCTCCCTGCACTCCCCAGCCTGAGACATGTGTCTGCTGGTGGATGCAGGGGCTGGGTGCTGAAATTCAGGCTTCAGAGGACAGACACAGGGAAAGGACTGGGGTTAGCTGAAGCCTGAAGGGGCTGGAGTATGGTCCAAGCCTCAACTGGGGGTGTGTGCAGGAAGGAGCCAGGTCCACCATTGAAGTCTCATTGCTAATGCAAGCACTCAAAGGGAAGGGCAGGGCCCACCATAGCAGCCTCATTCTTGCTCACAGTGGGCACAGCTCCACCTCTACAAGTTCTGGAAACATGCAAGTGCTTGCGGGTTGCCCACACATGGAGGCAGGGTTGAAAATACGAGCTGATCCCTAAGGGATACACAATTTAGGAAGCAGTGCTGAAATCTGAGCTATCTCCCCATGGCTGTGCAATTCACAGATTTATGACCCCACCACTGGGGCCCTTGTAAACTCAGCACCTATGGGACATCTGAGCCAAGTACTTATGCTCCTGTGGCTGAGGCAGGGCCAGCATTATCAGCTGTGGGCTTTAAAGGTGCACATGGAGGCAGGGTCATGGTCTGGGCTGCTTCTGTAGCTCCCAAGGTGGGTCCAGGTGCATGACTACTATGGTCCTGGTACCTGACTTCAGTGGATCTGTGCTTATGGATCTACATGGGTAGCTTTCTGAATACAGCACCTGAGGGACACTAGGGCCTACTGCATGCATTTCCATGGCTGAGATGGAGTTGAGGGCAGTGCCAACAACAGTGTACTTTGTCAGTCCACACAATGGGTGACAGGCAACACCACAGAGCACTCTCCCTAGTGGGCAGCTCCTGCAAAGGAATACTCAGTGGCTCCTCTCCCAGCAGGAGAGAGCTCCAGTCCTGCCTACCTCACACTGCAGCTCAGAAACGAATCTGGGGGCTTCTACTCCAACAAATGGGGAGCCAACCCTGATAAGACTTAGACAACCATGGAGCAAAGAGGAAGCCTCTCTCAATATCCAGTGCAGGTGATAGTCACCACACCAGTCACACCCTCTATCAGAGGGACAACGGCCAGCACACACTGAGGAAAGGTGCAGCAGGCATCCCTACCAAAAAGAGCCCTGGCACCAAAAATATTAGACACACTCAGGCTACACAGGGAAGCTCCCACATAAAAACAGCCCTCCAAGACCACAGTAGATAACTGTTTGTCCTAAACACATAGAGTCAGAGAAAAATAAGTAAAATGAGAAGCAGAGGAACCACTCCCAGTTAATAGATCAAGAGAACTCCCTTGAAAGAACAAATGATGAAACAGACCTCTTCAGTCTAATAGACACTGAGTTCAAAAACAATGAAGGAATCAGGAAAGGCTATTGATAGAAATGCAGATTACTGTAAAATGGAACTAGAAACTATAAAGAGGAATCAAGTAAAATTAGAAAACTCATTTATTGAGAGGAAAGCTGAGCTAAAGGCTATAAATAGCAAACTGAATAATGCAGAAGCATGAATAAGTGATCTGGAAGATAGAATAATGGAAATTACTCAGTTAGAAAAGAAGACAGACAAATAAAAAAAAAGAAAGCAATATACAAGACCGATGGAATAATATAAAGCATGACAATCTATGCATAGTAGGGATCCCAGAAGAGGAAGAAAGAGAAAAGGGGATTAAAAATGTATTTGAAAAAATTATGGCTGAAAACTTCCCAAACCTAAAGAAGGAAACAGATATCCAGGAACAGGAAGCCCAGAGAGTCCAAACAAGATGAACTCAAACAGACCTACATCAAGACATACTATAGTTAAAATGGCAAAAGTTAAAGACACGGTTCTAAAGGCAACAAGAGAAAAAGAGTTAGCTAAAAGGGAACCCCCATAAGGGTTCCATAAGGGTTCCATAAGACTATCAGCTGATTTCTTTACAGAAAAGTTCCAGGCCAGAAGGGAGTGGCAAGATATATTCAAAGTCCAGAAAGAGAAAAACCTGCAACCTAGGATACTCTACCCAGCAAGATTATCATTTAGAACAGAAGGATAGATAAAGAATTTGTCAGACAAGCAAAAACTAAAAGAATACAACAATACTAAACCTAGCCTAAAAGTAATATTGAAAGGTCTTCTCTAAATAGAGGAGAAGCTAGAATCTATAGGAAAGAGAAAATCACAATTGGAAAGTAAATCACTTAAGCAAATACACAGATTAAAAAATAATATTTTTTTTTAAAAATTGTGAAAGTGATGATAACTACAATGAACAGCAAAAGAATAAAAATGAAGATGTAAAAGAGGGCATCAAAATCATAAAGTGTGGAGAAGGAGAGTAAAAAGATGTAGATTTTTTTCTAGAATGTGTTTGAGCCTATATGACTACCAGTCTAAAGCAAGTAGATACAGTAATGGGTTAACATAATTGAAAAACAGGGTAACCAAAAATCGAAAATATACAATAGATTAACAAAAACCAAAAAGAAGGGAACATAAGCATAATACAGAAGAAAACTATCAAACCACAAAAGGAAAAAGAAAAAGAAAGAGACAAAGAAGAAATACAAAATCAACTGGAAAACAAGGTTTGAAATGGCAATAAATTTGTATCTATCAGTAATTACCTGAAATTTCAATAAATTAAATGCTCCAATCAAAAGACATAGAGTGTCAGATTGGAAAAAAACAAGAGTCTACAATATGCTGCCTATAAAGACCCACTTTAGGGCAAAGAACACACATAGTCTGAAAATGAGGGGATTAGAAATCATATTTCATGCAAACTGAAATAACAAGAAAGTGGGGGTAGCAATACTCATATCAGACAAACCAGACTTTAAAACAAAAGCCATAAAGAAAGATAAAGAAAGACTCTATTAAAATGATAAAAGGATCAATACAAGAAGAGGATATTATACTCAACATATTTGCATCCAATATAGGAGCACCTAAATACGTAAAACAAACACTAACAGACATAAAGGGAGAAATTCATGGGAAAACAATAATAGTAGGACACTTTAACACCCCACTTATATCTATGGAGAGGTCTTCCAGACAGAAAATCAATAAGGCAACAAAGATCCAAAATGATGCAATAGAACAGTTAGACTTAATTGATATTTTCAGGACATTACATCCAAAAAAAACCCAGAATACACATTCTTTTCAGGTGCACATGGAACATTCTCTAGGATTGACCACATACTAGGACACAAAACAAGCCTCAACATATTTAAGAGGATAGAAATCATTTTAAGCATCTTTTCTGACCACAATGGTATGAAACTAGAAATCAACCACAGAAAGAGAAATGAGAAAAACAAAACAAACAAAAAAAGATTACATGGAGCCTAAACAACATGCTACTAAAAAACCAATGGCTCAATGATGAAATCAAAGGGGAAAATTAAAAATACCTTGAGACAAATGACAATGAAAACACACCATACAAAGTCTGTAGGATGCAGCAAAAGCAGTTCTTAGAAGAAAGTTAATAGCAATATAGGCTTTCCTCAAAAAACAAGAAAAATTTCAAATAAACAACCTAACCTACCACCTAAAAGAATTAGAAAAAGAACGAACAAAACCTAAAGTCAGCAGAAGGAAGGAAATAATAAAGATCAGAGAAGAAATAAATAAAATAGAGATTTAAAAAATGAAAAAAATCAATAAAACCAAGAGATGGTTCTTTGAAAAGGTAAACAAAATCAACAAACCTCTGGCCAGGCTCACCAAGAAGAAAAGTGAGAGGACTCAAATAAGAAATGAAAAAGGAGATGCAACAACTGATACCATAGAAATACAAAAAAAAAAAAAAATACTGTAAGAGAATACTATGAATAATTATATGCCAACAAACTGGACAACCTAAAAAAAAATGGACAAGTTTCTAGTAACAAACAGCCCACCAAAACTGAAACAAGAAGAAATAGGTAATTTGACCAAACAGATCACTAGAAGTGAAATCAAGTCTGTAATAAAAAAAGAAAGAAAGAAAGAAAGAAAGAATAGAAACTCCCTGCAAAGAAAAGTCCAAGACCAGATAGCTTCACTGGGGAATTCTACAAAACATACAAGGAAGAACTTATACCAATCCTAGAATATATGTATATATGAAATCAACGAAGCCAAAAGATGATTCTTTGAGAAGATCAAGAAAGCTGATAAACCTCAACCCAGATTGACTTGGGAAAAAAAGAGAGAGAGAAGACACCAGTTATCAGTATTTGTTGGTATAGGTACCAATAATTATACTATACTTAGAGAAAGAATATCATTACAGATTCTATGAACATACAAAAAGATAAAAAGAAATGTTACAATGGATAACACAAATAACCCTACATCTGTTAAAGAAACAGAATTTTTAAGTAAAACTTTCCCACAGGGATTTTCCTCAGCAAAAGTCCAAATTAGGGTCTGGACCAAGATGGTGACAGGAAGTTCCTGAATTTTTCTCTTCCCATAGATGCAATAATTATACACCTACACATAGAGCAACTTGCTCTGAGAGAAATTCAGAAACTAGATGAGTGATGCCTACACAACCAGTTAATGAGAAAAATACTCAAAACAGATAGTAAAGTCTGAGATACACTCTTGCCATAAATCCTATCCCCATTTATGATGCCATACAATTAGGAGAGAATCTCCAACTCCCAGCCTCTTCCTGAGGAGTGAAGTGTTTGGATCATACATCAAGTGCTCCAATTTTTAAGGCTGCCACCAGAGGGTGGACTAGCTCTGAAAGCCAACAAGCTTTGTGTTCATGAGTTCCAGAGACCTATAGCAAAAAAAAAAAAAAAAAAAAAGCAACTTTTAATCATATGATCATCTCAAAAGATGCAGAAAAAGCATTTGACAAAATCAACATCCTTTCATGGTAAAAACTCTCAGAAAATTGGGTATAGAAGAAACATACTTCATCATAATAAAGGCCATATATGCCAAGTCCAAAGCTAGCATCATATTTAAAAATAAAAAACTGAAACTTTTCATATAACATCACGAAAAAGACAAGTATACCCACTCTCACCACTTTTATTCAACATTATTGAAGTCCTAGCCAGAGTAGTCAGACAAGAGAAATAAATAAAAGGCATCCAATTGAAATGAAAGAAGTAAAATTGTCTCTGTTTGTAAATGACATGATATTTTACATAGAAAACCCTGCAGACTCCACCAAAACAATGTTAGAATAAATAAACCCAGTAGTGTTGCAGGGTACAAAATGAACATAAAAACATCAGTTGAATTTCTAACACACTAACAACAAACTACTGAAAAGAAAAATTAAGAAAACAATCCCATCTGCAATATCATCATAATAAGTAAAATATTCAGTAATAAATTAATCATGGAGATGAAAGACCTGTAAACTGAAAACTATAAGACATTGATGAAAGAAATTAAAGAAGGCATAAATAAATTAAAAGATATTCCATGTTCATGAAGGGGGAAAATTAATATTGTTAAAAAATTCTTACTATCCAAAACCATCTATAGATTTAATACAATCCCTATCAAAATTGCAATGGCATTTTTCACAGAAATAGAAAAAACAATCCTAAAATTCATATGGAACCACAGAAGACCACGAGTAGCCAAAACAACCTTCAGAAAGGAGAACAAACATGGAAGCATCACACTTCCTAATTTCAAACTATACTACAAAGCTATAATAACCAAAACAGTATGTTATTGGCATTAAAACAAACACACAGATCAATGGAATAAAGAGCCCAGAAATAAACCAATGCATGTATAGTTAATTAATTTTCAATAAAGGTACCAAGAATACACAATGAGGAAATGAGAGTCTTTTCAATAAAGTGTTGGGAAAATTGTAAACTCACACACAAAGTGATGAAACTAGACCCTTAACTTACACCATATGCAAAAAATTAACTCAAAATAAAAACTTGAACATAAGACCAGAAACCATAAAACTCCTAGACGAAAAGAGCTTAAGCTCATTGGCAATGGTCTTGGCAATGAGTTTTTGGATTTGACAGTGCAAACAAAAATAAACAAGTGGAACTACATCAAATTAAAAGCTTCTGCACAGCAAAAGAAACCATCAACAAAATGAAAAGGCAACCTGTGGAATGGGAGAAAATATTTGCAAAGCACATATCTTATGACAAGTTAATATCCAAAATATACAAGGAACTCAAATAACTCAATAGCAAAAAGCCTAATAACCCAATTAAAATGGACAGAGGACCTAAATAGCTTTTTTTACAGAAGACATACAAATGGCCAGCAGGTACATGAAAACGTGCTCAACATCACTAATCATCAGGGAATGAACATTAAAACCACAATGAGATATCACCTCATACATGTTAGAATGTTTATTATCAAAAAGGTAAGTAATAACAAATGCTGGAAAGGATGTGAAAAGAAAATCCTTTTACACTGTTGGGAGCATAGACTGGTACAGTCATAATGAAAATTGTATGGAAGTTCCTCAAGAAATTAAAAATAGAACTACCATATGATCCAGCAATCCTGCTTCTGGGTACATATGCAAAGGAAACAAAATTATTATCTTGAGGAAATATCTATATTCCCATGTTCATAGCAGCATTATTCACAGGAGCCAGAAACAACCTAAATGTCCATTAATGAATGAATGGATAAAGAAGTTGTGATATATATGTGTAATGTCCACTAATGAATGAATGGATAAAGAAGAATGTGATATATATGTATATATATGTATCTATATATATACACACACACACATACATACATACAATGAAATATTATTCAGCCTTCAAAATGAAGGAAATTCTACCATTTGCAACAACATGGGCATTCCTGAGTCATTATGCTAAGTGGAATAAGTCAGACACAAAAGACAGATATTTTATGATATCACTGATATGTAGAATCTACAAATTCATAATAATAGAGAGTGGAATGGTGATTGCTAGGGGTTAGGGCGGTAGAGGAAATGGGAGATGTTGGTTAAAGAGTCAAACTTTCAGTTATAAGTTGAGTAAGTTCTGGAGATCTAATGGAAAAAATGTTGAGTATAGTTCACAATACTGCATAATATACTTGAAATTGCTAAGAGAGTAGATCTTAAATTGTCTCACCGCCCCCCAAAAAATTATAATTATGTGAGATAGATGTATTAACTAACCTTATTGTTGCAATTATTTCACAAAATTACATGTATCAAATTAGCACATTGTACACATTAAACTTACACAATGCTATATGTCAATTATATCTCAATAAATCTGGAGGGAAAAAAGTAAATAAAAAATTGTTTTAAGAAAAGAAGTCACAGTAAAAAACTAAAATAAACATTTTTAAACTCTTCTAATTTAGAAAAAGAAGTGTTACTGGATTGTAAGTATTTCAGAAAACATAAAATAAAAAGATCCTAGAGGTTGGAAACAAGACGGTGGAGTAGAAGGACTTGAGCTTACCTCCTCTCACGAAAACACCAAAATCACAACTAACTGCTGAACAACTGTCGACAAAAAAGACTGGAACCTACCAAAAAATATATTCTACATCTAAATACAAAGAAGCCACAATGAGACAGTAGGAGGGACGTGTCCATGATGCAATCAAATCCTATACGTCCATGATGCAATCAAATCCTATACCCACCAGATGAGCAACCCACAAACAGGAAGATAATTATATCACAGAGTTTCTTCCACAGGAAGGAGAGTTCTGAGCCCCACATCAGGCTCACCAGTCTATGCGGTCTGGAATCAGGAGGACGAGCCCCCAGAGTATTCGGCTTTGAAGGCCAGTGGGGCTTGACTGCAGGAACTCCACAGGACTGGGGGAAAGAGAAACTGCACCCCTGGAGGGTGCACACAAGATCTCATGCACAGTGGGACCCAGGCAAAAAGCAGTGACTACATAGGACCCTGGGCCAGACCTACCTGCTGGTCTTGGATGGTCTCCTGGTGAGGTACGGGCCAGCTGTGGCTCACTGTAAGGACAAAGACACTGGTCGCAGACATACTGGGGAGTACTCATTGGCATGAGCTCTCCCGGAGGCCATCATTTTGACACCAAGACCTGGCCCCCACCCAATATACTGTAGGCTCCAGTGCTAGGACTCCTCAGGTCAAACAACCAACAGGGCAGGAACACAGCCCCACCCATGAGCAAACAGGCAGCCTAAAGTCTTCCTGAGGCCAGAGATACCTGGTCAATGGATAAAGCAGACATGGTACATATATACAATAGAATATTACTCAGCCATAAAAAAGAATGAAATAATGCCATTTGTAGCAACATGGATGGACTAGAGATTATCATACTAAATGAAGTAAGTCAGACAGAGAAAGACAAATATCATATGATATCACTTATACATGGAATCTAAAAAAACAGATACAAATGAACTTACTTAAAAAAGAGAAACAGACTCACAGACTTAGAAAACAAACTTATGGTTACCAAAGGGGAAAGGGGGAGGGATAAATTAGAAGTTAGAGATTAACGTATACATGCTACAATATATAAAATAATCAACAAGTACCTACTGTATAGCACAGGGAATTCTACTCAATACTCTGTAATAATGTATATGGGAAAAGAATCTGGAAAAAGAATAAATATATGTATATGTATAACTGAATCTCTTTGCTGTACACCTGAAGCTAGCACAACATTGCAAATCAACTCTACTCCAATATGAAATAAAAATTTTTTAAAAAGGAAAAAAAAAGTATATTAAGAGAGGATCATAAACTGATTCTGTCTCCATGTCCTCATATTACAAGTACAGAGACTGAAAATGCAAGAGACCACGTGGCTGGTAAACATTTCATGGATTCAGCAAATATACCAGACATTATTGAAAAAACATTTAGTTAACAGGACAGACATAATCTCTAATACAGTGGCAGTGTCCAGCTGGACCAAGGAAACTTTGCATCTCAGTCAAGATCCTCAACAACAAATTTCAATTCTTCCTGAATGTATTCACACTTCCCACGGTACAGTGAATCTGAGGTTGTGATAGGCAAATCAGGTACTCTGTCACTGAAATGCTCAGATAATCAGAAATATTCTACAAAGAAAATTAGGCTATGTTGCAGCCTCTTTACTACTTTAACAAGAAAGATATGAGTAAAGAATAGTAGACAAAATATGGAAATGATGGGAAAGCCTTTTTTTTTAGCACTTGACAGTAGAAACAGCATCAGTAATTTCAGCTAAGATGGTAATTTCCTAATGTGAGATCATTTAGGTATTCTACGTAAAACTGTGGGAGATGAAAATTCTTTTGGAAAAAAATAGTGTTACTGAAAAAAAAATAAAAAAATAAAATAAAAAGGTCTTGGAAATACCAAAAATCAAACCTTATTTTCAAGCAGTCTAGAATAATGTTTCTCAATCTCGAATCTGGCAAGTATGAAAACAAAGTATGCTTACATAAATTTTTATAAAACTATGAGAAACTCACTTAAAAATATCACATGTTCTTGGTTATAGATAAAATAAAGAATATGAAAAATACCACAATTAAAGGACATGAAAATGCAACAAGTTTTGGAATTTTCAATCTAGAGTTTTCACTGAACACATAAATACAGTAACCAAATTAAACATTTTTAAGGGAATCATCTCAATACTTCAGCACATTGCAACTAAATTGTAGCTAGACAAAAAGTTGCCATAACCATAGAAACCAAGACATCTGTTAATAACAGACATCTTAAAATAATCCATAATTACTCTTTAAAAATGTTAATAGCTTATACTATAGTAATTTAACTTTATTATAAGTTTCTCTTCATCAAAGTTTAGAGTACAAAAAACATAAGCCAGGCTTCCAAAGGACTCATCACATTCTAAGTTGAAATAAAATTTAAAATAAATAGAAGATTTATCCTGAGGTTGCAAGGATGATTCAATATTCACAAAACAGTCCATGTAATACACCATATTAACAAGTTGAAGGAAAAATATCATATCATTACCTCAATAGATGCAGAAAGAGCTTCAAACAAAATTCACCATCCAGTCATGTTAAAAACTCTCAACAAAGAAGGTATAGATGGAACATACCTCAATATAATAAAGGCCATATATGACAAGCCCACAGATAACATCATACTCAATGGGCAAAAGCTGAACACATTTCCTCTAAGATCAGGAATGAAACAAGGATGCTCACTTTCCCCAATTTTATTCAACATAGTATTGGAAGTCCTATCCATAACAATCAGACAAGAAAAAGAAATAGAAGTAATCCAAGCTGGAAAGGAAGAAGTAATACTGTCACTGTTTGCAGATGATATGAAACTATACATAGAAAATCCTAAAGATGCCACAAGAAAATTACTAGAGCTCATCAATGAACCTGGTAAAGTGGCAGGATACAAAATTTATATATATAAATCTGCTGCATTTCTATATACTAACAATGAACTATAAGAAAGAGAAATTAAGGAAGCAATTTCATTCACAGTTGCATTAAAAAGAATAAAATACTTAGGAATAAACCTTCCTAAGGAGGTAAAAACCTGGACTTGGTAAACTATAAGACACTAATAAAAATAAATGAAAGATAACACAAACAGATGGAAAGACATACTATGCTCATAAATTGAAAGAATTAATATTGTTAAAATTACCATACTACCCAAGGCAATTTAAAGTTTCAATGCAATCCCCAAGGGCATTTTTCACTGAACTAGAACAAATAATTCTAAAATTTATATGGATACACAAGACTTCAAATAGCTAAAAGAATCTTGAGAAAAAAGAACATAGCTGGAGGAAACATACTCCCTGATTTCAGACTATACTACAAAGCTACAGTCATCAAAACAGTATGGTGCTGGCACTAAAACAGACACATAGATCAGTGGAACAGAATACAGAACCCAGAAATAAACCCACACACTTATGGTCAATTAATCTACTACAAAGGAGGCAAGAATATACAATGGAGAAAAGACAGTCTCTTCAATAAGTGGTTTCTGGGAAAACTGAACAGATGCATGTAAAAGAATGAAATTAGAACATTCTCTATCACCACATACAAAAAATAAGCTCGAAATGGATTAAAGACCTAAATGTAAGACCAGAAACCATAAAACTCCTAGAAGAAAACAAAGGCAGAACACTCTTTGACATAAATTGTAGCAATATATTTTTTGGATCTGTCTCCTAAAGCAAAGGGAATAAAAGCAAAAATAAACAAATGGGACCTAATTAAACTTAAAAACTTTTGCATAGCAAAGGAAACCATTGATTAAATGAAAAGACACCTTACTGATTGGGAGAAAATATTTTCAAGTGATATGATCAATAAGGGGTTAATATCCAACATATATAAACAGCTCATACAACTCAACATCAAAAAAAACAAACAGCCTGACTGAAAAATGGGCAGAAGAACTGAATAGACATTTTTTTAAAGAGGACGTGCGGATGGCCAACAGGCACATGAAAAGATACTGAACATTGCTAATCAAGGGAAATGCAAATCAAAACCACAATAAGAAATCACCTCACACCTGTCAGAATGACTGTCATCAAAAAGAACACAAATAACAAATGTTGGTGAGGATATGGAGAAACGAGAACAATCATACATTGTTGGTGGGAATGTAAATTGGTGCGGCCACTGTGGAAAACATTTTGAAGGTTTCTTAAAAACTAGAAATAGGGGCTTCCCTGGTGGCGCAGTGGGTGAGAGTCTGCCTGCCGATGCAGAGGACACAGGTTTGTCACCTGCTCCGGGAGGATCCCACATGCCACAGAGCGGCTGGGCCCGTGAGCCATGGCCGCTGAGCCTGCGTGTCTGGAGCCTGTGCTCTGCAACGGGAGAGGCCACAGCAGTGAGAGACCCACGTACCACAGAAAAAAAAAAACAAAAAAAAAAACTACAAATAGAGCTACCATATGACCCAGCCATTCCATTCCTGGGTATATGTCTGAAAAAACAAAAACACTAATTCAAAAAGATACATGCACTCCAATTTTCATAGTAGCAGTATTTATAATTGCCAAGATATGGAAGCAACCTCAATGTCCATCAACAGATGAATGGATAAAGATGTGTTATATACATATAAAATTTTTGCCATTTGCAGCAACATGGATGGACTTGGAGGGTATTGTGCTAAGTGAAATAAGTCAGACAGAGAAAGACAAAATTGTATGATCACTTATAGATGGAATCTGAAAAATAAAACAGACTAGCGAATATAACAAAAAAGGAAGACTCACAAATGTTGAGAACACACTATTGGTTACCAGTGGGGAGAAGGAAGTGCAGAGGGGCAAGATAAGGGTGGGGGATTAAGACGTACAAACTACTATGGATAAAATAAGCTACAGGGATATGTTGTTCAATGCAGGTAATATAGCCAATATTTTATAATAACTATAAATTGACTATAACCTTTAAAAACTGTGAATCAGTATTGTACATCTGAAACTTATATAATATTGTACACCCACTATATCTCAATTAAAAATAAAAGAATTTTTTTAAAAAATGAATAAACAAAACAAAAACAGAGTTACAGATGCAGAGAACAAACAGGTGGTTGCAGAGGGGAGGGTATTGGGGGAATGAGAGAAATAGGTGAGGGAGATTAACAGGTACAAACTTCCAGGTATAAAATAAATGAGTCACAGGTATGAAATGCACAGTGTGGGGTATATAGTCAATAATTATGTTATATCTTTGTATGGTGACAGATGGTAACTAGACTTACCGTGATGATCATTTTATAATGTATAGAAATATTGAATCACTATGTTGTATACCAAGAACTAACATAGTCTTGTAAGTCAGTTATATTTTCAAAGCCGCCCAACAAAACAAACACACAAACTGAATAGAAACAGAGATCAGATTTCTGGTTACCAGAGGCTGAATGTGGGGTAAGGGGGAACTAGATAAAGATGGTCAAAACTAAAAACTTCCAGTTATATTATAAGTACCAGGGACATGAAGTACAACATGATATAATTAACATCACTGTATATTATTTCTGGAAGTTGTTAAGAAAATAAATCCTGAGCTCTCATCACAAGGAAAAAATTTTTTTGTTTTTTAAAATGTTATATCTTTATGAGGTGATGGACGTTCACTAAACTTATTGTGGTAATCATTTCATGATGTATGTAAGTCAGATCATCATGCTATACACTTTAAACTTATACAGTGCTGTATGTCAATTATATCTCAATAAAATTGGAAGGAAACAAAGATAAATAAGAATATGCCCTCAAGGCCATCTCAGTGTATTTTTCTTTATGATTACACACCTTTTAAAATACCTCATCCATAGTTATCTTCATTGAAATGAAGATCTTTACAAAGGAAATGTGTCCCTATCCAGACAGTGAAATGTAAAATGTTCAAGAAGATTGGAGTGGGGCTTCCCTGGTAGCGCAATGGTTGAGAGTCAGCCTGCCGATGCAGGGGACATGGGTTTGTGTCCCGGTCCGGGAAGATCCCACATGACGCGGAGCGGCTAGGCCCGTGAGCCATGGCCACTGAGCCTGCGCATCCGGAGCCTGTGCTCCGCAACGGGAGAGGCCACAACAGTGAGAGGCCCACGAACCACAAAAAAAAAAAGAAGATTGGAGTGAAAACAGGAAAAAAATGCTTTCCGCAGAAGGAATCAAATGGAAAGAGAATAAGAGATATGATGAATTATAATAAAGAGAAAGAAAACACTCCATGACTTTAGATGTGTGACTGAAACTCAAGGAATTTAAAGTAGATGAGACAACTGTAGAAAAGAATAAGTCTTTTCCACTACAAGCTACACATAGAGAGAAAAACAAAATGGCTGAAGAGAATATTTTACCCTTGTCAACAAGGTTTAGTGTAGAAAGTATGTTTTAATTATTTCAATTATAAACTTACTTCATTTCAAAATAGACATTTTAGGGCTTCCCTGGTGGCGCAGTGGTTGAGAGTCCGCCTGCCGATGCAGGGGACACGGGTTTGTGTCCCGGTCCGGGAAGATCCCACATGACGCGGAGCGGCTGGGCCCGTGAGCCACGGCCGCTGAGCCTGCACGTCCGGAGCCTGTGCTCCACAACGGGAGAGGCCACAACAGTGAGAGGCCTGCGTACCAAAAAAAAAAAAAAAAAAAAAAACACAGATATTTTATACACTTTAGATTTGAATAAAAATAGCACAGTAATTTTAAATCACTAGTTGTTATTGCTCATTTTCCAAACTGCAGTCCACATGCTGGGATTTCCTTTCACTTCCCTCTTCACAAAGCTACCTGCAAGCACCTACCCTTTTCTAAAGTATGTACTTCCCAGAGCCACCTGTCTTGATTGCTAGCTTAGTTATGACCTGACTACAGCTGAGGAGGAGGCCCCTATTCCAGTGCTATATGGACACCCTTTATTTTAATCGAAATCTCTTCATTCTTGGTGTCAGATGAATCTTCAGGAACTGTATCCCATTCTAAAGGCTCTTCAGATTTTGGCTTATCTTCCAAAACCCCTGATCCTAATTTTACCACCAGGACGTCCGCTGCCTGGGGAGACTGATAAACCCTAGACACATTCTCTACCAGAGCTTCATCTGCAGGTGTTTGCTCAGATGGTGGAAGCAGAACTTCAGCAGAGGTTTCTTTTACAGAGATTTGTGTAATAAAGGACTCTTCAGCTAGTGAAGACTGTTTGTCAACAGAGAACATTTCCGAAGTAGTTTCTTCAGTTGATGGAAGCTGAAATTCAGCGGGGGCCTCCTCTGCAGAAGCCTCCTCTGCTGGTAGAGGTTGAAGTTCAGCTGCAGCCTCTTCTGCAAGGGTCCTCTCAGCTGGTGGAGACTGAACTTTGGTGGAAACCTCTTCTGCAGGGGTGTCCTCAGCTGGCAGAGACTGAACTTCTTCTGGGACCTCTTCTGCAGAAGTCTCCTCAGTGGGTGGAGACCGAATGTTGGCAGAGGACTTCTCTGCAGGGGCCTCCTCAGCTGGTAGAGACTGAAGCTCAGCAGGGGCCACCTCAGCTGGAGGAGACTCAGTTTCAGCTGGGGCCTCTTCTGCAGGGGACTCCACAGCTGGTGAAATTTGAAGTTCTGGGACCTCTTGTGTAGGAGCGTCTTCAGCTGCTGAAGGCTGAACTTCAGCAGGAGGCTCTTTTAAAAGAGTCTCTTCAGCTGAGGTGGGCTCTACTTTAGCAGGAGCCTCATCTCCAGGAGGCTCTTCTGTTGGGGAAGGCTGTACTTCAACAGGAGCCTCTTCAGCTGCTGGAGGCTGAACTTCAGCAGAAACCTCTTCTGCAGTAATCTCCTCAGCTAGTGGAAGTTGCACTTCAGCAGAGCTCTCTTCTGCAGCGGGAGACTGTACTTCAGCTGGAACATCTTTCCCATCTTCTAAAAGTACTGGAGCATCATTTTTCGTTGGTGGAATAGATAAAACTCTGTTAATACTTTGCTGCCTAATTTCTTCGTTGTTACTTGTTGTGGGTTGAAATTCAGGATGTTCAGTAACAAAAATCTTCCCTGAGGATTGTGTTTCTGTGCACCTTCCTTTGACTTTGAAAACGGATTACTTGGCCAGCCAATAACCACTATTTCTGATTCACTAAAGTTTGTCTGCTCTTCCTTGTCTACTTTTTCTTTTGTTTTTTTCTTTTTTATTATGTGCTGTGAAGCTTGATTTTTTTTAACTTATCTATTTATTTATTTTTGGCTGAGTTGGGTGGTTTTTCTTGTTGCTGTGAGCGGGATTTCTCTAGTTGCAGCGAGTGGGGGCTACTCTTCATTGCGGTGTGTGGGCCTCTCATTGTGGTGGCTTCTCCCGTTGCTGAGCATGGGCTCTAGGTGCGCGGGCCTCAGTAGTTGTGGCACGTGGGCTCAGTAGTTGTGGCTCGTGGGCTTAGCTGCTCCACGGCATGTGGGATCTTCCCGGACCAGAGCTTGAACCCGTGTCCCCTGCATTGGCAGGCGGATTCCCAACCACTGCGTCACCAGGGAAGCCCTACTTTTTCTTTTTAAGGAATGTTCATCATTGTCCAGTCTCCAGTACAACTGGTCTGCTGGGATCTGTCTGTTTTGAGTTGAACTGAGTGTCTGTCTGCTTGGTGGAATTTCTACTTCCTGAACACTCTCTGGAAATTCAGGGGCTGCTTCTCCAATAGCTGGCTTTTCTTCAGGTACCACTGTTTCACAAACTGACTTGATTTCTTCTTCTTTCTCTTCTGCAGTAGTTTCTGTCTGCAGAGATTTATCAGTCATATCATGTACATGCTTTCTCTTTGTCCAAGTTTGCTGAAGTTGAGAAGATACTCTATGACATTCATAGTTGAATTTGCTCCCAGGAATATTACCAATACTAAGGGTACCTTTGGGGCCAGATGATTGTGGTATAGGCAAGTGTTTCTTTTTCTCTGTCACTTCAGTCTGCTGGGATTTATCTACCATTGGTTGGCTGGGTCATCTTCTCTTTCAAATTTCTTGCCTCCCTGCTGAGATAGGGTGATCAGATTCATCACTTTCTTCCATTTCTAATACTGGTAGAATTCAAACTTATCAATCTTCAAGTAATTAATCATCAAGAATGACAAATTTACCAAATAGTTAAGCCTTTGCCTTCCTCATTAAGTGTTGTTCTGTTGAACTACCTCAGAAAAAAGTAATTCATAAATTATGGCATTCTGTACTACACTCTTGTTGGATCCCACCTCACTTAGTAAGCATCTTTCCTGTTTAGTCTCTGGTATAACTTCTAGAAGTTTCCCTACAGGTCTATGATATCACTGCCAATTGTCCCTACAAGGTTCCATCAATGGTATACCCAGAACTTTTTAACCCGGTAAACACTCATGGATGCTGGCCACAAGTGAGAGATCTACAGTTTGAAACAGCAAGTTGAAAAAAGTGTTTGTCTAGCAGAGGAATATGAAGTAAACTCCAGTAATGCTGCTTTCTTGTAGTTGGAGTTGATGCTTTTGAACTTTCAATTCTGTCTATTTCATCCTACTGTCAAAGACCGTTATAATGCTGAATTCAGAATTCTGCAGCCTATTTTCAATTGTTGGAGAAAACAACTGGTAACGTATGTGTGGCATTGTTCTATCAATATATGTTTATATAATTTGATGGAAAGTTAATATTGTTTGAAAAACTTGAGTTCTGAGGTCTGTACCCATGTAAGTTCCTTTCTTATGTCCTTAGTATTCAGTAACCACAAGAGCCTACTATCAATGTGTGTATATATATGGCATGTTTGCCTTCTCAAACAACTTGAGATATTTTAATTTTCAACTATTTCAGAAAATTGTTCCACCCAAGTTTGTCAAATAAAAGAATATTGAGTGTAAAGATATGTCAAGTGAAATAAAATGCAATTTTTGATGCAGTCACTATATACTCTGCTGAATAACCACATGGGAATGAATTCCCCAGTGAAGATGACAACTTTTAATTGAAGCTTTGAAAAAGAGGAATCCCAGTTAAGCAGACTGCAAATGGAATTATAATAGATTTAAAATATAAAAAAAAAACTTTAACATACATCACACAAAAATTTTACTAGAAAGATGGAGATTGGTCAAAAGATGTGCAAAAACATATTCCTTTAGTCTAAGGACAGTTAAAGAGAAAAATAGCCTTTAAAAAATGTAGTCACATGAGACAATATAATAAACATACCTAAACAATTATTATGACTTCATTAACCTAGGAATATTTTTAAATTTCTTTATGCTTATTGTCCCCATGAAATATAAAAGCATCATTGAATAATTCCCTTTGTCTGACATGCATTAGTCATAATTGTAGTTAGGTAATCTTAGCCAAATAAATAAGCACTTTACACATTCTTTGACCCAGTCCCTAAAGCATCCTCTATCTCTATTCAGGGATAGGTGAATATTTGTTGGGTGTAATTGGAGGAATGTGATTAGAAACCATACTGCTTGTCCTACATCTCCACTTGCTCTGCTTTCATTTTTGTCTATTCTGCTCCACTATGTTTTATCTTTCTAAGATTTAATAAAGTAAAGTAAAACAATAGTCATTTTACAAAAGTATTGGCATAAGTTTTCATCAGACCTGCTGTAGTTTGAAACCTAGGTTGTTTATCAACCACTTTGTGGTCTGGTGTTCCTCTCAATTGTATCTGTCAAACATTGCATGTATATTTTGCAATCAAGTTTATGACGTTATGTGGTATCTTCAAAGTCTATTATGTGGTATCTTCAAAGTCTATTTTGGGCCAACTCATAAGAAGAAATAAATGTCAAACCAACATTGCCTTAATTGGGTTAATATAACATTTCATGTACTGGATTAATTTTGCTGCATTAACTTAAATAAGATTTTGCCAACTTTTCCATAGACATAAACTCATTTTCCAATTCTTGCTATTTTTGTTTTCCCCTCCAAGAAATAAGAACTTGATCTTTCTTAATTACACACCAAACTATCAAAGTAAATAGCCTATTGCTACTATCTTATTCATAGAGGCAAATTAGTATTCCTAAATAATCAATCAATTAAAAATTTACTTGAGATCCCAAATAGAATTATGAGGGACTTCATAAAGCAATTTCTCATCATATTTTTTAAGATCCAGAAATGCTCCTTTTGTCCCACTAATCTAACCAACAATTACATTATTCAATCTGTCTGATCAATTTTGGGTTAGGTGTTTTAACCCTTGTTTAGGAAATCTCACATGATTCAGCTCTCTCCCCTTTACTTGGTTCACATCTGTTGTGGGATCAATTGTGTATCCCCAAAAGATATGTTGAAGTCCTAACCTGCAGTACCTCTGAATGTAACCTTATTTGGAAACAGGGTCTTTGTAGATGTAATCAGGGTAAGATGGTATCCTAAAAAGAGGAAACTTTGGACACAAAAAGACACATAGAGAAGATGGCCATATGAAGATGGAGTCTGAGATTACAGTTATGCTGCCACAAAGCAAGGAACACCTAGGATTACCAGAAGCTGAAAGAGGTAATGAAGGATCCTCCTTTAGAGGCTTTGGAGGGAGTATAACCCTGCTAATGCCTTGATCTGGGGGCTTTAAGCCTCTAGAACTAGAATACATTTCTGTTGTTTTAACCTAGTTTTTGGTACTTTCTTATGGCAGCCTGAGAAAAACAATACAACATTTCAGAGCCCCATGTTTTTTACTCCCACCTGACATGCTGTAGTTCTGACTCTCTCAATCTCTAGGACTAGTTTCTTTATTTCTGACTCAGGTTTGGCATTTAGTTTTATACAATGTTTGACCTATTTCTACAATCATAAAACCAGAGGGATTTGCTGAAAGGCCTCTCTCTGATAACTTGCATTTAATTTTACCAAAATCAAATTTGCTGACTGGTACTTAATTTCATTTATAATTATAATGACTTTGAAAACTATGATTTAGATAGCAGAGATATTTCAAATCAATGAAGACTAAATATCTAAACTGTGACCTATATTGCTTTGTTCTAAACTGACTAGATCAAATAAGATGAAATCTGAAAAAGGTCCATTGGCTATGACAACTACAAGGTCATTGGTAACTTGAGTAAGAGCAATTTCAGTGGAAGGGTGGGAAATAGAAGTGATAAAACACTAAAATTTCTGTGAATTATAAAGTTTAAAAATTAAATTGCAGAAAAAGAAAAAATAAGTGTAAAATATCACAAAGAGCTATACTTAATACACTAAAAGATTTTAGAAAATCAATATAAAAATAACACAATAGAAAAAATTTTAAGAACATGGATAGAAAACGTATAGAGGAAAAATAACTGACCAATAAATATATAAAAGAGATCCACTTTACTTCTAAAATTAAAATAATATCAATGTAAAATTAGCAAAGATTATTTTAAAGGTAATCTCCCCTCCCTTAAAACAAATGAGAGTATTATTAAATGGATGGTCTCCTACATTACTGACAGGAGTTTAAATTGATACAATTGTTATTCTGGAGAATTTGAAAGTAAATATCAAAAGTTCCTGAAACATGCATACCATGTGTCAACAATTCTGCTTCCAAGAAATTTAATTTTTGGAAATATTTATTCCCTCAAGAAATATTTACTGAACACCTATCTATTCCAGGGACAATTCCTACATGTTAGGGAAACAACAGAATACAAAAAGACATTGTATCCTGTCTTTATGACTCTCACAGTCTAGTGGGAGAAACTAAGTAAATAAGTAAAAAATTTGTGAAAATAATTTTAATTAGTTAAGAGGGAATATAATTTACCTAGAATAATAGGACCAGAAAAGGTTTATAGTAGATAGCATCTAATTGAGAAAGTATCCAAAGGAGTACCAGTAGGAAGAAATGCCATGTTCTAGGAACTATAAGAAATCTGCTGTGGCAAGAAGAAAGGCAAAGCAAACAAAGTAAATCATTTAAGAGATGTTCTTGAAGAAATAGATAACAGCCTGATGGTGCACTGATTTAGAGACTCTATGGTATTGTTATTTTGGACATAACCATTGTAAATACTTATGAACCTAATATCAAAGCACCTAAATATAAAAAGCAAATATTAAGAGACTTGAAGGGATGAGTAGACAGCAATACAATAATAGTAGGGAACTTGATTATATCACTTTCATTAATGGGTATATAATCCAGATAGGAAATTAATAAGAAAACATTGGAGTTGAATTACACTTTTGAACAGATGGACCTAACAGACATATATAAACATTCCTTCCAACAGCAGCAAAATAAACATTCTCCTCAAGCATACTTGGAACATTCTCCAAGAGAGATCATATGTTATCTAACAAAACTAGTCTTTAAAAATTTATGAAAATTGAAATGATATCTAGCATCTTTCTAACCACAATGGTATGAAATTAGAAATCAAGTACAAGAAGATAACAGCAAAATTCACAAATATATGGAAATTAAATATCATACTACTGAACAACCGATTGGTCAAAGAAGAAATCAAAAGGGAGATTAAGAATATTCTTAAGACAAATAAAAATGGAAATACAACATACCAAAATTATGGGATGCAACAAAAGAAGTTCCAAGGGGGAAATATATAGCAATAAACACCTAAATCAAAAAAGGAAGATCTCAAACAACCTAACTTTACACCTCAACAACTAGTAAAAGAATAATAAATATGAAGATAGCAGAAGAAAGAAAATAAGAAAGATCAGAACAGAAATAAAAACTAGAAAGACAATAGAAAAAATTAACGACACTAAGATGATTTTTTTAAAGATAAACAAAAGTGACAAACTTCTAGTTAGGCTGAGAAAAAAGAGAAGATTCAAATAAAATCTGAAATAAAAGAGGAGAGATTACAACTTATACATAGAAATACTAAGGATCATAAGAGACTACTATAAATAATTTTACACCAACAAATTGGATAACTTAGAAGAAATGACTAGATTAGTAGAAAAATAAAACCTACCAGGACTGAATCATGAAGAAATAGAAAATCTGAACAGATAAGGAGATTGAATCAGTAATTAAAAACCTCCAAACAGAGAAAAGCACAGAACTAGATGGCTTCACTGGTGAATTCTATCAAACATTTAAAGGGGAATTAATATCAATTCTCTCAAAGTCTTCCAAAAAATTTAAGACAGGAGAACAATTCCAAGTTTATTTTTATGAGGCCAGTATAACCCTATCACCATAGCTTGTCAAGACCCCTATAGGAAATGAAAATTACAGGCCAATATCCCTGATGAACATATAAGCAAAAATTCTTAACAAAATATTAGCAAACTGAATTCAACAGCATGTGTAAAGGATAACACACCATGATCAAATGGCATTCATCTCTGGAATGCAAGGATGGTTCAACACAGGCAAATCAAGAAATGTGATACAGCACACTAACAAAATGAAGGATAAAGATGCAGAAAAGCATTTAAAAACAACAACAAAAAACTTTAAAAAAACATATTTCCATGATAAAAGCACTCAACAAATTAGGTATAGATGAAAAATACCTCAACATTATAAAGGCCATATATGAAGCTAATAATATACTCAACAGTAAAAAGCCAAAGTTGTTGTTCTAATATCAGGAAAAAGACAAGGATGCTCACTCTCACCACTTCTATTCAACATAGTACTGGAAGTACTAGCCAAAGCAATTAAACAAGAAAAAGAAATAAACAGCATTCAAATTGGAAAAGAGGAAATAAAACTGTCTCTGTTTGCAGATGACATATTTTATATATAAAACCCTAAAGATGCCACCAAGAAAACCTTGTTAAAACTAATTTAAAAATTCAGGAAAGTTTCAGAATGAAGAAAAATCAACATGCAAAACTCAGTTGCATTCTTATACAATAACTATTAGAAAGTGAAATTAAGAAGATAATCCCTTTTTATAATTGCATCAACAATAATATACTTAGAAATAAATTTAACTGAGGAGGTGAGAGATCTGTACACTGAAAACTATAAGGAGTTGATGAAAGAAACTTAAGAAGACACAAATAAATGGAAAGACATTCCATGTTCACAGACTAGAAAAATTAATATTGCTAAAATGTTTATACCATGCAAGGCCATCTATAGCTTCAATGCAATCCTTATAAAAATTCCAAAGGCATTTTTCATGGAAATATAAAAAACAATGCTAAAATTCATTTGGAACCACAAAAGACCCAAAATAGCCAAAGCACTCTTAAGAAAGAACAGAGGTAGAGGTGTCAAACTTCATGATTTCAATCTGTACTAAAAAGCCATAGTAATCAAACACTGTGGGATTGACATAAAAAAAGATAAATAGATCAATGGAGCAGAATAGAGCCCAGAAATAAGCCTAAAGATATATGACCAGTTAATTTTTGACAAGGCACCAGGAATACACAGTGGGGAAAGGGTAGTCTCTTTAATAAGTGGTGCTGGAAAAACTAAATATTCACATGCAAAAAAAAAAAAAATTGGACCCCTATATTCCAAAATTACACTCACAAAAATTAACTTAAGATAGATTAAAGATGAACATAAGACCTGAGACCATGAAACTCCTAGAAGAAAACATGGAGATCAAGATCCTTGACATTGGTTTGGCAATGATTTTTTTGGATTTGATACCAAAAGCAAAAGAAAAAATGCAAAAATAAACAGGTGGAGCTACCTCAAATTAAAAAGCTTCTACACGACAAAAGAAGCCATCAATAAAATGAAAAGGTGACCTATGGAATGGGAAAAATGTATGCAAACAGTTTATTGAATCAGGGATTAATATTAAAATTATGTAAAGAACTCATACAACTTAGTAGCAGAAAACCAAAAAGCAAACAAACAAAAACCCAATTAAACAAGAGCAAAGGACTTTAATAACATTTTTCCAGACAGGACATACAAGTGGTCAACAGGTAAGCAGTATCTTTTTGGATCCGTCTCCTAGAGAAATGGAAATGAAAACAAAAATAAACAAATGGGGCCTAATTAAACTTAAAAGCTTTTGCACAGCAAAGGAAACCATAAACAAAGTGAAGAGACAACTTACAGAATGGGAGAAAATATTTGCAAATGATAAGACCAACAAGGGATTAATCTCCAAAATATACAAACAGCTCGTGCAGCTCAATATCAAGAAAACAAACAACCCAATCAAAAAATGGGCAGAA
This sequence comes from Tursiops truncatus, assembly GCF_011762595.2. NCBI lineage: Eukaryota > Metazoa > Chordata > Mammalia > Artiodactyla > Delphinidae > Tursiops > Tursiops truncatus. The sequence goes on along the minus strand of NC_047035.1, from coordinate 55,254,793 downwards.
GCTCTAAATAGACATTTCTCCAAAGAAGACATAGAGATGGCCAAAAGGCATATGAGAAGATGCCCAGTGTCACTAATTATAGAGAAATGCAAATCAAAACTACAATGAGGTATCACCTCACACCCCAGTCAGAATGGCCATCATCAAAAAGTCTACAAATAATAAATGCTGGAGAAGGTGTGGAGAAAAAGGAACCCTCCTACACTGTTGGTGGGAATGTAAATTGATGTAGCCACTATGGAGAACAGTATAGAGGTTCCTTAAAAAACTAAAAATAGAGCTACCATAGGATCCTACAATCCCACACCTAGGCATATATCCAGAGAAAACCATAATTCAAAAAGATACATGCACTTCAGTGTTTACAATAGCCAAAACATGGAGGCAACCTAAATGTCCATCAACAGATGGATGGATAAAGAAGATGTAGTGTGTATATGTGTGTGTGTGTGTGTGTGTGTGTGTGTGTGTGTGTGTGTGTGTGTATATATATATATATATATATATATATACACACACACACACAATGGGATATTACTCATCCATAAAAAATGAAATAATGCCATTTGCAGCAACATGGATGGACTAGAGATTATCATACTAAGTGAAGTAAGTCATACAGAGAAAGACAAATACCATATGATATCACTTACATGTGGAATCTAAAAAAAATTATACAAGTGAACTTACAAAACAGAAATAGACCCACAGACATAGAAAACAAACTTATGGTTACCAAAGGGGAAAGGGAGAGGGATAAGGGTGGGATTAACATATACACACTACTATATATAAAATAGACAACCAACAAGGACCTACTGTACAACACAGGGAAATATACTCAATATTTTGTAATAACCCATAAGGGAAAAGAAGCTGAAAAAGAATATAAATATACATATGTGTGTATATATATATATATATATATATATATGTGTGTATAACTGAATCACTTTGCCATATACCTGTAACTAATACAACATTGTAAATCAACTACACTTCAATTTTTTTAAAAACCACTTATCATCAGCGAAATGCAAATAAAAAGCACAGGGAGACATTACCTTATACCTGTTAGGATGTCTATTCTCAAAAAGACGAGGTAGCAAATGCTGGAGAGGATATGGAGAAAAGGGAACTCTTTCACACTGTTGGTGGGATTGTAAACTGATACAGCCATTATGAAAATAATATTGAGGTTCCTCAAGAAATTAAAAATAGAATTACTGTATGATCCAGTAATCTCACTTCTGGATATATCCAAAGGAAATGAAATCACTGCCTTGAAGAGATATCTACATTCCCATGTTCATTTCAGCATTATTCATAATAGCCAAGATATTTTAAATTTTTTTCAACTGTGTTCAGCAACCTATGCACAAATTTATAGAAGAGTAGGAGTTTGATTGATGCAAGTTTTTTGGGTTTGCTAGGGTAGTGGAGCAAAGAGTGAAAAGGATCAAAGGGGTTAACTACAACCTAAGGCCAGATATGATAGGAAGTTAAGACAGGTATAAACTGAGGTGTAAGGAAAAAATAAAGGAGACTAGGGACTGAAACTCAATGAACAAGCGTAGTGGGAGCAAAGGAATGAGAAAATGGAAAAGATAGGAACAAGTGGTGAGAGGGTGGGAAGCTATAATTTAAGATTAAAAAAGGAAAAGTAATGTTGGCTTACAATAAAGCCAAGGATATGATTGGGGTAGAAATAAGATGCAAGTCTCTAAATTTGAGGAATCCAAGGAATTTTGAGGTTAGACATTGAAATTTAACACTGAGTGACCCAAGTACAAGGAATGAGGATAATAACTCCAAGTCTGAAGCCAATGATTTCAGTGATTTTCAGAAGTATTAAGGAAGTCGATCAAGCACAGGAACAAGAAGCAATAGATTTTGCCACAGTCTGTTAGTAAGATCATCAATAAGTAAATACATTTTGTATAACAGTTAAGGGAACGATCAAAGCAGTCATGGGCTCCTCCTCCCCATCCCAAGGTGCTTGTGGTTTGAGGAAACAAGGGGCCTCCATTAAAGAAGGTTACAAGGAAAGTTATATCATCAGTTAAAGCAAAGAGATGGATGTAGCAGGCTATCAAAATATTGACAATGTATGGAAGTTTTCATTGGGGGGTAGAGAGATGCACAAAGTAAAGGGATTGAACTGGATGGGATCAAAGAAATATTAAAAGAGGAGAGAAGTCAAAAGTGTATGACCAAGATGGCCTTAATGCTCCCCTCAGCTTGACTAAATTTTAGACAAGTTTCCTCCTGACTCTAAGTCTCTGACCTCCATTTTCTTAGAGTAGTTTCTTTAGAAAACTTTGAAAATGTTTCCCCTGCCTCTTTGAAATGTAAATCTTTTAAAGACTCTTGCCAGTTTTACAATTCAGGGCTGTCTTTCTCGAGTACCTGGGAGCCATCCTTTTTTAATGCATTCCTCAAAGAAGATAGTGCCTCTTTTAGCTTCCATGGGAGGGTAGTAGCCTAGCTTTGGTGAGCAGTGGGTGCCTTGCTCCAAGTTGTAAAGCTATCCCTTGTCATGAAGATTTAAGAATCCTAGATGGCCTAAAATTCACCCAACCAATCTCTTAAAAATTATCCAGCCCGTTGTTTCAGTGGGGTTGAGTTCAGACAGCATTTTTGGTCTCTCACCTCTATTCCAATAGCCTTGAGTAAAGTCTTCCTTACCTGTTTAACTTTGTTTAGTACAATATTTTGCCTTGAAGGAGTAAAAGAATAGATTATACAGGGTAAGTTCAGTATGGATTGTGGCAAAACATATCAAGGATATGAAGCATTGTGAGATATTTTGGTCACAATGTTCTCAAAATATCTCTGATTAAAAAGTGTTCCATTGTAGGTGCAGACTGCAATGCCTTATTCTGGTAACCCTTATTTAATCAGAAGTTCTTCAACTATTTTTGCCCCACTCATCTTTCTACTAAGTGTTTATGGTAAAAAGACATACTGTATATAGGTCAGGTTTGATCTTTTAAGATATTATTTTTGTCATTATTATTTTACTAGAGGAAACACATAGCAACTGTAAATATAAATGACTAGTGATTGGGGTAGAAGGATAGTGGTCTTTTCTCTGGAGGTTTTTGCAATCCTTTACTTTTATAACAAGATGCCAATCAAGATATATATTTATATAGTTATATAGACAAAATACATGATCAATTCAATAAAAAAATTTCCAGAATATATCAGAGTTAGTACACAGAATATTATACAGAGATAATCAATGGTCATGCTGATTTTTCACAAACATTCAGAAATATTTATGTCTTCTGAATCTTCAAATTTTAAATTACATATAATTCTGATGTCTTTTGTTTGCCATTCTAGATCTTCTCTTCACTCTTGTACCCTACATTGTATCCCAGGAGCCTGGCCCAAATGGACTGCAACAATGGGTAACCTTGCTTTTTAAAATTTGGTTGCATTCAGCAAATGGAGTACACTTGGCAGGAGATCTGAAGGAGATAGAAGAGTGAGATTCCCCTAGCTCCTTCACTGAAGAGTTGCTTGGAGCTGACTGAGTCTCTCTGCCAAAGGTCATGGATCCTATAAGATCCTTTGCTTATAGCTCTCTTCATATAGCTCTCTCCCACCCTCTCTTTCTTTCCCTCTGTCTCTCTGTCTCTGTCTCTCTTGCTCTCTCTCCCTCTCTCTCTCTCCTCTCTTCCTCACTGTCTCTCTCTTCACTAAATTTTCCCCTGCCCCATTCACCTTAGGGATAGTAATGTTACTGTTTCATGATTTCCCTATCCTTCATGATTTCCCTTATACTCTGACCAGACTTTATAATTAGTTCCCCTATTAAACTCTACTGAAATTACCTAAATTTTGTATTTTCCTGTGAAGAATGATACATATATCATATAAATTTAGGGATCTGAGGATGTTATTATATCATAAACTTTGAAATCCTTATGTGGTATGTGGTTTAAATGTTTAAATTATAAACCCTGAATAATAAGAATGTATAGTTACCAAAACACTGCTTTCTCTAAATATTTCTGATAAATGGTAATTTGTTTTAGATCATACCCAAGTTTAGCTAAAGAAATAAAGGAGTGTGAAAGAAGTTAATGCCAATTCTTTTTAGTCCACTCACACAGGAAAATCGAGTTCAGTATTGGTTATCTTAACAATCAAGCTCTTAATAAACAGGCTACATTATGTGGGTCAGAGGGAGGGGTTTTAGTGACGGAAGTCATCTCCCTTATTCCCTTCCCTAGTCCTACTACAGCGATCCAGAAGTTCTCCTTTGGGATGGATACAATTTAGCAATGGAGAGGATACAACTGGATACAATTTAGCAATGGAGAGGAGAGTAGTAATTCCTTTGCAGCCATGATATAGTTGTTACTGGGCCACATGTTAATCTCTTTTACAAAAGATCTGAGTTGTGTGGAAAATGTAGGACACACACCCAGTAGTCCCACCCTTGACCAAGCAGGGCTCAACTCATTACACAGTAATTTCTTCACCAGAAATGGGTTCTGCTCCTTGGTCCAGCCCCAAAAGTTACTACATCAGAATAGAAATGGAATAGAAATTAAATTATTTAATTTTAAAAATTAAAAATACTTTTTTTTGTTTAGTGAAAAACTTTTTTCTAACACAAAAGACTATAACATTCTTGTAGCCAGCAATTACTGGTCAATATAAGGTCTTAGTATTCCTTTTTTTAATCTAAAGATTTACAATTCCTATCCAGACTTAACATTTGCTCTCTTTCACTCTTCTCCTGAGACAATTAACTACAAACAGAACTTAAGGGAATTAAACCCAACATATATAAAAAATATGACAAAATGAAATATAATAAAACATTAAGTTATGTCTCCAGATCACCTTTAAATCTAAAATATCACCTCTCCAGATCTAGAGCATGTAAGAGTTAGTCAAATCCTATTAGTGAAAATTTTCATACCTGCGTGGATAACTTACTGGGCTCCTAACTTCACTCACTCCTTAGAAAAATGACATATGAGCCTGTTTAAATAATTAATTGTTCCATGTATAGCAGTTCGAATAAAAATTTCTATTTAGTCTATCACTACTTTTTAAAATGTTTATTTAACATTATATAGTTAAAATAGAGCATCATTTTCACAGAAATACAAAAAAGTACATATAAGTTCTACTTTGAAATATTCTAATTATACAGAGGTAGAAATGCTCAAGCAGAAACTATTAAAAATGCAAATTCAGCTATTTGAAAGGCTATTAAAAATTCTTTATTAGAAAAAGAAGACCAGAGTTTTTAAACATGCCAAGAAAAATATGCTTAGAAGTATCCTCCAGGGACAAATCATGAACTTGCTGAGAAAGAACTTTAAAAGGATATGAGTATCCTTTCTATCCATTCTGACTTTAGATCTTGGATTACTGCAGATCATTTCCATAAATATACCCACCAGAAGTTTCTAGAAAAAGAGTGTGAACTAAATTCTCCTTGTGAAATATCTGCTGCCCTGTCCAGAATAAACCCATCTGCTTGTCTCCGTGCCCTACAAAACCTTCACTTGAAGAGAAAGTGATAGAGGCCCAGCTCAGACCAGAGTCTTTGCAAAAGGGTGGTAAGATCTGAGGTGTGGCTCTTTTCTCCAAACTATATCTGACACTCAGGACTCGAGTGCTCTTTGACTATTTTGCCTATAGCAAAAGCAACTCCCAACTAACTTCCAGAACTTGCTTGCTTCAAATAGCCCAACGGTGTCAAGTAGGTTAAAAAAAATCCCCACAGTGGCTGTCCCTGAAAGTATACAACATAATAAACACATAACAAAAGTAGCATTAGAACAGCTGAGAAAAAATATATCCTGATAAAATGAAGACATTTGAAATAATCCTTTGTTTAAAGGGTTGAATTTATAAAGAACTAAAGTTCTAACTCAGCTGAAGAACATAACTCCTTGTGTTGGACATGCTCAGCTCTTGAAAGCTCAAAGCTCTCTGTGGACAAAACAGAGGCTACTGTGTACACAAATGGAACATAGCACATGAATCTGGAGATTCATTCTAAAAGTATGACTCGTCAGCTCTAGCATTACAAGGCATTAAAACCCACGCACTGTTCTCTGATGATAACATTGTTTCTAACTACTTGGCATAAAGAGTCACACTGGAAACCACCGACAGCAATAAAAAGTAGGCTGAGGAAATGGGATCCCTCCTCCCCTGTATTTCGACATGACATTATGATACAGCACATTCAGTGCATGGCTAGATACCTTCAACTAAGCATGAAGCCCACAGAGCACAAGAAAAAATTTTGACGATGTATTTAGAAAAACTGGAAAGCATCATCTCAACTCTAAATATGTTTTCTGCTTCAATCATGCAAACAAGCAGCTATACCACTGCCTTTCTGTTTTGTGTTCTATTGTTTTAAAAGGGCTATGTAAAACAATTCTTTCCAATGGTAGCTTTAAAGTGACTGCCAAGTCAATTAAGAGATATCAAACCAAAACAGGCTCAACCTGTAGCAGAGATTTCAAGTGGGCATTAACTGAAATCAAGTATATTGATACAAACTGAATACTGATGTTGCATCAAAGCTAAAATAGAAATTTCTAAAAATGGGATTGGATTCAGGTTAAGTCAGAAAATGTATATATACCTGTATGGTGGTTTAATTCTACATATTCATGTGCTAGTAAACACAAATGCCTTCCCTAACTCTGCTTCTGAAAGTTTCTTTAAAAAGAGGCAAAGCCATTTCATAAGAAAAAATTCAATCTAATAGGCAAATATCCTTCAGAGAAGAAAAACATTGATTTAATTTTACAATATACTTATAAATGAGATTTTTGGTGGTTTTTCTTTTTTTTCAGAACAGACCTTGGTAGTAGAAAGAAAGAAGAAAACATGTAGGCCTTAGATATCTTTAAAAGGGGGGAAATAGGTGACACAAGGTAAAAGCAGATGGATGATACTGAAAATAAACTACTTCTTTCACAATTTTGTAAAGGTTTAATCTCATTATAGAACATTATCCAAAAATACACTAACACACTGAAGCCTCTAATAATCTGTGTTTTTATGTATCATTAAAAATAATGAACCAAAATGTAAGTTTCTAACATATAACAGTAAAAAGAATAGATACTAGGGAAAAAATAATTTCTAGATCAATGACACTTTTGTCAGAGAGCAATTTCTCAGTTTAAGCAAATATACTCAACAATATTAAGTTGCATGATTAATAATACTGACAATTTTTCTGAATGGTCATGAAATAAATGTTTAACTTTTATATTCAACCAGATAGATATTAGTGACATCAGAACACCTGGTAGAACTTTAAAGAATGTCAACATACTTTATGATTGAAAACAGAAGTTTCAAAGATATGGGGCTCTCTCGTGTGACATGATTTTGATAAAGCTTGGAGAGAGAGAGAGGACAAGATGGACCACAGTGAGAGTCAGTAGGTGACTAACCCTTTCCTCTTCCAACAAAGAATGGGTTTATCTATACACTAGTCACCATTTGCTTAAGTCCTACCAGATTGCTTGTGGTTGTGTTTTTTTTTTAATCTAAAGTGTTTGAAGAATTTTGGATGGTCCTGAAGAATAATATCTTTACTAATGACCTACCATGTGCCAGGCACTGTGCTAAGTACTTCATATGCATTAGTTGTTTAATAATATTTATTGAGTGAGGTAAGAAGAAGAATGGCCTCCCAATGATATTCTACATCCTAATATCCAGACCTGTGAATATGTTAGCTTACCTGGCAAAAGAGAATTAAGGCTGCAGACGGAATTAAAGTTTTTAATCATCTGACCTTGAGATGGAGAGTATCTTAGATTATTTGGGTGGGCCAAATATAATTACAAGCCTCCTTTTAAAGTGAAAAAGTGAGGCAGACAAGAAAGAGATCTGAAGATACTACGCTGCTGACTTCCAAAGTGGAAGAAGGAGCTATCAGCCAAAGAATGTAGGTGGCCTCTAGAAACTAGAAAATGCAGGGAAATGGATTCTCTGCTAGAACCTCCAGAATCAACACAGCCCTGCTGACACCTTAATTTTAGCCTAGTAATACCCATTTCAGACCTCTGATCTTCAGGACTGTAAAAGAATAAAGTTGTATTGTGTAAGGCACTAAGTTTGTGGTACTTTGTTAGAGTATCAGTAAGAAACTAATATACTGAGTGTTCCATTATTTCATTTAACTCTCACAAAATTCTATGAATTTATTATTATTGCTGCTATTTTATGGATGGAGGAACTGAGTTTTAGTTTAGGTAACTTGCCCAAAGTTACCTAGCTAGTGGGTGCCTGAATCAAGATTCAAAGCTATTCTGATTCCAAAGACTACTGATCGATTACTGCACTATAATTCTTCTCTCATGGGTTGATATTACCATAAACTCAACATTTCAACTCCCCATCGTGTATTTATTTCAAAAGAAAATTCCATCACTAGGGTATTAGTCTACATCAAGACATGAAGCAGCTGGTTCAGACTGTCGCCCTTCCAACTCAGAATGAATGATAAGATGGTATAAAAGAGAAGGACAGTGATTAAAAGCAGGAGCGAGACTAGGAGTTTTGCACATGTAGTTGTGAGCAATGAAGCCAGGAGGCATTCTGACAGCTGCTGATGACAAGCAGATTGGCTACTACAGCACATCAGACTCCATGAATGACAACAGAGCTTTCAGTAATGGTTCCTACTGGTACAGCCCACTGACACCATTTTTCAGTGTTGACATACTCAAACATTCTCATTTACAGTGACTCATTGGGCAGAGAACATTTGACATTTGGACTGACACGAGAGATCTCTCTCCTAAAGAACATTGAAGTATACTGTACTTTCACTATTAATTATTTAAAGTATGATTTTTTTCGTCCTGATTTTTATTGGTTTTCATGGAAATATCCACTAACTAATACTTCATATTCAGTATAAATCCACTCAGATGTTCTCACTCCAAGCTTCCAGGTTTCACTCCTTCCTAATCAATTCCCTTTCATATAAGAGACATGGCAATATCGCAACTTATGTTGTATTTCTGCAATTGGCACAATTAAATTTTATGCCTGACTTTCAGTGAGCTATAAGAAATAAAAGATTCTCTTAAGAAGATCTCTGGTTCTCAGATAATGACTTCGGCTGAGAGTTTAAAGATCTGAGCTTGAATTTCTTCTGGGAGTATACCTGTGCATTCAAAGGAAGCCATCGCTTGCCAAAAACTTGTAGTCATCATTACTGTCATATTGGTCAGGAGCTACCAATGCACTTGAGTATTAGTCATTCAACACTATCAACAGCAGAAGAAAATGTATTTAATCCTGATACCACTGCACACCATGGATTACTAACATCCCATTACAAATTTGCACAGAACTCAGCACTGCATTTAGGCTCAAGTACAACCAGGCTAATCATCAAATCTCACCTTTGAGGTTCTATTTCCTGATCCTACTCCTGGTACCAATTTTGTATTGGTCAGGAAACAGTCAGGAGACAGAAACCATACCAGTTATTGGAACAGAGAGAATCTAATCTAAAAAGTATTAACCAGTCGACCTTCAAGATGGCAGAGGAGTAAGAAGTGGAGATCACCTTCCTCCCCACAAATACATCAATAATACATCTACATGTGGAACAACTCCTACAGAACACCTACTGAACGCTGGCAGAAGACCTCAGACTTCGAAAAAGGCAAGAAAATCCCCATGAACCTGGGTAGGGCCAAAGAGAAAAGAAAAAAAAGACAAAGCAATAAGGATGGGACCTGTGCCTCTGGAAGGGAGCTGTGAAGGAAGAAAAGTTTCCACACACTAGGAAGCCCCTTCACTGGCAGAGACGGGGGGTGGCATGGGGGGAAGCTTCGGAGCCACAGAGGACAGCGCAACAACAGGGGGGCAGAGGGCAAAGTGGAGAGATCCCCGCACAGAGGATCAGTGCCAACAAGCAATCACCAGCCTAAGACACTTGTCTGCTCACCCACTGGGGCAGGTGGGGGCTAGGAGCTGAGGCTCTGGCTTCGGAGGTCAGACCCCAGGGAGAGGACTGGGTTTGGCTGCGTGAACACAGCCTGAAGGGGGCTAGTGCATCACAGCTAGCCAGGAGGGAGTCCAGGAAAAAGTCTGGACCTGCTGAAAAGGCAAGAGACCATTGTGTCGGGGTGTGCGAGCAGAGGGGCTTCCTGCTCCGTGTACCCACAGATGGCAGAGCACCGCCTAAGCAAGCTACAGAGACGGGCACAAGCCACGACTATCACCTCAGATCCCAGAGGCGGGCATGGACCACTACCACTGCCACCGTTGCCACCAAGCATCCTGTGTGCAAGCGCAGGTCACTACCCACACCCTCCTGGGATCCTGTACAGCAGGCCACTGCCAGAGTCCTGTGATCCAGGGCCAACTTCCCCAAGAGAACACACGCATGCCTCAGGCTGTTGCAACTTCACGCTGGCCTCTGCGGCCGCAGACATTCCCCACATCCCAATTATGACTACCATATCCTTCCCTCTCCCTGGCCTGAGAGAGCCAGAGAGCCCTAATCAGCAGTTGCTTTAATCCCCTCCTGTCTGGGCAGTGAAAAGATGCCTGAGGGCACCCTAAATGCAGAGGTGGGGTAGAAACCAAAGCTGAATCCCAGAAGCTGTGCGAACAAAGAAGAGAAAGGGAAATCTCTCAGTGGAGCCTCAGAAGCAGCAGATTAAATCCCTGCAATTGGCTTGGTAAACACTGCATCTGTGGAATGCCTGAATAGAAAATGAGTGTTCCTGAAATTCAGACGGTGGACTTTAGGGGCAATGTGGACTTGGGGTTTCCTTTCTGCATTTGATTTGGCTTGGGTTTTATGTTTATCTTAGTTTACTTTTTAGTGTTTGTTTTCATTTGAGGGTTTGCAAATTGGTTTGGTTGCTCTCTTCCCTTTTTTTCTCTCACTTTTTGTGACTGTATGTGTGTTTCTTTGTGTGATTTCATCTGTTGAGTTTTGCTTTTTTGCTTTTACCATTTGTCTTGGGGTTCTGTCTCTTCGATTTTTTTTTTTTTCCTTTTCTTCCATGCCAAGTGGCTGGCAGGGTCTTGGTGTTCCAACCGGGAGTTGGGCTGAGCCTCCAAGATGTGAGAGCCAAGTCCAGGACACTGGACGACCAGAGATGTACCAGCCCCTTGTAATATTAATCAGTGAAAGCTCTCCCAAAGATCTCTGTCTCAACACTAAGACCCAGCTCCACCCAATGGTCAGCAAGCTCCAGAGCAGGACAACCCATGCAAAACAACTAGCAAGATAGGAGCACAACTCCACCCATTCACAGACAGGCTGCCTAAACTCATACTAAGTTCACAGACACCCCAAAACACACCAACAGACGTGGCCCTGCCCACCAGAGGGACAAGATCCAGCCCCATACACCAAAACACAGGCAACAGTCTCCTGAACCAGGAAGCCTACACCAGCCTCCAAACAAACCTCAACAACTGGGGGCAGACACCAGAAGTAAAAGGAACTAGGAACGAGCAGCATGTGAAAAGGAGACACCAAGCACAGAAAGTTAAACAAAATGAGAAGAGAAATACACAACAGATGAAGGTGCAAGATAAAGACCCACCAGACCAAGCAAATGAAGAGGAAATAGGCAGTGTACCTGAAAAAGAATTCACAGAAATGATAGTAAACATGATCCAAAATCTTGGAAATAGAATGGGAAAAATAGAAGAAATGTTTAACAAGGACCTAGAAGAACTAAAGAGTAAACAAACACTGGTGAACAACAAAATAAATGAAATTAAAAATACTCTACAAGGAATCAATATCAGAATAACTGAGGAAGAAGAATGGATAAGTGACCTCGAAGATAGAATAGTGGAAATAACTGCCACAGAACACAATAATGACAAAAGAATGAAAAGAATTGGGGATGGTCTCAGAGACCACTGGGACAACATTAAATACACCAACATTTGAATTATAGGGATCCCAGAAGAAGAAGAGAAAAACAAAGGGTCTTGAGAAAATATTTGAAAAGATTATAGTCAAAAACTTCCCTAATATGGGAAAGGAAATAGTCAATCAAGTACAGGAAGTGCAGAGAGTCCCATACAAGATAAATCCAAGGAGAAACACACCAAGATACATATTAATCAAACTATCAAAAATTAAATTCAAAGAAAAAATATTAAAAGCAGCAAGGGAAAGGCAACAAAAAACATACAAGGGACTCCCCACAAGGTTAACAGCTGACCTATCGGCAGAAACTCTGCAAGCCAGAAGGCAGTGGTAGGTCATATTTAAAGTCATGAAAGGGAAAAACCTACAACCAAGATTACTCTACCCAACAAGGATCTCATTCAGATTTGATGGAGAAATTAAAACCTTTACAGACAAGCAAAAGCTAAGAGAATTCAGCACCACCAAAGCAGCTTTACAATAAATGCTAAAGGAACTTCTCTAGGCAGGAAACACAAGAGAAGGAAAAGACCTACAATAACAAACCCAAACAATTAAGAAAATGGTAAATAGGAAAATACATATCAATAATCACCTTAAAAGTAAATGGATTAAAAGCTCCAACCAAAAGACATTGACTGGCTGAATGGATACAAAAACAAGACCCATATATATGCTGTCTACAAGAAACCCATTTCAGATGTAGGGATACATACAGACTGAAAGTAAGGGGATGGAAAAAGATATTCCATGCAAATGGAAATCAAAAGAAAGCTGGAGTAGTAATTCTCATACCAGACAAGATAGACTTTAAAATAAAGACTATTACAAGAGACAAAGAAGGACACTAGATAATGAACAAGGAATCAATCCAAGAAGATATAACAATTGTAAATATTTATGCACCAAACATAGGAGTGCTTCAATCCATAAGGCAAATGCTAACAGCCATAAAAGGAGAAATTGACAGTAACATGAAAATAGTAGGGGACTTTAACACCCCACTTACACCAATGGACAGATCATCCAAAATGAAAATAAAAAAGGAAACACAAGCTTTAAATGATACATTAAAGAAGATGGACTTAATTGATGTTTATAGGATATTCCATCCAAAAACAACAAAATACACTATCTTCTCAAGTGCACATGGAATATTCTCCAGGATAGATCATATCTTGGGTCACAAATCAAGGCTCGGTAAATTTAAGAAAATTGAAATCATATCAAGTATCTTTTCTGACCACAATGCCATGAGACAAGATATGAATTACAGGAAAAAAAAATTGTAAAAAATTCATACACATGGAGGCAAACAATACGCTACTAAATAACCAAGAGATCACTGAAGAAATCATAGAGGAAACCAAAAAACACTTAGAAACAAATGACAAAAAAAACACATCATGACCCAAAAATCTATGGGATGCAGCAAAAGCAGTTCTGAGAGGGAAGTTTATAGCAATACAATCCTAACTCAAGAAACAAGAAAAATCTCAAATAAACCACCTAACCTTACACCTAAAGCAATTAGAGAAAGAAGAAAAACAACAACAAAAAAAAAACCCCAAAGTTAGCAGAAGGAAAGAAATCATAAAGATCAGATCAGAAATAAATGAAAAAGAAATGAAGGAAACTATAGCAAAGATCAATAAAACTAAAAGCTGGTTCTTTGAGAAGATAAACAAAAGTGATAAACCATTAGCCAGACTCAAGAAAAAAAGGGAGAAGATTCAAATCAACAGAATTAGAAATAAAAAAGGAGAAGTAACAACTGACACTGCAGAAATGCAAAGGATCATGAGAGACTACTACAGCAACTATATGCTAATAAAATGGACAACGTGGAAGAAATGGACAAATTCTTAGAAAAGTACAACATTCCAAGACTGAACCAGGAAGAAATAGAAAATATAAACAGACCAATCTCAAGCACTGAAATTGAAATGGTGATTAAAAATCCTCCAACAAACAAAAGCCCGGGACCAGACAGCTTCACAGGAAAATTCTATCAAACATTTACAGAAGAGCTAAAATCTATGCTTCTCAAGCTCTTCCAAAACATAGCAGAGGGAGGAACACTTCACAACTCATTCTACAAAGCTACCAAAACCCTGATACAAAAACCAGACAAAGAGGTCACAGAGAAAAAAAACTACAGGCCAATATCACTGATGAACATAGATGCAAAAATTCTCAACAAAATACTAGCAAACAGAATCCAACAGCACATTAAAAGGATCATACACCATGATCAAGTGGGGTTTATCCCAGGAATGCAAGGATTCTTCAATATATGCAAATCAATCAATGTGATACACCACATTAACAAATTGAAGGAGAGAAACCATATGATCATCTCAATAGAAGCAGAAGAAGCTTTTAACAAAATTCAACACCCATTTATAATAAAAACTCTCCAGAAAGTAGGCATAGAGGGAACTTACCTCAACACAATAAAGGCCATATATGTCAAACCCACAGCCAACATCATTCACAATAGCGAAAAACTGAAACCATTTCCTCTAAGATCAGGAAAGAGACAAGGGTACCCACTCTCACCACACTTATTCAACATAGTTTTGGAAGTTTTAGCCACAGCAATCGGAGAAGAAATAAAATGAAACCAAATCAGAAAAGAGGTAAAACTGTCACTGTCTGCAGATGATATGATACTATATGTAGAGAATCCTAAAGATGCTACCAGAAAACTACTAGAGCTAATCAGTGAATTTGGTAAAGTACCAGGATACAAAATAAATGCACAGAAATCTCTTGCATTCCTATACACTAACAATGAAAAATCTGAAAGAGAAATTAAGGGAACACTCCCATCTACCACTGCAACAAAAAGAATAAAATACCTAGGAATAAACCTACCAAAGGAGACAAAAGACCTGCATGCAGAAAACTATAAGACACTGATGAAAGAAATCAAAGATGATAAAAACAGATGGAGAGACATACCATGTTCTCGGATTGGAAGAATCAACCTTGTGAAAATGACTATACTACTCAAAGCAATCTACAGGTACAATGCAATGTCTATCAAACTACCAATGGCATTTTTTACAGAATTGGAACAAAAAGTTTCACAATTTGTATGGAAACACAAAAGACCCTGAGTAGCCAGAGCAATCTTGAGAAAAAAAAAACGGACCTGGAGGAATCAGGCTCCCTTAATTCAGACTATACTACAAAGCTACAGTAATCAAGACATTATGGTACTGGCACAAAGGCAGAAATATAGATAAATGGAACTGGACAGAAAGCCCCAGAGATAAACCTACGCACATATGGTCACCTTATCTTTCACAAAGGAGGCAAGAATATACAATGGAGACAAGACAGCCTCTTCAATAAGTGGCACTGGGAAAACTGGACAGCTCCACGTAAAAGAATAAAATTAGAACACTTCCTGGCACCATAGACAAAAATAAACTCCAAATGGATTAAAGTCCTAAATGTAAGGCCAGACACTGTAAAACTCTTCGAGGAAAACATAGGCAGAACACTCTGACATAAATCACAGCAAGATCCTTTATGACCCATGTCCTAGAGAAATGAAAATAAAAACAAAAATAAACAAATGGGACCTAATGAAACTTCAAAGCTTTTGCACAGCAAAGGAAACCACAAATAAGACTAAAAGACAACCCTCAGAATGGGAGAAAATATTTGCAAATGAAGCAACTGACAAAGTATTAATCTCCAAAATATACAAGCAGCTCATGCAACTCAATATTACAAAAACAAACAACCCAATCCAAAAATGGGCAGAAGACCTAAATAGACATTTCTCCAAAGATATACAGATTGCCAATAAACACATGAAAGGATGCTCAACATCACTAATCATTAGAGAAATGCAAATCAAAACTACAATGAGGTATCACCTCACACCAGTCAGAAGGCCCATCATCAAAAATCTACCAGCAATAAATGCTGGAGAGGGTGTGGAGAAAAGGGAACCCTCCTGCACTGTTGGTGGAAATGTAAATTGATACAGCCACTATGGAGAACAGTATGGAGGTTCCTTAAAAAACTAAAAATAGAACTACCATATGACCTAGCAATCCCACTACTGAGCATATACCCTGAGAAAACCATAATTCAAAAAGAGTCATGTACCACAGTGTTCACTGTAGCTCTATCTACAATAGCCAGGTCATGGAAGCAACCGAAGTGTCCATCAACAGATGAATGGATAAAGAAGAAGTGGCACTTCTATACAATGGAATATTACTTAGCCATAAAAAGAAATGAAACTGAGTTATTTGTAGTGAGGTGGATGGACCTAGAGTCTATCATACAGAGTGAAGTAAGTCAGAAAGAGAAAAACAAATACCGTAAGCTAACATATATATATGGAATTTGAAAAAAAAAATTGGTTATGAGGAACCTAGGGGCAGGATGGGAATAAAGACACAGACCTACTAGAGAATGGACTTGAGGACACTGTGAGGGGGAAGGGTAAGCTGGGACGAAGTGAGAGAGTGGCATGGACATATATACACTACTAAATGTAAAATCGATAGCTAGTGGGAAGCAGCCGCATAGCACAGAGAGATCAGCCCAGTGCTGTGTGACCACCTAGAGGGGTGGGATAGGGAGAGTGGGAGGGAGGGAGATGCAAGATGGAAGAGATATGGGGATATATGTATAGGTATAGCTGATTCACTTTGTTATAAAGCGGAAACTAACACACCATTGTAAAGCAATTTTACTCCAATAAAGATGCTAAAAAAAAAAATCCACAGTGAGGTTATCACCTCACACTGTTCAGAATGGCCATCATCAAAAAATCTACAAACAATAAATGCTGGAGATGGTGTAGAGAAAAGGGAACCCTCCTGCACTGTTGGTGGGAATATAAATTGATACAGCCACTATAGAGAACAGTATGGAGATTCCTTAAAAAACTAAAAATTGAACTACCATATGACCCAGCAATCCCACTACTGGGCATATACCCTGAGAAAACCATATTTCACAAAGAGTCTTGTACCACAATGTTCATTGCAGCTCTATTTACAATAGCCAGGACATGGAAGCAACCTAAATGTCCATTGACAGATGAATGGGTAAGGAAGATGTGACACATATATACACTGGAATATAACTCAGCCATAAAAAGAGATGAAATTGGGACTTCCATGGTAGCACAGTGGTTAAGAATCCGCCTGCGAATTCAGGGGACATGGCTTCAAGCCCTGGTCTGGGAAAATACCACATGTCACGAAGCAACTGAGCCTGTGTGCCACAACTACTGAGCCTGCGCTCTACAGCCTGTGAGCCACAACTACTGAGCCTGAGTGCTACAACTACTGAATCCTGCGCTCCTAGAGCCCATGCTCTGCAACAAGAGAAGCCACTGAAATGAGAAGTCTGCGCACTGCAACGAAGACTAGCCCCCACTCCCTGCAACTAGAGAAAGCCCACCTGCAGCAACAAAGACCCAACACAGCCAAAAATAAAATAAATAAATAAATTTATTAAAAAAGAAAAAAAGAAATGAAATTGACTTATTTGTAGTGAGGCAGATGGACCTAGAGTCTATTATACATAGTGAAGTAAGTCAGAAAGAGAAAAACAAATACTGTATGCTAACACACATATATGGAATCTAAAAAAAATTGGTGCTGATGAGCCTAGGGGCAGGACAGCAATAACGATGAAGTCGTAGAGAATGGACTTGAGGCGGTGGGGGAAAGAGAAGCTGGGGCAAAGTGAGAGAGTAGCATGGACATATATATACTACCAAATGTAAAACAGATAGCTAGTGGGAAGCAGCTGCATAGCACAGGGAGATCAGCTTGGTGCTTTGTGACCACCTAGAGGGGTGGGATAGGGAGGGTGGGAGGGAGACACAAGAGGGAGGAGATATGGGGTTATATGTATATGTATAGCTGACTCACTTTGTTATACAGCAGAAACTAACACACCATTGTAAAGCAATTATACTCCAATAAAGATGTAAAAATAATAAATAAATAAAAATAAATAAAAAGTATTAACCATGTATTAGAAAATTGAAAAGGGAATACCAAGGAATCATGGAAACAGCACAAGGACCACTCTTAACAGCTAGGGGGACAAAGGTATAATGACTAAAACCTAGATGCTTGGAGAAGGGACCCATGGACCTGAAACAAATCTATGAGGAGAGGTTACTGCTCAACTGCTGCTGGACATCTCTGAGTGGTCATGATAGGGCTGGTTCTGCAAGAAAACTGCAATCTGGTATCAACTGCAGCTACAGGAAGGAATTGCTACTGCTGACATGAAGAAGCTTTGCTGGGGAGATACTGACAGGAGCAGGCAACATACAGGGAGTAGTGAGTCTCCCCACTCCTGCTTCAACCTTGCAAGCTCCTGCTAATGCCCCCTACTGGCAGATTCTAACATAGAGGCAGCTAGGCTGAAAAGCAGAAAAGCAGTTTGCAGCACCCCAGCTCCACCTGAGAGGCAGCTGCTAAATAACCAGCTCATGTTATAATGTTCATCCATTCATTCATTCATTTACAAAACATTTTTGAAATACCAGCTATATTACCGGCACTTGTAAGCACTGTACAAAAGAATAAAGTCCCTGCTTTCATGGAGCTGACATTTTGGTAGGGGAGATAGATAATAAACAAGTAGACAAATATTTAATATTTTAGGTGGTAGAAGTGCTTCAAAGAAAATAATTCAGATTGAGGGGATGGAGAGAAACAGGGCCAGAGGCAGTATAGAGAGAAGCAATATAGAAAAAACATGGAGAGTGAAGCCAGACTGCAAGGGTTTGAATCCTAGCTCTGCTTCTTATCAACTCTACAATCTTAGGCAAGTTACCTAAACTCTCTGTATTTCAGTTGCTATGTGTGTCAAATGGAGATAATGATGACAATAAAAATATTGACCTCATGGGATTGCTGTAAAGATTGAAGAAGTGGGTATCTATAAAGTGATTAGAACATAGTAAGTGTCATGTTGTTAAAGTGTGGTGTGGTTTAATGGCAAAGGCTACAAAGAGCCAGGGCGTGGGAGGTTAAGGTAAAAGAGACAAAAGGTGTGGAAGCAGCCATAAGGAACAAAGAAGATGCTTGCCACATCTCCAGGCCAGTGGTATAAATGATATAAAAGAGAAAACAGCCACCACTTGAGAGGTCTATGAGGGAATCCATCTTCAAGTGGGAGCCAAGTTTAAGTTAGATTAAAATTATGGAAGTCACATTCAGAAAAGAGGCTGAGGATGCTGTGCTGCAGATGGTAATGGGAGCAATTTAGAGAACGAGGACACAGAGGTATGAAAGAGGTATTTACCACTTGCTACCTCACTTTTACCAAAAGTAACAACATCATGATTATAATGATAATAGTTCCCTGGTTGTAAGACCACCAAAACACTTATGAACAATAATGTATATATTTCTATAACACTTTCCAGTTTATAAAATGTTTTCATATCCACTCGCTTATTTGCTACTCATAAGAAAACTGTGAAACTGGAAGATAACATACATTCACTATGAGAGTGAAGACATGGGCAAACCTAGCATTAGTCCAATAACTCCCAAATATTTGATGATTGCTAGGAGAGTGAATATGTCTACAGAAAGCTAAACTAAGGTCTTAGAGAAAATATATGGTAGATACTTAGATGTTTCCACATCATATCTGTGAAACTTTTGATGGGTTCTGATCTGATGGTGTATCTAAATTAAAAAGTCTCTTCAGTGGAGCAATACTCTAAGTAAACCACAAATTACCTCAGAAGTGTCAACTGAAAAAAAAAAAAAAAACACAACCCCAAAGTTGAGGATTATGTTTTATTAGGAGGACTTGCTGAGGATTTAAGCCTCAGATAGCTCTGAGGGGCTGCTCTGAAGAGGTAAGGGAGAAGCCAGAGTATGTAGGAGTTTTTGCAAAAAAAAAACAAAGGGAGTCAGAACATCAGAAGATTACTGTTAATTAAAGAAAAACAGACATTTCAAGTTAATGAATTTAGCACTTTTCTATGTATGGGAAGATGCAAGAGTCTGGGCTCATTGAAATCATTCCTTTGATATGCACCTTAGCTATCTAGGACCAGCAAACTACCCTGTTTTCTCCATCCTGAATCCCCTCAGGGTGCACAGTTGGGGGCGGCTGCAGTGTCTGATAGCTTGATGCCACACATCCTTTGTCTACCGATATGGCAGCTGCCATTCTTCTAAAATTTGGCCACTCTTCACACCTGTCAATACACTGAAGCCACAAGGTGGCTCCGGCAGAGAAGGCCTGTTCACTGCCTTCCTACGCAACTGACACTTCTGGCAAAACTTTAAGGAACTTCTGGGGAATTCTAATAGGTTCTTCATATAAATCACTTAGAATCTATAGTACCCTGAAAAGAGCTTTTTAGAATAACAGAATCAGAATTCATCTCCTAGAGTTACACAGGATGTTAAAGAACTCTCAACCAGTCTCTGACTTTACAGATTTGAACAATGAAATCCAGTGAAGTAAAGTGGCTTGCTCAAGGGCACAGAGATTCATAGTTAGTGACAGAGGCAGGGCTGAATTCTGGTTTCCTGGATACTGATCCAACATTCTCTTTCAGCTCTATATGCTACCCTCTCCTAGAGAATTGGGAGAATTATATTGGAAAGGCAAACAATTGGAAATCAAAACTGACATACTGACATAAGAAAAGAAACAGTGGTAGGGAGAACATCTTTTATGGGACGTGTGTGACTAGGGTAATAAAAGGGACATAAGTGGCTCATTAGTATGTTTAATCATTGTGCAAAATGCACACATATTCTGCATATTTCTCAAATGACATGGCTTAAAAGTGTTTAACTTCCACAGCTTCTAATCAAACCTATAGCCTCTGTTCAAACTAATTTCAAAACACCTTGAAAACAGTGACTCCTTCCAAGTCTTTGTATTCCCTTGACCCAGCAAAATGCTTGGGCACACAAGTTACTCACAAGTTATTGTAATGCTCGTCAAAACATTCACCCTTTGAATATGACAATTATTTAAGCATTTTTTTCATGGTTTAGCAAAGTAACATTTAGAGCTTTTCTAAAGCAGACTACTGTTGTCTTGATTTTCCCACTCAATTTCAACTCTAAAGAGTGAGTGCTATTTTATTTAGAAAACATTTCTGTTTTATTCAGTCAGTCATTTTTTCAGCAAAATTCACAAGCCAAATTTATGATTTAGATTAATATAAAGTAACACATTTGAAGTTAAGAAGCTTTGTTTCATGAAAGACTTAAACAAACAAAGGTTATTCTACATAAAATGCCACATAAAGCAATTTAGCTGACTTGAGAAGCAAGAAAGGGGAGGGAATATGTGCAAAGAATTACATACAAATGGAGCACTTCTGGTTTCTATGGTAACGAACATAAATGAATACCTTTTGGAAAATGGACCAGCAAATTCAGGGAGATGTAAATTTATGAGCACAAAAACCAAAAAACCACTCCAATCCTATGGTATGTAAAGAAGTCTGCAATTTTCCCTTAAATGGAATTGCAAATTAGAAAAAAAAAAAACAACTTTTAAGCCCTATTGTTAACAACCTGTTTAGAGGCTTTTTTCTTAATTTATTGGTTTGCTATTTGAATATCTGTCTACTACACAAACATTTATCAATAATTAGAAATGACCTTTTTTTACTGTTCACTGGATCAGTGATTGTAATTATAGAAAGTATAGAAAATTTTCTTGACTTACATGATCATCTAAAATTTTAGTGTTTCAAAGATGACATTACTTGCTTTGTTGTCTTATGGGAGAGTACAGATGTTTCTGGGAAGCACCAGAAGCCCTATCCACATCGAGCAGTTATAAAGTCCACCTGCATTAAGTCCTTTTCCCTCCATAGAACACTGACTCCCAGACCAAAATGACTAACTCCATCTCTCCAATCTGCTTTCCAGGCAACTAATGGACTCAAATTGTCTCCCAGTCACCTATAGTAAAGACACTTTGCCTAAAGCCGAGTATCATGTATGTTTAAAACAATTTTACAATATTCACTGAGTGACATATTAAATGTACACAAAAAGCAGATTTTTGTTCTTTTCTTTTCCTCTTAAACATGTAGAACACAGAGCTGAAAAGTAATAAGTATCTCAATGTTGTGAACTTTCTCAATTCAAAGACTTCATTACTTTTTTTTTTCAGTTTTATTGAGATATAATGTAACCAAGCAGGACCCTATGGGGCCTTTCCAGGACAGACACCCCTATGTCCTCTGCTTGCCTTTTGTTTGTAGAAAAACTTTAGTCCCCCAGGCCTCCCCTGAGTCACAAAAGTCTGGCTCAGAAATTAATGATTGAAAGAATGTGAATATATAGTAACAACAGAAAAAACAGCAATTGGATCAGGAGAACTGGTAACAATTTAAACGATAAATCAGTCATATGGCAGTCACAGAATCTTTAGTTCCTCCCTGAAGGACATAGGTAACAGTGTCTGTTGCACATTCCTCAGTTGTTTTGCAGATACTAAAACCCCCACCAGATTGAAGAAATTAACTGCCTGATGACCATGAGCACTCAGACCCCAGACCAACTGGAGCCTGAGGATTGATGATGTTAACCCTTGTGACACCACCCTGTTACTTTACCATCAACCAATCAGAGAATTGTGCACAAGCTGGTCATGCACCCTGAGATTCTCTCCTTCACCTTGCCTTTAAAACCCCTTCCCTGAAACCCATGGGGAAGTTTGGGTCTTTTGAGCATTAGCTGCCCGGACTCCTTGCTTGGCTCCAGCAATAAACACTGCACTTTCCTTCATCACAAAATGACGTCGGTAGATTGGCTTTACTACTCACAGGCAGGTTTGGTAACAATAATTGACATACAGCACTGTATAGGTTTAAGGTGTACAGCATAATAATTTGACTTACGTACATCATGAAATGTTTACCATGATAAGTTTAGTGAACATCCATTGTCTCACATAGCTACAAAATAAAAGAAAAAGAAAAAAAGTTTTTTCCTTGTGATGAGAATTCCCAGGATCCACTCTCTTAACAACTTTCATATATCACACACAGCAGTGTTAATTATATTGATCACATTCCTAGTACTTATTTATCTTATAACTTGAAGTTTGTATCTTTTGACTACCTTCATCCAATCTCCCCTTCAAGACTTCAGTACTTTTTGATCTTGTCCCTTCCAGGTAGGCATAAATAGTATTAAAAGACTTTGCAGAAATTAAGTTTGATTTGGAAATTGTGGCCACTTTGGCACTATACAATCTGTCAGTTTTCCGAAAGAGTTGTTAATATACTTTTTTTTCTTCTTTGTTCATCAGTATATCACTGTGTACTTGGTTCAAGTGGAGACTTTGGAGATGGCTTTCAATTCTGATATACTTACCCACATATTTACAATTTCTGGTGCTCTTCAATTCTCTCTTTATCTTTAGATCCATATTTCTATCTGATATCAATGTCCTTCTGCCTAAGGGACTTCCTTTTACATTTATTGTAATGCTTGTGTGCTCATAATGAGTTCTTTCAGCTTTTGCTGCAATCTAGAATCCTCTCAAGAAAATATCCAGAGGCAATTGGAGAGCTCACTTTGTTTCCCTCTCAGGAATCACTGTCCAGTGTTGCCAGTTATTCAATGTCTGAAAATACTTGTTTTATGTATTTCACCTTTTTTTGTTGTTGTTTACATTGGGAGGGAAAATCTGGTCCTGTTACTCTGTCATGGCAGAAGAAGAAGTCTTACTCCTTTATAGATGAAAAACTTAATTAACTTTCAATGAAACCTGTGTCATAGAATATATTATTTTCTCTTTGTGTTTAGTGGTTTCTATGCTTTAGCAAAGACATTACTGATGAAATAAAATTCATATTTTATGGCAAGATGAGAAAAATTTAAACATAAAATTTTTTTTTGACGGTTTGGGCCTCATCCCTCCCCTTTAGTGTGTATTGTGCACCTGCATTAGCCAGAACTCCTTAGGAAATAACATTCCTTCTTAATCTCATCAAGGGTCACAACTCCTTAGGAGATAATCTTCCTTCTTAATTTCGTAAGGGGCTATGATGACCCATGACCCACTACTTGTTTTTAAGGCTTAGATCTAGATTGTGTAAACTGTCAATAATATGTCATTTAATGTATAGCCCTCTGTCTCAAAACCTTATATAACTGTGCTTTGACTTCTAACAGGCAGAAGAGTTCTCGGAACTTTCTGAAAGGCTGTTTCTGGTGTTTAACCCTCAATTTGGCTCAAATAAAATTTTCCACTTTTTTCTTAGGTCAAATGATTAATACTTTCATCAACACTATGAAAATAAGTATAACTGTATGTTAAAAAATAATTTTTGGCTGAGTCAATGAGAGACAATAGAAAACACATTCAAAGGAGATGATAGAACGTACACATGACTTAACATAAAAATTCACAGCCCTCAAGCCCCTCACTCATAATTGAGGGTATAAAATGATTTGGGGTGGAAGAATAGGGAAGAAAGTATTTCTTTAAAGAGACCTGAAGCTGTGTTGTACATTCCACTCTCTGCAAGGAAGAAATAAACCTTCATTTCAGGGAAAGGAATTTTAATGAGTTAACTCAGAGGATTCAATATGTGTCCTCTGCAGTCAGAGGGCCTAGTGTTCTAGTGGCCTGTCTACTCATATCTGTGCAGTCTAAAGTGTGGTTTCCTCTGACTAGCTGTCCCAGTGGCAGACCAAGGAACTAAATCTTGAGTTGCGTATGACTTGTACTCCCAGAGAATAGATAACTGTTTCCTTCAAGAACAAGGGGAAAACATCTGACCCTCAATTATTTTAGGCTCTGTCCAGAAAACCAACTAGAGGGTAAAATAGATCACAGCAGAAAGAAACTAAAATTACTTGGGGCTGAGAAGAAGTAAATGACCAGGTGGCAATTACATGCATTGTCCTCGTTAAGGAAAATTTGTCTTAGGTGAGATAACCCTAGCACCTACAAGAAATAGATTCATTTTTAAACAACTATTGAACCCAAAAGAGAACCAGACCAGGTTGACAGTGCCAATCAAAAGAGAATCCACCTACTTCCACCCACCTTGGAGGACTACAAACAGCATTTGTAAAATGAGGACGAAGCAGTAGAAATGCTAATTAGGAGAAGCCTCAACTTTAAAGCAAGTTCGAATATTTGATTATTATGGAGAACAGAACATTTTGGTTGCTAAATTGTGACACTTAGTGACTGGTAAAACATATATTACCTAAGAGAGACCAGAGAAGTCTTTTAGTATGCCCAAGTGTTCATCAGGAGCAGGGCAAGAATTAACTCCTTAGTTAGATTTAAAGGGAAGTCTAGACACGAGGAGTCAAAAATAAGGTAGACTGGTGATTACATCCCACAGATTGTTCAAGTTCAACACAAAGATTATACAAGAACATATGAAAGATAAACAAAACCACAAGTGAAGTTGTGCACATTAGATATATGAAGTTAAATCATAATTCTGCTATATAGAAACATACAAAAGTGATTAAGGAAAGAATAGTGTTTATTTACAAGCACACATAAACATGTAGAATAACTACAGTTTTACTCAAGGAGATAATTAAAATAAAAATAGAAGAAAAGCCTATTATGAGGTTTTTTAAAAGCTCTTCATTGAGTTCTTTTAAGTTGTTGCTCAATTTTAGCACTCTTCTTTTCAGTGTAAACATTTTGATTTCAGCAACATTTCATAATCTATTCAACATATAAAAATACAATGCAATGTCTACTAAATTTGATTTTCAAAACTTTTTGTGTTCATTATAGACAAGAAAATGCACTGCAAAGAGATCAGGAATTATCACATTATGTATTACAGCTATTTATTTGTGGAAATGGAGCATGAAATAAACTATTTAGTTCATTAGCTCAAGTAGGAGAGCATTGTTCAAGCATGTTGTCCATTAATCACTGATAACCAGTGTTTAGTGTATAGACATGCACAACCACAAGCACGGCTAAATAATGTAAAATCCTCTTCATAAAAATCATAGCATATGCAACTTTTATGTGTGATTTATCACAGTGCCCTTGGCAGAGTCCATGGGAAAAGCTTGGAATGGAGATTAAATAGTAAATGTTTACATGTTTTTGGAAAACAGATTTTGAATGTTCAACTATTCTCCTATCAATCCCCTTTTTTTATGTTAGCGCAAATGAAATTTGCCAAAATACCTGTGTAACCACTTAAAGCTCTGATTCCCTTCTTATACCAATGCCCACTTCCTGTTCTTGATAAGACCTTATAACAAATTATTGATTTCCTGTCAAGAAACATCTCCTGATGAACACTACTAAATACTCTCAGTATTAATAAATGGGAAGAAATCCAAAGGAAATTTTGTACAAGGTGTATTCAAATTATCATTTTCCTCACTATTGAAATACTAAATGTAGGCTGATTATACTTTAAAGGTGGAGAAGTTGGTGAAGGAGGTTGGAGACAAGATGGAGAAGAAGGACTTGAGCTCACCTTCTCTCAGGAAAACACCAAAATCACGACTAACTGCTGAACAACCATCAACAAAAAAGACTGGAACCTACCAAAAAAAGATATTCTATACCCAAAGACAAAGAAGAAGCCACAATGAGATGGTAGGAGGGGCACATCTGTGATACAATTAAATCCCATACCCACCACGGATAATTATTTTCTACCTACAAACTAGAAAATAAATATATCTCAGAGATTCTCCCACAGAAGGGAGAGTACTGAGTCCCACTTCAGACTCCCCAGCATGGGGGTCTGGCATCAGGAGGAGGAGCCCCCAGAGCATTTGGCTTTGAAGGCCAGTGGGGCTTGATCACAGGAGCTCCACAAGACTGGGGGAAACAGAAACTCCACTCTTGGAGGGTGCACACAAGGTCTTATGCTCACAGGGGCCCAGGGAGAAAGCGTGACTTCATAGGAGCCTGGGCCAGACCTACCTGCTGGTCTTGGAGGGTCTCCTGGGGAAGTGGGGGTGTGGTTGTGTCTCACTGTGGGGACAAGGACACTGGTGGCAGAGGTCCAGGGAGTACTCATTGGTGTGAGCTCTCCCAGTGGCTGCCATTGTGATACCAAGACCTGGCCCCACCCAACAGCCTGTAAGCTCCAGTGCTGGTATGTCTCAGGTCAAACAACCAACAGGGTGAGAACACAACCCCATCAACAGACAGGCTGCCTAAAGTCTTCTTGAGCCCCCAGCCACCTCTAAACATACCGCTTGACACTGCCCTGCCCACCAGAGAGACAAGATCCAGCTCCACCCACCAGTGGGGAGACACCATTCCCTCCTACCAGGAAGCCTGCATGAGCATCTTAGACCAGCCTCACCCCCCAGGGGGCAAACACTCAAAGCAAGAGGAACCTCAATCCTGCAACCTGTGGAACAGAGGTTGCAAACTCAGAAAGTTAGCCAAAATGAGACAGCAGAGGAATCTATTCCAGACAAAGTAACAAGATAAAACCACAGAACAACTAAGTGAAGTGAAGATAGGCAATCTACCTGGAAAATAATTCAGAGTAATGATAGTAAAGATGCTCCAAGATTTCCAAAAAAGAATGAAGGCACAGACCGGGAGGATATAAGAAATGTTTAACACAGAGTTAGAAGATATAAAAAACAAACAAGGTGAGTTGAACAATACAATAACTGAAATGAAAAATACACTAGAAGGAATCAATAGCAGAATAAATGAGGCAGAGGACCAAATAAGTGAACTGGAAGACAGAATAGTGGAAATCACTGCCATGGAACAGAATAAATAAAAGATAAAAGATAAATAAAGGTGGAACAGTGGATAATGTTTTGTTCCCTGAGGTTACCAATAAGACAACATATAATAGTAACTCTGTCACTTCCCAAATATGCTTCCCAGCTTTAATAGCAAAAGCTTTAAATTCTGTTTTTAAAAAAAAATTAGCAGCATTATTCAAAATAGGGATAATATGGAAATGCCAAATGTTCTTATGACACCTGATTCAATAAAATAATATAATCACACAAAGGAGTATGTAGAGCAATGAGAATAAACACTCTACTTTTCAATAATATAGATGAATCTCACAAACATATTAAGCAAAAGAAGTATATCCAAAAGAATATATACTATATAATTAAACTTATGTAAAGTACAAAAACACAGCAAGACTAAAATGTGCTGTTAGTGGTCAGCATGTGGTTATTTTTGGTACAGGCAATGGTGATGGGGGACTAACATGAGAGAGGTTTCTGGGGCACTGGTAATAATCTGTTTCTTGAGCTGGGTGCTGGTTGAATGGATATGTTGAACTTGTGAAAATTCAGTGAGCTGTACACTTACATTTTCTATATGTATATGTACATTATACTTCAATAAAATATTTAAAATAATCCTACTAGGATACAGAATGAAATATATTAGTGCCTTCCTATTAATAGCAAGAGAATCTAAGTGAAGATGGACTAGGACACAGATGTCCCAGGGCACAGGACAATAGTGAGTACAGAAAGAGGACACACAAACTGAGTACAATAGCAACAGGCAGACCTATGCCATCTGAAGGCAGCACTCAAAGCAGAGATACTGGCAAGAGAACATCAAAACAGGTATGAAGGGGAAGAAATAGGTAGATATTATTAATGAAATGAGGCAATGCTCTCTGTTTGTTATTAAAATTTACTTTCTGATAGTTAAGGAATGCTTAACTTCCATTGAGGAAGTACTGGCATTTCTGGAAGGCATACTTCCCAGATTTCTTATGACAAGAGCTAGAGCCATGAGGAATGTGATATAAAAATGAGTTAAATCAGAGAGTGATGTCATCAAAATGGAAAAATAGGAGTTTTCTAGCAACTTCCCCACAAAGAATGCTGATTTTGACAATTACTCATGCATGAGAGTGCCTCTGTAGAGGTCCAATAGTCAAGTGGAGAAATACCAGCACACCATTAGAGCAAAAACAGTCTGAGGTTGGACCCACTGAAGAGGTCAGTAAAAACTGAAGCAGGTGACTCCTTCAAGTGCAAAGATAGCAGTACAAGACTTCAAGGAACATAAAAAAATCAAAGAAACATGACACCACCAAAGGAACATAATAATTTTCCAGGAACTAACCCCAAATAAATGGAGGTCTATGATTTGCCAGATTACGAATTCAAAATAGTTGTTTTAAGGAAGCTTAGTGAGCTATAAGAAAACACAGAAAACAATTCAATTAAATCAGGAAAACAGTACATGAACAAAATAAGAAATTTAACAGGGAGATAAAAATCATTAAAAGAAGCAAAGAGAAATACTGGAGTTGAAGAATACAGTAGAATAGAATAGATAGCAAGAAAAGCAGACTTTATCTAAGCAGAAGAAAGAACCTGTGAAGTAGAAGACAGATCATTTGAAATTACCCAGTCAGGGGAGAACAAATTAAAAAGAATTTAAAAGGAGTGAAGAAAATCTATGTGAACTACTGAATATCATTAACAGAAACAATATATGAATTATTGGAGTCCCAGAAGGAAAAGAGAGGGAGAAAGGGGCAAAAAGCTTATTTAAAAAAATAATGGCTGAGAACTTCCCAAATCTAAAGAGAAATTTAGACATCCAAGTTCAGGAAGTTCATAGGTCACCAAACAAACTCAATGTAAAGAGAACCTCTCCAAGACACATTGTAATGAAACTGACTAAAATCAAAGACAAAGAGAAATTTTTAAAAGCAGCCAAGAGAAAAATATCCTCACATACAAGGGAACTCCCAAAAGGCTATAAGCAGATTTCTCAGCAGAAACCTTTCACACCAGGAGAGTGATGAGATATATTGATGGCACTAAAAGGAGAAAAAATCCTGCCAACTAAGAATAACTTACCTGGCAAAGTTGTCCTTCTCAAAGGCAAGATAAAGACTTTTTCACACAAACAAAAGCTGAAGGAGTTAATCACCACTAAACCTGCCTTACAAGAAATCCTACGTTAAAAAAAAAAAAAAGAAATGCTGAAAAGAGTTCTTCAATCTGAAATCAAAGGTTGCTAATTGGCAACATGAAAACATATAAAAATATAAAGCACGCTGGTAAAGTACATAGTCAAATTCACAATACACAAAGAGTGTAAAAATGGTGATGTGTTAACCTCTTATCACTAGTATAAGGTTAAAGGACAAAAGTATTAAAAATTATTATAACTACAATAATTGTTAATAATATAAAATTAAAAAGATATAAATTGTGACATTAAAATAAAATGTAGGGTGGGAATGAGTTTTTGTATGTGACCTAGGTTAAGTTGTTATCAGCTTAAAATGGACTGTTATATGTATGTTTTATGTAAGTCTCATGGTAACACCAAAGCAAAAACATATAGGATGTACACAAAAGATAAAGAGAAGAGAATCGACTTTACCAAATTCATTGATTAGCTCTAGTAGTTTTCTGGTGGCATCTTTAGGATTATCTATGTAGAGTATAATGTCATCTGCATATAGTCACAGTTTTATTTCTACTTTTCCAATTTGTATTCCTTTCATTTCTTTCTCTTCTCTGATTGCCGTGGCTAGGACTTCCAAAACTATGTTGAATAATAGTGGTGAGAGTGGACATCCTTGTCTCGTTCCTGATCTTAGAGGAAATGCTTTCAGTTTTTCACCATTGAGAATGATGTTTGCTGTGAGTTTGTCGTATATGGCCTTTATTATGTTCAGGTAGTTTCCCTCTGTGCCCACTTTCTGGAGAGTTTTTATCATAAATGGGTGTTGAATTTTGTAAAAAGCTTTTTCTACATCTATTGAGACGATCATATGGTTTTTATTCTTCAATTTGCTAAAATGGTGTATCACATTGATTGATTTGCGTATATTGAAGAATCCTCACATCCCTGGGATAAATTCCACTTGATCATGGTGTATGATCCTTTTAATGTGTTGTTGGATTCTGTTTGCTAGTATTTTGTTGAGGATTTTTGCATCTATATTCATCAGTGATATTGGTCTGTAATTTTTTTTTTTGTAGTATCTTTGTCTGGTATCTTTTTTGGTATCAGGGTGATGGTGGTCTTGTAGAATGAGTTTGGGAGTGTTCCTTCCTCTGCAATTTTTTGCAAGAGTTTGAGAAGGATGGGTGTTAGCTCTTCTCTAAATGCCCACTACTGGGCATATTCCCAGAGAAATCCATAATTCAAAAAGACACATGCACCGCAATGTTCATTGCAGCAGTATTTACAATAGCCAGGTCATGGAAGCAACCTAAATGCCCATTGACAGACAAATGGATAAAGAAGCTGTGGTATATATATTCAGTGGAATATTACTCAGCCATAAAAAGGAATGAAATTAGGTCATTTTTAGAGACGTGGATGGACCTAGAGACTGTCATACAGAGTGAAGTAAGTCAAAAAGAGAAAAACAAATATTGTATATTAATGCATATATGTGGAATCTAGAAAAATGGTACAAAGGAACTGGTTTGTGAGGCAGAAATAGAGACACAGATGTAGAGAACAAACATATGGACACCAAGGCGGGGAAGTGGTGGGGGGGTGGTGGTGGGATGAATTGGGAGATTGGGATTGACATATATACACTAATATGTATAAAATAGATAACTAATAAGAATGTGCTGTATAAAAAAATAAAATAAAATCCAAAAAAATCAAAAAATAAACTGGAAAACTATAACAACATGGAGAAATGACTATAAGTGACAAAAGCAAAATACAGAATGTTGTACAATTGTTAAATGATGTCGATTATCCAAATGAAAATGAAACCAACCTAAGCCCAGAGAAAAAGATGCAAAACATTAACAATGGCCATTTCCTCCATTATACTGGAAAGAGCAGGAGGAAAAGGAATATGTTTTTCACTACAAGAAAACACTCAGCTTACCAAGTCTATGAAACTCTGAGTCTCTTATAAAACGTTATTTTGTATTGTCAATTACAAGAAAATATAAAAAATATTATAAAAAAAAGATTAAAAAAAGAGAGAAGAGAATCAAAGCATACCACTACAGAAAATTACCAATTCACAAAGGAAGACAGAGAGGATAACAACAACAAGAGCACTACAAAAAAGCCAGAAAACCATACAGTAAGTCCCCTACATAAAAACAAGTTCTGCTCTGAGAGCACATTCATAAGTCCAAATTTGTTTGTTAATTCCAACAAAGTTAGCCTAGGTACCCAACTAACACAATCAGATATATACCACAGCTTTTATGCTCACTTCCAGACATCCTGTGCTTGAAATAAAGATACTGTACTACTGTACTCTATACAGTACTGTACAGTAAAGTACACAAAAACACAACCACTTGTAGAGGATGCATGCACATGACAATGTACGCCAGACATGTGAACTAACTTACGTGACTGGACATGTGAACACACGTTTGCATCTTTGGAAGTTCACAACTTGAAGGTTCTTATATAGGGTACTTACTGTAAGATGGCGATATTAGGTCCTTATCTATCAATAATCACTTTAAATGTAAATGGATTAAATTCACAAATCAAAAAGCATAGAGTGCCTGTTGAATGGATTTTAAAAAAAACAAAAAACAAGGGCTTCCCTGGTGGCGCAGTGGTTGAGAGTCCTCCTGCCAATGCAGGGAACACGGGTTCGTGCCCCGGTCCAGGAAGATCCCACATGCCATGGAGCGGCTGGGCCCATGAGCCATGGCCACTGAGCCTACGCGTCCGGAGCCTGTGCTCTGCAACGGGAGAGGCCACAACAGTGAGAGGCCTGCATACCGAAAAAAAAAAAAAAAGAGCCAACTATATGCCACCTACAAGAGACTCACTCAGCCTGATGAATACCCATATCTTAAAGTGAAGGATGAAAAAGATATTCCATACCAATGAAACCAAAAGAAAGTGGGGATAGCTATACTTATGTCAGACAAAATAAGATTTTAAGTCAAAAAATATAACAAGAGAAAGAGAAAGTCATATATAATAATTAAAGGTCAATTCATCAAGAGGATATAACAATTATAAATATATTATATAATGTATAACAATTATAAATATAAATTTTGTAATTTCATTATAAATGAACCCAGGATCAGAGCACCTACATATATTAAGCAAATACTAACAAATCAGAAGAGAAAAATGGAAAACAATACAATAATATTAGGAGGCTTTAATACCCCACTTTCAGAAATGGCTAGATCATCTATACAGAAAATCAATAGGGAAACATTGAACTTGAACTAACTTGAGGCCAGATGGCCCTAACAGACATATATAGAACATTCAACAGCAGTAGAATACACATTCTTCTCAATTGCACATGTTAACATTCTCCAGGATAGATCACATTAGGTCACAAAACAAGTCTTAGCAAATTTGAGAAGACTGAAATCATATCAAGTATTTTTCAGACCATAAAGGTATGAAACTAAAAACAACAGAAATAAAACTAGAAAATTCAAAAATATGCGATTCAAACAACATGCTCCTGAACATCCAATGGATCAAAGAGGAAATCAAAAGGAAATTTAAATAATCTTGAAACAAACAAAAATGGAAAACACAACATACCAAAACTTATGTGATGCAACAAAAGCAGTCTGAGAGCCAAGTTTATAGCAACAAACACCTATATTAAGAAGAAAGAAAGATCTCAAATAAACAACCTAATGTTATACCTCAGGAATTAGAAAAAGAAGAACTAAGCCCAAAGTTAGCAGAAGGATGGAAATAAAAATCAGAGCAGAAATACATGAAACAGAGACCAGAAAAACAATAGACAAAAATCAATGAAACTAAGAGCTGGTTTTTTTTAAAAGATAAAATTGAACATTTAGCTAGACTAACTAAGAAAAAAGAAAACCCAAATAAAATCAGAAATGAAAAAGGAGATATCACAACTGATACACAGAAATACTAAGGATCATAAGAAAATATATGAACAATTACAGATTAACAACTTGAATAACCTATTACAAATAGATAAATTCCTAAAAACATACAACTTACCAAGACTGAATCATAAAGAAACAGAAAATCTGAACAGACCTAAAACAAATAATGCAATGTTCTTATTGCATAAGGAATCAGAAAACTTCCAACAAGAAACGTCCAGGACCAGATGATTTCACTGATGAATTCTACCAAACATTTAAAGAAAAATTACTACCAATCCTTCTCAAACTCTTCCAGAAAATGAAGAGAAGGGAACACTCATAAACTCATTTGACACAGTCAGCATTACCCTGATACCAGAGCTCTAGAAGGATACTACAAGAAAAGAAAACCACAGGTAAATATACCTGATGAATATAGATACAAAATTTCACAACAAAATACTAGCAAACTGAATTCAACAATACATTAAAAGGATAATACACCATGATCAAGTGGAATTTATCCCTGGGATTAAAAGATGATTCAACATACACAAATGAGTAGATGTGATACACCACATTAATTGAATGAAACTAAAATCATATAATCACTTCAATAGATACAGAAGAAACTTGGCAAAATTCAACATCCTTCATAATGAAAGCTCTAAAAAATTGGTATTGAAGGAATATAGCTCAACATAATAAAGATCATATATGTCAAGTTCACAGCTAACATACTCAACTGGAACAGGTTAAAGATTTTTCTCTAGGATCAGGAACAAGACATAGGTGTCCACTCTTCCCACTTCTTTTCAACATAGTACTGGAAGTTTTAGCCAGAGCCATAAGAAAGAAAAAAATAAAAGGCATTTAGATTAAAAAGGAAGAAGTAAAATTGTCTCTGTTTACAGATATGACATTATATATAGAAAAGAGTAAAAACTCCACCAAAAACTGTTAGAACAAACAAATTCAGTAAAGATACAAAATCAACATACAAGAATCAGTTGTATTTCTATACACTAAAAATTAACTATCAGAAAGAGAAATTAAGAAGACAATCTCTTTTACAATAGCATCAAAAACAAAAACAAGAATCAGTTGTATTTCTATACACTAAAAATTAACTATCAGAAAGAGAAATTAAGAAGACAATCTCTTTTATAATAGCATCAAAAACAATAATATAATTAGGAATAAATTTAACCAAAGGAATAAATTTAACTGAAAACTATAATACACTGATGAAAGAAATTAAAGAAGACACAAATAAATGGAAAGATACTCTGTGTTCATGGATTGGTAGAATTAATATTGTTAAAATGTCCATACTACCCAAATCCATCTATAGATTCAATGCAATCTCTATCAAAATTCCAATGGCAGCTTTCACAGAAATACAAGAAAACATACTAAAATTCATGTGGAAACACAAAAGACCCTGAATAGACAAAGAAATCCTGAGAAAAAAAGAACTAAGAGGTAGTATCACAATTCCTGACTTTAAACATTACAAATCTATAGTAGTCAAAATAGTATGGTACAGGAATGAAAACACATAGGCCAATGCAACAGAATTGAGAGTCCAGAAATAAACCCATACTCCTTTGTCAACTAATATCTGACAAGGGAATCAAGAACACTCAGTGAGAAAATGTTAGATCTTCAATAAATGGCAGTGGGAAAACTTTATATTCACATGCAAAGGAATGAAATTTGACCGTTATACCACTCACAAAAATTAACTCAAAATGAATTAAAGACTTAAACGTAAGACCTGTGTCTATAAAACTATTAGAAATGATCATAGGGAAAAAGCTTCTTAACATTGGTCTTTGCAACAATTTTTTGGATATGGCACCAAAGCACAAGCAACAGAACGAAAAATAAAGAGGTGGGATACATCAAACTAAAAAGCTCTGCACAGAAAAAAATACAATCAACACAATGAAGAGGCAACCTACAGAAAATATTGGGATAGAATATTTGAAAACCATATGCCCGATAAGGGACTATTATCCAAAATATGTAAAGAATTCATAAAACTCAATAGGAAAAAAATCTGATTTTAAAAAGGTAATCCATCATGTCCTTTGGCTTTCAGCGCCCCAGACCCAAAGTTTATTTATATTTTCAGCTCCCAGGTAATTGAACAGTATCTGTCCTTTTATATGCTATTTACATAGATCTAGCCTACACTGCCTTTGCTCTATCTGAATGTTCTAAATCATATCCCAGGCTCTGCTGGATGTGGAATTTAGGTATTTATCTAAATTTTCCACCATACTTTCTGCAGTCTAGTAGTCCTCTAACCCCAGTTCAATCCCGTATTCAGTTACTATTATGTCACCTCAGTTTCATCTTACAATTGAGACAGCTTTGGACATGCTTCTGGCTTGACTTCAGCATGCTCTCTCAAGGCTTCATGGTTGGTATTCTCCCTCAGCAGATGAGGGTCTAGCTCACACCCTAGTTTTCAAATATAACTCCCAAATGCCATATGGTCATTGGGCCTGTCTTCCACAATGCCATCCCATCAGGAAGACCAAAGAGTGGCCAAAAACCTGAAAGGATACATTTATCCTGGTAAATTCATGAGAACACATGAGTGGCATTTGCTCTGGATTTTGATATAAAAAATGTTCTCCAATTTATATACACTCAGAAAATGGCAGAGAGACATGATCATTGTTAATTTTAATAATAAGGTTAGTTAACATTAAATCAGCCTTAACAACAGTTATTGTAACTGTGGTTTAGGAACAAAGGTCACATGAATAAATATTACCCAACGCTTCTGCCCATAAAATGGATGTCTATTGAAAAATATTGCTCATTTGCCCTCCTGAGTGAAATATACAAGTTCTCCAGCACTAGGAATGGTCCTTCTACCAACGTAACGAGTCAAGGCTATCACCCCTGTTACAATAGTTCTAGTGGGTATTTGTGAGTAGCTTGCCTTTTGTATTAGCCAGAGAGGGAAAATGTACACATTTTTTACCTGTATACATAATTTTAATACATTTTTAAATTTTGAAAAAATATTTTATATTTAGAGAAGTGTTGACAAAGAGTTCCCATATGCCCTTCACTCAGTTTCCCTTAATGCTAACATCTTATAGAGTCAGGATAATTGGTCAGAGTGAAAAATTAACATCACTGTGTTACAATTAACTAACCTGAAGACTTTATTTGGATTTCACTTGTCTTCCAATAAAGTCTCTTTGCTGTTTCAGAATCTAATCCTGGATAACACCTTGAATTTAGTATACGTAAGTTTAAAAAGAAATATACTATACCATTTTAAGAAATAATTTGCAGGATAATCAGAACGCTAGCTTATGCCTATCATTAATAAATTATTTTTTTAAAAAAAACATTTAATCAGCCTTTACTGGGTACTAGGGACTGACCTAATGTTGTGACCTAATGTTATTTAATTCAAGCCTCACAACTGACAAAGACTCCCTCCTTGACTGAATTTTGTCAGGCTCCTCTGAGCCCTCTTCTCAACTATGCCTTGACGTTGTCCCGTTTCTTGTCTTAAAGAATCCTACTAAATCGGTTTAGTAAGAATCCCCCCCCCCACACCCTGATATCTGATCAAGTTTTTCATCGCCCACTTTTGATATTTAAGTCCTTGGCTTGCCTTTAGCAAGAATCCTGTCAGGTCAGTTGAGCAAGAATCCCTCTTCCCCTGATGTCCCCTGTTAGTAATTATCCATCCACTGACCCTCTCACTCTGCTTTTTAGCTGTAAATCCCCAGCTGCCTTTGCTGGATTTAGGCTTGAATCCAATCTCTCTCTCCTATTATGATAGTCATGACCTGTTGTAGTAGTCCTGAATAAAATCTTCCTTAGCATTTTAACAAGTGTCAGAATAATTTTTCTTTAACACAACCACCCTATGAGGTATGTATGTTTGTATCCCCATTTTCCTGAGAGAAAACTGAGACTCAGAGAATTCAAATAAAAAGTTCCAGTACACACAGTAAGTGCCAGGATTTGAAGGCAGGTATTGGAACTTCAGAGGCTGAGCTCAGCCACTGTCCTTTACAGGAAAAGGTTATTGAGCTTTGAACCACAGAAAGAGTTCAACTGGGGTGATGTTAGACTAGGCTTTTATGGCTTATAAAAATGTAGGTTAGCAATAGAGAAACAGACTAAGTTAATCTTTCTCAGACAATGTCTTTTAAACAGAATGATGCTATACAATCTTCAAAGGAAATAGAATTTAGGGTCATGAAAACTTAGCAAGTGAGAATAAAATGAAAGAAATGTTTTAACAAAATCCTGAGAGAGTAAAACCTTCAAGTTCACTGTCTTTTTGTTGACGAAATGTTGTCTCTCCTGCTGAGAATTTTAATGAAGGAAAATATATTCACTTTTACCCATAGGTCAGTGAGACCCACGTTAGGGACCACTTTTGTTACATATCATAAATCCTTTTATTAGATTTTATTACAGTTCTTTCACTCTCTGTGCTAGGCAACCTGGCAGGTTAAAACAAGTTCATGATTTTGAAGGTCATGCTTCAGGTTGGAGCAATAGATTTAAGAGTTCAGCTACCCACAAGAAGAACAAGAAGAATTTTATTCCTACTCAAGTATCCAACCACTATCAAAGCTGGAAGCAGCATCAGCAGGATAAGAACACAATTGCTGTAGGATCAGCTGTGAACAAAATGGGCCACCTGATGGGGAGGTCTGAGGTAGAGAGAAGAAGAGGAGGAGGGTAGCGGGGGAAATGAAGAAAACCAATGTTTTGAGTCACTACTGCCATGGCCCACAAGCCAAATTTAAGGTTCTGAAAACTCCCCAGGAAACTCGCCGAGCTCAGGACTTTTCTCAAGTCCTGGGAGAACTGCTCTGAACCTGCAGAGTAGCCAGCCTCCACATCCCAGACCGTGGGAGGGCATATGAATGTCCATATGTGGGCAAGGCTGAGGGAAGACCACTATTTCTCCCCTTCTTCCTTTTGATAATAGAGTCCCCATGTTTTAGCTGGGAACATGATCTGTTAATTAGAAGCTACATTTCCCAGCATCCCTTGCAGATAGTTGTGTTAAAAAGTTCTTGCCAATGAATGTGAACAGTAGGGATGTGAGCAACTTCCAAGACCTGTCCTTAAGCTAGGTGGGAGTGTTCTGCTTCTTGCTTTTTGTTCTTTGCCTCTGCCTCCAGGGCTGGAACATGGGCATGATGCAGGCAAGCCAGCTTCAACCGAGTGGTCAAGAACCACATCTTAGAATAGTGGCTCTCAAGGTATGGTTCCAAGACCAGCAGCATCAGTGTCTCCAGGGAAACTGTTGGAGAGGCAAATTCTCAGAACCTACCCAAGAACTGAATCTGAAACTCTAGCGATGCAGCCCAGCATATCCACCACGTGATTCTAATATACAAAAAAAAAATGTGCCAACCTCTGATCTAAGGAATAAAAGCAATGAGATAAAAGGAGCTAAAGCCTGTCAATGACTTCAGGGAGAAGAGTCCATACCTACCCTGGATTGGCCACATATTTCTGGACTGTTACATGAGGGGCAATATTCTGAGGTCTCTCTCTTCTAGCAACATACCCTGTATGCTAATTAATACAGAGCCTATATCAAGGTTTTTGGCCCACCTCCAGCTAACAAATCAAAGAGACAGTAGGAGTTTTGGCAATTCAGCTTCTATCTAGTCCCAAAAAGGGCTCCCTGTCCATTCTAATTATCATCCCAGCCTCCTAAGACGGATATGGGGAATTCTTCATCATCTGAATAATCCTGGGCATTGTTTCCAACCCAATCCCAGATTTACTGCTTCTTAGTTTCAAAATGAGTGAGCTTGGAACAAAGGTACCCTTGATAATCAATTCTAGGAGAGTCTCAGCCCCCATGTCCAGGATAAATTTTCTCAGAGGCAGAGGATCAAAACATTTCCTGACTCCTCTCTTAATGCCTACAGATCGCTAGATGTAAAATCCTTGGCCTCTACCAGGATAGCTTCAACCTCAGCCAAGATATATCACCCATTTTTGAGATACCAAAGACCCTCAATCTTCTTTCTTTGATGCAGCAGTGATGGTTTAGTTCCCAGTCTCTCAGGTAAATTGAACACAACCTGAAGAGCAATCTCTGTCCCACCTGTCAGCAATATGGACAGTACACCAGGATCTGTGCTTTCTTTACTCCTCCATTCAACAAAGATTTATAGATATCTACTATAAAACAAGCACTATGCTAAGTACAGGGAATCGAAGAATGAATGATATATCATCCTTCTCTCAAAAAGCTCAAAGCGTGGTGAGGAAGATACCACGTAAAGTATCAGACAAGTAAAAAACAAAAAACACATACTGTTACAATACAATGCAACGATGGCTGGCGTATTTGTCTGCAAATGTGCTTTGGGAATAAAACATAAGAGCAAAAAGTCAGACCAGAAGGTCAAGGCAGGTTTCCCACAGATGACGACACCTGGGCTGAGTCTGAAAAAAGAAAAAGAAAGATCAGGAGTGAAGCAAGTAGATATAGTTATTTCAGGGACAAAGAAAAACAGTATAAAAGTCACAAAACAGAACAAATTCAGGAGACTACAAGTGGTTGGAATGGCTGACAAATCATGTGTGAGTAAGAAAGGACATAGGACAGGACAGGTAAGTAGGAGAAGACATTAAAGGTTGTTTTGAACCACGCTATAACAGTTTAACTTTATTCTGAATATTATGGAGAACATTTAGGATTTTAAGCAGAAGACTGACATCATTATGCTTGAAGTAGAAATTAAAATAGAACGGCAGCAATAGGATTCAGAGTGGAGGCTACTATGTTAATGCAGACGAGAAACAAGGCAGACCTGAACTAAACAGGGCAATGGAAATGGGGAAGAGAGGTCAGATTCAAGAGATAGTAAAAAGGCAGACTCCTTAAGATTTAGTGAATACAGCTTAAGAGATAATTGATAGCAAAGATGTCCAGGCATGTGTAGCTGGCTAGATGGTGGTGCCTTCAATGGGAAAGAGGCTACAGGAGGGCAGCAGGTTTAGGGAACTGAGTAGAAATCTTGGTTAGTTACCACACTATGGCTGATGCATCTGACAAAGTGATACAGCCTCATTTTTTTCTTCTTTACAAAAAGTACCAGCACCCTCAAAATGCAGAAAGAAGACTGGACGCACCCATCCCACAGGTCAGAGGACCACAAGCTTAAAAGCACAGGGCTATGCCTTACTGGCAGGAACAGAGACACCAGGCACCGGATCAACTGTACAGTCACTTTCCTAATATGCGACTCTGGTTCTGCATCTGAAAACATCTCCCTGTGTGAGGGCCCCAAATCCAGGGTATGGCAAAAGGAATAGAACCCGGGAGGGGTACAAAG
Organism: Tursiops truncatus; assembly: GCF_011762595.2. Lineage (NCBI taxonomy): Eukaryota > Metazoa > Chordata > Mammalia > Artiodactyla > Delphinidae > Tursiops > Tursiops truncatus. Next base: position 55,213,679 of record NC_047035.1, on the reverse strand, counting down.
GCAAAGCACACCACAAAATTCAGACAAAAAGAGGAAGCATGAAAATTTCATGCCATGGACCCTCCAGTAAGGAAAGAGCTGTGGAAATTGAGGGTCAGTATATGAGATGAGAAAACGGCCACTTAGTATTTTCTTCCATTTGCTGCCAAACAGAATGTGCATCTTCAGACATGGGTTCAAGTTTATTGTGGCCAATAAACTTCAGCATTTTCCTTCATTTCTACAAAGATTGTGTTTCAAATGTAATCACTGCCATTTGAATTTAAAATAAGGCCACACCTCCAGTAGGAATCACCTGTAGTTGGTGTTCACAGTATGGACATAGACATGCTTGAGTCTGATGCACGGTTGGGCCTATTGGACCAGTGCCAGGTCCATAATGTCCACAGCCCAGCAGGGTATGACTTGTATCTGTTTGGAGGCACCTAGCAGTCTGAGTTCCACTTGGAAGTAGAAAATACCCTTTCTGTGTCTAAAGGAGACATCAGGAAACATGCTAGGTAGGGCACAGCACCTGACAAGACAGACATCTAGGGAAAAGTTGCCTGCTCCAACAAAGTAGAAACACAGTGCCCAGCTTGGTGGATGCAGGAAATTTGCATCAGGTTTCCCCCATGCCCCTCCCAGTGTCTGGGTTCACCAGAACCCTAAAATTATCCCACAAGAAGCAGCAAAGCACCAACTCTGGAGTTACATGGCCTGAGTTCAAATTCCAGTTCTGCCACTCAACTTGGGCCAGTTCCATAAGTTCTTTGTGCCTCAATTTCCTAATCTTTAAAAATGGGGATATAATAGCACACCAGCCTCACATGCTTTCAGTTAAAGAAGTTAAAATGTGTAAAACAGAACCCTGCAAGTAACATAGTGGGGACTGTTTAAGTGTTAGCACTACTATGTTTCTCCTAGAAAAGGAGCTGGGTACCTGGACAGCCCTGTTTAAAAATCGGCAGCAACACTGCCACCTAGAGTACATCAGGTAGGCCTGCCATGTCAACATGTCATAGCAGGGTCTAGCAGCAGCAAGACAGCTCTCCTCAGACATGGAGTACAGTATTCTACTAATCCAAATAGTTTCCCTACAAAAAAGTTACCTAGCTTGGGGCTCTTATTCTCTATATTCTGGTCCAAAAAAGTCACTCCTATAACTTCCATCCCTACCAGGAGCACACATCCTCTTTTGGCCTATTTAAAATCCTTAACTCTAGAACCTAAAACTTTTGGTCACCCAAAGTCTTGGAGGATATAAATCTCCCATTGAAATGTGTGGGTGTGAGAACAACCCAAAACTCAGACATGGAAACATGAAGGGCTCCTCTACTGCCTGCTGAATTTGAAGACATTACAGGCCTCTGTCATAATAAAATGGTATCTAGGAGTTCCCTGCCATTCAGGGATGAAATTGCATGTCCACGGTCATTGGCATACTCAAAAACAGCTCACATCTTGGACCTCTCTGATAACTGCTCCTGTCTATAGGTGTTCACTCCAAGTCTGATGACTCCACAAGCTCCATACCCAGATGACTGCAGCATAGGCTCCAGATTGTTTTCTACTTTTAAAAGCTTCCTTTTTATCTACCTGTAAAAATGCATTTTTCCCAATTCAAACACATCCCTCACATTCTGGAACACTACCCATTGTCCTATATCACACAAAACTCCTCCACACTTAGTTTACCATATTTGATCTAATGAGAGACTTACTTCCAGCCAGACTAAGGTTTCCAACCAAGGCATTTTGAGGTTTTCATCTCCCTCACCTCCCTCAGCAACACTACTTTAAGGAACTTTAAGAAGTATGTCTTCAGTAGAACAAAGGAACACAAGATAAAGCCAAAACCCAGGGTCTTTGAGGAGTTCTCAGTATTAAACAAGAGGAAATATGGTTATTGAACAAATATCTCCATTCAATTCTCCAAAATAACAACTAATTCCTAGGTCTCAATACAAAAATCTATAAGGTCTGGAGACCTATAAAAAGCAAACCCTTCCACATGCCCCTTTCTTCCATTGATTTTTTCTGCCAAACCTGACAACAGCACACTAAAATGTGCCCATCCTCTTGACTAATGAATGGTACAGAGAGTGTGAAAATCATACTGATGCCCTGCACCACTAGAGATAACTCCAGTAGGAAACTAATTGGATCCCAACTCCAGGCCTTCAAGTTAGTGAGGACACTCCCCCAAACCCAGGCCGACAAACTGGGGATAACCTGGGCCAAGAAATGTGGAAGCATGTCGGAGCCCCCAGACAAACACCTTTCAAGCAAGTTAAAATACCTTCTCTTTATTCTTGTTATGCCTGCACTACCAGATAAGTTGGCCCCTCTTGCAGTACTCTTGCCATAATAATTTGCTTCATTACCACCCCCAGGCCCTTTTTTTCCCCCACTTCAGTCACTTTATTTCTTACGTTAACATAACTTATTTTTCATTTTTTAAAAAAATGAGAATGAATGACTAATTCAGGAAATGTTCCAGGAACACAACTATTGTAAAAAGCAAGAATTAACTTCAAAATTCTCTTCCTGGAAAGTAGTAGCTTGATAGAGAGGTAGTGTTAAGGTATAAGATTGTAGACTGTGGAACTGCATTCATGGGTTCAAACTCCAGCTCTGGCACTTTCTATCTGTGTGATCTTGGGGTAATTACCTAACTTCCCTGTGGCTATTTCTTCATTTGTCACATGGGTATATTAATAGGACCTGCATCATAGAACTGTTATGACGATTATGGGTTTTAGTATATCTAAAGGGCTTAGAACTACACCTGACACACAGTGAGAATGATATAAGCATTTACTTATTGTTATTGGCAACCACTGTGTTATGCTGCCTCCTAAGGTAGACAGGATGGGCTCTAGAAACAAAAAGACTGGGGTCTGAGTCCTCACTCTGCCTCTCAGTAACTTGGTGGTCCTGGACACATTACATAATGATAATGATAATGATAGTGACACCTACCTTATGAAGATCAAATGAAAAAAGACAACAAATGTACACTCCTCAAAAACTATTATTCAATGCTAGTATTAGGAGCTCTCCCAAGGAATATATATTCCCAATGGAAAGGTGGACTACAATAAAACAAACAAATAAATAAAAATAAAACTGATGAAATTCATGCAGTTCTAAATTTGCAATTGCTTCAACAAGGGAGTTAACCCCAAGAAAGAAAGCTAAGGATAGGGAGAGAATAGGCCAGGTAGAAATTAATGAAGTACAATGCCACTGTTTCCAAAATTTCAGGCTTTTCTCCTGCTGCTTCTAAGCAAATCCAAGCTCTTCTCCTGTTCCAAGATTCAAAATTGCATGTTTATCCCTACACACCAAAAGTAATTGTGGATCTCAAATGACAATTTTAGTACAAAAGTTCCTCCTAGAGAATATCATACTAAGTGAAGTAAACCAAACAAAGACAAAAATCATATGATATCGCTTATACGTGAAATCTTAAAGAAAAAGATACAAACGAACTTATTTACAAAACAGAAATAGACTCACAGATATAGAAAACAAACATAATTACCAAAGGGGGAAATGAGGGAGGGATAATTTAGGAGTTTGGGATTAACATATACACACTACTATATACAAAGTAGACAACCAACAAGGACCTACTGTATAGCACAGAGAACTATACTCAATATTTTGTAAGAACCTATAAGGGAAAAGAATCTAAAAAGGAATATATATATATATATCTATGAATCACTTTGCTGTACACCTGAAACTAACACAACATTGTAAATCAACTATACTTCAATAAAAAAAAAGTGAGCTCAAAAACAAACAAAAAATACAAAGGTCCTGATTTTTTAAATGAGGTTGTTTTTTTAAATTATGAAATCATTTTTTAAAATTTCATTTGGATATCATAGTATAAAATTAAGTTGGATTATATAAATCACTTTTTTAAATTTTATAGATAATGTAATTAATTGAGAACAGGAGAAGGTGAATAATTTACCCAAGGTCCACATGGCTCCTAAACAGCAGAACTAAAGCTAAATTAACCAAGACTTCTGATTCCTAATTCACCGGTCTTTCAACCATACATGTTGCTTGCCTTTCTTCTCCCTTGTCTCTTTTTTAATGTTGTACCAGGAAGATGTTTCTCCTCTTTACTGATTCATTTCTTTGGAATGTATGCATCTCTTTATCCCTAGGAAGGTGAAACTAGCACATACAGAAAGTGGAATTAAATGCAGGAACACAGAAAGTGGCAGTGCTTCATTAAGAGCAAATGGAGTAAACGTATGTGTAGCAGAGCAACGATTTCGCCATAGCTATCTGATTTCCCATCTTACAGATTCTGAGTGTTCCTTGCTCGTGTCTCATTAAAAGTTGCTGTTGGTTGACTGGGGTAATTTTAAAAGTTTGGAAGAGATAGGCTAAAGTTACTGCCCTACACATGAGAACTTAATTGCACTTGAGGTTCATTGACCTATTTACTTTCTTCAATACATTTTGTGCCTATGGTAATGAGAACTTGAAATAGACCCTAGTCAGTAGGAAAGACAGCATCATCTGCTTTTCAATTAAATTATCCAGCTCAAAAATTTCTTATTTACACCAATGCCACCACCAGATGGAAAAGAGGACCTATCATATCTAGAGTTGACACTTCATTTTCTTTTCCAAATTCTAAGTCCTTACTGATTTTCTTCATTCCAATTTGCTCGGGAAAAATGTTCATTTTCTTATTCAAGAAACATAATTTCCTCCTGGTAGGGGTAAAATTAAAAAACCTTACTAAGGCAGACTTCTTTCTAAAATTTGTTTTTGAAACAAACAACCTTAAACATTTCATTATGACTGCTTTTCAGAATAACGAAGATGCCTAATATATAAATTGCATTTTATCCACGCTACCAGCAAGGAAAGAAAACTGTAAATGCAATGATTTGTTTTCAAAATACATAGTTAAGAATCATGCAACATTTATTCCTAGCAGAGATAATGCATTTTTGCATTGTGGGCAAAAGTGAGAACTGAATTGTCACAAACAGCCCTATCTTTTCAATGCTAATATTGTGATACCTCCTAACCACCAGTTGTGGGTGTCAGAGCACCATGTTGCTCATTTTAGGGAGTCCTTAGATGGCCTTCATATTGTGACTCAAGGGTGAAGGTAGACAGTAATCAAAGAATTCTAAATTTCAAGCCAGACAGAACCTGTACCTTCTTACTTCCTAGAAACTTAAAGAAAAAAGGAAATTGAGAAAAGGGAAGAATTTAGAGCAAGAAGGCTCAGGAAAATATCTTTGGTGAGATTCACTTGAGAAGGCTCAATCTAGTCTCAGGTGATGTCTCATACTTATTTTGGACTCCTCACAGGATTCCAAGAGACTCTGTAAGATCTCAGATAATATGACTTCAATTAAAACTCGAAGAGACTGTCCTCCCCATCCTCACATAGAATGTTTAGGCCCATCCAAACAGACATATGAATGAAGAGGCAGATCAACATATAATTACCAGTATAACTTACAAGAATAAATTTGTAAGGGATCACACATTATCCTATAAGTGTCTTGCAAATATCTCCCTCCCAACACTTTCATTCAATACCTAATGTAAGGAGTATATTTAAATAAAATTATAAATACATTCCACTCAGAAAGGACCCCTAGTGGGTCTGAAGGTTCTTTAGATTTCTCAGGCCAATTTTAAGAGAAGACAACGTGCTAAAGATATTTCAAATACTATGTGCCTCCAATATAACATAGTCTTCAGGAGTGACAAGCTGCCCTCGATTAGCAATAAGCAATATAAAGCCCATAACTTTGAAGTACAAAGATGACCTACTATTTCATTATTGAGTATTTTTTGAACGCCCAAGACTGTTTTGCTCATAAGTGGTACTCAGATCAATATGTTCGGTTAAAAGGAACCATCTAAGCACGAGCAAACAAATTCCACAGAACCCCTATTTGATCAAAAGATACCCTTCACAATGGTTCCTCAGTAGCCCAGCAAGTAGCAATCACCTAGGAGACATATTCTTCTTTATCCTCCATAATAATAAGTTTCAGGGCATCAGGCAAAATAGTCTCCTAGCCTTCACTGGTGTCAAAATTTTTGTCTTCCAATGCTTTCCTCTCTCCTAATCTGAGACCACTCATATATACATACATATATATACAGATATGTTTATATCACTATGACTTCCATATGTAAAAACAATTATGTAGTTGTATTGGGTATCTATCATTTTTCTCTGTCCACAACAAATCTGTATTCACATAATAGCAATTGGGGATATCTTGCCTCTGCCCATTCTCAGTCCATATAGAGCAGGTGGGTGGATCTCACCCTGACTCTGGACTTGCAGGTGCCTCAGGTCCTGTCCATCAGAGAAGCACACCTGTTGAACAGAGTGATTTAATTTAGGGAATCCAAGCTAGGGCAGTCAGGGCCAAAAGAACTCAATCCCAAGTATATTTTGTTACAAATTTAGGGAAGAGAAATGTTTGCCCTAAAAGGGGGAGAAAGGTGGAAGAGAGTGCAGTTAGTTAGCCTGCCTGAAATGAAGCTAATGCAAAAGTAAGGGGAAAAAAGTTAAGAGTTCATGAGAGACTAAGTCTTGAGGACCTTATTTTAGCATTCAGATAAGCTTTGCCTGAAGCCTGACCTATGCCTGGAATTTTCAGTTATTTGAGTCAATAAACTCCTTCTTCCCTTTAAGCCAGATTATATCACATGCAATGAAGAGTCCTCACTATATAATTTTATTAAACTTTTTCTAGCTTCATTCAAGTCATATTTTTCAGGTGAATCATAGTGCAAACTTTTCAAAGAAAGCTAATTTTATTGAGTTTCCTGTAAATGGGTAAACTGGATATATATCACCATTAAGTGCAGATAATTTATCTTTCTTTCTAAGGAAAAAATGGAATAATAATATGAATCATTTAGAGAATTGGATCTTTTCAAATCTTAAATTCAACCGAAAAGGTTGCTTTGATACACATCTGATTTTTCAACACAGCATTAAAAATTTTTAGATATCAAGCCAAAGAATATCTTCTTGATAATAATGAGACCAGTCTGAATTTCTACTTAAAAAAAATCAGAGGGACTTCCCTGGTGGTCCAGTGGTTAAAACTTTGCACTCCAATGCAGGGGGCCTGGGTTCGATCCCTGGTCAGGGAACTAGATCCCACGTGCCACAACTAAAGGAGCCTGCATTCCGCAACTAAAGATCCCACATGCCACAACTAAAAGAGCCTGCATGCCGCAACTAAAGATCCCACATGCCGCAACTAAGACTCAGTGCAGCCAAATAAACATTTAAAAAAAAAATCAGAATACTATACATTAGACAATCACAGCTTTATTCAAAACATGTAAAACCTCCTCAATTGCTGTTTTGCTTTACAGTATGACAAGTCCTACCTTGTTGGCATTCTAAGGGGAATGAGGGTGTGGGGAAATGTTATCCTCTCTATTCTAAAAAGGAAAATATTTCCATCTACTCTCATAATTTTCTGTCAAGCTAAGTAAAAGGATCATTCTCATTCTTTGTGTTCTCTCCAAAGCTGGCACAGAATGTGTGGCAAACCAAAAAAAAAAAAGGGTTTAGAAGAGCTCGTTTTCATGCGCTACAGATTCTAACCTTGTCTCTAAGAGCCAAGGTTGATGTGTCCCATGCCAAATTAAATCTAAGATGTATGCAGGAAAGAAAAAGGTAGCATTCCATAAAAAATTCCACTTTTCAGTTAAAGTAGCTAAGGTTTATTAAATATGCAAAAATTACAATGTCAATGTAACTTTGCAAATTAGGGTTTTCTTTTTAAATGGTTAAGCACTGTACTGTAAAGAATGAAACAGCTGAAGACTTTCACAGCTTGTTACCTATACATTTCCTCAAAGAACCTGCACTAATAAATAAGCCATACATTTCCCAAAGATAAGGGATTTTTGTTCATATTCCAGTGAGCAGTTTACCGAATATATTTGAACAAATTTTCTTTGTTCAGTGTCCCTGACTAATTCTCCTGCTAATCGGATCATTTACAAACCCTGGTGCCCTATGATTCACAAGCATCATACTTTTGAGCTGTTATATCCTCTCCATGCAGCTGATCACTGAGCACAAAGATGTTTTGAACCAGAGTAAGATGCACCGTATATTTTAAAATGGAGATTTGCGAAGGCTGAAGGAAGTGGAAGGCAATAATATAAAAGATCTGAAATGAGCCTGTATTTGAATACAGTACCAATAATTGATTTTTTCTTTTTTAAATAACTTTTACTTTTTCTGATAATAAAGGTAATGAAGTTTCAGTGGAAAAATACAGAAAAGTATAAAAAATAGAAATCGCCTGTAATCCCTACAGCCCAAAATAGTAAAATTTTAAAAACTTAAAATTCTCCCCCAAATGTTAAAATCTAGGGTGGGCCAGGAGGAATTCTTCCAGACTTTTAAAAATGGAAATAAATAAATGGGTAACTTTTTTTTCCAAATTGAGATTATATTCTAAATGCTGTTTTGTATTCTTTGCTTTTTATGAAGGAAATTATGAACATTTCCTTACATCCTTAATTATAAAATATGATCATTGACAGCTGTATGATAATTTATGAACTCCTTCATTTTAAACTATTTTTACTGAAGACCTAATGTCTACCAGTCACTGTGCTAAGCTCTTAGTACACATCTCTGAATGGATCTTAATAGAAATACATACCCTAAGCTCTTAATTACATACATGAATACTTTGATAGCTATTCTTAATTACATACATGAATACTTTGATAGCTATTCTTTAATATTCTTTAATACAAGGTTCTATGAGAGCAAATAATATAGGGGCTCAGCTAATCTGAGAAATCAGGAAAGGGTTCTCTGGGGAAGTACAATTTAAGATGAGGCCTGATGGATGAGTAGGAGTCAGCCTGGTAAAGAGAAGAGAGGAAAGTAAGCAAACAAAACAAGATGTGTGAAGTTCTTAAATTGAGAAAGAACTGCAGAGTGTTTGAAGAACAGAAAGATGAGAGTGATGGGACGGTAAGAAGCTGACAGGGACTGGGGGAGTTCAGCAGGAGATCAGTCTGGCAGGATAGTCAGGTTCAAAGCTCCCAAGGTCTTTTAGGGCATGTTAAGAATGGGGGGTTTTATCCTAAATGCAATGCAAAACCAAATAAATGGATTTACACCAAAGTGATATGATCAGATTTGCATTTTTAAAAGACCTCTGTGGCTCCTGGGCAGAAAATAAACTATAGGAGAGAAAAGTGGAAGCTGAGAGACAATAAGAGAGCAATTGTAATAATTCAGGTTAGAGCCATTGGTTAGGATCAAGACAGAGAAATGGAAAAAGAGAGAAACCAACATATTCAAAATATATATTGGAAGTAGAATCAACAGGACTTGGTGATGAACTCAGTGTGGGAGCTAAGTAAAAGGCTGATGTGTAGGATAACTCACAGCAGGAGAAACTGAGCAATTAAGACCTCATTTGCTAAATTGGGAGAGACTGGTGGAGGAGCAAATCTGAAGGGGACAATCAAGAGTTCAGTCAGGAAGACAACAAATTTGGGCTACCCATGAGACACAAAAGTGAAGATGTCAGGAGGACCTTCAAGATGGCAGAAGAGTTAAGACATGGAGATCACCTTCTTCCCCACAACTACATCAGAAATACATCTACACGTGGAACAACTCCTACAAAACACCTACTGAACGCTGGCAGAAGACCTCAGACTTCCCAAAAGGCAAGAAACTCCCCCACGTACCTGGGTAGGGCAAAAGAAAAAAGAGAGAACAGAGACCAAAGAATAGGGACGGGACCTGCACCAGTGGGAGGGAGCTGTGAAGGAGGAAAGGTTTCCACACACTAGGAAGCCCCTTCGCGGGCAGAGACGGATGTGGGTGGGGTGGGGGGAAGCTTCGGAGCTGCGGAGGAGAGCACAGCAACAGGGGTGCAGAGGGCAAAGTGGGGACATTCCCGCACAGAGAATCGGTGCCGACCGGCACTCACCACGCCGAGAGGCTTGTCTGTTCACCCGCCACGGTGGGTGGGGGCTGGGAGCTTAAGTTCTGGCTTCAGAGTTCAGATCCCAAGGAGAGGACTGGGGTTGGCAGTGTGAACACAGCCTGCAGGGGGTTAGTGCACCACAGCTAGCTCGGAGGGAGTATGGGAAGAAGTCTGGAGCTGCTGAAGAGGCAAGAGACTGTTTATTCCCTCTTTGTTTCCTGGTGCGTGAGGAGACGGGATTAAGAGCGCTGCTTAAAGGAGCTCCAGAGACGGGCGTGAGCCACAGCTAACAGCGCGGACCTCAGAGATGGGCGGGAGACGCTAAGGCTGCTGCTGCCACCACCAAGAAGCCTGTGTGCGAGCACAGGTCACTATCCACACCTCCCCTCCCGGGAATCTGTGCAGCCCGCCACTGCCAGGGTTCCGTGATCCAGGGAAAACTTCCCCGGGGGAACGCACAGCACGCCTCAAGCTGTTGCAACGTCATGCTGGCCTCTGCTGCCACAGGCTTGCCCCACATTCCATACCCCTCCCTCCTACGGCCTGAGTGAGCCAGAGCCCCCTAATCAGCTGCTCCTTAAACCCCGTCCTGTCTGGCGGGAACATACGCCCTCAGGCGACCTACACACAGAGATGGGGCCAAATCCAAAGCAGAACTCCAGGAGCCGTGCAAACAAAGAAGAGAAAGGGAAATCTCTCCCAGCAGCCTCAGGAGCAGTGGATGAAATCTCCACAATCAACTTCATGTACCCTGCATCTGTGGAATACCTGAATAGATAACGAATCATCCCAAATTGAGAAGGTGGACTTTGGGAGCAACGATATATATATTTTTTTCCTTTTTCTCTTTTTATGAGTGTGTATGTGTATGCTTCTGTGTGTGATTTTGTTTGTATAGCTTTGCTTATACAATTTGTCCTAGGATTCTGTCTGTCCATTTTTTGTTTGTTTGTTTGGTTGGTTTTCATGGGGTTTTTTTAGTATAGTTTTTAGCATTTGTTATCATTCGTGGATTTGTTTTTTGGTTTGGTTGCTCTCTTCTTTCTTCCTTTCTTTCTGTTTTTTCTTTATTATTTTTAATTTTTTTTTACTTTTAATAATTATTTTGTATTTTAATAACTTTATTTTATTTTTTTTCTTTCTATCTTTCTTTTTTTCTCCCTTTTATTCTGAGCCGTGTGGATGACAGGGTCTTGGTGCTCCGGCTGGGCATAAGGGCTGTGTCTCTGAGGTTGGAGAGCCAAGTTCAGGGCATTGGTCCACCAGAGACCTCACAGCTCCATGTAATAGCAAACAGTGAAAATCACCCAGAGATCTCTATCTCAATGCCAAGACCCAGTTCCACTCAACCACCAGCAAGCTACAGTGCTGGACACCTTATGACAAACAACTAGCAAGACAGGAACACAACCCCACCCATAAGCAGAGATGCTGCCTAAAATTATAATAAGATCACAGAAACCCCAAAACACACCACCAGCCGTGGACCTGCCCACCAGAAAGACAAGATCCAGCCTCATCCACCTGAACATAGGCACTAGTCCCCTCCAACAGGAAGCCTACACAACCCACTGAACCAAACTTAGCCACTGGGGGAAGACACCAAAAACAATGGGAACTATGAACATGCAGCCTGTGAAAAGGAGACCCAAAACACAGTAAGTTAAGCAAAATGAGAAGACAGAGAAAAACACAGCAGATGAAGGAGCTAGGTAAAAACCCACCAGAGCTCACAAATGAAGAGAAAATAGGCAGTCTACATGAAAAAGAATTCAGAAAAATGATATTAAAGATGATCCAAAATCTTGGAAATAGAATGGAGAAACTACAAGAAACAATTAACAAGGATGTAGAAGAAATAAAAAGCAAACAGACAAGGATGAACGACACAATAAATAAAACAAAATATTCTCTGGAAGGAATCAATAGCAGAATAACTGAGGCAGAAGAATGGATAAGTGACCTGGAAGATAAAATAGTGGAAATAATCACTGTGGAGCAGAATAAAGAAAAAAGAATGAAAAGAATTAGGACAGTCTCAGAGACTTCTGGGACAACATTAAATGCTTCAACATTTGAATTATAGGGGTCCCAGAAGAAGAAGAGTAAAAGAAAGGGACTGAGAAATATTTGAAGAGATTATAGTTGAAAACTTCCCTAATATGGGAAAGGAAATTGTTAATCAAGTCCAGGAAGCACAGGGTCCCATACAGGATAAGTGCAAGGAGAAACACGCCAAGACACATAGTAATCAAACTATCAAAAATTAACTACAAAGAAAAAGTATTAAAAGCAGCAAGGGAGAAACAACAAATAACATACAAGGGAATCCCCATAAGGTTAACAGCTGACCTTTCAGCAGAAACTCTGCAAGCCAGAAGGGAGTGGCAGGACATATTTAAAGTGATGAAAGGGAAAAAACTACAACCAAGATTACTCTACCCAGCAAGGATCTCATTCAGATTTGATGGAGAAATTAAAACCTTTACAGACAAGCAAAAGCTAAGAGAATTCAGCATCACCAAACCACCTTTACAACAAATGCTAAAGGAACTTCTCTAGGCAGGAAACACTAGAGAAGGAAAAGACCTATAATAACAAACCCAAAACAATTAAGAAAATTGTAATAGGAACATACATATCAATAATTACCTTAAATGTATATAGATTAAATGCTCCCACCAAAAGACATAGACTGGCTGAATGGATACAAAAACAAGACCCATATATATGCTGTCTACAAGAGACCCACTACAGAACTACAGACGTATACAGACTGAAAGTGAGGGCACGGAAAAAGATATTCCGTGAAAATGGAAATCAAAAGAAAGCTAGAGTAGCCATTCTCATATCAGACAAAATACACTTCAAAACATACACTATTACAAGAGACAAAGAAGGACACTACATAATGATCAAGCAATCAATCCAAGAAGAAGATATAACAATTGTAAATATTTTTGCAGCCAACACAGGAGCACCTCAATATATAAGGCAAATACTAACAGCCATAAAAGGGGAAATCGACAGTAACACAATCATAGTAGGGAATTTTAACACCCCACTTTCACCAATGGACACATCATACAAAATTAAAATAAATAAGGAAACACAAGCTTTAAATGATACATTAAAGAAGACGGACTTAGTTGATGTTTATAGCACATTCCATCCAAAAACAACAGAATACACATTTTTCTCAAGTGTTCATGGAACATTCCCCAGGATAGATCGTATCTTGGGTCACAAACCAAGCCTTGGTAAATTTAAGAAAATTGAAATTGTATCAAGTATCTTTTCCGACCACAACACTATGAGACTAGATATCAATTACAGGAAAAGGTCTGTAAGAAATACAAACACATGGAGGCTAAACAATACATTACTTAATAACAAAGAGATCACTGAGGAAATCAAAAAATACCTAGAAACAAATGACAATGGAAACCCGACGACCCAACATCTATGGGATGCAGCAAAAGCAGTTCTAAGAGGGAAGTTTATAGCAATACAATCCTACCTTAAGAAACAGGAAACATCTAAAAGAAACAACCTAACCTTACACCAAGAGCAATTAGAGAAAGAAGAACAAAAAATCCCCCAAAGTTAGCAGAAGGAAAGAAATCATAAAGATCAGATCAGAAATAAGTGAAAAAGAAATGAAGGAAATGATATCAAAGATAAATAAAACTAAAAGCTTGTTATTTGAGAAGACAAACAAAACTGATAAATCATTAGCCAGACTCTTCAAGAAAAAAGGAAGAAGACTCAAATCAATAGAATTACAAATGAAAAACCAGAAGCAACAACTGACACTTCAGAAATACAAAAGACCATGTGAGATTAATAAAAGCAACTACATGCCAATAAAATGGACAACATGGAAGAAATGGACAACTTCTCAGAAAAGCACAACCAGAGGGAGGAACACTCCCAAAATCATTCTACGAGGCCACCATCATCCTGATACAAAAACCAGACAAAGATGTCACAAAGAAAGAAAACTACAGGCCAATATCACTGATGAACATAGATGCAAAAATCTTCATCAAAATAATAGCAAACAGATTCCAACAGCACATTAAAACAATCATACACCATGATCAAGTGGGGTTTATCCCAGGAATACAAGGATTCTTCAATATACGCAAATCAATCAATATGATAAACCACATTAACATACTGAACAATAAAAACCATATGATCATCTCAATAGAAGCAGAAAAAGCTTTTGAAAAAATTCAACACCCATTTATGATAAAAACCTCCAGAAAGTAGGCATAGAGGGAACTTACCTCAACATAATAAAGACCGTATATGACAAACCCACAGCCAATATTGTCCTCAATGGTGAAAAACTGAAACCATTTCCACTAAGATAAGGAACAAGAGAAGGTTGCCCATTCTCATCACTATTATTCAACATAGTTTGGGAAGTTTTAGCCACAGCAATCAGAGAAGAAAAAGAAATAAAAAGAATCCAAATCAGAAAAGAAGAAGTAAAGCTGTCACTATTTGCAGATGACATGATACTATACATAGAGAGTCCTAAAGATGCTACCAGAAAACTACTAGAACTAATCAATGAATTTGGTAAAGTAGCAGGATACAAAATTAATGGACAGAAATCTCTGGCATTCCTATACACTAATGATGAAAAATCTGAATATGAAATTAAGGAAACACACCCATTTACCATTGCAACAAAAAGAATAAAATACCTAAGAATAAACCTACATAGGGAGAAAAAAGACCTGCATGCAGAAAACTATAAGACACTGATGAAAGAAATTGAAAATGATACAAATAGATGGAGAGATATACCATTTTCTCGGATTGGAAGAATCAACATTGTGAAAATGATTCTACTACCCAAAGCAATCTACAGATTGAATGCAATCCCTATCAAACTACCACTGGCATTTTTCACAGAACTAGAAAAAAAAAATTTGCAATTTATATGGAAACACAAAAGACCCTGAAGAGCCAAAGCAATCTTGAGAAAGAAAAACAGAGCTTGAGGAATCAGGCTCCCTGACTTCAGACTATACTACAAAGCTACAGTAATCAAGACAGTATGGTACTGGCACAAAAACAGAAATATAGATCAATGGAACAGGATAGAAAGCCCAGAGATAAACCCATGCACGTATGGTCACCTTATCTTTGATAAAGGGGAAAGAATATACAGTGGAGAAAAGATAGCCTCTTCAGTAAGTGGTGCTGGAAAACTGGACAGCTACATGTAAAAGAATGAAATTAGAACACTTCCTGGCACCATAGACAAAAATAAACTCAAAATGGATTAAAGACATAAATGGAAGGCAGACACTATCAAACTCTCAGTGGAAAACATAGGCAGAACAGTCTATGACATAAATCACAGCAAGATCCTTTTTGACCCACCCCCTAGAGAAATGAAAATAAAAACAAAATTAAACAAATGAGACCTAATGAAACTTCAAAGCTTTTGCACAGCAAAGGAAACCATAAACAAGATGAAAAGACAACCCTCAGGATGGAATAAAATATTTGCAAATGAAGCAAATGACAAAGGATTAATCTCCAAAATTTACAAGCAGCTCATGCAGCTCAATATCAAAAAAACAAACAACCCAATCCAAAAATGGGCAGAAGACCTAAATAGACATTTCTCCAAAGAAGATATACAGATTGCCAACAAACACATGAAAGAATGCTCAACATCATTAATCATTAGAGAAATACAAATCAAAACTACAATGAGGTATCACCTCACACGGGTCAGAATGGCCATCATCAAAAAATCTACAAACAGTAAATGCTGGAGAGGGTGTGGAGAAAAGTGAACCCTCTTGCACTGTTGGTGGGAATGTAAATTGATACAGTCACTGTGGAGAACAGTATGGAGGTTCCTTAAAAAACTACAAATAGAACTACCATATGACCCAGCAATCCCACTACTGGGCATATACCCTGAGAAAACCATAATTCAAAAAGAGTCATGTACCAAAATGTTCACTGCAGCTCTATTTACAGTGGCCCAGAGATGGAAACAACCTAAGTGTCCATCATCGGATGAATGGATAAAGAAGATGTGGCACATATATACAATGGAATAATACTCAGCCATAAAAAGAAATGAAATTGAGCTATTTGTAATGAGGTGGATGGACCTAGAGTCTGTCATACAGAGTGAAGTAAGTCAGAAAGAGAAAGACAAGCACTGTATGCTAACACATATATATGGAATTTAAGAAAAAAAAATGTCATGAAGAACCTAGGGGTAAGACAGGAATAAAGACACAGACCTACTAGAGAATGGACTTGAGGATATGGGGAGGGGGAAGGGTAAGCTGTGACGAAGCGAGAGAGAGGCATGGACATATATACACTACCAAACGTAAGGTAGATAGCTAGTGGGAAGCAGCCACATAGCACAGGGAGATCAGCTCGGTGCTTTGTGACCACCTGGAGGGGTGGGATAGGGAGGGTGGGAGGGAGGGAGACACAAGAGGGAAGAGATATGGGAACATATGTATATGTATAACTGATTCACTTTGTTATAAAGCAGAAACTAACACACCATTGTAAAGCAATTATACTCCAATAAAGATGTAAAAAAATATAAAAACAAACAAAAAAAAAACTACAATGAGATATCATCTCACACCAGTCAGAATGGCCATAATCAAAAAATCTACAAACAATCAATGCTGGAGCGGGTGTGGTGAAAAGGGAACCCTCTTGCACTGTTGGTGGGAATGTAAATTGATACAGCCACTATGGAGAACAGTATGGAGGTTCTTTAAAAAACTAAAAACAGAACTACCATATGACCCAGCAATCTCACTACTGGACATATACCCTGAGAAAACCATAATTCAAAAAGAGTCTTGTACCACAATGTTCATTGAAGCTCTATTTACAATAGCCAAGACATGGAAGCAACCTAAGTGTCCATTGACATATGAGTGGATAAAGCGATGTGGCACATATATACAACGGAATATTACTCAGTCATAAAAAGAAGTGAAATTGAGTTATCTGTAGTGAGGTGGATGGACCTAGAGTCTGTCATACAGAGTGAAGTAAGTCAGAAGGAGAAGAACAAATACCGTATGCTAACACATGTATATGGAACCTAAAAAAAATAAAGTCATGTAGAACCTAGGGGCAGGATGGGATTAGAGATGCAGACCTACTAGAGAATGTACTTGAGGACTCGGGGAGGGGGAAGGGTAAGATGGGACAAAATGAGAGAGTGGCATGGACATATATACACAACCAAATGTAAAACAGATAGCTAGTGAGAAGCAGCCACATAGCACAGGGAGATCAGCTCAGTGCTTTGTGACCACCTAGAAGGGTGGGATAGGGAGGGTGGCAGGGAGGGAGACGCAAGAGGGAAGAGATATGGGGATATATGTACATGTATAGCTGATTCCCTTTGTTACAAAGCAGAAACTAACACAACATTGTAAAGCAATTATACTTCAATAAAGATGTTAAAAAAAAAAGTGAAGATGTCTAGTTGACAGTTGGATGCACAGCGAATCTGGTCCTTAGAAAATGAGCTGTGTAGAGGATTATATTTTGAAGCCATTCACAAGTAGATAATATCTCATGTCTTCAGAATCATTGAGATATTTTAGGAAGAGTACGTAAGGTAAGCAAAGACATACAGCTGGCACTCAGATGTCAAAATGAGATAAAGTTTTAGGCAAATATATTTTTTAAAGGAATGGCCAGAGAGGTAAGAGCAAAATCAGGGTAATGTCGTATCAAGGAAACCAAGGAAAGAGAATGTTCCAAAGACAAGAAATTATCCAACATGTTAACAAGAGATTAAGTATTTTGATGACAAAATGATCCACTGGGTTTAACAACATAGAGTCCATAATGATCTCAGTAAGAGGAGATTAAGTAAGGGGAGGCAGAAGTCAAGTAAGAATGAAGAAGGGATGAAGGAGTGAAGTCAGCATATGCAGACAGCTTTTTTGAGAATCTTGGTTACGAAGAGCATTACAGAAAGAGAGGTGAGCTCAAGGAAAAGTGTGATACATCGCTTTTTTTTTGTCTTACAGAATGAGAGACTCAAAAACATGTATGAATGCTGAAAATGATAGCAAAGGTTAAAAGGAGGAGAAACATAAAATAACCATTCAAGCAAGTTCTTAGAGAAGATGAGAAAGGATGGAATCCAGAGCCACAAAGAGAATTTCATCTTTCATAGGGGATGGGATCCTTCATACTATCTCAGAAAGGAAAAGGAGGGGTGGCCGGTGCAAATAGATTTATTATTACTGTGTAACACCTTCTACTTTTTCTATATAGTATACTATATAGAGATTTGAAATGATTGGAGAAGGTATACAGGTATGAAATCATTTTTCTTGAGCACAAGACAATGGAAATGCCAGTTTCTAAGGCCCAGGTGAATTGAAAGATAACTTAAAAGATGAGTGATTTTCTCCAATAATTCCTAGCTGCAGCAATGCAGGCATGAAGAAAGCTGGTAGTTGAGTTTTTCCAGGGCTGGAATTTTGCCAGGGAGTAGAGCAAAGAGAAAGGAGCAAAGCTAATGAAGAGTTTGCAGGAGAGTGATTATAATGAAGAATGGACTTTAAGCTGGAAACAATGAGGACAGGAAGAGAAGGTACAGTCAATATAATTTAGTGTTTGAACATTTGTTACTTAAAATTTTTAATTATTATTATGTAAAGTTATGAACATCTTTGCAAGAAATTCATTATCAAAACTTTTGATCATTTCACTTAGATGGAGTCCCTGGGTCAAAGTTAATAAACACTTTAGGAGTCATAGTACATAGAGCCAAATTGCTTTCTTTGAAGAGTATACATAACCAAAAAAAAGTATATGAGAATTCCCACTATGTTCACCAGCACTAAATATCATCACTTTTAATTTTTTGCCTATTTGATAGCAAAAATGGAAGAATTCTTAGAAAAGAAATATTGAGATGTAAAATCAAAAACATTTTTCAGCGAGCGGTTTATCTAGTCTGTATTTCATTTCTCGCTGAATTGAAAAAAATGTGTCTTATTATAAGTATTTTTTGAATTCATATAATTAATAGCATATAATATTAAGATGTATCAACATTTCTAAATTGTATCCTATCTTCCAATAACCCCTCCAAAACCATCTCCATTTTCTCCATGTTTTAATTTGATTTTCATTTTTTTAAATATGAGTGATTATGAATAGTTGCTGAACCATGTCTGTCAGCAAAGGCTCACATAACTCATGGGGAAATTAATGTTACATTGATTATAAATATTGATTTCTACTGTACCAAGATTCTAGTAGACGTCAAGGAAGTATACCAAAGAGAAAAAAATAAAAGGGGCTTGCCCTCAAGTGGTTTACAATCTAGTTGGAAAGACAATCGTATTAACAAAAATTTCTTAAGAGCAACTGACAAAGTAACACCTATAGATTATTAAAGTTCAGCCAGAATGATCCCCAAATAAGTATGAAGGAAAATAAGAAAAGTGTAGGTGGGTCAACTAACAGGGTCATCTTGTTCAAAACTGAACTCCTCTTTCCTGATCCCAAACCTTGCCCCTGCTGTGTACTCTGTCTCTAATTTATCCACCAAGTTAGGTAAACCAGAAACCTGAATAGCCTCCCTGAGACACCTACATTCAACTATCCACCAAGTTCTATCCATTCCAGTTGTAAAATCTCTTGTTTCCGTAGCTGTCTCTCTAACTCCCCTGCCACTGTCTTGATTTGGACACAGAACTTAAAGCCCAGAGGATTGCATTACCATTCTTGCCAGCACCCTTCTCCCAGTACAACCATCACTATGGAAGAATCGTGAATTGAGTGGAATTTTATTTCACTAGACAATATTAAATAGCAAAAGCCCATGAATTTCAACCAATCAGGCATCATGCATATATAATACAAACTTTTCAGGAGGATACGCAAATTTTACTGACAAAACATCTAAAATAATTGGAAGTTTTATGTAGCTACGTGATAGATATAGTTCTAGCACTCATTTTCCTCTAATTACTTAGCAAATATTTCTTGAATGTCATTGAGTATATAGTATTTTTCCTTTAAACATCATTGTTTTGATACTTAGTCAACAAGTTGATGTATTGTGAATTCCTCTGTAAGAAATTCTGGGTTTGTTAAAAGAAAAATAAATCATGGATACTGTTTTCAACAAGAACACTTGATTTCAGTTCTTGGTACGTTTTCTGACTTTTTAACCATAAGCCCTCTTCCACTTTATATAGATAGCAAAATGCAGTGGAATAAAAAAAAAATAGAGAAGGTTGAGCAATATATTTAGATTTCCCACTCTTGATACAAAGCTTTGCTACAACTTTTGCCCTTTTCATCTTCCCAATAAATTACATACAAATCATTCTCTACTCCACCTAAATAGAAAAAGAAAATGAATAAAGATAAATTTGTCAATTAAATTTAAATTATGCCACATGTTTATATTTTGACACAAAACATGGCCCCCGAAGTAGTATTTTTTAATTATCTAGGATCTTAATCGACTATCTCATGCCTAATCTGTGTTTCATAATTAACTGAAAGTTAAACATCTAATATTTGGCACTGAAGTGTACAAACATTTGCAACACACAGGTCTGGAACCTTCTCTTTTGGCTAATATGAGGCATTATTCTGACTCACATCAAGCTTAACTTTTCAGTGAGATAGTCTCAATAGGCTCCCTGTATTATTTGAAAAGAACAGGACAAATAGATCACTTTCAGACAGTTCTTTGCTTCTTTTGGTGTAAGAAAATAGTCTGCTAAAAGCCTTCCAGAAGGGAAGAAAAGATTCAGATAAAGAAAAACCATTACATTTTCACCAGAGGGGCAAAATCCATAATATCCTGACCTAAATTCTCTCTCCTTCCTCAGACATTATATCCACATGCTCACATTAGTATTCAACATCTAATTTGATTAAATACTGTATTTACATGCCTAATGGTCCCATAATGATTATTCCCCTTTTGTAGAATAAGAATATTTTTTAAATCCCTTCCATAGAGTCTGAGAAATGCATTTAGTAAAATTGATCATCAACTTGCTAATTACTGAAATAAAGAGAAAATTCTGAAAGGGGGAACAGAGATCAGAGTATTAAGAAAGGAAGATGGGAAGGAGAAACAGACAAGAAACAAATTAAAGAAATAATGGGGCTGTTAGATATTCTGGACATACTCCAGTATCTTCTCACATAGAAACTAGGAAGCCTGACCATCAGCTGGAATACATAAGCCATTTTTTGGCTCTATTTCTTAGGTGGTTGCTTACCTCGCTGCTCAGCTGAAGCCATAGCTAAGTGGCTGTCATTGTCAGCTGAGTACACCTGGTTCAGGTATTGCTCCTTAACAATGCCCAAGGAGATTCTCTGATTAACTGTTTGTTTGCTTATCTTGGGACTTCAAATGATCTACAAACTGTTAGTTTGGGAAAACTAAAGGCATATAATGGAAAGAACTGCCTTTGGTTAAGTAGCAAGTGGTATATATAAATACACACCAAATTGCAAATGGTATAATGGGTATGGTTCTGGTTGTGGTTTATTTAACAAACATTGACTCAACAGTTATTGAATTCCCACTCTGTGTCAAGTATATAAAGGTTACCATCCCCAGCTTGATGCTGATTCACCTCTCTTTTTTTCTCTCTTCTTGTCTCGAAGCCATGTTGCTCACTTGTGAATTGCACAGCAGCAATGCTCTAATATACTAACTGCAAGGAGAAATCCCTAAAATCCTCTGTTTCCTCTATTTCTCCCCTTGAAATAGAGAAGTACCATCCCATACTGGAAAGAACATGGATTTTAGACAATACAGGCAGATTTTAAATCCTGGGCTTGACACTACTAACAATGTATCCTCAACTTCTTTAGCTGTAAAATGAGAATAAGAATTATACCTTCTTCTTAGAATCCATATAAGGATTAATGTGGTAATACATGTAAAATGCATAGAACATAGAAGGTATTCAATCAGTAAACAAGAGTTATTTTTGAAATATAAACATTCCTTCTCAAGATCTTAGGATTTTATTTCTAGTTCTGGTCAAATAGCCATTGTTCGAGGTCATGTTCCATGGGTACTATAGGAACTGTGTATATTCTAGGCAGTTTCTTTCATGTGTCAATCAGTGGCTTTAAGTGGGGGAGGGGGTAATTGATGTTTTTTAAGCTTAGTTCCTGCTCTTTTCCAATACCCCAACACCTATCCACTGTGTCAACTTCCTATCTCTCACATAAGTGTTTTTATTTTCCTTCCCTTTCCCCATCAAGTTCACCAAATAAGAAACTTGCAAAAGCAAAAATAAAACTACCTGAATCTAGAACTGAGTTTAGATTCACCTAACCAGCTCACTTGCAAGTTAATTGTCTTATGTCCACCACACGACAAACATACAGTAAGCAAAACCATAAGACTTCTTATAGAGATACACTCTCATGAGGTATCAGCATTTGCTATTTTCCCACGTATCTGTTCTCAGACATTTCCCTGCTCTCATGAAGCAAGTCTGTCAAAAGTTCAAATGTTCTGCAAAGAAACACATCTCTAGCCACATGTACACAGCAACACTATTTTGAGAGAAAAACATAAAAATTGGAAAAAGTTACATAGCTTTTTATATATAATACTTATGTAAATTTTTAAAATATATACAACACAATGAATTATATTTTGTAAGGGTGCATAAATATTCGAGGGCATACAAAAAGCACATCAGAATGATTGCCTACAGGGAAGAAGGAATTGGAAATATGAATCAGAAATGAAAAGAAAAAGAATAAAATTAAATACTGGAATTGCACAGATGAATTATGTTCAATGACATTAAGTAGAGCTATTTTAACTACTGGTATTTAAGAAAGATAATTCAAGTAAATGTGTTATATTCATCATGTTAGGCTAAGCTGTGCTGCAGTAACAAGAAAAGCCTGAAGATGAATATGTTACTTTTATTGTTATTACAAAGCTGATATTGTAGAATATGACTTGAATCTGAAAGCTTTGGGGCTCCTTAAGACTAAATCATAGAACCAAGCTTACTCAGTAGTTATTCATAGTGCTGGGTTTCATCAGACTGTCTGACATGGGTAGTCACAACTGTAAAACAATACAGAGGACTAGGCTAGAATGTGGGCCTACCTTCTATGGTCAGCTGGCTCCCAAGAAAGAAGGGAGAGAAAAAGGGGGTTAATATTGGTATGTTCAGTTTGCCCTTCCAAATTCACCAATAAGATTAAGTCACTCCCCTCTCTTTATGGAAGAGCAGTGAAGGAGAGCTGAGAGGGCAAGAGTGTTAACCTAGTGGGAACTCCCTCCACATGGAAGGAAGCATCAGAAGTAGAAAAGTCTCCCACTCTATGCCCCCCACTGTCTTAACCATAATGAAGGTTTGAGTAGTCTTTTGCCACATCCTTTCTATGAGCTCAGAAAATTGTACCAATTTTCAGTTATGACCCTTAAAACAGCTAATTTTATTTAACCAAACTTTAGATTTCCTTCTTATTCTATTATTTAAAAGCTTTTAATCTTCTTTACTAAAATTTAAAGGACAGTTTAGGGTACTGTTACTAGTTCTCTAATAGTTTATCTAAGTCACTTAATTCATCCCCATAAAAAGAGATGAAAAATACTTTATGCTATTATCAGGTCTGTACTTGGTCACTTTCTTTTTTAATGTAGAAGATATAGCTCTTTTTTTATATAAATTTACTTATTTAGTTTCTTTTTTGGCTGCGCTGGGTCTTCATTGCTGCACGCGGACTCTAGAGTGCAGGCTCAGTAGTTGTGGCGCACAGGCTTAGTTAGTTGCTCTGTGGCATGTGGGATCTCCCCGGACTAGGGCTCGAACCCATGTCCCCTTCATTGACAGGCGGATTCTTAATGACTGAGCCACCAGGGAAGCCCCTGTACTTGGTCACTTCTAATGCTACTTTAGGTGATATCAGATACAGTACATTGCACAGAAAATGTCAAACAGCATCCTAAATTCATATATACTTTTATCCATCTTGATTTCTATTCAGTTATATTTCCAAATAGGAAATAAAGTCTATTCTGATAAGGCAGACTACCTAAAGGAAGAACTAAAATGAATATTTTCTTTAGATTTTTTTGGGCCAGAAACATAAGATTAGAATTGAAATAATATACTTCAGATGGTATACACTATATACTTTCCTACCACTATTTAGATTCTTTAAATTCACAAACATCTTTTTTTAAATCTGCACATGTTCCATTACATATCTCAAAACGTTTCTTATCATTAGTTCCTGCTCTCTTTAAGAAGAAAATGTGATAATTTGGCATTATTGTCAGGTATTTCTGATGCTAAAGAAGCCAATGAATCTAGTCATATTTGATGTGTTATGAATGCACAATTTATATTTAAAAGAGAGAATTCTATTCCTTTACATTTATTTAGTGGCTATCACCATGGTA
Organism: Tursiops truncatus; assembly: GCF_011762595.2. Classification (NCBI taxonomy): domain Eukaryota; kingdom Metazoa; phylum Chordata; class Mammalia; order Artiodactyla; family Delphinidae; genus Tursiops; species Tursiops truncatus. The sequence goes on along the minus strand of NC_047035.1, from coordinate 55,189,223 downwards.
CCTGAACACATTCACAAAGCCTAATTTTTATTTTATTTTATTTTTTTTTTTTTGCGGTACGTGGGCCTCTCACTGTTGTGGCCTCTCCCGTTGCGGACCACAGGCTCCAGACGCGCAGGCTCAGCGGCCATGGCTCACGGGCCCAGCCGCTCCACAGCATGTGGGATCTTTCCGGACCACAGCATGAACCCGTGTCCCCTGCATTGGCAGGCGGACTCTCAACCACTGCGCCACCAGGGAAGCCCCACAAAGCCTAATTTATGACACAAAAAATACAAAGAAGGAAAAGAGCTTATACTTTCCATGTTTTGCAGATTGACAGAAAAAAATTGGGGGTTGACATATATTTGGGGAGGAAAAGAAAAGATATGGGAAACAATATAGACAACAGCAATCTCTTGCTATGTGTAAAGATTCAGATCTCTCAAATCTATGCTGTAAGAAAAGCTACCTCAGGGAAATGCCTTCTCACAGAGAATAATTTAATCTCACAACAGAAAAGTATAGGAGGAAGAGTAAGGAAATTTTATATGTATAACAGTCCTGGCTAGTGAGTTGAGGCTGACTTGAATGTCTCCAGGGTTAAGACAGTATCACCAATCACTTCACTGAAAGTCAAGGAAAAATTTTGTACCACCTTTTCTAATTGCATAAAATATCTGAAGGTCTCTTAGATCACCCCTAAGGTACAGGTCACTGTATTTTTGGTAGGAAGTCAAACTAATGCCTGGCTTCTCCATAAATACACAGTCCTGACCTCACTTCGTGCCCCTGAAAAGAAAATGCTGTTCAAAATTTTGGGGATTCCTAAGAGGCACTTATGTTAATCAGAAGGCAGAGATTGACAATGCCTTAAATATGGCTTCCTGGCCAGCTGGTAAACCTTAAGGTTCTCAATTTAATTAGAATAACTCAGTCCAGTCCTAGCTTTTGGAGGGACCGCCTGAGAGCAGCAAGTCCAACCTGTGCTGTTTGTCCACACTAACAAGAATGACTGAGCAACACTGTGGGAATGGGGGTGGGGATGACATATGAAAGTGTTGACAGATATTTTGCATGGGAGGTACAGGGTTGGGGCCATGTCTTGATGTTTCTGAGAGACTTCTCAGTAAGGTTAAGAATGGTGATTAAATTGTGGTCAGCCATCTGGTAAAGGATGGAAAACCCAGCAATCAGTTAAATTTAAGACCATTGTAATTCCCTGAGAGGGCTGCCCCAGGGAATTTTCCTTTGTGAGGAAGGCTCTTAGAATAGTTCTGAAAATCAAAAATCATTAATGTGTCCTCCTTCTTACTTCTTGATGCCTAAGATGTTCCCTGCCCAGGAGCAGGGACTGTTGTTCTTCTTTCACTGCTACAAAATTGGCAGGTCCCATTCTTCCCCATAACTTCCCCTTTTCTCTAATCATCCACTGCTCACACTCAGATCTTCTGTTAAGAAGAATTTATGCAAAAGACATAAGGAGATTTTTATAAAACTTAAAGAGATCCATTATGTCCCCCACTTTAATCCATACACACAATATTAGGTAAACTTGGCAAATAACATATTCAACGAAGTGTCCATCATCCTTATGATCTAGGACCATGTTGATCAAACAAGAGAATCCAAGGGGCTGAATCAGAATTTGGTTTGAAACCCCTTGCTCCCCTTTTGCCTGGGCTGCCACCCAGAAAATGTATCTAAAAGGCTGATCTAGTGTTGCTGTTTGGAGATAGAAAAGAGTATCATATACAGGAATAGTCATAGGGAATCCTGAATTTTCAAAATAGATCTATACAACCCCCCATTACCTTTCTTTCTGATTGTTACCCAGGAAGCAACTGAGAGGAGACAATCCCTTTCTGGGGAGAGCCACATTCAGTAACCAAACTGTGATGAGGGAGTAGAGTTCAAAATCTTTTTAAACCAGTTTTTGAAGAGACTGTTCCAGTGCTCAACAATCCTATGGATGGTGGGAGGCATAGGAAGTCCATCATGACCTTGACTATCAACCCACTGTTGATCAGCTTTTGTGATGAAAGGAACATCACTATCAGACTGCAGCTGGTCCAGAAAGCCAAGTATACGACACGAATTACTCAAGGGTCACAATGGTCTGACTGGACTCAGCTAATCACACAGGAACAGCAATTTCATAACTAAATAAGTGTCAACAAGAGGGAGGCAACACAAATTCCCCCAAGATGTAGTCAACCTGCCAGAAGTGGGTGAGGGCCCCAACCCCATGTTATGTGGCTTCCCTTACAGAGGGACAAACGGTTTTACTTTTGGCAAGACTCAAAAGTCTTCTGTGTAGGAGTAGTCTCTGCAGCAGAAACATTTGTACCCAATGGTGGGTATGTTGTCATGTCCAGGACAATGATGGATACACAAAGCGATGATGATAATCTAGGCAGAGCATCCACAGCTTAATTCTAACTGTTCTCATAATAGAATGAGCCCTTATCATGGACACCTACATGAGTGAACACCTACAGTTCAATCAACAGCTAGTTTGTTTCCACAGTTTCACAGGCCCAAAGAGGCACGTCTCTAACTTACCACTCATAATTTTCTATGTGACGGACTACCAGCTAGGACATTTATGACAGCCTACAGTTGGTAAGGATATACCAAGGTTATCAAGGGGAGTATTGGCCAGAGGCATGAGAATGGCCTTGACTTCTGCCCACTATGCAGGGTAATCATTTCCACTTTCAGTGCTATATAGCTGGTCTTGAGGCTGAACAGCTATCACAGCTCAGTGGACATCTTTGAATTTCAGCCTAGATGAACCATCAGTGAACTAGGCCCAGGCTTATAGAAAAACTTCCGTGAACTGAGAGCCCCATTCCCCAGAGGGGTAGCTATCACTTTTTCATATAAAGCCGAGATGTTGCTCAGACCACATCAGCTGCAGTCTTGAATATTCCATTTCCATTTGACAAGTGAAACTCTTGGAGCCCTTCTCTTCTTTTTAGTTGTTAAATCTGAGTTGTCCCACCTCAAAATGGGAATATTAGGATAGAGAGTCAAAAGGCCTCTATGGGTTATACATTCAGTTTTGACTAGAGCCTAGCAGCAAAATAATGGGTGCTCTTCCAAAGAAGTGTGCCTGGTATCAGTGTAAGGGAAGTGATGCATCTAAAACCCCAAGGGGTGGGCCTGAATTTGGCCACCAGATTGACAAGAAAATCTTCCAACCAAAGGAGAGGTAGAAACAACCAGAGCACCATTCAGACAGCTGACTTTCAATTTACTTCCTAGTATTCAACCTACAACAAGCTCCCAAATTCCTCCTTATTAGCTGGCAGTAAAGTAGAAGATCATTTATTGCCCAGTTGACCATTCAGTTTGTTCAATGTCTGTTATCAATTCTTCATGGAATTCCCTGAAGTCCTATTTATGAGCCGTGAGGCCCCCATTCTTCCTCTTCCAGAAAGTAATGTCTCTTTCAGCATCCCATCCTCATCACCAAAACTGTCAAGAACTTTAAAGGATCTGGTATTTTACTATATGTGAAAGCTAACAAGTTAGACAGCCATAGTTTCACAAAGGCTGGCAAAGGACATAAGACTCCTGTGTCAGAGACAAAGGTCAATTTATTACTCACAGAAATACAGTAGCTAGAGTATCAACATTTGCACCATGTCCTAAACTTCAGTCCCTAAGGGTGGTGTCAAGAAGGTATATGCCATGGGTTGCATTACAGAGAGAAGCTCCAAGCATAGGGAACTCAGATCTCTTATAATGCGCGGTAAGCATGACTGCCCTTTGCCCCAGAGGAACACATTATCTTTTTCATACCAGACAGTAAACAAACCTGCCCTGTGCTTTACAGGGAGACACATTTCTACCTTCCCTGGCTGTTTACTATACAAGCATCACTGAAAAGATAGCCTGGAACAAAAGTAGCCAGGGCCTCTGCTCATAAGATATGCAGAGATGCAAAAGACCCATGAATTATCTCCCAACCCAGTAATTAGTGAAATGATTTTAAAAGTTAAATCTCTGTATGAGCTTGTTATTGTAATGCCAATACACTCACTTTTTAATACATTTATTGAGGTATTGTTATAACTGACATACAAAAAACTGTAAATATTTAAAGTGTAAATTTTGCTAGGTTTTGATGTATGTGTATGCCCATGAAACCACAAGCATGACCAAGTTAATAAACACAGCTATCACCCTCCAAAGTTTCTTAGTGCCCCTTTTATTTCCTTATTAAATTAAACATCAGATGATTTTTTTTCTAAAAGCAGATGAAATTAGTTGAATTACCAGTTTCTCCTTTCAGGTAGAAATTAAGTTTCTACCAGACAAAGCATAATAAGTGATTCTTGGTGGGTGCAAGTATATGCATTAGGGCATAGTCTGAGCTAAATGGTGGAACTAAAAGAAATTAAGAAAGTTTTCCATCATTATTCTCAATGTCATGTGGATAAGCCATTTAGAATGTTATTGGCTTACTGTAGTCAATGGAGATTTTCATTTTGATATTTTATCCACCAAATATGATCTTCTTGCAAAATTTTGGAAATCACTGAAATACAAAGCCTTGATTTTCTTTCAAGAAATTTCCTGTCTGCTTTTTTTCTTTAGAGTTAATCCCTTTAAAATAAAAATGGTTCCATTATATTCTTCTGGTGAATGAGGATAATTTAAATGTTCTTTTCATCTTTTAAAGAAAGATATCTTTTCTGTGTTTCTGAGTTTTCCAAAGTAAAGATTATATTTTCATAGTCTATGGAATATTGAAATAAATTATACAGAACATTATAGGTACATGTCACATTAACACAGTATGAAGCCATAGCTAAATGAAATAAAATTATTATATATGTGGTTCATCATGTTATAAATCAAGTATCATCTTACTTAAACAGTAAAGAACTAGTAGGTTTTACCTTGCATCATTCAACATGAAATATAGCAGACCTTAAAAAAATGAATGCCTGGGCTTCCCTGGTGGCGCAGTGGTTGAGAGTCCGCCTGTCGATGCAGGGGACATGGGTTCGTGCCCCGGTCCGGGAAGATCCCACATGCCATGGAGTGGCTGGGCCCATGAGCCATGGCCGCTGAGCCTGCGCATCCGGAGCCTGTGCTCCGCAACGGGAGAGGCCACAACAGTGGGAGGCCCATGTACTGCAAAAAAAAAATAAAAATGAATGCCTAAAAATTATTTGAAGTAGAACTTTATTTGTAATGGCCCTTGGAATAAAGTCCTACTCAGGAAAAATAACGTCAATTGCAATATGTAAACATCTTCAATTAAATGACCCAATCGGAATCAGTAGAATTATGAGTAAAGAGCACATAATTAATATTGTAACATCTCATGTATGCCTTAAGGTGTAAACTACACAGCAAATAAAAGCTATTTTTTTACGTTCATATTTTTCATAGGGTTAATGTTTTGTTGGTATTTATGGACTTTTAAAACCAGGTAATTTTGTTTGCAGGGCAGAAATAGAAACATAGATGTAGAGAACAAACACGTGGACACCAAGGGGGGAAAATGGCGGGGTTGGGGGTGGTGGTAGTGGTGTGATGAATTAGGAGATTGGGATTGACATATATACACTAATATGTATAAAATGGATAACTAATAAGAACCTGCTGTATAAAAAATAAATAAAATTAAATTAAAAAATTTTTTTAAAAAACAGGTAATTTTTAAAACATTATATCATCTTATTTTAGTATACCCTAAAAGCTAGAGATACATTCTAGGAACTTAGACCTCACTGCAGCTTGAAATGTACCACAAAATGCATTATAAAAGAAATATTAATACATTTTCACACACTGGTCTAAAAGATGCTTAGAAATGCAGGAAATACATGATAAATGTTCATTGTTTTACTATCTTAAACAACAACAGCTTGATAGGGAAAAGAAAGATTTTTCTGAAATTAAAATAAATTTTCAATATGTTAAATAAATATCACTATCAAGAAAGTGTTTGAGCAGGCATAAAAATATTTTATTGGCCATAGAAAATTTAATGAAATTTCCATATTTGAAAACTAACAATAAGGGGAATTCCCTGGTAGCACAGTGGATAAGACTCCAAACTCCCAGTGCAGGGGGCCCGGGTTCTATCCCTGGTCAGGGAACTAGATCCCACATGCATGCCCAACTAAGAGTTATTTAGCATGCCACAACTAAGGACCCTGCCTGCCAAAACAAAGGAACCCACTAGCTGCAACTAATGAGCCCACTGGCTGCCACTAAGACCTGGTGCAACCAAATAAATAAATAAATAAGAAAACTAACAATATGTAAGCAAGTGGGTGTTGAATAGGATATTAGGGCATGACCAAAACATACCCATAACACTCTGGACTTTTGAGCTCCTTCTCTGTCACATTTTTTCCCATTTACCTTTCTTCCTTTGGTATATCTTATTAAGATAAGAGCAGTTATTGTTAATTAAACACTATGTGAAACTTTTTAACTTCCTGGTGTAATTTGTGCCATTACTTACTCTGCACCTATCAATGAACTTCCTAAGTCTGCTCACAGATTACATTCCTTTTCATCTCTGTTACAATCACTCTTCTACTTATGAATAAGTTATTCTCAAAAAAGACTATTATAATCATGAGACTTTATTTTTCCCACCTAATCTAAGTTCCACAGTTTGATTCTTAAACTAGGACTCAACACAAAACACTAACCCAGAAAATTCCTTCTTTAAAGAAATATGTCTACAGATACATTTCCTTGCATGTGTCGCGAGTATGAATTCTGGAAACAGAGAGAAAAAAAGAGGGATTGTGGCAGGAGCATTGGATTTGTGGTCGTCAGAATTTTATTCAAACACTTGGCTCCATCATTTTTTAATTTACATAGCAAATTATTTAACTTCTCTGGGCATAATATGTCTCAACTGTAAAATGGAGATAATAACTTTATTTATCCCACATGGTTCATCTGAGAATTAAATTAGGATAAACAGCAAGGTCCCACTGTGTAGCACAGGGAACTATATTCAATACCCTGTGATAAACCATAATGAAAAAGAATATGGAAAAGAATGTACATATATGTATAACTGAATCACTTTCCTGAACAGCAGAAATTAACACCTGTAAATCAACTATACTTTAATAAAATAAATTTAAAATAATAATATTTAATTCTACATTCTAAAAAAAGGAAAATACAGGGCTTCCCTGGTGGTGCAGTGGTTGAGAATCCACCTGCCGATGCAGGGGACACGGGTTCGTGCCCCGGTCCGGGAAGATCCCACATGCCGCGGAGCGGCTGGGCCCGTGAGCCATGGCCGCTGAGCCTGCGCATCCAGAGCCTGTGCTCCACAATGGGAGAGGCCACAACAGTAAGAGGCCCGCGTACGGCAAAAAAGTAAATAAATAAAATAAAAATAAAAAAAGGAAAATACAAGTAATGAGCCTTGTTCAGAGTAAATTTCAGATAAATATTAGCTATTAACCGAAAGTTAGATAAATTTAATAGATCATTGATTATTGTCGATGTTTGGTATGTTTTAGGATTTTATAAGTTTTTTTTTCTCCTTAATCTGAGATCAATTTTTTTCTGGCATGCAAATTTTATACAGTTGCAAGGATGATCTTTCTAAAGCACTAATCTCTACCACATTCAAAATCCTTTAGTTGCTTTCCATCTCCATCTGGTTTCTGCCTTTCTAATCTCATTTCACAGCTCCCATTCCACATACTGGGCTCCATCCAAGCCAGACTGTAAGCAATTTCCTGAAAAATCCTCCCTCTTTTTCTGTCTTCCACACTCTGACACAGTGTCATCCCTTCCCAGACTGCCTCTTCTTCTGTCCTCTATTTTTGACTTGAACAACTCTTACCCACCCCTCAAGACTCAGCTCAACAACGCTACCTTAGAAATTCTTCCAGGACCTCTCCAGATATCAGTGCTCCCATGGCACTGAAACGCTAGTTGCTTAATTTCTTTATGTATCTGCTCCCACACTTCGTTGTGATCCTCTGGTGGGCAAAAGCTATTGATTTCTCTGTTTTCCTTCTACTGAACACATATTTGGCATTCAATAAATGAAGAATGAGTGGATGGAAGTACTGGATTCTACTGGTATCAGGAAAAAATAAATTGATATGTCCTGACCAATCTACACACAGAAGTTGATGCCTGACAAATTTTCCACTTTTGAACTGACATGGCTTAAGGCATGGTCTTCTAGAAAACTTCATTCAAAGGCAAATGTATTATACTAGAGGGAAAATACATTAATCCACTATTATATGTACTAGATTTGTGTAACCAACCAGCAAATATTTAGAACAAAGTTCTGAGGGTTTGGAAAAGATCTTTTTAGGGGACAGATATTGCCACAGGAAAAACCCAAAACATCTACTGTTGCTGAGGGAGAGAAAAAAATTTATGTGGACAATAACAGTGGATGTTCTAGATAAGTGATAACTGATTCATTGCAAAGGAGAAATGACAAGAGGGGAAGGCTGAGGAAAAACTGTATAGTTAACAATTTGCTGTGGGCCACACCTGCACCAGCAACAGCACCTAGCCTCCTCTAGGAAGACAAACTAATTTTAACACTAGTACCATCAAATTTTGTTAAGAAAGTAAATGTACTGAAAACAAAAATCATTTGAAAGTTATAAATATATGTTTTGGATTTTCCATGCTATTGCTTCCCATATGTAGTATGAATAGCTCAGAGCTAGTACAGAACCTATCACACATCACATGGAAAGCTAAGTAATTCCCCAAGTCCTGAGAGAACCACAGCTAACTAGTAACCTGTCAGCTACCATTTCACTGTCCTTACCAAGAATGCATATTTTAAGAAAAAATAGGAGAGCCCCCGAATCAACTGCTCCTTTAACCCTGTCCTGTCTGAGCGAAGAACAGAAGCCCTCAGGCGACCTACATGCACAGGCGGGTCCAAATCCAAAGCTGAACCACAGGAGCTGTGCAAACAAAGAAGAGAAAGGGAAATCTCTCCCAGCAGCCCCAGGAGCAGCGGATAAAATCTCCACAATCACCTTGATGTACCCTGCATCTCTGGAATACCTGAATAGACAACGAATCATACCAAATTGAGGAGGTGGATTTTAGGAGCAACAATATATGTACTTTTGTCCCTTTTTCTCTTTTTGTGAGTGTGTATGTGTATGCTTCTGTGTGAGATTTTGTCTGTATAGCTTTGCTTTTACCATTTGTCCTAGGGTTTTGTCATCTGTTTTTGTTTTGTTTTGTTTTGATTTTAGTATAGTTTCTAACACTTGTTTTCACTGGTGGATTTGTTTTTTGGTTTGATTGCTCTCTTCTTTCTTTGTTTGTTTTTTTATTACTTTAAAAAAATTTTATAATTATTTTAACAAGTCTATTTTATTTTATTTTACTTTATTTTATCTTCTTTCTTTCTTCCTTTTTCTTCTCCCTTATATTCTGAGCCGTGTGAATGACACACCCTTGGTGCTACAGCCAGGCATCAGGGCCATGCCTCTGAGGTGGGAGACCCAAGTTCAGGACATTGGTCCACAAGAGACCTCCCAGCTGCATGTAATATCAAATGGCAAAAATCTCCCAGAGATCTCCATCTCAATGCCAAGACCCAGCTCCACTCAATGACCAGCAAGCTACAGTGCTGGAAAGCCTATGACAAACAACTAGCAGGACAGGAACACAATCCCATCCATTGGCAGAGAGGCTGCCTAAAATCATATTAAGGCCACAGACACCCCAAAACACACCACCAGAAGTGGACCTGCCAAGCAGAAAGACAAGATCCAGCCTCATCCACCAGAACACAGGCACTAGTCCCCTCCACGAGGAAGCCTACACAACCACTGAACCAACCTTACCCACTGGAGGCAGACACCAGAAACAACGGGAACTATGAACCTGCAGCCTGTGAAAAGGAGACCCAAAACAGAGTAAGTTAAGCAAAATGAGAAGACAGAGAAACACACAGCAGACGAAGGAGCAAGGCAAAATCCCACCAGACCTAACAAATGAAGAGGATACAGGCAGTCTACCTGAAAAAGAATTCAGAATAATGATAATAAAGATGATCCAAAATCTTGAAAATAGAATGGAGAAAATACAAGAAACGTTTAACAAGGACCTAGAAGAACTAAAGAGGAAACAAGCAACGATGAACAACACAATAAATGAAATTAAAAATACTCTAGAAGGGATCAATATCAGAATAACTGAGGCAGAAGAACGGATAAGTGACCTGGAATATAAAATAGTGGAAATAACTACTGCAGAGCAGAATAAAGAAAAAATAATGAGAAGAACTGAGGACAGTCCCAGAGACCTCTGGGACAACATTAAACGCACCAACATTCGAGTTATAGGGGTCCCAGAAGAAAAAGAGAAAAAGAAAGGGACTGAGAAAATATTTGAAGAGATTATAGTTGAAAACTTCCCTAATATGGGAAAGGAAATAGTTAATCAAGTCCAGGAAGCACAGAGAGTCCCATACAGGATAAACCCAAGGAGAAACACGCCAAGACACATATTAATCAAATTATCAAATATTAAATACAAAGAACAAATATAAAAAGCAGCAAGGGAAAAGCAACAAACAACACACAAGGGAATCCCCGTAAGGTTAACAGCTGATCTTTCAGCAGAAACTCTACAAGCCAGAATGGAATGGAAGAACATATTTAAAGTGATGAAAGGGAAAAACCTACAACCAAGATTACTCTACCCAGCAAGGATTTCATTCAGATTTGACAGAGAAATTAAAACCTTTACAGAGAAGTAAAAGCTAAGAGAATTCAGCACCACCAAACCAGCTTTACAACAAATGCTAAAGTAACTTCTCTAGGTGGGAAACACAACAGAAGGAAAAGACTTACAATAACAAACCCAAAACAATTAAGAAAATGGTAATAGGAACATACATATCGATAATTACCTTGAATGTAAAGGATTAAATTCTCCAACCAAAAGACACAGACTGGCTGAATGAATAAAAAAATAAGACCCATATATATGCTGCCTACAAGAGACCCAGTTCAGACCTAGGGACACATACAGACTGAAAGTGAGGGATAGAAATAGATATTCCATGCAAATGGAAATCAAAAGGAAGCTGGAGTCTCATATCAGATAAAATACACTTTAAAACATAGACTATTACAAGAAACAAGGAAGGACTCTACATAATGATCAAGGGATCGATCCAGGAAGAAGATATAACAATTGTAAATATTTATGCACCCAACATAGGAGCACCTCAATACATAAGGCAAATACTAACAGCCATAAAAGGGGAAATCAACAGTAACACATGCATAGTAGGGGACTTTAACAGCCCACTTTCACCAATGGACAGATTATACAAAATGAAAATAAATAAGGAATCACAAGCTTTAAATGATATATTAAACAAGATGGACTTAATTGATATTTATAGCACATTCCATCCAAAAAGAACAGAATACACATTCTTCTCAAGTGCTCATGGAACATTCTCCAGGATAGATCATACCTTGGGTCACAAATCAAGCCTTGGTAAATTTAAGGAAATTGAAATCCTATGAAGTATCTTTTTGACCACAATGCTACAAGACTACATATCAATTACAGGAAAAAACTCTGTAAAAAAATACAAACAAATGGAGGCTAAACAATACACTACTAAATAACCAAGAGATCACTGAAGATATCAAAGAGGAAATCAAAAAATACCTAGAAACAAATGACAATGAATACACAATAACCCAAAACCTATGGGATGCAGCAAAAGCAGTTCTAAGAGGGAAGTTTATAGCAATACAATCCTACCTCAAGAAACAGGAAACATCTCAAATAAACAACCTAACCTTACACCTGAAGCAATTAGAGAAAGAACAACAAAAAAACCCCAAAGTTATCAGAAGAAAAGAAATCATAAAGATCAGATAACAAATAAATGAAAAAGAAATGAAGGAAATGATAGCAAAGATCAATAAAACTAAAAGCTGGTTCCTTGAGAAAAACAAACTTGATAAACCATTAGCCAGACTCATCAAGAAAAAAAGGGAGAAGACTCAAATCAATAGAATTAGAAATGAAAAAGAAGTAACAACTGACACTGCAGAAATACAAAGGATCATGAAAGATTACTAAAACCAAGTATATGCCAATAAAATGGACAACCTGAAAGAAATGGACAAATTCTTAGAAATGCACAACTTTCTGAGACTAACCAGGAAGAAATAGAAAATATGAACAGACCAATCACAAGCACTGAAATTGAAAGTGTGACTAAAATCCTCCAACAAACAGAAACCCAGGACCAGATGGCATCACAGGCAAATTCTATCAAGTTTTTAGAGAAGAGCTAACACATACCCTTCTCAAACCCTTCCAAAATATAGCAGAGTGAGGAACACTCCTAAACTGATTCTACAAGGCCACCATCACCTTGTTACCAAAACCAGACAAAGATGTCACAAAAAAGAAGACTACAGGCCAATATCACTGATGAACATAGATGTAAAAATCTTCAACAAAATATTAGCAAACAGAATCCAACAGGACATTAAGAGGATCATACACCATGATCAAGTGGGGTTTATCCCAGGAATGCAAGGATTCTTTAATATACACAAATCAATCAATGTGATACACCATATTAACAAATTGAAGGAGAAAAACCATATGATCATCTCAATAGATGCAGAAAAAGCTTTTGACAAAATTCAACAGCAATTTATGATAAAAACCCTCCAGAAAGTAGGCATAGAGGGAACTTTCCTCAACATAATAAAGGCCATGTGTGACAAACCCACAGCCAACATTGTCCTCAATGGTGAAAAACTGAAACCATTTCCACTAAAATCCGGAACAAGACAAGTTTGCCAACTCTCACCGCTATTTTTCAACATACTTTTGGAAGTTTTGGTCACAGCAATCAAAGAAAAAGAAATAAAAGAAATCCAAATTGGAAAAGAAGAAATAAAGCTGTCCCTGTTTGCAGATGACATGATACTATACATACAGAATCCTAAAGATGCTATCAGAAAACTACTAGAGCTAATCAATGAATTTGTTAAAGTAGCAGGATACAAAATTAATGCACAGAAATCTCTTCAATTCCTATACAGTAATGATGTAAAATCTGAAAGTGAACTTAAGAAAACACTCCCATTTACCACTGCAACAAAAAAGAATAAAATATCTAGGAATAAACCTACATAAGGAGACAAAAGACCTGTATGCAGAAAGTTGTAAGACACTGATCAAAGAAATTAAAGATGATACAAATAAATGGAGAGATATACCATGTTCTTGGATTGGAAGAATCAACATTGTGAAAATGATTCTACTACCCAAAGCAATCTACAGATTCAATGCAATCCCTATCAAACTACCACTGGCATTTTTCACAGAACTAGAACAAAAAATTTCACAATTTGTATGGAAACACCAGAGACCCCAAAAAGCCAAAGCAATCTTGAGAAAGAAAAACGGAGCTGGAGGAATCAGGCTCACTGACTTCTGACTATACTACAGGGCTTCCCTGGTGGCACAGTTGTTGAGAGTCTGCCTGCCGATGCATGGGACACGGGTTCATGCCCCGGTCCAGGAAGTTCCCACATGCCGTGGAGCAGCTGGGCCCGTGAGCCATGGCCACTGAGCGTGCGCGTCCGGAGCCTGTGCTCCGCAACGGGAGAGGCCACAACAGTGAGAGGTGCATGTACCGCAAAAACAAAACAAAACAACAACAACAAAAAAAAAAACAGACTATACTACAAAGCTACAGTAATCAAGACAGTATGGTACTGGCACAAAAACAGAAACATAGATCAATGGAACAGGATAGAAAGCCCAGAGATAAACCCATGCACATATGGTCACCTTATCTTTGATAAAGGAGGTAAGAATATACAGCAGAGGAAAGACAGCCTCTTCAATAAGTGGTGCTGGGAAAACTGGACAGCTACATGTAAAGAATGAAATTAGAACAATTCCTGGCACCATAGACAAAAATAAACTCAAAATGGATTCAAGACCTAAATGGAAGGCCAGACACTATCAAACTCTTAGAGGAAAACATAGGCAGAACTGTCTATGACATAAGTCATAGCAAGATTCTTTTTGACCCACCTCCTAGGGAATGGAAACAAAAACAAAAATAAACAAATGTGACCTAATGAAACTTAAAACCTTTTGAACAGCAAAAGGAAACCATAAACAAGAGGAAAAGACAACCCTCAGAAAGGGAAATAATATTTGCAAATGAAGCAACTGACAAAGGATTACTCTCCAATATTACAAGCAGCTCATGCAGCTCAATATCAAAAAAACAAACAACCCAATCCAACAATGGGCAGAAGACCTAAATAGACATTTCTCCAAAGAAGATATACAGATTGCCAACAAACATATGAAAGAATGCTCAACATCATTAATCATTAGAGAAATACAAATCAAAACTACAATGAGGTACCACCTCACACAGGTCAGAATGGCCATCATCAAAAAATCTACAAACAATAAATGCTGGAGAGGGTGTGGAGAAAAGGGAACCCTCTTGCACTGTTGGTGGGAATGTAAATTGATACAGCCACTATGGAGAACAGTATGGAGGTTCCTTAAAAAACTACAAATAGAACTACCATATGACCCAGTAATCCCACTACTGGGCATATACCCTGAGAAAAACATAATTCAAAGAGAGTCATATACCAAAATATTCATTGCAGCTCTATTTATAATAGCCAGGACATGAAAGCAACCTAAGTGTCCATTAACAGATGAATGGATAAAGAAGATGTGGCACATATATACAATGGAGTATTAGTCAGCCATAAAAAGAAACGAAATTGAGTTATTTGTAGTGAGGTAGATGGACCTAGAGTCTGTCATACAGAGTGAAGTATGTCAGAGAGAGGAAAACAAATACCGTATGCTAACACATATATACGGAATCTAAAAAAAAAAAGAAAGAAAGAAAAAAGATCTTCATGAAGAACCTAGGGGCAAGAAGGGAATAAAGACACAGACCTACTAGAGAATGGACTTGAGGATACGGGTTGGGGGAAGGGTAAGCTGGGACAAAGTGAGAGAGTGGCATGGACATATATACACTACCAAACGTAAAATAGATAGCTAGTGGGAAGCAGCCGCATAGCACTGGGAGATCAGCTCCGTGCTTTGTGACCCCCTGGAGGGGTGGGATAGGGAGAGTGGGAGGGAGGGAGACACAAGAGGGAAGAGATAGGGGAACATATGTGTATGTATAACTGATTCACTTTGTTATAAAGCAGAAACTAACACACCATTGTAAAGTAATTATACTCCAATAAAGATGTTAAAAAAAAAGGAAAAAATAGGGAAAAAAGTTGCTTCCGTTTGTAAAAAGAAACCCCTTAAAGAAAGAAAACACTGCATGTTAAGTAGAATATTTTACATTAAACCAGTGTTATTTATCTTCTTTGCTCATGGTGAGAGCTGGGTCAGGACAAAGGGACAGAGACCAACAAGATCCAGTGGCCTCACTGGCAAAGATGTATTGGCACTGCAGCCCCTAAGTGCACAGGGAGGGGATCTGGGAGGTTAACTCTGACACCAGGGCAAAAGGGGAGTTACTGAGAGGAGCAGACCTCGACAAGCAGTAAGGAATTACCATGCTCCAATAACCATACTTGAGGGAAATTGCTTTATAATAAGTACAAACATATTGCTCAGAGTATGACTTTCTTTCCCACCATTGTTTTGATATAACTTTCTGTGAGTAAAATGTCTGACTCTCAGCTTTAAAACGTTCCTCCCAAGAACGTTTATGAAATTGTAACAGTTTTGATGCTGTGGTAGATTGTGTAACTATTCACAAAAAATGTACTGCCTTTCCTCCGGGAAGATTAAACATCCTCACCCTGCTGAAGGCAGGAGTAGTATATGATTTGCTTTAGCCAATACAGTGTGGGAATGGACATGTATCACTTCAAGCAGAGGCTTTCAGAGTAAAGCATGCTTTGCCATTCTATCATTTCCTGCTTCCACAACAATTTGCAATTTTCAAGTGAAAAGCTGCTCTTTTAGCCTGGATCCTGGAGTGAAGATGGCATGGAACAGAGCTGCAGCCAATCCACAACAGACAGGCCGCAGGAAAAAATGGTAAACTTTTCTTTTTTTTTTTTTTTTGAGATGCTGAAATTTGGAGGATTGCACGCTACTCCCAAATAAGCTTAGCTCATCCTGACTAATAAAGATGCCATTTCTCAGACTGGAATGTGGCAAACCAATGGGAAGACTTCTTGGTTCATAGCTTTGTTATACTCTACTGCCATATGCGTGGCAACACCGCCAGGAAATGGAATCATTAAGAACAGAATGATATGCATTGTGTTTCTTAAACAGCTAGGATTCCTAAAACTAAAGCTGATACCATTTAAGTTAAAGGTAATTAACTTAAAAATAAGCAGTGTTCCAAAAGATAACTTTTAAGTCAGAACACTTCTTACAAAGGAACGATGTTGTAAATGGAAATAAGAATCCTTTACTTAGTACTTTAGTACTTAGTCCCCAAAAGTTCGTATTATTTTAGTTACCTTCTACACTTAAAAGACAGAATATGTATAATTTGTAACACTGCTTCTCGTGAAGATGAATTAGAAATTACAATTTGAAAGCCAGAACATACGAACACACACCTCCCAGATATAACAGGCTCTTTAACAGGAAAAGAGTTTTTATCTGATGTTTGTTTAATGTTTGTTAGTTTTTTAAATATATTCTTCCTCTGTTGGTGCTTTGGACCTGGAACAGGAGCAGGAACTCCCTCCGTCCAAACTCCTCACCTGCTCACGGGAGTGTCAATTCCTGTGGTTTCAAGGATTCTAGCAATGTCAGCAAGCAATGACAATTATGTGGAAAAGCAAAGAGGAAACAAAGTTTGCTGATAACATTGGATTAGTTGTGTATTGCTGTATAACAAATTATCCCTAAATTTAATAAACGTTTATTATCTCACAGTTTCTGTCGGTCAAGAATCCATTTAGCTGGGCAGTTCTGGTTTAGGGTCTTTCATGAGATGGCAGTCAAGACGTCATCTGGGGTTACAATCATGTGAAGGCTTGACTGGGCCTGCAGGAGCCACTACCAAGATGGCTCCCTCACACGCCTGACAAATTAGTCCTGCTTGTTGGCAGGAGCCCTTAACTCCTGGCTACATGGGCCTCCCAGAGGGATGCTTAAAGGCACTTTCTCAAGCTGACTTGAATAGCTGGCTTCCCCCAACTCAAGTAATGTGAAAGAGATCAAGTCATACTTTTATAACCTTGCATCAAAGCTCACACACTGTCATTTCCACATGATCTTATCAGTTACACACATTAGCTCTATTTACTATGGGAGTGGACTACACAAGCAGTGACTATGAGGACACAGGGATTATTTGAGGGCCATCTTGGAGGGTGACTATCATATTTATATTTTCCCCACAACCTATACGTATCTTGGTCACTGGCTTTTTTCTTTCATTAAATTCAAGAAGTTTATAAGTCACCTCATATAAAATTCTGGTCAATATAATTCCTATTGAGATATCTTTCAAATAAAATAAAGATTTTTTTAAAATTCACCATCACATTTAAATGGCAGGCAATAGAATATGTATTGTAATTTATTTAACATATTTAACTTTCTCATTTTCCTTGTGGTATGTATGATTCATTTAGTACCAAAAACAAATATCAAAAAGTATTATAATCATGTACATATCCTTTCCTCAATTTACAATATATTCCTTCTTACTCATATCGGATTATGTATCATACAGTGAAGAGTAATAAAAGGACAATGTAGAAAATTTCTAACATTATATAATGCCAATGAAACAGATGATATCACATTAAATATATAATCTTAGAAATATTTTAAGAATAAGCTGTTGTTCAAAAGGCTATATAAAGCTTCAAAGATTTAATTCCAAGTGCTAAATTTGATTTGCAGATTTTTCACATTGTCTTTTATGTTAATTTTTTCAAGTTTTGACAAACCTAATTGTCTGAGAAGTACTTGCTAACACCCTTTAAAACATTCTTTCAATCTTCATTCTTACCTACTATGTTAGGTAAGATATAGTCTCTGCATTCAGGAATATACAATATAATATAGGGCGACATATATAATTAATATCTAATTAATATCTAAAATACCCCCAAACATCAATGAGCGTTTGAATATCACACTGACAAATACACAAATCTTGCTAGTTCCAAGTTCTACTTGTTCATACAGAAAATCTAATCCCTTGAGAATCCTTTCCTCTATCCTCATCAGCAACAAAATTTGTATTTGAAAACCATGGGTTTGCTACAGGCATAGAATATGTAGGGCTTCTTCCTGCCACAGGACCTTGCCGCCCTCAGCCATTCCACCTGGGCTGGCCTTAAATGCTACAAGTCCTGTGCTTCTCTCTTCTTCAGCCTCACTCTTCTGCATTTCACCCACTGCCCCGTGCTTATTCAGAGCTCTCACTCCTCACAGACCTCAGCCTTCACTATGCCAAAGATCCATCTCAATCCATTCTAGTCCCCATCGTATCATAACTAACATCTTGGTGATCTCCTGTGAAGTGAGGGGGAAAAATAACTTGTGTTACTCTGTGTTATTCTTAATAAAAGACTCCACTTCCAAGCCTCTCTAGCCCTAAGAGTCATAGATTTCTTCTCAGGGACTTGCTCCGTCATTTCTGTCTCAGCCACCTCAGCCCGCCCTCTGGACTTTTACCTACTCCCTTTTTACTGGCCCTTCCCAATTGTACATACGTACAACAAAGTCCCTTCAGTGTTTCCTCCATCTGACTCTCCAGAGAATAGGCATAGTCTGTATTTCTTAAAAAAAAGTTATCTATACTCACTAGGTTCTAAACCCTCATTTTATCCTCAATACCCTACCCATTTTATTATGGTTTTTGGATCCACTATTTCATGAAACTACTAAGCTTAAGATCATCAACAGTCTTCTTGTTTTTCAATCCAGTGGAAATTTACTCCTTGTCAAGTGATTCTGCATCCTACACTTCCTCACCTCCTCCACCCTCCCCCTATTCAATATCAGGTTTCCAGTGACCTATTGTGGTATAGGGATATTGCCCATACAGCCTGGAAAGCTGTGAGGGGCTTGGTTAGGTCCTGGCTACAAGGCTGCAATTTTGTTTTCTTCTTAGGTCTCTTGCTTCTTACAAGCCATAGCTTCAAGCAGCAGTTGTGGCCATTTGGGTTTTTCAGCCTGTTTCCATGGGCAGGATGCTCTACCCCAGTCTCTAGTTTTAAGCTATGAGCCTGAATTTAGTCCTTCATCTCACATAAGAGCATGTAAGACCATATTCTCAACAGAAACCAAGTTCCTACTACCATTGCTCTCCTTCTGAGTCTAGAGCCCAGCAGCTCTATTGTGTTAGCCCCATACTATGTTTCTGCTCAGCAAAAATATCCACCTCTTTTTTGTCCTGAGCTTTGTCCTTTTGCTATTGTTCATCTATAGCTCATTTAGTAGTATTATGTAATTTTATCATAGAGCATGTCAGAGCATGACATCTTGTTATCTTCTACCAATTTTTCTCCAGCTTTATTGAGATATAATTGACAAATAAAACTGTATGAATTTAAAGTATACAATGTGATGTTTTGATATACATATATACTGTGAAATGATTACCACAATCAAGTCAATTAACACATCCATCACTTCACTTCACAGTTACCATTATTTTATTGTTCTGAGAATGCTTAAGATCGACTCTCTCTGAAAATTTCTAGTACACAATACAGTATTACTAACTATAGTCACCATACTGTGCGTTAGATCCCAAGAAGTTACTCACCTTGTAACTCAAAGTTTGTACTATTTGACCAATATCGCCCCAATTCCCCTACGCTCCAGTCCATATAAACCACCATTCCACCTCTGTTTCTATGAGTTTAACCTTTTTATTTTATTTCACACGTAAGTGAGATTATGCAGTATTTGTCTTTGTATATTTGACTTATTTCACTTAGCATAATGTCCTCAAGCTTCACCTATGTTGTTGCAAATTATCAGTGAATAATATTATTATACTATATATAATAATTATATATATATATATATCACATTTTCTTTATCCTTTCATCTATAGCTGGACATTAGGTTGTTTCCATATCTTCTCTACAGTGAATAATGTAATGAACACGGGAGTGTAAATATCTCTTCAACATACTGATTTCGTTTGCTTCAGATATACATCTAAAAGTGGGATTGCTGGATCATATACTTGTTCTTTTTTTAATTTTTTGAGAAAACTCCATAACATTTTTCAAAATGGCTACAGCAATTTACATTCCCACTAACAGTGTATAACTTTTCCCTTTTCTCCACATCCTTGCCACTTGTTTTCGCTTGTATTTTGGTAATAGCCATTCTAACAGGTGTGAGGTGATATCTCATTGTGATTTTGATTTGCATATCCCTGATGATTAGTGATTTTGACATTGTGAGCACCTTTTCACATACTTCTTGGTCATTTGTATATCTTCTTAGGAAAAATGTCTATTCAGGTCATTTGCCCATTATTTAATGTTTGGGTTTTTTTTTTTTTTTTTTTGCTATTGAGTTGTATGCATTCCTTATGTATTTTAGAAATTAACCCCCTATCGTATGGTTTGCAAATATTTTCTCAATTTCCATAGGTTGCATCTTCTCTATTGATTATTTCCTTTGTTGTGCAGAACCTCTGTAATTTGATGGAGTCTACTAATTTATTTTTGTTTGAACTGCCTCCACTTTTGGTGTCATATTCAAAAAATTGTTGCTAAGACCAGTAGTGTCAAGGAGCTTTTTCCCTATGCTCACTTCTAGTAGTTTTATAGATACAACTCTTACATTTAAGTGTTTAATCCACTTTGAGTTACTTTTTGTGGGTGGTGAAAGATGGAAATCTAGTTTCATTCTTTTCATAAGAATATCCACTTTCCCCAACACCATATATTGAAGAAATTTTCATTTCCCATTGTGTACCCTTAGTACCCTTTCCAAAGATTATTGATTGTATATGCATGGGTTTATTTCTGGGCTTGCTACCTGTTCCATTTGTCTATGTGTCTGTTTTTATGTGAGTAACATCTGTTTTGATAACTATAGCTCTGTAATATAATCTGGAATCAGGAATTGTGATGCCTCCAACTTTGTTCTTCTTTCTCAAGATTACTTTGGCTCTTCAGGGTCTGCTGTGGTTCCAGAAAAATTTAGAATTTTTTGTTCTATTTCTTTGAAAAATTCTATTAGAATTTTGATAGGAATTGCATGAAATGTATAGTTGGATTTGGATAATGTGGACATTTTAACATTATTAATTCTTCCACTCAATTAGTATGGAATATCTTTTCATTTATTTGTGTCTTCTTCAATTATTTTATCAATGTTTTATAGTTTCCAGTATACAGTTCTTCTACCTCTTTGATTAAATCTATTCGTAAGTATTTTATTGTTGTTTTTGATGCTCTTGTAAATGGGACTGTCTTCTTGACTTTTTATTTTTTTGGCTAATTCATTGTTAGTGAATAGAAATGCAACTGATTTTTGTATGTTGATTTTGTACCCCACAATTTTACTGAATTTGTTTATTAGTCCTAAGAGGTTTTTGGTAGAGTCTTTTGGATTTTCTATGTGTGAATTTATGTCATCTGAAAATAGAGACAGTTTTACTTCTTCCTTTCCAAAATGGATGACTTTTATTTCTTTTTCTTGCACAATTGCTGTGGCTAAAACTTCCAGTACTATGTAGACTACAAGTGCTGAGAGTGGACATCCTTGTTTTATTCTTGTTCTTAAAGAAAAAGCTTCCAGCTTTTCACATTGATGCTCGCCATGGGCATGTCATATATGACTTTTATTATGTTGAGGTAAATCCTTCTATATACTAATTTGTTGAGAGGTTTTATCATGAAAGGATGTTGATTTTGTCAAATTTTTTATGCATCTATTGAGATAATCATGTGATATTTATCTTTATTCTCTTAATGTGGCATATCACATTTATTGATTTGCCTGTGTTGAAACATTCTTGCATACCAGGAATAAATCTCACTTCATCATTGTATATGATACTTTTAATGTGCTGTTGAATTCTGTTTGGTAACATTTTGTTTAGGATTTTTGCATCAATGTTTAAAAGAGATATTGGTTTACAATTTCTTTTCTTGTGGTGTCCTTGTCTGACTTTGGTATCAAGATAAAGTTGGCCTTGCAAAATGAGTTTAGAAATGTTCCCTCCTCTTCTATTTTTTGGAAGAGTTTTAAAAGGATTGAAATTAATTCTTCCATAAATGTTTTGTAAAATTCACTCATGAAGCCATCTGGTCCTGGACTTTTCTTTGACAGGAGATTTTTGATTATTGATTGTTTCCTTACTCATTATTGGTCTCTTCAGATTTTCTATTTCTTTATTATCCAGTCTTGATAGGTTTTATTTTTCTAGGAATTTATCCAGTTCTTCTAGCTTAACCAATTTGTTGGTGTATAAGTGTTATATAGTAGTCTCTTGTGTTATACAGTAGTCTCTTATTGTTATATATTATTCTCTTATGAATCTTTGTATGTAGATGAAACTGTGCTATCAGTTGTAACATCTCTTTCATTTCTTATTTTATTTATTTGAGTCTTGTCTCTTTCTTAGTCATTCTTGTTAAAGGTTTGCCAATTTTTATCTTTTTAAAAAAACAGCTCTAATTTCACTGATCTTTTTTATTGTCTTTCTAGTCTCTATTTCATTTATTTCTGCTTTGATCTTTGTTATTTCTTTTCTTTTGCTTACTTTGCATTTAGTTTGTTCTTCTTTTTCTAATTCCCTGAGATTAAAGTTAAGCTATTTATGCACAGGGAGATCAGCCCAGTGGTTTCTTTTTTTGTTTTTTTTTTTGGTTTTCTTTTTGCTGTACGTGGGCCTCTCACTGTTGTGGCCTCTCCCATTGTGGAGCACAGGCTCCGGACACGCAGGCTCAGCAGCCATGGCTCACAGGCCCAGCCGCTCCGTGGCATGTAGGATCTTCCCGGACCGGGGCACGAACCTGCATCCCCTGCATTGGCAGGTGGACTCTCAACCCCTGGGCCGCCAGGGAAGCCCCAGCCCAGTGTTTTGTGACCACCCAGAGGGATGGGATAGAGAGGGTGAAAGGGAGGTGAAAGAGGGAGGATATGTGGGGATATATGTATATGTATAGCTGATTCACTTTGTTATAAAGCAGAAACTAACATACTATTGTAAAGAAATTATACTCCAATAAAGATGTTTAAAAAAATTAATCAATTTAAAAAACCAAAAAAAAAAAAGTTAAGCTATTTATTTGAGATCTTTCTCTTTTCTTAGTGTAGACATTTATTGCCATAAACTTCCCTCCTAGAACTGTTTTTGTTACATTTCATGTATTGGTATTGTGTGTTTCCATTTTCACTTGTCTCAAGATATATATATTTTAAATTTCCCATTTAATTTTTTCCTTTGATCCATTTGTTGCCCAGGAGGATGTTTTGTTTTTTTTTTTAAATTTCCATATATTTGTGAATTTTTTAGTTTGCCTTCTGTTATTGATTTCTTGTTTCATACCATTGTGGTTGGAAAAGATACAGGACATGATTTTAATATTCTTAAATTTTTTAAGACTTGTTTTGTGAACTAACATGTGATCTATCCCAGAGACTGTTCTCTGTGCACTTGAGGAGAATGTATATTCTGTTGCTGTTGGAAGAAATATTCTTTGTATGTCTGTTAGGTACATTTGGTCTAAAGTGTAGTTCAAGTCCAATGTTTCCTTATTGATTTTCTGTCTTAATGATCTATTCATTGTTAAAAGTAGAGTACTGAAGTCCCCTACTATTATTGTATCGATGCCTCATTCTGCTTTCAGATCTGTTAATATTTGCTTAATATATTTAGATGCTTCATTGTTGCATGTATATATACTTACAACTGTTTCATCTTCTTGATGAACTGATCCCTTTATCATTATATAAAAACTTCCTTTGTCTCTATCTTCCTTTGTGATCTGATAATTTTCCACAGTGGCATGCTTTGATTTCTTTTTCTTTATCTTTTATATATCTATAATACTATAGGTTTTTGCTTTGTGGTTGCCCTGTGGCTTACATAAAGCATCTTATAGTTATAACAGTCTATTTTAAGCTGATTAAAAACAACTTCAATCGCATACAAAATCTCCACTCTTTTACTTCCCCCAACACATTTTATGCTTTGGTTATCACGATTTGCATTTTTTATGTTGTGTATAAATTAACAGATTATTAGAGCAAGTTATTTTATTATTTTCTCCTTTAACTTTTACACTAGAGTTAAGTGATTTATAGAATATGATTATTAGCATATTCTGAATTTGACTATATACTTATCTTTACCAGTGAGTTTTATGCTCTCCTGTTTTCATGTTACTAATTAGCATCCTTTCATTTCAGCTTGAAGAACTCCTTTTAGCATTTCTTGTAAGGCAGATCAAGTGGTAGTGAACACTGTTAGGTTTTTTTGTCTGGAAAACTCTATATCTCTTTCATTTTGAAGGACAGCTTTGCAGGGTAAAGCATTCTTTGTTGGTAGCTTTTTTTTTAATCTCAGTACTTTGAATATATCATCACACTCTTTGCCAGTCTGCAAGATATCTGCTGGGAAATCCTCCAATAACTTACTGGGGTTCTTTAACAAGTGATGAGTTTCTTTTCTCTTGCAGATTTCAAAATTCTCTCTTTGCCTTTTATTTTTGACAGTTTTATTATTACATGTCTCAGTGAAGATCTGTTTCCTTTGGTTATATCTGGTTGGAGACGATGTCTATATCTCTCCCCATATTTGGGGAGTTTGAGCTATTATTTCTTTGAATAAGCTTTCTCCTCCTTCTCCCTTTGGGATTCTCATAATTTGTAAATTGTTTCTCTTGATTTCCCATGTGTCATTTAGGCTTTTATCACTCTTTTTTTTTTTTTTTTTTTGCGTTACGCGGGCCTCTCACTGTTGTGGCCTCTCCCGTTGTGGAGCACAGGCTCCGGACGCGCAGGCTCAGCGGCCATGGCTCACGGGCCTAGCCGCTCCGCGGCATGTGGGATCTTCCCAGACTGGGGCACGAACCCGCGTCCCCTGCATCAGCAGGCAGACTCTCAACCACTGCGCCACCAGGGAAGCCCTTATCACTCTTTTTAAATTATTTTTTCTTTTTGTCTTCTGACGAGATAATTTCAAATGATGTGTCTTTAAGTTCACAGATTCTTTATTCTGCTTGATCAAATCTGATATTGACATCCTGTATTGCACTTTTCATTTCATCCATTGTATTCTTCAGCTCCAGAATTTCTGTTTGGTTCTTTTTTATGATTTCTGTCTCTCTATTGAACTTCTCATTTTATTCATGTATTGTTTTCCTGATTTTGTTGACTTGTCTATCCATTTTCTCTTATAGCTTGCTGAGCTTCCTTAAAATAATTATCCTTAATCCTCTGTCAGATAATTTGTAGATCTCCATTTCTTCAGGGTCAGTTACTGGGAAATTAATGTGATCTTTTAGTGGTGCCACGTTTCTTGATTTTCATTTTCCTTGAAGTCTTGCCTTGCTGTCTTTGCATTTGAACAAGGAGTCACCCCCTCTAGTATCTACTGACTGGTTTCAGGAGAGACATACCATCACCAATCAGCCTATCTAAGGATTCTGAGGCTTTCTCCGTCCTTTTTTATGAATTCACCCACTCTACAGTTCTCGTTTCCTCTTGAGAGGGAATTCTTAAAATTGCATGCCTTCTCTCAATCCTGTAAAGCCAGACTAAGTACTGAGAGCCTCCTGTTTGCTTTCAGTTGGAGAGGAGCACCCTGAAATGTTCAAACTTGTGTGCTTTCTTCCAATCCAGCAGTCAGGCTGACTTTCTGCATATGCACACTAGCTGTCTGCAAAGGCTCGCACTTGCCACCCATGCACAGGGAGCCGGCCACAGGGATGGTGGGTGAGGCATGCAGAGCATTGGGCATGATCATGGACTATTTGCGGACATCTGCAGGTAAGATGTCACCAGCAGCTCATAGGTGGTTGTCCTGTCTATCCATGTCCCTTTGATGAGTTCCAAGCTCTGACTGCTAAGCTCCCAGTATCTCTCAGCCCCTCAAGCATGCAGGTAACCTCAGTATTCTGGGTGTGTCTGGGGAAAAGGGTGTCTCTTTGGAAACATCCTGCACAGCTGGGGAAGCTAGGTACTTACTTACTATGCTCTCAATTTCACCCATGGAAGAAATCTTAGGACAATGGGATCTCTCCTGGCACTGAGCTGTGCCACCTTGAGGAAGGAGTGACATAGGTAAAGTGAAACTGTTCTTCATACCATCTTCAATGCATCTGTTCTTAAATTTTTTGCTCCAAAAGTTATGCTGGAACTCCCAGACTCCCACTAAGGTATTCTTATCTGTGGGTGATTGTCAAAATCAACGTTCTATGGAGGGAAGACAGTAAAAAACTCCTATTCTACCATTTTGCTGACATTACCTCCTACCAATTCAAAACATCACAGTATTGTTGTGAAGATAAAACTCTATAAAGAGAGTGAAAATTCTTTGTAAGTAATAAAGTCTACACAAACGCTAATCAGTAATAATAGGCACAAATCTCAAGGAAATGGTAAGACAGATCATTAAAACACATTGGATTGTTCTCCCCTTTCACACCTAGATCTGAGACACAAGGGTAAGATCACACAGGGAGAGGCTGCCAGATTATGAGCCAGTCTAAGGGAGAAGTCGAGCAGACAACAGTTGTCATAGTTAACCCGGTGTCAGGTATTTTCAAAGCTCTTAGCAAGTAATACCTCATTTAATCCATTATCATTCTTCCCATTTTACAGATGTGAAAACTAGTCACAGAGTGGCAAAACAACTTGCTCAAGATGATTCAGTTAGTAAGAATCAGGCTGTCAGAATTTGAACTCCTAACCCCCACAAAAGGTTGTTTCTACAGGAGGCTGAGGTAGACCTGAGGTGAGCATGGAGGGAGGACTGAACACTGTACTTTCTTTTCGAAGAACCCCTTGAACTGACCCCTTTTCTTAAAATATCCTTGAATGCTTGGGAGGCAAACAAATTCTGCTTCCTTGGCAACCTTTTCTTTCAGAGGAGAAGATAGTATGATGATAACCCTACAGTAATAGGGATCAGAAGAGTTTCCTTTTTTTTTTTTTTAATAATCTGCTAGTTTACCCTAGTATAGATAACTGAGTCAACCATTGCCATTTTCCTGAACTTCTTTAAAACATCCTATGGACTATTTTCAAACAGAAAAGAGAATTCAATATTAAAAAATAAACCGTTCTTTTTCCTTGTTAAAGAGCAAAAGCCTAGAGTATAGCTAGGGGAAATGGAAACCATGGAATTGTGCTTACTGTTTGAACAGCCATTCCAATTAAAAAGCACCCTGGGATTGGTGTGCGCCTGACCATTGCACACAGCAGACATAAAGAGCTCTGCTGGAAGTACCTGTAGACTCATTTTGGCAAGACCCCATCCTGCAGCCAACTGATCAGTAGGTCCCTCACCTGTTTCAAAATACAGCAGGAATTGAATAAAATAGCAACGCCTCCTCATCCAGACACACTAACCCAATCCATAGTGGTGCCAGTGTCAGCTCCTGGGAAGGCAGCCCACCTGGGGGTACATCAGCTATGGTCAGTGTGGTGGGGAGGTTTTGAATTGTTTCAGTCACAATGTGGGGGAGCACTTCAGGAACTGCCAGCACAATCATTTTCTCTACTTTTCAGAGGTCCTTTACATGGCTCAGTGGATCATCAGGCACATTTCATGCCCAGGTATAAACAAAAGGAGCGTATGTATGAGAGAGGAACAGACTTCACAAAGAGCACAGCTTTACATCAAAGCTGAGTCTTTGGGTAAAAGGCTGAATCAAAAGCTTTCAAGTAAAACTAATTAACGTGTGAAACTTTGATTTAATAGAAGCTCAAAAATGGAGAAAAACTGGAAAAAATCAGAAGTTAAATACAGAAAGTATAGATCAGAAATAATAAGAGGCTATAAGGTCACTCATAAAAAGTGATTGTTAATATATACATGACTCAGTAGCTCCCTCACACTAAGAAGAGATTAAACTTTACATCCTCTCAAAATGTGGAAGGAATGGCATTTCCCTACCTCCATTCTCTGTACTATTCCTTTTCCCTCTTCCTTCTACATATTATTTGAAAACTACAAGAACCATAAATTACAACCTGGAATAATGTTCTGTCTCCACAGATTGTAGAAGGTAGTAACATCTGCATTCACTTACTAAGTGCTTAAAGTATCACCAACACCACCCAAGTTGAAAAATACTAAAACTATATAATGTGGGAAGAGAGGGAAGTCTATATTTCCAGTAGTTCTTGGACAGTTGGGTTAAGTAAACATTTACCAAATTTATTATGATTTTCTGCTCATCTCATACACATACCTCATTAGGCCCTGTTTGGCTAGGATAATATTTTTAAATATGAATCTGCAATTATTTTTGTTCTCCCTGCAATCTTCCCTTTTTTCTTCCCTTAATTCAAGTAAGCAAATAGACTATGCTCTTTGCTCAAGATAAATATGGAAAAGGAGGAAAGTAGCCTACAATCTTATTATCTTCCAAAGCCTAAGCTTTGGAGCCCCATAGACAAGGTTTAAAAAAACAGAACTCTCAAACAGTGACAGTATATAAGCCAGAAAGATGAAGGGAAAGAGATTTCCCCCAGGAAAAAAATCAAGGATTCCTCCTTGGAAAGGAGAAAAAGAGAGAGATAGAGAAACAGAGACACTGATAGAGACAGAAAGAGACAGAGCTCTGTGGGTCTGCAGAGCACAGAAGAGCTTTGCTCTCTCTCCAGCAGGACCATTAGGGTAAGCAGCAAAGTCCCTGAGATAAAACAGTTGTGTGCAGTAGAGAGGCAGACAGGACCACAGGCAACCTTGTAAAAGATTCTGGAGGCTCAAGTGAATTTCTGGACTAGTAAGTCCTAAGACAAGGATGCTAAATATCTTAACAGCAAGCTATGTTAGAAAAGGCTAAGGACACCAGAGTCTCACCCCTCCCCATCCTCTGTGACTGGCTGGCACTACAGCAGACATTGGAGGAAAGCTCTACTCTCCTCCCTCCTGGATGAGACACTATATCTATACCTACAAATCCTCTCCTAACTCTGGGGTTGAGTCTTGAGGAAACAAAAGCCAGGAAGGGAAATGTTTGGCATCCAGCACTCTGCTGGTTGACCTGCTACAATCCATCTCCTGAGACAATAAGCACAAGAGGGCACATTCTCTGTTTGACTCCTTGGAAGGAAATATGGACAATACAGGAAGAATAAAAGATATATATCTCAGGGCTTCTCTGGTGGTGCAGTGGTTGAGAGTCCGCCTGCCGATGCAGGGGACACGGGTTCGTGCCCCGGTCCGGGAAGATCCCACATGCCGTGGAGCGGCTAGGCCCGTGAGCCATGGCCGCTGAGCCTGCGCAGCCGGAGCCTGTGCTCCACAACAGGAGAGGCCACAACAGTGAGAGGCCCTCATACCACAAAAAAAAAAAAATAGATATATATCTCAGAAAATTATCTCAGTCATGCTCTTTCCTTAATAAATATTTTATGTCCTCATAAATAAAATGTTCTTTTCATTAATGCTATTCCTGCCAACTCCCGTATTCCCAGCTCCCAATTCCTACATCCTCAGTGGCTGGGATAGAAGGATATTTGCCCCAAGATCCTTAAGGGTTGGGTGTATGAGTCAAATGTGGAAAATTTCTCTCCACTCCAGCATATATGTGTGTGTATGTGTGTGTGTGTTGGAGATGGAGAGGAACCATGTCATACCCCACTTTGGAGATTTTTCCCTGCCAGCACTGCTCCCATACAACAGAGAGCTCAGCCACAGGTAAAGGAAGCCCTGCCCCTGACTACATAACCCTCTCATGGATCTAGAAAAAAAGAACTCCTGAGCAGCTGTCTTCAGCAAAAAGCCTGGTCAGGTTGATCAAGGAAGGTGGGATCCAACCCAAGTCTCATCTTCCTGCTCAAAGCCAGCATCTTGTCCCAGCTTCATCTTAGTCTTTGTAATGAGGTAGAATGTCAGTAAATGAATGAAGTAAGCCCTCCCCTACCTGCTCACTATACTACTATGGAAGCCAGAAGTCCTCGTAAGAAGTGGTCCCCTTGGGTCCTTTTGGCATCTACTGGGTGGCAGGGGAACAAATTCCTGATTAACTAGGATTCCTCTACTATATTTCACTCTTTCATTGTCCAAAACATGCCCATTCCCTTAAACTTTTACAACAATCACTAAAAATTTTAGGAAATAAAATCTGTCCTCAGAAAAAAATTCATCATCTAAGGTCTCTTATAACAAATCCTGTGTAATTAAATGTACGGTTAACCTTAAATTAATCTACTATTAAATTCAAAAGGGCTAGACATCAGAATACTAAATGTGCTAGCTCAAATATTTGGTTATTATTAATTTTTATGATTATTAAGGAAAAATATTTTTAAGTGATAGAAACTCAGATTGCCAGATAATTTCAAACACTTTAAAGTCAGAAAAAATTCGGATTTGGAGTTAAAAGTTAAAGAGGAAAAAAGAAGATGGAAAATCTTCCTTACACATTCCCCAACCTCCTCACCCCAAGCTTCCACTCTAATTGCAAACACTGCTGTGAATACTATCAATTGCAAGCTTTCTTTATCAACCAAACACATTTTTAAGCCAAAGTAAAGTTAACTCAAGAGAGAGGGGGAAGAAGGTTAAAAACATTTCCTGTAATATTAACAGTCATGTTGAGGACATATTTTCAAAAGAAACTCCTTCTCTAAACTCACTTACATAAACCAATGGAAAAAATGTTTTGACTTTGAAGTGCTATAGGCAGAATGCTTCCTCTCATGTACTCTTATTTGTACTTATGCAAGAATATCCTGCCTTGTAACAGCAAGGTTGTGAAACATTTAGCAAAAATTCTTGCAGTACCACAAAATATAATAAAGCCAAATTTTAAAATAGGAATGAATTAGAGAGAAGAAGCATGCAAGTAAGAAACATAAAATGAACCCATGTGTGAGATTAAAAAGGAAGGAAGGAGGGAAGGAAAGAAGGAAGAAAGGAAGGAAGGGAGGGAGAAAAATAAAGGCAGGCAAGCATGTCTAAACCCTGTTCATTTGCCCAAGGTGAGCCCAAAACTGGAAATTATATCAGTCATACCAGGACGGAAAACATGAACAATTCTATGCTTCTCAATGACCATAAGATAAAACCCACCCATTCCTTAGAAGAGGCACAACTCACTGATACAAAGAACATTTTCACATGGATCTCAGAGGTACCAAAGTGTGTGAGAGAGTAAACTTCACCCTCTATAACATTGCCTTACAGTAAATGTGACAGTGTGTCTCATAGGACTATTATTTCTTTTAACACCCTCAAAGTAGTCAAGTGATGTAATGTCAAAGTGTAAGTTAGCAAAAGCAATTATACAGCGGAGACCAGAGATGGAGTGAGGTTCCAGTTCTCTGTTCACCTGGCATGACCCAGCAGTCAAATTTTGAAATGGACTGCAAATCCTTTGGGATAACCTGCATATATATATATTTTTTTTTCTTTCTTTCTTTCTTTCTTTCATTCTTTCAATGGAGCTTTCAGTAAGTATTGAGTGATGATGAGCCTCACATCTTGCAAGTGCCTGGATTGTTATTATTCTAGGTTCCGGGCTAAATGTAGCTCCCTATGCTTTAACAGCCAGCCAAGCAGGAGGTAAGTTGTCATCTTCTTATGAAATTGTGGTCCCCAAAGAGGATTTGACTCAAAGGCAATGTCACTTCCACACAGATGTGGCCAAAGGAGTGCTTAAGTGCCCTCCCTTGAGCAGTACTGCTTAAAACTACCTTTATTTCAACCAGCAGCATTGGAGTCTCTGATGATCATGACCAACTCATCCTAGAACAAAACTAAACTGCCATCATCATTTGTGAGGTGGGTGATAACAAAATCCTCTTAGAAATATAGACACATAAATAAAAAGGAACACTGTTGCCTAGCTATAAAAACTAAGAAATTGACACAGTTCATACAAAAATTCTTAGTGCACAACAGAATTACAATATTCATGACTCACTACAGTGAATTTCCCAGAGATCCTAATTAAATTGAGTATCATTTTAGGCATTAGTCCTCCAGGAAGGCTGTTCTGAATCCAAAGGACAGGAATATAATTTGTGAATTCAAACAGCACCTATACTTACCCTATCACAGCATTTATTGCCCTGTAATTTTTTGTTTGTTTGTTTGTTTTTTGCGGTATGCGGGCCTCTCACTGTTGTGGCCTCTCCCGTTGCGGAGCACAGGCTCCGGACGCGCAGGCTAAGTGGCCATGGCTCACGGGCCTAGCTGCTCCGCGGCATGTGGGATCTTCCCGGACCGGGGCACGAACCCGCGTCCCCTGCATCAGCAGGCGGACTCTCAACCACTGCGCCACCAGGGAAGCCCTGCCCTGTACTTTAACTGCCCACTTACTCCTTGTATTGCATTCTACTTGAAGTAATCGAGAATTGAACTAATAGTGATTCAAACAATAGTTTATTTTTCTCACTTAACAGTAAGTCTAGAGATAAGAGACTGTTGGCACTGGTTCAGTTCAATGGTGTCTCTAGGATTCTATTGGCCTTTCCCTCATGGTCACCAGGTGTCTGCTAATGCTTCATGTTCACATTTAAGATAGAAAGAAGAGAGGTAAAAGAGAAGAGAAGGGGTGGTGCCATCACTGTTGTTTCATTTACCAAGACAACATAAGTGTAAGAAACTTTCCCAGAAACTTTATTTCATCTTATGTACTATTAACCAGAATTGGCCAGTTCTGTCAGATGACCAACCCTCACTCCAGGGAAGGGTGGGAAAGTAGGGGATGGCATGACCACAAAGTCAAAGGCCTAGATGCTAAGTCTAGACCTTAGACTGATCATGACACACCATCTGGGACTAGGCACACCACAGGGCAAGGAATAACTACAAAATAGGCATTAGGTATGGCACTAAAAGATGTATCATATTTATCTATTTCTTGAACTAGATGTAAGCTTCTTGAAGACAGAAATTATATCTGTTTCATTGCTTTTGTCCCCAAAGCCTGCCACAGTCCCTGGCTCATAGCAAATGCTCAGTGAGTAATTGTTGAGAGTATGAAGGAAAGAAGGAAGAAATGAATGGAAAAAATGAATGAAATATCAACTTCCCAGCTGTCCATCACCATAGTTCACACTTATATAAGGATACAAGATAAATGTATAGTATACATACTTTGAACACACTTGCATTCTGAGAGGAAATATTCTAGTCCATTCTATTTCCACCTCAGGCACTCAGTAAATGCTGCTGCTGCTGCCCCTGCTGATGGTCAAAGTCATTACAAGACACTTCTCTGTGGAAAATCTCAGTGTTGATATCAAAATAGAGTAAATATGTTAAAAGGAGGTAGATTCTTTCATTGCCTCCATCAAAACACAAAGCCTTGTCTGTTAAACATGGCTCTAAAGGAAACTCGTCCCTCTGAACCCGAAAAGGTGTATGATCAGTAAGGTTTATGTAACCAGTCCTTGCAAACTTAATACTCTTAAATAAATTGCTTGGGGAAAACTCCAAGCAGAAGAATTATCATTTGTCTCTGAAAAAAGAAATAAAAAGTGTGACTGTGAGACAAATAATTTGTGGAAGCAATCAATGAAATGCAAGCTTTATATTGGATTTGAACAAGAGCTTGCATAGAAGTTAAAGGAGTGTTCTTTATGGATTTAATTTAAATGCTGCATATGAGACCTTCCTAATCTTACTGTGCTGTAACTGTATTAAGATACTCACGTCAAAATATTTACATTTAAATATTTTATAATGCCACACTTTAAAATATTAATGATGCTGCAAGTAATCTGTGACATTTCTACATACTTCTCTATAGTAAGTTCGTAAGAAAACAGCAGAGTGTAACCGTATTATCCCTAGTCAGCTATTTGAAATTCAGCTTAGCAAACACACCAGCTTGCCCATTTCTGCAATTCTAATGAAAACTCCTCAAGTATTCAACTTCTTGCTCTTATAATTTGTTCTTATTCTGTTATAGATAGTGGCACTAGAGGGAAGAAAAAGAACTGTTCTTGTGTCATTGTCACTGCTGAGCTTAAATATACTCCTTTTCAGAGAGATAGATTTATTGAAAGGTTTCATTTAAAAAGTGAGAAAGGCAACTGTAAAACATAACAAGTGAACAAGTCAATGTTATTTCATGTGTTCTATAATGAAGAGATCTTTACAGAGACCTAAGTGCTGTTTGGAAACAGGTAACACTGCAAACTATTGTATTTGTACATAACATAGCCTTTGTAATCATAAGATTCATTTCTTAATATTTGTTTCCTTGAAAACACCAGAGAATTGCTATCTCATCATAGTCATGGTTACATTCTTTTTCTTCTTGCTGTCTTTCTTTCTTGCCACTGGCCCAAAAAGACAACTGAGGAAGACATCATTCAAAGTCTCATCTCCATAAATAAGTCAAGCTCAAGTTTGCTGTGATAATAAATATGGTGCAGACAATAAATGTTGGCAGCATCACCTTGGAGTATGAAAGGTGATTATTTCATTCTTTGTTCCTTAGAGAAAGCTAATTATTAGGGTTAATCATGAAGAAAGTTAATGATTAGAGGCATGGCAGCCAGGTGACAGGTACTCTATAAAACCTGCCAAATCCAGCAAAATCTGCTAAGGGATCTCAGATGTGTCTGGCTATCAATTTTCTCTACTGGAAAAAGAGAATATTGTATCATTTGCACAATCTTTTGAGAAGTTTAAAACACATTTTTCTGTCTTCATGTGTTGTTAGTTATGGAGGGTTAAAATAGTGATAGTCCTGGATTTGGGGTTGAGATAGGAAACAGACAGCTATGTGAAGTTAGCATAAATTCCTTTTGGCAGGGGATTTTCTGACATTCAAATAAACACCATATAAAATAGTGATGACACACTCCAAGGTATAAAATATAACTGAAATCTCTTCTGGACAATTCATACCAGTGATAGAGCAGGAGGTTATTATATTTCTTATTTTTCTGAATCTGTTCTCAAATGCTGTTTGTAATTACCAACTGAACTAATTTCTTAACCCTCTGATGCTTCTGTCTGTAGACTATAGGTTTTCTTTCTCTGTCTCTTCTTAAAGCATACAAATTTCTTAAAGATAAGTTCTCTTTCCCCTCTTGAAATTCAAAACTTTTATCATACAGCTAACTACCTTGATGATACCAGAGTTTGCCATGCACATGTTCCTTCTTGTAGAAGGAAATGTCTAGTGCATTGTTTTAAAATACATTTAATCCATCTTTATTAGTAGTAGGGTTTCAAATTTCTTCCTAAACATTTACATCATTCAAAAAATTGTAAAGATAGGCTTGACTTTTAAATCATATAATCTAAAATTATAAGATAAATCTCAGACACATCAATATAATAAAACTCATAAACATGTTATTTTACCCTATTCTAGCTTTATTTATTGAGACTTAAGAAGACATTCTACAGAACATGCATGACTTTCTTCTCTATATTTCAGAAATTTGCATTCTAAAGCCCAATGTCCTACAGCAATCACCATCCAAGCACAAAAGCAGATTGCCTGAAATAACTGGACAAGTTAGCTCAATCAGTCTGAATGCTTCTAGACAGCTGAAGGACATTTCACTTAGCTTTAGATCTGAGGACCCAAATTTAATGAATAAAAAGCCTTCAACACAACAGGCACATTTCATTCTTCTTCCTCTAGCACAAAGCAACTTAATTCAAGAAGTATTTAGCAAGAATGTATCATTATAAATGCTGTGGAGAACTTTAATGAAGTAGAGGTAAGCTTCCTATCTTCAGGAAGCTTACAATTGAGTTGTATGAGGAACACATACCTATTTGTGAAACTGCTAAATAAAAATAATGTAAATATGATAGACAAAATTCTAGGATGGCGCCCAGGATGTTCAACTCCTCTTGTTACTCCTATGATTATGTTACATTGCATGGTAAAAGGAATTTTGCTGATGGAACTAAGGTTGCTCATCAGTTGACCTTAATATAGAGAGATCATCCAGGTGAACCTAATGTAATCAAATGAGTCTGTTAAAAGCAGAAATTTGTTTTCTCTGGCTAGTCCTAGAAGAGGAGGTCAGAAAGATTCAAAGAATAAAAAGGATTTGACATGCTGGATTATAGATGGAGAAAGCCATGTACCAAGGGATGCAAGCAGCCTCTGGAACATGAGAGAGGCCTCCAGCTGATAGCCAACAAGGAAACAGGAACCTCAGTCCTACAACCTCAAGGAACTGAACTCTACCCAACAATCTGCTCTATCTGGAATGAGCTTAGAAGTAGATTCTTCACCAGAGTCTCCAGATAGAGGCTGACACCTTGATTTCAGCCTTGGGAAACCCTAAACAGAGAACCCAGATGAGCCCATCTGGACATCTGACCCAAAGAACTGTTAAATAATAAATGGATATTGTTTTAGACTTCTAAGCTTAAGGTAATTTGTTACATAGCAATAGAAAACTAATATAATAATATAAATTAGTGTCTAATGAATAACCAAGATGAGGAAATATATGAAAACTTCAAGGAAGGAAAGTTTAATGTGGCTGAAATAGACAGTCCCCTCCTTGTTTACTTCAAGTATCATGCTTATTCCTACCCCCAGGAACTTTGCACATACTATCCTTCTTGCCTCTAGTAGCCTTTATTTATCTATTAACCATTCATGAACACAAGACTCATCTCCTCACTGAAGCCTTCTTCGACATCTCTAGTCTAGAATGCTATGTCTCATCAATGAACTACTTTTGAATTCATAGTTATTTCTGAAAAATGTCCCATTGACTTCAATGTTTCACGTTTTCTCCTCTCAGTCCACAAACTTGTTAGCTCAATTCTCTTTTTGTATCCCCAAATAAATTATTATTAAGTACTTGATTAATTAAAAATATGCCCTGGCTACCCTGTATAGAAAGTCTTGAATAAAATTCATGGATTTTTTAATTCATCTTACTTAAGCCAAATTAAGGCTATTTCTTTTTCCTATCACACTCACCGATGAACACTTAAGCTTACCTCTTTGTGAATCACAGTTTTAAAATAATTCTGCACAAGTGGCTTTATATGTTCAGTGTTGACCATGTATTCAATTTCACTAAAGAACAGAATGGTAAAATGCCCTTGCTGTAAAAACCTGCATACTCAGTTGATTCATATCAAGAGTTGAACTATACCAGGCTACTATTTTTAGCATTGCTACAATTACTTTTTGAAAAATTATTTCAGTGGTCTCATCTACTTCTCAGAATGTAAAGGCCTTAATGTAGAAATATTTTTATATTCTGTTGATATGCTGCTATTGCTGGTTGGGCAACAATCAGTTTATTGATGGTCATCTGAAACCATTGTCTGAGGCTGAAAAAGATTTTTCCTCTCTTTTGTTGCAGCCCTGTCCTCAGTGATTGAGTATTTTGTTTTCCCGTTTTATTTCTCCACAAGACAAATATCTGAAGAAAAACAATTATCTTCAAAAAATGGCTTTTTCTAAAATGCTGAGAATATTTAGAAAGCAATACTTAATATTCTTCCAAAAACCTTCAAAAATTTAGATTTATACAACCCCAATACAGACCCTCTTGCAAATCTGTTTGTGACTCTGAAAAACTTCTCATCTTCAAAAATCCTTTTTAAAGCACTTCTCTCTTTTTTTCTCATCCTCCACAACCCCTTCCAGGAAGTTAACATTACTCTATAAAAGTTTGCCGTAGTTGCCATATTCATAAATATAAATCATTAAGAGCAATAAAAAATAGGTGACTTCAATGTCATTTTTACAGAGGGAAGCCGTGGAACACAGTCAGAGTATTTAGATTTTAGGTCAATCCTTCCACTTACAGACAGTGTCATCTTTTCTCCTTCCTGATCCCCAAAGACCAATTCTACAAAACGGAGGTAAATATACATACCCAGAAGAGACCAGGAGAAGACAGAGAGAATCAAATTACACCAAATGCTTTACTTTAAAAGCAGCAAAGTGCTTTATGAATTCAATATACCTAGTTACTGGTAAATTGAGATTATATATTATATATCATATGTATAAATAACAAGGTCTCAAAATTTCATATTTTCCTCAAAGTCCAAGCCAAAACTGATTTCAGTTCAATAAATATTTATTGACTAAGTGTAAAATTGCTGACTCAGTAGGGTTAGCCTAATATAAATATCTACTTCTTGACGTATAACCTGTTATAATTAATTATATATATTATTATGTATGCTATTTATCTTTCAGCCACTAGGATAAATACTTCACATTCATTATATCATATAATCCTCACAATAACCATAACATTGGGAGATAGAAATCATTATCCTCATGCTACAGATGAGGCATTCAAGGTTCAAAGAATAGGTTCAGAGAATTCCAGAGACTTGTAAATGTCACACAGGTAATAGGTAGAGGGACTGAGATTCACACATAGGTGTATGGTCTCCAAAATCTCTACAATTTACTACATCACATACATTAAAGAATAGTATATGACAAAATCAAATGATGCAGTACCTTTTATAAGTGGAATGGATCAGAGAAGGAATCTGAACCAAGAAGGAAAGCCTTCATGGAAGCAGTGATGTTAAGTTGGAATATGAGGTGTAACTTTTACATTGGTGACTATTCCATGCAACACTGAGTACAGACTATGCACAGGATGGATAATTAACACTCACTGAATAAATAAAACAAAAAGTGTTTATCTAGGCCTGAAACAGAGCATTTAATTTTATGAATCTACTTTCTAAGTTCATCATTTCTATCTTTTCCTTGACTGATAAACTTTCTTATTCCCTAATTTACCTGCCCTGCTTAACATTTAGCTTATATCATCTAGACATACATACATATCGTCTGAGTCCCTATGGATGTTACTACCATTATTCTGAGCCTTGTTCATATTGAGAATCCATTTGAAAAGCAGTCATGCAAAAACTCTCTAAATAAAGATTCAGTTCCTGGTTCCTAAAAGACTCAGAACATGCAAATGCATTTAC
The DNA here is from genome assembly GCF_011762595.2 of Tursiops truncatus. Classification (NCBI taxonomy): domain Eukaryota; kingdom Metazoa; phylum Chordata; class Mammalia; order Artiodactyla; family Delphinidae; genus Tursiops; species Tursiops truncatus. Next base: position 55,150,114 of record NC_047035.1, on the reverse strand, counting down.
TCTAAAGGAATATTTTCAAAACAAGACTTTTTAAATAATAAAGGGAAATTTCCATCTGGGTAAATGACAAATAATTAGTCTTTTAATGATGACTATTATTCTCTTCCATCTGGCAAGCTAGTCATTTTGCCTTTTAAATTGAACTAAAAAACCATTGGGCAAGATTTTATTTTCCAATTTTATATTTCTAGGTTTCATTCAGTGTATTGAAGATATGCAAAATGACAGTTTTGTGTTTTAATATTTGCTAAATATTGAAATTGGACAATCAAAATTGTTAAGGCCATTTCCTTCTCTAATCATCCCAAAACTATCATTCTGTATCTACCTAGACTTCTCATTTTGCAAGTAATGGAAAACCCAATTCAAACTGGCTTAAACAATCAAGAGGATTTACTGACTCATGTAACAGGAAGGTTCAGAGAAATGGAAGGTGTTGGTTTGATTTAGCAGCTCAACAATGCTATCAAGAACCTGGTTTCTTTCCCTCTGCCCTCTGCTTTTCTTTTTTTTTTTTTTTTTTTTTTTTGCGGTACGCGGGCCTCTCACCTTTGCGGAGCACAGGCTCCGGACACGCAGGCTCAGCGGCCATGGCTCACGGGCCTAGCCGCTCCGCGGCACGTGGGATCTTCCCGGACCGGGGCATGAACCCGCGTCCCCTGCATCGGCAGGCGGATTCTCAACCACTGCGCCACCAGGGAGGCCCTGCTTTTCTTTTAATCAACATCATTCATTGTCTTTCTTCTCTAGTGTAACCAGAAAAATTCCTGAATAATTTCCATATAGTCAAATCACACTTTCCAGAAGGAGAGAAATTACTGATCAGCTCCCAACAAACTTCCCTTCACATCTCATAGTCCAACTTAGCTCATGGTCCTTTCCTAAGCCATTAAAGAAAGTACTCACTGATTGGCTTAGACTTTTCCATTTTGAACCCAGGGGCAAAGAGGATATGATTAGTCTGTTAAGGTTAAAAGAATTAGGACCCACCACTAGAATTGTGGGTACAGTCATTCTCTCCCCATTTCATCCCACCCCTAAGTGCATGGCTACCACAAAATGGGAGAGAAAGATGGAATAGTGAAGAAACAACCACAATATCCATTATACAATCCTAACTGTCTGATCAGACAGTCCTTCCCCACATTTTTTCATATTTTTGTAAGTCTATATCATTCCTTAGTCCACAAGATGTTGCAGGACTTTTCTTTCTAGCAACCACTCCCCCAGATTTCTCCCTCATATTCCATGGAGTAAACAGTCTGGGAAGGCAGCCTTCAAACTTTGAACCAAAGTTAAAGAGAAGGCACCACCAATTATAGCCAAGAATTTAATATACTGGTTTATCAAAACACTGACTCCTGAGCCCATCCACTGGCATGATATAATGTAGGCATTCCAAAAGGAGTACTCAGGTACTGAGAGAGGTTAAACAAGGGGTTCCACATGTCTGAGCACAACAGCCTTTCAAAACCCCGAGAGCACACTTTTTTCAAAGCCAAGTACCTGGGTACCAGGGTATAATTCCACCTTCTTTGTAAACTGGTAGTAACATTCATCCATGTGGTGCTGACCTGCCCAGCAATGTGCTTAGTGGAGGACTGTGACTCTAATGGTTTTAACATTAATTAGTACAGCTAAATGCCTTGCCTCAATCCCTCAAGGGAATTTTTTCTCCCAGAAGTGGACAAATTCATAGTACTATGTAGTATCTAAAATGCAGTTTGCCACTTAAAAAACAAACAAACAAACAAAAAAAAACCCCAAAGACCTCTAAAGAAAGAAAACAAAGTAAATGCCTATGTAAGAGCAGACCATGGTTTAGTTTGAGCAGTCCATTTTGGAAACAGAAAATCATTAGGATAAGCAGTCATCTGCTCACAAACCATAACAGACATTCAACTAAATATCCTTTTATCTTTGCTTATGTGACAACTCTTATTATCACTTTGAAATGACTTCTATATTCTGAACCCTAAATTAGGAATGATATATGTAGCAAAGTTTCAAAAATTCATCAGTCAGAAAAGGAAAGCTTTTTAAATCTCATTTAAACATTGTTTGTTTATCTAGGAAACAAAGGACATTGTCCAATTTTAACTCAAAGAAAACTTAATTAATTTAAATGTCACCTTGATTACTTCTACTATTGATCCAGAGGAAGCATTTACTAACAGGCTGAAACAGTACACAATAAAAATCACAGGATAATGTAAGAATCCTGGTTCTTTGTTCCAAACTGCAAAATTTCTCACATAGCCATTATTACTGGATAGAATTACAGTCTTGGCCACTTTCACCTACAGCTTTTACTAATAAAAATAAACATGTTTTCTTTTAAGAAGAAATTATTTTCACTTTCAAGGTATTTTTCCCTATACCTTCCCTGATACAGGACAAAGAAATGTCTTAGAGAAAGGAGGCCATGACTTGGAAGTTTTAGTATATTCTCTCTATAGGCAAACCTCTTTCATCTCTTTTCTTACAAAGGAACCTATACACTAAGCGGGAAAATGCTTTCCAAGTATGAATTTTGCTGAATAGTTCAAAGAAACATCATAGATTTATTAAAAAATTTGTCTTTTAGTTGAGATAGGTGACTGATAGCATAGGACATTGATATGACCGTAGCTTCTCCTATTACTATTTCTATTATTATTTGCACCTCAGTAAACATCCTTCTTGAAGGAATGAAGAAATAAAATATTTCATTTGAGAAATAAAGATTATTTTTCCAATTACCATAAAAATGGCTATTTCAACTAACCTGATTGTTGACCTGAGCTAGAGTCTGGTGGTCTGGGCCAGCCTCAGAGTGTACTGGCCAGAGGACCAGAGTATAGACTCAAGGTTTATCAAGAGACCATGTTCTGGCAGCTAGTTTAGGCAAGAACACGAGGAACAGGCACAGAGGTAAGAAATCACATGAAAGCTGGGAATGTTAGACCAGAATAGAAGGTATGGATGGAGGAGGACATGGCGTGAGTTTGGAATGGAACGGTCCAGTAAGCCTCTCTGTCTACCTGGATGCCCTTTTAACAGCACCTGTAACTTCCAGCAATGGGTAGGGAGGGTCTGTTAAAGTTGCCAAGCTGCCTTAGACATACGTGACAAGCTCAAAGAAGTCTCTGCTCAGATCAATTTGAGAAATTTTGTAAAAATCTTCTGTATCCATGCCTGAAGCAACTTTGTTATCACAGAAATAGTTGAACATTCTTGTCAAAATGATCAATAATTTTCTCTAAAAAAATAACGTTTGATTGTCAAATATATGCATAATATTTTTTTCCAAGGTCCGAATGGAAAAAAAAATGAATTTCCTCAAAGGCTTCCTATGAGATCGTGAAAAGCACCTTTCTCTCCTAGGGAATGCAGTTGCTAATCCAAGATTTTTTGTAAGACGCACACTGAAAGCAACTACTTCTGAATTTTCAGGTGGGAATTAGAGTTCTACTAACTGTTTCTAGGCCCTCTTTTTCAACTTTCTTCTCTGTCCTAAGATTCTTAGAGTCAGGACAGCCATCACATAGGCCATCACGTAGGTCACGTGAACATATGCTCCCATTACCTCATTGGATTCTAAGAACATCGACCAGTGAAAGAGGAGTTTGTAGGCATACAGGGTAAGAGTTTGAAAAACCCTTCTGTGGGAGACAAGGGACTAGACTGAAAATCTCCATGTTATGCCTTACTCCTTTTCAAAATTGTCCAAGCAAATGGTTAAAACTCTTTACTCATCCACAAACCATAACTACTTACAGGTAAATAACGAAGACAATGTCCCCTAACCAAGAGGCAAACCCTGCTATCAGGGTTCAATGATCCTCCAAGAATTAGACTAATCAAATTTCCATAATTAAAGTCACCCAGACAGCTATAGTTCATCTTTCATAGTTTTCCCACAGATTCAGCTGAAAATGACCATCTGCCTTTTTAGATGGACCCAACCCCTTCCCTATAGGCCCCAGTAGGTAACTAACAAAATAATTAGTTGATCACCATTTCTTTAAAGAAAAAAAAGATAACATAGTATTTATTAAATCAAATAGCTTTTCTTCAAGTCTGAAACACCTAAAAAAACAAATAACATGGTTAAGTCTGATGATTACATTCTCTTTGAAATGCAACAAAAATCTGAAAATGCATATTTCATCAGAAAGAAATTTTCATTAAAAGTGCAGATGGACTACATCTTACAGAATATGTATATTTCTGGGGAAATGTCTAGGAAATAAAGACATCTAATATATTTACTGACTTTATTCAGAAAATCCAAAGCCATGGGACATTTCAGCTAAAAGGGAAGAAATTATGCAATTTCCTGCCTTCCTCAAATAAGATATTATCCCACTTTAGAGATGGGCAACTGAGGACTAAAGAAATTAAATGACTCACCCAAAGTCACAGATTTAATTGGAGGACATAATAGTAGACCCCAGGTTACATACCTCCTAGTGAAGTGCTTCTTCCAAAATATTTCTTTGTAATTGGTTGTATCTAAATAAAAATAAAGTCTTATGGCTACCACAAATATTTTAAATCACTTGCTTTAGAGAATTGTATTTTTCTAAATAAGTATTATATTCTGGAAAAAAATTATAAGATCTAAGTGATTACAATAATTAAAAAATAACTAAATGGTCTAAGAAGTCATTCTGCTTGTTTTAATCCCCCTTCTGCTACTCCCCAGCAGAACAGAATGTACATTAATGGATAGAGAGTAAGACCAAAACAAGTTAACCTAAATTTTAAGTTAAAAGTGACTAAGGTTAAAAAAAATATCAGAAAGTAAAAAGGACACAAAAAATGGGCACCTTTATAATGTAAGATAGCAAGAATTAACAATATTGTTTTATTATCAATATAGGTACATATACATACATAAGCACATATTTATGAGTTTCTTTGGAGTAAATATATATCATAAGAAAACCTGGAAAACTAGGTATTATTGATATCCTGATAACTGCAGGCATATGCATTCCAAGTGCCAAACAACTAACACAAAACTACACTCTGTGAATGCAGACTTTCAGAAGTTGGCGGTTTTCTACACCTTATATTTGTATTTGAATTCCATTCAGAAGAGTATGTAATGCAGTTAACTCTCAGGCATCTAAAACCCTCAGAAAATTATTCATTCTAAAGAGTTAAGTTTATAGCTTTAAAAAGAAAATCATTTTTATTTTTATCATTTGGAATGGAAATCTTTCTAGAGCTATTCCTTTCCCTTTTAGCTAAAGTAGACAGAAAATAATTTGCCCTTTACTGACCTAAAATTATTTTGTGAGGAAGATGCCCTCTGGACCAACTGAGCTCTGTATGAATATTTGCCTCCATTCTAAATAGTCCCAGAATGGCTACCATTCTTTAGTAGTAATTATACTTGTTTTATGCATTTTTCTGACTTCTCCCTCCCTATCAGATATTATAGAGAGGATTCATGTCAGAGGAAAAGGGTTGGAGTAAATGGTCTCTAAAGCCCATTCTAAGTCCATAATTCTCTTCTCTCTGCTGTCATTTATCTTCCTAAATCAGTAAGGATGCTTTCAGCAGCAAGTAACAAGACCCAGCTAAGGGTGACATAAACAATAAGGACACTTATTATCTCACCAATGGAGAAAACATGAGGTAATCTCAAGGGCTGAGAAATTTACTGGTTCAGCATCAGAGCTCCAGTTTGGTTTCTCTGCAATTCTCTTGGCTTTGCAAAACTTACAGTTCCTATCATATACCTTATCACACTCAGACAACAGCAAACAGAGGTATAATTTGCAATTTCCCCATCTTGGATACCACACTAAAAACCAGAAAATTTCCCTAAAAACTCCTCATAAAAAATTCTCTTTTGTCATGGTCCATAATTACAACTCCTGCCCAGGACTAAGTTGTCAAGGGAGGACCATCATGACCAGACTAGGACAATCAAGATTTATCTGCCTAAATCTGGGAAGATTTAGCTAAGTAAGGGTGAATACACTGAGGTTTGGTTAATAAGAAAGCGGAAAGAGATTACAACTGAATGTCTAAAAATATTCTCTTTTTATCAGTTCAAATGCACTGTCTCTACTCTGATATGGACATAAACATCAAGGACATAGGCTCTTGAATTTGTGGATAAATTAAGACTGAACACAGAGATACCCCCATTTTCCCATGAGTAAAACATGTGAATCTAACTGTATTAATTTCATGACAACTTTTTGAAGTCTTGAAAAATCCTTTGGCCCAATTCCTTGCTTCAAGTCAAATCATAGATAACTAAATATTTATTCTTTTAAAAATATTGATTAGTTGTTGCTTTACTTTCTCAGACAGAATATATAAAATATTTAGTTTGACCAATGGGTGAAAACTCTCCATTTAAACCAGCTTTACTGGTGGCTGCTTTATTCCACCACTACACACTTTATCAAAAGACTGACACAATTTCTTTGGGTGGTAATACTCTTGTTGTTTTGTCCTCTTGTTGAGCACATTTTCAGTTTTTACTTCCTTGAACAGCAATAAATATCGCTCCTTTAAATTTATATTAAAAATCAAATTATTTGCATGAGCTCTTAGTATCCTATTCATTTATGCAGATCTCTCAACTTTTCTTTTTCTTCATCTCCATCTGCCCATTCCAAAGAGCCTGTTAGTAGGTATCCCCTGAAGCGATCGTCAAGTGAAGTCATCTTTATGCACATGATTATATTCCTTTTCTCAAACAACAAATCTAGAGAAGTCAGTCTGCTTCTCTCTTTGCCTCAAGAACATACTACATTTGAAAACTTCTTATAGATCATTTTTATTTTTAAAAACATGTATTAAATATTTCCTGATAATAATAGAAAATAATCACTGCACTAAATTTGATGATGCAAAATTCTCAAGCCTGAAATAGGCCACTATAAGATGACATCAAATAAATTCAAAATTATATATAAAATGTTATACAAAATATGATTCATATTATTTGTTATGTTACTATTACTGATCATTTGAGAAGTAACCCAAAGTAAAACATATAAACTAATGTTTATCCACATTTCCAATTCTACTCTTACATTTGCATGCAGGGTCATAGCAATACCAGTCCTTTGGAACAAGCACTTACAAGTTTTTCTTTTATTTATGTACAATCCCAACCAACACTATTGACTTGCTGCTACAACTGAAAACAATTTTCTATTCTTGGTAAGTGTGGTCTTTTCCCTCTAGATTCTGAGTCAAAGAAGCACAAATACCATGTTTATTCACCTCTGTTTGCCCCAACACCACCTAGCAAAATATTTTCCATGTGACAGATATTCAAGAAATATTGTCTGTTAAGATATTCTTTTCCATTACCTCCTTGTGAACATTGTCACCAAAAGCAATAGCAATTGTTAGAATAGTCTAGAAGTGAAGAGTCAGCCAGATTGGAAAAGAGGAGGTACTTTTGACCATTTCCAAGAACAGTGAAAATATATATACTCATATTGATGAACATACCATCCAGGACCTTACTATCTATTTAGGAGGCTAAAATATATACAAAGTACTACACAAAAATAACTAGCAGGAAGCAAAATACCTGGCATAGGAGTGCTAGTAATAAGCACTAATAGAGTTCAGGAAACAAAAATAACTCTATGCCAGAATTGTCAGAAGACTTGTCAAATGTCTTTATGGAAGAGGAGGACCTACAGGTAAATCACAAAAGCAAAAGAGGGTTTTGAAAATACAAAGGCTGATTGTGGGAAACTATGTGGGTAGGAAGAAGAGTATGAAGGAAGGTACACCCCTCACAAAAATTAACTCAAAATGGATCATAGACCTAAATGTAAAACACAAAAGTATAAAACTCCTACAGGTAACATAGTAGAAAACCTAGATGACCTTGACTATGTTGATGCCTTTTTAGATGTAACACCAAAGACATGATCCACAAAAACATTAATTAATAAACTGGTCTTCATTAAAATTAAAAACTTCTGTTCTGCAAAAGACAATATCAAGAGAATTAGAAGACAAGCTCAACTGGGAGAAAATATCTGGAAAGACATACCTGATAAAGGACCATTATCCAAAATATACAGTGAACACTTAAAATTCAACAATAATAAAACAAACACAATTTAAAATGGGCCAAAGATCTTAACAGGCATCTCACCAAGGAAGATATACAGATGGCAAATGAGCATATGAAAAGATGTTCTACATCATATGTCATCAGAGAAGTGCAAATTAAAACAATGAGATACCTCTTGATGCCTATTAGAATGTCCCAAATCTGGAACTCTGATATCACCAAATTCTAGTGAGAATATGGAGCAAAAAGAACTCTCATTGCTGGTGGGAATGCAAATTGGTATACCACTTTGTTCATTTTTGCTCTAAATATTCAGGTGCTTCAATGTTGGGTACAAAAATATTTACAATTACTGTATCTTCTTGATGAATTAACCCCTTTATCATTACATAATGACCTTCTTTGTCTCTTTTTATTATTCTTAGTTTAAAGTCTATTTTGTCAGATATAAGTATAGCTACCCCCCTTTATTTGGCTACCATTTGCTTGAAATGTTTTTTTCCTTCCTTTCACTCTCAGTTTATGTGTGTCTTTAAAACTGAAATAAATCTCCTATAGGTACAGCCACTTTGGAAGACATTTTGGTGGTTTCTTACAAAACTAAACATACTCTTACCATACAATCCAGCAATTGTGCTCCTTGGTATCTACCCAAAGGAGTTGAAAACTTAGGCCCACATGAAAACCTGCAAACAGATGTTAATAGCAGCTTTATTAATAATTGCCAAAACTTGGAAGCAACCAAGATGTCCTTCATTAGATGAATGAATAAATAAACTGTGGTACATCCAGACAATGGAATATTATTCAGTACCAAAAAGAAATGAGCTATCAAGCTACGAAAAGACATGGAGGAACCTTAAGTACATATTACCTAAGTGAAAAAAAGCCAATCTGAAAAGGCTGCATACTCTATGATCCCAACTATATGACATTCTGAAAAAGACAAAACTACAGAGACAACAAAAATATCAGTGGTTTGCAGAGGCAAGTGCAGAGGAGAATAGAGATAAATAGGCAGAGCACAGAGGATTTTTAGGGCAATGAAAATACTCTATATGCTACAATGATGGATATATGATAGATACATTTGTTCAAACACATAGAACATAAAATATTAACAGCAAACCCTAAAGTAAACTGTGGATTTTGGGTAACTATGATGTATCAATGTATTGATAGGTTTATCCTTGGGAAAAAATTATTTTGGTGGGTGATGCTGGTAATGGGGGAGGCTATGCATGTGTTGGGTCGGGGATATATGGAAAGTCTCTGTACCTTCCTCTCAATTTTGTTGTAAACCTAAAACTTCTCTTTTTTAAAAGTCTTTTAAAAAGAAAGGAAGTATAAACATATTTAGGAAATAATATGGAAGTCAATTCAGGAAGAGCAAAAAGGTCATGTAGAAAAAAGGTAGGAGCTATCCACTTTTGGCAGCACTTTAGGCTAGCTACTTCAAATGGCCCTTCAATCACAAAAAAACTAGGACCTTTTTAAGGCATTTAATATTTTAAATGCATTTAATACTATTTAATGAATTTCTAGGTTCATAGGAAGTAAGAGAAAACATTATGGCTGGACTTTCTTCTCTCTCTCACATACCTACATATACATACACATCATACACACACATACACAATCTGGAGTTGAGAACAGTGATCTTTAAGAAGAATGTAAAGTTTCCTTATTGCCTTTCTTTTCTGAAAGGCAATAATTGACAATACTTCAGCAAATAGGAGAATAATTCTTTGAGAAAATGAAACTGAAATTTCAAGAGTAAATCCTGAGACCCTCTAAGGTAGCTAAAGTGCTAACAGTTGTGTAGCATCCCCCAACTCCCTGTAGAAGCAATATAAAGTGTTTTCCAAGGGAAAAGATTGCCACTTCGAGCCCTCAGGATTTCCATGGATAAAATCAAACAACTATGAACCCACAATTAACAATTAAAAAAGATTTAAGCCATCAAGAAGAAAAGAAGACATGATAAACATTGGATTTGGACCTGCAAAGGAGCCATATAGGGATTTTTAAATGCCAAATATAAATAACTGTATGAAATGTTTAAACAAATAAGAGATGAAACCATGAAAATGAGCAATCAATAAGAGACTGTCAAAAATGATCAGGTACCTCTCTGTGGAACCAGAAACTTGGCACCACATGCAACACCTCTGTGGACTGTGTGATCCTCGAGGGCAAGGAAATCAAAGCAGAGCAAAGTGCCTGGAACATAAAGTGTGTGCTGTTTCTCATCCAAGTCCAGATTTCTACCTGCCACAGTTATTCAAAACTTAAAGTATCAGATTGAGGTATTTAAACCTTGTGCCTTTTTCACACCTTAATTCACTGGCAATCAACACTCGTACCAAGTTGAGCCATGTGGCTGACAGGGTGTTGGTGCTCCAGCCAGGTGTCAGAGCTGAGCCTCTGAGGTGGGAGAGCTAAATTCAGGACATGGGACCACCAGAGACCTCCTGGCCCCACATAATATAAATTGGAGAAGGCTCTCCCAGAGATCTCCATCTCAACACTAAAAACCAGCTCCACTCAACGACCAGCAAGCTCCACTGCTGGACACCCCATGCCAAACAACGAGCAAGACAGGAACACAACCCCACCTGTTAGCAGAGAGGCTGCCCAAAATCATACTAAGTTCACAGACACACCAAAAAACACCACCAGAAGCAGTCCTGCCCACAAGAAAGATAAGATCCAGGCTCATCTACCAGAATACAGGCACCAGTCCCCTCCACAATGAAGCCTACACAACCCACTGAACCAACTTTACCCACTGGAGGCAGACACCAAAAACAATGGAAACTATGAACATGCAGCCTGAGAAAAGGAGACCCCAAAACGGTAAGTTAAGCAAAATGAGAAGACAGAGAAATACACAACAGATGAAGGAGCAAGGTAAAAACCCACCAGACCTAAAAAATGAAGAGGAAATAGGCAGTCTAACTGAAAAAGAATTCAGAGTAATGATAGTAAAGATGATCCAAAATCTTGGAAATAGAATGGAGAAAATACAAGAAACGTTCAACAAGACCTAGAAGAACTAAAGAGAAAACAAACAACGATGAACAACACAATAAATGAAGTTAAAACTTCTCTAGAAGGAATCAATAGCAGAATAACTGAGGCAGGAGAATGGATAAGTGACCTGGAAGATAAAATAGTGGAAATACTACCACAGAACAAATAAAGAAAAAAGAATGAAAAGAATTGAGGACAGTCTCAGAGACCTCTGGGACAAAATTAAGCACAGCAACATTCGAATTATAGGGATCCCAGAAGAAGAAGAGAAAAAGAAAATGACTGAGAATATATTTGAAAAGATTATAGTTGAAAACTTCCCTAATACGGAAAAGGAAATAGTCAATCAAGCCTAGGAAGGGGAGAGAGTTCCATACAGGATAAATCCAAAGAGAAACACACCAAGACACATATTAATCAAACTATCAAAAATTAATTACAAAGAAAAAACACTAAAAGCAGCAAGGGAAAAGCAACAAATAACATACAAGGGAATCCCGATAAGGTTAACAGCTGATCTTTCAGCAGAAACTCTGCAAGCCAGAAGGGAGTGGCAGGACATATTTAAAGTGATAAAAGGGAAATACCTATAACCAAGATTACTCTACCCAGCAAGGATCTCATTCAGATTTGATGGAGAAATTAAAACCTTTACAGACAAACAAAAGCTAAGAGAATTCACCACCATCAAACCTTTAGCTTTACAACAAATGCAAAAGGAAATTCTCTAGGTAGGAAGCACAAGCGAAAGAAAAGACTTATAATAACAAACCCAAAACAATTAAGAAAATGGTAATAGGAATATACATATCAATAACTACCTTAAGTGTAAATGGATTAAATGCTCCAACCAAAAGACATAGACTGCCTGAATGGATACAAAAACAAGACCCATATATATGCTGTCTACAAGAGACCTACTTCAGACCTGGGGATACATACAGACTGAAAGTGAGGCGATGGAAAAAGGTATTCCATGCCAATGGAAGTCAAAAGAAAGCTGCAGTAGCAATTCTCATATGAGACAAAATAGACCTTAAAATATCACAAGAGACAAAAAGGATACTACACAATGATCAAGGAATCAATCGAAGAAGAAGATATAACAATTGTAAATAGTTACACACCCAACATAGGAGCACCTCAATACATAAGGCAAATGCTAACAGCCATAAAAGGGGAAATTGACAGTAACACAATCATAGTAGGGGACTTTAACACCCACTTTCACCAATGGACAGATCATCCAAAATGAAAATAAATAAGGAAACACAAATTTTAAATGATACATTAAACAAGATGGACTTAATTGATATTTATAAGACATTCCATCCAAAAACAACACAATACACTTTCTTCTCAAGTGCTCATGGAACATTTACCATGATAGATCATATCTTGGGTCACAAATCAAGCCTTGGTAAATTTAAGAATATTGAAATCAAATCATATCAAGTATCTTTTCTGACCAAATGCTATGAGACTAGATATCAATTAAGGAAAAATAACTGTAAAAATTACAAACACAAGGAGGCTAAACAAGACACTACTCAATAACCAAGAGATCACTGCAGAAATCAAAGAGGAAATCAAAAAATACCTAGAAACAAATGACAATGAAAACACAACAACACAAAACCTATGGGATGAAGCAAAAGCAGTTTTAAGAGGGAAATTTATACCAATACAATCCTACCTCAAGAAACAAGAAAAATCTCAAATAAATAACCTAAACTTACACCTAAAGCAATTAGAGAAAGAAGAACAAAAAAACCCCAAAGTTAGCAGAAGGAAAGAAATCATAAGATTAGATCAGAAATAAATGAAGGAAACGATAGCAAAGATCAATAAAATGAAAAGCTGGTTCTTTGAGAAGATGAACAAAATTGATAAACCATTAGCCAGTCTCATCAAGAAAAAAAGGGAGAAGACTCAAATCAATAGAATTAGAAATGAAAAAGAAGTAACAACTGACACTGCAGAAATACAAAGGATCATAAGAGATTACTACAAGCAACTATATGCCAACAAAATGGACAACCTGGAAAAAATGGACAGATTCTTAGAAAAGCAAAACCTTCTGAGACTGAACCAGGAAGAAATAGAAAATATAAACACCAATCACAAGCACTGAAATTGAAACTGTGATTAAAAATCTTCCAACAAACAAATGACCAGGACCAGATGGCTTCACAGGCGAATTCTATGAAACATTTAGAGAAGAGCTAAAACCTATCCTTCTCAAACTCTTCCAAAATATAGCAGAGGGAGGAACACTCCCAAACTCATGTTACAAGGTCAGCATCACCCTGATACCAAAACCAGACAAACATGTCATAAAGAAAGAAAACTACTGGGCAATATCACTGACAAACATAGACGCAAAAATCCTCAACAAAATACTAGTAAACAGATTCCAATAGCACATTAAAAGGATCATACATCATATTCAAGTAAGCTTTATCCCACGAATGCAAGGATTCTTCAATATACACAAATCAATCAATGAGATAAACCATATTAACAAACTGAAGGAGAAAAACCATCTGATCATCTCAATAGATCCAGAAAAAGCTTTTAACAAAATTTAACACCCATTTGTGATAAAAACTCTCCAGAAGGTAGGCGTAGAGGGAAGTTACCTCAACATAATAAAGGCCATATATGACAAACCCAAAGCCAACGTCGTTCTCAATGGTGAAAAACTGAAACCATTTCTACTAAGATCGGAACAAGACAAGGTTGCCCACTCTCACCACTCTTATTCAACATAGTTTTGGAAGTTTTAGTCACAGAAATCAGAGACGAAAAAGAAATAAAAGCAATCCATATTGGAAAAGAAGAAGTAAAGCTGTCACTGTTTGCAGATGACATACTATACATAGAAAATCCAGCTCTACTAGAGCTAATCAATGAATTTGGTAAAGTAGCAGGGTACAAAATTAATGCACAGAAATCTCTTGCATTCCTATACACTAATGATGAAAAATCTGAAAGTGAAATTAAGACAACATTTCCATTACAACAAAAAGAATAAAATACCTAGGAATAAACCTACCTAAGAAGACAAAAGACCTATATGCAGAAAACTATGAGACACTGATGAAAGAAATTAAAGATAATACAAAGAGATGGAGAGATATACCATGTTCTTGGATTGGAAGAATGAACATTGTGAAAATGAGCATACTACCCAAAGCAATCTACAGATTCAATGCAATCCCTATCACTCTACCAATGGAATTTTTCAAAGAACTAGAACAAAAAATTTCACAATTTGTATGGAAACACAAAAGACTCTGAATAGCCAAAGCAATCTTGAGAAAGCGAAACAGAGCTGGAGGAATCAGTCTCCCAGACTTCAGACTATACTACAAAGCTACAGTAAGCAAGACAGTATAGTACTGGCACAAAAAGGAAATATAGATCAATGGAACAGGTTAGAAAGCCCAGAGATAAACCCATGCACATATGGTCACCTTATCTTTGATAAAGGAGGCAAGAATATACAATGTCAAAAAGACAGCCTCCTCAATAAGTGGTGCTGGGAAAACTGGACAGCTACATGTAAAAGAATGAATTAGAATACTCCCTAACACCATACACAAAAATAAACCTCAAATGGATTAAAGATCTAGATGTAAGGTCAGACACTATAAAACTCTTAGAGGAAAACATTGGCAGAACACTCTATTACATCAATCACAAGATCCTTTTTGACCCAAGTCCTAGAGAAATGGAAATAAAAACAAAAATAAACAAATGGGAACTAATGAAACTTAAAAGCTTTTGAACAGCAAAGGAAACCATAAACAAGCTGAAAAGACAACCCTCAGAACGGGAGAAAGTATTTGCAAACGAAGCAACTGACAAAGGATTAATCTCCAAAATATACGAGCAACTTATGCAGCTCAATATCAAAAAAACAAACAACCCAATCCAAAACTGGGCAGAAGACCTAAGTAGACACTTCTCCAAAGAAGATACACAGATTACCAACAAACACATTAAAGGGTGCTCAACATCATTAATCATTAGAGAAATGCAAATCAAAACTACAAGGAGGTATCATCTCACACCAGTCAGAATAACCATCATAAAAAATCTACAAACAATAAATTCTGGAGAGGGTGTGGAGAAAAGGGAACCCTCTTGCACTGTTGGTGGGAATGTAAATTGATATAGCCACTATGGAGAACAGTATGGAGGTTCTTTAAAAAACTAAAAATACAGCTACCATATGACCCAGCAATCCCTCAACTGTGCGTATACTCTGAGAAAACCATAATTCAAAGAGTCATGTACCACAATGTTAATTGCAGCACTATTTACAATAGCCAGGACATGGAAGCAACCTAAGTGTCCATTGACAGATGAATGGATAAAGAAGATGTGGCATATATATACAATGGAATATTACTGAGACACAAAAAGAAATGAAATTGAGTTACTTGTAGTGAGGTGGATGGACACAGAGACTGTCATACAGAGTGAAGTCAGAAATCGTAAAACAAATACCGTATGCTAGCACATATATATGGAATCTAAGAAAAAAAATGGTCCTGAAGAACCTAGGGGCAGGACAGGAATAAAGACACAGACATAGAGACTGGACTTGAGGACACGGGGAGGGGGAAGGGTAATCTGAGATGAAGTGAGAGAGTGGCATGGACATATATACACTACCAAATGGAAAATAGATAGCTAGTAGGAAGCAGTTGTGTAGCAGCAGGGAGATCAGCTCGTACTTTGTGACCACCTAGAGGGGTGGGATAGGGAGGGTGGGAGGGAGACACACGAGGGAGGGGATATGGCGATATATGTATACATATAGCCTCACAAGGTTTCACATCCTTATTTAGGACAGAAACTCAACCACCTTAGACAATGCCCACTAGTTTTCTTCATTCACTCCTTAAGAAAAACTTATCAGTTCATAATTCACCTAAACTCACTGATAACCCAAAGATAACCTTTGTGCCCTTAGAGTGAGCTGGATTTCTCTTTGAGCTACCTCCTGAATGAACTTGGATACTGTTGAGGAATTCTGATGTCAGGAAATACCCGCAGAAGTGAGCAGTCAGGAAAGAGATCAAACAGTTTTTGTATGTAGTTAAATTCATACTTTGTTATACAGCAGCAACTAACACAACAATGTAAAGCAATTATACTCCAATAAACATATTTTAAAAAAGAAAAGTCATGGATTAAAAAAATGATTAGGTACATTTATAGGAAAAGCCAAATAAAAATAAAAATATATTAGGAATAATAAAATGTATATTTAGAAATATAAAATCTATTATACTCAAAATTAACAACTGAATGGTTAAAGGGCTGACTAGATCCAGCAGAAAAGAAATTAAGAAAAAAATATAATTATCCCAATTAAATGCAGAAAAGACATTTAACGTAATTCAATATCCATTCGTCATTTAAAAGAAAACTCTTTGAAACTTTGAAAGAGACATTCTTAACCTGTTAAAAAGAAGTTACAAAACTCTGAAACATTCTCTTTAAAATCTTTTTTTAAGGAAAAAGAACATCCTGTATTACTGCTTCTTTAATGCTTGAAAGGAAATATAGAGAATATCTTAGTCACCCCAGGATAGGGAAGAATTTCTTTAAAAGAACAGAAAAGGTATTCACCATAACAGGCAAATAAATGTAACTACAATATAATTTAAAATTTTTATTCATCCAAAGACATCAATGAAAGAGAACTGCAAAGTGTAAAAAAGATGTTTGTAGTATCTGTAACTGACAAAGAATTAATATACAGTATAAAGAACTTCCATAAATCAATAGGAAAAAGAAAGTCCAGTAGATAAATGTGTAAAAGACATGAACAAGTATTTTACAAACCAGGAAGTACAAACAGATATAAACCAGTAAATAGATGCCTACATTTAATCAGAAAAAAATGTAAATTAAGATAATTATGAGATATAATTTTAAATCCACTCAATTAGTGAAAATTAAGAAGCCTAACAATATGAAATATTGAAAAGGTTATAAATCAACAGAAATTTTTATATTTTTTAATATATTTTAAAAGAAAAATAGTATGAAAAACTTAACATGATTTTTTTTCCTAAAGAAGAGTTACATCTACTTGAAGCAGACTGTTGAAGAAATTAGCAATCCAAGATCATCTTCATCCAATCCCAGGGAATGAGATGATTCAAAGCTGAACTACAGTCTCTACAAGAACCAATCTATTCTCTTTTACTTCCAGGATAAAATGTTTCAAGGTCTCAACTCAACATATAGAAAAATTATCAGGGCTCCCACTTGGCTAGCCCTGAACATCAATTTTTGCCATCCTATCAAAACTGCTACACTGGGGGCTTTCCTGGCAGTCCAGTGGTTAAGACTCCATGCTTCCACTCCAGGGGGTGAGGGTTCAATCCCTGCTTGGGGAACTAAGATCCCATATGCCCTACAGTGTGACCAAAAAAACAAAAACAAAAAACCAAAGAAAATAAAAAACTGCTACATCCACCTCTTCCTGAATAAGCAGAGGTCCCTAGGGGAAAAGTGGCCCCAGATCCATTATTTGCCTCTCTGGATTTCTATCTTCTCCCAAATCTTAGTCCCATAATTCTTCACAATTCTTATTAGCTTTGTAACATCTTTAAATATATATATAAGTGGGGGCAGCTTCTGTAATATTCCTCAATGGGAGGGCTGCTCCAAAGAGCTAGGTCCACCATTACTGGAACAAGAAGTCAAAAGAAAAACTTAAAATTCCATTTTTTGGCCTTTGTTCTCTCCTTCCTATAAAAGGCAATTGCCCCCAAAGTCTCTTTCTCATCCACCCTGTAAACTTCTCAGCAAAACATTTCCAAATTCCTCTAGACAGGTTAATTCTCCCTCCTTTCATGTCTCTCATTTTTACCTACCAGCAGCTCTCTGCTTTCTTGAATGGGCCAGGCTCTCGACTTCCTTCAGTTCTCCCTCCCAACCATTCCTTTGATCTTCATAAAATTTAAGGACTGGAAACAGATTCTCTTCCTGGTGGGCATTATGGTTTCTACAGCAAACATGATTTTTTTTTAAGTTATCATGTTTAACATTGCAATGTTTCTTAGATCGCAAACCATGTGCTGTTATCTGATATCTATGCATAATTTGATGTTTATCTTGGCTACAATCTAATCAGCATGATCTATTTGCACATGTGATTTCTCTGCTTCCTTAGGACTTTAAAACTCTGCAGCTGTTTTCGTGTAGAAAATGAGTTCCCATGCAGGTGTCCCTGCTTAAAGGACAGGTTCACAATTCTGTTCCCAGACTTCTCTTTTAGCTTTCACTTTTACTTATTTGGCACTTATATGCAGAAAATGAAAGGGTTTTTTTTTTCTTCTTTTCTCTTTTTCAGTAAAATAACAGGAATGATATTTTTTGAAATATTTTCCCATGCACTTTCACATCCTATAAATCATACTGTCCTGTGACTGCCTGAGAAAGGACCAACATCAGCTATAATGTCACTACTCAGCTCTGAGTGTCAAATTAGATTTTTTAAGTCTCTGAAAAGAGAAGGGTCTTGAAAGCTAACCTTGGTTGAAAGATTTTATAAATTATTTAAGCTCCAATTAACATATCAAGAGCCAGGCCCCTTGTCTCTGAGCCATGAGTAGAGGTAACTCAGGCTGTGATATAAAAATTGTCCCTACCACACAGGAAGCAAGACACCCTGCCCATTGAGGCATGTGGACTGCAAAAAGAAGAGCCAGAAATAGAACAAGGCATCAGACACAAACACCTGGTACAAAATTCCAGGGAGGAGGTAGATTGGAAGAGTTGAGGGATTTTGTGTGATGTACTCCATTTGGAACTCTGGGAGAAGACTGAACAAGGATGACTGCACAACAGTGCAAGATACTATATCAAAAAGACATTAGTGATACACATTCACAGGCAGAGAGAAGCATGGAGTAAGCACTCCTTAGATTTTCTTGGCTGCTAGGTGATGAAAAAGCAACCTCAAAATTACTGCAAGCCCGTGGGACTTCCCTGGTGTCACAGTGGTTAAGAATCTGCCTGCCAATGCAGGGGACATGGGTATGATCCCTTGTCCAGGAAGATCCCACATGCCGCGGAACAACTAAGCCCATGCGCCACAACTACTGAGCCTGTGCTCTAGGGCCCATGAGCCACAACTAGTGAGCCCACGTGCCTCAACTACTGAAGCCCACATGCCTAGAGCCCATGCTCTGCAACAAGAGAAGCCATGCGATGAGAAGCCCGCGCACTGCAACGAAGTGTAGCCCCTGCTCACCGCAAACTAGAGAAAGCCCATGTGCAGCAACGAACACCCAACACAGCCATAAATAAACAAACAAACAAACAAATAAATAAATAAACACTGCAAACTCAGGGAAAGGAGCTGAGTTGATGGCCTGTGGTACTTTCATAGAACCACACTGGTGATGGGCAATATGACCCCTCCAGAGGATATGAACTGGATAGCCATGAACTTCAGGGAAGGGAGAAGAGCATAGCTCAGACTCAGAGAAGACCCCAGCTCAGGTGACCCACAGTGGCTCCAAATCTGCATAGGTGACCAGGCTCTGCCTGATGCAAGAAAACAAAATGTCATTTTGTCTGCCACACATCAGGAGACCCCAGCCCAAGATTCCAAGAACTATACCATGATGTATAGATGACCCTTGAGCACTGCAAAAGTTAGGAGTGTCAACCTCCTCACAATAGAAAATCTGAGTATAACTTCTGATGTCCCTAAAACTTAACTATTAATAGCCTACTGTTGACTGGAAGCCTTACTGATAATATAACAGTCAATTAACACATATTTTGTATATTATATGTATATGTACACGTACTTTATGCATTCATGACATAGCCTTTTCCTAAATTCTTTTATACAGTAAGTGCCCTACGTACGAACGAGTTCCATTCCAAGGAACTCGTTTGAAGTCCAGTTTGTTCGTAAATCCAACAAAGTTAGCCTAGGTACCCAACTAATACAATCAGCTATATAGTACTGAACTGTAATAGATTTATAATACTTTTCACACAAATAATATATAAAAACAAACACAAAAAATAAAACATTTTTAGTCTTACAGTACAGTACAACAGCTGGCATACAGGGGCTGGCATCGAGTGAACAGGCAAGAAGAGTTACTGACTGAAGGAGGGAGAGGAGGTGGGATATGGTAGAGCTGAAGGATTAGGAGAAATCTCAGCAATAGGAGATGGAGGGCAAGCTGCAATTTCACTGACACCTGACATTGATGGCACACGTTCTGGTTCCTTTCTGGATTCAATTCTAGCTACCCTCTTGAAAAAAATAATCCAGTGATATCTGGGTAGTAGCTCTTTTTTTCTCATCATAGATGACACGGTAGCACTGGACTGCATTCCGAATGGCTGCTGCAACCTTTGTGTACCCTTCTACATTCAGGTCCTGTGCCTCAAAAACTAACAGTGCTTCCTCAGATATAGAAAATCCCCTTGCCATTTCCTGCACCGTGAATCTCTTTGGTTCTTCAGTTACTTTTTCTTCCTCTTGTTTCTCTTCATCCTTTCTCTGAGCCTCCAATTCCATCAGATCTTCATTTAGTAAGCTCCTCATGCTGCATAGCAAGGAGTTCAATGAAGTCGTCCTCTTGCAGATCTAGATCCAGCTTCTTGCTGAGGGTCATTAAATTGCTGAAGACCTCTTTGGACTCCTCATCTACCTTCTCAAATCCATGAAAATCATGAACAAACTGCAGGCAACCGTTCTTCCAAACCCAATTCATGGTGATGGCCATAACTTCACGCTAAGCAAAGTCAATGTTTTTATGGCCTTGTAGATGTTATAGTCCTTCCAAAATTGTCACAAGGTTGTTCCTGATTCATCACTCGCCTTTACTGCCTGACAAATAGTGTGACGTAAATAATATTTCTTGAAAGTCACTATAACTCCCTGGGCCATAGGTTGGATAAGCGACGTAGTATTCGGTGGCAGATGTACTACTTTGATGTTGGGATGAATGTTGTCCTTGAATGGAGTGTGGCCTAGAGCATTGTCAAGCAGCAAAATAATGTTGAATGAGACATCCTTCTCTAAGCCATATTTCTCTACCTCTGGGATAAAGTGGTGGAAAAAACAGTCCTGGAAAATGCCTGTGTAACCCAGGCTTTGGGGTTACTCTTCCACAAAACAGGAAGAGAGCCCTTGGCTATGTTTTTAAGGGCTCTTGGGTTCTCTGAATGATAAAGAGAGGCTTCAGCTTCATATCGCTGGAAGAATTGCCACCAAACAACAGGGTTAGCGTATGATTTGCTGCTTTATAGTCTGGCATCAACTTTCCTCCTTACTGATGTAACTTCGGTCTGGCATCCTCTTCCAACACAGTTCTGTCTCATCCACATTAAAATACTGCTTGGGTAAATACGTGCCTCCATCAACAATTTCTCAAAGTGGTTCAGAAAATTCCCGGGCAGCTACCGTATCTGCACTCACTTACTCCCCACTTACTTTTACATTGTGAAGGTTGGCTCTAGCCTTGAACCGATGAAACCAACCATGGCTGGCATTAAAAGACGCGCTCTCTGATCCTTTGCCGTATTTCTTCTTCAGGTCTTCCTAAAGGCTTTTAGCTTTCTCTTGAATCAGCATTAAGCTGAGCAGGACTGGACGCTGATGCTGATCCCGCATCCACACACTGAGAAGTTTCTCCATCTCCTCCATCACTTTTCCATGTTTCTTCGATATTATTGTCGACATCCTTGGCACAGCCGACTTCACATGTTCCATGATCTTGTTCTTTAGAACCTTGCCGATGGTTGAACGATTCATATTATAAGAACAAGCGATGTCTACCATCTTTTCGCCTCTCTCCACTCTCTCAATTATTTTCACATTTGTTTCCATCGTTATCGCTTGGTGCTTCTTAGCAGTACCAGCTACATCACTGCTGCTTTTACGCTTGCTTCTGGACATCCTGGGCTTGAAATGAAGACACTGTACTAATGTACTCTATACAATACTGTAAAGTACACAAAAGCACAACCACTTGTACAGGATGCACACACATGACAATGTACACCAGACATGTGAACTAACTTATGTGATTGGACATGCGAATGCGTGTTTGCATCTTTGAAAGTTTGCAACTTGAAGGTTCGTATGTAGGGGACTTACTGTATTTTTAAGCTACATGGTTCATCTGCAAGTTTTTTCATGTTTTCACAAA
This sequence comes from Tursiops truncatus, assembly GCF_011762595.2. NCBI lineage: Eukaryota > Metazoa > Chordata > Mammalia > Artiodactyla > Delphinidae > Tursiops > Tursiops truncatus. Next base: position 55,127,806 of record NC_047035.1, on the reverse strand, counting down.
TCTCCAAATTTTTTCAATATACTTATTGAAAAAAATCCATGTAAAATAGACCTGTGCAGTTCAAACCCATGTTGCTCAAGGGTCAACTATATATACTGCAGTAGGGACCAAAAAGTCACAAGGCTACCAAAGGACCCCCTGGCAGATAGAGATCCTTCTTCCCAGCACTACCAGGTCATGTTAATGCCCCTATATATCCAGGCATCATTTCAGGAAAAAGTAAGAGGAATGGGAAAAAATCTGAAACATTGAGCACTTACTAAAAGAGATTGAGTTACCTAAAAGTTACTCTTCAAACTGGCAGAGACTCAGATTCAATTGATTGGAAAAATATAGTTTGTTCCTTTTTATCCCCACCAGCCAGCATGGTGGAGCTGTGAGAAAAATTAGATCCACCATAGAAGATAAGCATTTATTATTAAGACCAGAAATAGACCTACTCATATATGAACATTTGATTTATGACAAAGATGGCACTGAAAAGCAAGAGGAAAAGATGTTCTTTTCAATTTATGTAGCTGGAACAATAGATTACCATGTAGGAAAAAAAGGAAATGATCCCAACATTGCTCCATACACAAATATGAATTCCAAGTGGCAAAACAAAATGTCTTCTAGAACTGTGCTGCCCAATGTGATCAGCACTAGCCACTTGTGGCTATTAAACACTTGAAATTTTGAAGTTGACTCCTATGAATTGAGATGTGCTATAATTACAAAATACATACTAGGTTTTGAATACTTAGTATGAGTTTTAAAATGTAAAATACTTCATTAATCATGATTACATATTGAAATTATGATATTTGGAATACACTGGGTAAAACGTTAAGTTGTACATAAGGGTCTCATATTTCTCTTGGGCAGCTCTAGGCTTGAAGAAAATACTGGAGAATATCTTCTTAATTCATGTTAGGAAAAGATTATGTAAATTGGACATAAAATCACTGATCATAAAGGAAAAGAATAATTGGACTACACTAAAATTAAAACTTCTGTTCATCAAACTATGCCATTAAGAAAATTAAAGGTAAGCCATGGAATGAGAGAATATTTTGGCAACATAAAAAATTAACAGAGGACTGGTAAACAAAATGTATAAGACATCTACTACAAATCAATAAAAAAAGAAAGACAACCTAAATTTTTTAATGAAAAAGAGTCTTTAATAGGGAATTCACAAAGAGGAAATCTGAATGGCCAATAAGCATATGAAAAGGTGTTCAATCTCATTAAAATAGTAAAAATGGAATTAAGACCATAATGAGATATGATTACACATCTGCCAGAAATGGCTTAAATGGAAAAGGTTGACAATACCAAGTTTCACAAGGATATGAAATCACAGGAAGTCTCCTACAGATTTCAGATTGATGTAACCAATTTGAAAATCAGTGTGCCATTACCAACCAAAGGTAAAGATATACACACCTAGTAATTTCCCCTCCTAGGTACACACCCAATATAAACGTGTACATTTGTGCACCACAACACATGTACAGGAATGTCTGTAGCAGCATTATTTGTAAAAGCCCCAAACTGGAAATAACCCAAATTCCCATCAATACCTAAACTGTGTATATCCCTGCAATGGCATACTCTACTGCAATGAAAATGAGTGAGTTACAATCTCAAGAAATAAGGAAGAACAAAATAAACATAATATTGACCATAAGAAGCCATACCAAAGTACTACCTGCTACATAATTTGATTTACACAAAATTCAAAAGCAAGCAAAGCAACAGTCAAATATTTAGGTTGAATACTTAGGAGACTACTGGGAAGTCCAATGGGGTTTCTAGGGTGTGGTAACATTCTATTATTGACGTAAGTGGTGGTTACATAGAGTTTTATATTTAAATGATTCATTAATCTGTACCTATATTTTATGCATTCCTCCATATTCATGTTACAGTTTACAATTTAAAAGACTAGAAAGAGGAACTACCATTTTCCTTGCATGTTTGGAAAATAGTGTTATGTTTGCCACCCTGCTACAAGTAATTTATTCTATAGCCTATTACATCTTTTATATGCTTATTTCAGCTACGACTTCTTGCCTATCTTACTCTAGGACAAGCTTCCAAGAGATATAAAATTTTCTATCACTACACCCACCTAAATGATTCTCGGTAATCCAGTCCAACAGTTTTAATATTTAAATGTCTGAACATCACCACGATGTTATCAATTCATTTTTAGTCTTTGCATATACAACCAATATTTGTTTGCATTCAGATTGGGCTTTACTGCTCATTGAAGGAATAAAATTAAGATGCCACTTTGGGAATGCCAGAAAAAAGAAGTTAAAAAATTAACCATTACACTTCTAAACTTACCTGATTCCCCTTGCTCAGGTAATAGGTGTAAACCTTTGCCTCCTATCCATATCATTTTTACGTAACCCTAGGAAACTGTCTTTTAAACTCTCCAAATCACCTCATAAAAATTTTTGGTATTTAGCTGATTTTTCTCATTGGTAAAATATATCACACAGGAATTACTCTCAACCACAAACCTTAGTCATGCTCTCACCTATTGTATTAGTTTCCTGAGGCTGCCATAAAACAGCACCACAAACTTAGTGGCCAAAAACAACATAAATGCATTCTCTCTCAGCTCTGGAGACCAGATGTCCCTTCAGAAGCTCCAAAGGAAAATCCTTCCTTGCTTCTTCCAGGTTCTGATGGCCATCGGCATTCCTTGGCTTCCTTGGCTTGCGACCACCATCACTCCACTATCTGTCTCCATCTTCATGTCACCTTCTCCTTTGTATGTCTGTGTATTCTCCTCTTCTATCGCTTATAAGGACATTTATCACTGGAATTAGGGCCCACCAAGGTATTCTAGGATGATTTCATCTCAAGATAATTATTTACATCTGCAAAGAGCCTTTTTCCAAATAAGATCACATTCACTAGTTCAGAATGGAGGCCACCATTCAACCGACTACACCTATTATAGTTGGAGGAGATAGTTGAGAGGACATAAGTGCCAGCTGACCCACAAGCTGGACCCAGGCAACTGGAGGCTTCTCACTCCCTCCCCTATCCTTGGAATGTATCTTCTTCCCACCAATACCACAGTAGGAGCTGGCTTCAAGGACACACCCTTGAGAGAGTTAGATGTTGTTAAAACCATCTGGACAGGATATATGACTGAACCCCGTTAGAGTCTCTGTATAAATCTTTAAGATTCTGGCAAGTGGGTGCAGAGATCTACTTGTCTTGCAATCACCCAAGACAAGCCTCATGTGTAAGTTCTCTTGCTTATTAAGGCTGCCATCTACCAATCTGGAGTGGCCTGCCCTTTTCTTCAGTCCCTTCTTGCCCTCCATGTATGAGGCCTGTTTCAGATTTTACCTGGGAAGCTCCCATGGTTGTGAACCAACAGTTATACAGGGAAAAAAATTACTAAAAAATTTAAAGGATACAATAATAATAGAAGTAACTGCACTACTTTAGATGGGCTTTCCATAGTTAAATTCCTAACAAAAGTATATATATTATGTACTAATTTTCATACCCCACACAGACTTAATTACAAACTCTTAGGAAAACAGTAATTAGGTTTTATTCAACTTTGAATCCCTACACCTAACCTAGTGTTCTTGACATAGTAGACAGTCAGGACATAATACAAAATTAACTTATATATCCTATAAGATAATTCTGTAGCAATTTAAGGACCACTCGTTGTGCCTACACTCAGAATTGGCTTTAACAAGAGCTTTAATGAAAGGAATCAGAATTGCCATTTTTTTCCTATCTGAAGCCTAAAAATCAAGCATTACATTAGTCACTGACAACAAAACAATTGATACCTGGACAGAGAAAGGAAGAAAGGAAGTAGATAACAAAATAGGTATAGATGTTTTTGTTATGGGAAACTTAAAGGAAACTTAGGTAAAGAGAGAAATTGAGGGTTCTGACATGTCAAAGCATTCTGACATATCCTAGGATGCTTTTGCAAAAAGTCCATAAGAATAGCACTAATGGCATGAATGGTGGAGAAAAGAATGAAAACCCTCAGGGAACTGACCACAAGAAAGAAGAAAAAATTGTCCCGCCTAAAGGTAGGATTCTGATGACTTATCTTGGAAAGAGTAAACAACCCATCTATGTACAACTTCTCAATGGAAAAAGAAATTATAATGTCAGAAATATGAATTGACTGTCAAAAGTATGTAAAGCCAACTCTATAAGTTATAAAATAGAAGTCATACATCTATTCTGAGACATGATAAAAAATTACACTTCTTTTAATAAAAATTCAAAACATGATTGTTTTGTTATCACTCAAGTGCCAATCACTATCCAACTTGTATTATGAATGCTCACCTGCCCATAGAAACGCATGTGTGTGCGCACACGCATGCTGGTGAGTGAACAGAATCATTTTACTGTTTCAGTTGTTTGATATTCTGGTCAGAATCAGCAGTAGTTTCTTTCTTGTATGTGTGATTATCTGAAAATTATGTCAATGCAGAACTTACTGTTTTTAGAAAAATTCCTACAAGACTCTCCAGCAAATTACAAAGGATAAAATCTGCATGAAAAATATTCTGTCACCATCAAAAAACTTAATCTTCTGGTAAAGATTAAGAACTAAATGTACTTATCTACCTTTCAATCTCTAAAATTCCCAATGAAATTATGTTACAAAAATACAAGACAAAACATCCAAAGAGCACTATTAAGAAAGAGAACTTTCACTGAGCAGAGATCTTACTGATTTTTCTGGAAGGTGGAAAGAGAAAGCAGCAACCCAGAAATTTCACAATAAAGTCTATCTAAGTGAGCCCAGAAGAGAGCTAAAAGCCAAGCCAGGGGTTAAAGAGGATAGCAATGGAAAGAGGAGCAGAAATATACAAGATCTATTAAGTCTGCCTATAGAATTACTCCTCTCCTGATTTCCCTCTCTCTTCCCCAAACTCTCTGGCCCTCCACTGAGAGATGCTGTGTTTACTTTCATTCACAAGCCATGACATCTGCTCTAAAGAAACTGATCTACAGACCATCAGAATAAATCCCTTATCCTTTCGGAAATGGTTCTTGCAGGTACCCTGCAGGCTGGTCCTCTCTGTCTAATACAAAGGACATATAGTCAGCACTTCCAGACTTATCCTACACCTTCTCCATGAATATGAATACACAATCAAGAATCCTCCAAATATTGTGGAGGTGCACAAAAGCAAAAACTAAGGCAAACAAATAGAACAACTGGGCTTCCCTGGTGGCGCAGTGGTTGAGAGTTCGCCTGCCGATGCAGGGGACACGGGTTTGTGCCCCGGTCCGGGAAGATCCCACATGCCACGGAGCGGCTAGGCCCGTGAGCCATGGCCGCTGAGCCTGCACGTCCGGAGCCTGTGCTCTGCAACGGGAGAGGCCACAACAGTGAGAGGCCCGCGTACCGCAAAAAAAAAAAAAAAGATTCTAAGAATGGAAAACATACTATATCCATAATATTGGAATAGGTTGCTTCCATGTCTTGGCAGACAGAGAAAGACAACTATCAGATGATCTTGCTCATATGTGGAATCCGAACAAACAAAAAACAAAACTCGTAATGTAGAAAAAAGATTGTTGGTTGCCAGAGGTAGTGGGAGGGGGTTATGGAGGTGAGGGTAAAATAGGTGAAGGGGCTCAAAAGTACAGAGTTTCAGTTATAAATAAGTCAGGGGAATGTAATATACAGCATGGTGACTACAGTTATTAATATTGTATTGTATATTTGAAAGTTGCTGAGACAATAGATCTTAAAATGTGTTTGCTGAAATTTTTTAACTATCCAATAAAAGAGCTAGAATGTAAAACTGAAACGATGGAAAAGGAAAATATGAGAAGAAAGGGGAGAGCCAGACCAGTGCTTCTCAAATATTAATGTGCATACAAATCACCTGGAGATCATATTAAAATGCAAATTCTAACCCTACAGATGTGAGATTCTGCATTTCTAACAAGCTGCTAAGTGACACCACGGCTGCTGGTCCACAGGCCACATTTTGAGTTGTAAGGACTTAGAAAGACATGTGCTTATGAAATTTCAGAGCAACCAAAAATTTTTTTTAAATAATAAGAAGAAAGTTCTAAGAGTGGTGTCCTGATCAGTCTCAAGCCATTATTTGAAAAAGTTAAAAAGTAACTCATTCGGTCCCATCTCCTGATCAGGGCTGCGTCCTCTTACAATGCTCTCCATTCTGCCTCTTTCAGCCTCCCCCAAGGCCACTGCATTCTAAGAGAGGGTTTGCCTCTTCAGACCAATCTAAAGAATCATGATTAACTCAGTACTTTGTCCTGCTTCGGAAGAAAAAGTTTAATAATGACAGAATTAAGACTAGGTCATGGTAACCTGTACCAAATTGCTTCTAATTTATGGGATAATATAACCAGGAATATTCAGTTTCTAAATTTTCACATTTTGAATGTGACAAAATAAAAGAAAGACAATCACAACAATATTCTGACACAGACAAATATTTTAACTCTTCAAAGCAGGAGCAAAGTCACTCTGCTCATGAAGCTACATAGTTTGAATTTATAGATTTTAAACTACATTGTATTCATTAGCACATGATACTTGAATATTCAGGTAGTTGGTGAATCAAGAGTCTTGCTCACCTTGTTCTGCAAATTTGAATTTATCTTTTGTTTAAAATGTCTTTATTACATACTGTTTCAGAATTGAATTTAAAAGCTCTTTATCACATACTAAGTGTTAAACAAAATGTTTCTAAAGAGTTTCAGACTGAAACTATTGACCATTTTCTTTGTTCCCTAAAATAGAAGTGATGTAATACTTTTATATTTATTATTGAGAGAAATGATGTCTTTATAAAACCATTTGAGAAAGAATGGAGGATTTATACCAAAAATTATCTCTAAATACTTCTAAGTTTTTAGAATGCCTTCTTGGAGGAAAATATAAATTCTGATCCTCAAAAAGTTCCTGGAAACTCAGGAACTAGAATATAAAAATAATATTTATCAGAACAACACTATAATATTTAGAAATATTTAGGTAATTACATCAGTTTATACATCGTAAAACTAAATGTAAAGGGACAATTGTGGGAGATCAACTGATGAAATTTAGGACTTTTAAATGAAATGAAATACTATATGACAAAATGGCCTAATATATGCAAAGTTTTACAGACTTGACATAAACTTTTCTTAGAACTTTTGAGCAGAAATAGTGCAAAACTCAAATTTCTCTATGATCATATCAATTTAATCCATCTTGGCTATTCATTTATTCAGCATGGTATTACAATAATATCCCTTCTGTTAACCATCTGTATTACATAGTTCTTTGATCAGATCACTCACTATAGCAAGTGCTGAATGTTCCTTGTCTATTTTAAAACCAAAGGGAACCACAGTTGCCTGAGCTCATGAAAGATTTAGTAGTATTGTTGATATTTTTTACATCAGCTAAGAAATGCTTTACTGATTTAATCTTACCTATTTGAATGTTGTGCTTTGGGGAATATGATACCATATTTCACATTCCAAACTTTAATGTATAAGTCCTAAAGCTTTCTGCTGTAGTTATAATTGGACATTGTAACAGACATTATTAGTGTCCTGCCTATATCCTCTTCCCCTTCCTACTTAAGCACAATAAACTTGATTTCCAACTGAAGATCTGACAATCTTCTCTGGATTTTGAAGTCCACTTTGCCCACCCATGCAACAGGCTAGAAGTGTTGGGAAATTAATGATCCTCTGGCCCCAGAAACTCTCAACCAATGACTGAAGGAAATTGGTGTACCTCCTCCAGTGAGATGACCCTGAAGCATGTACCTATGTTGCTCCAGAGTTTCTACAGTGGGGTGAAGTCCAATTACCCACAGTGGTAATGGCTTGATTATGTACACTTTGTTGGCTGCATTCCCTTCCCTGTCTCAGGTCCCCCCATCCTTTACCAGTATTTTCTACATCTTCCAAATAATCACTTGCACATGAATCCTTGTTTTGGCATCTCTTCTAATAGAATCCAACCAAGAAAGGGGGTATGGGGCTTCCCTGGTGGTGCAGTGGTTAAGAATCCACCTGCCAATGCAGGGGACACGGGTTCGAGCCCTGGTCTGGGAAGATCCCACATGGCGCGGACAAACTAAGCCCGTGCACCACAACTACTGAACCTGTGCTCTAGAGCCCACAAGCCACAACTACTGAGCCTGCATGCCACAACTACTGAAGCCCGTGCGCCTAGAGCCCGTGCTCCGCAACAAGAGATGCCACCACAATGAGAAGCCCGCACACCGCAATGAAGAGTAGCCCCCGCTCGCCTCAACTAGAGAAGGCCCACATGCAATGAAGACCCAACACAGACAAAAATAAATAAATAAATTTTAAAAAAAGAAAAAATAAAGAAAGGGGGTATCATAAGTGGTCCCAAGAAGCAAATTCTCAGAAAGGGATTCTAGAATTGGATAATGTACCTGCCAGAGGTAACAATAACCTCATTTTTAGGGCTAAGTAGGGTGGCAATAATCTTAGGCATGCTGTAACATCACATTTACTAAGACTCTGACTTGTGGTATACATTTATACAGGTAAAAGCGGAGAGCAGGTCCTTTTGAGGAAAAACCTTGAACAAATATATAAAAGGTATATAAAATAGTAAATGATAAATAACCAAAAAAAGTAAAAGGATAAATTTTTTGAAAAGGATAAGTTACTGCATCTTACCTTCCTATCACTAAGAAAGAGGCACAGCACTTATGTACCCCTTTAGATGTTAGAGACTACATACAGTTAGCAAAATTATTCCAAATCATTTATTGAGTAACTAGGGAGACTGCCAGCTTTGAGTTTACACAAAGCAACAGATTGCTCTGCAGTAGGTTCAAATTATGACATAAGCAGCCCTGACACTCTGACTACATGACCCAGCAAATCCAAAGGTATGAGAGGTACCCATGATCCATTAGGAAGCCCTGTGGATTCTCTGGCCAACCCCAATAGAATAAACACAGTGCAGACTTCTATGGTTCTAAAGCAAGGCTATGCTGTCTGCAACAGAAAACTGTACTCTATTAGAATGGCAACTACCAACATGTACTGAGCCTTAATAGAGACTGAGTTCCTGACTAGGGTACCTCAAGCCACTATACAATTGGAAATGCTCATAATGAGCTGGGTATTGTCAGCCACCAAGTGATAAGGTCTATATGACAGAGCAGCAACTCATCACATAATGGACAGGCTACTTTGAGAATCAGACCTGAGCAGGCTCGAAAGGAACAAGTAAGTTACACAGACAGGTGACTCCAACCTTCATGTTACCTAGCTCTGTTGCAGTGATTCCAACCTCTCAACTCATTCCTGTCATTTGTGGGGCTTTCTTATGACCAGCTCATGAAGGAGGGGGGAGGAACCTGAGCCTGATTCATAAATTAATCAGACTTATTAACTTGCTAAAAATACGGATGCCACAATATAGCCCCAATCAGGAGTGATCCTGAAATACAGTGGTGAATGGAAATCTCTCCTGTGGATGAGTTTTAATGAAAATGTTGGGAAACTTTGGGTTTGGTGACAGGAAGCACCAGAAAGCCTAGAGGTACAAAAAATAAATCTTCCCTCTGTTATGTACCGAATGGTTGTGTCTTCCCCAAAACACATATGTTGAAATCCTAACACCAATGTGATGGCTGGGCCTTTGGGGAGTACTTAGGTCATGAGAGTACAGCCCTCAGGAATGGGATTAGTTTCCTTATAAAGAGACTACAGAGAGCTTCCTTGCCCCTTCCGCTACATAAGGACACAGTGAGAAGTTGCCCAGCTATAAACCAGAAAGCGGGCCCTTACCAGCCACTGAATCTACTGGCAACTTGATCTCAGAATTCTCAGCCTCCAAAACTGTGAGACATAAAATGTTTGTTCTTTAAGCCACCCAGTGCATGGTGTTTTTGTTATAGCAGCCTGAACATACTAAGACAATCTCTTTATCATTCTTCCTATAGCCAGGCCAAACTATCTCAGCTGAGAACCACTGAACTAGAGATACATTAGACAAAATAAGATCTGAATACAGACATTCCTTAGGGATCACAGCAGTTCATCACTCAGTTAAGAAAATACTTATCTAGGACTTATCTACACATAGCAAAGTGTAAAAAACTGGGTTTTAAATCATAACCCCTGTCCATAAAGAACTCCCACATTAAAGTCTCCATTGTCCTCCATTATCCAGCATTGTCTATTATTCTGGAGACGATAGTTTTCTGGATTCTGTTTTAAGGACTGGAACTTCCAGAACTATAAAATGTAGGTAGGTGTAAACACATTCACACACACATGCACACATATCCACACACAGAAAATCTATTTTAACTTCTGACATCATTTCTGGATTTTTTCTAAGACTGTTGGAGTACACGATATAAAATCCTTAACACTATCATTGTAGTTATCATCACCTTTACTTCTGATCTCTCCCTCTCTTTTCTGTCCTCTTCTTTTTTCTTCTATCACCTGTCACTTCTCCTGTGACTCTCAGATTTCACATAGGAAAGTCTACCTTTTCATAACATCACTATCCTATGGAGCTCTCCTCACCTTCTGTTTAGACAGAGAATGGACTAATCAGTAGTGTGTCATCATTTCAGTTGTCCTTGCTCATTGTACAAATGGATCTGGAATATTTTTCCAGATAAAGATGCTTTCATTTTTTATTTTCCTTACTTCTGGGCTCAATGTCCCTCAGATGCTTGAGAGTACCAGATAACCAAAGTTTACTGTAAATGAATATAATGATTCTAAGTTTGCTTACCATAGTTCCAACATTGATGAATTTGCAAGTCTATACTTTTATTAAGAATAGGTATAAGAAATGGTCTTCTCACTTCTGCAGAATCTTTTTTCTAAGCACTGCTGTTACTTGCATTGCTAATAAGACACTTTGATTTACTCATTATTTAATGAGCATTGGCCAAGTTTCTACTATCTTTGAAGCTCCTTGCTAGGCATTAGCAATATAAAGATAAGTAAGATATAGTCCATCTTCTCAAGTAGTCCAGAGTCTGTGGAGGAAACAAGTACATAACTAATTTTTATATGATTTGATAGATACCACAGCAGAAACAAAGGTACAATGGGAACTCAGAGAAGGGAAGATTTAACTCTGCCTGGTGGAATCTGGAAAGTCCTCACATAAAGTGTGACATCTGAGCTATATCTTGAAGGATCGATAGAAATTTGCCAGACCAAAGACTTATGAATTTGATAGTAAAGAAACCACATGTGCTAGACCATGGAAGTGCAACCTAACAATATATCTAGAGAACTAGGTGTTTATAATTAAGTGAAGAAATAGGCTCAGAAAAAATTTAAGAGCACAATCTAGAATCACCTAATATACCATGTTAAAGACTGACCTTTAACCTGAGATGCTAAATGGAGAACCACTGAAGGATTTTACACCTGAGAGTAGCATGATCGGATATGCCTTTTACAAAAATCACTCTGACCATAATAAAGGAAAAACTGGAGAAAGATAAGAAACCAGATGACCAGCTAAGAGAAATAATAAAAGCCTAACTCTATCAGTGGCCAGAGGGTGCAAGCAGAGGAAACAGACAAGAGAGACATTTAGGAGATAAAATAAATAGAATCAGATGATTAATTTGTTTGTGGAGGAGAAAGAGAGAGGGGGAAGGGGAAAGTAACAGAGAAGAAAGAGTCAAGCATTATATTCGGGTTTCCAGCATAGTAAGTGGATGATGCCAGTGGCTTCACTGGGTTAAGATTAAGGGACAGGAAAAGGTTTGGAGGTCAAGATGAAGAGTTTGTCTATGGAACTGCAGATAAACAGGAGGTTGCTATGTATAGGTTAGGATCTCAGGAGAAATGTCAGACCTCGACAGATAAGGCATATAGGTAGTAGTTTAAGTGAAATTTCCCCCAAATCACCATTTGAAATGGAACCCATATACAAAAGTATCACACTTAGAAATTAGATGTGGTTAGAAATTCTGCCCAAATGGAGACTAACAATAAGAACCATGCAGAGTCACTAGGCAGTGGGTTCTGTCTTCTGATAAGATGAATCAATATAATCCCTCTAAGTGAAACCATGTTATCTTCCTTAACCTTGAAGTTTATCAAATCCAGATTCTCTCTCTTCTCTTAAGTTCTATTCGTTTATGCATTAAACTTATATATTTGCTAATTAATGTAGCCCAAATATCAATAGCTTTATCTATTTATCCCTGATCTTACTCCTGAGATCCTGGGCAAGAGAGACCTTGCCCATATCTGAGGTACTTCTTCTCAATTTAATGTGCATTGTTCTGCTCTAGATTTTTTAATTGTATACTAAAAATGAAAAATGATGTCATGCATTGAAAGAATTATATTCAAATATTATAGTCAATCCAACTTTTAAAATATCTTAAATGTTTCCTTCAAACCACAAATTCTGAACAATAAGTACAATGGCCTCCTGATGTGCTGAGTGTCCCACTCCATAAGGTACTTCACCATTATCTCATTCAAATCCTATAGTTCAGAGAATGGATTTCTTTAAAAAGTAAAGACAAAAAAAGTCAAAGCTTCTTCCTGAATCTTACTTCAATACAGTTAGATTTTGCAAGACAATATGGTTCTAATCACATCCTGATTGGTACAGATTTATGCAGAGTTTATGCAAGAATTAATGGACATTAAGAAAGTCACTCCACGCATACTGATATGTGATTACGCCTGAAGATATGTAAAGTCACCCACAGCTGGAAACATGCTGAAATAATAAGGCTACAGTTGGAAATGCTTTTTTAATTATGAATTTCTGTTCTACATTTAGATAATACTGATCTTCATTTACTTGTATCAGAGATACATTATTTTAATTTAAAATTTCATTCCTTAAATTCCTATATATAGAAAATTAAGAAAATACATCACTGACATATGCAAGAGTTTCTACATTCAGAAAATTCCTGAGAGGCTTATATTTTCATCTCAAAGAGAAAAAAGAATAGTCACAATTAAATTATGTGCCTAATTAATTAGATAAGTAGAGTTTAAGATGTGTTACTTGATGCAAAAATTTTTATCATGAACAGAAGAAGGATAAAAGATACACTTAGAGGCCACCCAAAAGAACTACACTGTCCTACTTTTCCTCTCTTAGCTTCCAGATTATCTCTAAATTATCAAGGAAGGAAACTTTTATTGAGCAGCCACCTAGCTAGTCAAATGATAATACTCACTACCTAATTTAATCCTTTGAATGGACTTTATTATTAGCCTCTCTTCATAAAAGAATAAAAAGCTTGCATAAAGGCCTTGAGGTGATTTATATATATTCACAAATTATTTGCAGAGGTAAACTAATTCTCTTCCTCTTGAGTGTGGGCTGGACTTAGTGACTTAGAATATGGCAGAAGTGTTGCTTAGTGATTTCTGAGACTAGATCATAAAAAACATTGAGACTTCCTCTTGGATGGCTCATTCTGGGCACACTAGCTGTCATGTTGTGAGACTATTCAAGCAGCTTACACTAGTCAGTTCAGGCTGCTGTAACAAAATTCTACAGACCAGGTGGCTTAAACAACAGAAATTTATCTCTTACAGTTCTGGAGGATGGGAAGTACAAGATCAGGGTGCCATCTGATTCAGTTCCCAGTGAGGGCTCTCTTTCTGGCTTGCAGACAGCTGCCTTCACACTGTGTCCTCACATGGTAGAGAGATCCAGCTCTGGTGTCTCTTCTTCTTATAAGGGCACAAGCTCTACCAGATTAGGGCTCCACCCTTAGGATTTCATTTAACCTTTATCACCTCCTCAAAGGCTCTGTCTCTAAATATAGTGACATTAGTGGTAAAAGCTTCAATGTACGAATTTTGGGGAGACACATTCAGTCCATTACACGCCCCTATGGAAAAGTTCACATGGCTAGGAATTGAGGACATCCATGTGAATGAGCCAGCTTGGAAGCAGTTCTTACTTACTTACTTACTTACTTACTTCTTACTTACAGTCAAGCCTTCAGATGACTGCAGCCCATGTCAATATCTTAAATGCACCTCATGAGAGGCCCTGAGCCAGAGCCACCTAGCTAAGCCTATCCTAAATTCCTTACTGTGAGAAAGTGTATGAGAACATAAATACTTGTTGTTAAAGCTGCTACATCTGGGGTAACTTGTAACTGCTATAGATAGCTAATATATGTAGGTCTCATTAAGTTTGGTAAAACAGGGATTAGAAAATGATTGCTGATTGCTGAAGTAAGTTCTCTTTCTACTCCTTGTACTGCTCACACTGCCTCTCCAATATTTATTTTAAAACTCATCGTATCTTGTGAGACTTTACATATATTACCTCAGTTAATCCTAATAACAACCTTGAGAGATTGGTTTTATAATAACAATATACAAAAGTACATTTTTGTAATTACTAATAATTTTTAAACCAAATATAAGATATGATTCTGATATTATAAAGCTCTGCCTCTAAAGAACACTCCAATCTGCCTGCTTGTCTCCATCTCCACCATGACAACCCTAATCTTTGCCGCCATTATCTCTGGCCTGGACAACCTCAGTGGCCTAACTGGTTCCTTGCTTCCTTGGGGTTTTCTTGCCCCATCTGTTTTCCATGTAACAGGAAGAATGACCTTTTGAAAATGTAAATCAAACCATGGTGCTCTCCTACGTAAAAAGCCTCCACAACTTTGTGTGACTCCTCTTGCTGGTTACACTTAATATATCTAAGGCAGAGTGAATGGTACTAATCATATGGTCACTTAGTTGGTGGCAACACATTGCAACTACAATATCATCTTCATTTTTTTCACTTCCCCACGCTCGTCTTTTTCTATCCCATGAACCCACGAATCATCCTCAATCTGGTCTCAGAATCTTTGCAATTTACAAGCCAAGGAAGAATATGATCTCAAGGGAATAAAAGACAAACTCATAAGTTAAAAAAGTTATGGAATAGCTGAAGAGTACAAGCACTAAGAAATAAAGATGGGACACTGAAGATTTTAGAATATAGGCAAGAATATAATTAAAGCTTATTGAACAACTTTAATAAAACATCCACACTATACCTGTAAACAATCTAAACAAATCTTGAGTTTACTTACACCCCTAATTTCTCTAGCCAGATTACATTAGCCACAGATATCTAGGCAAATTCATCTCTCTGGCCTGCCTTTACTCTCTGCCACACAATGTCTCAAATTCTCTCTCCTACTGAATTGGTACTGACTTTAGAGAGTTGTATATTAAAAGGGACAACACTCCCACTGCACCAAGCTCAAGGCTCAAAACGCTGCAGTTGTATTAACCGTGATTCTGCCTCTGCTGGTAACTACCTCTTATTGTGCTTGCTAAGACTTCATGCTCTCCTTTGTTTGCCTCTTCCTTTTTCTGCTGCTCTTTTTTTTTTTTGAAGTTACTTTTTCAATCCTATAAATTATGTACTCCTAATACCCCATTTGACTCTGATGCTCTCTATTCTCTGTACAACTTCTCCTTCCCTACTTTTGCTCAACATGGAAAAACTATTTCTCTCAGAAATCCTGTTTTCATAATAGTAGCACCAAAACCACAATTACCCCCAAGAAATCCTATGAATATAGGATTCTTGAGACTAGTGATTATGAATTGTCTTCATTGTTAAGTGTCCTTAGCTATCGCTATTTGGTAAAAGGGAAAATAAATAGTAGACTTGCCTCCTCTTAGTTAGATTTTAGATTTTTATACCTAATAAGACAAAAAGTCAAAATTATGCTTGAAAGTCTCTTAGGAGCCCTATATTGGAGACTAATATGCCATCTTGCAATAAATCAATCACAGTTTTCCTTCCAGGGGTGGACTCCATTACTCTTTTTGGTTTAACACCAAATGAAAGACTTAGCTTGTGTTTGGAGTCTAAATTGTATTAATAAATAATTATCCTTAAACATTAGAATCACAATCTCTCTGTAAGATTTCATGCAAATGAGAGGCATGAAAGAACCGAGAACACCTGAGGAAGAACAGCAGCTTAATACCTCCCCTCACACTTTGGGTTATAGACACCCTGATTAGAAGGGTGGATTGCCCCTATTATTTAAATTTCTCTCTTCCTTCCCTCTCTGTCCCTTCTTCCTCTTGCTAAGTCTGCCTTAAATCCATAGGTGATATGACCACAGAACATACATGTAAGGCCATTATCTGTTCCAACCAAACGACAGCTGCCCTGAAACGGGAGGAAACATCCCTCCTTGCTTTTAGCCATAATGAGCATCTATGTGTAACTTACTCCAAGTTATAAGGAGTGAGTACTAAGTGTGGGAACACAAATACAGAATGAATAGCTTAATGATACCATACTACAATGCATGTTAAAATAATATTAGCTGTATTTCCAAGTGCTATGGTCATCCTATACACAAAAGAGCTTGAACAATTAGTCTCTACTCTTTGAGAGTCCATGAACTAAAATAAATTAGTAATTACTGCAGATAAAAGCATTAAAGTGGTAAGACGGTGTAACCAAAATAACTGTTATAGCAAACACATAACTAAAATTGTAAAGGTAAGATGTATGTATCGAGTTTTCTTTTGGGTAGCAAGAAAGGAGATATTCACATGGTATAGAATTTTGGCTTAGTTTCTATCCTTAAAAATTGCTTAATTACTCTTGCCCAGCCACTCAAGAAATGAGAAATATATATTTATACCTTTGTCCATTACTTAGTAAATTTTCAGGTACAAACTTTTTTTTACAACTCCAAATCTATGTATTAAAAAATAAAAGTTATATAAGCTTCTTACCTGGTAGTTTTAGCAAACTTCACCTTCTCCTTGGAAGGAAAGCAACTAGGGGTTAATTGGATGGTTAGAAGGAAAACCTGCTGACTTTCAGGCAAACTGGATATGTCGGGTCAGGAAGAGAATGATTGTTCTCATCAATTTAGCTTGGACACCTGGTAAGTCCTTTAGATGACCCTGTACCAGTCTCAGAAAAGTGCAATATGGACTCACAATGACCAACCAGATATACAGAATCATGATCATTTTATTTTCTGCCAATAGTTTCGTAAAAACTATAGGCATAGAAAATTAAACGTCTTATTGCTGACAGATGCTCGTGTATGCTGGGAAGCCATATAGCTGGCCAACTCAAAACGGATGAACAATCCCTGATTTTCATAACACTGCACTTGAAGACACAACATATTTCCTGCCTGAGCAGTAAGGAAAGGAAATAGAAAAGACTCCTTTCTAATATTCTTCCAGATAGTTAAATGTAAGCGTCTAGAGAATTTCTACTTACAGTTAGCTTGACTGTGCTTGGCCTGCCTCCTACCAAGATTCATTATCCCACTTAGTTTCAGGTGCCTCAGGGGGGTGGGGAGAAAGGCTCCGTCTATGTGGTCTTGATCACTGCTATCTGTTAATCCTGTCTAACTATGGCAGCAGCTGAGTTACATTCTTGCTCCTCTGGGGCTATTTATATTTAACACAAGACCCAAGCAACGGTTCCCAAATCCTGGTCTAGGAAACATTAAAAGTACAGTTTCTTTGGACCACACTACAGTTATGATTTAGTGGGCTGGGTGGATGGGGTGTCAGACATGTCATGAAACTATATTTTAACTGGTATTCCCAGTAAAAATACTACCATTCATGAATCAGTACTTAGAAGATCAAAAAACAATAGAACCCAAAGTAATACATCTCTAATAGGACAATTTAATATGTGGACAATGGAAATAAATATTTTGGAAGAGCACTCACACATTAGCAGCTACCTGTCTACCTTTACATGAAACCTAACCAGGTTGACCTGTTTTAAATTTCCATCTAGCCAATATCTGAATGTAGGAAGTTTGGACTAAATGACCTTCCCATCCCTGCTTCAAGGATTATATGCAGTGATGAGCTGGTGAGTGTTTAATAACCAGATCTCTGGGAGAACTTGTGGGCGTGTGTGGATCTTTTCATGCTTATTATAAATTATGCTAGTATAAGAGATATGTAACATACAATTTACAAGTAATAATGAAATATACAATATTCTTTATTGTAAATTCCACATACCTAAAACTTCAGTGTGATGTCATTTTTTGAAAATCCACTACCAGTTTTTATAATTCTATTGCCAAAGTGTCACTAATGAGACTGTTAATATATGCTTGATTATTATCCAATTCAGCCAAGAAGTTCCTCACATCATTAACAAATGCGTGTTGTTGTGGCACAAAAGTTGATTTATAATTTTCTTTACATGAAGGAGTAAGTCTAAAGTGAAATAGGGAAGGCCAATGAAGGAACTTCACTCACTCATCAAGGATGAGAGTAACTTCTTGGCGGAATTGGAAATAGTTTGTGAATACTGGAAGAAAATTTCCTCATTTTTTAATTCTATTCAGAATTTAATAACTACAGGCATGACTTGCTTTGTTTAATCAGCATTAACATTTTCTCTAATTAATCTTTTCTTTTCTTTTTGCAGTACGCAGGCCTCTCACTGTTGTGGCCTCTCCCATTGCAGAGCACAGGCTCCGGATGCGCAGGCTCAGCGGCCATGGCTCACGGGCCTAGCCGCTCCGCGGCATGTGGGATCTTCCCGGACCGGGGCACGAACCCGTGTCCTCTGCATCGGCAGGCGGACGCTCAACCACTGTGCCACCAGGGAAGCCCCTCTAATTAATCTTGATTAAACAATCAACAAGACACTAAATCAAGTCCTAATTTGCACCATTTGCTGATTTTTGTAGTGTAAAGACTCCCACCTGACCAATTTCAAGCTACCAACATGACATCACTGAGGGCCATGTTTTGAAGAGGTGTACAGTAGTCTCTTCCACCAGACAATTGATGTATATAACCTCAAAAACAGAGATAATGATTAAAGGTAATAAAAGAATTAGAAAGTAATGAGTTTTGAGTATTGAGTACTTCTGTTTTAATATGAATTAAGTACATTTATATAATTTACATGACTATAAATAAGTTTATATAATTTAATTTTTGATAATGATTGTGTGTAACAACTGGTTCACAAAATTCCTGAAAACTTAACAACTGACTATCATAAACCAGTTAGAATCACTGTTATATGTGTGATTACAATGTACAGGTGAGAAGAGGCAAGGCAAAATAGGTTAGACAACCCATGCTAATGGACGAGGGGAAGACAGAGGAGAGAGATGATGTGGAAGTAAAAACGTAGAAAATCTTCCTTATCTATCTGCAACCTACACTCTCAGATATACCCATTTCTTAATTATATTGGCAGCAATTCACCCGCAGAACAGGAAGAAAACAACCAACTGATGGTGGGCCATGATCACTGGCCACGGCACCTTGTCTAAAAGCAATGGGCCAGTGATTTTCAACCCTGTTGCCTATTAGAATCAGTCATAATTTTATGTGTGTGTGTGTGTGTGTGTGTGTGTGTCTGTGTGTGTGTGTGTGTGTGTGTATCATGGCCACCCAAACTAGAATTTCCTAAGGTGATTCTACACTCCAAATTACTCTGAAATTTTAACCTGGAAGATTCAACATTTAATTGTGTCTGTTGATTCACATTGGAGAATCCTTTCTGAAATCTCATCTTGACATCAGATAACTACCATATCGATTTCCATAAATATATGAAATAATCAATTTCTGTGTTTAAATAGGAAATTGTATGCAGCAAATTCTTTTTAGAGCCAACTTTAATCAAAAGAAGCATCTCATTTACAAAATTCCTTGCAATTTTTTTCTGCTATTTATCATAAACTCATGAGTGAAACGTTTATATTCACAACATTCTGTTGCTTTTCTATACTTTCAAAATTGAAATATGAAGTAGAAGCAAACTTTGATCTGACTGACAATATGATGACAGGGACAGAAACAGTATTTTTTAAAACATATTTTCAAAATTATGCACATGGAAAGGTATTTCCAGTTTGGAAAATCCCATTATTTTAAATGTCATTTACATGGTTATATTCCAAACTCCTTTGAAATTTTAACCTAGAACATTCAACTTTGATGGTGTCTATTTGACTTAAGCTCACATTCGATAACTTCCTTTTTACTAGTCACTATTTCAACGCTCAAGTACTCTGAAGTTAAGAAATAACCATCTAACATTTTTAAGCTTTTAACCAACTTTAACATAACTATCAAGTTAAGTAAAAATCATTTTATAGTAAAACCCAAAACTATTTCTGAAAAATATTTATGTAATCAAAAGAGTGTAAAAAAGAGATTTAAAAGGATTACAATCTGAACTTGGAGATATTAGTAATCATATGATGTTTTCATGCTTAGCATTATAATAAAAGCATCACATCAGAACATTTATATCCATAACTTAAGTTGCTAACCTTGAATGTTTTTACATTTTAACTATTTTTCAGGTTGGTAGTCTCTCATTAGGAGGTCAGTATTCTCCTGATAATTTATTAGCAGTTTTGCTGGAGCTCCTCCCAGGGCCTCCATTTTCCCCATTTACATATGGCTTTTCCTCCCACTCCCACATCTAACAGTGATGGTGTCAGTATTGGTGACACTGTCTCCAAGAACGTGAATAATTGGGAATGATAATCACTTAAAGTTAGTAGCACAACTACAAGGCAATCTGTTGGCCAGTTTGGGTTCAATTACCCATTTGCCCCTGAATTAACACCCAACTTTACACACATAATGATTAATTCCAGCACCAGGGCACACGCAGAAAACTGTGGGCACACACTATAAAATGTTACTGTCTATCCACAGTACTAACCTTCCAATTATCATTTCATTTTTGTTCATTTATTTCCATCTGTTTATTGCTTACAAACCCTTCTAGTCAATACATTAGTCTGATACCACGTAATTTTCTTTGGCACTTATTACAGTTCCCATTAAACTAAAATTCTAAAATAGCTTTTCATATGCTGCATTTTTATCTTTGCCAGTGTAAAATTGTAAAACCTTCCTTATTGCATCAAAAACTCGATTTCTCTAGATGCTAAATCATTAATCTTGTTTGGATGTATTTCAAGATCAAAGCTTCATTTTAATATATTTACATGACAATCAACAGTAAATCCTAAGATGCCCACCTTTTTGGATCATGACCTGACTAAATCTTTCATCTGAAGCTGATGCTATAGTACTTCTGGATTTGGAAACAAAGAACATATTTGGGGAATTATATTGAGACAGAGACAGCAAAACGTCTTCCTTTTACATATTTTTCCTTTTTCTGAGCACATACAATATATTTATAGCTCTGCAGATTAACAGAAAACATGGATGTTATTATACATGCTGCTTTGTTCCCTCAGGCTTTCTTCAACATATCTAAGACAATAGCTTCTCAGAATTTTCTGTAACAGAACTTTGCTGCCACCAACTGAACACATTCACCCAATGCAAGGGGACATTTTTTACAAAGTAGTGCTGGAAGGGAAGATGAAGGGAAGATCACATATTTCCTTAGCCCAGCTCCCAAGCCCTAACCAGAACTCCGTTTCTAATCCATTTCTAATCAGGAACACCACCAGAGCAATGGCAGCACTCTCTTCACAACCCTAAACAAATTTATATTAATATAAAACTCCTTAATTTGTAAACAAAGGGCACATGTTTTATTCATACAAATGAGCATAAATCAAAGGCTTGTGTCAGGAATGTCATGTCATGAAACAGTGATGTTGAACTGATCAGTGAACTGGACTAAGGGGGGTTACCAGGTCAGAAAGGGAAACTCATCACATTCTCACTAGCAAATTCTTACAAAAAAGGCACCAAAGTCTCCACAGGTGACTAATTTCTTCTCTCTGGGCCAAATCCACAGCTATGTCTTAGGGATAAGATATCAGTTGAGCAGCCCCAGATCTCTTAGCAACACATCAGGATCACCTGGTAAAATACAAACTGAAAGACCCCAGAATTACCAATCAGAACCTCCCAGAAAAGGCTTTGGGCAACAGATGATCCCAATTCACAGCCAGAGTTGAGGATCACCAGCTGAGTAAATCCTATTCCTTCACTTTTTTTGAAAGAGGGAGCAGGCTCAGAAAAGTAAAATCAATCCACCAAACTGTGAGCACAGGCCCTCAAGGAAAACCCTGAGAAGGCCTGGAGCGATGGGAGTGTAGTACCCAGATCAATGGAGAGGCTAATCTGTGTGGAAACACCTCCAGCATGTTGATGACCTTTGCCATACTGCTTTGTCCTCTTGAACAATTCAGCACAAGCAAAATGAAAATGCTGTTTGGGCCAAGAAAACAGTCCTTTGAAGATAGAGAATAAGGAAAATAACTCCAGTTTATTTTTATTTCATACCTGCCCCATTTAGCCTGAAATTTTTGCCTTGAACCTTATGAGACCTGCAAATATATTATCTTTTCTGTGAGTCAAATATGACCTAAATTGCTAATTCCTGTGACACTAATATTTTTCCCTGAATAGACAGCCATGTCTGTGTTTTAAATAAATGTTTTGCATAAAACGTTTTAGGTAATATATATTTGAAGATTTTCACATATTTGGCTTAGTATTTATAGTACATAAAAAGAAACAATTTAAAACACAGTGTGATGATATTTGTTCCTACAATTTTGTAATTTTTTTTAACCTCCCTCCTGGGAAGTTTTATTTTAGGCTTCTTTTAGTGTCTTATGAAAAAGATTCATTCACCTGCCACCACTAATGAAAGAGAGTTAATGTTTTATTTCTCCTACTTCTTAGACACCCCCCCAACTCTACCAGACCTGTCCCCATGCAACCCTAGCCCTACCTCAAGTAACCATGCTCCAAGTCTAGCCCTGGTTCATCCACCCTCCTGCCTAGAGGTGACCTTAACCTGCTCTCCTAGCAAGCACCCAAGAATCCTTGAAATTAAATGGGGCACTACTGCCCCAACCTGATTAGATGGATCTATTTCTTGAAAATAAGAAGTTGATTTCACACAACAGAGATTCCTATTTTTGCAAATACAATTTGTACTAATTTATGGAGGTGGGGAGAGAGGGAGGGAGAAGAAAACAAGGAGGCTGGTGGTATGACTCCACTATGAGTGAGAGCTATAAATCTGTAGAAGGCAAGACTCCTCATCAAAAATCTGATAGGAGGAAGGAATGGGGTCTCTCCTGGGGAAAACTAACCCAAAGGGATGAAGTGGCCAGGCAGACAAATTGCTTTCAGTTAACAAAGCCTCAGCTGTTGAAGGGGAATAGGGATACAAGCAACCCTGCTTTGGTACCCACATGGAAAATTGTAAAGCTAAAAGTGAAAGCCCATTTTCTTTCTGCATCTTAAGAGAATACAGAATTGATTCTGGAATTCTGAGGACACCTGAGAATACTAATATGATTTTGGCTCCTGAAGGACTTCAGAATATCGGTGGAAGACAGAGAAACCCAAAAGTTGTGGTTTACCCAAGTGCCATAGGACAGATCAAAAGAAAGGCCATACCAGAAAAAGGAAGAGAAAAACAGGGGCATGCAGTCATTGGAAGGACTAGCTCAGGAGTACACACAAAGTATTTCTAGAAGATTCCCATTAGTAACTCAGAAGCCATTTTACAGGGGGATGAAGGTGCTGAAAAAGAAGATGGAACGGCATTGGGGCATCAACTGGGTTTCAAGCACTAGTGATAGAAATGAGTGGGTTCCACCCACAAGACGTTTCACTTCCACCTCCCACCTGGGAACATATTATACCGCTTGGAAATATAACAATATGCCTTCTCCTTGGTCCTGATATGCTCTTATTATCACAAACTAAAAGTTCCCATAAGAAGTGGCTAATTGTGAGGCGGGAAGGAGACCCAATATCTTGGCTAATTATTGTCATAAAGAATAAATAACATTGAACCTAAATCTATTATATATTTCAGATATTGTCCTCTAATTAAACACCACCAAAATAATCCCATCCAATCAGCCCACTCTTACAAGAGTATATTCTGCAGCTAACTCATTCTAGTAGAGCCAATAATATAGATTTTTATAAAAATTCAGTCTTCTACAAAGATCATACTAAAGTTCTATTATAGTGAGGTAATACTTGGCCTTGAATATTTTCAGGCTGAAGTAATATCTTTGATGCTTTAAGGTATAAAAATTCAGAGTTCACAACCAAAAACTTGTCTAAGTTCTTAAAGTTGTAAAACTCCTCCTTTTTTTATAGAAAACAAAAACAAAATGTGGTTCTTCCCACTAGGGCCTTTGAGCTGACACTGCAAGGGTTAGAATTACATTCTACCAGAGGAAAAAAAAAAAAAAAGCACAGAGAAATAAATACTTAGTTGTGCTCATCTAGACAGTAAATGACCGTATGTAACATCTGCCCTGACTCCTCAGAGTCCCTCTAGTCCCATGGAGATGTACTTGGCCAACAGCAGGCTGGTTCAAGTGGCTTTTATCAGGTCTGTGGGGCCTGTCACTGTTAGCTTTCCTAGCCAGCTGCTGCTTGGTATTATGTGGGAAAGTCTCTCAGCCACAAACTGCTGTATCATTGTACCAGGACACTTCTCTCTATAAAAATTCTCATGCACATTTGCTCTGGAGAAAGTTTATTGGAAGTTTATTAGAAGTGCATCTTCTGGACTTCCATTATATGTCCCTGTGACTAATTCTTATGGTCCCTATGACCCACCCTTAAGTAAAGTGGGAAAGCCCACAGAAGAAGAAAAGTATAAGTACCAAAATTTTCAAAATAATATGTCAGTTTTGTTATCTAAAATATTTTAATTAACCAATTAATTATCAAAGATTCAAGAATATTGTGGAAACTTCTAACAGGATTTCACTATAATCTAATACTGCTACATAGAACTGGTGGTATAGGAATACTACAGAGATAAAGGCTATGAAAACCAAACTCAAGGCTATGAAACCCAAAATCCCCATTTCAGTGATTACCAATAATTTACTGTAACATAAAGTCTACATTAAGTTACATGGGGCATGCACCAAAAAACATGGCTGCAGAGGAGGGGGTGTCCCTGTCATACTTTTTTTGATGCATTCCTATTATTGTAAGTTATATTCTATAGTTTCAACAATCCCATTGCCAGAGATGTACCCCAGTGCAAAACTTGTGGCCTCAAACATTTAGCTGAATCATTTAGATCCTTATAAACATATTGTATCTCGGCTTATTATTGCTGAGTGATAAGCTAAACTTTCATGTTAACAAAGTGACACTCACCTCAATTGAGAACTTTGAGTGCTCCAGGAAATCCTCGGTACACAAAACTCCTCCCTCCCTCATTTAAAAAACTTTCACCTCTGAAATTTCACATCTGGGAACTCATCCTAAATTCCATTTTTAAGTGGAAAGAATTTCCCAAAAGTTTACATATTTTATTATCCTATGCTAAAAAGATAATCATTTAACAGAACTGAATTCTTCAGTTGGGATATAAGACACCATGGCCTAAAAGAGGAGAGACAGTTACAAAAGACAGAACAACCAAAGAAACAAGTGGAGCCCTGAGAAGACCTTGCCTACTTCCCAAGTTAGCCAGCTGCTCAGCCCACAGAGAAACCCTTGCAGACCAATATCTTCTCTCTATTACAATAGTGGCAGAAAAAAGAAAAAATGGCACAGGAGATGAGATGGAACCATGAGAAAACTTGGCCATGTCAGATACTGTTTCACAAGAAGTTTCCACTGTGGAAGACAGAAAACTAGTAGAAAGGGGGCAAGTCACATTATATCTCTGAGACTCAGTTCCTGATGTATGTAACACATGGGAAATATACCTACCATTGCCTAAATTGATCCTAGTATCAAATAAGAAATTGTAAGTGAAAACATTTCAAATATCATAAGTATTATATAAAGGTAAAATATATTGCACATATCAGATTTTTTCTACACTTAACAAATAAGGAGACTTTTTCTGAATTCCTGCTTGGTTGTCAAAATGCAAGCCCCTGATGAGTCTTTATAACCCAAATATTGCCTTGAATAAATCCACAGAATCTCCCCTACCACCTCCATTTCTTTCTCTTCTTCCCTTTGGGGGTGATATGAAGAAAAATGGGAAAAAATAATGCTGACTGTTTCTGATTTCTTAGCTTCTCTGCAGCTGCCACTATAGAGGTTTCTTTCTTTTTTTTTTTTTTTTCATTTTTTTGGTCTCTTCTTTCAACACATCTTTAACTGCATCTGCAGAAGCTGTGAGTGCCAAAAGTCTGTGTGAAGAAAATGAATGCAGAGAGAAAGAATTCATAGAAAAAGAATGGTTGACATGGAAGTTACTAGAAGTTGCATCTGTAAAATAACCTTCACAGTCAGAGCAACTGTTCACCATTCATTTAACACAGTGACACAGTACATTGAATAGACTAGTGAAGACAGACAACAGCACTATCAATATGCAAAGACACTGAGAAACTTACTCTGGGAAGTAGCTGGTATAATGAAGCAAAATGAAATGATATTAAAAAATAGGGTGGACCAAAAATCTTTTGAATCCACACCACTTTCTCTAACATTGGCCATGATTTTAGGTAGCCAAGAGAGTCAATAAATTTGTTCTGTGGTACAAAATCTAGAAGTAAATATTGGTCATAGCTTCTAAATTATTTTTATTTACTTTCAAATGTAGATTAATTGGAAGTCAAGAAAAAAACTATTCTATCACATCTATCTGACTAAAAATGGGCATACCTCCTGGTAATCACCATTGCTTTAGTCAATAATAACAGTGAGACTGAAATATGGCTCCAAGTTAATATAAGATAGCATATATTTGAAAGCAATATAATATAAGACATTGAGAAAAAGGAAGGCAAAGCAAAATGCATCAGGAAAAAGAATAATTTATTCATTCAAAAATTAATCAAATAATATTTGTTGAACAGTTACTATATACAACAGTTACATT
Organism: Tursiops truncatus; assembly: GCF_011762595.2. Classification (NCBI taxonomy): domain Eukaryota; kingdom Metazoa; phylum Chordata; class Mammalia; order Artiodactyla; family Delphinidae; genus Tursiops; species Tursiops truncatus. The sequence continues at coordinate 55,100,961 of NC_047035.1, read as the reverse complement.
TTGAATTAAGTGTATTATTTTGGATATTCCTTTAACACTGTTAGAGAGATGATATTAGGCCTACCTTGGAGATGAAGAAATTGAAGCTTAGAGACATTTTCCCATGGCTACACAGCTGGAAAGTTAGGTAGGAGGCATTCAAACTGACTCTAAATCCCAAGGTCTTTCAGTATAGTAACTTACTAATAAAGTAATAGGTTTCTTATTCCATTGACTAGGAATAACAGGTTCAACAGTTATGATACAGGGTGCCAACAGCCACAGAAGAGAGAAAGTATTTGTTGCAAATGTTAAATTATCTTTCCAGCAAATATATGAAGAAAATACTAAAGTGGGGATCAGTTAATAGCTTTAATGAATACATTCCATGAAGTGAGAAAAGATAAATCATCAAGATCTGTTAATGTCTCAAACAAATGGAAAAATAAAGCAGATTATAAACAATTACCAGGTAACATAAGGACAAAGTACCCTAGGTCAATATAAAGAAGTACAAATATATAATTGAATAAAGAGAGATACATTTTCACTACAGAAGACAGTAACCTTATTTAAACATTTCTCACATTCTAAGATTTCAACCATAATCTTTTCATATTTGAAAACAATTTGGACATTTTAAGGACAATGAGGTAGTACTCAAAAGATGCTGGAGGACTACAACAGAAAAGAGTTAGTATTCTATTTTTTTGTTCTAGTTTTTTAGTGTCTTGCTTTGGTATCATTTTCTTTCCACCTTACCTCAGTATATCACTAGGGCAAATAATGAAGAAGTTAGAAAAATGAATTTAAACTATTTTTTAAAATGCTGAAAATTTTCCATTACAAGTGCTAGCAGAGTTAAAATTAAAGAGAAGTTGATAAACATGTTCAAATTATAAGATAGGAAAATGCCTCAAATTTTTTAATAGCAAAGTAATTTTCCTCAGAGATTAATCATGTTATATCCATACATGGAAAATAACTGGAGAAATGAGGTACAATAAAAAACACAAACCCAGAACCAAAAAAAAAAGAAACTCTATTTTGAGCATTCAGATAACTTGTACATAAGATATAATTTGTAGGAGAGGACCTTCAAGATGGCGGAGGAGTAAGACGTGGAGATCACCTTCCTCCCCACAAATACATCAGAAATACATTTACATGTGAAACAACTCCTACAGAACACCTACTGAATGCTGGCAGAAGACCTCACACTTCCCAAAAGGGTCTTAAAGCTCCAGACGGGTGTCAGGACTGAGCCTCTGAGGTGGGAGAGCCAAGTTCAGGACATTGGACCACCAGATATCTCCCGGCCCACGTAATATCAATCGGCAAGAGCTCTCCCAGAGATCTCTGCCTCAATGCTAAGACCCAGCTCCACTCAATGACCAACAAGCTCCAGTGCTGGACATCCCATGCCAAAAAACTAGCAAGACAGGAACACAACACAACCGATTAGCAGAGAGGCTGCCTAAAATCCTACTAAGTTCACAGACACCCCAAAACACACCAACAGACGTGATCCTGCCCACCAGAAAGAAAAGATCCAGCTTCATCCACCAGAAAAAGGCACCAGTCCCCTCCACCAGGAAGCCTACACAAGCCACTGAACCAACCTTACCCACTGGGGTCAGACACCAAAAACTATGAATTATGAAATACGAACCTTCAGCCTGTGAAAAGGAGACCCCAAACACAGTACGTTAGGCAAAATGTGAAGAGACAGAAATATGCAGCACTTGAAGTAGCAAAGTAAAAACCCACCAGAACAAACAAATGAAGAGGAAATAGGCAGTCTACCTGAAAAGGAATTCAGAGTAATGATAGTAAAGCTGATCCAAAATATTGGAAATAGAATGGAGAAAATACAAGAAACGTTTAACAAGGACCTAGAAAAATTAACAACAAACTAACAATGATGAACAACACAATAAATGAAATTAAAAATTCTCTAGAGAGGAGGGAGGGGAAGATGGCAGAAGAGTAAGACGCGGAGATCACCTTCCTCCACACAGATACACCAGAAATACATCTACACGTGGAACAACTCCTACAGAACACGTACTGAAAGCTGGCAGAAGACCTCAGACTTCCCAAAAGGCAAGAAACTCCCCCACGTACCTGAGTAGGGCAAAAGAAAAAAGAAAAAACAGAGACAAAAGAATAGGGACGGGACCTGTACCAGTGGGAGGGAGCTGTGAAGGAGGAAAGGTTTCCACACACTAGGAAGCCCCTCTGCGGGCGGAGACTGCGGGTGGCGGAGGGGGGAGCTTCAGAGCCGCGGCGGAGAGCACAGCAACAGGGGTGCAGAGGGCAAAGTGGAGAGATTCCTGCACAGAGGATCGTTGCCGACCAGCACTCACCACTCCGACAGGCTCGTCTGCTCACACACCGGGTCGGGCGGGGCTGGGACCTGAGGCTCGGGCTTCGGTTGGAGTGCAGGGAGAGGACTGGGGTTGGCGGCGTGAACACAGCCTGAAGGGGGTTAGTGCACCACCGCGAGCCGGGAGTGAGTCTGGGGAAAAGTCTGGAGCTGCCAAAGAGGCTAGAGACTTTTTCTTCCCTCTTTGTTTCCTGGTGCGCGAGGAGAGGGGATTAAGAGCGCTGCTTAAAGGAGCTCTGGAGACGGGCGCGAGCCGTGGCTAAAAGCACAGACCCCAGAGACGGGTATGAGATGCTAAGGCTGCTGCCGCCGCTGCCACCAAGAAGCCTGTGTGCGAGCGCAGATCACTACTCACACCCCCCTTCCGGGGAGCTTGTGCAGCCCGCCACTGCCAGGGTCCCGGGATGCAGGGACAACTTCCCCGGAAAAACGCACTGCATGCCTCAGGCTGGTGCAACGTCACGTTGGCCTCTGCCGCCGCAGGCTCACCCCGCACTCCGTGCCTCTTTCTCCCCGTGGCCTGAGTGAGCCAGAGTCCCCGAAGCAGTTGTTCCTTTAACCCCGTCCTGTCTGAGCGAAGAACAGACGCCTTCCGGCGACCTACATGCAGAGGCGGGGCCAAATCCAAAGCTGAGCCCCTGGGAGCTGTGAGAACAAAGAAGAGAAAGGGAAATCTCGCTCAGCAGCCTCAGGAGCAGTGGATTAAATCTCCACAATCAAGTTGATATACGTTGCATCTGTGGAATACATGAATAGACAACGAATCATCCCAAATTGAGGAGGTGGACGTTGAGAGCAAGATTTATGATTTTTTCCCCTTTTCCTCTTTTTGTGAATGTGTATGTGTATGCTTCTGTGTGAGATTTTGTCTGTATAGCTTTGCTTCCACCATTTGTCCTAGGGTTCTATCCCTCCATTTTTTTTTCTTTAATTTTTTTTCCTAATAATTATTTTAATAACTTTATTATATTTTATCTTACTTTATTTTACTTTATCTTTCTTTCTTTCTTTCCTTCCTCCCTCCTTCCTTCCTCCCTCCCTCCCTCCCTCCCTCCCTCCTTTCTTTCTTTCTTTCTTTCTACTTCTACTAATTCTTTCTTTCTACTTTTTCTCCCTTTTAATCTGAGCCATGTGGATGAAAGGCTCTTGGTGCTGCAGCCAGGAGTCAGCTGTGCCTCTGAGGTGGGAGAGCCAACTTCAGGACACTGGTCCACACAGACCTCCCAGCTCCACATAATATAAAACAGCAAAAATCTCCCAGAGATCTCCATCTCAACACCAGCACCCAGCTTCACTCAACGACCAGCAAGCTACAGTGCTGGACACCCTATGCCAAACAACTAGCAAGACAGGTACACAACCCCACCCATTAGCAGAGAGGCTGCTTAAAATCATAGTAAGTCCACAGACACCCCAAAACACACCACCAGACATGGACCTGCCCAGCAGAAAGACAAGATCCAGCCTCATCCACCAGAACACAGGCACTAATCCCCTCCACCAGGAAGCCTACACAACCCACTGAACCAACTTCAGCCACTGGGGACAGACACCAAAAACAACGGGAACTACAAACCTGCAGCCTGCAAAAAGGAGACCCCAAACACAGTAAGATAAGCAAAATGAGAAGACAGAAAAACACACAGCAGATAAAGGAGCAAGATAAAAGCCCACCAGACTTAACAAATGAAGAGGAAATAGGCTGTCTACCTGAAAAAGAATTCAGAATAATGATAGTAAAGATGATCCAAAACCTTGGAAATAGAATAGACAAAATGCAAGAAACATTTAACAAGGACCTAGAAGAACTAAAGATGAAACAAACAACAATGGATAACACAATAAATGAACTTAAAAATATTCTAGAAGGGATCAATAGCAGAATAACTGAGGCAGAAGAACAGATAAGTGACCTGGAAGATAAAATAGTGGAAATAACTACTGCAGAGCAGAATAAAGAAAAAAGAATGAAAAGAACTGAGGACAATCTCAGAGACCTCTGGGACAATATTAAACGCACCAACATTCGAATTATAGGGGTTCCAGAAGAAGAAGAGAAAAAGAAAGGGACTGAGAAAATATGTGAAGAGATTATAGTTGAAAACTTCCCTAATATGGGAAAGTAAATAGTTAATCAAGTCCAGGAAGCACAGAGAGTCCCATACAGGATAAATCCAAGGAGAAATATGCCAAGACACATATTAATCAACACTGTCAAAAATTAAATACAAAGAAAACATATTAAAAGCAGCAAGGGGAAAACAACAAATAACACACAAGGTAATCCCGATAAGGTTAACAGCTGATCTCTCAGCAGAAACTCTGCAAGCCAGAAGGGACTGGCAGGACATATTTAAAGTGATGAAGGAGAAAAAGCTGCAACCAAGATTACTCTACCCAGCAAGGATCTCATTCAGATTTGATGGAGAAATTAAAACCTTTACAGACAAGCAAAAGCTGAGAGAGTTCAGCACCACCAAACCAGCTTTACAACAAATGCTAAAGGAACTTCTCTAGGCAAGAAACACAAGAGAAGGAAAAGACCTACAATAATGAACCCAAAACAATTAACAAAATGAGATAGGAACATACATATTGATAATTACCTTAAATATAAATGGACTAAATGCTCCCACCAAAAGACACAGACTGGCTGAATGGATACAAAAACAAGACCCATATATATGCTGTCTACAAGACATCCACTTCAGACCAAACTATCAAACTCTTAGAGGAACCCTCAATGGTGAAAAACTAAAAGCATTTCCACTAAGATCAGGAACAAGACAAGGTTGCCCACTCTCACCATTCTTATTCAACAGAGTTTTGGAAGTTTTAGCCACAGAAATCAGAGATGAAAAAGAAATAAAAGCAATCCATATTGGAAAAGAAGAAGTAAAGCTGTCACTGTTTGCCGATGACATACTATATATAGAAAATCCTAAAGACTCTACCAGCTCTGTTAGAGCTAATCAATGAATTTGGTAAAGTAGCAGGATACAAAATTTATGCACAGAAATCTCTGGCATTCCGAAACACTAATGATGAAAAATCTGAAAGTGAAATCAAGAAACACTCCAATTTACCATTACAACAAAAAGAATAAAATATCTAGGAATAAAGCTACCTAAGGAGACAAAAGAACTGTATGCAGAAAATTATAAGACACTGATGAAAGAAATTAAAGATGATACAAATAGATGGAGAGATATACCATGTTCTTGGATTGGAAGAATCAACATTGTGAAAATGACTCTACTACCCAAACAATCTACAGATTCAATGCAATCCCTATGAAACTACCAATGGCATTTTTCACAGAACTAGAACAAAAAAGTTCACAATTCGTATGGAAACACAAAACACCCCGAATAGCCAAAGCAATCTTGAGAAAGAAACATGGACCTGGAGGAATCAGGCTCCCTGACTTCAGACTATAGTACAAAGTTACAGTAATCAAGACAGTATGGCACTGGCACAAAAACAGAAAGATAGATCAATGGAACAGGATAGAAAGCCCAGAGATAAACCCACACACATATGGTCACCTTATCTTTGATAAAGGAGGCAGGAATGTACAGTGGAGAAAGGACAGCCTCTTCAATAAGTGGTGCTGGGAAAACTGGACAGCTACATATAAAAGTATGAGACTAGATCACTCCCTAACACCATACACAAAAATAGGCTCAAAATGGGTTAAACACCTATATGTAAGGCCAGAAACTATCAAACTCTTAGAGGAAAACATAGGCAGAACACTCTATGATATAAATCACAGCAAGATCCTTTGTGACCCACCTACTAGAGAAATGGAAATAAAAACAAAAATAAACAAATGGGACCTAATGAAACTTCAAAGCTTTTGCACAGCAAAGGAAACCATACACAAGACCAAAAGACAACCCTCAGAATGGGAGAAAATATTTGCAAATGAAGCAACTGACAAAGGATTAATCTCTAAAATTTATAAGTAGCTCATGCAGCTCAATAACAAAAAAACAAACAACCCAATCCAAAAATGGGCAGAAGACCTAAATAGGGATTTCTCCAAAGAAGATATACAGACTGCCAACAAACACATGAAAGAGTGTTCAACATCATTAATCATTAGAGAAATGCAAATCAAAACTACAATGAGATATCATCTCACACCAGTCAGAATGGCCATCATCAAAAAATCTAGAAACAATAAATGCTGGAGAGGGTGTGGAGAAAAGGGAACACTCTTGCACAGCTGGTGGGAATGTGAATTGGTACAGACACTATGGAGAACAGTATGGAGGTTCCTTAAAAAACTACAAATAGAACTACCATATGACCCAGCAATCCCACTACTGGGCATATACCCTGAGAAAACCATAATTCGAAAAGAGTCATGTACCAAAATGTTCATTGCAGCTCTATTTACAAGAGCCAGGAGATGGAAACAACCTAAGTGTCCATCATCGGATGAATGGATAAAGAAGATGTGGCACATATATACAATGAAATATTACTCAGCCATAAAAAGAAATGAAATTGCGCTATTTGTAATGAGGTGGATAGACCTAAAATCTGTCATACAGAGTGAAGTAAGTCAGAAAGAGAAAGACAAATACCGTATGCTAACATATATATATGGAATTTAAGAAAAATAAATGTCATGAAGAACCTAGGGGTAAGACAGGAATAAAGACACAGACCTACTAGAGAATGGACTTGAGGATATGGGGAGGGGGAAGGGTACGCTGTTACAAAGCAAGAGAGAGGCATGGACATATATACACTACCAAACATAAGGTAGATAGCTAGTGGGAAGCAGCCACAAAGCACAGGGAGATCAGCTCGGTGCTTTGTGACTGCCTAGAGGGGTGGGATGGGGAGCGTGGGAGGGAGGGAGATGCAAGAGGGAAGAGATATGGGAACATATGTATATGTATAACTGATTCACTTTGTTACAAAGCAGAAACTAACATACCATTGTAAAGCAATTATACTCCAATAAAGATGTAAAAAAGAATGTAAAAAAAAAAATTCTCTAGAAGGAATCAATAGCAGAATAACTGAGGCAGAAGAACTGATAAGTGACTGGGAAACTAAAATAGTAGAAATAACTATCGCAGAGCACATTAAAGGGAAAAGAATGAAAAGAATTGAGGACAGTCTCAGAGACCTCTGGGACAACATTAAACACACCAACATTCAAATTATACGGATTCCAGAAGAAGGAGAGAAAAAGAATGGGACTGAGAAAATATTTGAAGAGATTACATTTGAAAACTTCCCTAATATGGGAAAGGAAATTGTCAACCAAGTCCAGAAAGCCCAGAGAGTCCCATACAAGATTAATCCAAGGGGAAATATGCCAAGACACATATTAGTCAAACTATCAAAAATTAAATACAAAGAAAAAATATTAAAAGCAACAAGGGAAAAGCAACAAATAACATAATAGGGAATCCCCTTAAGGTTAACACCTGATCTTTCAGCAGAAGCTCTGCAAGCTAGAAGGGACTGGCAGGACATATTTAAAGTGATGAAAGGGAAAAACCTATAACAAAGATTACTCTACCCAGCAAGGATCTCATTCAGATTTCACAGAGAATCAAAAGCTTTGCAGACAAGCAAAAGTTAAGAGAATTCAGCACCACCAAACCAGCTTTACAACAAATGCTAAAGGAACGTCTCTAGGCAAGACACAAGTGAAGGAAAAAACCTACAATAACAAACCCAAAACAATTAGGAAAATGGTAATAGGAAAATACATATCGATAATTACCTTAAATGTAAATGGGTTAAATGCTCCAACCAAAAGAGCTAGACTGGCTGAATGGATACAAAACAAGACCCATATATATGCTGTCTACAAGAGATCCACTTCAGACCTAGAGACACATACAGACTGAAAGTGTGGGGATGGAAAAAGATATTCCATGCAAATGGAAATCAAAAGAAAGCTGGAGTATCAATCCTTATATCAGACAAAATAGACTTTAAAGACTATTACAAGAGACAAAGAAGGACACTACATAATGACCAAGGGATCAATCTAAGAAGATATAACAATTGTAAATATTCATGCACCCAACATAGGAGCACCTCAATACGTAAGGCAAATGCTAACAACCATAAAAGGTGAAATCAACAGTAACAAAATAATAGTAGGGGACTTTAACATACCACTCTCACCAATGGACAGATCATCCAAAAGGAAATAAATAAGGAAACACAAGCTTTAAAGTATACATTAAACAAGATGGACTTAATTGATATTTATAGGACGTTCCATCCAAAAACAACAGAATACACTTTCTTCTCAAGTGCTTATGGAAAATTCTCCATGATAGATCATATCTTGGGTCACAAAGCTCGGTAAATTTAAGAATATTGAAATCATTTCAAGTATCTTTTCCAACCACAATGCTATGAGACTGGATATAAATTACAGGAAAAAAAACTGTAAAAAATACAAACACATGGAGGTTAAACAATATACTACTAAATTACCAAGAGATCACTGAAGAAATCAAAGAGGAAATCAAAAAGTACCTAGAAAAAAATGATAATGAAAACACAACAGCCAAAAACTTATGGGATGCAGCAAAAGCAGTTCTAAGAGGGAAGTTTATAGCAATAAAATCCTAACTCAAGAAACAAGAAACATCTCATAAAAACAACCTAACATTACACCTAAAGCAGTTAGAGAAAGAAGAACAAAAAAAACCCCAAAATTAGCAGGAACGAAATCATAAAGATCAGATCAGAAATAAAGGAAATGAAGGCAATGATAGCAAAAATCAGTAAAACTAAAAGCTGGTTCTTTGAGAAGACAAACAAAATTGATGAACCATTAGCCAGACTCATCAAGAAAAAAAGGGAGAAAACTCAAATCAATAGAATTAGAAATGAAAAAGGAGAAGCAACAAGTGACACTGCAGAAATACAAAGGATCATGAGACATTACTACAAGCAACTCTATGCCAAAAAAATGGGCAACCTAGAAGAAATGTACAAATTCTTAGAAAAGCACAACCCTCCGAGGCTGAACCAGGAAGATATAGAAAATATAAACAGACCAATCACAAGCACAGAAATTGAAACTGTGATTAAAAATCTTCCAACAGGACTTCCCTGGTGGTGCAGTGGTTGAGAGTCCGCCTGCCGATGCAGGGGACACGGGTTTGTGCCCCGGTCCGGGAGGATCCCACATGCCGCGGAGCGGCTGGGCCCGTGAGCCATGGCCGCTGCACCTGCGCGTCCGGAGCCTGTGCTCCGCAACGGGAGAGGCCACAGCAGTGAGAGGCCCGCGTACCGTAAATAAAAAAAAAAAAAAGTCTTCCAACAAACACAAGCTGAGGACCAGATGGCTTCACAGGCGAATTCTATCAAACATTTAGAGAAGACCGAATACCTATCTTTCTCAAACTCTTCCAAAATACAGCAGAGGAAGGAACACTCCCAAACTCATTCTACAAGGCCACCATCACCCTGATACAAAAACCAGACAAAGATGTCACAAAAAAAGAAAGTTACAGTCCAATATCACAGATGAATATAGATGCAAAATATCTCAACAAAATAGTAGCAAACAGAATCCAATAGCACATTAAAAGGATCATACACCATATTCAAGTAGGGTTTATCCCAGGAATGCAAGGATTCTTCAATATATGCAAATTAATCAATGTGATACACCATATTAACAAACTGAAGGAGAAAAACCACATGATCATCTCAATAGATGCAGAAAAAGCTTTTGAAAAAATTCAACACCCACTTATAATAAAAACCATCCAGAAAGCAGGCATAGAGGGAACTTACCTCAACATAATAAAGGCCATATATGACAAACCCACAGCCAACATCATTCTCAATGGTGAAAAACTGAAACCATCTCCTCTAAGATCAGGAACAAGACAAGGTTGCCCACTCTCACCACTATTATTCAACATAGTTTTGGAAGTTTTAACCACGGCAATCAGAGAAGAAAAAGAAATAAAAGGAATCCAAATCAGGGTTTCCCTGGTGGCGCAGTGGTTGAGAGTCCGCCTGCTGATGCAGGGGATACGGATTCGTGCCCTGGTCTGGGAGGATCCCACATGCCGCGGAGCGGCTGGGCCCGTGAGCCATGGCCACCGGGCCTGCGTGTCCGGAGCAACGGGAGAGGCCGCAACAGTGAGCGGCCCACGTACCACAAAAAAAAAAAAAAAAAAAAAAGGAATCCAAATCAGAAAAGAAGAAATAAAACACTCCCTGTTTGCAGATGACATGATACTATACATACAGAATCCTAAAGACTCTACCAGAAAACTACTAGAACTAATTAATGAATTTGTTAGAGTAGCAGGATACAAAATTAATGCACAGAAATCTCTTGCTTCATATACACTGATGAAATATCTGAAAGAGAAATTAAGGAAACACTCCCATTTACCATTACAACAAAAAGAATAAAATACCTAGGAATAAACCTACCTAAGGAGACAAAAGACCTGTATACAGAAAACTATAAGACATTGATGAAAGAAATTAAAGATGATACAAACAGATGGAGAGATTACCATGTTCTTGGATTGGAAGAATCAACATTGTGAAAATGACTATACTACCCAAAGCAATCTACAAATTCAATGCAATCCCTATCAAACTGCCAATGGCATTTTTCACAGAACTAGAACAAAAAATTTCACAATTTGTATGGAAACACCTTGTCTTTGATAAAGGAGGCAAGAATATACAATGGAGAAAAGACAGCCTCTTCAATAAGTGTTGCTGGGAAAACTAGACAGCAAAATGCAAAAGCATGAAATTGGAACACTCCCTAACACCATACACAAAAATAACTCCAAATGGATTAAAGACCTAAATATAAGGCCAGATACTACAAAACTCTTAGAGGAAAACATAGGCAGAACACTCTATGACGTAAATCACAGCAAGATCCTTTTTGACCCACCTCCTAGAGAAATGGAAATAAAAACAAAAATAAACAAATGGGACCTAATGAAACTTAAAAGCTTTTTCACAACACAGGAAACCATAAACAAGATAAAGAGACAACCTTCAGATTGGGAGAAAATATTTGCAAATGAAGCAACTGACAAGGGATTAATCTCCAAAATATACAAGCAGCACATGCAGCTCAGTATCAAAAAAACAAACAACCCAATCCAAAACTGGGCAGATGATCTAAGTAGATATTTCTCCAAAAAAGATACACAGGTTACCAACAAACACATTAAAGGGTGCTCAACATCATTAATCATTAGAGAAATGCAAATCAAAACTGTAATGAGTTATCACCTCACACCAGTCAGAATGGCCATCATCAAAAAATCTACGAACAATAAATTCTGGAAAAGGTGTGGAGAAAACGGAACCCTCTTGCACTGTTAGTGAGAATGTAAATTGATACAGCCACTATGGAGAACAGTATGGAGGTTCCTTAAAAAACTACAAATAGAACTACCATACGACTCAGCAATCCCACTCCTGGGCATATACCCTGAGAAAACCATAATTCAAAAAGAGTCATGTACCACAATGTTCACTGCAGCAGTATTTATAATAGCCAGGGCATGGAAGCGACCTAAGTATCTATCAATAGATGAATGGATAAAGAAGATGTGGCACATATATACAATGGAATATTACTCAGCCATGAAAAGAAACGAAATTGAGTTATTTGTAGTAAGGTGGATGGACATAGAGACTGTCATACAGAGTGAAGTAAGTGAGAAGGAGAAAAACAAATACCATATGGTAACACATATATATACAGTCTATTTTTAAAAAGTGCTTCTGAACAACTTAGGGGCAGGACAGGAATAAAGACGCAGACATAAAGAATGGACCTGAGGACACGGGAATGGGGAAGGGTAAGCTGGGACAAAGTGAGAGAGTAACATTGACATATATACACTACCAAACATAAAATAGATAGCTAGTGGGAAGTGGCCGCATAGCACAAGGAGATCAGCTTGGTGCTTTGTGACCACCCAGAGGGGTGGGGTAGGGAGGGCTGGAGGGAGACACAAGAGGGAGGGAATATGGGGATATATGTATATGTATAGCTGATTCACTTTGTTATATAGCAGAAAATAACACAACATTGTAAAGCAATTATACTCCAATAAAGATGTTACAAAAAAGATATAATTTGTAAAACCTTATATTATCTACACAATTGTCCATTTTCAGCATCTAAACTCTAACTGATACATATAAAAAATGAAAATGGAAATCAGCCCAATTGTCTACCCTGCTTTGAGAACAAAAATGAAGTACTGATATAACATGGATGTTGAACATGGAGTGTATGATATAAGATCGATGAACCTCAAAAACATTGTTCTAAGGAAAGAAGCCAGACTCAAAAGATTATATTTTATATGGCTTAATTTAAACCTAATGTCCAGGATAAGCAAATCTATAGTGACAGGAAGTAGATTCATGGTTGCCTTGGGCCGGAGGTGGAAATAGAGGGTCACTGAAAATGGACAGAAGGTTTCTTCTGGCGATGATGGAAATGTTCTAAAATTAGATTGTGATGATGGTTTCACAACTGTAAATTCACTAAATTTCATTGAATTGTACACTTAAAAGAAGGGATTTTTGTGGTAGGTAAATTATATCTCAATAAAGCTATTACCAAAATTGTTTTTAACTATTGTCCTACCAAATATCAATTTAAGTTCTGAAAGAGTCCCTTTACCCTTTGCTAATGTAAAATAAAAATAGTTCTCCAACAAGAAGAATTCTCTCCTATCATTTCTCATGAGTATGGAGGGTCCAATAGAGCAGTATTTTTCTCATTTTCCTTGAAATTTTCCCTATTCAAATGAAGACAAAAATCTCAGCCGAAACCATGAGACTCTGAAACCATCAGCTCTTAGTCTCTTCTATATTACTCATAAAAGCTTACAAAAGGGTTACATTTAGGGATGTGTCAGATTCTGGACTATAGCTTAGTACTATACATGTCTGAGCACACCCATAATAAATTTATTTAAACATAACTTAATTGTTCTCTCTTAAAGTATATTATATTTTGGAATATAGATACTCTAGAAAATAAGCTTTTTGAGGCTGTGACTCATAAACTTAACTTCCTTAGGTTTTCAAAATTAGTGCTAATGCTTTCTTGAACCTGAAAAGGGCTTTTTTTGTCTCACTTTTATATTATGGGCCACATCAGGTTGAGTTAGTCATGCTCGTTAATGAGAGATCTCCTGATTTAATGGAGCAGTCACAAAACCAATTTGAGCAGAAATAAGTATGATAGCAAGAGAAATGACTTTTCTTACCTCTGTTGTTTTAAAGGAGATGTAAAGACATGACTCCTAACAGCCAAACTAGTTAGGTTACATTTTACTTTTTACAACAAACAATCCCCAAAAGAAGTAAATATCTTCATGTCTTAAGGGAAGAATAAATTTCTTTGAATTAATACAATTGCTCTGTAACTATAAGCACACACTACTAAATAATAGATGTAACAGTGGTGGTTAAACTCACCATTTAGTTCACAGGCAGAAGCAAAGCAGGAAATGACACAAAAATAGGAGTAAGCCAGAACTAGAGGTGAGGTAGACAACCACCAAGAGATAATGACCTCTGGGCCGGAGAAGAGGTTTTGAATATCACCAGGAACTTGCTTCAGGTGAAGCAGCTGAATACTACTCAGCTTTTACCATCATACTCTTTATTTTAAAATATTTACCTCTTTTTTAAATACAAACAACTTCCTAACCTCCAGCTCCAATTGGAGCAATTGCTTTCCAAGCCTACCAGACAACTGACTCCCTAAGATTTCTTTCCATTGACCTCCTGGAATAGGTACAGTGTTTCTTAGACATCATAATGTTCTCTTCCTTGTACTCTTGTTTTTCTTTAGATAAAACTCATTCTCACATAATTTTTTGAATAACAAGTACATAAAAGTTAAACTTTCTAAGCCCGTCTTTTCCTAGAAATATCTCTAGAATGCCTCATACTTGATAATTTGGCATTAAAGCTTCCAATCATTTCCTCTCAGAACCATATATGACTGCTTTGTTGTCATCCATTATCCAGAAGCTGGAGGAGCAGTCTGATTGCCATTCCTTTGTAAGTAACTTTTTCTCTCTTAGAGCCTTCTTATTTTCTTTGATGTCTTACAATTTTACCAAGATACAGCTCATCAGATCTCAGTGAACCCTACTTCTTCAATCTGAAAGTTTGTGTCATCTTTCAGAAGCCCCAAGACCTTTTATTTTCACTTAATTTCTCCTGTTCTCTTTCTCTGAAAATCCTATTAGATGGATATAATGGACCATTCGTGTGATCCTCCATGTCTTATCATTTTTTTGGTCTCCTATTTTACTTCTGTTTGGCTTTTAGCTCATATTTTAGAATGTTCATTAGATTCTTTTCCTCCAGCCTTTCTGTTGAACAATTGTTTTTACTTCAACAATCATGTTTTTAAATTTTTATTTCCTCTTTGTTTTCTAATTACTCCTTTTTCATAGCAACATCCTCAGTATTTAGAATGTCATATCAATTCAGATCCCTCTGAAAAGTGAATTACAACTTTTTAAATTATCCTGTTTCCTGAATTATTATCTTGTTAGTTACATTTTTTGATCCCTCTTCATTGTATCATTGGCTTGCTGAACATGTTGGAAAGATTCTTGATCACACATTAATATTTATGAATGATGACTAGATTAATTACTACCAGTTACTGAAAGGAAATTCCTCTGCCATTATATAGGTCAATTTCCTGCCACAAGTCTTTCCCTGAATGGAAGAGCTGACTGCAAGTTCTGTAATTGTAGTCAGGGTTATATCCACTGGTGAGCTCACTATAGAATGAATAAATGGGAATCCAGCACACTAACTGGATACACTCTATAAGGAGAACTCTATTCTGCAGCACAAATACTCAAAGTAGGAAATGTAGGCCTCCCTGGACAGATAGTTTAATTGTTGTAGTAGAAAGCAGACCCATGCTATGGTTGTCAGTTTGGGTGGGGCAAGGGGGATTATATGATCCAGCAGGAAGTACTCTGTGGGAGAAAGAGGGAGCAGGGTGGTAAAAAAGGGATCTGGCCCACCTTTCCGCATATAGCCCTTTTAATTAACTGCCTTGCCAAGTGCCCCACAGCAGTCTTTCTCTTGTATTTACTGACTTGAAGCCCATCCAGGACTCCTGAGAAGAAAAATCTACCATCTTAGCTTTAGCTTTTTCCTGGGCATGGAAAGGTAGTTGTGGACAGCTCCTTTCCCCTTTGTGTTTTATCCATCCCTTCTAGTTCCAATCCACCAGAAATTCAAGTCTGTAGTCCACTGGTCCCAGCCCCACTCCATTCTCATACTACACATCATTCTCTGCATTTATTTTTCAAGTTATCCCTTTTCTTTCTTTGTTTTCCTTCCTTCCTTCCTTCCTTCTTCCTTTCTTTTTTTTGAGGAAGTATATCATACCTCAGAAAAGATTTTCAAGAGGGAATAAATTTAAGAAGTGCTTACATCAGGAACTTAATCATTTATACTTTTGTTATTTGCTATGTTCCAAAGATGTTTGTTATTCACTACAAGATAAAATAAAATTTTAAAGAGAAGAAAGTAAGAAAATTGGTATAGGGTGGGGACCACGGATAAGCAGATAGAAGAAAAACAGAAAAGTCAAAATGAAGTCAGAAATCTATTTATAACACAAAATGCACTCCATAAGGTAGAAACTAAATTTAACAAAAAAATTTCTGGTAACCAATACAAAGAAAACAAAAACTATTACATATATCACTATTTTCACAAGATAACAATAGACCAGCTAAGAAAAGAAATATATATAATAAATTTTTATTATAAGCAATATAGTGAATAGCTTCAACAATAAATATAACAATTTGCATAGAGAAAAGACTCAGAGGGTTAGAATAACCATGAAAAGAAGCAGTTAACCATGTGCTTGGGAGAGTAATAAAGGTTGCCTTATTGGAAGTGAAATGGTAGTTCTAAAGAAACTCTAATACTGTCTTCTACTTATCACCGTCCTGTGTTTTCACTGTAAAGAATTATATAATACTGGAATCTGTGTATTTTAGAGGTCCTCTAATCCTATTCTCTATTTGTTGCATATTTGAACAAGTGATTAATCAGCTTTTAATCAACCCTTCTAGTATTGAGAAATGTATTATTTTCCAAGGCAATTTGTTCTACTTTTTGACAATTCTATTTATTAAACACTTATCCCTAATATTGAATCAATATATGCTCCTACCCACTGGTCCTATACCTGGTTTCTGGAGTTGCATAAGTAAGCCTCACTGCTTGCCATGTGATAGATAGCGTGCTGAATGTTTGTAGACAGCCAGCATGGTACCCTGCCTCTCGGAGCTATATAGTCTCAGATCTCCTGTTTATAAAGAAACTAAGAAAATTTATTATGTGCAGATGCTCATCTTCTCTAAGTCGGCTAATACAATGAAAGAAAATTGTTTTTGAAAGAAGAAAAGATGATATTGTCAAATAAGAGAGAGAGAGCCAAT
The DNA here is from genome assembly GCF_011762595.2 of Tursiops truncatus. Classification (NCBI taxonomy): domain Eukaryota; kingdom Metazoa; phylum Chordata; class Mammalia; order Artiodactyla; family Delphinidae; genus Tursiops; species Tursiops truncatus. The sequence continues at coordinate 55,084,080 of NC_047035.1, read as the reverse complement.
GCACATTTTATAAAATAGCTTTTAAATATCAGATTCCTGAAAAATTAAATTCTTGGGTCTTCATTTATAAGAGGATATTTTTAGTAAATAAAACATAAAATGCCCAAATATCCTTATTTATATAAGCAAGAGTCAATTTGAATTATTTTTAAAGTGAATTATTAAAAGATCTATTTTTTTCTATATTTTCTGAAAAGGTTAGTAGGAGTAATTTAGTACTAAATGTTTTTAAAAGAAAAGAGCAAAGCATTTATTTAAAGGCTTTTCTAAATTAGGATCAACTTTTGATTGGATGAGGAATAACTAAACTAGTGTTGAACTCTATTTTTTAAGATGTATCTGTTCCTATATAGGAAGAGTATTCTTTGAATCCAAAATGAGTTTTTCTCATTTGAAGAGGAAAAACATTAATTCAACCACTCTTACATTTTACTTACCAAAAAACATGATTTTTAGCTATACATACCACCACCACAACAAATCCAAGCAATTAAATTTACTTCTATTTTTTCAATCATATTTCCTAATAACATATTGTGTACAAGAAAAAATAAAGAGAATGGACCATCAAAATATTTCAAAATGTACATGGGGAGCCTCATTCACCCTCCAGTCTCTGGCTTTTGTTTTGCGCAAAGCAGGACAGTGGGACTCTCAAATAGCTCTGGGTATCCTCCCTTCAGGCTTTGAGCACATAACCTAGGGATCACAGGATAAAAGGGCATCCTTTGGTGCTCACACTCTCCCTCCCTTTACCTTGTCTCTTGGTGAGTCAGTGAGGTGTATATCCTTATTTATTCACTCTGGAATATGAAATAAGAGTATTATAAAAGAATCCAAAAGAGAAATTAATTTGAATGCTACCATGGACAAAATTGGAAACTATTTGAAGTGTCAAGGTGCAGAGCCAAATCTAAGTGTCTATGATCCTTGACATTTAGAAAAGCAATCAGAGATCCATGTCTCTCTTTTCAAATATAAAACTCTTTTCCTTAATAGTAATACTCAACTAGACACTGATAAACAGAAGCACTTAGGGAAAATAAATTAAATTATCCCTTTCTTTAATAGTGAATAGATAATAGTGTCTGTCCAATTTGGAGTCACCCAGTTTCACAATTCCTTAAGACTAACGGTACTTTATTCTTGTACTTTCCACAAAAAGCATGCCTTGTTATTTCTAATGAAGAGATGTGAAGAGACTAAACCAGCTAAGAGTATTTATTCTAAAATGAAACTTAGTGTGTCACTAACACATTTTGAAAAAAAGAAAAATAGAGTTTTGCTTCTTACCCATTTTATTTAAGTAGTAACTTTCCTTTTGACAATTCCCTATAATATTTATCCTATTGAAATCTAACTTGTCCCCTCACTAATGACTTAGAAGATACAAAAAATACTTAAATTGGTCATATAATGCTTTAAAAGGCAAAAATGTTGAAGTCAGGAAAGAAGAAAGATTTCAACATACTACTCTTAAGTGTACTGTCAATTTTTATTCTCCATTTCTCATCTCCTGCTCTAGCTGTTCACTTACAGTTCCCAAATCAATGAAATTATAATGAAATTGATTTCCATTTGCAATTCTGTGGTTGGTCTATAAAAAAATCCTCCTATTTTTTAAAAAAATTAAGTATTCTTAAGGGTATAGCTAAAGAAAACAGACTATTTCACAAACAGTATTTATACATAAAATACTCAATAGCTCATAAAGCCTGGGGAAAGAATAATTTTAATCTCATAGCATTAAACTTTTCAGGGGGACCCCATTCATCTTCCTGCTTTCTTCCTTGTTTTCATTATCATGTACCATCTAATTATTTAAATACCCTTTTTCTCCACAAGCCCTGAAGGCATTGGTTGTCACCCCGACCTATTTACTGTGCCTACTGAACATTGTAGAGAAAAGGTACAGGAAAAGAGAAAATAAATTTACACCATCTCTTTGGATCACAACAAAAGAACTCTGAAGAAGGGAAGGAGAGAAGGGCAGCATTATGATCATGCCCATTTCACATGGAGAAGAAAATCCAGAGATCAAGAGACTAGCCCAGAGCTAGAAAGTTGCAGTCAGAGCCAGGGCTAGAGTCCCTATGCTCTGAGTTCTAGTCAGCAGTCTTCCCACTTCACCATGAGTCTTCTCTATACATTTCCAAGATGGCTAATACCCATTACTAAGTTTCACATCCTTCTCATCACAAAGGAAAGGGAAAATCTGATTTGAATCAAAGTATGCATAATCTGAAATATTTCACATAATTTGAGGGCACATTCTTTCCTTAAGTTTCAAAACTCAGCTATGTTAGGATGCAAGAGAAATAAATCTACTTTCATTGTTTTTACTTAAATTTTTGCCAAATCCTTTTTTCTTCTGTTCAGATATTATTTAAAATACTGGAGTCCATGATATTTTAGCAGTTATGTTTCTGTTCTTCACCCAAAACTGGTCGTTTGTAACACACCACCACTGAAGTATTGTTTACCTTATGATTTATCTCATGATTGTGAATATGAACCATGAACTAAACCTGGATATAAAGTTGTCTTCCATGTTCCTCCTAAAGCAACAGCCACATTTGTAACGCATGCTTCACCTAAGCCACGTCATTCAACAATACCAAAGAGAAACATGGTTTATGTGTACATACATACGTATCTTCATTTTGGTGTATATCAAGTGTTTGAGGTACACTTGACATTCCGTGTTTAAAAAAAACAAAACAAAACACCATTGATCAACATGAATGACCTTAAACTATGAAATACTTGAAAATGTTAATCTGCAGCATCCACGTGCTGCCAGAGCTGGCACTACCAACAAGCAGAGTCTCAAACCCACGACATCAAATCTTTCTCCTTTTTATTGTAATTCACAGCTTGATCAACCAGAGAAATGTCGCTTGCGCATTATTATTCAGCACAATCTCATCAACTTTATCCTTTAGCAATGACCTTACAATAAGAAATTAAGCCCTTTGAAATAGCATTTGTAATTAATCCATTTCCATAAGATTAACATGTTGACTATCACAAGAATACATGTAACAGCCCTCTGAAGCTTCAACCCCCCCCGGTCATATTTCACTTAAAACCATACTAAGTATTATCACAGTGTAATCAGCAGAATAAAAATTGCTAGGTAACCCCTGTGTTTTATGTTCATTCATTTATTCATTCATTCAACAAATATTTATTAATATGTCAACGTTCTAAGCATCACATTGCTGGAGCCTAGAGAAACAGAGAAATAAGGCTAAGCCCTGATTCCGAAAGCATTCACAATTTAGAGAGTAATACAGGCTTGTTTAAAAAAAAAATGTTACTCCAATGAGCTATAAGAGATATGAATAGAGTCAGAGGTCTTGGAAGCATAGAGTCAGGAATATCTCTACACACATAACAGGAAATACTCCAAGTAGAAGAAACAAAGTGCTACACACAGAGGCATGAAAATTATGGTATATTCTGAGAATAGCAAGCAAATCAGGTGAAACATATGACACACTATCCAAAACTTTATCCCTCTTTCTTCTAAAGTAATGGCAAAGGTAAGACTGTACAAGAGAGTGGAAGAGAGTGGCAGAAAACAAAGTTAGAAATATAGATCTGACACAGATTTTGTATGGCCTTGTACACTCTGCTAAGAAGTTTGGAGAGGATTTAGGCTTTATCCAGGTGATGGAAAGCCACTTGAAGTTTCTAGCAGAGAAGCCACATGATAAGAGACATGCTTTAGAAAAATATGTAGTGTTACTGATGTAGAGAATGGATTGTATGAGAAGAAAACGGAGATAGAGAGACTGATTAGAAGACCACTGAATTAACCCCAGCAAAGACTTGAATAAAAACAGCAGCTGTTGCTAAGGCAGAGAGAAGGAGAGGTAGGGACAAATTCAAAATATTCCAATTAAAAATAATTAAGTAACAGTGAGTTAGTGAGTAACTGGGATAGATGGTGAAGGGGAGAATGATACCAAGTTTTCTGATTTAATTTTTTTTTTTTTGCAGGCTGAAAGCTTTATTTATTTATTTAATTTTTAAGCCTATTTATTTATTTTAACATCTTTATTGGAGTATAATTGCTTTACAATGGTGTGTTAGTTTCTGCTTTATAACAAAGTGAATCAGTTACACATATACATATGTCCCCATATCTCTTCCCTCTTGCATCTCCCTCCCTCCCACCCTCCCTATCCCACCCCTCTAGGTGGTCACAAAGCACTGAGCTGATCTCCCTGTGCTATGCGGCTGCTTCCTACTAGCTAGCTATTTTATGTTTGGTAGTGTATATATGTCCATGCCACTCTCTCACTTTGTCACAGCTTACCCTTCCCCCTCCCCGTATCCTCCAGTCCATTCTCTAGTAGGTCTGTGTCTTTATTCCCATCTTGCCCCTGATTTAAGAAGCTAAGTGAATTAATTACCTCTGAGGTAAGGATGCCATAACCAAGATTGGAAAAGAAGTACATTTTGAGCGAAGAAGGAATGTAGTGGCATTAGTTGAGGAAATGTCAGGGTATTCGTGAGGGAATAGGCTCAGGAGAAAGAAGTGGATGGCTGGTATAGGTTAGGAATGAAAATTGTAGAGCCCTTGGAAAATAGGTGGCACTTAAAACCATGTTGCTAAATCAAATTGCCTAGCAAGAGCATGTAATGTATAAATAAAATATTAAATAGTCTTCTTTAGCTCCTCTTAAACTAAAATCTCTGCAATACGAAAGGTTCAAACAGGAAAATGTTTAATATTTAACGTCCTCACCCTTCTAAAGCAATAGCAAAATTACATAGAAATATATACAATGCTGCCAGCACCAACCACTTTACTATTTAATTCATTTGTTGCTTCAACAGGGAGTGGGGAATAGGTGATCAAAAAAAGAAGAATATAGGGCTTCCCTGGTGGTGCAGTGGTTGAGAGTCCGCCTGCCGATGCAGGGGACGCGGGTTCGTGCCCCGGTCCAGGAAGATCCCACACGCCGCAGAGCGGCTGAGCCAGTGAGCCATGGCCGCTGAGCCTGCGCGTCTGGAGCCTGTGCTCCGCAATGGGAGAGGCCACAACAGTGAGAGGCCCGCATACCGCAAAAAAAAAAAAAAAAAGAAGAAGAAGAATATTAATAATGATCTAGATAAGTAACCAGAAGTCCCCAGGATAGGGGTAAAAAAATGATAATCAAGGAAAATATAGAAAGATATATTCTTAATAATATCCTGATTGTTTTAAGGAGTTATATTGTTATATAATAATGATCATAATGGCTTACATTTGTCTAATGTTGCTAGAGTAACATTAAGCATTTTGCTAAACTCTTCATATGCATAGTTTACTTAACCCTCATAACAAAAATATGAGTTAGATATTATTATAATTCCCATATTATAATATGACAACTGAAGTTTATAGAGATTAAGTATCTTACACAAAGTCACAAAGAATATAAGTGAAAGAATTGAGATTTGAATACAGGACTCTAACTCCAAGGTACTTTCTCTTAACCACTGCCCTATGCTTCCTGGTGCTGTCCATATTAAATACTTCCAGATTGTTAGGTTCAGTTTTCCTCACTGAGCAAAAGAAGCTAAGTCTACTATCACTACTTCTATTCAACATCATACTGGAACGTCAAGTCAGAGCAATTAGGTAAGTAAAAGAAACAAAGGGCATCTATTTTGGAAAGAAAGACGTAAAACTCTCTTCATTCAAAGACAACATGATCTTGCATAGAGAAAATCCTAATAAATCCACTAAAAAAAAATACTATTAGAACTAATAAATGAGTTCAGCAAGGTCACAGGTTACAAGAGAAACATACAAAAATCAATTGTATGTATTTCTATGCATTGTCAATGAATAATCTGAAAATGAAATTAAGAGAACAAGTCTATTCTAAATAGCATCAAAAAGAACAAAATGCTTAATAGTAAATGTAACCAAAGAAGTACAAGACTTGTACACTGAAAACCATAAAATATCATTGAAATAAATAAAAGAAAGTCTAGACAAATTGAAAGACAGCCCATGTCCAGGGCTCAAGAGAAGCATATTTTTAAAATTGCAATACTCCTCAAATTGATCTACAGATTCAATACAATCCCTATCGAAACCCACGCAGGCTTATATGCACAAAATGACAAGCTGATCCAAAAATTTATGTGGAAATACAAAGGACCCAATGTAAACAATCTTGAAAAAGAAAAACAAAGTTTGAGCACTCACGCTTTCTGATTTCAAAAGTTACTACAAAGCTAGAGTAGCCAAGAAAGTATGGTACTGGCATAAGGACAGACATATAGGTCAATGAAGTAGAATTGAGAGTTCAGAAATAAACCCATACTTTTAATGGTCAATTGATTCTTAACAAAAGTGCCAAGAAAATTCCATGGGAAAAGGATGGTCTTTACAATACATTTTGTTGGAACAATCAGATGCATGCACATGCGAATGAATGAATAAATAAATAAACAAAAAAAAAACCCTAAATCAAAATGGATTACAGACCTAAATGTCAGAAATAAAACTATAAAACTGTTAGAAGAAAACATTGGAACAGAACTTTGTGACCTTGGTTTTCTTAAATATGACAAGTGACAAAAGAAAAATAGACAAATTGAACTTCATCAAATTAAAAACTTTTTTACATCAAAAGATACCATCTAAAAAATGAAAAGACAACCCACAGAATGGGATAAAATATTTGCAAGTCACATATCAATAAAAGTCTTATTGCAGATATATGAAGAACCCTTACCACTCAGTAAGAAAAAGACAAATAATCCTAAAATGGGCAAAGGATTTGAATAACATTTCTCCAAAAAAGGATACACAAGTGGTCAATAAGCACATGAAAGTTATACAATGTCATTAGTTATTGGTGAAATGCAAATCAAACCCACAGTGAGTTACCATTTCACACACACTAGGATGGCCATAATGGAAATGACAGGCTACAACAAGTGTCAGTGAGGGTGTGGAGAAACTGAAACACTCATATACTGCTGGTGGGAATGTTAAATGGTGCAGCCACTTTGGAAAACAGTTTGATGATTCCTTGAAATGTTAAATATAGAATTACCATATGACCCAACAATTCAATTCCTTGGTGTTAACCCGGAAGAGATGCAAACACATGTCCACAAAAAGACTTGTACACAGATATTCGCAGCAGTATTATTCACAATAACAAAAAAGTGGAAACAACCCAAATATCCAGCAACTAATGAATGGATAAACAAAATATAGTATATTCATATACTAGAATATCATTCGGTCATAAAAAATGAAAGACTGACGGGAGTTCCCTGGTGGTCTAGTGGTTAGGATTCAGCACTGTCACTGCTGTGGCCCGGGTTCAATCCCTGGTCGGGGAACTCCTACAAGCTGCGTGGCATGGCTAAAAAAAAAAAGTACAATTCAGGAAAAATGAAAGACTGATTCACATGACAACATGAATATTAAAAGCTAATTCTCAGTGAAAGAAGCAAAACACAAAAGACCACATATTGTATGATTCCATTTATATTAAATGTCCTGAACAGGCAAACCTATAGAGACAGAAGGTAGATTAGTGGCTGCCAGGGCCTGGAAGAAAGAAGAGTAGAGAGTGACAGTTAATGGGTACAGACAGAATTTCTTTCTTTTCTTTAATTGTGGTAAAATACACATTAAAAATGTATCACCTTCAGAACTTCCCTAGTGGTGCAGTGGGTTAAGACTCTGTGCTCCCAATGCAAGGGGCCCGAGTTCGATCCCTAACTGGGCAACTAGATCCCACACTCATGCCACAACTAAGAGTTCTCATGCCGCAGCTAAAAGATCCTGCATGCCGCAATGAAGCTCCTGCATGCTGCAACTAAGACCAGGCTCAACCATAATTAATTAATTTAAAAAAATTTTTTTAATGTATCCCTGTCACCATTTTTAAATGTACAGTTCAATGGCATTAAATGCATTCATACTGTTGTGCAACCATCACCACCAACGATCTCCAGAGCTATTTTCATCTTGCAAAACTGAAACTCTGCACCCATTAAACACTAACTCAACTTTCCCCCTCCCCTCAGCCCCTGGCAACCACCCTTCTACTTTTCATCTTTATGAATTTAACTATTCCAGGTACCTCATATAAATGGAATCTGTATTTGTCTTTTTGTGAGTAACATTTCATTTAGCATAACATCCTCAAGGTTCATCCATGTTGCAGCATGTGTCAGAATTTCTTTCGCTTTTAAAGCTGAATACTATTTCATAGTATGTATGTACCACATTTTGTTTATCCATTCATCCACTGATGGACACTCAGCTTGCTTCCACCGTTTGACAGTTGTGAATAATGCTGTTATGAACATGAATGCACAAATATCTCTTCAAGACTCAGATTTCAATTCTTTTGTGTTTGCATCCATAAGTGAAATTGTTGGATCATATTAGGTGGGGTTTTTTAGTGGTGATGAAAATGTTCTTGAATTATAGTGGTAATGGCTACACAACTCTTTGAATATATAAAAACCACTGAACTGTACACTCTTTTGAAAAGGGAGATTATATTTGTCTTTTGAAAGAAAGAAATACAGATGCTCATGCATTTGCTGTTTAATTATAATTCAAGTGAGGCAGTTTATCCACTAAATTCAACAAACAAAAAATGCTTTAGTCTTACAAATAGTAGACTAAAGAGGGAAGGGGGGAAATGGAGAAGGAAGAACAGAGAGAGAAAGAACATGAAAAAATTTTCAATAATAGGAAGAAAAATAAAAATGGATATAAGCCCACACATAAATTTGGGTTAAAGTGTAGGCATCCAAAATCCTCTCAAACCTGCCTGATTCTTATTTCCCCACTACACCACCCTGCCATAACTCCCTCAGTCCTCTTTCTCATCTCAGATTTCCCTCTCACATAAGCATGTGAATCTGAAGTACAGTGCTCATGTTATGATCTCCAACTCACTTAACTTGTGGGGATCAAAGTAAATTACCATCTATTAAGCAAACTACTTAGCTGGAAAGAAACTTGACTTAGGAGTCAGAAAACTTGTGTTCAATTCAATTCATCTATTTTCCAATCTCGTATGCTGTCAAGTTGAAGTACTGAGAACAGTGCCTGTGGGTGAAAACACTGAATTTCTCATTACATTAGTAGTAATTGATTTAAAGATCTAATAAAAGGCATTGAGAATTCAAAATAACACCTATGGTTCATGTCAAGATGTGCCAACTACAAAATGCTATGAAATCAATACAACCTTGGAAGGGAAACTGCAGTTGGCTAAGAAAACTTTAAGAGGTTTTCATGACAGGTGTGCATAGGTGACAAAAATGAAAGAGGTCACAAATTTAGTGACCTGTTGCAAACAAAATAAAAGATATAAACCACTTCTCCTTAATACCCAGTGACTTTTAACTCATTTCCTGTGAAATATAATCGACACTATATCTGTGCTATTTTTACTGAACTAACATGCAACTTTACCAGTTTCATTGTTTACATTATAAACATAATCTTAAAGACTGGAAGGTAATGTGAAGGATGTGTCAACTAAAAAAATATTTTTTAACATTTCACTAAATATTCTAATAATGAAGATCTTAATGCCATTGTTATTGATTCTACAGAATCTATGTTGTTCTTCATACATACCAAAAAATGGGGAGTGGGGGAGTCAAAAAATAGGAGAAGATGAAAATAAATAACTGGCCGGAGACTGCAGCTCTTACTTTCTCTCATAAATTTTCATTCTTATTATCCTTTTCACTCACTACTCATGTTCCCAGAGCACCAGTTCTACAAGAGTCTGGCTGGGCTTTAGGATTCAAACAAAAGAATTAGACCCTCTGACAACATTGGGTTCCCATTCCAGCATGGCAAGAACTGGCTGGAGATGGGCTGCAGACACCCTCTAAATGGATCATGAGCTCTCTAGCGTGATACATTTCCACCTGACCCATTTCCTTCATTTATGTTCCCTGCTTGATCACTGTAGTACTTCTCTACAGGACTGAGCCTTAAGAAACCCCCAACAGGTAAGGGGCTGAAAGAAAAAGACAAATCTGCCAAGGAAGTTGAGAAGAAGGAGTCACAGAGATAGGAAGACAACTTGGAAGTGATGTGAAGAGAGTGTTTTCAGAAGAGGAGAGTGACCAACTGTTTCAAATGTGGCCAAGAGAGCACATGAGACAAGAACTGAGATAAACCCATTGGATTTAGGGCTTAGAAGTTGGCAATTTTACCTTTTTTGTGGGTTTTTTTTGTTTTGTTTTTGGTGGGGTATTTTTTTGGTTTTCTTTTTTGTTGTTGTTTTGGGGTGTTTTGTTGTTGTTGTTCTTATTTGTTGTTTGTTTAAGTTAGACCCTGAAGCTATATAGAAGTGGGTTTAGGAGTTTCAGAAATTACTGAATTGATAACACTCCCTAACCCCCACACCCCAATTCATGTCCACCTGGAACATGTGAATGTGAGCTTGTTTGGAAGTCAAACATTTGCAGATGCAATCGAGTTAAGATGAGGTCATACAAGATTAGGTAAACCCTAATCCAATGACTTTTGTCCTTACAGAAGAAAATTCGGCCACAAAGAGACATCAGAGAGGAGAACACCATGTGAACACACAGACAGAAATTGCATCTACAAGCCAAGAAATGCCAAGGATTGCTGGCAACACCAAGGGCTAAGTAGAGACAAGGCAGGATTCTTCCTTACAGCTTTCAGAAGGAGCACAGCTATGCTGACATCTTGATTTTGGACACCTAACCTCCAGAACTGTGAGAGAATAATGTCTTGTTTTAAACTACCAAGATTACGGTGTTTTGTTACAACAGTGCTAGGAAGCTAATATAGGGAGTGAGGAAATTGAAACCATGAGTATAGAGTTATTAAAAGAAGTTTGGCTACATGTGGAAGAAAAAGATAGGGTGCTACCAAGAAAGAGAGAATCAAAAATTGATCATAGTGGTTGGGAGTCCGCCTGCTGATGCAGGGGATGCGTGTTCGTGTCCCGGTCCGGGAGGATCCCGTGTGCCGTGGAGCGGCTGGGCCCGTGGGCCATGGCCGCTGGGCCTGCGCGTCCGGAGCCTATGCTCCGCAGCAGGAGAGGCCACAGCAGTGAGAGGCCCGTGTACAGAAAAAAAAAAAAAATGATCATAGTATTTGGACATTGTGTGATTTTTTCCAGAACTTCTTGGCTGCTGCAGTGCAGGTATAGAGAAATGAATACTAGGGTCCACTTAAGACTGGAATTTCATCAAATGGTTATGATGGAAAGACAAAGGGATGAAGGAATTTATAGATTCATAGCAGTGTTACTGAAATGAAGAACATTGGACTCCAAACTGGCTGAGAAGGGAAATAAAGAAAAAATGTAACTGATGGACTGGGAGAAAGTAAAGGGGTCAAAGAACCAGAAATTCCCATTAAGGCCATGTTATGGACTGAATTCTATCCTCCTAAAATTCATATGTTGGGGCCCTAACCCCCAATGTGTCTGTATTTGGAAACAGGGCTTTTAAGGGATACTTAAGATTAAATGAGCTCATAAGGGTGGGGACCTAATCCAATAAGACTGGTGTCCTTGTAAGAAGTAGAATAGACACCAGAATTCCTAATCCTACTCTTACCTAGCTGCTGTGAAATATTGTGATTTTTACTTGTTTGCTCAATTTTTATTTTTAATGCCACGTTAAACTGACAAACTATGTGGTTCAGTTTTGGCCTATGGACTATCATCTACAGTGTCTGCCCCAGATTCTCTCCACGTCCACAATTTCAGTTGCTAACTCAATACAAATGTTTGACAAATTTTCTTCTCCTCTAACTCATATAGCCAATACCGCAATCAATATTTCTATTTGGAGACCTCAGTATACCTCAAACTCAACATATCCTATAGTTTTCATCATTTCACTCTTTAGACCTACTCCTTCCTCTTCCAGTGTTCCTAACCTCAGCGAGTAGCACCCTTGTTCATTTGCTTGTGAAAGCCAGAAATCTAGAAGTGTCTCTCAACAACTGCCTGTCCCTCAACCTTCATATCCAAACCCCATGATCTTATCTCTTACGCCTCTTGGTCTTACCTTATTGGTCTTATCTCCTAAGCATCTCACAAATCTGCCCTCTCCCAGCTTCTATTTTATTCCCAGAAACCATCATCTCTTCACCATCACAATGGAATACCTTATTAGCTGATCTTTCAAATTCATTCAGTTTGAATTCAATTCAATCATTTCTCAACTGCATACAGTGTGATCTTTCCAAAACACAAAACTGATCATGCGCCCACGCTTCCCTTCTCCCTCCAGCCATCTCAATAGCTTTCCACATTCCCAAAATCCATAACATATCCTATAAGTCCCCATGCGTTCGAGTCCCTACACATCTCTCTACCCACACCTCTTCACAGTCCCCACCTCTCTCTATATATATATCCCAGTCACATTCAACACTGACCTTCTTTCAGCTTTTTGAATGTACCATATTAGCTTCTGTTGTGGGATCTTTGTACATGCTGAAAATGTCTTTCTTTCATCCACAAGCCACTCTCCCTACCCTTTTCCCTAATAAACTCTACCCATTTTTGGATCTTATCTCAAGCACCACTTACTCAGTAAGCCTTTAAGACCCAGTGTAAGCCTTTGCTGTTCCCCTCATAAAAATGTGTGTCTTCGCTTAAGAGCCTTATCTCAGTTTGTAATTAAATATTCTTCAGGGTGATTATGTGATTAATGCCTGTCTCCCTTACTAAGTGAAAGTTCCATTTATTCATCACTATTAATAACTAGGCATATTTTTTATCATCCTTGATTTCTATTGCCTAGCATAGTACATGGCACATTATAGGCAGTTAACAAATATTTGTTGAATTACTGAAAGGCTACATTCTTTCTAAATAAAACTGCCTTGCCCATAGCCACTGAGAAAGAGGCAAGCAGTCACGTTTTTTGCCATAATGCCAGTACACTACTTACCATGGCTGGTTAGACCAAAAGGATTACAGTCCTCCCTCAGTGTCCACGGGGGATTGGTTCCAGGACCCCATCAGATGCCAAAATCCAAGTTGCTCAAGTCCCTTATATAAAATGGCATAATATTTGCATATAACCTATGTACGTCCTCCCATATACTTTAAATCACCTCTAGATTACTTATAGTACCTAATACAATGTAAATTCTATGTAAATAGCTGTAACTACAATGTAAATGTTATATAAATGGTGCCCACAAATGGCAAATTCAAGTTTTGCTTTTTGAAACTTTCTGGAATTTTTTCCCCCAAATATTTTCTATCCATGGTTGGTTGAATCCATAGATGTGGAACCAGCAGATATGGAGAAGGAACTGTACCTCTTTATTCGTTACTTTTTGCTGCATAGCAAACTATGCTAAAACTTAGTGGCTTAAAACAACAGCCATTTATTTAGCTCACGATTAAATAGGGCAGCAATTTGTGCTGGAATAGATTGGTCGATCTGGCTGATCTCGGCCAGGCTTGGTTAGGCTCACTCATGAATTTGCAGTAAGCTACCAAGTGGCTGGAGGCAGGGTAGTCTAAGATGGCTTATCTCTGTTCACTTGGTCTCTCAACTTCCATAAGCCTAGCCAAGGCATATGAAAGAGTTCCAAGGGAAACAAAGGGCTTAAAGCTTCCAAAGGACCAAGTGTACAACCTCACTTCTGTTTCCTCCTACTAGCTAAGGCAGGTCACAAAGCCAGCCCAGATTCAAGGATAGACTCCATCTCTTGAAAGAAGCTACAGAATCACATTGCAAGTATGTGGTTACAGGGAACTGGGGCTCTTTTTGCAAGCCGCCATACCATCTATTGGCTAGCCAATGACTTATGTGATATGGAAGATGAGCTAGGAAAATAAGAGCCTGACTGTCAGGAATCAGAAACACAAGACTGAGCAATGTGGAGCGAAAGCTGAAGCTGAAAGGAGTTTTTCAGCTGGAGATGATAGAGTGACTACAACAGGCCTCATACCAGCCAAAATTATAAAGGAACTAAAGCAGAGGAAGTTGGTAGAGAAAGAATGGCTCAGACACCAGAGTGATACAGTGATGCCACGGAATGGACCTTGAAAAAGATCGAGAAAGAAGCTGGAAACTGGAGCTGTTTTAGTTCCACTAAAACACTAACACTGTTTTAGTTCCAGCCTTTCTCTCCCAGTTCTAATTCATACATAGACCTACAATAAGCCCCAGTTTTATTCAGGCTGAGTTCTTTGCAACCAAAAGTCTAACCAGATCAGTTTATGAAAAATGTATGTGTAATCCTTTTTCTTTTTCTGTCTTTCTAAATAGAATTAGGCCACCGACTCACCTACCCTTTTAAAAAAGAAAAAAAAATGCTCCTTTGGATGCATGAATAAATTTTGTGATTGGGAGAAGCAAGAATTTGATAACACAAGCTTTGAAACAGTACAGTACACCAAAGAGATGCAAGTGAAAAAAAACAGTTAATTTTCATGAATGAAAATTCCATGAATTTTCTTTTATTCATATTCAACTTTCACTCTGTAAAGGGTCAATGTTCATACAGAGGTGTGCAGGAGACACCCGTTTTAGGTCCATGTTGCTATTCTCCAGTGTTTTCCATATAAGAACCACTGATACAAAGAAACATAGGCTTCATTACAAGATGTAAACATTGCAATCTGCATGAAGGAAATCATATTATGAGCTAAATATTACCCATTTGGATTTATAGTCAAGTTACAGCCCACTAAATCCTAAGCACTTTTTTTTTTCGGCCAAAGCTATATTGCATTTCAACTCTCTTGTTAGAAACTGATGCTAGGAATTGACAAGATAATAGGATGGAGAAAGTTTTCAGATCTCATTTACAGCAGATGGGAGAAGGGTCAGTTTCCTGAGTAATGAAGCATTGTCTGGTTGCCCCTAAATCACTCCAAACTCTACCTGGTCCCCAGAGGCTTAGAAAACATCTGCTTTATCACTATCCTTCAGAAAATTATTCTAACACCTCGAAAAAGAAAAGTTGTAATAAATGATCTGAGAATTAGGAGACACAAATGACAAACTTCAAATTTTGGTTTAAAAAAATAATCTGTGATTCTCCTTTTAGGAGCGAGAGACTTGCAATGCACAGAAACAGCTTTTAATTTATATCTAACACTAGATCTTTTGTCTATTTTGTTCTTTCTCAAACTAATGTGCCTTGAAATCTCCCATTGACAACTTGTTTCTACCAAAACACAGAGGAAAATTAAGGGGTACTGCTTCTGCCCCTCACTCCAATTCTACTCTCATGGCTTCATTCTTCCATCTGTAGATACTTTCCCTCCACTCTTATCTTACAGAAGACTGCCCGATCTTGTGAGTCATGTGTTTGGCTTCCCTGGGAATGCAGGGAACATGATGCTGAGGATTAATAAAGGAAAACATAGTCCCTAATATTTATCATTTAATTTCAGGATCAAACAGCTGTCTTTGACCTTCATACTTGGTTCAGTTAAGCCCCCACAGAGTCTCCTGCCATTTTGGAGGACAGGAGGCTTTTACAGAGTTCCCAGGATTTGTGAAATGACAATTTATATACTATTATGAGCACCTAGATAAGAGACTTACTTGTCAAGCTCACCAGCATCCACAAATATAAGGAGAAACAGGATCTATCTGCAAACATCATTGTATTCCAGATAGAAGGTCATAATGAAAACCATATGAATTGGTCCAGAAACTTCTACTCTGTAAAATTCATACAGGCCTAAAACCCTTTTACCCAGCTCTTTCAAAGCTTTATATCTTAGAGCAGTAAATATCAGAAGCCTGAATAAATACTGTATGAACTACCATTTTGAGCCAGATTTTATATGTTATTAAATTTCTGACTTACATCAGCTTGATTTATTTGAGTCCTGATCTGTGATCCTAGGCTAATTCATAGCGATTAATTCATCATTCATGTACCCATTGATTCTGAAAAGCTATCCCCACCTCCTTGATAGTTTACTCCACTCCAACTTGCATGAACTTCTCTATTTGCACAAACATTCTTTTGGCTTCTTTACAGATTTGTGTGCATGACCAGAGGAAAGAAAAATGATTTCAAGAGATACCAAAGTAACATCTGCCCAGCCATGGCTGGGTGGGGGAAAAGATTCCCACATTTGCATGCATACGTGTGAAGTTTCTCATACTAAGGTATGCGGCATACGAGAGAGTATTCACTTTCTCTCTCTTTCTTAAAAGACTTTAGTGAACCTGTCTCAAATTTAACCCTTTAGTTCCGTTCCTAATGTAAAATATAATGGAAATGGTGGCATTACTATTAGTAGTGGAACTACTAATACTGTTATAAACTTTGTAACATTACCATATTTGCTGTTTCTCATTTTTAATATCTCCTGTTTATTACCACATATTTATCAGCAGAAAATTTCTTAAACAAAAAAGGCTTGTTGCCTGTGTTCCGGTAAAGGAAGAAAGTAAGGAGTTAGGGACTGAGACACAACTCCCTACTCCCAGGATTCAAAGTGCTGGGTTGGGTGTGATATCTCCGAAGAAGAGAAAGAGAAAAGAGGGGCTCCTGGACTGCCCGGGTCAAGAGGAGCCATGCTGGGCCAGAGAAGGGGCTCTGGGACTAAAATAAGATGTTCTGTGTGATGTTCTCCAGTAGCTGTGTTCACTCTATATTCACAACACTCTTTTCATAATTATCCCAGAACCAGAAGCACTGCCCAGCAGGTTCTCCTGAGAAGCTATAATGACTGTATTCTTAAGATGGAGAGAAGCAGCTAGCGTGCTCTGTGCAGCAGCAAGCTGAGTGTTGTGTTTTTTTTTTACCTTGTTTTGTTTATATGTTTTGCTTTGGTTTTAATTGGGGATTTAGATTTGGTTTGATTTGCTTTGGGTAGCAGTTTTAATTCTGTTCTTTCCCTTCTAATAATGTGCAAACGTCTCCATGGGTTTGTTCCCAACTTTCCTGCTGTCTTCTCTATTTTTTTCTTTTACTTACCCATTTTCTCTGCCAGCTCTCAAAATCTATTATGATTATCAATATACATCCCATTTATACGGCATTTAGTACACAAAGTGCCCACACGTGTCACATGCACTTAAATAACTTTATGTGATGTATATTATTGTCACCATTTTACAAATAAAGGCAATAGAGTTAAAACCACGTGCTTTCTTTTCAGATCTGGTAACATTTAACATTATTAGATATTTGAAATCATCAGCAAGGGTTTGTGCTAGGCTCTGTACCTGCATTCTTAATTCTCTTAATTCTCACATCAGCCCAGTGAGGTAGACATTATTAATTCTCCTTATGTTACAGAAGAGAAAACAAGTAACTTGCCCACCATCACACAACTAGTAACTGGCATAGTCTAGGTTTTCCTGAGATTGCATACCACTAACACCAGAGTCAGACTAAAACCCCTGTCTTTTGATTCTGAATCAGAAATCTATTACAAATCTATTACAGTTCTTTTGTTTCCCCTTCAAGCCCTGTGTTATGGCAAAACACATTTGGCTGTTAGATTAAACATCTGAAATAAAAAGCATTGAAAGGCATCATAATAAAAGGAAGTGTTTTCTCTAGAGGTTATGCTTTACACTCCAGAAGGCAGAGCAAAAAGAGTAAAAGATCCCACTGAAGCTGACTCATCCTATAATTTATCTACTGCTATAAAAATGAGAGACTTCTTCAGTTTCTTGGCCTCTTTGCTGTCTTAAAGGTGAAATGCCCTCAGGGTCCATAAATAGGTTTTGTTCTTTTGGAGTGCTCAATGTTCCAAAATGTTTTTTAACTTTAAAATATTAAGTAAACACTGCAAAGTATTTAAATGGGCTCTGGGGGTATTTCTGGTTCACTTCTGGCCCTTCGGCAAAGCTACTGAAGTATAAACCTGGAGAGCTAATCAAAAGAAAACTAAACGCACAGCTTTCTTTAAATATTTTATGGCATAACGTGTTAGTGTTTCACCTGCCAGCTGCCTCTGCTGGATTATAAGCAGCTGTCCTAAGCTCATGGGTTGTGCTGCCCACATGGTCATCGCATCCACAAAAGCAAGACCCAGCAGCTGGGGACCAACCAAAGAGAGGAAGGCATCAGCACCTGCCTGCTGCAGCCTCCTTTTCTTTTTCAATTTCCCCTCAGTAGGAAAGCACATTAGGAGCTGCTTGAGATGAACAGTAATTTGTCAGGGTTTCGTCATCTCTCTGGCAGCAGTGTCTACAAGGAGCACTTAACATTGCATAGAGAAAATGGTTCCCAGCCATCAACTTCCTCCCCAGAAGCGGCCAACCATTTCGCAAATGGGGACCTTGAGAGTAGCAAGGATGCCTCAGCTCAGACTCATCCCTGTTGCTGGGAATAACAAAAGTTGCCACTAAACACTTATTTTGTCAACAGTATGTGTCAGTAGCGTCATCATCTATACACAAAGGCTTTTTAATAGCAATTCTAAATGAAACTCCAACACATTCCCCACCCATCTGAACTCTCGAAGTTCCAGGAGCAAAATCATTCAGGGGATTTATTTTCGAGCTATGTCCTATACTCAATAAAGGAAAAAGCAAATAAAACACTTTTCCACACTAGCAGGCAGACT
The DNA here is from genome assembly GCF_011762595.2 of Tursiops truncatus. Lineage (NCBI taxonomy): Eukaryota > Metazoa > Chordata > Mammalia > Artiodactyla > Delphinidae > Tursiops > Tursiops truncatus. The sequence goes on along the minus strand of NC_047035.1, from coordinate 55,065,511 downwards.
AGCAGATGCACACACACACACACACACACACTCACACACACAAATATTGCAATTTTTTTCTAGATATCAGCAATACTTACCATCAATTTAAGCCCCAAAAAAGGTTTCAGTGGTAGTTCAGAGAATCTGAACTCCATTTCTCCTTCTGCCTCTCCAAAGATCTAAGTTACTATTAGTTAGCATAGTAAGGGGGGCAAAAACACAGAGACCTCATGCTCACAGCATTTCTCCCCTTCTCTGAAACCCATATGTTACTCTAAATGGTTTCCAGTTGCCTGGAAACACATGAGACTTGGATCCATCTGGCATGTAGTGTTGGGTCACACACAGCTCCTGGTATCTCGTTACATCCACCGATTTACATGAGAGATGAGGAACTTCCAAGACAAACAACTCAAATATTGTCCAAGATTAGAGTTCAGACATAGACGGCATGTCTGGCCAACAAAGGTGAGAAGGAGGAGAAGGTAAATTGCCTCCGAGCCCTACAGAGTCCCTAGAAAAGAAATCATACCAAGTGAAGATGTTGGTATCTGGCATGATGACTCAGAGCCTAAAGTTTAGAGGAAAGTGTCAATTACTGCTATCTTGAAATAAGTATTTGAACCTGCCCATACCCAGAAGAAAAGTGAAATAAAAGCAAACTGGAGTTACAGCAAAGTACTGTAGCCAGCCAGGCCAGAGTAGATGGTGTGGTACCCAGTGGAGCAGTGACAGCAGTGACTGACCCCTGATCACTTGTGAAACACCTAGAGACCCACTGAGAAGACTAGAGTCTGAAGAAACTCAAGGGATTGGGGTTGTCATCCTGCCTTGAGGTCAGTGTTGGGGGTTATCCAGCCAGAAAAAAATCTGGAACTGTATAATAACAGGACCATATTTAATACCTTCTGGATATTGCAAGTTACAGAAGAACAATTAATCAATCCTCAAATACTTATTTTTAAAGGTAATAGCTATCCGCTCTAGAAGTACAACAGCTACTTGAAGTCCCAGCATGAATTCCACGTGGGAGCCTCCCTATGATTTTAGCTGTTCTGAGTTCTTGTTGAATCCCCAGTCATTCTTTCAGACAGGTAGTGTCTGAAGTATCAATACATCCAGTAGTATCTGAAGCCCAAGCTAGTATCTGCCTAGGCACCTATTAACACAAATATCTGCATATAGACTAATGTGGGGATTTCTAAAAATATAAGATGATTGATTCTTTTGGGCCCTGTATTTGCAAATCTTGTCCTTTTATCTTCTATGCTATCCTGAATTTGCAAAAAGCAATGTAAATTATAAACAACACATGGTTTTGCTTTGAATGGAAATTATATTTGAGCTTATTTCATTTCCTGACCAAGTCCTTTGAGATATGACATCAAAGAAATAATGTACCCTGCAGCCCAAACATTTTGTTGCTATGCCTTCAAACAGAATGATATCACAAGTAACTGGAGAAGGTTTCAAACTTACGTGAAAAAGTAGTAATTACACCATTTTCTGGCCCACTTTACAAGAAAACCCCTTTGAAAGAATTGCCTCCACTTCTTTTCCTCTCATTCTTTCCTGAATTCACTCCAATCTGTTCTGTCTCACAAACTCTATGTTGACAAATCCAATGTCAATTCCTAATCCTTATCCTACTCACTCTATGAGCAGCAATTGGCACCTTTGTTCACTCTTTTTCTTGACTCCCAAATTTATTTCTCTGGTCTGGGCCTCTCCCCTGAAGTCCACATTCATGTATCCAACTGCCTATCTCACTTCTCCACTTGACAGCTAAGGCATTTCAAACTGAACATGTACAAAACCAAGGTCTTAACTTCTTCTTCCTTAACCCTGTTCCTCCTCCCTCAATTTGAGATTTTTCTCCAATCTCAATAAATGTCAACTCTATTCCTTCGTGGGCCAAAAACCTTGAAGTCATCTTTGACTCCCCTCTTTTTCTCATACCTCATTATCAAATCCATCAGAAAATTCTATAAGCTTGACCTTCAAATATATATCTAGAATCTGACCACTGCTCACCACCTCCATCACTGCTCCACTGGTCTAAGCTTCCATCATCACTTATATGGATAGGCTGCAATAGTTTCCTAAATGATCTTCCTGTTTCCACTCCCTTATTCCTCAACAGTCTTTCTCCACATAGAAGTCACAATGTTTCTGTTAAAACACAATCAAATCGTGTCACTTCTGCACTCAAAATCCTTGCACAGCTTGCTATCTATCACAAAGTCCAGAGTCCTTCTTACCATGTCTACAAGGCCTGACCTAATCTGGAGCTCCTCGTCTCTTTAATGTCATCTCCCACTACTCTCTCCCTCCTTTCTTCCACTGCAGCCATGCTGGCCTACTTTCTGCTGCTCCAGCACCCCAAACATGTTTCCATCTCAGAGGCTTTGCACTCACTTTTCTCACTACCTGTAGTTATCTTCTCCCACTTCCTGGCTCACTCCTTCCCTTCCTTCTGGCCTCTTCTCAAATATCCCTGATCAGACTTTCTCTGACTTTCTGACTCTTTGCTTTCTCTGACTCTCTGACTATTCTATATGAAAAGAACACCCACACTTCCACTCTCCTTCCCCTTGCCTACCTTTGTTTCTCCTTCAGAGAACTAATGATCACCCGACATAATTATTTGCTCCCTCCACATTAGAATGTAAACTCCATTAAAGTAGGGATATTAACTGCTTTGATCACAGATATACTCCCATCACCCAGAACATTATTTCACTCACGTATCACATTTCATTCCCTCCAAGACTTATATTTTTACACATTTTAACATCTCTAAATTTGAGATGCATCTTATAATATGCAACATTTTTTTCTTTCTTAGTAGTCTATATAATAGTGGTCTGTATTATAATTGACATCTTACATTCAATGCAATATTGTATTTGCATTCAAAACATATTTCAAATAAACAAGTAAGTTACATTTATCATATTTTCAGAAGAAGTGTGGGGCTCAGGCTCTTGAGCAAAAAGCTACTGAATTATAACTTAATATACAACTTAATCTACTGATTCTGAATGCTTATCTGATTTGTACTGAAATAAGAGTTACAGAAAAAAATAGGTTAAAAGTATCAAGGAAAGGGAATTGTCAAATTGAAATGGCCTAGAGTAAAAAGAGACAATACAGGCAAAAGAATCATCAGAACTTATTACAAAATCTAAGGTAATTAATCAAACAGACCTACATAACTCACTAGCCCCTGAGGGAAACACTGTATTAACATATAAAACAAAAATTATTCATAATGGTAACCTGAGACCTAGTCATCTGAAAATGAATAAAATATTTAGTATGCTCAGTTCAAGAAGCAGAAAAATAAATGGCATATTTGTGTTAGGTTTCCTTCAAACAATGGTTAAAATAAAAATAATTAATTTGGCTTTTAAAGTGATAAAATTTATTAATCTGGAACATTCATTTCAGTGGCACACTTAAGACTCTCTTAATGATATCATCATCATTGGGGTAACTCTCAGAGAACTTCTATTCGTATTCACTGTGCATTTGAACTAAATTTCACCAAGACCCAATACAATCCCACACTAGAAGAAAATCTGGGAAACTGCAGTTACAAAACCTTTTTACATTAGTCTAATCTTACTTCTTATTTTGATAGATGCTCTGAGTTGAAATGTGTTAGAATACTACTGATCATTTTCTTGTGCTTACTTATTACATGCTTCTGCAAATGAATAAAACTTAACTTTACACTTTGTATGCCTCCTGCAAGATGATGGAGGAAAAGGTTTTCATAATTTTCTAACTGTAATTCTCTCTTTCTGCTATGTTGTTTATACAACCTGTTAAGTTCTGTATATCATCATAAAGTTAGAAAAATTTTTATCAACGTGAGAAAATAAAAGTAAATTCAATAGGTAAATCATGTAGTTGAGAGAAGGAGGTGGGTTGTAGTTTGGGGCAGAGCTAAGAGTATCTTACTTATTTCAGCTCTATATAAATGCAGTCTATTAATACAGTCTCATGTTGTTCATACAAAGTCAGTATTACCAATAAAGCTAATTTCCTACATCTCAGTTATTAAAATATTCATCCCTTGGTATATCTGCTCTCAAAATATATAATAAAAGAGTTCATTCATCAAAATGTCAAAAGGTTACATAGGGATAGCAATTCCTAAAAGAGTCGTTATGAGGACTAAATAATGCCATAATGCCAGTAAAGAAATCTGAATGATGTCTGTTACATAGAAAGATTTGATCATTATTATTACTATTATTAGATTTATTGTTGTCATTATTATTAAGGAATCAGAAAGTTGAGTTAAAACATCAACCTAAGAATAAAGGCAAAAGATTTAACAGAATCTCCCCTTGTGCTGTTTCCATGAGACTCTTGAGTATTAGCAGGGGGAGAAGGTCAACCCCTCAATTAAGTAATGGAGGGAATGAGAAAAAAGAATGTGGAGGGTTGACTGCATTAGTTACTCTCCCCCTCCCACCCATTCTTGCACACCTGCCTTTGCCCTGTAACTTTGTAGTGCTCTTCCACTCTGGGCAGGGTACTCTGTCTCACCTTTGGTTTCTGGGCTTGACCAAGTGACTTGTTTTAGCCATTGGGATGTCAGCAAGCAGAAGCTTGAAAAAGCACTTACACATATCCACTTGATTTTTACTCCTCTGCCTTTGCCACAAGAACATGCCCAAGCTAGCCTGCTAAACTATGAGACATGAAACAGAGCCTCAATTGTCCCAGCAAAGGGTTTTCTAGACTAGATAATGAGCTGTCCAACACTCAAATATGTGAGAGATCCCAATCATGATCAGTCAATACATGAATTACCAAAAGAACCACCCAGCTCACCTGAAAACGCATGAGTTAAATAAATGTATTGTTTTACTCAGTGAGTTCTGGATGGTTGTCCCACAGCATTACAGTGGCACTAGATAGCTGATATGGAAGTTGATACTGGGCTGAGTGGAAACAGTGAAAAGAATGATGTCCTAGGTCCTTGTTGGTAAAAAAGACTACACAAAGTGATATGCAATAAAATATTAAAAGTATCCAGTTGGGTGCTTGCTTTCCAATGCAGTAAGGAACAAAGGACTGTGTCTCACTCCAAAATCAGTCTTGGAAAATCCAAGGAATGAGTTGAGCAGTGGCAGCTTGAAAACAGAAGGAAAACCAAGCAGAAGGCCTGAATGTGCAACAAGCAGGAAAAGGAGAATGGAGGAAATTAGCCTGGCCCTGAAAAGGACCTTTGGATTCAACAGAAGAGAGCCCCAAATTGTTCCCCAATATTTATACTGACAGATTTTCCTTGGATCATTCTAATATCTTAGTCAAGCAAATACCACAAATACAATATGACAGCTGTCATATCAGCATGCATTTAAAAAAGACATCAAAATTGGTGAATTCTTGTATAGCCATTTTAATATTGAAGATGGAAGAAAAAAAGCAACATTTTTGGCATATTATGCTTTATCATTTCAAGAAAAGTAAAAACGCAACTGAAACGCGCAAAAAGATTTGTGCAATGTATGGAGAAGGTGCTGGGACTGATCAACGTGTCAAAAGTGGTTCATGAAGTTTCGTGCTGGCGATTTCTTGCTGGATGGTGTTCCACGGTCGGGTAGACCACTTGAAGTTGACAGCGATCAAATCAAAACAATAATTGAGAACAGTCAACGTTATACCAGGCGGGTGATAGCCGACATACTCAAAATCAAGCATTGAAAATCATTTGCACCAGCTTGGTTATGTGAATCGCTTTGATGTTTGGGTTCCACATGTTAAGTGAAAAAACCTCCTTGACCGTATTTCCCCATGCGATTCTCTACTGAAACATAATGAAAACATTCCGTTTTTAAAACAAATTGTGACAGGCGATGAAAAATGGATACTGTACAATAATGTGGAATGGAAGAGATCGAGGGGCAAGCGAAATGAACCACCACCAACCACACCAAAGGCTGGTCTTCATCCAAAGAAAGTGATGTTGTGTGTATTGATGTTGAGATTAGAAGGGACTCCTTTATTATGAGCTCCTTCTGGAAAACCAAACGATTAATTCCAGCAAGTACTGCTCCCAGTGAGACTAGCTGAAAGCAGCACTCGACGAAAAGCATCCAGAATTAGTCAACAGAAAGCACATAATCTTCCATCAGGATAAGGTAAGACCACAAGTTTCTTTGATGACCAGTCAAAAACTGTTACAGCTTGGCTGGGAAGTTCTGATTCATCCACCATTTTCACCAGACATTACACCTTTGGATTTCCACTTATTTCAGTCTTTACAAAATTCTCTTAATGGAAAAACTTTCAATTCCCTGGAAGACTGTAAAAGACACCTGGAAAAGTTCTTTGCTCAAAAAGCTAAAACATTTTGGGAAGATGGAATTATGAAGTTGCCTGAAAAATGACAGATGGTAGTGGAACAAAAGGGTGAATACGTTGTTCAATAAAGTTCTTGGTGAAAATGAAAAATGTCTTTTATTTTTACTTAAGAAACTGAAGGCACTTTTTGGCCCACCCAGTAGATAGACAGATAGATAGATAGGGAGATTGTAAATAGACTATTGTAAATAGACTCAGACTAAGCTATTAGTCACAAAGACAAGTTGTACATATTTCTGAGCTCCATATTTGCAGTTTGGAGGAGCTGCAAATAAGAGACTGTAATTCAATAATCTTAACTTTGACTTCACATTGAAATCACCTAGAGGGTTTTAATAAATACTGACTCTTGGATTCTGAATTAATTGTTATGGATAATCAGAATTATTTTCAAAGCTCCACTGCTATAACTGAACTATGCTGGAGTGTTTTTTTTTCCTTTCTAGTATCAACAAAGGTGACCTGCCTTCGCATTTTATTGTATAATGCTGTGGGAAGTACAGAATATTTTTTTATATTGAAGTATAGTCAATTTACAATGTTGTGTTAGTTTCTGGTGTACAGAAAAGTGATTCAGTTATTTATATATTTCATATCCTTTTCCATTATGGTTTATTATAGGATATTGAATATAGTTCCCTGCGCTATATAGGACTTTATTGTTTATCTATTTTATATATAGTAGTGTGTATCTGCTAATCCCAAACTCCTAATTTACCCCTCCCCCACACTCTTTCCCCTTTGGTAACCATAAGTTTGTTTTCTATGCCTGTGAGTCTGTTTCTGTTTTGTAAATAAGTTCATTTGTGTCATATTTTAGATTCCACATATAAATTATATCGTATGGTATTTGTCTTTCTCTTTCTGACTTAAGTACCAAATCTTAACTTATAAGCACATTTCAGTGTGCTGGTATCTGCAGAACAGAAATGTAGACTGTGCACTCTACCTTCTCTCTACTCTTTCTCTAGAATCCTTTTGTAATAATGTCAAGAGAAAGAATGAGAATTTTGCTTTCACTGGATACAAATTGACAGAGCCCATGTGTCATGCATCAAGAGGAAACTTAAAAGAGGCTAACTGATTGGGTGGTGAGTGCCAGCCTGCCCCAGTCATGTAAAAGTGGGTGACTTAGCACATCCAACGCTGCTTGCTCTGCACAGGCCATGTTTTGGCTGCCCCTATTATTGCTGCATACCAATATTGCAAACTTGGACATCAACATGGCATTAAAATTCCATTTGCTGACACATCTTAAAACAGGGTATCTTAGTGGTTTGAATGAGAATCTATTATTTCTGATAAAGAAAAGAACAGTTTTCCACAGGGGAAGCTTAACTCTTCTTTCTCCAGACTATGTCAGTCCCCAGGGGGACAAGTTCAAGGGATTGGATGACTGTTGGATTAGAGTGTGTGGTTCCAGTTTTTTGGTGTGTGTGTGTGTATGTGTGTGTGTGTGTGTGTGTGTGTGTGTGTGTGTGTGTGTGTTTTGTTGGTTTCTGTTTTTTTTTAATTTAACTCACCCATTCATCCTTCCCTCTGGCCCCAGCTTTTTGGAAAAGAATTGGATCACACCACCATAATCAGTAAGAAGGATGTGTGTAGCTAATTAGCCCCTTCTCTCATCCCCTTCATGTGATCCTATGCTCAGGTCGCTGCTGTCTTGACCAACTCTTTTGAAGCCGCTAATGGCACCTGCCTTGTCAGGAATTTACTGTACCTTCTGCCTCATGAATAGCAGAAAAGATGGCTTTCTTTCAACTAGTCATTGATGATCTTTGATCTACATGATCACAGCTCCTTTGGTCCTAAAATATAGTCTTACTCTTTAAGTTTTATAAAACCCTCTGGGCCAAAACTTTAACCAAGTTCCCCAGGAAGCTGGGCCAACAGTTGATTCAGGTGGTGCCTCCCACCTCAGAGTGACTCCTTTGTCCCCCAGGACACTCCCAATATTTAAAGCAGCCTCTTTTTTCTCCTTCAGCATTAAATAGTCATAAATCTAGTGTCTGGGAGCCAAATTCTCAGGTCCAAGATCCCCACAGCCACCTCAAAAGATTCCTAGGAGCCCTTAAGGAACTAGGACTACTGGTGTCTGACCCAATGTCCCAGAGATCATGAGGCAGATATGCAAATTCACCTGTACGTGAATCTCACTGTATAAGCTTCAGTGTCAAAATCACAGAAATAACTAGCTAGTCAATTATAGGTGAATATTATCTAACACATATTCATATTCAGAACCATTTTTATACCATGATACATTTGTTGTAAACATTTTACTCAAATCTTCTCTCACCTTAACTTTTCTGATGCTAAAACATATACATGGGTGGGTTTCTTCTTTCTTAGGGTGCAATTTACAATCTCCTCAAGAACATTCAAATCACTGTGCTATGTAGAGTAACACTAATCAAATAGAAAAGGGAAAAAGGCTTTCAACAAGACAGTCCTTTGTTACTGTAATACAACTCTGAGTTCAACCTACTCTATAAGAAAAAATCACTGCAGTTTGCAACTAGAAGGCACCAATGAAATATAAAATGTTAACTGTAACTCCTGGTGCCCCTAAGCATACATAATAGTCTTCCTTCCCCATCACACTGGTATGAGCCAATTCCTTCCTAACAGACTTCTGAATCATTCCTGACGAATGAGGACATCTCCCTGAAGGAGTCCCTCAATGTGCTCACTAGACAGCTCCAGTTATCACCTGTGATGTTACACTTTGAGAAAAGTATGGTCAGCTCAACTACCTTAGTGAAAATATTGAGGAAATGGCTTTACTAATTACTGCTGAGTTGCAACTAGCATTAACTTCCATTTAGTATGTATAACTATTTAAAAGTATCAGTTTCTTTTTTTTTTTTTTTTTAGGGAGGGTGGGAGGGAGGCTCAAGAGGGAGGAGATATGGGGATATATGTATGCACATGGCTGATTCACTCTGTTATACAGCAGAAACTAACACACCATTGTAAATCAATTATACTCCAATAAAGATCTATTTAAAAAATAAATAAAAAATAAAAGTATCACTGTTAATACCATCCTATGGCACTTTGACTGAATATGTTACAGTCCCTGGATTCACTGTTGTGAATAACCCAGCTCAGTTTGCCAGATACAAAACAGCTTGGGGGAACATTTTCCAAAGCAGCAATTCTAAAAAGGCCCATCATTCCCTCTCTACTGTCTTTATAAGAACATAACTCACCAACAACCTGGAAAAGGCAGCTCTACATACTTAATGCTTCACCACTTCTGGGTAAAGGAAGTAGAACCAGGATGGGACCTCTGACCCAAGCTGGGAGAATGAGATTCTCTCTCCAAAAATTTAAAATTGGAACCCAGAGATTGATCTAGTCAATTATGGTCAGGAAGCAGAACAACCCTGTGTGAAAGCAATGAGTCATCAGAGAAGCCAAAAAGAGAAAGCAGACTGTCTTAGTTATCTATTGCTGCATAACAAATTACTCCAAAGCTCAGTGCCTTCAAACAACAAACATTTATCACCTTACAGTTTCCGAGAGTCAGGAATCTGGGACCAGTTTAGCTGGGTGGTTCTGGTTCAGGGTCTCTCATAGCACTATAGTCAAGCTGCCAGCTGGGACTGCAGGGGTCTTAAGACCAGACTGGGGCCAAAGGATCTGCTTCTAAACATACTCACATGGCTGTTGGCAGACTTCAGTTCCTCCTGGGGTGAGCCCTTAAGGGGGTTGGTTCCTTGCAACATCACATGAACCTCTTCATAGGTCTGCTCACTCACTACATGACAGCTTGCTTCCCCTGATACCAGTGATCCAAGAAAAAGAGAGAGAACACACATCCAAGATGGAAGCCAAAGTCTTTCTGAAATCTAATCTCAGAAGTGACAGCCCATCCCTTTGGCTACATTATAATCATTGGAAGTGAGTCACTAGGTCCAGCCCCTACTGGCAGGAGATTACCCAAGAGCATGAATACCAACAGGAAACATCATTGGGAGCCATCTTAGAAGGTGCCTACCACAGTCTACACCTTTGGCTCCCAATGATTCACATCTCTCTTACAGGAAAAATTCCCGCATCCCCTTCCAAAGCATCGAAAGTTTCATCCTATTATAGTATGAGTTCAAAGTCTAGAATCCTGTCATCTAAATTAGATCCAGGTGCTGATGAAGCTTGTCAGCTGTAGTTCCTTAAATACAACGTCTGAATACCTCTTGATCAACAGACTTATAAAATTAAAGAGACAAGTTATCTGCCACCACCCCCCATAAACACACAACATACAATGAGGACAGGTATTGAAAAACTGCTATATACACATTCCTGTCAAAAAGGGAAGAAAAGGAATATACAAAGTATTCACTGGTCCATGGTAGTTCTGAAATCCAGCTGGGCGAAGTTTGGATATTCCTTGATTCTCAGTTGTTTATTCTGCCCTCTAAGTCTTCCTTCCTTTTTTTGTGACATGTACCATGTTTTTACAGCCAAGCATCTATCACAGTTTTCTTCCTTCCAGTATAGTCCTGGGGTCCAAAAGCCTCTCCTTTTTCCATACTGTCTCTATCCCCCTGAGTTCAAGCTGGCAATGTTTTTGCATATATAACTCTCTTAAAAACTTTGTGGGTCTCCTGTGAATCACCTTGGGATTCACTCCATTAGACAAAAGCCATACTCAGAAATCTTGAAATAAGCTCTTCTCTCCCTTGAGCCTTGGCTGAGATTGATCTCCGGTGACCTCGGCCTGCAACAGTTTGAAGCAGGATTTCGGTTCCCCAGCCGGATTGAAGTCAGGCTGTGGCAGTGAGAGAACTGAATCCTAGCCATTAGACCAGTGACCAGTGACAAGGCCCTGGCCTCTCAGCTTTGTAGAAATGAATTCCCACAAAGAGACAGAAGTTAGTGAAACAAGTAAAGTGTTTATTAGGAGGAAAAAAGGTACATGTGAATAGACTCACAAGGGCAGACTCAGAGAGAAAGTCACACCCTCGTGGTAGTTTGAATCACTTATATGGGGCATTTCTTCTGGGTTTCCTCTGGCCAATTGTCTTTCTTTGCCTGGCTCTGAGTCTGTATTTGGTTTATCTCAGGGTCCTCCTGCTGTGCGCGCACGCATTTCTTAGCCAAGATGGATTCTAGCAAAGAGGCCTATGCATAGGCTGACATCACTTACTATGGGGTGACGCCCCCTCCATTTGACCTCCGAGGAGCCCTTTCTGCGATATATAATCGGGAAGGTCCTTGACTTCGAGAATGAGAAATATGTGGTCTCTTATCTTGGCAGGGCTCAGCTCCTCTTCTCCTCTTGAGGCCCAACTCCTGCCTCAAGATAGCTGAAACACAATGATCTTAGCTTCCTAGAAGCACTGTTGTTTCATTGAAAGGATCTGTGAGACACACCATTAATCTCTTTAAAGGGTCCTTTTTATGACTGAATATTACCTTGGGGCATGACCTTCGGTTTTAACAGAAGTTTTGACAGTCCTTTGCTTCCTCTTTAGACCTCTGTTCTCCTGGCAGTGCCCTAGATTTGATCTTTGATCAAAAGCCATTTCTTAATTTTGGTACCAGTTGCCATCTGGAAAAACAGAATTTTCAAAACTATGAAGTCTTGGCTCTTTCATACTTAACATCCCTACTTCAATTTAATTCATTCCTCTCCTATTTTACTATAATCAGCAAGAAGAAACCATATACCACCTTCCAAGCACCTTTGCTTGGAAATCTCATGAGCTAGATCACCCAGTTCACAAAGTACATTTTCTACATTTCATGTTACTACAAGAAAAGAGGTTTCTAAGCTTTCTGCCACTAAATAACAAGGATTCCCCTTCTCTTCAGTTTTTGCCACCACTCACCTTCAGTCTTATAAAAGACCAAGAAGCCCTCTATTAACAGTTTCTTTGGGAACTTTAGAATTTCACTAACATTTTGCTCAAATCCTAGTTCCCAAACCACTTCTCCATTTTAGGCTCTCATCATGGCAGCATTCTACTTCTAGACACCAAAATCTGTATTCCTTATAGCTGCATAACAAATTACACCAAAAATCACCAGCTTAAAACAACAAATATTTATTAGCTCACTGTTTCAGGAGTCAGAAGCAGTTTGGCTACATAATTTTGACTCAGAGTGTCTTATGAGGTTACAGTCAAACTGTCAGCTAAGGCTGCAACTATCTTAAGATTCAACAATTAATTCAACAATTCATCTGGGGATAAGATATCCACTTGCAAGTTCTTGTGGCTATTGACAGGCTTTAGTTACTCAAGGGCTTTCAGATTGAGGGCTTCAGTTTCTCATAGGCTGTTGGACTGAGGACCTCAGTTCTGCTCCATACCGTCTGAGCCTCTCTATATGGCTACTCAAACCATGGCACCTTACTTCCCCCAGCATAAGAGTTCTGAGAGAGAAAAAGACACACCCAAGGTTGAAGTCACCATCTTTTCTTTTTTTTTTTTTGCGGTACGCTGGCCTCTCACTGCTGTGGCCTCTCCTGCTGCGGAGCGCAGCCTGCGGACACGCAGGCCCAGCGGCCATGGCTCACGGGCCCAGCAGCTCCGCGGCATTTGGGATCTTCCCGGACCGGAGCACGAACCCGCGTCCCCCGCATCAGCAGGCGGACTCCCAACCACTGCACCACCAGGGAAACCCGAGTCACCATCTTTTTTAACCTAATCTCAAAAGTAACATCTCCCTACTTCCACCTTTAGAAGTGGGTCAATAAGTTTAGCCCACACTCAAGGAGAGAAGATTACATAAGGGCATGAATACCAGAAATTGCCTTTCACACAGACCCCAAAATAAGAGACGGAGACCATGTGACAAGACAGAAGGAAAGATCACCTGATGAATTTCCAGTCTCATGGGAGATGGCTATTTCCAATAGTTGCATTCTGTGAGATTTTTCTGAACATTTAAAATAAATGCACCTACTCTTCAGCAAGCTTGATTGAATTGCTGCTCTTCACAACCAAATTATTCCTAAGACTAAATCCCATTTTCCTGCAGAATCTGTACTCCAGCTTTGTGAGACTGAAAGCAAATATAATACACCTCTTTACAATCTAAACAAGATTCACAATGTCTGAACTGACCTGCAGATACTGTAGATCAAGCACATTCTGCATTCTGCTGATTCTGTCAGCAAAAAGCTCTCTGGCAGCACATTAAGGACAGCACACTTATATTAGAAGCTACGCTTTTAATTTCTGTGACATGTAATGAGGCAGTCTCACTAGCCAGAATATTTTATTAGGTCATAATGTGTTAAATGTGGTTTAATCAGGAGCTGCCATTAGATAGCTTCCCAATGAACTTCAGATGCATGATGATCATATAACAAATCATCTGTGGAATCCCTCTGAAACTGTGCTAAGAAAGATGGGTCAGCTATACAATATAAGTAATAATACCCTGATAACTAGTAATAATAATGATGAAAATAGCTAACATTTATCACACATTATATATGTGTAATGACAGTTATAAGGTTCTCTTATAACTGAAGATGGCTGTACTAGAAATGCCCATCATTTTCTACTTACACACACACACCCTCTTTAGAAAACTTACTAAACTAAACTAGACTGAGAAAGAGAATTTGCATGTAGTGGTTACTAAGTGCTTATATCTGAAATATCACACTTAATCTTCACAACCCTAAAACTCAGCTACCATTATATCCTCATTTCAAAGCCAAGGAAACTAAAGTTTAGCAACATTGAGCAACCAGTCCAAGGTCTAATAGCTTGCTTCCTGATAGTCATACTCCTAGGTGGTCCCCGATACAATGTGAGAGGGGTCAGTCATTTTGGCCAAAACATAATGGTGTGTGACTTTTGATGCTGGGTTGTAAAAACAATTTCACCTTCCACTTTGCTCTCTTGGATCACTCTTTCTCGGGGAAGCCAGTTGCCATACCATGAGAACACACAGAAGTCATAAGAAGAGAACCATGTGGCAAAGAACTGAGGCCTCCTAACCACGATCAACTTGCCAGCTCCAGTCAATCCCTGAGGTGAAAGTAACCCCAAGCAGCATCTTTCTGTAAACTCATGAGAAACCCCAGGCCAGAACCACCCAGGTGAACTGCTCCCAAATTCCAGACCCACAAAAACTGTAAGATAATAAATGTTGTTTATTCAAAATACTAAGTTTTGAGGTTGCTTGCTAGACCAAAATAGATAACTGTGGACCAAAAGGTTCATTTGGTTTTTTCTGTAAGATGGCTCTAGTAGCACTTAGTTGTCTTTAACGTTGTTCGAAACAATTTTGTTAGATTGTATGTGACAGCTGTCATATCAGCATACATTTAAAAACGACATCAAAATTGGTGAATTTTTGTGTAGCCATTTTAATATTGAAGATGGAAGAAAAAAAGCAATATTTTTGGCATATTATGCTTTATTATTTCAAGAAAAGTAAAAACGCAACTGAAACGTACAAGAAGATTTGTGCAGCGTATGGAGAAGGTGCTGTGACTGGTCAAACGTGTCAAAAGTGGTTCATGAAGTTTCGTGCTGGAGATTTCTTGCTGAACGATGCTCCACGGTTGGGTAGACCACTTGAAGTTGACAGCGATCAAATCAAAACAATAATTGAGAACAGTCAACATTATACCAGGCGGGTGAGAGCCGACATACTCAAAATCAAGCATTGAAAATCATTTGCACCAGCTTGGTTATGTGAATCACTTTGATGTTTGGGTTCCACATAAGTGAAAAAAACCTTCTTGACCGTACTTCCCCATGCGATTCCCTACTGAAACATAATGAAAACATTCCGTTTTTAAAACAAATTGTGACAGGCGATGAAAAATGGATACTGTACAATAATGTGGAATGGAAGAGATCGAGGGGCAAGCGAAATGAACCACCACCAACCACACCAAAGGCTGGTCTTCATCCAAAGAAAGTGATGTTGTGTGTATTGATGTTGAGATTAGAAGGGACTCCTTTATTATGAGCTCCTTCTGGAAAACCAAATGATTAATTCCAGCAAGTACTGCTCCCAATGAGACCAACTGAAAGCAGCACTCGACGAAAAGCGTCCAGAATTAGTCAACAGAAAATGCATAATCTTCCATCAGGATAATGCAAGACCACATGTTTCTTTGATGACCAGGCAAAAACTGTTACAGCTTGGCTGGGAACTTCTGATTCATCCGCCATATTCACCAGACATTACACCTTTGGATTTCCATTTATTTCAGTCTTTACAAAATTCTCTTAATGGAAAAAATTTCAGTTCGCTGGAAGACTGTAAAAGACACCTGGAAAAGTTCTTTGCTCAAAAAGCTAAAACATTTTGGGAAGATGGAATTATGAAGTTGCCTGAAAAATGACAGATGGTAGTGGAACAAAAGGGTAAATAAATATGTTGTTCAATAAAGTTCTTGGTGAAAATGAAAAATGTGTCTTTTATTTTTACTTAAGAAACCAAAGGCACTTTTTGGCCCACCCAATAGAAGTGAAGCTGGGTGCTGCTGTCTCAAGTTCTCTTATGGACTGAAGTCAGGATGTTTACCAAGACCAAGGTTTCATCTGAAGGGTTGACGGGGAAAGGATACGTTTCTAATCTCATTCATGCGGCTGTTGGCAGGATTCAGTTCTTTGCTGCTTATTGGCCAGAGAACTTCCTCAATTTCTTGTCACGTGGGCCTCTCCATAAAGCAGCTTACACCATGGCAGCTAGCTGTCTTCCCTTAGAGCAAGTAAGAGAAAATATAAAGCGAGTACCCAAGATGGAAGCCAAGTCTTTTTGTAACATACTCTCAGAAGTGACATCACATCCAATTTGCCATATTCTATTTCCTATTAGTTAGTAATCAAATCCAGCCCATGCTTTAGGAGAGGAGATTGCACAAGGGTGTGAATACCAGGAAGTGGGGCTCATTGGGAGTCATCCTCTGCACTGGGCATACCACAGTGAGTTACGGCTCCAGTGAGCTGAGTTGATGCTCTTCAGCATTATACTCTGCCTCCCTTGATCTAGTTGTGGATTCCACTCATAGCAATAGAATCCAAGCATTGGCCATCCCCTGTAATCAAAGCACACCTCTCCAGGATATTCATGAAAGGGTGGTTAGGCTGAAGACTGCTCCTTAGTCACCCCCATATTATAGCTGTTTCTACTCTCCAATCATATTTCTACCTTGGGTCACTGTTTAATCAACTGAATTCAGCCTTTATCCCTTTACTCTTCAAAGTACCACCAACTCAAGACTTTATTAATAGACAGCTTTACTGATAGCTCCAGGGTAACTGAAATTATATACTGACTCTCAGCAGATGTCTTCAAAATTGAACATTAGCCAATCCTGTCCTTAAAATTATTCCAGCTGCCTAAGCATTGGCAACTTCTCACAGGTCACCTTTCATAGAGATTCCACTTGCTACTTTGTTCTTCCCTCTCCAGAGACAGCACATCTAGTTGTGCAGGTTGTTCCCTGCCCAAGAGTGCTTGTCTAAAGGTGTGAGTAGACTACAATTCAGCTCATATTCTGCTCCACAATCTGAAGCACATGTCTTGCAACAGGGCCACATCTGCCTGATGCTACACAAAGTGCCATCTGGGCTAGTTGAAGTTCTTTGCACTTTTACACCGCTTTCCAGGCCACCTTCTCTTATGTCTAAGCTATTCCTGGAAACTCCTATGACAAGAAAGAAAAAACGATGAAAAGCCTACTACTATTCACAATTTACAAATTCTAAGGAGAGTGAGTGAATCCTAGAAGTTAAAGAACATTTTTTCTGCTGAGCACATTATTTTTAATATAATGGTCTTTCGCATACTTGATGAAAGAGTTTTGTGAAGAGTATGAAGACACAAAATTAGAAAAACTTGGGCAAAGCTAAATTGCTTTGCTTAAGAAAATGGATATAATGAATATTGGGAGGTGGGAAGAGTCTGGAACCAGGAGCTAGAGGCTGCATGGAGGCTGGGAAGAACAACTTTGCAGATAAAAGAGATATCTGATGGGCTTTTTGTGTTTTTTTTGGAATGAAATGCTGTTCACAATTCTATCTTCCTAAAATTTACATTACTCACCATTACCTAGTGGCATATATTTGCTGGAGTAGGACATAGGGATAGAAGTGACACTAAAGTCATGTTTGAGTTAAACTCTAAATTTCTTACTCTATTACACAGAACACTTTAGTTCTCCTCCTCACATTTCTTCAAATTCTTGTGCATACCCTGAGGCCTATATTCCCATAGCCCCATTGAAAAGATTTGTGCTAAACCAAAAGCAATATATATTACTCCTATAAGAAAAGGCTGTTGTCAGTGGCTATTTAAATAAGTTTTTCCTCTCCATCAAATAAACTTAAAACTCCCCACCAAATTACTAATGGTCATCAAAGCAAGTAACTTTGGTTGAATGTGTGGAATTTTCACACACATTATATCATCAAATAACCCAAGAAAGTTAGTATTATTCTCCCATTTTACAAATGAGGAATTACAGCTTAGGAATGTTAAGTAACTTCTACAAGGTAATAAAGTAGAAAAAACAGAAATCAGATCCAGATCTCTCTGACATTAGAACTCCACTTTTTTCCCTATAGCATATTATTTCCACACAAATAGTTTGGTCTTAGGTGAAGCATTAGCAATGTATATAGAAAATGCTTGAATTCCTCAGACCAGCATATAATGAGCTTGCTTTTCATCAGTGTCCCTATATTATGAGCTTCAAGACAGATTGAAAGCTTAGTGGCATATTGTCCTCAGGAAGAAGATTCACTGGCATTCAAAATGACTGCAAAGAAACTCAAAATGACCAAACATTTAACATACCCAAACCTGTGCCCATGGCATGCTTTGTACCCAGTATGATAATTTACATGGAACAGAACGTTTAATTTGGGAGTTTCAGCTGAGGCACTGAGTTAGGATAGACAACAGATACCAAAGTGATTTTTGAGAAAAAAAACCATAAGCAGATTTTCAAAACATTATTCAAAAAATGAGATCAAAGTCTGGTTTGTACCCATCGGGAGATATAAAATACTTGAAAAAGTAGAGTTGGGGAGAAGATTTTGTGAGAAAGATGAGGATGCTGTATTATGAGCTCTAACCTATGGGATTACTACAAAGAAAGTAATCTAGGCTGAGGCTTCACCTCAAGCCTAGAGGGAAGGGTGTTTCTATGAGACCACCTAGAGAGATGGAGATCTGACTTCTAGCAGCTTAGGACACAAAGGTTGGCTGTCTCCCTAGGAAAACTTGGAGAGCTGCTTTGGTAGCAAAGCAAAGGTGGGTATTGCTACATATGAGAGGTTATCTGCATTTGCAGTCAAATCATATGTGAGTATTGAATGTAGACCAGATGTGGGCCTCACAGGAGTCAGCTGATAGCCTGCCTAAGTCAACTACCTGTGAGGGTCAATGGGACTCCCACAGCAAGAGACTATGTGTGAAGGACAACTGTACTCAGGGTCAGTTTCATGGAGCATGACCTGTGCAGTTACATAGGACCCTGCACTCAGAAGGACTCCATGCTTGATTTAATGCTCTGGATATTCAGATTCTTAATAACTGTGTCTTTGAGCTAGTGTTTTATAAGTCCAAGGAGCCAACATGTCATTTCTTGCTGCCTCATTTGCACAGAGCATTTATGATGTCCCATGAGCACTGAATTCCAGTGAACCCATGATGTGTGGGAGCTCAGTGAGACTCAAAGTGAGTATACAGTGAATGTGTTATGTCTATAACTGAGGAAGCTGAGGTTGCTGACAGGGCCCAGAGGCGATGCCTTGCCTGTGAATGAGAACTTGCTTCGAACACAAAGAGCAGGCAATGGCATTCTGAGAAATACAAATGACCAAAGAACCCTAATCAAATTTTCTTACTCGGGCTTCCCTGGTGGCGCAGTGGTTGAGAGTCCGCCTGCCGATGCAGGGGACACGGGTTCGTGCCCCGGTTCGGGAAGATCCCACATGCCGCGACATGCCGCGGAGCGGCTGGGCCCGTGAGCCATGGCCGCTGAGCCTGCGCGTCCGGAGCCTGTGCTCCACAATGGGAGAGGCCACAACAGTGAGAGGCCCGCGTACTGGAAAAAAAAAAAAAAAAATTTCTTACTCATTTTATTTCTCTGAATAAACTAACCTCTTATGCTAAAGTGATGACATAGAAGGAAAGGGAAAGCCAGTGCAACTCACAGTTCCTTTTCCTTTCATTTCTCCCTTGCTTATTAGTAAGCCCAAAGTTGAAGGTGTTAGTAAAATGTACATGGATCAAGATGTGGAATAAAAACACTTGAGGTAGTCATGTGTAGCATTTCTACTGTTCTGTACATGTATGTTCCAGCTACAAAATACAACGTATGTAATTTCAGGGATTTTGCATACAAGTTAAATGCTCTTATATTTGCTTTGAAAACTGGCATTGCAAAATATAAAGATGGACAATAAAATCATGCTATTTTTAACTTTTTTTCTTAGAATGACATTAAATAGTAAATAAAAACACCATGACAAGTCAAAAGAGAGGTTATGGAAGAAAGGAAAAAGCTTTATCTCTTAGAACTTTTAAAGACATTTTTCTCCTGCTTTTTGAACAAGGGACCCTATACTTCATTTTGTACCAGGCCCTGAAAATTATAGCTGGTACTGACTGTACCAACCACTTAAAATTGTACTCTTTCCCCTTAACTCCCTCTCCTCCTGGGCCTAACACTGGAGGGTCAAAACACAATTAGCAAGCTGGGAAAAGAGAAGAAATATTAATGGGGTGAGGAGGAAAATGCCCTCCCCATTCCAATCTGATGGGCCCTGTTGGGAAAGAGAAAATTTATCATTAATGTTTTGATCATTGTTGGGAAGTAAACATTCTAGTGTTTGAATTGAGACTGGTTTTGACCTAAAGTGACTTTAGTATAGTCTATTACCTAGATATGAGCAAAAAAGTCACAGAACCAGTCCTCCATCCAGAGAAAAGGAGAGATTATTCCACTAAATAAATCTTAAAGGAGCAGCAGGGAGCAAAAGTAGAGTTGCATTTTTATCATATCTCATGAGTCATGCTTGTTCAATACCCCAGTTACAAATGAAACAAAGTTTGAAGAGGTCTGATCAGAATTTTGTCTTCAAAAAAAGGAAAACTTTTCTTGGTTTAGAACACTTCAGCCACATAAATTACATTGAAAATGATTAGACTCCACAGCTGACTTTTCCTCACAAATTACCCATATGTTCCAGCCCATGTTACATTTCTTTGGGGAGCATTAAAATGATTTTTCAATTTTCTCACTCAATTTCTTCTATCTCTGCTGAAAATAAGAGATGACATCGTATGATAAGAGCAAGTCACTTTAAATTAGACCAACTGGACTTTTGTCTTGCAGTCAGTCAGATGCAGATCAAATGTGGGTTTTTTTCCCATTGAAAAACAAACTATGGAAAATTAATAAAGAAGCACTTCTTACATTTTTCAAAATATAAAGGTTTGTTTTAAAATTCCTCTATTTTAAATCTTCTGTCAAACTGATAAGCTGTGAATTTTAATTTATCTTCAAGTTAAAGAAAAAATCTTCACAAGAAAAAAATCCAAGAAATTTATTTATGAAGGATAAACACAATAAGGTTTCTGTTGCAATACATTTCTTTAAAATGTACAACTGTAATTATTTCAAATATCTATGAAAATTAGCCCCTACTGACTAGCAGATTTTTTTCTGTGACTTTTTGCCAGTAGACTAGAATTTTATGCAGAACTTCCAAATCCATGTATCAGAGCATAAAATGCTTTAAAAATATTTTGAGAGAACTATACAAGAAATTTTATTTTGAGCAGAAATTCCAAAAATATAAGTATATGTTGCAAAGTTAAATGTTAAATTTAGAGCAAATAATGAATACAATATATTATGGACTCAGCATGTGTTAAAGAATTTGCTGATGAAGTAAATGTCTGTGAATAAACAAATGTGAACATTATGAGATATGTCTGTCACATGCTCTCTGAAATTATGCAGAAGCAGGAAGAAAACTAGAAAATTCACAAATATATGGAAATTAAACAACACATCCCTGAACAATCAATGGGTCAAAAAATAAATCAAAAGAGAAATCAAAAAATATCTTGATACAAATGAAAATGGAAATACGACACACCAAAACATATGGATGCAGCAAAAACAATTCTAAGAGGGGAGTTTATAATAATAAATGCCTACATTAAGAAAAAAGAAAAATCACAAATAAACAATGTAAACTTAGCAATAGAAGGAACTGTAAAAAACAACAAACCAAGCCCAAAGTTAGTAGATGGAAGGAAATAACGTTAAGATTGGAGCAGAAATAAATGAAATTGAGACTAGAAAGACAATAGAAATGATAAATGAAACTGAGCTGGCAGCAGGAGAATATCTCGACTGTGCACCCCACAGGTTTCAGCAATGCAGCAGGAGAGCGCCTTGCCTGTGTGCACACACCAGCTATAGGCTGGGAGTGGGAGAACTAGGCAACCACTCACACTTGCCTGCCCCAGCCAGAGAGTAGGGTAGTGCTGCAAGGCAGTGGGATACTGCCTTGACCGCTCAGTCCTGCCTGTCTTAGCAAGGCAGTAGGAGGGTGCCACCTCCAAGCCCATGCACCTGTGCTACCGGAGAAGGTGGAGAGTGCAATAATGGCATCCACCAGCACCTTCGTCTCCAAGGACAGTTTCAACTGACCCTCCATAGATGATTTTAGGTTAGCAAATGAATACCCTTTACATAGAGTAGGCACTTTTCAAACTTCTCTTTCTTTGCTTGGTCCCAGAGCAAGTGAGACTGCATGCAAGCCCTTTAGAAGGGGAAGCTCAATTTCCTATAGTACTTTGAGTCCCTTGGACATTAACCCCATTGGTTTTCTAACAGATGTTTTAGGGTTCACCTCTCCAATGCAGATCCCAGGGTGCCTGATGTGGGGCACCAACGCCTCAGTCCTCTGGGAGAAGCACAGGACTAGTGAAATCCCTCTCTATTGTTTGTTGCCATGCCAGGGGTAGGGTTTTGCTGAGACTGTGTTTCTGCCTTTCCTACCCAACCTGATGCAGTCCTTTTATCCTCTGTTGTGGAGAAGCCATTCATCTAGTTTTCAGATCTTCTCCAGAAGGAAATGATGCATACATAGCTATAGATTTGGTGTGTCCGTGGGAGGAGGTAAGTTCAGAATCTTCCTACACTGTCATCTTGGAACCCCCTCAGGTGATTCTGATATAAACTAAAATTTGAGAACCAGTGGGTTAGCCCAACAGAACACAAGCATTTGTGTGCATATGTACAACACCTCATAGCCTTATAGATCTTGTGGGAGAGGGACGGCAGGGAGAAAGAGATGTCCTAGAATGACATGATGTGCTAAGCTGTCTTATATAACTTAAAGAACTGAAATTTAGATAGTTATGACCCTCTAAGAAACAGAAATATATTAAAAATAATAAAGGAGTGTTCAATTTATTTTATGCTCATCATACGATATCTCTTAGTTACTTGTCACGGACTTCTTTTTCCATTCTCCTTTCTCCTTTGGTTTAGGGAAGACACTATGGTTAAGCTCACAGGTTCTGGAGCCAGACACTTCTGACTTCAAATCTCAGCTCCCTCACTTTATTAGCTATGCAACTTGGGCACATAAACCTTCTTCCATTTCCTCATCTGCAAAAGTGGGCATATAATAATTGAGCCTCTTTCACAGGGTTGCTGTAAGGGTTAAATAAATTCATACATGTAAAGCACTTAGTCCCCTATACACAGTAAGTCCTATATAAGTGTTAGCTACTTAATATGCATTCACTTTTTCACTTCTATCATGTTTTAAGTTATTTGCATCTTAACTCTTTATGTTATAATAAAAGAAGAATTTTGCTTAAAATCTATATATTTAGTACATGGCATTGATTTAGTGATTTCAGTTTAGGACAAAAGAACAATGTGACAATATCTTGTTGAAGTACTGGAAAATCCTTAACAATCTTTATATTATTTTATTTTAGTTGTTGTTGAATTATGTATTTGAAGGTAATTTATAGCAGTAAGCATTTGGGGGATTATATATAGGTTTGATACTGTTAAGAGTTAACTAAAGCTCTCATCAAAGGGAAAGACTAGCTGAATAGAAACTAGCTTAATTTTGTTTAAAACGAGTGATGTGGCTGCAGAAGTATGTTTTGCATGTACCAATATGAGTCACAGCAGTGAAAGTATAAAAAAAAAAACGAAAAATGTTGATTGTTTTGAATGTTTCCAAAGGGCATACTGAGCCTACAAACATTTTTCTCTTTTCATTTGACTTTCTTCTTGGATGTTTTCCTAGGACTTCTGTTAGCAGACTCATTCCGCTTCAGCAAAATGTGGCAACTTCTTCCAAAGCAGCTTTCTCAACTAGAGGGGCCATCAGATCACAAGGAGAGCTAATTTATAATACACATCCCTGCCGCAGCCCATCCCCCAGAGTTTATCAAACTTTCTCAGAAGGGGTTCCAGGCATATGTACTTAGAAAAGCCTCCTCAAGGGACCAAGGTATTCTGCTCCCTGTCTCACATTAAGCCCTCACCTCTCACAAACCATACACACACATAACTGCAAACTACTATTCTGGACGGCAGCTGGTTCCCCAACAGAAACATTCAAACCATGTGTTCCACACGAAATAGCACAGCATGGTCGTTAAAACCTCAGGCTCTGGAGCCAAGTTGGGTTTGAACTCAGGCTCTTGTATGTGTGACCTTGGCCAATTCACATCTCTAATGCTACTGTTAACAGTATCAGCTATAAGTAACATTGAGTGTTTTCTATGTTCCAGGCACTGCAATAAACACTAAGCATGGATTAACTCGCTTATTTCTACAACAAACCTATGAAGTAGGTGCTATCATTATCCCGACTTTATAGATAAGGAAATTGAGGCTTAGAGAAAGGGAAAGTAATTGTTAATTTGTTTAAAATTATACACCCAATCAGTAATGGAGCTGGGATAACACCCAGGTTATCTCACTCTAGGGATCATGCACTTGGCCAATTTATTATATTGACCCTCAGAGATACAAAGAGAGTAAAAGAGAAAAACCTACAAAGAAAAACAGGAGTTTATGAATCTAGAATAGAAAGAATCAAAATGAGAATCTATGAATTGTATTAGCCTGGCACTGTACCAGAAAATAGAACTGATCAGAAAAATAGGAATGGTGGGTAAGGTTCAAAGGAATTCATGGGGTAGTTGCCCATAAAAGCATTTTACAGACCCAAAAGAGATTCCCATACCAGCTTCTTCCCCACAACTAACCTGTTAAATGAAGAATGGCAGATGTCATTTTCACACTTGGCCTTATTAATAGATTTTCCTGACAGCACTGAATGGCAGGCTAGTATGACAGATGTTCAGCATGTCTAGAAATCATCAAGTCCAAAGCTGGGACAGGAAGATACAGGGCTCCGGGAGGGAGGTCTCTAGTAGGAATGAAAGAAAGGGAGACTAAACAAAACAGATGCTATTTTGGAAAAGTTGCGGGTAAGATTGGGCAAAAAAATACAGGCTAATTTTGCAGATATGCACCAAAAAAAGAACTTCTTGACTTTGTATTGAACAATATTTACCCAATTATAATTATGTGAATACTATTTATGGCTCTCAACTTTTCAAATCAACCTATGGACTAATCACAGAAGACCTAATTTTGGTTACAAAACAGAGTAAAACTATTATAGTGTTCTGGGTTCAGCTGTGAGAAAAACTCAAAATACTGGTGCCTTCAACATGACAGAAGTTTATTGTCCTTTCATATGAAGAGAGTCTGTAAATAAGCAGTCTAGGGCTGGTATGGTGCCATCGGGAGAGACCCATGCTTCTTCCACCAACATGGGGCTTCTACCTCAGGACCCACAATGGCTGCTCAAGCATCAGACATAACATCCACATTCCAAACAGCAGGAAGGAGGAAAACATGGAGGAAAATGTGGCCTCTCCCTCTAGGGACATTTCCTGGAAGTCACATTGGACACTTCTACTTACATCCTATTGGCCAACCACACAGCCACACCTGATCACAGGGAGACTGGGGAAGGTAGTTTCTATTCTGGGCAGCTATGTGTCCAGCTAAAATAGAAATTTTATTACTAACACAGAGGGGAGGAATGGATATTGGGTGAGAATTATCAGCTTTTGCCACAGTTATCGTCCTTGATGATAAAAGAAGAGACAATAGAAATTAGAAGATGAAAGTAGGGAAGGGAGCTGAAGAGAAGGGTATAAATAGTTACAAAATAAGGAGTTAAGAAATGTTATTTATGTTTACAGAAAAATTAAAAGTACAAGTAAGAAATTTAAAATACTGTATGATATAGCTATTGGGAACAGAAAAAGAATGCAGGTGGGTAATTAGTGTAAGAAATTTGAATCATAAATCTTTTATGTTCTTTCTGGGAAACAGATCTAAGGAGGAAAGAGAAGGCATGGGAAAGTGGGCTAGAAGATAAAGAGAGACAGTGAGAGTCAACCTCCTGGGAGAAGGGAGACCATGAATTTAATATATAACAAATTAAATAGAGAAATTTTGCTTTAAGAGTACAGTAAATGTTAGTATCTAAATTAAAGGCTTGTGGATTTATTCCATTTATGAACCCCCTTCCTCCCACCAAAAACAAAAAAAAGTAACAGTTTTTAATCTAGTCATGGTTCATATGCATGGAAGAAGTGATAATGATACAACTTTATGAAGGAAAAGTGAAAATTGAAGTTAAACTATACACAGAAAAAATGAGGTGCCTTTTAGCTCCAAATTCCTTAAAAATGCCAAGTCTTTTTCAGAATTTCCTCAAACATCTCTGTTCACTCTGTTACCTTTCAGTCAAACCTGCTTTTCCACAGGCACTACCATTTGGAAAAAAGTTTAAACCACCTTATATTTTTTTTATGCATCTCCTTAATTATTAATGTTGAAAATGTCAGAAAAGTATTCTCTAAATTCTTTTAACATATTCTATGTTTACGTATATTTTAAGATCCTGAAAAAAGTCACAATGTTTTCTTGTATTTCATTAATATTTTTAAGAATTTCAGTTGCATCATAGGTTGAATAGGCTTGGAATGTAAACTATCATTTACAGTATAGTTTTTCAATAGGAGGATATGCTCTGAGTGCCAAACAATAATAACTTGGAAACATAAACCCATCCTGGAAGGACTATTATACTCTGATGCCTTAATTCACCTGACCCATGGATCTATGGCTACAACCTGAAAAGCTGATGTCATGATGATGAAGGTGTGAACTGAAAAATAAGATGAAATCTAACACTAGATGTGACTTTTTTATTGTATTACTTTGTGCTGTCTAAGAAAAATAGCATACATTTCTGGAGCAATGCCATATTTGAAATCCTGCAGTTTTGTGTAACATCTGCAGAATAGAGCCTAATGTCAGCAGTGGTTTCCTGAGCTGGTCATATGTCTTGAAGGAAAGATGTCAGCTTCCCAAAGAGAATATTATATGCCAAGCAATGCAGTATAAGGTACTGAATCCTATCGTTCGACTGTATGGGACAAGATTCAGTCATACACACCTACAATCATGGGAGGCAGTGATAAAAAGATGCTATCAATTTTATTGGCCATTCAATGAAATTTATCTATTAATTATGAATGATTAGCCTTCTGTGAAAGTGATTTAGTAAATAGTTTTTGTCCATCCAACAGAACCCTAGACTTTAAGCATGAATATTAAAATGTGTGAAAATGGGCAAATACTATGTAATACTGCATTTCACCAAAAATTCTTAGAAGATATTTTTACCAATTAAAATTCGCCTTGTGTTGCAGATGCCTAAAACTGAGGAATTTTTAAAAGGCCAGGTGTAGCAACAGAGCTTTGAGTTGACTCTCACCTTACTAATAAGTATTATACTTCTTGGTTCATGTAAGGGTCAAATTTCCCTGCTAAGTATAGCCATTCAATTTTGTTTACTTACAAAAAATATTTTTAACAAATGGAAAAGGACTAAGGACAATTTTCACAAACAGCACTCTTGGAAAGAAAAACTTTGTTACCCTTGGTTTCTTTTCATTATACATTACTTTGTTCTGCTATAATTGACAGGAAGAAAATCTTCTTCAGAATTTCTGACTTCAGAATATTTCATGCCATCCTGTGACTGTTAGAATAAAATATTTAAGAAAGTGAATTGTTTCTGTAGAATTCTCTAAACTTTGGCTGTTTTTTGGTTTTTGGGGGGTTTTTTGTTTGTTTTTTTTCTCCCCCTCTCCATGAGGCATGCAGGATTTTAATTCCCCAACCAGGGATTGAACCCATGCCCCCTGCATTGGGAGCAAGAAGTCTTAACCACTGGACCACCAGGGAAGTCCCTGGCTGTTTCTTTTTCCATATTTATCTACAATTTAGCTGAAATTGCTCTGACTATTGCTCACGGAATAAACATGATACTTGAAGAGACTATACATATTTATTATATCGTATTCATGACCTTTTTCTTGTGTTTTAATTCTACTTTGCGATTTATAAATCATATGTAAGCTCTGAGTAAGCACATCATTGTGGTTGTATACTCACTTCTACCAGAAAGACAAGACTGTCTTATGTTTTGGAAGGAAACTTCATTCCTTCCCTTGAAGGCAACATGTTTTAGATATTTGGAGTAGGGTTGATAAAGGATCTCTCTGGTTTAAATAAAAGAATCCACTTCCAAAAAGCCTCTCCCTCAACTTGCCCTCTTAAATTTCAGAGTTTCCTGTATCTCCTTCCTCCATCTTCCAAGTTACCTTAAGCAGTCTTCTGAGTTGATCTGAAGTACATTTTCAGTGAGATCCAATATGAAGATGACTCCCCTGTCTATACTTCCAGCCACATTTCTCCT
The DNA here is from genome assembly GCF_011762595.2 of Tursiops truncatus. Classification (NCBI taxonomy): domain Eukaryota; kingdom Metazoa; phylum Chordata; class Mammalia; order Artiodactyla; family Delphinidae; genus Tursiops; species Tursiops truncatus. Next base: position 55,037,297 of record NC_047035.1, on the reverse strand, counting down.
GAGCCCTACTATAGGAAAACTGTCTTCACCCCTGGATGTCCCAAATACTCAGAACTATACTTATCTTCTTTCCCTCACATCTTATAAAGCCCCCTGTGAAGCTTATCTTAATAAATAACACCTCTGTTACCTGAACTGGACATGAGAATTATCCTAAAATTTTCCCGTTCTCTAATTCTCCAAGCATCCAATCAATCCAATAAATCCTATGGGTCTGTTATATAAGAATGGTCCCAGCAGAGTCCAGAAGAAATATGGCACGAGTTGCTAAAGACCTCAATTCCATGCCCACCTTCTCACCCCTTATTCACATGGGAATCTACTTTCTTAAGCTTCAGGGGTTTGGCGGGCTGAAGGAAAGAGAAAGGAGATCAGTCCACAGGACTCAGATGAGATAGTGAAATAGTATGGAAATGGAGAGCAGTTTGGTAACTATTTCCCAACCAGTTCAAAGAGATTAATCTGACCTTCTATAGTGAATGGGACGCAGGCAGAAGACAAAGGCTTTTTTAATGAGGGTAATTATAGGACTGCGTAGTTCTGGCCCCTTCACTTCACCTCTGGACACCTGCATTTGACTATTGCCTGGCTCTCCTGTATCTTGTGACACTCCTTCCAGTGACCCTCCACAGAGCTACCAGAGCAGTCTTTAAAAACCATTAACTTAATGATTTCATTTCCCTGTTAATAAGACATCAAAAGCTTCCCATAGCTTCAAAGTGATACATCCAATTTGCTGCCCTGTTCTCCCCATCAGTCCCATGCTCTGGCTCCTTCAAACCACTAGTAGTTACCTGCATATATCCTATTGTTTCATGCCACCATGATTTCACATATACTGTCCCCTCTTCTTGGGTTACCATCCTTCTTCCTCAAACGGCCAATATACTAATAGTTATTTATTCTTTAAAACTACTCAGGCATGGCCCTCCAAGAAAAGCCCTTCCTGGCCCCTAGAATGATTTATATACCCATTGTCTGTGTCCCCAAAGCACTCTACATTTACCTCTATCACACTCACCCACTGTTTTAAGGTCTTTGAGGAGGTATTAGTCATCTTTCTTTTATCCCTGTATGGCGTGGCACATAATAGATACACAATAAATTTTTCTGTATAAACAATATAACATTGTTTCCATAGAAACATATTTTCCTAGTTCCAAACAAATTGGTATACAAATATATTTTGTTGGGCTTCCCTGGTGGCGCAGTGGTTGAGAGTCCGCCTGCCGATGCAGGGGACATGGGTTCGTGCCCCGGTCCGGGAGAATCCCACATACCGCGGAGCGGCTGGGCCCGTGAGCCATGGCCGCTGAGCCTGCGCGTCCGGAGCCTGTGCTCCGCAACGGGAGAGGCCACAACAGTGAGAGGCCTGCGTACCGCAAAAAAAAAAAAAAAAAAAAAAATATATATATATAGTGAACTCAGTCTGTTCAGAAGTTTTATAGACTCTATTCTGTGAAATTGAAAGTCACTTCATATACCACACATCACACATGAATAATCAATTGTCAAAGAGAATACAATCAAATACACTAACTCCAAAACTTCATCAAATATAATTTAACTTTTATTAATTCAGCACTTTCTTCATATCTTGGAATGCCTCATAGGTGTAATCATGAAGATCAATTTCCTCTGTATTATAAATAAAAGAAGCTTACATAATGATAAAGATTTTTAGCCTTGATACTGGGACATTTGGTATATTAATATTTATTATTATCTTGCCAGAATTAATTCTAAGTTGTATGGCATGCATTTTACAGGGGATGTTCTTAGCAATAGTTGTACTTCCAAACAACCCTTCCAAGAATTTTGAAATAGAAGGTATGGAGAGATCCCAGATCCAACCCAAACTCAGTTGGAATTGCAATGAAAGTCACCTTTCTTTTGTCAAATTGTAATTTAGCTAAATATATCCAAAGTCAGAGATCCCTATAGTACAAAACACAGAGAAAATTCATTAAATGTCCTGCAGAGAAAAACCCTCTAAAGGTGCACAACATATTCACTTGTCAAAGATCATTTGTTCAACTTGCTGGTGAGCAACTATTTAAACAAAATTAATATGCAAGTCCAAAAGACAAAAATAGTCCTTTCTCTAGCTTGTTAAGTATCTTCTATTTTCAGAAATACTGGATACATATTTTCCCAAATAAACATAAAAGGGCTCTTCCTGAACATTGTGCTAGAAACACAGCATCTAGTAATAAATATTATAATTATAGAAAAACTCTTTACTTGAATAAATCATGTATGCCCCATGCACCATTAGCTGACTCTCTGTATTACGATTTGAAATGCCTTTCACATTAAGACATGTGTTATTATTTTGTATATGAAAATGAAGATACTGAGCTGCCACCAGTGTGACTTGCATTTGAGCTGTTTTTTCAAACAGGAATCATAGGTTTTCTCTTAGCCACTCACTTTTGATCAGTGGCAAGTATGTGTGAGATGGCCACCTGGAATTCTAGCATTGTCTGTAGCCCCATAATAGAGATTTATTCTGCATAATATAACAGGCATTTGAGAGGATGGAACTGATGACCTTGACTTCAGCCGCATGAGTAGTAGATTTCAACCAACCAAGATAGCTAACCTTAAAGATACACTAACTATAACTCTATAAAGCAAATTATACATTCAGAAATAAAACTGGATGGATGCTTCCAGAGATATCAATATCATGAGCATGGTTGTTCTCACTTAAAAATTAGATTCCATAGCTCTATTCATTGCTGAATACTGACAGCTTCCAAAAGAGCTAAACTAAAAAATCCATTAAATCAGCACATACTTCAGTGTGAACACTAGTCCTTTGATACATACGAAATCTTGGATGATGGTGTTTGTAACCAACTAACATTATATCCTCCCTTTTCAGACTGTTTTTCCCAGATGATGTCTCTTTTTCACACTCTGAAATTTTTTTATTAGCACTTCTCCATGAAATGGACCTTTTTATTTTTAGCTTTGCCTAGATTAAATTCCCTTTGATGTATATTTCAAGCTTCCCTTTTGACTAGCTCAGTGTTATAGACCTCACTATATCCTTATTCAAATGGCAGGCACGACACTGTTCCCTTCTCTAATCACGGCAGCATCCCCTAACAGAAGCTATTCCGAGACTCTTGGGAAAAAAAATTCATGTTTAATCTATGAGGAGAAATTTAAGATGGCAGGATTTCATTTTTCTAATGTATATACATGTGTATAAGATACAAGAAACACAAGAAAGTGCTGCTTAAAGCTTTTTGCTTTGTTTTGTTAATACAAAAGTAATATGTAGGATCTATTGTACTGACTTACAAATATTTTGGCTTAATTTGACTACTATGGGACTTGGAATGCAATGTTTAAGGAACACCAACAAAATGAAGTTCAAATGAAGGACTCAGATCTCAGACAAATACAAATTGAGAAGTAACAAAATAGCTAAATTGACAAGATTATCCCAGCTTTTCTTTTTCCTATCAATAGAGGGACATTTATTTACTTAAAATACTATTTTCAAAGAAAACATTATGACAGAAAATTAAAGAGCTATAAACCTCTACAGAAGGTATATTCACTCAGACAAGAGGAAACAGAAACACCTAAGTCCCAAAAGTTTGGATAAGTAATTTTTCAAACTTATATTTTCATGTATAGTTGACAATAAAATCTCATTGTTTTATGAATATGTGTATATATATATATATATATATATATGCCGCAAAAGTTTTAAAAATCTTCTTCACATTATATCTTATTTCCAAACGGAAAATCAGTATTTCCATTAGAGGTTCAGCTTTTACTCAAGCATATCCCTAATGGTTCAAAATTTTCTTTTCAATTAAACATTATAAATTGAGCACGCAAAAGAGTATGTATAAGATGGTAGTCGTTGACTTCTGTTTAGTGCCTATGAATAAGATAATAATCACTAATTTAGTTTACAGCTTAATGGGTGAACAGGACATATGCATCAATATAAGTCAAGGCAGAGCAATAGGAGCTAAAATGGAGGTATAAGGTGTTACAAATCAAAGTTGAGAGAAATCCCAACTGATTTGAGAGTGTTATGACTCTCCTGAAGGAAAGAGTAATTGAGATGCATCTTAAAAGTTGACTATACATCGTAGAGGCAGATGTAAGGAATCCAAGATATAAGGGAGATGAAGGAAAAGGAAAAGTGTCGACGTGGCATAATGTACGGAGAGGAGAATAAGTAGCAGTCTAGTTGGGTTGAACTGTGGAGTTTCCAGAGGAAAAGAATGGAAAATTAAGTTGGAAAAAGGTAGGCCGAGGTAATTTCATTTGAGGCAAAAGAAGGAATTTGTACTTTATTCTAGAAGTATAGAATTTTATAGTTGAACTGAAGAGCCATCTAGAACAGCTTGCTGATTTTTCATTTGAAAAAAAACTAGAGGCCCAGACAAATAACATGAATTTTCCAAGATTACATTGCTAGTTAGTTTCAAGGCCAGGATATGAATCAAAGTCCCCAGATCCCCAATCCTTCCACTCCTCTGCTTCTGAACAGAGGAGAGACACATTCAGAAATGTGTTGTGCAAAGATCACTCTGGCGGCATCTAAACAATAGATTGAAAATGAGAATGAAAAGAAGCAGAGATTCTATTTAGAAGACTAAGTAGACTAGTCTAGGTGGGAGATAATGAGGGCCTGAGCTAAAGTGAGAATAATGAGAATGGAAGGAGCAGACAGATTTGAGTAGCATTTCCCAAACTGCTAGCTGTGTGGGGTGGTAAGCGACGTGAGGAGGAAAAAATGGTTCTCATTCATTTAATTTTGGAAATGCTAGCTTAAACCAAGATAAGCATCTTCACTATAGGATTTCTAAGAGATTTTACCATCTTAATGTGGAATAATAATCTCCCAGAGGGAGGTAGAGAAAACAGCATTGCTCAAAGTGTTTTAAACAGAGAATTTTTTTTAATGAAACAACTATTAAAGTAAGTTTTCATAGAAAACCAACTGTGAAACACTAAGTCAAAGATATGATAAATATGAAGGATTTTGCCAGTGATTGAACCAATATGGAAAAAAATAAGAAAAAAAAAGCCAAAATTGACTCCAGATTCACAAGTCTAAGTGTAGAAAAAGTTGGTTTGTTTCAATACCTCAATTATTGACTATAAATCAGTCATATATCCCACCAGTATCAATAACAAGAATGCACTTGGTGTCCTTGTTGTTATGCCATTTCAACCAGTTGAAAAGAAAGGCATCTCTCAAAGTGTTTGGGAAAACATAGTTGTGTCCTAAATGGGTAAACATTTTTCAATACCAAAAAGGTTTAAAATTAAGTATAGAAGTGTTTAAAAGAGTTAAACCTTAATTGTAAGATTTTTTTTGCACATTGGTATTTTACATACATGTATCATTAAAGAACATTTGGTCTATTCAAATAACAGTTCAGACTTATAATCCAATTTAAAATGTACAATTGAGTAATTGATTTACTTTTTCATCTTTATTAAGGTATGATTGACAAATAAAAATTGTGTACCTATAGATTGTACAACATGATTTTTTTAAGTAGTGCTTGAATAATTGGTTTAGACTGGTGATTTTAGTTGGCATCTTACTATTAAGAGAAATTAAATTTCACTATATTAACAAGCTTACTCATTTTTTTCAGATTTATAAGAATTAAGAGCCTTGGAAAGGTTTTGGTTATAAAAATAGATCATTACAGTGTTTACGAGACAAATCAAATGTATTAAATTCACAAATAAAGGTTGAAATGTTTAAGTGAGTTTAATTAAGTATGTTTGTAAATGTTCCTAAATAGTAATCCAAGGCCCCTTGAAAAGTGATAGCTAAAAATTGCTAAACTTATAAACAGAATAAGATTTGTAAGTTGAACCTGAGAGCTAAAGGATGAACTTTTGTTTTATTTGTTGTTTTTGTTGAGTTTTTTTTCACTTGTAACTTCAATAAATTGAATAATAATTTTAAATATCAAAGTTCAAAGTTATGCTGGATAATTTTTTCGGCAGACAAAAGCTTACCCAATCTCAAAGAAGTCAGCAGTGATTGATGGGTAGATTATGGAAACCTTTGAGAGAGCCCGTTGGGTAGAGTGGTAGAAGATGAGTGCAGGATTTCTGGTGGTGAAGATATGGGCACAGAGTCATAGACTCTTGTATTATTTTCCTATTGCTGTTGTAAAAAATTAGTACAACTGAGTGGCTGTAAACAACACAAATGTATTCTCTTACAGCTCTGGAGGTCAGAAATCCAAAATGAATCTTCCTGGGCTAAAATCAAGGAGTAAGGAGGGATGCCTTCTTTCTGGAGACTCTAGGGAAGAATCGATTTCCTTGCCTTTCTTGGCTACTAGAGGCATTCTGTATCCTTAGTCCATGGCCCCTTCACCCATTTTCAAAACCAGCAGTTACCATCTTCAGATCTCTCTTATCTTCTGCCTCTCTCTTCCATCTTTTAAGAATCCTTGTGATTACACTGAGCCTAACCAGATAATCCAGGATTTCTCCATCTCAAGAGCCTTAATTCGATCACATATATAAAATACCTTTTCCCATGTAAGGTAACATATTCACAAGTTACAGGGAATTAGGAAATGGACACCTTTGGGGAGGTCATTATTCTGCCTACCATGATTATTATTCAAAACACTTAACAAAGAAGGGAAAGAGACAGTCTTTGGTATTTGAGTGACAAAAAGTTTAATGGAAGGGTTTTTGGTAGGCAGAAAAAGAAGCTAGTTAAGAAGGAGGAAAAAAATTAAGGAAGAAAATATTGACAAAGTTGGTCCCATAGAGCCCAGATGGAGAGTCACTCTTGTAAAGGAAAGATGGAGACTCCTTCTTGGGTCAGGAGCAGAGAACAAGAGGAAGAGTAAAGATGCCAACAGATTTAGATGAAGAAGAAGGAGGTTGGGGGACTCCATCTCAATGATTTAAATCTTTTCAGTGCAAGTGAGCAGCCCTATAGATAACGTGAAGGAACTTAAAGCTCCAGTTAATGTTCCTGCTCCTGATCCCTCCCAAGCTCCCACCCACTTCCTTCAAAATCACTGAATCACTATTAACCCCATGCCATGCCATTTTTATTGGACTTTTGTATATATTTAACTAAGGGCGAAGCAGTATAGTATAGTGTTGACAGACTCTGGATTCAGACGGCCTAGATTTCCATCCTCATTCCACCACTTAATAACATAACTTGAATTACATTTTAAGAAAACAGAGATAACCTCTCTGTGCCTCAGTGTCTCATCTATAAAACTGAGATAATAATAGCATATATATCACAAGGTTATTATGAAGATTAAATGTTTCAGTAAATTTTAAATGCTTAGATCAGTGCCTGACACAATTGGTGAGGAATATAATAAACACTGGCTCTTATTATTTTCAATAATTTTTCATAGATTTTATATATTGAGATCAATATTGGTATTTATAGCTTTATCTGTAAAGTTCAAATTTAAAATGATTTACTCACATATTTCTTTATAATTTTTGAAAATCTATATATACAGCTGCAGTATGATGGACTTAGTACCTTGACCAACACTACTGAAAATATACAATGCTGGATAAAATATTTTAAAACCTTATTAATGGCATCTATAATATGGCAAGAAAATAAGGAATACTCAAGCAAAAAACTTAGTAAAGCTGAAACCCAGAGGGGAAAATAGAACAGTGAAGCTGGTTTTAGCCTCCAGTCCATTTGCCAATCGAGGTGAACCTGAGTTTTTCATTTTTCACAACCTCAAGGGTCTGAGAAATAAAACCTAAGATGAGGCACCTAATAGGAGACCCTATGCCAATAAAGCTGGGACCCTAAAGAACAACACTCCCAATCTAAGGATAGATTAGTAATAATCCCTAATCTCCACTGAGACTTGCAAAGAAAACTACTTATCTCAAATTTACTTGTGAACACAGCTGGCCTTCATGCAGGTTTACAGCCTAAATTCATACTATCCGAATGGAGCAGAAAGCTTCATGCCTATATTCTTAAATTTTCAACAACTCTATGTACATATATGCACATTATATCTGCAGCTGTGGGATTAGGAATAATGATATATTTTAAGGACTTGGTTATATGAACGTTTTGCAATTGAAGTTGACATTTTTTATGGATTTAAAATTACCTTTTTTGGTGTATCTTTTTATTTGATGACATCACTTTCCCAAACATAAGCATAGCTCTCTTTCTACCCATGGCCTTATTATGTCAAGTTTTCACTCATGGCAAATAGCCACATATTGTCTAAGTACCATCATAGAGCCATCCAACAAGGAAGTTGAATGAGATAAACATAGTTATAGCTTCTCTTCTTTTTAAAATGTAAATTAAATACCATTTCTGTTTCTCTTCCCCCTATTTAGGAAAGTGTCAGAAACAATAATTTAAGAAAAACAGTTGAGGGAACTGACAGAATGGTCTCAAGGATACAGACTTCTACATGGAAGATTCATCTGAAAAATTCCTCATGTAAGGTTCACCTGGCCAACTCAAGAAGCTTGAGAATCAGGAGCATAGAGGTCGCATTCTGGGATAATGAGCATGAGGTTGGATGCCTTATCATGCGAAAAAGAGCCTAAATTATTTAGCATGGTTTTGTTCCTGCTTGACTTGTTTCTTAATACCTAAGTCCACATTGTCATCTGCAGCCTCTATAGAAAAATATGGAGAGTTCATCTTAAGCAGAAGGTAGATTCAAAGTGATGGCTTCTTCATGAGTGGGAGGTCCTGGCCAGCACTTCTTGCTCTGCCATGATTCTGCGGACTCCAATGTCTCTAAGGGATTGCATGTTAGACTAAAAGGGAGGCAATCTGGTTGGCATGACCCCTTCCAGGCTCATGGTTCCACGATCCAGCATGGTAGGGGTAGCATAGGGACTCTTCATCACTGGATACACCTACCTCTCCAAGAAGGATCCTGTGTTTTAGGAAAATCTGCATGCAGATATTAGAAGGAAAAGTGAGAAAGTTTCAGTTTGAAGAACCAGCTAGTAAACAGAATCAGTAAAGCAGACCTATTGGTACACCTTCCAGAACATGGGAAATCCCACCTAGTGCCAAACAACCTTCCAACATGCTGGCCACCTGTGGTGGTTAATTTTATGTGTCAACTTGACTAGGTTATGGTGCTCAGTTGTTTGGTCAAGCACCAGGTGCTATGAAGGTACTTTTTAGATGTCATTAACATTTAAATTAGTAGACTTTGAGTAAAACAGATTACTTTTCATAATATGAGTGGGCATTACTTTTCATAATGAGTGGGCCTCATCTAATCAAGTTGAAGGTTTAAGAGCAAAGACTGAGATTTCCTGAATAAGAAGGAATTTTCCACAAGACTACAACATAGAAACCCTACATGAGTTTTCAGTCAATTGCCCTGTAGAATTCAGGCTCCAGATTGCAACATCAACTCTTACCTGAATCTCCAGCCTGCTGATTTCAGATCTGCCAGCACCCACAATCAACTGAGTCATTTCCTTAAAAGATCTCTCTCTCTTTTCTCTCTTGCTCTCTTTTGCTCTCTCCCTCTCTCTCTCAAATAAAATAAAAGTTTATTTTATTTTTGGATAAACTTTATTCTGGATAACTTTATACCTTAACAAAGCATATGTGGTTTTCTTTTTCTTCTTTAGATAAAGCTGTAAACAATTTCTATATAGAACACATTGTCATTTTTGCAGTTTTAATATTTGGAGTCAATTTCTAAATACATGTTTCTGTGAGATTTCAAAAATTAAGATTATTTTGTTAATATTATATACAAAATTAAAAGACATGTTTATCACAATTCTGTATAAAGAGCAAAATTACTACATAAAACTAAGAATAACTTACTTTCATCACTTTCACCAATTTGTAGGGGAAGAAAACTTAAGCAAAAAGCTTAATTTAAAGTAGTCTTGGACTGTTAGTGCAAACAGATATGCAAGCCAAAGAATTCCCAGGATTCCAAGAAAAATGAGTGACTTACATTCAAATATCACTGAACACTAAAGAAAACCAGTCACCAATACTGAGAATCAACAGACTTTCAATTATTTCAGATACTGGAACTAACAGATACAGAATATAAAATAGTCATTATTAATACATTAGATTTAAAGAATTAATATATAAGCTTGAAAATATGAGCAAGGAGCAAGATACTATAAAGAATAAGCAAGCAAGAACCAAATAAAATGTCTAGATGTGAAAACAATAATAACTGAAATTTAAAACTCAGAGGATAGGTTTAACAACAGATTAGACACAAGATGAAAAGATAACTAGTGAACTTTAAAATACACCTGAAAAAAGTTACTAGGATGCCAGGAGAGACACAGAACGAATATATAAAAAAAGATTTAGCGACCTGGAAGACACAGTGAAAAATTTTAACAGAAGTCTTTTTAAGTTCTAAAAGGAGAGAGAGAGAATAGGGAAGAGTCCATTTTTGAAGAGATAATGGCAAAGAAATGATAAAAATGCATGAATCCACAAATTCAAGTCCAGTGAATCCCAACAGAACAAATAAAAGGAGATCTGCACTTAGATACATTAGATACATTAGATACATTAGATACTGAAACTAGAACACCAAAACATTTCCATGAGGGCAGTCTACTTTGTTCACCATTGCATCCCCTAGTGTTGGGCACTCAATATGTACTTGATGAATGAATAACAGAAGGTTATAGTCAATGGGAAGGTCATGTGTTTGAAATCATGGTGGTGGCATATTTCTGAATAGCAATGAGTCTACTAAGGCTCTACACTCATGGATGTCTGAAATGGAGTAGAATTTAACAGTAAAGTTGAGAAGGTAGAAACACTGTGATTATATTACTCTATATTGTTTAATGACTTAGAATACTCAAATAAGACCAAAAAAATCAAATATGCTATACAAGGATTTGTTCTTAAAACTAGTCATTGTACCTGAGCAGCCAAAAATATTTTGTTCTAAAATTCATTTCATGCTGTCCTGGAGAAAATATTATGAAAATATGATGAGAAATATTATGGGAACTGTTCACAAATATTCTGACTTTCTCTCATTCCAGGAATGTGCTTTGATTGCACTTTCCTGCCTACATGAAGTTAGATGCTTCCATATGACTTGCTTTGGCCAAGAAAACATGAAAAGTGACATGTGTTACTTGTATATGGGAGTTTTAAGAGCTAGTGCCTGCTTTGCCACTACATTTCTTTACTTTCCGCCATGGCAATGTTCCTGATAGTGGCTGCTCCTCAGGCTGGGTTCCAGACAAAGTAGTGCAAAGCCCCCCAAAGATGCCCCATGTTGGACATATACTCTGAGTGAGAAATAAACATTTGTGGTTTTAAGCCACTGAAACTAGGGGTTGTTTTTGCTGAATGAGCATGAACTAGCCTTTCTTAATTAATATAAAAGCTCTAAAGATTTTCTACACTTCTATAGAACATTTGGCCTAACCTGTAGTGCTTAAATTCCAAATCGGAAGATCTAGATTACGTATTCAGTAACATTTTCTCAGTGACACAAAATCTCAGAATATGGTGCCAAGTGAAGCTGTCGAACTGTCTTTTCAGGCAGCGTTTGAAAAGAGAATAGTGTCTAATCTGGTTTAGGTTTCAAGCTGCCTAATAAGGCAGTATATTATATAACCACTCAAATTTCCTCCAGCCTTATGTTTTACACTCTTTAGTATTATACCATGGCTGGAAAGAAATAGGTTACAGAGAAGAAACAATACGGTTCATATTCTAGGTTAGTCAGCAAATTCTACACAATATGTTAGTTATTTTAAGATTCACAGTGATTCTTCAATGCTATTAAAGTAAAACTGGTGAATTGTAACAGCCCTTTGTATAAATTAATTGAAAAACTTAAGCAGTGCCTATAACGTGTGCAGTGTAAACCGATCATTTTCTTTCATTCAAAAACAAATGTTTATTACTAATGAAGTTCCAGGCACTTAGGCTAGACCCTACAGATACAAAGATAAATAGGAAATGGTCCCTGTCTTCCAGGGTCTTATAGAAGCCCAGCAGTCACCTAAAGAAACTGATTATAGGACAATGTGTTAAGTGCTATAGTTGAGGGATAAATATAGCTTTAAGTGATCACAGGGAGGTAAGAAAATAAGGAACAAAATATGTCAAAGAAAGCTTCCAGGGAGGAAAAAAAAATCCATGTCATTAATTGTTGATGAAATGTTTTATATGTATATATATATATATATATATATATATATATATATATATACACATACACTTATATATAGTGAGGAAAAGTTAGAAAAAAACACATACATACATATACATATATTCCGATTTTAACTAATTTGAATGCATAATTTATGCCTTTATCTAAAATGGATGTGAAAATGAATTGAATATTTTGGAACAGAAATAGTAAGGCACAGCAAATTTGGGTTTATCAATTTTCAAAAGCCACCTTAAACATGATAACCTCTGTCTTTGATAATTCAAAAGAATTTCAGGATACTCAAAGGCCTTGAGTTGTTACCTAAGGTAAGTAACATTTAACCTCTGAACCTCAATTTCTTTTTTTTTTTTTTTTTTTTTGCGGTACGCGGGCCTCTTACTGTTGTGGCCTCTCCCGTTGCAGAGCACAGGCTCCGGACGCGCAGGCTCAGCAGCCATGGCTCACGGGCCTAGCCACTCCGCGGCATGTGGGATCTTCCTGGACCCGGGCACAAACCCACATCCCCTGCATTGGCAGGCGGACTCTCAACCACTGCGCCACCAGGGAAGCCCTGAACCTCAATTTCTGATCTGTGAATTGAATCTAACACTTACCCTGAAGGACTGTTCTGAGGATTAGGAATAACAAAGCACATGGCACGTAACTTGCAAATAATTTGCCTTTAGTAAATAGTAGTTGTTACAGTTATAGTTGTAGTATGTGTTATCATTAGAATTAGAAGATAAACTGAACCTGCACTGACCATGAAACATGCTGTGGAAGTTATGTTTTTGAAATAAGCCCTGTTAGGACTTTGTTATGTATTATCTTTCTATTTCTATTTTCTTCTTCTTATAAAAGTATACTATAAGCTTTACACCCCCAACACACACACACACACAAATTCAGCATCTGGGCTCTTTGATTATTTGAATTCAGAATCAACAGGAGTTTATAGGTTTTAAGGAAATGAAAGGAGGTGAAGCATGAAAAGCTCCCAAGAAACATGATAAAGTGGAAAATGTATAAGGAAATGAAGGATTCAAAGACATCTGGCAACCTTAGTCATTGAATCAAAATATTCATGGGGCACTGGTTACTGCTGGAGGCTTCTGCCAGGCATAAAATATCACAGTCACCTTTAACATTCCTTCTCCAATCTACAAGCAAGGCAAACTTCTCCATAGCTAATAAGTGCCTGGGGTGGTTATTATTTTACCTCTTGGTTACATAAATTACTCAAAAATAGCACCCATGTTTTCTAGATATCTATGCAATACTTTAAACAGTAGATACATAATAAAATAATAAGAAATGAGAGCAGATATAATCTCATATAACAAGCTTTTAATATGTCCTCTTTTATTTTTGTAAAATAAGACTGAAATACAGTCAAGAGATAAGAATAATTTCTCCTTAGTTTGTCACTGCAGCTGATTAGAAAGCAAAGATTTAGCAATTAGATGGCTAATGTTATACATAAAATAACATCTGTGCTTAGAAACCCAAATCTGTATTAAGATATGTTGGGAGAAAATTCTCCATGGGTCTCTCATGTTTCTGCATGTCTTGCAAGCAGAGACACTGACAGCTTTTGTTCCAGACTGTCTTTTCAAGGACGTTTGTATAGCAAACAACCTTGAAAAATGGATATAGTGTCTTCCTTGGGAACAGAGGGCAGATTTATTTGCTGTCTGTATAATAAAGAGAATGTCTCTCTACAAAGTAAAGACTAGGCAATTTCCTTTGCAGCCCATTATGAGAGACTGGAGTTCTCACTATGCTGTACCTGAAACTAACACAATATTGTAAAGCAACTATAGTTCAACTTAAAAAAAAAAAGACATTGGAGTTCTGTAAGTTCCTCAGTTGTGTTGTACACCCACAATATGATCATCATCCACCTGGATGACTCCACATTGTACACGCAAGATTTAAGGAGTAATAGGAACCAACCTAAAGATGAAGATTATGCTGCCTGCTATATCGTAAGCATTGGTTCTTTTCTCTGATCCAGAAGCCTCATGCCTTTGCTCACTGTATGGTCGGGCCACTCAGGATGGCTGTTCTCTTGCTCTCTGTACATGCCCTGCTTGACCAGTGCCTGCTTCACCTATACTCTACTCACATGACTGATCTTCCTACCTACTTGCCCCTGCCTCAGCTAGTGATTGTTCTTATCAAACGGGTGGTGAGTGGTGTGCCCCTCTGCTGGTTTCCCTGGTAACTAATGAGCCAACCTGCGTAATTCCCCCATAACTGGCAATCTCCCCTTCCCCTGGGGAGCAAAGCCTGCTGCCACATGCTGCCTGCTGTCTGCCGAACACTGTGGAGTGTCGCTCCAGGACTTTGCTTCACATGTGTAAGCTCCCCATCCATTAAACCATCGATGTCTCTGTCACTGACTCCAGGCTCTTTCTTCAGTCTTGAAGCTGGGCAAGCAGAGGCCTTGTAGGCCTGCAAGGTACAACCCAACAGTCAGCATCCATGAAACTGTGGCAGGCTGACTTGTTCACTTGCATATAAGGTTAAGTCTCAGATCGTTCACAGTTCTTGAGAAGACATAGCTTAAAAATTAAATACTTTCTCAACCACAAGCTCACTTCAGAAGAATGGTGCCTTTCAACTAAATAAATATTTAATGAGAATCTGCACTTACAAAACACAGTGACTCAATTCCAAGTTTCAAACTCTATTCATATTAATACGGGAGTTACCCAGAGAAAACCATAATTCAAAAAGACACATGCACCCCAATGTTCATTGCAGCACTATCTACAATAGCCAGGTCATGGAAGCAACCTAAATGTCCATCAACAGACGAATGGATAAAGAAGATGTGTTACATATATACAATGGAATATTACTCAGCCATAGAAAGGAACAAAATTGGGTCATTTGTAGAGACGCAGATGGACCTAGAGACTGTCATACAGAGTGAAGTTACTCAGAAAGAGAAAAACAAATATCATACATTAACACATATATGTGGAATCTAGAAAAATGGTACAGATGAACCAGTTTAAAAACATACTTTTTAAAAAAGAGAAATGTCTTTAACTTCAAATTAACTATGGAGAGACTAATTTACCATTCAACCAGGGACAGTTTGGGGGAGTGAAAGATGGCACTATTAATTATTATACTGAGACAAAAGACATTTTGACCTATTTTACCAGCAAAATGAGTTTATTTGAGAACAGCAAAGAATCGCAATTCAGGACATGCAAGCTATGGTGAACCACAGGCAAGTCTGAAGAACAAAGGAGAGGACGGTTCTATTATAGAGAAGCAAAGGGAGTTGAGAGGGGCTTCCATAAACAAAGTCCACTGGAGAAAACTGGGAGTTTGAAGTGTAATGGCTTTTCATTGGCTGCCTTGTGCCAGTCTCTCATTGACTGGGCTGTTGCTGAGCAAGGAGAAATTCTTCCTTCCTCCTACTGGGTGGTAAAGTATTGGCATACCTCAGAGCTATTGTGCGTTGGGATCCAGACCACCACAATAAAGTGAATACTACAATAAAGCAAGTCACATGAAGTTTTTGGTTTCCCAGTGCATATAAAAGTTATGCTTACACTATAGTCTATTAAGTGTGTAATAGCACTATGTCTAAAAAACAATGTATATAACTTAATGTTAAAATAATGCTATTGGAAAAATGGCTCCAGTAGACTTGCTCAATGCAAGGTTTCCAGAAATCTTCAATCTTAAAAAGAAAAAAAATAAAAAGCAATATCTGCAAAGCACAATAAAATGAGGTATGCCTGTAGTAACTTTCTTTCTGTTGGAGATGCAATTATATGCTCTTCCTGTTGGGTCTGCAATTGGTGTGGAGTGGTAGGGCATGAGCGCTCTCCCTTCTGGCCTCCTGGGTCCATTTTAAATGAGGCTTCTGTTTATTAATTTTCACAGACATAAACCAAGACTGAGACATAACCAGGCTGAAGATACCAACTACATTCCCAGGAGTTCAAAGAACCAATCCTTTTCCCAAACTGTCCAGGGTTTGGGAAAAAAATGTTTTTATATTCAGCTCTAGTTGTTAAGCTTTTCTCACTTTCAGGTTGGTTACAAACTTATAATTAGAGCAAAGCTACCCAAAATCTAACACATGCAAACAAGGGAGTTTTGCAAGCAATTTTTTAAAGTATTTTCTGGGACTGGCTCAGTGCACATTTACTTCTCACAGAGTTATTTATTTTGAAATGACTTGCAAGATTTCATTCAGTGTCATCCCTTCAGGGGACAACAAACTACAACTAGCACCAAGAGGAATTGTAATGCTAATTCCATAAATACCACACTGTTAATTAATCTCAGTGAATAATAGGATTTCTAATGCAAATTGTTCTGATATCATACATTGCCTAAAGGTGTTTCTAATGATCTATGTGAAATGTCAGAAGCTATGTTTTAATCATGTGTGATAGAGAATTTGGACAAACAAGCAAAGAAATCTGGTTGATCTGAAGTCAGTGGTAGCTAGATCAACAGAAACCTGTTAGAGAACTTGAAGGAATTTTATTTTCCCAGGAGTGTTTTCTCTTCCTAAGGAGCAATTACAATGAAATCAGGACAGACATGAAATTTTATTAGGAAGTAACTATAATGAACAATGAGTAATGCAAAACAACTCTGGTCATTTTGAAACAGGAGGAAAGGGGGCAGGGCACAACCTTTAAAAGAATGATATAGCCATAGTACAAGACAAAGACTGGTTGGAACCAACTGGGTCCAAGATGGTGGAAGAT
The DNA here is from genome assembly GCF_011762595.2 of Tursiops truncatus. Lineage (NCBI taxonomy): Eukaryota > Metazoa > Chordata > Mammalia > Artiodactyla > Delphinidae > Tursiops > Tursiops truncatus. The sequence goes on along the minus strand of NC_047035.1, from coordinate 55,020,358 downwards.
TCGACTTCCAGTGGACCTTGAGCCTCGTTATATATTCATTGTAATACATTAGCATGCTAAATGACATACCCACCAGCACCATGACAGTTTTGAGGCCAACCATAAAAGGCCAAAAAGTGGGCAGTGACCCAATGCCTGGAAATCTCTACCTCTTCCCCAAAATTGGAATAATCCTCCCACTCATTAGCCTATGAAATTACTCAGCCCATAAAAACTAACCATGCCATATTTCGAGGCCTCTTGCCTCTTGCCTTCCGAGATGGCCCACACTGTCTGTGGAGTGTGCTTCTCCCAAGCCCTCTTTCACTTTCTGAGATGGCCCACACTCTGTCTGTGGAGTGCGTTTCTCTCTAAATATTTCCACTTCTTACCTATCACTTTGTCTCTGAATTCTTTTGTGACAAAGCAAGAACCTTAAATTCACCGGGAACAATTTATCTTCAAGGCACACTTCCAGAGAGGTTTGATTTCCTGTTTGTTTGTTTGTTTTGTTTTGTTTTGCTGTACGCGGGCCTCTCACTGTTGTGGCCTCTCCCGTTGCAGAGCAAAGGCTCCGGACGCGCAGGCTCAGTGGCCATGGCTCACGGGCCCAGCCGCTCCGCAGCATGTGGGATCCTCCCGGACCGGGGCACGAACCCACGTCCCCTGCATCGGCAGGCGGACTCTCAACCACTGCGCCACCAGGGAAGCCCTGATTTCCTGTTTTTTAAGCATTGTGTGTAGTTGCTGAAGAATTCATCTTGGCATTGATGTTGCCATTTGAGCATTCTGAAGAAAAGGATTTGTACTGTGTAGAATCAAGATTTAACAATCCAAACATTGCTATTGTTGCTTCTCATTTTTTTTCCATGTTGTGCATCATTGAACTATATATGAACAATAGGCTGAGACATGCAATGGTGGATAAAAGGCATATATCCTCCTCATCTGACTGACTGCTGCCAGCAAGGAATTCCAGGTTTTTTGGAATTCTTCCTTGACTTCTTCAATTCTAAACATTGATTTATCTCCAAGGAAGTATAGACTAGGCATTTATTTATCTACAGAAGATCTTTATGTCTTTGGGGGTGCATGTTTGTGATAAAGACTGTTCATTGCCTTTCACTATCCATTACCCCTTTCTTTCTCTTAGTATTAAGTGGACATTTTGCTTCCAAGCTAGAGACTATATTCCCTAGCTATCTTGCAGCTAAATGTGGGTTCTATATTCCTCAGCACCCTTTGCAGCCAATAGGATGCCCTGAAGTGATGTGAGAGCCACTTAGGCCACTTCTGAGCACTGGAACTCAGATGTGTTGGTGGTAAGCCAACTTAAAACGTGCAGCCGAGTGAAATTGAGCAGGATCCTGCAGGTGACAGACCCCTGTGTGTCTCCCACTTCTTTGTAGAAAAAAACAAACAAACAAAAAAAAAGCTTTTGTCTCCTAGGCCTTCCCCAAGTTCCAAAAAGCTGACTCAAATTGTTAATGATTAGAGAAGTAAGAAAATGCAGAAACAAAGGAAAAGTAGTCAAGAAAGAAAAGTAATAGTAGCTTGAATAATAGTTGAGCAATAAAACAGAGTCAGTACTCCTAGTTCCTTCTCAAGGGATATAAATAACAGTTGGAGGGCTTTCCTGGTGGCGCAGTGGTTGAGAGTCTGCCTGCCAATGCAGGGGACACGGGTTCGTGCCCCGGTCCAGGAAGATTCCCACATGCCGTGGAGCGGCTGGGCCCGCGAGCTATGGCCGCTGAGCCTGCGCGTCTGGAGCCTGTGCTCCACAACAGGAGAGGCCACAACAGTGAGAGGCCCGCGTACCGCAAAAAAAAAAAACAAAAAAAAAACAATTGGATGCATATCGTTGAGGTGTTTCACAGAAACCAGGAACCCACCAGATAGAAACCGCTGACCACAAGCACATAGACTCCAGACTGGTTGGAGCCAGAAGATTGATGATTAAGATTCCCAAAACATCACCGTTATCTTACCACCAACCAATCAGAAGAATGTCTACACACTGATCACACATCCTGTGACCCTCACCCTTAATGTTGCCTTAAAAAACCTTTGCCCATTGGGGAGTTCAAGTCTTTTGAGAATTAGCTGTCCATTCTCCTTGCTTGGCATCCTGCAAATAAATGTTGTACTTTCCTTCATCACACCCAGGTGTCAGTGGATTGGCTTTTCTGGGCATCTGGCAAACAAACCCAAGTTCTGTTTGGTAACACAAAGTTAACACCCTGTATCATAGAGCAGTGAGTTAGAAGGTGCCTACGTCCCTGAGAGGCCAAACTTGACACTTTGGACCACTTTGCAACTCAGCCTTTTTATAGAGATAGAGATAGAAAAAATTTCCTATCTTGCTTAATCCATATTTATTTTGATCTCTCTTAAAGTAGCCAACTAGTATTCAAATCAAAAAATATTACAAACTATTTTAGGATTGTCCTGCTTATTACTTATCTGAGATTACTTTAAAAGTTGGCATGTGGCTGATAAACATATCTGTTAAAGAACAAAATCCAGTCCAGGGCTTTATTAGAAAAAAATTTTTTTAACTCATATGCTAACTACATTTCATTGCTCATCAGTTAACCCACTTCTATTTTCATGCATTCTGAGAAATAGCTTAGTAAATTGAAACTTTAGAGTTGAAATGTAGTTACTTAAAAACAAGATGTGACATTTTTTCCAGGAAGAAACTTAAATTGGGATCTCCCAGTTTCGCTTTTTCTCTTTATATTTAATGTCCCATAATAAAAAATGATATTCTATTACTAATACAATACTATAACAAACATACAAGATATTTGTCAACCATAAAAACCGGTGAAACAACAGTATGTCTGCTGAGAATTTTACTTCAATCACATCAAGAACTTACAGGGTATGCTATCATTGCTTTAATCTTCATCATTCAAAGAATGTTCACTACACCATTGTCAGTGAGGTATGAACAAAGCTTCTAACTCTAGACCGGTAAGATTTACTTTGTAATTATTGACTGCTTTCTGTTATTTATTTTTCTCATGTAAATTGGTCATTGGAATGAGATAAGTGAGAAATTTCATAAGAAGCTCTACAAAAAAAAAAAAAGAAAGAAAAAACTCTAAATTTCAATTATTATGTAACATTGTTATATTATCTAAGGCTTTTCTTTCATTCCTTTATCCACATATCCGTTTATTGTTTCATTCAGCAAATCTTTGTTGAGCAATATATTGGGTAAAGGAAATTTAGCATGAATAAGATACAGCTTTTCCCTCAATGATGCAACAGACTCTAGGAGAAATAGGTAACGACAATAATTATATAAGAAGATGAAGAAAATTTCAATCACCAAAATTTCTTTGTGGAAGGCACTGCCTTCTAGGAGGAATTACATGGCTATGCTGCATTAGGTGATGGGTACTACCCCCAAGTTTCATGCTCTAATTTATTTTATTTATTTATTTATTTTTGCTTTTTCAAGTTTAAAATTTTATATTTATTTTACAGTAAAAATAGCAGGAAATTTATTCCTTATAAGTACTGAGGGATCATTATTAAATAAAATTTACAGCAGTTGTGCTTTGTAAGAGTTCTTTTTCTTTATTTTTTTGTGTGTGTGTGTGTTAGTTCCTGCTTTATAACAAAGTGAATCAGTTATACATATACATACGTCCCCATATCTCTTCCCTCTTGCGTCTCCCTCCCTCCCACCCTCCCTATCCCACCCCGCTAGGTGGTCACAAAGCACTGACGTGATCTTCCTCTGCTATGCAGCTGCCTCCCACTAGCGATCTATTTTACATTTGGTAGTGTATATATGTCCATGCCACTCTCTCACTTTGTCCCAGCTTACCCTTCCCCTTCTCCATAGCCTCAAGTCCATTCTCTAGCAGGTCTGCATCTTTATTCCCGTCTTGCCCCTAGGTTCTTCTGACCATTTTATTTCCTTTCTTTTTCTTTTTTTTTTTTTTTGGATTCTTATATATGTGTTAGCATACGGTATTTGTTTTTCTCTTTCTGACATACTTCATTCTGTATGACAGTCTCTAGGTCCATCCACCTCACTACAAATAACTCAGTTTCGTTCCTTTTTATGGCTGAGTAATATTCCATTATATATATGTGCCATACCTTCTTTATCCAGTCATCTGTTGATGGACACTTAGGTTGCTACCATGTCCTGGCTATTGTAAATACAGCTGCAATGAACACTGTGGTACATGACTCTTTTCGAATTATGGTTTTCTCACGGTATATGCCCACTAGTGGAATTGCTAGGTCATATGGTAGTTCTATTTTTTGTTTTTTAAGGAAACTCCATACTGTTCTCCATAGTGGCTGTATCAATTTACATTCCCACCAACAGTGCAAGAGGGTTCCCTTTTCTCCACACTCTCTCCAGCATTTATTGGTTGAAAATTTTTTGATGATGCCCATTCTGACCAGTGTGAGATGATATCTCATTGTAGCTTTGATTTGCATTTCTCTAGTGAATAATAATGTTGAGCATTCTTTCATGTGTTTGTCGGCAATCTGTATATCTTCTTTGGAGAAATGTCTATTTAGGTCTTCTGCCCATTTTTGGATTGGATTCTTTGTTTTTGAGCTGCATGAGTTGCTTGTATGTTTTGGAGATTAATCCTTTGTCAGTTGCTTCATTTGCAAATATTTTCTCCCATTTTGAGGGTTGTCTTTTCGTCTTGTTTATGGTTTCCTTTGCTGTGCAAAAGCTTTGAAGTTTCATTAGGTCCCATTTGTTTATTTTTGTTTTTATTTCCATTTCTCTAGGAGGTGGGTCAAAAAGAATCTTCCTGTGATTTATGTCATAGTGTTCTGCCTATGTTTTCCTCTAAGAGTTTGATGGTGTCTGGCCTTACATTTAGGACTTTAATCCATTTTGAGTTTATTTTTGTGTATGGTGTTAGGGAGTGTTCTAATTTCATTCTTTTACATGTAGCTGTCCAGTTTCCCAACACCACTTATTGAAGAGGCTGTCTTTTCTCCACTGTATATTCTTGCCTCCTTTATCAAAGATAAGGTGACCATATGTGCATGGGTTTATCTCTGGCCTTTCTATCCTCTTCCATTGATCTATATTTCTGTTTTTGTGCCAGTACCATACTGTCTTGATTATTGTAGCTTTGTAATAGAGTCTGAAGTCAGGGAGCCTGATTCCTCCAGCTCCATTCTTCTTTCTCCAGATTGCTTTGGCTATTTGGGGTCTTTTGTGTTTCCATATAAATTGTGAAAGTTTTTGTTCTAGTTCTGTGAAAAATGCCAGTGGTAGTTTGATAGGGATTGCATTGAATCTGTAGATTGCTTTGGGTAGTAGAGTCATTTTCACAATGTTGATTCTTCCAATCCAAGAACATGGTACATCTCTCCATCTATTTGTATCATCTTTAATTTCTTTCATCAGTGTCTTATAAATTTCTGCATACAGGTCTTTTGTCTCCTTAGGTAGGTTTATTCCTAGATATTTTATTCTTTTGGTTACAATGGTAAATGGGAGTGTTTTCTTAATTTCATTTTCAGATTTTTCATCATTACTGTATAGGAATTGAAGACATTTCTGTTCATTAATTTTGTATCCTGCTACTTTACCAAATTCATTGATTAGTTCTAGTAGTTTTCTGGTAGCATCTATAGGGATCTCTGTGTACAGTATCATGTCACCTGCAAACTGTGACAGCTTTACTTCTTCTTTTCCAATTTAGATTCCTTTTATTTCTTTTTCTTCTCTAATTGCTGTGGCTAAAACTTCCAAAACTATGTTGAATAACAGTGGTGAGAGTGGGCAACCTTGTCTTCTTCCTGATCTTAGTGGAAATTGTTACAGTTTTTCAACATTGAGGACGATGTTGGCTGTGGGTTTGTCATATATGGCCTTTATTATGTTGAGGAAAGTTCCCTCTATGCCTACTTTCTGGAGGGTTTTTATCATAAATGGGTGTTGAATTTTGTCAAAAGCTTTCTCTGCATCTATTGAGATGATCATATGGGTTTCCTCTTTCAGTTTGTTTATATGGTGTACCATGTTGATTGACTTGCATATATTGAAGAATCCTTCCATTCCAGGGATAAACCCCACTTGATCATAGTGTATGATGCTTTTAATGTGCTGTTGGATTCTGTTTGCTAGCATTTTGTTGAGAATTTTTGCATCTATGTTCATCAGTGATATTAGCCTGTGGTTTTCTTTCTTTGTGACATCTTTGTCTGGTTTTGGTTTCAGAATGATGGTGGTCTCATAGAATGAGTTTGGGAGTGTTCCTCCCTCTGCTATATTTTGGAAGAGTTTGAGAAGGATAGGTGTTAGCTCTTCTCTAAATGTTTGATAGAATTCGCCTGTGAAGCCATCTGGTCCTGGGCTTTTGTTTGTTGGAAGATTTTTAATCACAGTTTCAATTTCTGTGCTTGTGATTGGTCTGTTCACATTTTCTGTTTCTTCCCAGTTCACTGTCAGAAGGTGGTGCATTTCTAATAATTTGTCCATTTCTTCCTGGTTGTCCATTTTATTGGCATATAGTTGCTTGTAGTAATCTCTCATGATCCTTTGTATTTCTGCAGTATCAGTTGTTACTTCTCCTTTTTTATTTCTATTTCTATTGATTTGAGTCTTATGCCTTTTTTTCTTGATAAGTCTGGCTAATGGTTTATCAATTTTGTTCATCTTCTTAAAGAACCAGCTTTTAGTTTTATTGATCTTTGCTATTGTTTCCTTTATTTATGTCTGATCTGATCTTTATGATTTCTTTCCTTCTGCTAACTTTGCGGTTTTTTGTTCTTCTTTCTCTAATTGCTTTAGGTGTAAGGTTAGGTTGTTTATTTGAGATGTTTCTTGTTTCTTAAGGTAGGATTGTATTGCTATAAACTTCCCTCTTAGAACTGCTTTTGCTGCATCCCATAGGTTTTGGGTCGTCGTGTTTTCATTGTCATTTGTTTCTAGGTATTTTTTGATTTCCTCTTTGATTTCTTCAGTGATCTCTTGGTTATTAAGTAGTGTGCTGTTTAGCCTCCACGTGTTTGTATTTCTTACAGATTTTTTCCTGTAATTGATATCTAGTCTCATAGTGTTGTTGTGAGAAAAGATACTTGATAGGATTTCAATTTTTTAAAATTTACCATGGCTTGATTTGTGACCCAAGATATGATCTATCCTGGAGAATGCTCCATGAGCACTTGACAAGAATATGTATTCTGCTGTTTTTGGATGGAATGTCCTATAAATATTAAGTCCATCTTGTTTAATGTATCATTTAAAGCTTGTGTTTCCTTATTTATTTTCATTTTGGATGATCTGTCCATTGGCGAAAGTGGGGTGTTAAAGGCCCCTATTATAAATGTGTTACTGTCAATTTCCCTTTTTATGGCTCTTAGTATTTTCCTTATGTATTGAGGTGCTCCTATGTTGGGTGCATAAATATTTACAATTGTTATATCTTCTTCTTTGATTGATCCTTTGATAATTAGGTAGTGTCCTTCTTTGTCTCTTGTAATAGTCTTTGTTTTTTTATGGGTTTTTTTGTGTTTTTTTTTTTTTTTTTTTTGCGGTATGCGGGCCTCTCACTGTTGTGGCCTCTCCCACTGCAGAGCACAGGCTCTGGACGCACAGGCTCAGTGGCCATGGCTCACGGGCCCAGCCGCTCCACGGCATGTGGGATCTTCCCAGACCGGGGAATGAACCGACGTCCCCTGCATCGGCAGGTGGACTCTCAACCACTGCGCCACCAGGGAAGCCCTAGTCTTTGTTTTAAAGTCTATTTTGTCTGATATGAGAATTGTTACTCCAGCTTTCTTTTGATTTCCATTTGCATGGAATATCTTTTTCCATCCCCTCACTTTCAGTCTGTATGTGTCCCTAGGTCTGAAGTGGGTCTCTTGTAGACAGCATATATACAGATCTTGTTTTTGTATCCATTCAGCCTGTCTGTATCTTTGGTTGGAGCATTTAATCCATTTACATTTAAGGTAATTATCAATATGTATATTCCTATTACCATTTTCTTAATTTTTGGGGGTTTATTATTGTAGGTCTTTTCCTTCTCTTGTGTTTCCTGCCTAGAGAAGTTCCTCTAGCATTTCTTATAAAGCTGGTTTGGTGATGATGAATTCTCTTAGCTTTTGATCGTCTGTAAAGCTTCTGATTTCTCCTTCAAATCTGAATGAGATCCTTGTTGGGTAGAGAATCTCGGTTGTAGGTTTTTCTCCTTCATCACTTTAAATATGTCCTTCCACTCCCTTCTGGCTTGCAGAGTTTCTGCTGAAAGATCAGCTGTTAACCTTATGGGGATTCTCCTATGTGTTATTTTTTGTTTTTCCCTTGCTGCTTTTAATATTTGTTCTTTGCATTTAATTTTTGATAGTTTGATGAATATGTGTCTTGCCATGTTTCTCCTTGGATTTATCCTGTATGGGACTCTCTGTGCTTCCTGGACTTGATTAACTATTTCCTTTCCCATATTAGGGAAGTTTTCAACTGTAATCTCTTCAAATATTTTCTCAGTCCTTTTCTTTTTCTCTTCTTCTTCTGGAACCCCTATAATTCGAATGTTGGTGCGTTTGGTTGTCCCAGAGGTGTCTGAGATTGTCCTCAATTCTTTTCATTCTTTTTTCTTTATTCTGCTCTGCAGTAATTATTTCCACTATTTTATCTTCCAGGTCACCTATCCGTTCTTCTGCCTCAGTTATTCTGCTATTGATCCCTTCTAGAGTATTTTTAATTTCATTTATTGTGTTGTTCATCATTGCTTGTTTCCTCTTTAGTTCTTCTAGGTCCTTGTTAAACGTTTCTTGTATTTTCTCCATTCTGTTTCCAAGATTTTGGATCATCTTTATTATCGTCATTCTGAATTCTTTTTCAGGTAGACTGCCTGTATCCTCTTCATTTGTTAGGTCTGGTGGGATTTTGCCTTGCTCCTTCGTCTGCTGTGTGTTTCTCTGTCTTCTCATTTTGCTTAACTTACTGTGTTTTGGGTCTCCTTTTCACAGGCTGCACGTTCATAGTTCCCGTTGTTTTTGGTGTCTGCCTCCAGTGGGTAAGGTTGGTTCAGTGGTTGTGTAGGCTTCCTTGTGGAGGGGACTAGTGCTTGTGTTCTGGTGGATGAGGCTGGATCTTGTCTTTCTGGTGGGCAGGTCCACTTCTGGTGATGTGTTTTGGGGTGTCTGTAGCCTTATTATGATTTTAGGCAGCCTCTCTGCTCATGGACAGGGCTGTGTACCTGTCTTGCTAGTTGTTTGGCTAGTGTGTCCAGCACTGTATCTTGCTGGTTGTTGAGTGGATCTGGGTCTTCACGTTGAGATGGAGATCTCTGGGGGATTTTCGCCGTTTGATATTATGTGGAGCTGGGAGGTCTCTTGTGGACCAGTGTCCTGAACTTGGCTCTCCCACCTCAGTGGTACAGCCCTGACACCTGGCTGGACACCAAGAGCCTGTCCTCCACATGGAAAAAGAGAAAAAGGGGAAAATACATATATATCATTGCTTCCAAAGTCCACCTCCTCAATTTGGGATGATTCGTTGTCTATTCAGATACTCCACAGATGCAGGGTACATCAAGTTGGTTGTGGAGATTTAATCTGCTGCTCCTGAGGCTGCTGGGAGAAATTTCCCTTTCTCTTCTTTGTTCGCACACCTTCCAGGTTCAGCTTTGGATTTGGACCCGCCTCTGCGTGTAGGTCACCTGAGGGTGTCTGTTCTTTGCTCAGACAGGAAGGGGTTAAAGGAGCAGCTGATTCAGGGGCTCTGGCTCACTCAGGCCGGGGGAAGGGAGGGGTACGGATGTGGGACGAGCCTGTGGTGGCAGAGGCCAGCGTGATGTTGCACCAGCCTGAGGCGCGCCGTGCATTCTCCGGGGAAGTTGTCCCTGGATCATGGGACCCTGGCAGTGGCGCGCTGCACAGGCTCCCGGGAGGGGAGGTGTGGAGAGTGAACTGTGCTTGCACACAGGCTTCTTGGTGGCAGCAGCAGCAGCCTTAGCATATGTTGCCTGTCTCTGGGGTTCACGCTGATAGCTGCAGCTCACGCCCGTCTCTGGAGCTCCTATAAGCAGCGCTCTTAATCCCCTCTCCTCGCGTACCAGGAAACAAAGAGGCAAGAAAAAGTCTCGTCTCTTCAGCAGTTCCAGACCTTTTCCTGAACTCCCTCCTGGCTAGCCGTGTCGCACTAGCCCCCTTCAGGCTGTGTTCCTAATTTTTTTTTAAATGTTGATTATAAAGAATGTGTGGCCTGCTAACCGATTAAATTAGTAATGCAAATATGTGTGTAAAACTGAAGCAGAGCTGAATTTCTTAGTAAAACAGAACCAGCAAGAAGGAGGTTACTTCTGACGTATCAAATCTCCTTAACAGGCTTTTCTGGATATGGTAAGAGGTTCAATAGACTGCAGGGTAGAACTCAAAGACAATGAGGGGGAAGGAGTAGAAAGAGATCAAGAAGCTCTTCGTAGGTTAGATCCAAATTGTAAAGAGTTTTATACACAATATTTAACTGTTTGGGCCTTATCCTACAATGAGAGAATTGAAAGATTTTTAAGAAGAAAAATGAGAATCAGATACGCATTTATAATGATCATTCTAGCAGTCCTGTCATGGAGACGATTGCCATAGCTAGGTAATATATAATGATGGCATGCCCAATGGCAGTGCCTTCCTGATGAGAAGAGGGGATGGACTGAAAGGATATTTCTAGACCTGATCAGTTGGATGCGGGAGATGATAAAGAATTTGGGATTTAGGATAACTCTCAGGATTCTTGCATAGAGAACTTGATGTTGAGTTGAAGGTGCAGGATCAAGAAAGAGGTGTTTGGTTTTCTTTACTTTTCCTTGTTTTCTAACAATGGGAGAGATCTGAACACTACTTTATAAGTGAAAAGGAAGGATGCAGTGGAGGTAAATGGTTTAAAAAATTAAGACAAGAGGGACGTTTGTGATGCTTAGCACCTGGAACACAGTAAGGACTCAATAAATGTTTGTTTGTGGAATCAAAATTATTTTCCTCTCAATTATTCAAATCTCCAAATTGTTAATCTTTTACTCTATTTTATTTTGCATATTACATTACTTTTAACAAGATAATTTTCAGTCCCATTTTCATGACCTGATTTTGACATGCATAGTCATAATAAAAATAATAACTACCATTTAACAAGTACTTAGTATGTGCTTTACAGAGAATCTCACCCCTTACAAAACTCCATTGAAGTCAATGTTATTTACAAATAAGAAAACTGAGACTCATAAATATGAAAAAAATCTACCTGTGTCACACAGTTACTACGTGGTGGAGCCAGGCTTCAAAGCCAGGTCTGAGGTCTGTAAAAATCTGTGTTCTAAATCACTATGGTCTATTGCCTCCCATGTAATTTGTAAATACATGTCTTTCCTGAAACTCTTCTATGAAAATTTTAGAGTGAAATAATTTAGGTGTTAGTACAAGGGAAAAGATAATCCATAATTACAATTAAACCAAACAGATTTGTTTGTTCTTCAAAGTCAAGATGAGTTTCAATCTTGTTAGCCAAAGAACATAGTTTACTTTCTCATCTAAGAAAGTCATTTTCATTTGTCACAAGTCTAAAATACAAACAATACTGAGCATATAATTCGGTAATTCATTGCCAGCAATATTAATAAATTTTGTTTAAAATACCTTTTAGAGAATATTTCTATCATAATTACAACTTAATTTTTTGTTTAAAAATATAAGAATAACATTTTATGAGCTTTCTAAATTTTGTGTGATGTTGGAAGTCCTTTATGTATTACATTTGGTAGGTGGCATGGATATAGTTCAGTAATGAAAATACAATTGCAACTATAATGTATAAAATGGGAAATTTCAATGAATGAAAAAAAATGTTTTCATATTAAACTTCTCTGAAATGCAGTATGAATTGTTCTTAATTGCAGACCTTGGGAATGATTTATGACAACCTTGTAAAAATATAGGGAAAGATGATGGTTTTCCAAATCATCCCAACCTCAATTATTATTGGGTGTCAAAATCCTGAGATTTGAACCCCAAGGAAAAAATTCATCCAGGTTGGAGTTACCAGATTAGCTATATGCACATCCAGCACCTGTGAGAATGGGATTCACAAACAGCTTCCAAGGCAATCACCCTTCATAAGCAGGAAAAAAGAAAACCAAACAAAAAAAAAACCCTAATTCAAATCAATGAAGATCCCCTACCAAAAAAAAAAAAATGCTTCATTTTGGTTTGAGAGGCCACTGCTTCAAAGAGATAATTCAAAGTCCTCTGGCCATATTGGTTTTCCTCCCCTTAATTATTTTTTTTTGAATTATATATTTTTTTATACAGCAGGTTCATATTAGTTATCTGTTTTATACATATTAGTGTACATATGTCAATCCCAATCTCCCAGTTAATCCCACCACCTCTATCATCATCCCTCCTCCTGCTTTCCCCCCTTAATGTCCATATGTTTGTTCTCTACATCTGTGTTTCTATTTCTGCCTTGCAAACTGGTTCATCTCTACCATTTTTCTAGATTCCCCATGTATGCATTAATATATATATTTTTTCTCTTTCTGAGTTACTTCACTCTGTATGACAGTCTCTAGGTCCATCCACATCTCTACAAAGGAGCCAATTCCATTCATTTTTTATGGCTGAGTAATATTCCACTGTATGCACATACCACATCTTCTTTATCCATTCGTCTGTTGATGGGCATTTAGGTTGCTTCCATGACCTGTCTATTGTAAATAGTGCTGCAATGAATATTGGGGTGCATGTGTCTTTTTGAATTACGGTTTTCTCAGGGTATATGCCCAGTGGTGGGACTGCTAGGTCATATGGAAATTCTATTTTTAGTTTTTCAAGGAACCTCCATATTGTTTTCCATAGTGGCTGTATCAATTTACATTCCTACCAACAGTGCAGGAGGGTTCCCTTTTCTCCACACCCTCTCCAGCATTTGTTGTTTGTAGATTTTCTGATGATGCCCATTCTAACTGGTATGAGGTGATATCTCACTGTAGTTTTGATTTGCATTTCTCTAATAGGGATGCTGAGCAGCCTTTCATGTGCCTCTTGGCCATCTGTATATCTTCTCTGGAAGAATGTCTATTTAGGTCTTCTGCCCATTTTTTGATTGGGTTGTTTTTTTCTTTAATATTGAGCTGCATGAGATGTTTATATATTTTGGAGATTAATCCTTTGTCTGCTGATTCGTTTGCAAATATTTTCTCCCATTCTGAGGGGTTTTTTTTTTTGTCTTGTTCATAGTTTCCTTTGCTGTGCAAAAGCTTTTAAGTTTCATTAGGTCCCATTTGTTTATTTTTGTTTTTATTTCCATTACTCTAGGAGGTGCGTCAAAAAAGATCTCGCTGTGATTTATGTCAAACAGTGTTCTTCCTATGTTTTCCTCTAAGAGTTTTATAGTATCCAGTCTTACATTTAGGTCTTTAATCCATTTGGAGTTTATTTTTGTATATGGTGTTAGGGAGTGTTCTAATTTCATTCTTTCACATGTAGCTGTCCAGTTTCCCCAACACCACTTATTGAAGAGACTATCTTTTCTCCACTGTATATCCTTGCCTCCTTGGTCAAAGATTAGCTGACCATAGGTGCATGAGTTTATCTCTGGGCTTTCTGTCCAGTTCCATCGATCTATATTTCTGTTTTTGTGCCAGTACCATATTGTCTTGATTACTGTAGCTTTGTAGTATAGTCTGAAGTCAAGGAGTCTGATTCCTCCAGCTCCATTTTTTCCCCTCAAATTGCTTTGGCTATTCAGGGTCTTTTGAGTCTCCATACAAACTATAAGATTTTTTGTTCTAGTTCTGTAAAAAATGTCACTGGTAATTTGATAGGAATTGCATTGAATCAGTAGATTGCTTTGGGTAGTATAGTCATTTTCACAATATTGATTCTTCCAATCCAAGAACATGGTATATCTCTCCATCTGTTTGTGTCACCTTTGATCTCTTTCATCAGTGCCTTATAGTTTTCTGAGTACAGGTCTTTTACCTCCTTAGGTAGGTTTATTCCTAGGTATTTTATTCATTCTGTTGCAATGGTGAATGGGATTGTTTCTTTAATTTGTCTTTCTGCTCCTTCATTGTTAGTGTATAGGAATGCAAGAGATTTCTGTGCATTAATTTTGTATCCTGCAACTTTACCAAATTCATTGATAAGCTCTAGTAGTTTTCTGGTGACATCTTTAAGATTATCTATGTATATTATCATGTCATCTGCAAAAAGTGACAGTTTTACTTCTTCTTTTCCAATTTGCATTTCTTTTATTTCTTTTTCTTTTCTGATTGCCGTGGCTAAAACTTCCAAAACTATGTTGAATAATAGTGGCGAGAGTGGACATCCTTGTCTTGTTCCTGATCTTAGAGGAAATGCCTTCAGGTTTTCATGATTGAGAATGATGTTTTGCTGTGAGCTTGTCATATATGGCCTTTAGTATGTTGAGGTAGGTTCCCTCTATGCCCACTCTCTGGAGAGTTTTTATCATAAATGGGTGTTGAATTTTGTCAAAAGCTTTTTCTGCATCTATTGAGATGATCATGTGGTCTTTATTCTTCAATTTGTTAATATGGTGTATCACATTGATTGATTTGCGCATATTGAAGAATCCTTGCATCCCTGGGATAAATCCTATTGATCATAGTGTATGAGCCTTTTAATGTGTTGTTGGATTCTGTGTGCTAGTAATTTGTTGATGATTTTTGCATCTATAATCATCAGTGATATTGGTCTGTAATCTTTTTTTTTGTAGTATCTTTGTCTGGTTTTGGTATCTGAGGGATGTTGGCCTCGTAGAATGAATTTGGGAGTGTTCCTTCCTCTGCAATTTTTTGGAAGAGTTTGAGAAGGATGTGTGTTAGCTCTTCTCTAAATGTTTGATAGAATTCACCTGTGAAGCCATCTGGTCTGGACTTTTGTTTGTTGGAAGACTTTTTTTTTTTGCAGTACGCGGGCCTCTCACTGTTGTGGCCTCTCCCGTTGTGGAGCACAGGCTCCGGACGCGCAGGCTCAGCAGCCATGGCTCACGGGCCCAGCCACTCTGCGGCATGTGGGATCTTCCCGGACTGGGACACGAACCCACGTCCCCTGCATCAGCAGGCGGACTCTCAACCACTGCGCCACCAGGGAAGCCCTGTTGGAATATTTTAAATCACAGTTTCAGTTTCATTACTTGTGATTGGTTTGTTCATATTTTCTATTTCTTCCTGGTTCATTCTTGGAAGGTTATACCCTTCTAACAATTTCTCCATTTCTTCCAGGTTGTCCATTTTATTGGCATAGAGTTGTTTGTGGTAGTCTCTTATGATGCTTTGTATTCTGTGGTGTTCATTGTAGCCTCTCCATTTTCATTTCTAATTTTATTGATCTGAGTCCTCTCCCTCTTTTTATCGATGACTCTGGCTACAGGTTTATCAATTTTGTTTATCTTCTCAAAGAACTAGCTTTTAGTTTTATTGATCTTTGCTATTATTTTCTTTGTTTCTATTTCATTTATTTCTGCCCTGATCTTTATGATTTCTTTCCTTCTACTAACTTTGGGTTTTGTTTGTTCTTCTTTCTTTAGTTCCTTTAGGTATAAGGTTAGATTGTTTATTTGAGATTTTTCTTGTCTCTTGAGGTAGGATTGTACTGCTATAAACTTCCCACTTAGAACTGCTTTTGCTGTGTCCCATAGGTTTTGGACCATTGTGTTTTCACTGTCATTTGTCTCTAGGTATTTTTTAATTTCCTCTTTGATTTCTTCAGTGAACTCTTGGTTATTTAGTAATGTATTGTTTAGCCTCCATGTGTTTGTGTTTTTTATGGGTTTTTCCCCTGTAATTTATTTAGAATCTCATAGCATTGTGGTCAGAAAAGATGCTTGATATGACTACAATTTTCTTAAATTTACTGAGGCTTGATTTGTGACCAAACATGTGATCTATCCTGGAGAATGTTCCATGTGCACTTGAGAAGAAAGTGTAATCTGCTGTTTTCAGATGAAACGTCCTACAAATATCAATTAAATCTATCTGGTCTATTGTGTCATTTAAAGCTGTGTTTCCTTATTAATTTTCTGTCTGGATTATCTGTCCATTGGTGTAACTGAGGTGTTAAACTCCCCCACTATTATTGTGCTATTGTCAATTTCCTCTTTTATAGCTGTTAGCATTTGCCTTATGTATTGAGGTTCTCCTAAGTTGGGTGCATATATATTTATAATTGTTATATCTTCTTGGATTGATCCCTTGATCATTATGTAGTGTCCTTCCTTGTGTAACATTCTTTATTTTAAAGTCTACTTTAGGGTCTTCCCTCATGGCACAGTGCTTAAGAATCCACCTGACAATGCAGGGGACACGGGTTTGAGCCTGGTCCAGGAAGATCCCACATGCTGTGGAGCAAATAAGCCCATGTGCCACAGCTACTGAGCCTGCACTCTAGAGTCTGTGAGCTACAACTACTGAAACCCCCATACCTAGAATCCATGTTCCACAGCAAGATAAGCCACTGCAGTGAGAAACCTGTGCACCGCTACTGGGGTAGCCCCTGTTCACCATAGCAAGAGAAGACCTGCACGCAACAACGAAAACCCAACTCAGCCAAAAATAAATAAATTTATTTTAAAAATATAATAAAATAAAGTCTATTTTATCTGATATGAGTATTGCTACTCCTGCTTTCTTTTGATTCCCATTTGCATGGAATATCTTTTTCCATCCCCTCACTTTCAGTCTGTATGTGTCCCTAGTTCTGAAGTGGGTCTCTTGTAGACAGCATATATATGTGTCTTGTTTTTGTATCCATTCAGCAAGCCTGTGTCTTTTGGTTGGAACATTTAATGGTAATTATCTATATGTATGTTCCTACTATCATTTTCTTAATTGTTTTGGGTTTGTTTTTGTAAGTCCTTTTCTTCTCGTGTTTCCCACTTAGAGAAGTTCCTTTAGCATTTGTTGTAGAGCTGGTTTGGTGGTGCTGAATTCTCTTAGCTTTTGCTTCTCTGCAAAGCTTTTGATTTATCTGTCGAATATGAACGAGATCCTTGCTGGGTAGAGTAATCTTGGTTGTAGTTTCTTCCCTTTCATCACTTTAAATATATCATGCCACTCCCTTCTGGCTTGTAGAGTTTCTGCTGAGAAATCAGCTGTTAACTTTATGGGAGTTCCCTTGTATGTTATTTATTGTTTTTCCCGTGTCGCTTTTTATAATTTTTCTTTGCCTTTAACTTTTGTCAGTTTGATTACTGTGTGTTTTGGCATGTTTCTCCTGCCTGGGACTCTCTGTGCTTCCTGCACTTGGGTGGCTATTTCCTATCCCATGTTAGGGAAGTTTTCAACTATAATATCTTCAAATATCTTCGCAGGTCCTTTCTCTCTCTCTTCTCCTTCTGGGGCCTCTATAATGTGAATGTTGATGCATTTAATGTTGTCCCAGAGGTCTCTTAGGCTGTCTTTATTTCTTTTCATTCTTTTTTCTTTGTTCTGTTCCACAGCTGTGAATTCCACCATTCTGTCTTCCAGGTCACTTATCCATTCTTCTGCCTCAGTTATTCTGCTATTGATTCCTTCTAGAGTATTTTTCATTTCAGTGATTGTATTGTTCATCTCTGTTTGTTTGTTCTTTAATTCTTCTAGGTCTTTGTTAAACATTTCTTGCAACTTCTCGATCTCCATTCTTTTTCTGAGGTCCTGGATCATCTTCACTATCACTATTCTGAATTCTTTTTCTGCAAGGTTGCCTATCTCCACTTCATTTAATTGTTTTTCTGGGGATTTATCTTGTTCCTTCATGTGGCACATAGTCCTCTGCCTTTTCATTTTGTTTATCTTTCTGTGAATGTGGTTTTTGTTCTACAGGCTGCAGGATTGTAGTTCTTCTTGCTTCTGCTGTCTGCCCGCTGGTGGATGAGGCTATCTCCCCTTAATTTCTTGGTTTTTCCTTTTCCCCAACTGATCAGCTCCTCTCTCTGCAGTGGCAGAGGTAGCAGAAGAAGTGCTGTCAATGATGTCCACTAATAGCATGATCTTCCAGGTACACTGTGCCCCCCATTGCAGAGACCCTGAGACCAGGTCAGTCCCTTTCCCTGACACTCACCTCTTTGAGAGCTGCTGCACAGTGGGTTTTGGCCTATCTATCTCCTGGCAGAGGTCTACTCTTGGAAAACAGAGAAACCAAGGTGAGTTGAAAATAAGGGAAAGAAAAGGCCTTCAAAGTGAGTGAGGGTTTACATTTTACTGAGTCTCTTTTTGCCTCAAGGTGGAGCCCAGATGCTGTTGAAGCCATCAATATCCAACTTTTCTTCTCCCATGCTCCGTGTCCCTCCTGGCATATATTTTCTTTGACTGTATTTCCCCAAGAGCTTTATTTTACAATTGGAGCAGAAAGAAGAATTTCCTTTACCAGGGGTGTTGAGTCAGGGGGAGGTGTGGTAAGAAAGGGCAGTTGGGGAAGAGGAAAGAATAAAAACCAGGAACAGGTGGAGCTTTTTTATTCATCTGAGACTTAAGATCATAGCCAAGGGACTCACATTGGGAACTGTTCAAGAGAGAACTGCTAGCCCTGATAACAAAGTGTGACACCTCAGCAGAAAATCCAGAGATTCTCTGGCTTGCCAAGGACAGGAAACCCTTAGAGATACCAACCTGGACATAGATGTTGGCATTCAAATAACAGGCACTGTCAATGGGAAGACCTCCCCAAATGGCAAATTGGATTGTAGGCCTCTGAGGGTCTCACCATAGGCATTAGGAGGGCCTAATATCGGTCAACTCATCAGTAAGAGTTCTAACTACCATAATGTGGTTATTAAGAGTAAATCTGTAACCATATTTTGTGGTCACAGCCCGGTGAAGTCTGAGATATCTTGTTATACCTACTACATGTACATTCATTTCACAACCAAAGCGTCATTTGACATCTTGATGTCATTGTGTAATAACAAAAGCTATTTTTTCCTGACTTCATTCTGGGTTTCATCTTTAAAATCTTCACAATTTAATTAAAATTTCTGTCTTTGAAGGTGGCTGAATTCCAGGGTTTTCTAAGGCAAGTGATGGTGAGGCCAAAATAATAGGCATGGTAAGGTCATTTCTGAAAAATTTTCAGCAGATATCAAACTTAATTTAGGAGGCAAGAGTGGATGTGAGGAGTAAAACCACAATCATTATCTAGGACTCAGAACAGAAGCCTTCAGATGCCTGGTAAAGAGTCAGGAATAAATAGCCAGGGGCAGTAACTGGCAGAGACAAAAGAGCAGAGGAAACAGGATTTGAGAAGACTCTAGCCAGTCCAATCTAACTCCAAGGTACAGTACCTTATAACCAAGATGGTTGTTGAGAACACATTTTATCAAGCACCGCTTGAGGTGGCTTAAAGCCATCATCTTTTACCTGAGACTTTGTGTCTCCTGACCCTTGTGACTAGGGCTGTATATACTCATGCCCAGTTTAATGAAGATGTGGTTTACTACATAATATAATTTAAAGGCTTGTTGAACCTGGCTCACTGACCCAAAATGTCATCCCCATCAAAGAAATGTAACTAGTTATTTATTTATAAATGTAACTAGTTAGTTATTATCAGCCAAGATGCTGGGTCCCCAAGATGAGCAGCCACTGCTGCTATCTGAGACAAAACTTAACATTTACGGACACTAGAGAACAGACCACAACACTACCCTAGTTTTGTGGGCATTAAGCTGTGTCTCTGAACCAGGAGCCAATAGCTCCTGATTCCACTTATTACTAGCAGATGCTCTCTGCAAAATGAACAAGGCCATTCTTAGGGTAAAACCAAATCAGAAATGAGACATACAACCAAATATTGAAGGTAAGAGCAGGAGATCAAGCCAAAGACAGAAAAAGCAGCTGGAACAACTGGTTTTGTTGACCCAGCTCTGGAAGAAGGACCTCTCATCCCCACGGGAGTTCACTGTTATCTGGCAATCAGAGAGAAACATGCTGAAAGGAGAGGCGTATACTATACAATTATGCCTAGAGTTGCCCTTGGCAGCATTATATAAATATATATATATACACACACACACACACACACATATGTAGATAGATAGATAGATAGACAGATAGATAGATATAGGGACTTAACTCCTAAATGACATTTATGGCTTTTTAAAGTGATCTAATAATGACAGAGTCAAAACTAGGTAAACTGAATGAACAAATTTGTTATTCTTAAAATATACCCAGGGCTTCCCTGGTGGCGCAGTGGTTGAGAGTCTTCCTGCTGATGCAGGGGACACGGGTTCATGCCCCGGTCCGGGAAGATCCCACATACCGCGGAGCGGCTGGGCCCGTGAGCCATGGCCGCTGAGCCTGCACGTCCGGAGCCTATGCTCCGCAACGGGAGAGGCCACAACAGTGAGAGGCCCGCGTACCGCAAATAAATAAATAAATAAATAAATAAATAAATAAATAAAATATACCCAAACAGATTTATAGAGGTTGAAAATAAAGTCAGAAAAATTATCTGGGATCTATTGTAAAAGAAAAATTGCACCAGACCAAGTCAAGGAAGACGTTTATTCAAGACTGTTGCAACAGGGAGAGAGAATGAACTCACTGAATAAAACACAGGAGGATTTTCAAGTGTGGGAATGAGCTATAGGAAAAGTCCTGGAGGACATCAGTGTGGAGATTGTTCAACATGATTAGGCATTTGTATTGATATTTGCTAATTGATGTTTATTGAAGTTAGGTTTCTACCCTCTCAGAGAGAATGGGACACAAGGGCCTTATCTTTCTTGCTGATCATATTTCAAAAGACTGGCTCTCAGGTTGTTGAGAAAAACATTCTAGAGTAGTAGAAGATTTACATCTCAAAGGGGCAAAGAAAGAATTTACAACAGCAAGTTTTCTAAAGTAAATGCTCTAAGAAAAGGGAGGTCAGGGGTCTATTGTCAAGAAAAAGATCTCTAAAGTTTAGTCAAGCTGAGAGGAATGTTAAGGCCACCTTGGTCACTCCTTTCAGCCTTGGAAAGAACATCCTAAAAACTATTTGCATCTGGTTCAATAAAGATTCCCCTTTTCTCTGGTTTAGCCCCATGATTCTATTTTGCAGGTTAATTGCTTCAAAGAATGATTATTCTTAAGGCAAACAGCAATCACACTTAAATCCTCTTTGCAAATGCTGTCTTCCGCTTTCAACTTAAATCCTCCTTGGGGACTTGCTACAACCCAAAACACATTCCATTTGGTATTTAAACTGAGAGTACTCTCCCACCTAGGTTAATCTTTCAAGAAGAGGAGATCCTAAGTTTAATCATCCACAAATGGCTCTGGGAAAATCTTTTCTGCAGAGGATACTATACGTAGGAAGCTTTTGACTCAGCTGGCATCTCAACTTAAAACTCTTAATAAATGCTTCACTTCTTTCATGTGTGTATCAATCGCCTATCACTCAATGGGACTAGAGAGCAGGAATGAAAGATTTCTGACAACTGTTCTAACAAAAACATAATGAAATTCTTCTGATGAATCCCATTTTAACAGGTCACGGCATCAGATTGACGGGTCCAGCAATTCATTTGATTACTGGAGCTTTACAGGGGAAAATGAGGTCTGAGAAAACCAACTGATAAAAAAGCACAGGAAAGGTTGAACAAATCAGAGAAACGATCAGCCTAATGAGCCGCAAAATTATTTATTTGCTTGTAAAAGAAGAAATTAGCCATAGTTCATCATACATAACCAATACCTGTCTTAGTTGATGGAACTCAGGCAGAAAGAAGCAGGGTGGGGGTATTCAGGTATGCAGCCTTCAGAGGGGATTACTGGATTTTTAACAATTTGAAAACCCTCAAGACGTACTCAGAGCCAAAATAATTAGGAAACCACTGTTGATTGAATCTAATATCTTGTCTGATGGGGGTTCCAGTTTGTTAAGGCGGTTACTACACAAACAGGGAAGGGAAGCACTGAATCTTTGTTTATTTTGTTATTTGGCTTCTATTTGTTCATGCCTATCAGAATGTGCCTAAGCTTACTTTGCTATTTTGTCCTTCTTCATCAGAATAATCCACTTTTTTTCTCCCTAAAATAAACTACTTTGACAATGGTAATTAAGGACCTGCTTGTTTCTCTGGGCTAGCTTTAATCTTACAGTATTTATTGCACATTTCTTGACCCGATTGTGGGTTGGCAATGAGGCTCTTGTTCTGTTTTTTATGCACAGACCATCAATGTTCTGCACATTAAGAAAGCAACATTCCATGTCCCATGTCTTCCCTTAGAACAAGAGAGTACATGTACCTACTACTTTGTTCACTGATCAAATGTGGTACAGATGCGAGATCCAGTTTTATAGAGCCCACTGAAGAGAGTTGCTTCAGTGTGATGATCAGCCTGTATTTCAGTTCAAAACACTTTTAATATCTCAATCCGGCATTGGAAGCCAGTGTCTTTTCTCATATAATTACTGAATGTAATCCTCCAAAACAGTACAAGATGCATTATAAATGACCAGCACAGTAAGTATTTACACTATAGAGGCAGGGAGACATTTGATGTACATCATTAAAACAAAAACGGACTGGTTTTGGAGGGGTTTTTTTTAATTTTTATTTTGAAATAATTATAAGCTCTCAAGAAGAGGTAAAATTAGTATATAGAGTCTCTTGTACCCTTAACCTAGTTTTCCTCAATAGTGACATCTTATACAACTGTAGTATAATATCAAAACCAGGAAACTGACATTGGTAAAAATATTGTTAACTAGACTACTGACTATAGACTACAGAATTTATTCCATTTTTACAAGTTTTAACATTCATATGTTTATATGTGTGTGCGTTTTGTAGTTCTATGAAATTTTATCCCACATATAGATTTGTAAAACTACCACCACAATCAAGATACACATCTGTTCCATCACCACTAAAGAACTCCTTCGTGCTACCCATTTATGTTCACACCACACATGTACCCCATCCATATCCTGTCCCTGTTCCCTACCAACCACTAGTCTGTTTTCCATATCTACAGTTTTATTGTTTAACAAAGGTTATATAAATGTAATCGTACAGTATATAACCTTTTGAGATATTTTTCATTAAGAATAATACTCAGCATGGACCTAGAGACTATCATACAGAGTGAAGTAAGTCAGAAAGAGAAAAATAAATACCGTATGCTAACACATATATATGGAATCTAAAAATTAAAAAAAAAATGGTTCTGAAGAACCTAGGGGCAGGACAGGAATAAAGACGCAGAAATAGAGAATGGACTTGAGGACACGGGGAGGGGGAAGGGTAAGCTGGAACGAAGTGAGAGAGTGGCATGGACATATATACACTACCAAATATAAAATAGATAGCTAGTGGGAAGCAGCCACATAGCACAGGGAGATCAGCTCAGTGCTTTGTGTCCACCTAGAGGGAGGTGGGAGCGAGACGCAAGAGGGAGGAGATATGGGGATGTGTGTATATGTATAGCTGATTCACCTTGTTGTACAGCAGAAACTAACACACCATTGTAAGGGAATTACACTCCAATAAAGATGTTAAAAAAAAAGAATAATACTCATGAGATCCACCCAGGTTGTTGCATGTATCAATAGCTTGTTCCTTTTACTGCTGAGTAGTATACCATTGTACGGATGTTCCAGAGTTTGTTTAATTATTCAAGCATTGAAGGACAGTTGGGTGGTTTCTAGTTTTTGCTATTACAAAGGAAACTGCTATGAACACCCATCCATATGTTTTTGTGTGAACATAGGTTTTCATTTCCTTGGGGAAAATGCCCAAAAGACCAATTTCTGGATCATATAATAATGCACATTTACTTTATAAGAAAATTGTCACATTATTTTCCAGAGTGGGTGTGCCATTTTACATTTCTACCAGCAATATATGAGAGATCCACTTTCTCCATATTATTGCCAGCATTTGGTACTACCATTTTTTATTTAGCTGTTCTCATGGTGTATAGGGATATCTCGTGGTCAGATGGATTTCTATGCATTATGTTCCCATTGATAAATTACAGCCTTCTACATATTTCCCAGAGTATATGAGATCCAGCTGTGGTAAAATCAAAGCAGAAACAAAGATTTCATTCTCATGCCTCCTGAGTAGCCCAGGAAATCAATCACCTGCTGTGTTATCAGAGGGGCCTTTCTGCTACAGCAATTCCACTGTGTGTACTTGAGCTCACGCCACATGTCTTAAATGAAAAGGCTTCATTACAATCTACCCATTTGTTTATACTGTCTTCATAATGTGTCACCATGGCATCAGTGAGGTCGCGAAACAAATTTTAATTATAAAAATAATTTAAAATACAGAAGAGCTGACATCCATTTTCTACCTCATATATACATTTATAATGTTCAACACACTGCTCAAAACTCCAGACAAATCCATACAGTAAAAATATTCTTTATAAATCTGTGCTGAAATTCCTCAAAGTTTGATTGTTCAGGGAAGCAGCGTAGGGAATATGAGTTCATCAACAGTGGTTTTAAATCAGAGAAATAATTAATCTTATTATGGTGAACTCCACTACAGCAGAATGAAAAAGAAAAAAAGACTATGTCATGAAGATAAGGTGATAATGGTATATACCATTTCAAATTGGAAACAACTAAAAAGATATATAGATTTCAAAAAAACATAATAATCAAAATGTCTACCCAGAAGAAAAATCTTCAGTCTGTGAGCTAATATCTGCTTTTCTAACAATGGAGCTTAAAATTTGGCAATATGGATTCCAATATACAGTTTGTTATATAATACATAACAACATCTCATTTGAAACTTGATACCCAAAATCAGTTCAGATTGGGAACAACTTTGTTATTTTTAAAATTATGTGTGTGTATGTGCATCTGTGGATATACAGTCATTACTGATCACATAACTAATCTCAAGTCTCATTTGACACATCACAACTGGCAATTAGGAATTTGATGAAGTTGTATCACCCTGTATCGGCACATCATAAGCAAACAAGGGAAAATTTCAGAAGAACTCCAGGAACATAATGGTTAGAGAATGAGAAATGTGGGGCAGGGTAGAAGGGTGGGAGATAGTTTCAAAGAAGAAGCAAGGAAGAATATGTCTTCAAGGAAGATATGTTCTTTTCTCCAAAGTTGGAAAATATACCCATCCCAAGATGATAGACTCCAAAGGTGTCATATGATGCCATCGTAAGAGCAACCAATGTCAGCCACCTTGCTGTTGTTAGAACCATCAGGCCCACGCTGGGATCTTTTGAATAGTATATAACAGTCTTAAAGAGACAGAATTAAAAATTAAAGCTCAGTCTGCCTCATATATATTTTAATACAAATTCTAAATAGGCACTTTCAGTACATATTCTAAGACACTTGGTTGTTAATTACAAAAGGTGATTTGAGAAGGAACATTTTCCCCTAAAAGAAAAACTAACATACAAGTTTTCATTCTGGATTTTGAAGTAAAAAGAAAATTTCCATCAATGGCTTGGTAGAATTCTACTAATAATGCGTCTATGGCAGCATAACACTGTTTCCATCATTTTTCTTCAAGTAGTTGAGTTGACTAGAAGTTTGAGGTTAAGGAGGAGATCTGTATAGATACTAGACCCAAATGTTTCACATTGCTCATTGACAGTGAACTTGAGAGATATACAATATCACTAGGAAGCTGCTTTGTGCACATTTAATCATATCTCCTGATACTGTGAGAACAAAGTACTCTCTATTTCGGTTTGTTTGGGGGTTTTGTGGAGTGTGCAGAGGGATTCAGTGTGATCATGTGCTCAGACATATTCACATGAGAATTCACGCTTCCCGTTTCTGTATTTTTTGCTAATTTGAAGTGATGAGTTTCTATATTTACTTAGTTTTTTCACATAATTATCCTAAACCATAAGTGACACTTTAACCTTTAAAATCAAAATGGTGAGAGATAGATACTGGAAACTTGTATTTAAAGATAGTGGCCAATGTGGCACATAAAAAAGTCTGCAATTAATGTAATTTTTCACTCCACTCAGATAAGATGTTAAAAGAACCATAAAACTTTTATGATGATGACTTTATTGGAAAAGAAAAATGGCATTATAGTGATATTTAAAGCATTATCATAGAAGACTACTTTATTACAGATATACATACACATTTAGGCATTGTTCTTTTAGCTGTCCTAGGCTATTGCTCAGCCAAACTAATAAGTCTGAACTGTTTTCTAATTCCTGTGTAAAGATGAAGGTATTGGAAACTTAGCATGAATACTAAAGAAGAAACACACACACTAGGGAAAATGCACCTGTGCATTGCTATTCTCCGTCTGACTCTCTGAGTGCCACCATTAATATTTTTTGTGTCTTTCACAGCTGTCAGAACGTGCTGGCTTCTGCTTTATTCTCAGAGCCTAAACACATCTTTTCAAGCTACATGGTTTGCATGCTAATGCTCAACCAAGGCATATTATTCACTCTAATTTTGATCTTATCAAAGGCAGGACAAGGATTTTAAATACTAGAATCATTCATACTAATTAGGAGAACTATTAAACAGCCAACCTTAGCTTTCTCAAAGACTAAGGCATAAATAAGAAATAGGCCTCAGAATTAAAATGATAGTAATAGCGTAGAAAATTTTTAGATGTTCGCATTTATTTATTTTGTGTTTTAAATCCAATTGGGTACTATTTTCAAGTAATCAGAAATCAGAGGATACACCATTTACACAAGGTATGATCATATGGGTTTCAAGCCAATGTTACCTTGGAGATCATTTAGCAAAACTCCCCAATTTCATGAATGAGGAAGCTTAGAAGAAGATAAATTCTACCCAAAGTCATACTGTGAGTTAATGGCAGAGTCAGGGCTTAAAACCATGCTCTTCTGTCTCTCAGCCACATAATATAAGCTAAAATCAAATAGCAGAAAAATGTAAATCACTTTAAAAATTAGAGCACTTAAAAGATATTTTTTAATTCACTTATTGTATATAGAATCTCTATGCCAGCCACAATGATCAAATTTTCTTCCTTATAAGCTTTTTACTCGTGCTTTTATATCATAAGTGATCACATCACCTCTGCCATATCTTACAGTAAGAGTTTTAACCCTTACACCATCAGAAAACCTGTAATTGATCAATGTGCCACTTCTCAAAATATCATGCTATCCTGGTGGGGCCTTTTGCCACTTTATTTACAATAATGATAATCTTAATACTTACAGAGGAATTGCTTTCCACACCAAACACTCCTCAGGAGATATAACTTTACTCACTCAAACAAATATACAGAACATGAATTAGCTCACCATTATTTACATTATTTGGCCCACTTGGAGGCTTACAGCCTGCCCATAGGCCATCTAGGTAAAATACACAGTTGGATTTCTAAGCACATGGACTTCTACAATCTTGAAACACAAATTAGATAAGGATCAAACCTGAAGGACATGCTGAGCTTGCTGGCTGCTTTAATCATGTATAGGAGTCTACATGTAAAAGAGAAGGAAACATATGAGGTAAAGGATTCCTAAAGAATGTTCAAATTAGTGATTTTATAAGTAGAATATGCTAAATCAATTGTTAATAAGACTGATAAGAGTTTGTGAGTTTTCTACAAAATATGAGAAAAAATGTATAAGTATTATTAACTGGAGATTTTTTGCAGCTATGAAGACAAATAGGGTAAGCCTTTTAGATTCAAGGTTATTAATTTCTCTTATCTTGTGTTAACTGGAAATTCAGAAGGGCCAGTAAAACATTGCCAGACTGTTAGAAGTAAAAAAATAGATGCCTTACATTAGTTAATCGGCAAATAACATGATTTCTGAGGATATGTCACTAATTCATTAGATTGAACTACTTAGAGTTCCATACCAAAAATACAATTGTAGTAGGGAAAAAGAAAACTTAAGAAAGAAGAAAAGAGGAAGGACCTCAAGAAGTAAAATACACACTGGGCCATGATACACTTAAAAGATGTGAGAATTGGGCTTCCCTGGTGGCACAGTGGTTGAGAGTCCGCCTGCCGATGCAGGGAACACGGGTTCGTGCCCCGGTCTGGGAGGATCCCACATGCCGCGGAGCGGCTGGGCCCGTGAGCCACGGCCGCTGGGCCTGCGCGTCCGGAGCCTGTGCTCCGCGGCGGGAGACGCCGCGGCGGTGAGAGGCCAGCGTACCACAAAAATAAAAATTTAAAAAAAGATGTGAGAATCAAAAAATATCTATTAAGCTTTTGCATCACACATTCACTCATATAATCACTGGTTTTTCACAGTCAATACACGAGGAAAATCAACAGTCTCCTCTCTGTTTCGACCAGGGAAAGAGGGCAATAAGTAGATATCTCCAGTTGGAAAAGAACCATGGCCTAACAATTCAAAGTGTTCTTGTACATTAATCTCTCCCTTCTTAATCATCAAACTAATCTTGTAAAGAATCTCAGAGATACAGAAATGTGAAATGACATAAATACTGTATTATATAAGTGTCAAGGAGTATACCCTGAACACAAAGACAGATGGGAAAAGGCTTCTGGCCCCAGTTCTATCATATACTTGGGGAACAAGCATAAGGATATACTAAGCCGGTTTCCAAGACAGAGTAACAGAGAATAACACACCCTTTGAATGAAATAGTTATTTAAGGATATGGCATTTCCTTTAAGTGATCTAGAAATCAATTAGTTTCAATCTATTTCATTGTACTGACTACTAAAATGAGGACAGAAGACTCAGTGGTGTCCTCCCTCAAAAAAAAAAAATTGACTTGGAGAAACTTAAGATTCTATAAGTGACGTTTTACAAAAACACTTTTTCCCCACATACTGGAACGAGTTTGTTGTGTTACGCAGTGCTATTCATGTATTCCCAGGCACATACCGATGGTTCTGCTCTATAGCACCCACATCCTCCTGGCAAGCAATGAAGTGTTTCTGTTATGACTGTCACCATTGTTTTGACTGTCTTTAACCTGCCTGGCAACTTGAGAATCCTTTTGTCAGGATCTGCACCCATAAAGTGGTCACAGCATGGCCTTTGTTGATAAACTGTTCTCACTTCACTGACAGATATTTTCTGGTGTCTTGAATATAGTGACAGTGATCCCACAGTGACAGCTAACACTGGAAATTTTCTACAGTCCAATTTTAACTATAAGATATAGAAGAAGACCCAGGTGAATTGAATTGACGGGCCATAGGGTACAAATGCAAACTCCTTCCAGGAATGTTTGAGAATATCTAGTTATGTACATCCTTGCCAACATTAGGTACTATGCTATTTTAAAATCTTTGTCAATTGGATTAATTAAAAATAATATCTTTTTATAATTTATCTTTTTTATTATTTAATATTTTCATATCTTAATTTGCCATTTTTGTTTTTAACTTGGTGACTCTCTTCACCTGTTTTTCTATTGAGGACATCGTCTTTTATTCAATTGGAAGAGCACTTTATGTACAGAATATCAACTCTAAAGTTGAGAATATATTAAGGGGTAAATGACCAATATGTCTTTGATCTAAAATACCTGCAATAGGATGGAGAAAATGTTATTCATTAAAATTCCAGAGGAGTTAGTAGTGGAGAAGTATATTTCTCTGCAGTCGTATATTTCTCTGCAGTCTGTACTTGAAGAAAGGTTGCTTTGGAGCTTGAATTTTTGGAAGTTTGAGACATAGAATAGGCATGAGAGAAAGTGGAAAGTTGTGGATATGTGACCTGATTGGAAGCAATCTAAACGTCCAGCAATATAAGGTTGGTTAAGTAAATTATAATATAATCCACGTCGTGAAATGCTATGCAATTGTGGTAGGCAGCTTCTAAAATAGCCCCCAGTGATACCTGGCCCATTGTATCATCTTTTGTGTCATCTTTGCCCCTTGAGGGCTGTCTGGACCTAATGACTTGTTCTAACCAACAGAATATGGCAAAACTGAGGGGATATTACCTCTGAGACTGGGTTACAAAAAGACTGGCTTCTCTCTTGGTCACCCCTCTTGCTCTCTCACTTCCTCTGATAGAAGCCAGCTGCCATGAGCTGCTCTGTGGAGAAGCCCACATGGCAAGGAACTAAGGGCAGCCTCCAGCCAACAAGTGAGGAACTGAGGTCTCAGACCAACGGCCTACAAGGAACACAATCCCACCAACAAGCATGTGTGTGAGTTTGCAAGCAAATCCTGCCCCAGTTGAGGCTTGTGATTTCTGTAGGCCTAACCCACTTAAATATTTGTTGCTTTAAACACTAAGTGTTGGGGTAATTGGCTAATGCAGCAGCCATTAAAAATGATAATGTGGATGTGTGGCGTCTCCTGATGGTGTGGATATGGGTGTGTGTACATGTAGTCTGTCCTGCTGCAACACATGCAAAGCTAAGATCCTAAGGACCTTATAAAAGCTCCCTTTCTCTATCCTTTCTAGTACTTTTCATTTTCCATACTTGTGAATTACCATTTTTCAGATATTATATAACCCTCTGAACCTTGGGAAGCTCCAATGAGTACACACTAATTTGTTGTAGCTGCTGAACTACCTTATCTTCTTTTGATTCTGCCCCCACACATTCCTTCCCCTTATGTTTGACTCTTGCAATTCTCTTTACTGCCCACTCTGCCTTTTCCTTAAGTCAGTCTTAAGCGCTCACTAGAGTTAAGGGGCATTGGAAACACTAGGACTCTATCCATCAGCCCCTTAACACACCTATAGCACAAAGATTATTGACATCCTTAAAGGAAGCTTTGAAGTCCTCCCATCAGCTAATGCCTTCTAAATTATCCCCCCCAAAATCAACTATGGTAAAGATGATTTTAATATTGAGTAATGTTATTTCTTTCTGGTATTCAAAATATTAATAACAATGGTATAAGTGATAACTCTTAGCTCTTTATAATTACAAAATCCCATTTCCCTAGCAGGCCATCTAGGACAATGGTCTTCATTGTGCTGATTTGAAAGCATGTATATGAAACAACAAAGTTGACCTCCATCTCCCATAGAGTCTATTGTGCATCAGATGCCAAAGTAGCCAAAGAGGCTTCACACAAGATCCAAAGAACATTCAACTTCTCAAAAGCATCCCTGGGTAAGAAAAAAATTCTCCTCCAGTAGAATTATCTCACTTCAGCACCTGCTTCTCATATTCTTATTTCCCATGATCTTGGCTGTTTCCCCAGTTTCTGGGTTCATCCTGCAACCACAACTCTGGCTCAGCTGTTCAGCTCTCCACATCTCCTGATGACTCCTATTTTCAATCTTGACTGTCCCCGTGATCCTGTCTCTCTTGGCTCCCAGCCTCAACCTGATGCCCACTTGGTGCTTTCTGTTTCTGAACACCTTTGAACAACCAGTCCCAGGTAGTAAGGGCATCACACTGGACACATAGGAAGCTAATTAATGGACCTCTAGGAATATTATTAGGTATAGTCATATTTAGGTCCTGTTAAAGAAAAAAAATTATTTGACACTTGTTAATTGGTAGGGAAGACTTTAATCAGAACTATTGTGATAGGTGTCAAGGCAATCACAGCAGGGAAGAGATATCTGGCTCCATGCCAAATACAGCAAAGACAGCTGAGGGTCTGTATCCAAGGAGCAGAATTGGGGGAGATCATGGATAGAGAACTACTAAGAGGAGACTTCAATGGTAGGGGGATTTTTGCTAAACCAACTTAACAGAATTCTTGCTGATGGCAGATCAAGGTAATGAAATATTGAGGGTGGGGGGGATGAGGAATTTGATTAGACAACAAGGATAGGAGACTCTCTCTAAACTGTTGCAGGATACTTGCGAAAACTGGACTCAGCAGGCTGAAAACAAGACCCAAGGACAAGGACTAATCAGAAAGAGTGTTCAGAGGAGCCTGTTTACAGTTTGGTCAAAGAGAGTCTTTGTCAGCCCAAATCAGCATTTGTAAACAGAAGAAGGCAAGAGGGAAGTTAACAGATATTTAATGACTGTCTGATTGTGACACTGTGTTATTATGTGGTACTTTGTTTATATTATCTTATTTAATCCTAATTAATATAAGGAAGGTATTATTAACCTCACCTTACATATGAAGAAACTAAGGCTCAAAGAAATTTGATAATAGACCCTGGGATCAGAAGACCTAGATTAGATGTTGGCTTATTCTTGTAAACTTTCACTATCTCTAGTGACCTTAAACAAGTCACTTAACCTCTCTCAGTCTCAGCTGATGTTCAAAATGAAGTCAATATACATTCCTCTCTGGTCTTTTATCAACTGTTATCTATGTGGGAATTACTACATAACTTGTCTCTCTTAAATTTTGTCTCTAGATTCATATATCCAAATGCCTACTAGATAAATGCTCTTGAAAATAAACGTCCCAAATTGAACTCATTGTCTTACTTCAAAATACCTCTCTGCTTCCTAAATTCTTGACCTCATTAAATGACAGCTATATCATTTTCCAAGCTAGAAACACAGAGTTATACTCAACTCCAGGCACTCAAGACTCCCATACCAAAACATACACACTTCCATAAGCAGATACGTAATCCTAAGAGAAATATTTCCCAAAGCCATCTTCTCGAGTATGTCTTCATGGTCACTCTGTTCATGCTCTCATGTCCCCTGGGCTGCAAATGACAGTCTCCGGTGACTTCCTAAACCAATAATTACTATCTGCCCCAGTCTGTCCTCTTAAGAGTCATAACTGTCATATCTATTAAAACTGAATCTGATCATGTCACTGTGTTGCTTAAAAACCCTATTAATATTTCACTGCCTACCAGTGCAATCTAAAGCCCTTAGCTAGGTATTCTAGGCCCTTCTCAGTCAGCCTCAACTTCTTGCCTAGCAGCACCCCTAACTGCCCCTCCCCACTGAGCATCCATTCAGAAAACTCTCCCTCTGTATCACCTGTTCCCTCTCTGAAATGCCCATCCCCTAATTTTGTACCTGGTCAAATGCCTTCAAGATCCAGGTAAAATGTCATCTTCCTCCCTGAATTCCTCTGGCATCATCTCCTCATCCTCCTGACATCCACAGCACATTTATCCATGCCTCTAGCATAATGCTTAATCACAAAGGAAGTTAATATCCCATACATCTATTTCTCCCATCAAACTAGATGCTTCATGAATGTAAAGACCATGTATGAGTCACACTTATGTCTCCTGAGCCTTACTTAATCTAAAATATCATTACACCTGCAATACATTTCTTAAGCCACAAAATTACAGAAAATAAAATAGCTCTCTTTGTCCATCATTTAAAATCAAGAAAAACAAAGACAGCTACAATTCAACATGCAATGTTAATTCAAACTCGGCAAAGTTCCCATTCATTTAAAATTAAGGAAAAACAAGATCCAAAAACACTCATTCCCTAAGATTAAAATACATTATTGTATAATTATAGACTACATTTAAAAATTGAAGTGTGTTGGTTCTTTGGGTATTTGATTTCTTTCATTCCATTTACAACTTTTATACCATAAGCCTCCTAAAGTCATTTCCTAAGTAGTTACTAGAATAAAAGAAATTTAAATTAAATACTTTAAAGTTTTTTCTTAGGAATATTAAATCATCACTGCCAATGACTGCTCAATATATATTCTGGTTTGCTATGATTCTTAGTTAAAAAAATAAATTCTATAATAGAAAAACATTAAACATTCCTCTGCAATAAAGTAATTCTAAATGATGTAATAGCAACTTATAGATATATAAGCTCATTATTTGCAATATTCTTCATTGTTTTAGTTATCAGAGAGGAGTTACAAATATTATAAACAGTTTGTTTGCAAAATATAATTGCTTTAGGGACTTCCCTGGTGGCGCAGTGGTTAAGAATCTGCCTGCCAATGCAGGGGACACAGATTCGAGCCCTGGTCCAGGAAGATCCCACATGCCATGCAGCAACTAAGCCCATGTGCCGCAACTACTGAGCCTGCGCTCTAGAGCCCGCAAGCCTCAACTACTGAGCCCACATGCCACAACTACTGAGCCCACATGCCACAACTACTGAAGCCCACGTGCCTAGAGCCTGTGCTCCGCAACAAGAGAAGCCACTGCAATGAGAAGCCCGTGCACCGCAACGAGGAGTAGCCCCTGCTCACCACAACTAGAGAAAGACCACGTACAGCAACAAAGACCCAACTCAGCTAAAAAATAAAATAAATAAATTTTTTTAAATATATATGTAATTGCTTTATTATTATACAATCTGCCCTGTTAAATATTAAATTTTAATTATTAAATAATGTATGTTAAATTATTACATAACCTAAATATTTATACAATCTGTCACTAAATTCTATGATCTTTATGATCCACACTGACTCATCAGAATTACTAAGAACTACAATTCAAACCTGTGCTAATATTTAGAACTTTTTCTGAACAATGTCTTTCAACAGACAGAAACATGTAAATGTTATGCTCACTGTTTCTTCACTGTAGAACTCAACATGTCTTCTTGCCTCTAAATTACATTTATCAACTACACTATATTGTAAAGAGTAGTTTATTTACATGCTTCCCCAAAAAAACTGAAATGCCATTTTCTCTAGGTAATTTTCCTAATACTGTTCCTCTGGATAATGTGGCCTGGTCCATTTCATTTCTGTGAAAAAAACAAATGGACATTTTATCTACCTTTCAGGTATATTTTGCTTTGTCAGAGACTGCTAGTTATCTACTCAATATCCATTCTCCCCTTCTTCCCCATTAATGGGATTCCAATTTTGTTGGCAGCATCCATGTGCTCAAGAAAAAAAAATAGCACCTATATTTCCCACGACCCTTGCAGATGGGATGGTCATGGGACATAGAACAGGCCAATGCTATGGAAATGGAATTTGTTGTTGAGCCTTCTGGAGAAGCTCCAGAAAAAGGAAATCTAACTCAGCTGATATGGTCATTTTTGTCCTTTGCTCTTGTCCCTTCTTCCTTCTTTAGACCTTGAGAAAAAGGCCAAAAGAATTGCAGACATTTTAGCCCTGACACCCAGAGCCACCAAGGCAATACCAGCAACCGCACTTCTCATTACGTAAGAAAAAAACAAGCTCCTGTCTTGTTTAAGCCACTGTTTTGAGTTTTCTGTTTCACAGCCAAACTGAATCCCCGAGAAATCTGTACTAATACAGTTACTAGAATCACACTGCGCACCTATCTACACAGAAGAATGGCACTGCTTGCACACATGGATTTTATTAAATTTTAAGTTTCAGCACTTTAGCAAAAGTCATTAGACAGATCCAATTTTGTCTATAAATGAAAAGCTTTTGAGAGAATAGGTCCCAAAAGAAGAGGACAGTATATAGTAAAGAGGCAAGACAATGAAAGAAAAGGTCAGCATCCTCAAAGACAGATTCCTCCACAATAGAGCACTAGAAAAGGATTAGGCAGAGTCCAACAGAGCTGCTTCTGAAAATAATAGCTATGTTTAAAAAAAAAAAAAAAAAAGGAAGAAAAGACTATGAACATCATAGCCTTTGAAATGTGTAGGATGTTACAAAAGTAATGATGTGTTCTATATATCTGTTCTTTACATTGTGAATTCATTATTTTGTTTGAAATTCTCAGAACATCAGACATACTCATAAATACCAAGTCATATATAAAAGATTTTGAATTTATTGTCTCTTTCATTGCATATTTTAAATGACTACTCTATGCCAGACACCAACTATTCTAGGCCCTGGAGATAGGGCTGTAAAGGAGACAGTCAAAGCTTTTGTTGCTAAGGAGCTTACAGTATGAAGCAGGGGAGGGGAGACAGATGTACACAAGTTAGTGGTAAGTGCTGAAGAGGAAAAGAAAAAGGGAAGAGGTGAGAGATGTCAGGAGTTGGTATGATTTGAGATGGGGTAGTGAGGAAACCTCACTGAGATGACATGTAGTAAAGACCTAAAAGGAGAAAGAAGGGACTTCTCTGGTGGTACAGTGGTTAAGAATCCGCCTGCCAATACAGGGGACATGGGTTCGAGCCCTGGTCTGGAAAGATCCCACATGCCACAGAGCAAGTAAGCCTGTGTGCCGTAACTACTGAGCCCGCATGCCACAACCACTGAAGCCCGCACCCCTAGAGCCCATGCTCTGCAACGAGAGAAGCCACCGCAATGAGAAGCCCACTAACCACAACAGAGTAGCCCCTGCTCTCCACAACTAGAGAAAGCCCGCGTGCAGCAACAAAGACCCAACACAGCCATAAATAAATAAATTTTAAATTAATAAATAAAATAAAAGGAGTAAGGAAACAACTTATGTTGCTTATTTCCCCTCCCCCACTGGCCTGGAAAGAACATTCCAGGTCAGTGGGGGAGGGGAAATAAGCAAAAGTAGGGAGGTTGGAGTGCTTACTTCACGTGCTGCTCAGAGTAGAGTTGGAGGCCAGTGGGACTAGAGGGGAATAAAGCATTAATTTGAAAACAACGTGATTGTGTAACATCTCAGACAGCACATCCATTTGCTCGACATTCATCCACAACATAAAAAACTTACATTTGTGCCTCATAGTTTACAATGATATGGGGGATGGGAGTTCTCGAATGGAACATTTTAGAAAACAATAACAACAACAGAATTCTTGAGATACCACAAGAAAACTGGCTTTCAAATGACTGGTCAGAAGGAACCATATTTTCATATTGTTACCACTTTTTAAAAGGGAATGGCACTCAAGCATTTCTTGCACTTTTTAAATCTCAGGTTTTCAAAAATGTGCTGCCCATATTAAGTACTAGTTTCAAACTTTAGAAGATTTTTATCCTATAATAACACGTAATTTTCTGAAAGAGTATTGCACTTGCGTGAAGAAAATTAAGCACCTGTCTCAATTTAGGAGTATGTCTGAAAGAGTATCCCTTAAAAGGGTTATATTCTTAGGGGTCAGAAATAGTAGATTGAGGTTTGTAATGTGTATCAAAATGGAAATTTTATTTTGATAGATTTTATATCATTCCAATTGCCCCACTGAAATGTGGATATAAGAATGCCAAAATCTGCTGCATTAAAATTTTAAACTCGTTGCTCTAAAATGAATGTATCTTGACTGCCTATGTGCTTGGGGTGAGTCATTTATCCTCTTATTCTCCCACAGAGAATTTGGTATATAACTGATTCACTATGCTGTACAGCAGAAACTAACACAACATTATAAATCAGCTATACTCCAATAAAATTTGTTTTAAAGTATAGAAAATGTTGCTATGAAAAAGTAAAAAAAATCCACAGTGAAATATATATATATATTAAAAATAATAATAACATACAGATTGCATATAATACAAGGCATAGGAAACAGAATGGCAAGCCTCAACAGTAATGCTGAAATGTGGAATATAAGAAAACAATGTTTTCAATATTCTGAGGGAAATACATTTTTAATCCACAATGCTATATCAAACAAAACTATTAATCATAGGAAGATGAGATAAAGATATTTTCAGACTTGCAAAAAAGCATAAAAATGTATTTCTCAAACATCCTTTCTGAAGCAGCTGTTGAAGAATTTCTTTATATAAAACAGAAATAAAAAAACAACAAAGGAAGACATGGGACCCAGAAACACAGTCCATCATCAGGATGGCAGCAAAAGAAAGTAATTTCCAATCCACAATTCAGAAATTTTAATTTGAAAAGAGAAAAATACAAAGTATAAAATGACTCATTCCAAAAAAATAAAAAGCAGCGTTTTGACACAGTTGGAGAAATAAAATCAAATTACCTACTCCTGACATTGTATTTCCTCCACTAAAATCACCTATTTCTTGTTTCAACCCTTCAACCTTCCTTGAAGGTAACACTACACTGAATTATAGAGGATGCAAGATGTTTCTTCAAATATGAAAAGAATCTTGGTATTTCTGAACCAGGAAATATTAATAGCTTATTGTTCTCACAAATTATTTGAATTTTTTAAACTTATCTTCCCTATATTTTTCTGGCCTCCAAAATTGGTACGTGAGACCAGGGATCATAATGCATTCTTTATTGTAATGCCAAAAGTTACCAACATAAGTATTCAATAAACAACTATGTAGCCTACATGATATTGAGTTTATAGTAGTTGAAGCGTAATTAATTCACGTGAGTTGAGTTGCTACTTCAGGTGTGATGACTCTTAATGATGCTACATAAGAAGCTATCAAAGAACTGCATAACAAAGACCCAACAGGTGTAAGCAAGTGGGGCTCCAGTATTTTGAAGAACATATTAGAAGAAAGCAGACCTTCCCTAAATATCTAGTGACAGAGGCTCATTACATAAAGACTATACTTTGAGCAAATACTAGACAAAGACTAGGAAATTTCTGTGATTCTAATTAGGGTCCTAAAACAAGAAGTTGACAGTCCAGAACAGATGGCATGAGAAAAGTAGGAGTATATCCCTGGGATGAAAGAAAGAAGGAAGAAAGGTAAGAAAGAACTGAGGGAGGGAGGGTATTCAGGAGAGAGAAAAGGAAGGAGAATTGAAGACAGAAAGAAGGAAGGGAAAGAAAAAGGAAGGGAAATACAAAAGGAACAGAATATTCTGAACTATTCTCTTAGTGGCACTAAGTAAAGGTTATCATTAGTACGCTCACAGAAGTTATTGTCAGAATTCACTATTTCTTTCATTTATTTAACAAACATACATTGTGACTGTGGTGTCAGGCACTGTGCCCGGAATTAAGGATTCAACAATGAACCCTATACCAGTGATAACTCTCCTCATGGAGTTTAAGATTTGTGTATAGATGCACGTATATCTCATAAAAATGTGTGTTTTCCCGTGTTATTATTTTTATAATTCTCAACATACCCTTTTGTGTTTTCCTCGAAATCCAGAATAAAGAAACAATTCCAGGCCGTAACTGGGTTAGTCTTACTGACCATAGCCAAGACTTTGGGGCAAAGAGGATGCCAAGGGTATAGGGCCAAATAAGCACCACTCTACAGAATCATGTTTGACTAAGTTGGTTTTTTTTTTTCTGTGTACACCACTTATTACAGCTACTGGTTTGTTTTTATTACTGCTGTTGATGCTAAAAGGGACATCTGGAAACCAGGGATTAAAAGTTTTCAGCTCCATGTGAGCTCAGGGTTATAGCCCCAGATAGGCAAGTAACTCTAATCAATTTTGCCAAGATTGTCACTAATAGAATCTGTAAGATCAAGACTGGTGTGTCAAGGGTCTCTTGTACCAAGAAATATTTTAAAAGCTGCAGTCTTTTGGAATTCTGCTTTCCCCTGTAGCCCACTATGCCTCTGGGATATACTGAAGTAGGATTTCAATAAAAACTAAGCTTACATTTTACATATGGAATTGGAACCATCAGAGAAGACCTGAGACTCAGTCATAAGCAAGGGTTCAGGCAAGTTATTTTATGTATCTCTCCTACACACAGACTAGAAACTATAGCTCTAAAATTGATCCCACTGTGAGCTGAGGCAAAACATTCTCCAGAACAAATGTGTGCACTAATTGCCCTCCTTTATCCATTTGTTCCCCATCATTTCCTGGTTTCCCCTTTTCTCTTTACCTTTGCCCCATGGTGATCTCTCATGAGAAGGAATCTGTTTCCTTTTTTCCATTACAGAATCGAAAGAAATACGAGAAACGGGTTGTCTGAAATAAAAATTAAGAGGACAAAGGACACATTCAAGAAAAGAACCCCTTAAAAACTACTCCACATTTGGATGTGTTTTCATTCACCAACTTGTGCAATTGAATCCTTAAGAGATCAGGAAAAGAAGCGCCCCAATTCTTTTATAGAAGACCAATAAGATTAGTAATCCCTTTGCTTCTTCCTCTCCCTTGTGTAAGCCACCCTAATAAAGAAATGAATTCCCCTCTCCTCTTTTGATTTTCATTGTGTGTGTCAAAGCCTTGGACGGACATTTTGTTATTCTGGAGTCCTGTGGACAAAGATATTTGAGATGTGAGGGGCATGTTAAGAAACCATTTATAGCTTATACAACAGAGCTTTAAAAAGCCCAGGGTCAGCACGGCAGTGTCTATTTCACCTAAAGCAAAGTTTTTCAGCCAAGGGAAAAAGAGAAATGGTGTTTTGAGTTTTATTTACCACATACTGATAGTTCAAAGAAAAACAAAAATAGCAGAGACTAAATGCACTATTACTGACCTAGACACAGAGAAAAAGGGATTTTTGAATGTGCAAAATAAAAAAATTTTTAATTACAATGCTTTGAAATTGTTATTTAACAATGTTTCTGTGTCCTGGCTTCAATTTAGAAAAATCTCTGGAGCCAGAATTTCCCTTTTCTAAAACAGTATAAATCCTGAAAAACTTGGTTTCTAAACATCTTAATGATGATGATTACAAGAATTGGCTTTCAAAGACTTTTATTGTTACCAAAAGAGATCAGAATGAGAAAATAGTATTTGGTTGCCAGTAATATGAATTCTAATAGTGAAATTTGCATACACAGTTTTGCTTTTTGCAGCTTTTTAAGAGACTGAAACAGCAGTGTAAGGGCTCACAGACATTCTCTTACCTTCCATTAATTTTTCCCTTTAAAGGACTCTGGCTACTAACTACCTTTGGGCAAACTACCAACACAAGAGGTACCCAACTGTGAAAGTTTCCGTGAAGTCTCTCAGAGTCACATTCAGAAATAGGCGGCTAAATAAAGGGTGTGCCCGTGTGTGGAATGTGAGTTAGAAAGAGTGCCTAAATGGGTTAGCTTCTCTGAAAAGGGAATGGAAGCTGCATTTACAGGCGATAGAGATGGCTCTGTCAGTCGGTCACCTCCTACCAATCTAACTCACTCTGATCTTTCTTTTTCTTTTCCTACTTACCAATCAGCTCTCCTCCCCTGCTCAGAATCTTTCTCCTTGATATACAGATTGCCAACAAACACATGAAAGGATGCTCAACAACACTAATCATTAGAGAAATGCAAGTCAAAACTACAATGAGGTATCACCTCACACCAGTCAGAATGGCCATCATCAAAAAAATCTACAAACAATAAATGCTGGAGAGGGTGTGGAGAAAAGGGAACCCTCTTTCACTGCTGGTGGGAGTATAAATTAATACAGCCACTATGGAGAACAGTATGGAGGTTCCTTAAGAAACTAAAAATAGAACTACCATATGACCCAGCAATTCCACTACTGGGCGTATACCCTGAGAAAACCATAATTCACAAAGAGACATGTACCACAATGTTCACTGCAGCACTATTTACAATAACCAGGACATGGAAGCAACCTAAGTGTCCATTGACAGATGAATGGACAAAGAAGATGTGGCACATATATACAATGGAATATTACTCAGCCATTAAAAGAAACAAAATTGAGTTATTTGTAGTGAGGTGGATGGACTTCAAGTCTGTCATACAGAGTGAAGTAAGTCAGAAAGAGAAAAACAAATACTGTATGGTAACACACATATATATATATATATATATATATATATATATAATCTTAAAAAAAAAAAGGTTCTGATGAACCTAGGGGCAGGACAGGAAAAAAGATGCAGATGTAGAGAATGGACTTGAGGACGTGGGGAGGGGGAAGGGTAAGCTGAGATGAAGTGAAAGAGTAGCATTGACATATATACACTACTAAATGTAAAATAGCTAGTGGGAAGCAGCTGCATAGCGCAGGGAGATCATCTCAGTGCTTTGTGACCACCTAGAGGGGTGGGATAAGGAGGGTGGGAGGGAGATGCTGGAGGGAGGGGATATGGGGATATATGTGTACATATAGCTGATTCACTTTGTTATACAGCAGAAACTAACACAACATTGTAAAGCAATTATACTCCAATAAAGATGTTAAAAAAAAAATAATCTTCTTCCCTCTGCTAAGTCCTCTTCAAAGGAAACTGAGGTCAGGAAACAATAGAATACATACTACATGTGAGAGATTACCACCTCTTAAGTTGACTTCTTTAACTTCCCCCCTCCCTCCATTTTAAAGGAAATTCTCACTTGCTGCTCCCCAAGAACAAAATAGTTATTTTGTTGAATTAACACAAAAGGAACTTCTTGGGAGGGCTTGTGATCACAGTGGGCATTAGGCTTGGAGATGCAGTCACCCTGTGTTGTGACCCTTGGTCAAGTCTAGTGAGTAATACAACTCCAGGCTCCTCCCCTCCAACCAGGGGATTCAACAACAGTCACCGGCACTGGAGAGCAGTGGAGTGGCCTGCAGACTCGAGTTGGCCTGCTGGGCTTGTATCCCAGCTACGCTAACTCCAAGCTGTATCAACATGAGCAAGTACCCATCTAGAAAATGGGTTGCTAAAGATAGTGTTGTTATGAGGTTTAAGTAAATAAATACTCATTAAGTGTCAAAGTGCTTAGAATAGTACCTGGCTCATAGGTTACATTAAATAGCTTGTCAAAATAAATTTTAGGCTTGTTAAAATAAAGTAATTTTAAAATGTAGATTGTAATCTATGTATCAATCCCATTTGTGATTAAAATATAATCAGTCATCTTTGTTCCCTTACTTTTAAAAATTTTACATGCTTGGCATTAGAACTCCTTGGCCCCCATTCTTCTACCTTATACAACATAAAATAAAACTCAAAATTGTATTGTTTCAGATAAGCATCTTTGGGTTTTTTTCCCTAAACACTACAGTACCTAGCACAA
The DNA here is from genome assembly GCF_011762595.2 of Tursiops truncatus. Taxonomy (NCBI): domain Eukaryota; kingdom Metazoa; phylum Chordata; class Mammalia; order Artiodactyla; family Delphinidae; genus Tursiops; species Tursiops truncatus. The sequence continues at coordinate 54,977,853 of NC_047035.1, read as the reverse complement.
GAGCTTACATTTGAGTGGATTTTTGCAAGAATCGACTCTTTCTTAATAACATACTCTCTCATTCTAAATGACATAGGGAAAACTATATAGTCTAGGTTATTTCCCTATGGTTTTTTCATTTGCAGGCTGTGCTTTCAAGCATGAACACAACTAAGTAGAAAAAAAAAAAAGGCTTCAGTTACTAAACCCTATAAGCCAGTACAAAAAGATGCAGCTAAAGGTGCTATTTTCCATCAAAATAGCTATCTTGAATGCATTTCATTGTGTTACTTCCAATTTTGGATGGTATTTTAATGGAAGTAAATGGAAGCTAAGGCCAGTTTGAGCAGTACTGTATTACAGGCTACAGCCATGACCCAGAGCAATTTGATTTAACCAGGTTCAATACTAGTTACACAATCCATTGCATCAGGAACTTCAGATTTTTCTCTGCAGTAAAACCGTTTAGAATCCTGATTTCCAGCCAATATTGACATCACCTGTTGTAATTCCTAATTAGAGCAGTGTGGACCAACACAAGCCAATGGCCAAAATCTCATATGTATTCAGAAGAAAGTTGGTCAGTTGACCTTGCTCAGTAAGGAAGCAAAGAGTAAGCACTCAAGGAAGAAAAACATGTGGATTATTTATATAGATATGGAGAGAGAGAGATTCCTGGAAACAAGGCATTTAATGTTTTCAATTCAATATGTGCTTAGAGCCAGAGTTCCAAACCTCAGGACAGTAACTAATCAATTTAGCCACTTTTCACCAATAGCCTTTGTAAGGTTGAGACCAGAAGGTTAAGGTCTGCCACACCAAGATTACCATCTATTAAGTCATGGTTCTGTTCATCCTCTGCTCAGATTCAGGTTGTGATCCGTGAAGGGATGTCCATCTAAAGGGCTGACATTTGGTATGGATGCTTCATAAAATTCAGCATGTTAAAGACACTATAATTCCAATTTAAAAAAATAATTTGATGGTAAAAGTCTTCACTTTACAAAACTTGAAAGATATTTTAAAGGCAAATGAACTTTACTCAGTGTTTGTGAAGAAATTGCTAAGTGACATCCCCAAAAGAAAATCTGAGAACATTTGGAATTGTTTAATTGAGCATTCACTGTCTGATTAGAATTATGATTTCAATAATGTTCAACATTCATAAAATAAACCAGAATCCTTGTACTATGCAACCTCACATTAAAAGAAGAAACAACAGGGCTTCCCTGGTGGCGCAGTGGTTGAGAGTCCGCCTGCCGATGCAGGGGACACGGGTTCGTGCCCTGGTCAGGGAAGATCCCACGTGCCGCGGAGCAGCTGGGCCCGTGAGCCATAGCCGCTGGGCCCGTGCGTCCGGAGCCTGTGCTCCGCAATGGGAGAGGCCACAACAGTGAGAGGCCTGCGTACCGCAAAAAAAAAAAAGAAACAACAAATTCAAAGGATCAATCAAAATGGTAAAGAAGCAGAATTAAAAGCAGCAACATATTCTAGAGTATCCCATACACTACTTTGCTTTCATATTAATAAGAAAACAGACTAAATAGGAACTAAAGAGGACAAGCACTTTTCAGCCACAAAAGACAGTGCCTACTTTGCGTGTTGGCCTACAAAAAACTCAATGGCCCTTTTTATTTATTTACTTATTTTTTATGACTGTCACTAAACACAGACCTCTCGAGTGGGAGGTGAGAGTACACACTGATGACTTCAGAAGGGCTTACTTTGTGAATGTCGTTGGGCCTGTCAATGGCCCTTTTTAGAAATACTAAATTGGAACTTTTCCAAGAAACACTTATTCAAAACCTCAGTAATAATCCTCGAGTTTCGTAAGACAGTACCGAAGATTTTTTTTTTAATCGTCTGACCATTCCTTTGGACATAGATAAAATTGAGTAAGCCTTTTGAGCTATCTCATGCCTCCTGCCCACACACACACCATGAATTATTAACAACACTGAAGATATCAGAAAACATATGGCAATAATCAGCTTTTCTAAATAACAAAACTAAGTTTTGAACACAGTTTTTTTTAATTGTGTGAAGTTTTTAAAAATATAAATAGCTTGAGATTTTTTTCTAATTCATAAGTAACACACAATACTTATGTGTAATTTAAAAAGGAAAAATAAAAGTACAAAGAAAGATATAATAGATAACTGAGAACATACTGTATAGCACAGGAAATTCTACTCAATGCTCTGTGATGACCTAAATGGGAAGGAAATCCCAAAAAGTGGGGATGTATGTACATGTATAGCTGATTCTCTTTGCTGTACGGCAAAAACTAACACAACATTGTAAATCAACTATACTCCAATAAAAGTTAATTTTAAAAAAGTACAAAGAAAGAAAACAAAAGTCACCTATTATCTCATCACCTAAAAAAGTAACTACTAACATTCTGTTGTGTACTTCAAACTTCTTTCCATGCCTGTATATATATATATATATATATATATATATATATATATATATATATATATAAATGTTTTTAGTTTGTATAAAATTGAGATCCCCCAGAATGTTTTGGAAACAATAATATACTACATTTTTTCACATCATTAAATATTCTTCTACTAATTATTTTAATTAAAATGGTATTTAACCAGTCTCTGAGATTACAGGTTAATTCTTTATTGCTATAAATAATGCTTTGATAAATATTCTAGTAGATTAATCAAAAACTGTTTTCCTGGGAAACATTCCTAGAAGTGAATTGGGAATTTTTACGTTAAATTATATGTATGTTTTAATGTTTTGGAATATATTGCCCAATATCTAGATGGCTCCTTTTTAAGTGTTCCATGTTTTACTTAGTTCACTGTGCTGCTAGCCAGGTTAGTAAAAATGATAGTCACCTAGAATCTTCTCATGGTTCATTCAAAAGGCTTTCACAATGCTGGCCTCCAGTATAACAAATAGGTATCAATTAGAGCTCAGGGGTCATTGTTCCCCCATCACTGCCTATGGCCCAGAGATGCCACCAAGAACAGACATCAGGACACCCTTACCTCAAGGGATCATTTAGCAAACATTGTCAATTTGCAGTTGGGTGAGTATTCTAAAAACACTCAGAAATGAGGATTTCATATTCCAGGGGATTCTAAACTAAGTCACAATACACAATTTGTACTTACAGTAATTCCTAAATGAGTTTCTTTCAAAATAACTATATTGCACGTTGTTTTTAACAAAGATTTTTCCCGATTGTGATTAATTTAAATGTGAGTCCACGTGGTTTAGTAGTTAAGGGCAAAGGTAAGTTTAGCAACTGGTCTCCCTGTGTTTGAATTCTTTCCCTGCTACTTCCTGGTTCTGTGGCACTGAGCAAATTATTCAGCCTCTTTGTGCCTCAATTTCTTCACATGTGAAATTTGAGTATAAGAGTGAAATTTCTCCTGTAGTTGTTATATTAAGAGCATCAAATAAGAGAATTTGTGTAAAATGCTTAACACCATGCCTGGCACATAATAAGCATTCAATATCTGTTGGTAGTTATTATTAAGCAAAACTTGCCTTTGGCACTTTGAAACTTGTTGCCCTTCATCCTTCATCTGCCTAATAAAAGAAAGTACATTCTGTGCAGCGTGTGCGAATATAAGGTCTTTTGCGTCTCTGTGATACCAAAAGAACTTTGGTGACCCTTAGAAGCCAGTGTTGATTAAAGCAGTTAGGTAAAATCCTCTCTGGCTCTTCAACCTCTGTGTTTATAGTGAAACAACACTGACATCTAGTGATCAGAGAAATGAATTACATATTCTGGTAAACTGGCAAATTTAAAAGCCTGTGGTCTTGGCCCAAGCAAGGAGTTTTCCTACTGTCTTCCAGGAAACAAGTTACATAAATCCTAGGTAGATTTGTGCATAAGCTCTTTGGCTATAGCTCATCCTTTGTTATATAGAAAGTGTTTTGAACAACTAAAGTCCACATTATCCATCACATCAACCTTCACTCTTTGGTTTTAATCAATTTGTTTACCTTAAAATTCTGAAAAAGAGGAATATATTTAAGAGAAATATTAGTATATGTTCATTTTACTTTCAAAGCATATATAAAAGTCTAGCAAAGTAATGCAAATTAATCCAACATAATACAGCTTTGAATATTAAATATTAATTTATGAATCCATTTTATACAATTTTATAATGGGGATTAAAGAATTGAAACCATTGTGTTAAATAAAACATAACCAATCAAGGATTTTTCAGTTTCATCTACACTCTTCTATAACAAAGAGGAGTTGGAAAATTAATATTTCAGGAAAGGGTTTATACATCAATCATGAAACAAGCTTTAAGAGAGTTTCTTACAAGAAAGATTAGTCACAGGAAATCCATCATTATAGGTCTATATTACTGAAGCTGTGCGGGAACTGTTTTGCCTGGTGTTACAGTCACTGGTTAAACTCTTGCAAGGAAGCCTAAAGATTTAACTCAGCAGCAAGACCTCAGAAATGTTAATTAGAAATGCTAATAGGTGCGACTAGATCATGAAAACAAAACTAACAGTGATCCCCTGAGTCAGCTGAGCCATGGGTTCATCCCCATCACTGTTAACAGCACCTACTGCTTGTAGAGCATTTATTACATCTCACACACTCTGCTAGGCTCTTCTAATTCATAACTATTCATTTATTCAACAAACAGACTATCTACAGTGCTGCCAAACCATGTAATGACAATGGCGGGTCACAACAGGCATAATCCTTGTCCTAACTGAGCTTATAAGCCACTGGAGAAGATAACAATAATCACCAAACTGAAATAAACTTATAACTGTATTATGAGCTGAACTGTGTCCCCCTAAAAGTCATTCGTCAAAGCCCTAACCCCAGTACCTCAGAATGTGACTGTGTTTGGTGATAGGGCCTTTGAAGAGGTAATTAAGTTAAAATGAGGCTGTTAGGATGGGCCCTGATCCAATCTGACTGGTGTCCTTACAGGAAGAGGAAATGTGGACACAGGGACCACAGGGGTGAATACACACACAGAGAAAAGACCATGTGAGGATTCAGTGAGAAGGCAGCCCTCTGCAAGCCAAGGAGAGAGGCTTCAGGAGAAACCAAACCTGCTGACACTTTGATCTTGGACTTCTGGTCTCCAGAACTGTGAGAAATAAGTTTCTGCTTTTAAGTCCACCGGCCTGTGTTATTTTGTTGTGACAGCCTTAGCAAACTAATACACTGTGATAAAATGCCATTTAAGGAAGGTTCAAAGAACTATGAGCACATGTAACAGAGCATTTGACGTAGTCAAAGAGTCAGAGAAAAATGAACCCTGAAGAATGAGTAGAGGTTAATAAGTCTGAAAGGGAGAAGCAGCATGCTCCATGCTGAAGGGAGAGCTTGTACAGGGCCCTGGGGTGGGAAGAAGCAGGGCATATTTCCGGAAGTAAGGGGAAATTGATATGGCCAGAATGCAGGCAGTAAACGGCTGCATGCTTTGAAATGAAGCTGGAGAGGGAAACAGAGACCAGATCATGCAGATACTTGCAGGCCAAGAGTTAAAGGTTTTGGTCTTTATCCTGCAAAAATTGGAAATCATTAATGTGCTTTCAGCAGGGGATAATATAATTTTGAATTTAAAGATCACTCCAGCTGGAGAAGGGAGCAAGACAAGAGAGGAATGAGGAGACCAGTTAGGAAGTTATTTCAGTGTCTAGTGTAGAGAAGCGATATAGTGAAGGAGGGTGAGAGCAGTGAAAGATGGAAAGATATAGACAGATTCAAGAGATATTTAAGAGATACTGCCACAAGGACATGTCAATTACTTAGTTTTGAGGGGTGATGGAGAAAGGTCCTTCCAGGTTTCTGGCTTGTAAAATGGATAAATAAAAGTGGTACCATCCTTTAAGAAAGGGAGGTGAATAAGAACAAGATTTGGAAAGAAAAAAATTTAACTCTATTTTTGGCTCTATTTAGTTGAGTCTGAGGTTGAGTCTGAATTCCTCTACTTTGACATCCAAGCAGAAATTTCAACAAGTTGGTTAGAATGACAAGTTTGGAGCCCAGAGAAGAGATCTGGGCTACAGATATGAATTTGGGAGTCATTCACCTGTAAGTAGTAAGTAAAGCCAAAGGTGTAAGTGGAAATACCTAGGAAAACAATATAAAGTAAGAAGAGAAGGGCCTAGGACTGAGCTTAAGGAACTCCAAAGATAAAAGAGTAAACAGACAGGTAGGAGGAAACCCAGGGAAGTGCAATGTCATGGAATCTAAGAAGAGAATGATCACCAATGTAGGATGCTGCTGACCTATTAGGATTGATTTACGAATATGTGAGAGCTGTTTCAGGGCTTAGCTGAGGGGTGAATGCAAGAAGAAGTATGGAAGAAATGAAAATGGAGAAGTATTTTGAGATATTTTCCTAGTAGAGGAAGGAAATAGCTATGAGGTTGACAAAATGTTTGAGGTATAGTTTCTCGGGTTTTATGAGTATTATGGACTGAATGTGTCCCCTCAGAATTCATATATTGAGACTCAACTCCCCAATGTGATGGTATTAGGAGGTGGGGCCCTTGAGAGGTGCTATAGACTGAAAGTTTGTCTCCCCAAAATCATATGTTGAAATCCGAATCCCCAACGTGATGGTATTAGGAGATGGGGCCTTTGGAATGTGATTGGGTCATAAAGGCAAAGCCCTCATGAATGGGATTAGGGCCCTTATAAAAGAGACCCCAGAAAGCTCCCTTGTCCTTCCACCATGTGAGGATACAGAGAGAAGTTGGCAGTCTGCAACCCAGAAGAGGGCTTTGCCAGAACTCAACCATGCTGGCACCCTGATTTCAGACTTCCAACCTGCAGAGCTGTGAGAAACAAACTTCTGTTGTTTATAAGCCACCCAGTCTATGGCACTTTATTATAGCAGCCGAACTGACTAAGATAGGGTGTAATCAGGTACAGAAGAGGTCATGATGGTGGACCCTACATAATAGGATTAGTACTCATACAGTGAGAAGGCAGCCATCTGTAAGCCAGGAAGAGCCACATCTGCCTGCACCTTGATCTTGGACTTCTCAGCCTCCAGAACTCTGAGAAATAAATGTCTGCTGTGTAAGCCACCCAGTCTATACCATACCAGGACTAGGACAGTGGGGATGCCAGTGGGGCAGGGGTAGGATTTTGCTTGGTTTGGCTATGGTTTAGTGGGAGGTACAGGAATATGCTTTAACCTGATGAGAATCGCAGTATCTCTGAAACGAAGACATTTTGGTTCACATACTATAGATCAGGAACCCAGTGGTCATAAAGATTAATTAGTCTTACATAATACAGCTAATAAGTGATTGAGCCAGGCCCTAAAGCCAGGACTGTCTGACTCCACTTTGCCACACTGCCTCCCAACAAATATCTATTGTGTACCAACTACATGCAAGACCAGATAATATAATTCATATCTAATCAGGACTGGGGACACATTCAGTACAAAATATGATGATGACACTCTGTACAAACAGAATCTGTTCTCAAGTTTAGTACATACCAGAAAGATCCTTTCTGGCCCTTAGAACTGCCAGCTTTGTATTTTAGCAACATGAAAATTTAGAGCTGCCTAGAAATTTTGAGCTGCCTTGAGCAACCAGGAATTGGGGGAAGGGATGAAGAAATGGCAGATTGGAGAGTAGGAAAGAGGGGAAAAGGCATTCTTAGAGATCCATGGAGAAAAATTGAAATCACTAATTTATGTAATATCCTTAATACTGCTATAGTTCTGATGGTATCATCTCATCTTATTTCTCACCCACATGTCCCTCCCTTATGGAGATTTTTTAATAAGCATGATCAGAAGATGTTTTCAATGGAAGATACCACCTTTGTTGGGGTTGTAATCCCTAACTACTGCTTGAATTCCAGTAAGAAAGAGCCCTCAAGAATTCCAAGCACAGACCTTCCTTAAGACCTAACACCACTGGATATTTGTTTGGTGTGTTTAGTACTTCTCCAGGAAATATTTTTAAAAAGGAAAGAACTGAAAGGTTCTCTTTCAGTGACTTTCAACTTTGGCTACACACTGGAATCACCTGAAAAGCTTTAAAAATACTGCTGTTTACTCTCTAACACCGTACACAAAAATAAACTCAAAATGGATTAAAGACCTAAATATAAGGCCAGACACCATCAAACTCTTAGAGGAAAACACAGGCAGAACACTCTATGACATGAATCACAGCAAGATCCTTTTTGACCCACCTCCTAGAGAAATGGAAATAAAAACAAAAATAAACAAATGGGACCTAATGAAACTTCAAAGCTTTTGCACAGCGAAGGAAACCATAAACAAGACGAAAAGACAACCCTCAGAATGAGAGAAAATATTTGCAAATGAAGCAACTGACAAAGGATTAATCTCCAAAACATACAAGCAACTCATGCAGCTCAATATCAAAAAAACAAACAACTCAATCAAAAAATGGGCAGAAGACCTAAATAGACATTTCTCCAAAGAAGATATACAGATGGCCAAGAGGCACATGCAAAGCTACTCAACATCACTAATTATTAGAGAAATGCAAATCAAAACTACAGTGAGGTATCACCTCACACCCATTAGAATGGGCATCATCAGAAAATCTACAAACAGCAAATGCTGGAGAGGGTGTGGAGAAAAGGGAACCCTCTTGCACTGTTGGTGGGAACGTAAATTGATACAGTCACTATGGAGAACAGTATGGAGGTTCCTTAAAAAACTACAAATAGAACTACCATATGACCCAGCAATCCCACTACTGGGCATATACCCTGAGAAAACCATAATTCAAAAAGAGTCATGTACCAAAATGTTCATTGCAGCACTATTTACAATAGCCAGGACATGGAAGCAACCTAAGTGTCCATCAACAGATGAATGGATAAAGAAGATGTGGCACATATATACAATGGAATATTACTCAGCCTAAAAAGGAACGAAACTGAGTTATTTGTAGTGAGGTGGATGGACCTAGAGACTGTCATACAGAGTGAAGTATGTCAGAAAGAGAAAAACAAATACCGTATGCTAACACATATATATGGAATCTAAAAAAAAAAGAAAAATAAATGGTCAGAAGAACCTAGGGGCAAGACAGGAATAAAGATGCAGACCTGCTAGAGAATGGACTTTAGGCTATGAGGAGGGGGAAGGGTAAACTGGGACAAAGTAAGAGAGTGGCATGGACATATGTACACTACCAAACGTAAAATAGATAGCTAGTGGGAAGTAGCCGCATAGCAGAGGGAGATCATCTCAGTGCTTTGTGACCACCTAGAGGGGTGGGATAGGGAGGGTGGGAGGGAGGGAGATGCAAGAGGGAAGAGACATGGGGACATATGTATATGTATAACTGATTCACTTTGTTATAAAGCAGAAACTAACACACCATTGTAAAGCAATTATACTCTAATAAAGATGTTAAAAAAAAGAAATACTGCTGTTAAAAACACTGATGCTGAGAATCCAAGAGGCAGAGTCAAGATGGAGGTGTGGGAAGATGTGAGTTAGCATCTCCCCACAACTAGGGCACCCACCTACCACTGGTGGGGTACTCTGACACCCAAGGAGATGGGAGGAAGCCCAAAGTGAACCAGTAGGATGTAGGGAGACTGAGGGGGGAGGAGAAGTGGAGGCCAGACAGGATCAGCACCCCTGAAGCGGGCGCTGATAGTCACCCTAGTCCAGGAAGCATAGAGAGTCCCATACATGATAAACCCTAGGAAAAATACAACAACACACATATTAATCAAACTAACAAAAATTAAATTCAAAGAAAAAATATTAAAAGCAGCAAGGGAAAAGCAAAAAATAGCATACAAAGGAATCCCCATAAGGTTATCAGCTGATTTTTCAGCGGAAAGTCTGCAGGCCAGAAGGGAGTGGCAGGATATACTTAAAGTGATGAAAGAGAAAAACCTACAACCAAGATTACTCTACCCAGCAAGGATCTCATTCAGATTTGATGGAGAAGTCAAAAGCTTTTCAAACAAGCCAAAGCTAAGAGAATTCAGCACCACCAAACCAGCTTTACAGCAAATGCTAAACAAACTTCTCTAAGCAGGAAACACAAGAGAAGGAAAAGACCCACAAAAACAAACCCAAAACAATTAAGAAAATGGTAATAGGAACATACATATTGATAATAACCTTGAATGTAAATGGATTAAATGCCCCAAACAAAAGACACAGATAGGCTGAATGAATACAAAAACAAGAGCCGTATATATGCTGTCTACAAGAGACCCACTTCAGACCTACGGACACATACAGAACGAAAGTAAAGGGATGGAAAAAGATATTCCATGCAAACGGAAATGAAAAGAAAGCTGGAGTAGCAAGACTCATATCAAATAAAATAGACTCTAAAATAAAGATGGTTACAAGAGATAAGGAGGAACCCTACATAATGATCAAAGGATCAATCCAAGAAGACATATAACAATTATAAATGTTTATGTCCCCAACATATGAACACGTCAGTACATAAGGCAAATGCTAACAACCATGAAAGAAGAAATGGACAGTAACACAATAATAGTAGGGGACTTTAACACCCCACTTACACCAATGGACAGATCATCCAAACAGAAAATAAATAAGGAAACACTAGCTTTAAATGACACAATAGACCAGATAGATCTAATTGATATTTATAGAACATTCCACTGGAAAGTTGCAGAATACATTTTCTTCTCAAGTGCACATGGGACATTCTCCAAGACAGATCACATCTTGGGTCACAAATCAAGCCTTGGAAAATTTAAGAAAATTGAAATCATATAAAGCATCTTTTCTAACCACAACACTATGAGATTAGAAATCAATTACAGGAAAAAAACTGTAAGAAACACAAATACATGGAGGTTAAACATTGTGCTACTAAATACCAAGAGATCACTGAAGAAACCAAAGAAGAAATTTAAAATTACATAGAAACAAATGACAATGAAAACATGACGACCCAAAACCTATGGGACACAGCAAAAGCAGTTCTAAGAGGGAAGTTTACAGCAATTCAATCTCACCTCAATTAATAAGAAAAATCTCAAATAAACAATCTAACCCTACACTTAAAACAACTAAAGATCAATAAAATTAAAAGCTGGTCCTTTGAGAAGATAAACAAAATTGATAAGCCCTTAGCCAGACTCATCAAGAAAAAAAGGAGAGGATGCAAATCAATAAAATTAGAAATGAAAAAGGAGAAATCACAACAGACACTGCAGAAATACAAAAGATTATAAGAGACTACTACAAACAACTATATGCCAGTAAAATGGACAAGCACAAAGAAATGGACAAATTCTTGGAAATGTACAATTTTCCAAGACTGAACCAGGAAATGTTAGGAAATATAAACAGACCTATCACAAGTAGTGAAATTGAAACTGTAATTAAAAATCTTCCAACAAACAAAAGTCCAGGACCAGATGGCTTCACGGGCGAATTCTATCAAACATTTAGAGAAGAGCTAACACTGATCCTTTTCAAACTCTTCCAAAAAACTTCAGAGGGAGAAACACTCCCAAATTCATTCTACAAAGCCACCATCACCCTGGTACCAAAACCAGAAAAAGATATCACAAAAAAAGAAAATTATAGACCAATATCACTGATGAACATAGATGCAAAAATCCTCAACAAAATACTAGCAAACAGAATCCAACAACACATTAAGAGGATCATATACCAAGACCAAGGGGGATTTATCCTAGGGATACAAGGATTCTTCAATATACACAAAGTAATCAATGTGATACTCTACATTAACAAATTAAGAAATAGGGCTTCCCAGGTGGCGCAGTGGTTGAGTCCACCTGCCAATGCAGGGGACACGGGTTTGTGCCCCGGTCCAGGAGGATCCCGCATGCTGTGGAGCAGCTAGGCCCGTGAGCCATGGCTGCTGAGCCTGCGCATCCGGAGCCTGTGCTCTGCAGCAGAAGAGGCCACAACAGTGAGAGGCCCACATACCGCAGGAAAAAGAAAAAGAAAAAGAAATAAAAGCCATATGATCATCTCAAAAGATGCAGAAAAAGCTTTTGACAAAATTCAACACCAATTTATGACAAAAACTCTCCAGAAAGTGGGCATAGAGGGAACCTACCTTAACATAATAAAGGCCATATATGACAAACTCACAGCAAGCATCATACTCAATGGTGAAGAACTGAAAGCATTTCCACTAAGATCAGGAACAAGACAAGGATGTCCACTCTCACCACTCTTATTCAACATAGTTTTGAAAGTCCTAGCCACAGCAATCAGAGAAGAAAAAGAAATAAAAGGAATACAAATTGGAAAAGAAGAAGTATAACTGTCACTGTTTGCCAATAACATGATACTATACATGTTAAAATCCTAAAGATGCCACCAGAAAACTATTAGAACTAATCAATGAATTTGGTAAGGCTGCAGGATACAAAATTAATGCACAGAAATCTCTGGCATTCCCATGCACCAACAATGAAAAATCAGAGAGAGGAATGAAGGAAACACTCCCATTTACCACTGCAACTAAAAGAATAAAATACCTAGGAATAAACCTGCTTAAGGAGGCAGAAAACTATAAAACACTGATGAAAGAAATCAAAGATGACATAAACAGATGGAGAAATATACCATGTCCTTGGACTGGAAGAATCAATATTGTGAAAATGACTATACTACCCACAGCAATCTACAGATTCAATGTAATCCCTATCAAACTACCAATGGCATTCTTTACAGAATTAGAACAAAAAATTTTACAGTTCGTATGGAAACACAAAAGACCCCAAATAGCCAAAGCAATCTAGAGAAAGAAAAACGGAGTTGGAGGAATCAGGCTCCTTGACTTCAGACTGTACTACAAAGCTACAGTAATCAAGACAGTATGGTACTGACACAAAAACAGAAATATAGATCAATGGTACAGGATAGAATGCCAAGAGAGACCCAAGCACATATGGGCACTTAATTTACAACAAAGGAGGCAAGAACATACAATGGAGAAAAGACAGCCTCTTCAATACGTGGTGCTGGGAAAACTTGACAGCTGCATGTAAAAGAATGAAATTAGAACACTACCCAACAGCATACACAAGAATAAACTCCAAATGGATTAAAGACTTAAATGTAAGACCAGACACTATAAAACTCTTAGAGGAAAACATAGGAAAAACACTCTTTGACATAAACCACAGCAAGATCTTTTTTGACCCACCTCCTAGAGTAACGGAAATAAAAACAAAAATAAACAAATGGGACTTAATTAAACTTAAAAGCTTTTGCACAGCAAAGGAAACCATAAACAAGACAAAAAGACAACCCTCAGAATGGGAGAAAATATTTGCAAATGAAACACAGACAAAGCATTAATCTCCAAAATATATAAACAGCTCATGCAGCTCAATATCAAAAAAACAAACAGTCCAATTAAAAAATGGACAGGGGCTTCCCTGGTGGCGCAGTGGTTGAGAGTCCGCCTGCCAATGCAGGGGATACAGGTTCGTGCCCCGGTCTGGGAAGATCCCCCATGCCGCGGAGCAGCTGGGCCCGTGAGCTGTGGCCGCTGAGCCTGCACATCCGGAGCCTGTGCTCTGCAACAGGAGAGGCCATAACAGTGAGAGGCCCGTGTACCGCAAAACAAAACAACAAAAAGAAAATGGGCAGAAGACCTAAAGGGACATTTCACCAAGACAAACAGATGGCCAAGAGGTACCTGAAAAGATGCTCAACATCACTAATTATTAGAGAAATGCAAATCAAAACTACAATAAGGTATCACCTCACGCCACTCAGAATGGCCATTATCAGAAAAGCTAGAAACAATAAATGCTGGAAAGGGTGTGGTGAAAAGGGAACCCTCCTGCACTGTTGGTGGGAATGTAAACTGATAAAACCACTATGGAAAACAGTATGGAGTTTCCTTAAAAAACAAAAAATAGAACTACCATATGACCCAGCAATCCCACTCCTGAGCATATACCCTGAGAAAACCATAATTCACAGAGACATGTACCATAATGTTCATTGCAGCACTATTTATAATAGCCAGGACATGGAACCAACCTAAATGTCCATCGACAGATGAATGGATAAGGAAGATGTGGCACATATATACAATGGAATATTAGCCATAAAAAAAAAGGAATTGAGTCATTTGTAGTGAGGTGGATGGACTTAGAGTCTGTCATACAGAGTAAAATAAGTCAGAAAGAGAAAAACAAACACCATTTGCTAACGTATATTTATGGAATCTAAAAAAAAAAAAAGGTACTGATGAACCTAGTTGGAGGGCAGGAATAAAAAGGTAGACATAGAGAATGGACTTGAGGACATAGAGTGGGAGAGCGAAGCTGGGGCTAAGTGAGAGTAGCATCGACATATATACACTACCAAATGTAAAATAGTTGGCTGGTGGGAAGCAGCATAGCACAGGGAGATTGGTGCGGTGCTTTGCAATGACGGAGAGGGGTGGGATAGGGAGGACAGGAGGGAGGCTCAAGAGGAAGGGGATATGGGGACATGTGTATGCATATTGTTGATTTGCTTTGTTGTGCAACAGAAACTAACACAGTATTGTGAAGCAATTATACTCCAATAAAGATCTATTAAAAAAAAATCCAGAAGCCATGAAAGTAGACTGATATATACGATTACATTAAAAGATAAGCATTGTGCCTGGCTAAAGCAACTAAGTACAAAGTCAAAGGGCCACTGACCAACTAGGAAAAATATTTGCAACTCATATTACAAACAAAGGGCCAATGTCGCAAATATATCAGTATGAACAGCTTCCAAAAGTTGATAAGGATAAAGAACAACTTAAAAGAAAAATCAACAGGGCTTCCCTGTGGCGCAGTGGTTAAGAATCCGCCTGCCAATGCAAGGGACAGGGGCTCGATCCCAGGCCCTGGAAGATCCCACATACCTCGGAGCAACAAAGCCTGTGCGCCACGATTACTGAGCCTGCGCTCTTTAGTCCATGGGCCACAACTACTGAAGCCCAAGTGCCTAGAGCCCAAGCTCCGCAACAAGTGAAGCCACCACAATGAGACGCCTGCGCACCACAATAAAGAGTAGCCCTCGCTCACCGCAACTAGAGAAAGCCCACGCACAGCAACGAAGACCCAACACAGCCAAAAATAAAAACAAATAAATTAATTAATTTAAAAAAAGAAAAATCAACAAAGATAGTTCAGAGCAAATAAAATTCAAATGGCTTTCAAACATTTGAAAATATGCTTAATATTAATCAAAATAAGAGACATGCAAATTAAAACAAGCTATCATTTTTATCTATTGGATTGTAAAAAATAAAAAAATCTGACATCTTTTATACGCTACACTATGGGGAAACAAGCCTTCTCGTACATTACTGGCAGGAGTGCATATTGGTACAACTCCACTAGAGGACAATTTGGTAATATCTATCAGAATTACAAATGAATTTTCAGTAATCCCACTGCTGGGACTTTATTCTTTATATATGACTGCATGCATACAAAATATACAAGGTTACTCATTGTAATGTTCTTGTAATAGCAAAAGGTTGGGGGAAACACTCAAGAACTCATCAACAGGGACATATGTCACATCCATAAGATGGCATGTTAGACAACTGTGGGGAAAAAATTAGGAAGTTCTTTGTGTACTGATAGGGAAAGATCTCTAACACATATTGCTGAGTGAAAAACATAAGGGCTGAACAGTTGACTACCTATTGTGTAAGAAAGGGGGAAATATTTGCTTGTATTTGCACAAAGAAGTTTTGGAAGACTAGGTGAGAAACTGAAAAAAAAAGCGTCTGTGTTAGAGGAGTAGGATGGGCTTGAGAAGGGAGGAAATAGAGTGAATAGGAATAGCAGTGTTTTGGTATTTGGACTATGGAACTGTATTACCTAATTAAAACTATTTTTTGAAGAGAAAAAACAAAAACAAAAACACTGATGCCTGGTGTCCTAACTCAGAGAATCTAATTCAATATGTCTCAGGTATGGCCTGTGTATGGAAATTTAAAATTTTCACCCCATTATTCAAATGTATAGCCACAGGCCCCTGAAATCCATACAAAGGGTTGTATCACTATATCACTGAATGATCTGGGAAAGATCATTCTTTCAACAGTCAGTATTCACTCTGAGGCAGATACCGTGCTGGATGCTGGGACACAGATAAATAAGACAAGATCTC
Source organism: Tursiops truncatus (assembly GCF_011762595.2). Classification (NCBI taxonomy): domain Eukaryota; kingdom Metazoa; phylum Chordata; class Mammalia; order Artiodactyla; family Delphinidae; genus Tursiops; species Tursiops truncatus. The sequence continues at coordinate 54,961,729 of NC_047035.1, read as the reverse complement.
TATCCTCAAGGAGCTTACTTCTTCATGGAAGTGTCAGACATAAAACAGACAATCACAATATCTTTAATAAGTCTTGTGATAGTGATATAACCCAGATGCCAACCACACTACCACCCCTTCCAGTTTAAAGGATGCCATTTGTTAATGGTCACAGTATTCAGAATAGTTGGTCCTATTTTCTCCACAGCAGGGGAATTTGTCTCCAGGACCTCAGAGCTGTGGTTCTGTAGACTCTGCTGCCAGTAAGAGCCAAGAGGGTTTCTCCATCACAGTCCACTCTGTAGGTAGATGCTCCCTTCCCTCTTGAGATCCAGGATGAAATGAGAAACAACAAAACACCCTCAGGTAGACACTGTTCTTTGGCTACTACAGACATCCTCCCCACCCACCACTACCATTTCTTCCCTCTGTGTAACCAGAACATCAATTTTGTGTTTAGGTAAATATCAGGGAATTCAGGCTTCCCTCTGTGGGTCCAGGAGTTGAATCATGATCAATTTGTAGCAGTCATGGTAATACTTTCCCTTGACAGATAAGGTCTTTCCCAGCCACCTTTGTAACTAGTGGTGACAACGTGACACAGTTCTGGCCAATAGGATAGAAGGGGAAGTCTGAGAGTGGGTGCCTAGAAAGATGTATCCGTGATAGGAGAAAGAAAGGTTTTAGCCCTTTTCTCCTTTTTCCTGTCTTAAAAGAAAATGTAATGTCTGGAACTAAGGCAGACATCTTGAGACCATGAGGCAACAAGCACAAGCACAAAAAACAACATGCTGAGAAGAAAGAGTGAAAGAACCTGAGTCCTGAAACCTTACTGAGCCTCTGCTCCAGCCCAGGACAAACATCATCCTGACCTCTTACCTTATGCAAAAAATAAAACCCTGTTTGTTTAAGTTACTCTTCATTGGGTTTTCTGCTACTATCAAAATCATGATTAACTAATACACAGTCCTTCCTTCCTTGTCACTTTGTCCTTTGAGCCTCCAGAAGACTAACATATTAGAGAGCAATGTAATTACGAAGCTCTTTACTGAAGGGAAGTTCAAAAGAGAAATACCACGCAGGATGGACAAAATTAGCATGCCGGTTAATCTGGACTTTTACATGCACCATATAAGTGAGGCATCTCAAGATGTTTGCCTTCATCCCTCACAAGGAAGGTGACCACCTTGTAGTTCCCTCTGATTCTGATCAGGCCCACTGCCCTGAGGTTCACAGACCTGCTGTGGTTAGGGAGAGTGTTGCAACTGTTAAACTAAAAAACTACATTTCCCAGGATCCCCTTCCCTGTATGGTTCTGAGGTAGGTTGTACAAAAGAAGAACTTGCATGAGATTTGAAAGGCAGGAGTAAAGCAGTGACCACTACTCTCTGAAGGTCATTGTTGATAGATACAGAGACGGGCAGATGTAGAAGGAACCAGCAGATTCTATTTTATCCTCACTCTGCTCTGATCCGTGTCCAACTTTTCTTCCCAAATGCTGACATTTTTGACTGCAGGCCCACCACTGGACATTTGGCTGCAGGGTCACCAGAGGCAGTAGCTACACAGAGGCAAGAGCCCACCATAGACCTTCCTTTTCACTGTCCCACTCTGCTTGCTAGACATGCTTAGCTTCTCAGATGGACCAGTGAGTCATTTCTTTTCTGATCCAGCAACTCCCTTTCCAGATCTTCACTTGCCCAGCTCTTCAATTGTATAGGTCTAATTCCTATAATAATTCCCTTATCCCATACGCTCTGCTCCCCTAACTGATATGCCTGGCCACCCACTCCCTACTTCACACGTATAAAAGCCATTCTCAATTTCTTCCTCACATCAGGTGGTAATATTACCCCCATCCTATTGCAGTTCTTTAACCAAAGCGAACATGTGTCCCCCAATTCTAGCTCCAGTTTTCCTCCTGCGAGAGTGGCAAGCCTGCTGATTCTCTTACTAGGGTACCAATTAAATAAGCACTTTTCTCAGTGACAAACATTAGCTTTCCCTGGAGACAAATAAGTCTCCAACGTAGAAAAAAGAACATTTCTCTGGTAGTAGCACTCTGGCTTGCCATGAAGAAACAACGGGCAACCCATTTTCACTCAGAACACTGGGGTTCTGTTCAGCTGGGCTGCGACAAGGCAGAGTCACACAGCTGCATCCTGCCTCCCAGGTAACGGCCCCAGCTCAGGTTGTATCCTTTTGAGCTAGAGTCTCTCTCTCATGAAAAGGTTGCGGGAGGAAGTTATTTGGCAATCCTCCCACCACAGAGTGGGAAATGAGAAAACTCCAAAGATAGAGTGACAAATGTAGCTGAAGAGGTCTAGAGAAGGTTTCACATGCATAGGTGGTTACGCTTTAGCTAGGGCCTAAGGCAGGGAGAATTATTTTCAAGGAGAGTATCCCCCGTTATCTGACTCAAATCATTCCTGAGTCCACATATTAAGGAAGAGTGAGAATAAGAAGGGGATACAGCATTATCTGAGCCTACCCCAATTCCTGTTTCAGACAAATTGAAATGAAGAAGGAGAAAAGTTTTCACAGCAGTTCAGTAAAATATCAACCTTGTTTTCTTCCATAAAATTTCTAGCCACAGATTTTTAAACGCTAGAATCCAATGATTCATAACCCACAATCATTTTGTAAAATAATAAATGTTAGCACGGAAACCTCTTCACAACCATTTTTCTGAGGGGGAGACAAGAACTGTCATTTAGACCTTTCTTTCTCAAATGCCAAAGCTGCCCCAAATGGGTATACCTTGACCTCCAGAATAAAAAAGTGACATCAAAAGCAAACTATTTCTCCACCGTCTTTTCAAAGGAAACAGCAATTGTTTAAAAATTAAGACTTAAATTTAGGTTTCCTTAAAGACAGATAGCACTTTAACATGTAAAAGAGATCATAAAGTTCTGCCGTAAAATTAACTTTTATCCCAGTGAACTTTTCTTAAGCTGCTGAAATATTGTCATAAAAGGTCAAATCGTTAGTAAACTCTAGAGAGCAAGATTGTTCAAATAACGTTCAGATTGAAATCGGCAAATAATGTACTTTCCATTTGAGTAGGATGAGACTGGAGTGGGCAGAAGAGGATAAAATGCAGCTGGGGCAAGTCATTTAAATGTAACCAATATGGATCTCATTCAACAAACTCACATGTGAAAGAAAAATCACTTCTATTTACTATGGGTCAATATAATTTTTGGCCAGGAGAAAACCTCAGGCGCTCTCAGTGCTCCCACACACACTACCAGGGCTGAGCCAAGGCTCCACGGTCTTACCTAACACCAATGCAGAAGGAAGGTCCCTCTAGACATTGGGCATCTGCCTGAACAGGTCATGCCCATGAGCTGATCTTCACGGTTTCCTTCAAATCCAACAGCCCTCTCCAGCTTTCTTGTCACAAAGGGGACATGAGAGTCTGCTGAGGCTGGAAACCCAGCCCTGGGTGCTGTCTCCCTGCTCACACAAACTCCCCTCTTTAGTCTGGCTACACCTTTGGAAAAGAGGCCAGAGCAGTGCACCCTACAAACCATACCCCACGGATCCCCTTCTCCTTTCAGTCTCAGATGGTATCCCCATGCTCCCTCCAGCTTCTCTGGGACACCCTGACTCTTCCTTCAAACCCTGTCATCCCTCTTTTTTAACAAAACACTTTGGTGGCTGCTACCGTCTGACTGTTTGTATCCTCCCCACCCCCCAGCCAAAACGCATATGCTGAAACTTAATACCCAATGTGATGGCATTAGGAAGTGGGGGCCTTTGAGACATGATTAAGTCGTGAGAGTGGAGCCCTCGTGAATGGGATTGAGCTCTTAAGAATAGAAGCCCCACAGAGCTCCCTGGCCACTTCTACCGTGTGGGTTACAGCAAAAAGAGAGTCATCTAGAAACAGGTTCTTACCAGACACCAAATCTGTCAGTACCATGATCTTGGACTTCCAAGCCTCCAGAACTGTGAAAAATAATAGTTATTGTTTATAAGCCACTCAGTTTATGGTATTTTTGTTACAGCATCCTGAATAAACTAAGACAGTGACTGATTAAACCCAGAATCTAAGTCATTACCTAAACTAATTTCCTCCCCCAAGAAGCCTCAATCCCTCAACTTTCACTCCTTTACTTGCTTTGTTTTCTTTATAGCACTTTTTTGAAAATCAGATATTTGTATTTCTAATTGTATAGCTCTTCCTATACATTTCTCCCTAGATATCTTTCTATTCATTTATATAAAATGTAAACTAATATCTGGAATAATGCCTGATCTGTGATAGACACTTGATAAATAGCCATTGAATAAGTGTTGAACACACAATTTAGCCACCAACCAACTAGTTTTCTTGTCTTCATGAGCAGAGAGTGTTTAATCACCAAACCCTCCCTGGAGGCAAAGGAAGATATTTGTTTCACATCCCTCTAGCACACTGAGTTGAAGGGGAAAAAAATACGTTTCCATGTTTAAAATAGTCTGAATGTTCTCCTCTTGCCACATGTGTTTTCAGGATAAACAACTATTATGCGGCCTCAGGTCTCCAGGAAGCTCTCATATTGTCCTGCAGCTAATTTGTTGCAGGCCTGAGGACCTCATTTTCTCCCCATGACATGCAGTGGGAGAAACATATGAAACCTGGGAGGAAGGGAAGAGAAGGAGGACAGAGGGAACTCCTGATCTTGCTGTTTATCCTCTACTTCTGTTATATTTCAATCATTAAAATATATCATGGGGTTCCGGGAAATTATATGAAAACCTTTTTGTTCAGAACAGTTAAACTAATCAGTTAAAGGAAGAAAATACGTAAGAATTAAATTAAAAAATTGTAATTGACAGATGGGAAAGAAATCATCAAGAGGAAAAGGTCTGTTAAAAAATATATTCTCATTAGTTGACTTTTATCTAGTCTATAGAAGAGAAAAGTAAGACTCTATTTCACAAAAAAGTGAGATGTCATGTCTCTTTATCACTGTGTGATTGCACTTATAATGCATTCATCAGGCTTGTTGACTCAAGTCATTACATCCTAATATGGATTAGCTAAATTGTTGGAACACAGATGCACACTCCAAGAGAGCATGAGTTTTAAAATTCAATTTTATATTACATTTCTTGAGAAGTTTTTACTGTGATTTGAAATCCACCCTGGAAGAGCATAGTAGAATATTCTGCCCATTTGTATTTTATGTGACAAAACCAACAGGTTCACCATTTATTCCTAACTAAAATTGAATTGTCTGAGAATTGCAATAACTGTCAGCCTCTAAAAAGCTTATCTCATGTCTCACAGTTTAATTGGATTGTTTTCTGAAACAGTCTTTCCTTTTCAATTTCATAAAGACCATAAATGCTTATATTATTGTCTTTTGTTCTCTTTCCTCAGAACTTTGTTCATTTTAATTTTTAGTCATAGTGGCCTAAGATGACCCTGCTTTTCCTTCTGATCCAAAATTCAAGTAAACTGCAACTGTGGAACCATTTGACATCTTTCCATCTATGACTGCGTGAATAAGATAAGAAGGACCTTAATAAGGAAAGCAATTAGTGAATCATTTACATTTGCAAGTGATCAAAATCATAAAGTGGCAAAGCAAATTTCATTTGACAAATAAATGATTCTTAAGCTATGAACCTGAAGCTGGACCAGTTATCAAAAAATCAAAGCACAAAATGACAGGAGGCATTATTTAGTCATGCCAAACTCTCAACTGTAAGTGCTCTGACCTGAGATAGCCCTGGGGTAGCAAATGAACTACTCAACAAAATTTACTCTAAAGGAAGTGTATATAGTGATGAATACTTCTTGGGCATTAAAAACTAAAATAAGATTAAACTGGAAAAACTGTCATCCATAAATACATCATAATTTGTTGAAGCCCTAATCATGCTTAGCACTATATTAGGCGCTATGGTAATACAAAATTTTTTAAACTTGGTTTAAAATATCATTATAGCACAAATGTAAAAAAGAAAGCAGAAAAAAGGTTTTAAATATTCTTTTATCATCAAAACATATGTCATAGAGAGTGGAATCCAAGCAGCACATCTAGATACACATATAGCTACAAATATGATTTCAATTATACACACACACACACACACACACACAAATATTAATTAACAGCAACCATCTCTGGGTGGTGGAATGAGTAATTTTCATTTTATTCTTTATACCTTTACAAGTTTACAAAATACTACAATAACTGCATATTACCTTGGTAATCACAGACATAAAAGCATATTTAAGTCATCTTAACTCTCTAAATGATATCTACCTAATCTAGGATTCTTATATCCCAACTATCAAAAAGATGCTTCATATACTATATATTAAATACATACTAAACCTAGGGTATTAAGACTATAACTTCGACACAGCCTCCGGGAAAATGTAATTCATCCCCTGCCCTAGTTATTATTCTCATGAGAATCCGAAGCTCCCCACCCCTCCCCCACCAACACACACACCAGAATGCAGGCAAGCAAGTTCTCCACTTCTTTACACTTGGAAGGCAATGTTTAAATCGCAAAATCTTCATTAGATAATTTTAGGTAAGACACCCTTGAGAGACCTCCAAATTTCACTATAGAGGACTACCATCTGCCAATCAAGGGCCAGGTTAGGCTCTTTAGGGGCCTAAATAAACATTGAAGATATTAGATCCTTCATATGTAATTTTTCAAAGTGATACAAAAATCACATATACACTAAAATTAAAGTCGCCTCTGTCTAAATGTTCTACTTACAAAGTTCGGGTTCAGAATTCTCTTTTCAGTAGTGGAGGCAGATGGTTTTTTGCTGATGCCCTAAGCAAGTCCATTCTCTAACCTTTGCCTAATCCATCCGTGCACTTAAACACTGATCAGCCCTGCTCCCCTACTCAATTCTGCAGTAAAAGACTGCAGGTTAGGGAATTGAATTACCAGCCCATTCTCTATTCGTATAAATATCCCACCTCAAAAGTCAAGGTTTTCAAATCAACAATAAAAACACATTTTGTAAATTCTTTTTCTTCCTGTCTGAAGCACATCACACAAAGCCCTTTCTACAAGGTCAGATGCCAACTCATACGTCACTCCCCTTGTTTCCATCCCTTACAAAAGCATTCGTTTACTCACAAAACAAACTAAATGAAAGACTTGAATAATTTGGAATAACTTATCCCAATCTAGCTATAGAAACACCTAAGTAATGATAATTAAAATATGTAAGTATGTATGTTTGTTTATATATGTTTTAGACATTTTAAGACTTGATTTTGAATTAAGAAAGATGCTACCAACAGAGAGCTCGTGTTTCAGGAAGCAGAGACTTCAGAACGAAAACCAAGACTGAATCCAGCTGTCTGAAATAATTGATTGTCAGCAGCTTGAGACGGGTTTGTGTTGTACTCCGTGTTTAAGTGTTAGCAGCTATAAATTTTCAAGTGCAGCTAACACCTAAAGAGAAGGAGAGAGCTTTCAATGCTACTATTTAAGCTTAATTGACAATAAAGAAAAAGGGAAATGCAGCTTTACTTGTAATCTGAGAGACCATACACACAAAAGAGAATATGTTTCTACCATTATGCTCTCATAGTAGCAGTAACTAAAGAATTCAGAACCAAGGGGTTCAGGAATTCAAGAGTCCATTAGGTAGAGGGAAGTATTACATCTACAGACACTGGCCTCCCTTTCATTTGAGGTGGATGTTTGTTACGTGTCCTATTTAATATGGAATAAATAAGACACACTGTGGGCCCCAGGTCATCCAGAGAGGGTCTGCAGCTGTCACCTTCATTGCCACCTTAGCTATGAGGCAGAACTGCCAGACAATTTTTTCTGTGTGGCTCTAAGAGATCTTCAAGTCATACCTTCAAATGGAACTGACAGGTAATTGCCTCTAACCCAATTCTCTTTCATCACCAAATGGATTTTGAAATATAATTCAGACTTTTCTTTTTGTTTTAATCCAACAAAACTGCTTTCAGAAATGCATTAGCACACATAAACGTTGTTTTATTAATGTATACTTATACTAGTTCAGCCTCCATGTATGTGTTTATATTGTTATTATCAGACTGAGTCCATAAAGAGGGCTGACTTTATACTTAGGCAAAATCCAGGTTGCCACCTGGTATAATGTGAGGTGTATGCTAAATGGCTCAATTTTTCAAAATTACTCCTCTTTGCCATGAAGGCTAGAAAGTTCCACCATTTAAAATTTGCTGAATACCGGAGCTTCCTTAGAATACCCTTGGAGACCATTATAATTCCCAAGAACTAGTCGTTAAACAATATAAAGCCAGTTATTTATAAAAATAATTTTTCATGTACAATAAAATTGTCTAAAATTTTCTATTTGATTAGAGACTATAAATTATTGGACTTCCTTATCAATGAACAGTTTAAAAACCAAAAACAAAAAAAAATAGCCAATCACTTATATTGAAGTATCAACACCAGAGCTGCCAAATATTGGACTTCCTTATCAATGAACAGTTTAAAAACCAAAAACGAAAAAAAATAACCAATCACTTATATTGAAGTATCAACACCAGAGCTGCCAAATTCAATGGGCTTTTCTCTGTTCTCATCTTATTCTACTTTCCAGTACTATTTTCCAACATCAATCCCTCTCTTCTCTGTTTCCATGACTCCAATCCCTCCAGGTTTTCTCACTGGTCATTTCTCCTCCATCTACTTCCTGGCTATTCCTCTAAATTTTGAAGTGCCCAAGGGTTACTCCTGGGCACCCTTCTCTGTCTTCATTCTCTAAGAAGAAATTGATCTCATCAATTTTCATAGATTTATACACTATTCGAGTGTTAGTGATTCCCAAATTTACATCTCTAGCTCAGACCTTTTTCTCTGAGCTCCAGACTCAGACAAAAACAGGCCATTTGAAACCTTTAGTCGCAGGTCTTACAAACCTCCCAAACTTAACATATTCAAAATGGGAGTTTTCGCCATTTTATCTATCAGTTGAACAGGGTAGCACCAGCATCCCATCCAGTTACTAAAGCCAGAAACCAAAGAGTCATCCCTGAATTCCCCACTTTCTCTCATGCCTTTCAACCAAAAATAGATATTGACTCTACCCACACGTCTTTTGTTGCTCTGTGCCCGTAGCATACCAGGTGACCATTACCTCTTAGCTAGATTCCTGCAACTGCCTCCTCCTTGCTCTCCCTTCTACCACTGCCCCACGCAGAAACAAAAGCAACCCTGACACATATTTTGAACCAGCCATTTCCTTTCTTAAAACCTTTCCATGGCTTCCTGGTTCAGGTGGAATAAACCTTCCCACAATGTCTTATAAAATCAAACCCTCACCTATGTCTTCACTACTCTCCACCTTTGCTCTGAGACCTCCAGCCACTCCCACTGTAGCTCATAAAGCTCTTTTCCACCTCAGAACCTTTGCATATGCTAGTGGTGTGGGTGGATTCCGGATATATTTTGGAGATGAGTTTAAGGACATGAGAAAAAGGGGAGATTCAAGGACAACTCCTGACTGGTCTTCCACTCTTCACGTGACTCTCCAGGTGGCTAGCTCCTTCTCATCCTTTATAGCTCAGCCAGCCCTGAACACCATTCAGCTCAATCCTATTGACGCTCTGAATCTGTCCCCTGTCACTCCGTATCCCTTCCATCAGGATTGGTGGAACTTCCAGCATAGGAGCAGGTACAGACTGAGGAAAGGCTCTGCCAGGTGATGTGGGCCAGTGAGCCCCAGGTCACTGTTGTAGCAGGTATGAATTGAAGAATCATCAACAAGATAGTAACCCCAAAAATGAGACTATACTTATTATACAACTGTATATACTTTTTTGGCTCTGAATTCCCAATCTGCCCACAATAGATCATTTAATCTATTCTATTCTGATAAACACAGTCAAACATAAGAACTTTTTAAGTCACTTTTCGTTTAAAACTTGGTCCTCCTCTTTCAATGAAATTCAAGTACTATCTCAGTCACTATTCACAGCTCAAAGTTTTCTCTTTGAGTTTTCTTCCCCCACTAAACTCCTAGACGAACCAGCCCGTGGTGCATCCTGGCAGCAAGTCAGTAAAGACAGAGAGCCTGCGTATAAGAGACATGACGCACAGCTTGTTCACAGTCCATTTTCTTCTGGTCCTGGCTGCTGGCATCCCCACTGATACGGCTTCTGGTGCTGGTGGTGTCCGGTCGCTGGCTCTATTTTATGGCTGGTTTGAAGGCTGTTGAGCATCCATCTGGGCAGTCTCTCCATAACCTCTTGGTGTCAGAAGAAAGGTTGTGGTTTGCCAGCTCAGCTCCCAGTTAGCTGTCCACACAGCCTCTGTATTGGGTCTCTTCATTCTACTGGAAAGCCTTGGAGGTAGTAAGCCAGTCTACAGCCTCAGGTTATTTTCTTTAGCCTGCTCTAGACCTCAAGGAAACCTATTAATATCAACTCTGACAAGCTCAGCTCCATAGGAATCTAGGGACTATCTTTGCCTCCTCTGACAGGCTGCACCCTGCCAATTTTCTACTATCCCTCTCCCAGTTCCGGGGGGGGTTATGCCTATATGTTCTGCCTCTCAGAGAGCTCCGGACAAGAAGATAGCACCAGTGCCTATAGTAAATACCTCAAATTCCAAAAGAGAATTTTGGGGGTCCCTAACTTTAAGACAGGATGGACAGGTAGAACATTCTCCTCTCCTCGCATGAGACGATGGGAAGGCACAAAACATCTAACATTCATGTTCCGTAAGCTCTTCCTGACCACACCGAGTTATCATTACAATCACTTTTATATCCCAAAAATATCTGCATCCTCCTTTTCCAGTACAAGGACAGTTTCCTTTATTTATATATTGTCTAAGAAGGATGATCATAATGTGTAGGGTTAATATAACACATCTTTATATCATTCTTTAAATTGGCTGCACTAGCAATAGCTTGGGAGAGCTGAATTATAGAGTTATGGTAATAATCATCACTAGATTCATGCATGTTACTATTGTAGTAACAGAACTATGATAAACTAAGTCATAAATGTATAACCTTAAACCAGTAAAGAAGAAAATTATGACAGAACTTGTTATTAGATGAATGTAACAATAGAGATACAAATGTTCTTTTGTACCAGCCCCAACCTCTGGCAATTTGGGCCCCACCCAGCAAGTAAGTGGGAACAATTTGGAATGTTGAAGTTGATAAGTCCCCAAGGGTAAGGCAGTATGACTGACATCCTGAGACTAGTACCCCCCTGAGCTGTATCCTCAGGAGCCATGAAGTGTATAAACCTAAAGTGCTCACTCTTGCCTCAGAGGTGAGTGGAGGAAAGCACATTGAAAATATTCAGCCCTGTTGGTTGAGAGGCTACAGCTTTCTTCAATGGTATTTGGGTTTGGCTCCAGAAACAGCAAAACTTATCATGAACGAATGGAATGAGCCATTAAATATTTTGAATACATGGAGGCATTTGATCCTGCCTCAGAAACATCACCCGTTTATCCATGATTCCTGTCTCTCCCCTACTCTTCTCTACCCATGACAACATATAACTAGGAATTTAAAAAAAAAAAAATCTCTGCAAGTATGCTTCCAAACAATTCCTCCTTAAGCCATCAACTTTTTTTAGCCTAACAATAGAGTGTTTACATCCTGTGTTTCTGGGTGACCCATGTCTATCTGAATGCACCAGGGGATGGGAAAGATCTTTAGGTTATAAGTGAAAGAATCTGATGAGATGACCCCTAGATGCATAGATTCATACTTTGAAATACTTTCCTATCACACACAAGTTGTCAATAAGAATGAAGCCACCAGCTTTGCTTTCCATTTCCTGATATCATACTCAATGACCTCTGTTTTAGGGAAAGTGACAAAGGGCCAGTAGAGTTCAGTCTCACCCAAGCAGCTTATGTGACAGGTATTGGGATTGTTCAATGTAAATGTGAGGAGAAAATGGCACTTAGGAGCAGGGCCTGGATCCACAGACAAGAGCTTGAGTCTTGCCACAGGGTTAGAGAAAATGGTGAGGTTATTGAATGAGGACCTGACATTTGGAGATTCATCAGTTCGAATCCCTTTTTCAGTTTCCAAAGCAGAGCCAAAGAAATGGGCAGCGCTATCAGGGTGATGCTTTCCAATACTCTTCCAACCTCTGTGGAGCTGATGTAAAGGGCTCTATTCTGCAGGACTGGGTTCTTAGTTTACTTAGCAAAGGATACTGAAACTAAGCTAAGGCAAGGTGATAAAGCAGAAACACAACTACAACTTCCCAGGCCTGACCCAGGTTCCAAATTGGGGCACAGGGTTCACTTCCCCACAATACCCAGTAGGATACTAATCAGTCAGACTCTTAAGGATGGTTGAAAGAGACACACACGCCCACATGAAGGGATGAAAAAATAAGAAGGAAAGGTGTTAATAAAACAGCAGACGCTTTGAAAAAGGAGACCATGCCTACATGGCAATTCCACAAGCTTTATATGTGAAGAGCTAGTGGGCATCCTCCAGCAGACCTTAATCCAACGCAGCAGCAGCATTTGCACACTGGACCCAGCTAAGTGTCCAGGGCAAAGATGGATCACTGAGCCTGGGATGGCACTGCCGAGAATGAGGACTGCTTTTTAACAATGGGACAAAATGGATCCAGGAGGAAACCTTTCTGCCAAATTTCAGGGTTGGCCCCAGACCCTTGAACAAGTGCGTTACATTCAGAAACTACACAAGAAGCTACTCTCCACCACACTCTGAGCTGTGTATGATGCAGAATATATTGCTTTAGCCTGAACTGAAGGGCTTCATGGGTTATACTAGACATGTTTGACCAGCTAACAGCATATCTGCCTTTTGCACAGCACACTACCCCTCCCTTCCTTGACATAGGGGTGGTGCATGGCCTTTATAGACAAGAAGATAATACCCATAGCAAGCAAAAACAAGGGCATGTTTTTACCCCTTATAGACTTGAGTCTTAACAAGCCTTCTTTCTTCTTGGACATATTACAAGGTACATATTTTTTCATTCCATAAACAACAACCAAAGAGAGATAAAGCAAGCAGTCAGTTTGCTTATAGAACTCAATTTTTTTTTTAAAGCAAACGGTGAGCACCTATATTTTGCGAAGCATTTTAGGAAGCCTTTTCTTAAATAGCACCAATCTGAAAATCAAATGGTACTTCCAACTAAAGCCCTCCAGGATTTTGTCATTTTAGAATTGAAAGTACTAGAGGATGTTAGGGACAGATGGTCTCAAAAGGATATCTGAAACTGGTGCTCCCAAGAATGAGAATATGATTGCTCTTACAACCTCTTGCCTAAAACATCACAGTAAATTCCAAATTGGTGTCCCTACCTCCTACCCACTGTCTCCTCTCAGATCCATTTTTCCCAGGCTGTCAGAGCCATCTGTCTAAAAAATCAATCTTAGCATTTCACTTCCTCCTTTCTTCTTCCCTCAATAAACTTCCATAAAGTCCAAATTTGTTATCATGGATTCCCCAAGCCTTTTATCCATCTGGTTCTGGCCCCTCTTTCCAATCTCATCCCCTCCCCTGCAAAGGCTAGAATATCTCCCTGAACTACAAATGAGAGGTTTGGAAAATGCTATTAATTTTGTTATAACTTCATATTGTCTGTGGCAGCTAGGACAATAATATGGTAACTCTTTCCCAGAAACAGTCTTGTCAAAACCTCAAAGGAACCAATGGTTAGACTCTGATCCAAAACATAGCCCTTAAATTAAGAAGCATCCTCATTGCTGTGAGCAGTGGGACTTTTTAGGAAAGCTACATAAAATATTATTTGTGCCACAACGAAGGAGATTCAGGCCAGAATTTTAATGAATATCATAAAATCTTCTGAGAATAAGCAGTGACCACAAACTCTAACCTAATACTCCTAATACTCCTCTGGGTTATGATAATGTAATGGTTCAAAAATGGACCCTGGGGTCTTATGCTGCCCTTGTTCTCTCTGAACGGTCCCCATAAATAGATTTTTCAAAGTAGACAATCTGGTTTGGGCTCAGAAAAAGGAGATGAGAGGATGCTACTCTCCTTTCTGGCATGCCCACCACCTGGCCTGGACCCTCTTGCTGCTTAGTGCCAGACCTGCTACATTGTGCACCACGCATCATAGTCCACCTTCTCTCTTTGTCTCCCTCCCTCCGTGCCCAATGTGATTCACATTCTCTCAGTGCCTACTCCCAACTAGAGGTTGATTGGATTATTGGTCCCAAGTGTTCCCCTGTTGTAGGATTATACATCCACACTGTTTGCCATGTCACTTTGTACTGCCCTCCCACTATGGGTAATATATACTTTCCTCCCCTTTGATATTGGCTTTGCTCTGGTCATTGAATGTTAGTGGACATGACGTGAGCTGAGACCTTAACTATACTTGCATAGTTTGGCTTGTACTTTTGTGCTCCTGATTTGCCATGAGAAAAATAACAGGTAGTGGCTGGTCCAAGGAGAATGAGAAAATTTGGGTATATGTAAATGTAGCTGATCCCAGCAAAACCCAGCAAAGCCACAGACAACCCACAGCCCTATGAGCAAAAATATATAAATGTTTGTCTTTGCAAAACACTGAGTCTCTGAGATGGTTTGTTACTCAGCATTATTGTGGCAAGAACTAAATAATACCCTAGCCAATAAACTAATTTTCATGAGGGCAATAATGATCAATATTACCTTCCACAGCCAGGCTTTTATCTATGGAACGGAAACAATAAAAAGAACCTAACTCAAACAGTTAGAGCAAGAAATAGATAAAAATTGTAAAATCCTTAGGTAGGGGATGGCCCACAGAAAAATACAATAGAGTAATTTTGAGGTTATTTGATTAATCTCTTACTTTCCCAAGTTTATTTGTGTTTTCAAATGTTTTCCCCAAATAGGATGGTTGAATTTATAAGTTCAGCTTCTAGTTGAGGCCTCTAGATACTCTCTGCCCACTAATAAGCCACAATGCCTATTTGGGAAGGCCCACGGTGAAAAAGTTCAGGGATAGCTGAAAGAGGAGGGAGAAAACACAAAAGCATTTACTTGGAAAATTAGGGCGGCAGAATACACTTTAGAGGACATTCAGGCCAAAGAGTCTCCAATGAGATAAGTAGCTTGACCAAAATCCTAGAAATTAGCATCCTTTTAGCCCTCTCCTGACTTACACAGCCAAGATAAGCCTTAATAAGCTCTTCCTGGCACTATGCATTTGCCTCCAACAAAGCTTCTGATCTGACCCACAATGGTCCAAAGCTGACCTTTGAAGAAAGCATTACTATATCCTAGGAATATAGAAGGACTTGGTCAGAATTATCACTGATTCCTCCAGCTCCCTTTCTAAAGGAATCTATTTCTTTCTAAATTCTGGGTAAATATGACTGTCAAAGCCAAAATGCTTCCCATAAAAACCTTGACCTTTTCTCTTTCTAAGTACTTTAAGCGATTTAAACAAAACCCCTTTATGCTCAGTTACACAGTAGTTTTACCTACAGCATTTTAAAATAGGACAGCAGTTTAACCCAGAGGAATGAATATCTAATGGTGAACCTGGAAGCACTACAGCAAGTGAATAGTGGAGAGAGGTTTGAGGGGGGGAGAAAGACTTATAAGGCCCTGTAAATCACAGCAAATATTCTTTACTTGTTTCATCTAGTGACCAAGCCAATCATGGTGGCTGAATCATGACAAATGTACAGAAGGATTTCAATTGGTTTCTCAAGAACCTGAAAAATCATGCTGTGCTTTCCCTCTTATAAAAAGTAACAGGTGGGCTTCCCTGGTGGTGCAGTGGTTGAGAGTCCGCCTGCCGATGCAGGGGACGCGGGTTCATGCCCCGGTCCAGGAAGATCCCACATGCCGCGGAGCAGCTGGGCCCGTGAACCATGGCTGCTAAGCCTGCGTGTCTGGAGCCTGTGCTCCGCAACGGGAGAGGCCACAACAGTGAGAGGCCCATGTACCGCAAAAAAAAAAAAAAAAAAAAGTAACAGGTGAGTAGTTTTCATCACCCCCTGGGCATCAAGGTTCTGAGTCCTGCCAACATGTATGTCTATTCTGAAGGAATCTAACGTTTTTCTATAAGAAAATGAAAGGACATTTATTGGGCACCTACTATGTACTCTGCTAGGGGACTTACAATGTTATAAAGTAGGTACAGGGCCAGCTTCATGGGCATGTTGCAAGCACAATCAGATAGAGCCCTGCTCTTAAAAGCTCTGTTGTTGCCTTCTTGAAATTCTTAATGCTTTTAATTTTGAGCATGTTTTGTAAGTGAAGTTCAGTGGGACAATGGGGGATGCATATGAGCAGAAACAAATACATGCATGTGTCAGCTATAATTTGCCACTCCATTCACACATAGCCTTCATGGCTTCCATAACATGCGTATTTCACTTTGAGTCTCACTAAAACTCAATGAACAGTAGTTCCACCAGAATTCTGTGCTCATGTTCCTTATGACACATCTATGTGTGTGTAAGCAGGGTCACTGACAGATCACACTTCATGCTTTACCCTTTTGAATGGGGCCTTGCTTGGAACACAAACAGAAGGTAATAGTGTTCTAAGAAACATGAACAACCAAGGAACCCAACCATATCCTTTTTTAATCATGTTACTTCCCAGTACCACTAATGCTAAATATGATGACATAGTAAAAATGGGAAAGATAAGGCCACCAACAGTTGAGTTCATTTCAGACCTTTCTTCCTCATCAGTAAGCTAGACATAGAGTGTATTGGTATAATATGCACATATAAAGAAGTGAAATTAAAAGTTAGTTTTGTGCAGCTTTTTTCCCCACTATTCTGGTAAGAATGAACTATATATGCATGAACAACCTATGAAATACCAATGATTCTACATACAAATTAAAGGCCTTTATGCTTGCATTTACAATTATATATTGTAAATATATATTGGCATTATACAATATAAAGATGAATGGTAAAATTCATGCTAATAATTTGAAATTTAATTTTTCTGAACTTACAATGATTATACCATTATGTTTTATAAGTTATAAAATATTTATAACGGAAAAACGGCTTTATATATCACTACTTTATAGCACTTTTTTTTCCTGCTTTTTGGACAAGGAGCCTGGCATTTTCCTTTTGCTATAGCTGGCCCTGAGGTGGTACTATTATCCCTCATTTATATGAAAAAACTGAGGCTCAGTGAGATTAAGTAGCTTTCCCAAGATCACAGAACTAGCAACTGGCAGACACCAAGATTCAAACATAAGTCTGACTCCAAAGATACTGTTCCTCTACCATTTCATACTGAATTAAAAGGGCAGCTGGGGAAGGACCCAAGAGAAACTACAGGCTTGGGGCTAAATCTTTTGCTTCAACTCCTGCCCAGGTAAACTTGTTTGGAGCAAGGATTTTGGTTAAGAACTATCCCACATACCACAAAGTAGCTGTAAAGTTAAGAAGGCTGTTTTAGGAAACTTCTAGCATTCTTTTCACTAATCTGTGATCTGGTTTCTCAACTTAGTAGGTCTACAGACTTGAGATCATCAATTCAAATAGAAGTTTACCATGCTCAGTTGTCAAACAAGAACCTTCAGTTTTCTTTCAAATTCTTTTTTTCTAAATCCCACACATTTCTAAATTTCATATATTGAGTCACATGAAAATATTTAATTTTTTATACTATGTCATAATAACCAACTAAACAGTCCAAGGAATCATGTTAATGTGATTGCAATACAAATTTTTCTAATGACTTCTGCCCAGTTCAACGTTTTGCTCAATATTTCATAAGCATCCTGTTATCCACAAGATCTTGGGCCGCTAACAATTTATCTTCTGGCTTCAGTAGGCATCTTCTCACATTCACAGCAACGGCTTCTAAGGCCCCTCTCTCAACTTTCCCAGTAGCATTTACAAAGTCATAGTCAGCAAGCATATATACTAATAATAGTTAAGGGATCATAATTCTTTGCTACCTGTAAATGGTACCACATCTGCAAGGGGAAATGTGTTTCTAAAGCTAGAAAATACAAATTAGGATAAAGATTTTTCCTTTTATCTTCTTGAAATAGAAGTCACCATCCATGTATCTGAGTTATTTGTGTGTGTGTGTGTATACATATATATATATATATATATATATGTATACACACACACACACACACACACACACACACACACATTCACTTTTTCCCTCTAGAATTGTGAAGTTGCTGCCACAGCTAGAAATGTGAGATATTTGTGTCAAAAATTTTATCACAGCGACTCTTCCTTTGAGATTTTCAGAGAATTGAATATAATTTATAGATATTTCCAGACATAGAACACAAATAATGCTGTCAAGAAAATTTCCTCTAAGAATGGTGCAGCAAAGATGTTACTGTCAGAAAAACAATGAATTCTTCAATGGTAACTTCTATAATACATTCCTGAAAGTGTAGGAATAACACTACATAAATATTCTTATCTGAACAATCTGAGAAGACATGCATAAGCAGAAACTGTATTTATAGCTTTAAAACCTGCACTACATGAAGTCCTGAAAAATATTCCTTTTGATTTTTTAAATCCATGGAGTCTCACTGCTAGCCAAAGAATAAAACAAAAAGTGGAAGATGCAAAGACACACAACAAGGAACTTTTTGAAACAAACCTAAATGTAGTCCATCATCATAAAATGGTTTTAATTTTTTTTTTTTTAATTTCTGGCTGTGTTGGGTCTTCGTTGCTGTGCATGGGCTTTCTCTAGTTGCAGCGAGCAGGGGCTACTCTTTCTTGTGGTGTGCAGGCTTCTCATTGCAATGGCTTCTCTTGTTATGGAGCATGGGCTCTAGGCGCGAGGGTTTCAGTAGTTGCAGCACACAGGCTCAGTAGTTGTGGCTCACAGGCTCTAGAGCGCAGGCTCAGTAGTTGTGGCACACGGACTTAGTTGCTCCACAGCATGTGGGATCTTCCCAGACCAGGGTTCGAACCCGTGTCCCCTGCATTGGCAGGCGGATTCTTAACCACTGAGCCACCAGGGAAGTCCCTAAAATGGTTTTAAATAAGAGAGAAATTATAATTTTCCTTATACCAAAAACTGGTCTCCACAGCACAAGAGTCAGAAAAAAATTCCCAAGGGAAAGAAATAGTGAGCCTATTATATAAGAAGAATCTAAAAGCAAACGGTATTCTTATTTTGAAAATGAGGCCTGAGAAATTCTATGATTCTAATTTAAAGAAGCATACACTACATAAATATAGTGTAATAAATATGGTATTTATGATATTGTGATATCAATATTGTAATAGCCAGCCTTCCAAAACTGCCCCAGTAATCACTGCCTCCTGGTTCTCCTCATACCCACACACTCAGGTAGTCTTCTCCCACGCTGAACTGTGAAATGTGAAACAAAATGGAGTCACTTATGTAAAGGGGTTTTCATTTTTTTATAAATATATTTATTTTATTTATTTATTTTTGGCTGCATTGGGTCTTCATTGCTGCGCACAGGCTTTCTCTAGTTGTGGCGAGTAGGGGCTACTCTTCATTGCAGTGCGCAGGCTTCTCATTGAGGTGAAGCATGAGCTCTAGGTGCGCGGGCTTCAGTACTTGTATTACGCAGGCTCAGTAGTTGTGGCTCATGGGCTTTAGAGTACAGGCTCACTAGTTGTGGTGCACAGGCTTACTTGCTCTGCAGCATGTGGCATCTTCCTGGACCAAGGCTCGAACCTGTGTCCCCTGCATTGGCAGGCAGATTTTTAACCACCGTGCCACCAGGGAAGCCCTGTAAAGGGGTTTTTAAATGGAGCTGGGAGGCCATTAAGGAGGTGGACCTTACATACGCCCTCACCTGGTGGAACCATGAAATTCTGAACTGGGCCAAACCACAAATACTCCAAGGATTCTGCAAGAATACCTGCAACTTGTCACAGGAACAAACTTACCTCCTTCTAGTGATAGCGCTAGCACTCAGTCATGTTTAGCCAAGACTAGATTCTGCCTCCAGCTCCAATTAAAATTCTTTGTAATGCAAACCTTCCTTCTTTGCCTTTAAAAACTCGTGACTTTTACTCCCTAGCAGGACACTGTTTGGGTTGCTACCCAAACTTGTGTGCCCTGAATTGGAATTCTTTGATCCCAAATAAACACTTTTCACTTGTTTATTGCCTCCTAGGTTTATTTAGGTTGACAGAATCATGGCTAGCCTGTATAACAAATGCTACAGAAATAAAAGACATTACCACTTCTTCCTCGTTCTGTCTTGGACTACTAGCAATACAGTAGCCATGTCATGAAGACACTCAAGCAGACTGTTGAGAGGCCCACATCAGGAGGAACTAAGGCGTACCACTGTTAGCCAGGACCAACTTGTCAACCACTTGAGCAAACCACTTTGGAAGCAAATCCTCCAGCCCCCAGTAAGACTTTATATGAAGGCAGCCCTGGCTTACATCTTGACTGCAACCTCATGAAAAGTTCCAAGCGAGAATCATCCAACTAAGCTGTTTCTGAATTTCTGACGTATAGAAACTATAAGATAATAAATGTTTATTGTTTAAAGAGCCATGGTTTTGAAGTCATTTGTTATGCAGCAATAAATAATACACTGACTTTCTCAACCTGATAGGTAGATGTCCTACTATTACCAGGCTGTTGCCCCAGAATCATATCCCTGCTCCTCCCTCAAATGGAAACTAACTGCTCTTATCTGAAGGAGGAACTAACTGCTCTTATCTGAAGGAGGAGGCTGCAAAAAGAAAAACAAGAACTGGTTAGAACCAGCTAGGCCCAAGATGGCAGAAGACCTGACCTCCAGAGGACCTTGAGCTTCCTTACAGGATCACTGTAATACATTAGCATGCTAAGTGGCACAACCACCAGCACCATGACAGTTGACAGTTGACAGTTGCCATGACAACAACCAGAAGAACTCATACAAGGACTGAAAAGGAGTACTGCCTCAGTTCCAGGTCCAAACCACACTCCTGTTCTCAGATAAGTCATGAATATCCCTCCCCCTCTTTACTCAATTCCCTCCCTTTCACCTCAACCCTCCTATATATAAGCTGTCTCAGTCAGGTTGAGAAGTTGATTTGCGAACTAAGTTCCCACTTCTCCATTCTTTGGCCATTGAATAAAGCTTGCGCTATTACAGTCTTAGCATCGGTTTTATTATCGGTTGTGCAAATCCGAGCAAAAAAAGAACTTCCCCTGCCGAGACAAGGGGTCTTGGCCTGGGCTAGGACCCTGGTGCGGTCCAGGCAACCAAATCAACAACAAATTCTACCTGCTCACACAAGACATCTGCATCTTGGTGAGACTGGAAGAAACTGATCCTTTGCTTGACAAGTTAATAAACTCAACTTCTTCAGGTTACCCCAAAATAATGAGTCCCTAGATTCATGCCCACTTGACACCAAACTCACAACAGCATTATTCTTAACCCAAAATATCAATTTAATAATTTATAATGAGAAGTGGACCAGCTGTTGCTTAGAATGTTAGGTACATTCAAGAGGCCAAATTAAAATCTGGTGGTTGTTTTATGGGGCTAGAATTAGAAAAATGATTGTTGGATATTCTTACAGAATAGGTCTAAAAACTATGGGAGCTGAATTTTTAAATCCTTTCTCCTTTCTAGAATATTTCTTTCAAAAGAAACTGTCACTAGAAACAGAGTACCTTGCAAAACATAATAGGCTCCAGGGGTCTTTAAAGTAATCAATGCTAGAACTATAACAGTTATTAAGGAACTCTAAAAACACTAGAGTAAGTTTTCCAGGAGAGTATTTATACTCTCCCATAAAACATCTCTTCATTTTATGATAGAAACACCCTGCTGACTGGCTACAGCCACGCCAGCATGCTTCTGGGTTGAAGGTACCACTGGAGCCCATCTTCAAAGTCCCCAAGTGTCCTATCCCTCTGAATGTTTCTCCCCCATACAAAGGTAAAACCAGACTCAGGTAAACCCAACCAGGAAAGTTTCTTTGCCTTTGCTTTTCATTTACTTCCTCCTTCCCCTTCCTCAATCAAATTCTTATCTCAGCTCCTTTTTCCTCCAGAGAGCTAATTCATCTAATGCCTGATAATCTATATAATGTATCATCCTTCCCAGCGGGTTTGCATTTTACCAGGTAAAATGCCTGTCTAGATATATTTCAGGCTTCAGGGCCTCTGATAAGGTCATGATTTTTTAAACTTCAGTATGTATATGAATCATTAAGAGCTTATTTAAAATTCTATTCCCGGACGCAGGAGGGAGGAGATATTGGGAGCATGTGTGTGTGTGTGGCTGATTCACTTTGTTGTGGAGCGGAAGCTAGCACACCATTGTGAAGCAATTATACCCCAGTAAAGATGTTAAAAAAAAAATGCTATTCCCCAGTCTCACTCTTACAGATTTTTAATCCATAAATTTAAGGTAGGACCCAGAAACCTGCACTTAGAGCAAATAACCTCCCCCCACCCTCTATGATGTTTATGTAAGCAATCTGAAGACCACTCTTTGAGGAAGTGTTACAAAGGAAGATATTTTGGGACTAAGAAACTCTAGATTATCAAAACCACTGGCAACTATAGCTGCCTCCCTCTTTCTTCAACCAGTATCAGCACCTCCTTATAATTATAGTTATTTCATTTCCTAACCAGTTACAATTATCCTGCTGCTCACCCTGCAAATCCAGACCTAGAAGTGTCCACGTTGTATGCCAACAGGCATACAAATTGCACCTTGATTCATATGGACTTCATGTTAAAGTCAGGCTCATGTTCTCAAGCTCTGAGAGTTGTTCTAGTGACGTAATTGATAAATGCCATGACTCCTGGCTTGAGGCTCTTTCCTATTATGTCCTTACAGCACTTGCCTGCCCTCTAGGGTTTCCAAGCTCCACAAACTGTCAATCTCTGATGACCACAGACCTCGTTCTGATGATCCGGAGCCTTGACGCTGATCCTCCTAAGCTCCTACTTTTCCAGGGACCACTCACATCTTTTAAAATCTGGACACGTGGGGATGGAATCCAGAAACACACATTTAATAAGTTCCCTAGGTGTACATTCAGTGTAAATATCATTGGTATTAAGCAATTTCTCAAAATTGCCTAATGATAAAAAGCACCGGGACACTGAAAAATAGTTTGCTAGACCTCCCTCACCATCTGGTGATTCTGACTGGGGAGGGGGTGAGCTTTATTCTTAACAAGTATTCCAGGCTAATTCTAATAACTGGGCAATTTGAGAAACCTTGGCCTCAAATAACAATGGAAGATTTTAACATCAGGATATCTTTACAAGTTCAGTTATATTATGCTGAACATTAAAGCTAGGAGCATGAAGCTAGTTGGTATTAGAAAGGTAATCCTCAGAAGATAACCAATAGCTTAACAAGAAGACTTGCTTTTATAGTTCATCTCTCACATGCAAATATGTTAAGTGGTAACGAAGGAATTTTCAGGTAATACTAGAATCCTTAAAAACTCATGTTGCAAGAGTGAGATTTTTCAGTTCCCTTTTAAAAGATGAATTACTTTAGGGGAGTTTCCCCCATGAACACATCAAAAATACACCTGAAGCAAAAATACATGTGGAGCAATCCTCACTGAAAACAAACTGGAGACTGGCAAAAAGACTCGTACAACCAATGCCGTAAGAAAAATCCACACAAAGTCTGATAGGAAGGGAAGAGAAGCGATAAGTTTGGGATCTGAGCCACTGGGAGGGGACAGAGAAGAAGAGGGGATTACACAGGCTTAGAGATCCTCCCTGGAGGGTGAGTGGAGTGAACCACATATTGTGCACCCCAGCTCTAGGGTCCAACACTGGGAGGCCGAGTCCCCTTAGCTGGTTTGAAAACCAGTGGGACTGACAACAGAGCTGTAAGAAACCTAGATTCTGCTCATGAAAAGCAAGCACACACTTGATTACTCCTGAAACAAGGCAGAGGAAGCAGATTGAAACTGCCCGGGACTCTGGCTCAGTTTCCTGTAACCAACCCAGTACATGCCCCAGACTGAGCCGAGCACCTGCCCTGGCTCCTCTGGCTCCATGGTGTAGCTCCACACTAGGGCAAAGAGTGCTGCAGCCAAGGTGAGTGTGCGGTTATGGGGGATGGAGCTGGCTCCCACCTGGAACGACAGCTGAACAGTATAAGGGCGGCTATTATTAGCACTTGCAGAGACAGCAAATCACGGGTAGTCCAGAAAGGTGACTGATGACAGGACCACCCCAGCATGCACCCCAGTCCACACCAAGCACCTGCTCTAAAAACCTCTTGCTCAGTACTGTTCCCCACTGGGATGAAGGTGCCAATGCTGGGAAAGGGAAGAATACACACTTAGAGAAGAGAACCAGCTCAGACCCAAACCTCGGGCTTCTGCTCCAGCAGCTGGGGACCCAACCCTGCCCCTGATAGAGTGATGTTGGCCACTAAGCAGAGGAGAAGCCCCAGTTTACACCCGGCTCTGGCTCTAACCCCTTCACTTCCAGCCCCACCTCCTACCAAGGAGATAGGTGCAAGCACACCCTGCAGGAAGGTGCAACTCATGCTTACTTCAGATCCAGCTCTCCCACCAAAGCCACTGGGTACATGTAGACTGTATAGGAATGCTACTACAAAAGGACACCCCTTCAAAACCAGGATAGATAGCTGTTTCACATAATTTCATAGAGACAGAGAAAGTTAAGCAAAATGAGAAGACAGAAATTTGCTTCAAATGAAAGAACAAGAAAAAAAAAACCTGAAAAACAACTAATAAAAGAGAGATAAATAATTTACTACATAAAGAGTACAAAGCATTAGTAATAAGAATGCTAACTGATCTTGGGAAAGGAATAGATGAGCACAGTGAGAATTTTAACAAGGAACTAGAAAATATAAAAACAACCAGGAAGAACTGAAGAATACAGTAACTGAAATGAAAAACACACTAGGAGGAATTAACGGCAGACTAGGTGATACTAAAGAATGCATATGTGACCTGGAAGATAGAACAAGGGAAATCACCAATCAGAAGAGCAAAAAGAAAATCAAATTTAAAAAAATAAGAACAGGGCTTCCCTGGTGGCGCAGTGGTTGAGAGTCCGCCTGCCGATGCAGGGGACATGGGTTCGTGCCCCGGTCCGGGAAGATCCCACATGCAGCAGAGCGGCTGGGCCCGTGAGCCATGGCCGCTGAGCCTGTGCGTCCGGAGCCTGTGCTCTGCAACGGGAGAGGCCACAACAGTGAGAGGCCCGTGTACCGCAAAAATAAAAAAATTTAAAAAATAAATAAGAAGAGTTTAATGTGCCTCTGGGACAACATCAAGCATACCAACATTCACATCACCTCTTCTCCAAGAGGAGAAGACAAAGAGAAAGGAGTTGAAAATGTATTTGATGAAATTATGGCTGAAACTTCTTGAAACAGAAGAAGGAAACAGATATTCAGGTACAGGAAGCACAGACAGTCCCAAACAAGATGAACCCATACAGACTCACACCAAGACTTATCAAGCAAAGAAAATAAAAGCAAAAATAAACAAATGGGACCTGATTAAACTTAAAAGCTTTTGCATAGCAAAAGAAACCATCAATAAAATGAAAAGACAACATACTGAACGGGAGAAAATATTTACAAATGATATGACCGATAAGGGTTTAATATTCAAAATATAAAACAGTTCATACAACTCAACATCAGAAAAACAAACAACCCAACTTAAAAATGGGCTGAAGGAGAGACCATCAAGATGAAGGAAGAGTAAGACATGGAGATCACCTTCCTACCCACAAATACATCAGAAATACATCTACATGTGGAACAACTCCTACAGAACAGCTACTAAACTCTGGCAGAAGACCTCAGACTTCCCAAAAGGCAAGAAACTCCCCACGTACCTGCATAGGGCAAAAGAAAAAAAAACAGAGACAAAAGAATAGGGACGGGACCTGCACCAGTGGGAGGGAGCTGTGAAGGAGGAAAGGTTTCCACACAGTAGAAGCCCCTTCGCGGGCGGAGACCGTGGGTGGCAGAGGGGGGAAGCTTTGGAGTCGCTGAGGAGAGCGCAGCAACAGGGGTGCGGAGGGCAAAGCGGAGAGATTCCCGCATAGAGGATCAGTGTCGACCAGCACTCACCAGCCTGAGAGGCTTGTCTGCTCACCCTCCGGGACGGGTGGGGGCTGGGAGCTGAGGCTTGGGCTTCGGAGGTCAGATCCCAGGGAGAGGACTGGGGTTGGCTGCATGAACACAGCCTGAAGGGGGCTAGTGCGCCACAGATAGCCAGGAGGGAGTCCGGGAAAAAGTCTGGAGCTGCCTAAGAGGCAAGAGACCATTATTTCAGGGTGCACGAGGAGAGGGGATTCAGAGCACCGCCTAAACGAGCTCCAGAGACCGGCGCGAGCCGCGGCTATCAGTGTGGACACCGGAGACGGGCATGAAATGCTAAGAAGCTGTGTGCAAGCACAGGTCACTGTCCACACCTCACGGGAGCCTGTGCAGCTCGCCACTGCCAGGGTCCTGTGATCCAGAGACAACTTCCCTGGGAGAATACGCGACGTGCCTCAGGCTGTTGCAACATCACGCTGGCCTCTGCCGCTGCAGGCTCTCCCCGCATTCCGTACCCCTCCCTTCCCCACGGCCTGAGTGAGCCAGAGCCCCCAAATCAGCTGCTCCTTTAACCACATCCTGTCTGAGCAAAGAACAGACGCCCTCAGGCGACCTACACGCAGAGGCGGGGCCAAATCCAAATCTGAACCCCAGGATCTGTGCGAACAGAGAAAGGGAGATCTCTCCTAGCAGCCTCAGGAGCAGTGGATTAAATCTCCACAATCAACTTGATGTACCCTGCATCTGTGGAATAACTGAATAGACAAGGAATCATCCCAAAATTGAGGCGGTGGACTCTGGGAGCAATGATATATATTTTTTTTCCTTTTTCTCTTTTTTGTGAGTGTGTATGTGTATGCTTATGTGTGTGATTTTGTCTGTATAGCTTTGCTTTTACCATTTGTCCTAGGGTTCTCTCTGTCTTTTTTTTTTTTTAGTATAGTTTTAGCGCTTGTTATCATTGGTGGATTTGTTTTTTGGTTTGGTTGCTCTCTTCTTTCTTTTTTCTGTCTTTATTACTTTTTAATTTTTTAATTTTTAATAATTATTTTTTATTTTGATAACTTTCTTTTCTTTGTTTCTTTCTTTTTTTCTCCCTTTTCTTCTGAGCCGTGTGGCTGACAGGGTCTTGGTGCTCCGGCCAGGTATCAGGCCTGTGCCTCTGAGGTGGGACAGCCAAGTTCAGGACATTGGTCCACTAGAGACCCCCCAGCTCCATGTGATATTAAATGGAGAAAGCTCTCCCAGAGATCTCCATCTCAACACCAAGACCCAGCTCCACTCAACGACCAGCAAGCTACAGTACTGGACACCCTATGCCAAACAACTAGCAAGACAGGAACACAGCCCCACCTATTAGCAGAGAGGCTGCCTAAAATCATAATAAGGTCACAGACATCCCAAAATACACCACCAGACGCAGTTCTGCCCACCAGAAAGACAAGATCCAGCCTCATCCACCAACACAGACCATATCCAGCCTCATCCCCCAGAACACTAGTCCCCTCCACCAGGAGGCCTACACAACACACTGAACCAACCTTAGCCACTGGGGGCAGACACCAAAAACAATGGGAACTACGAACCTGCAGCCTGTGAAAAGGAGACCCCAAACACAGTTAGGTCAGCAAAATGAAAAGACAGAGAAACACACAGCAGATGAAGGAGCAAGATAAAAACCCAACAGACCAAAGAAATGAAGAGGAAATAGGCAGTCTGCCTGAAAAAGAACTCAGAGTAATGATAGTAAAGATGATCCAACATCTTGGAAATAGAATGGAGAAAATACAAGAAACGTTTAACAAGGACCTAGAACTAAAGAGCAAACAAACAATGATGAACAGCACAATAAATGAAATTAAAAATTCTCTAGAAGGAATCAATAGCAGAATAACTGAGGCAGAAGAACGGATAAGTGACCTGAAAGATAAAATAGTGGAAATAACTACCTCAGAGCAGAATAAAGAAAAAACAATGAGAAGAATTGAGAACAGTGTCAGAGAGCTCTGGGACAACATTAAACGCACCAACATTCGAATTATAGTTTAATTAAGTTTTATTAAGTTTAATGGATAATAAGACTTGGCAGCACCCTAAAACCTGATCCAGCACCCTTGTAGCTACCTTGGTGTTTTACAGATTTCACTTTGATGCTAGATATAATTAGTGATCATATATTTCAAGGCTGGGTAAAAAGGGG
The DNA here is from genome assembly GCF_011762595.2 of Tursiops truncatus. Lineage (NCBI taxonomy): Eukaryota > Metazoa > Chordata > Mammalia > Artiodactyla > Delphinidae > Tursiops > Tursiops truncatus. Next base: position 54,933,550 of record NC_047035.1, on the reverse strand, counting down.
AAACAATGAAAGGAGAAGCAGGTATCATTTGCAAATGAAGTTCATCTTTCTAGAAGTAGGACCACCAATAGTCTATGACTAGCAGAAAAATCTGAGCTTCTTTAATGGTACTGTATTGCCATCTAGAGGCACAGTAACATGCCTATGACATGCAAGATGGTTAAAATTGTTAAAACTGAAAATCTAAAACAAATGCAAGTACAATTAAGGTAAAATAGAAAACGTGAAATTCTAGAGTAGTAATCTTTTCAAAGAACTCCTACCTCAATAGGAAATAGGCTTCTGAATCAAAAATAAGGCAAGGGTGTTTCAAAGTAAAAGATATGTGCTTTCCCAGAATCTGAAATGTAAAAGTAAGTGAATTTACTATGGAACTTACAGCAGTGCAAAGATCAAGATATAAATGGGTAAACTGGGAGATTGCGATTGACATATATACACTAATATGTATAAAATAGATAACTAATAAGAACATGCTGTATAAAAAATAAACACATTTTTTAAAAAGATATAAATGGGTAAAAATAAATTGGGGGAGGGGACAGTGAAAGGAAAAGTTTGCTGGGAATTATTAATCACTAATTATTAATCACTTGAAGAGCAAAAGATAGTCCAGAATTTTGCAGAGGCAATGAAGGTTACTCAGTTTTCAATAACAAGCAGCTAATTTGGTAAAATTATGAATCATTTTCATTTTAAAACACTATTTGTAAAACTGATCTTCAACAGAATTTCATTTAACATAAAACAATATTATAAACTATAACCAGGGGCTTCCCTGGTGGCGCAGTGATTGACAGCCCGCCTGCCAATGCAGGGGACGTGGGTTTGAGCCCTGGTCCAGGAAGATCCCACATGACGCGGAGTAACTGGGCCTGTGCGCCACAGCTGCTGAGCCTGCGCTCTGGATCCTGCGAGCCACAACTACTGAGCCCACGTGCCACAACTACAGAAGCCCATGTGCCTGGAGCCCATGCTCTGCAACAAGAGAAGTCACTGCAATGAGAAGCCCGCGTACCACAACGAAGAGTAACCCCCGCTTGCTGCAAACAGAGAAAGCCCGCGAGCAGCACTGAAGACCCAGTGCAGCCAAAAATAAATAAATAAAATAAATAAATTTATTTAAAAAAAAAGAAAAAGTATAACCAGGACCCCTGATCATCCCAAAGAAATAATGTATTCAAATATTGATATTTATTGCCCAAAGTTGAAAGCCCCTGATCCTCCTTTTGACCAGAGATCTGAGTTTGGGTTCCACTCAACTGTAATAGCTCCTGTGTCAGAATTAGGAGGTTTAGGAAAACAAAAGGTAAGTGTCACCTGGATGTCATTTGAGGTCTCTCTGATCTCTGAAATGTATAAGTACTGTTTCACACTCCTATTCCAGGCCTAAAGGGAAGGCTACTGCCTCCTCAGGATTTCTTAGAATTTCCAGGGGCTCATAATCTCAAACTGCCTTGCACTCAATTTCCTATTGAACTCTCTAACGCATTCAAATCTCACCTCCCCAATCATTCCCTGATTTGGAATAAGCGTTTTCCTTAATTTCATAAAACACCACTACCACCAGGGAGGGCCATACTTAATCAAAGGTTTGGAGGACAAAACCACAACGCTAATAAACTGGGACTTCCCTGGTGGTCCAATGGTTACGACTCCCCGCTTCTAATGCAGGTGGCACAGGCTCGACCCCTGCTCGCGGAACTAAGATCCCATATCCAGGGCAGCACAGCCAAAAATTAAAAAAAGAATAAACAGAAGAAGAACTACAATCCTGCAGCCGGTGGAACAAAAACCACATCCACAGAAGGATAGACAAGATGAAAAGGCAGAGGGCTATGTACCAGATGAAGGAACAAGATAAAACCCCCAAAAAACAACTAAATGAAGTGGAGATAGGCAACCTTCCAGAAAAAGAATTCAGAATAATGAGAGTGAAGATGATCTAGGACCTCAGAAAAAGAATGGAGGTAGAGATCGAGAAGATGCAAGAAATGTTTAACAAAGATATAAAAGAATTAAAGAACAAACAACCAGAGATAAACAACACAATAACTGAAATTAAAAATACACTAGAAGGAATCAACAGCAGAATAACTGAAGCAGAAGAATGGAGAAGTGACCTGGAAGACAGAAAGGTGGAATTCACTGCTGCAGAACAGAATAAAGAAAAAAGAATGAAAAGAAATGAAGACAGCCTACGAGACCTCTGGGACAACATTAAACGCAACAACATTGGCATTATAGGGATCCCAGAAGGAGAAGAGAGAGAGAGAGGACCGGAGAAAATATTTGAAGAGATTACAGTCGAAAACTTCCCTAATATGGGAAAGGAAATAGCCACCCAAGTCCAGGAAGTGGAGAGAGTCCCATACAGGATAAACCCAAGGAGAACCACACTGAGACACATAGTAATCAAATTGGCAAAAATTAAAGACAAAGAAAAATTATTGAAAGCAGCAAGGGAAAAATGACAAATAACATACAAGGGAACTCCCATAAGGTTAACAGCTGATTTCTCAGCAGAAACTCTACAAGCCAGAAGGGAGTGGCATGATATACTTAAAGTGATGAAAGGGAAGAACATACAACCAAGATTACTCTACCGGGCAAGGATCTCATTCAGATTTGATGGAGAAATCAAAAGTTTTACGGACAAGCAAAAGCAAAACCAGCTCTACAACAAATGCTAACAGAACATCTCTAAGTGGGAAACACAAGAGAAAAAAAGGACCTACAAAAACAAACCCAAAACAATTTTAAAAATGGTCATAGGAACATACATATCGATAATTACCTTAAATGTAAATGGATTAAATGCTCCAACCAAAAGACACAGGCTTGCTGAATGGATACGAAAACAAGACACATATATATGCTGCCTAGAAGAGACCCACTTCAGACCTAGGGACACATTCAGACTGAAAGTGAGGGGATGGAAAAAGATATTCCATGCAAATGGAAATCAAAACAAAGCTGGAGTAGCAATACTCATATCAGATAAAATAGACTTTAAAATAAAGAATGTTACAAGAGACAAGGAAGGAGACTACATAATGATCAAGGGATCAATCCAAGAAGAAAATATAACAATTATAAATATATATGCACCTAACATAGGAGCACCTCAATACATAAGGCAACTGCTAACAGCTATAAAAGAGGAAATAGACAGTAACACAATTAGAGTGGGGGACTTTAACACCTCACTTACACCAATGGACAAATCATCCAGGCAGAAAATTAATAAGGAAACACAAGTTTTAAATGATACAATAGACCAGATAGATTTAATTGATATTTATAGGACATTCCAGCCAAAAACAGAAGATTACACTTTCTTCTCAAGGGCGCATGGAACATTCTCCAGGATAGATCACATCTTGGGTCACAAATCAAGCCTCAGTAAATTTAAGAAAATTGAAATCATATCAAGCATCTTTTCTGACCACAACACTATGAGATTAGAAATCAATTACAGGGGAAAAAACACGAACACGTGGAGGCTAAAAAATACATTACAAAATAACCCAGAGATCACTGAGGAAATCAAAGAGGAAATTAAAAAAAAAAACCTAGAGACAAATTACAATGAAAACACGATGACCCAAAACCTATGGGATGTGGCAAAAGCAGTTGTAAGAGGGAAGTTTATGACTATACAACCTACCTCAAGAAACAAGAAAAATCTCAAATAAACAATCTAAACTTACACCTAAAGGAACTAGAGAAAAAAGAACAAACAAAACCCAAAGTTAGCAGAGGAACGAAATCATAGAGATCAGAGCAGAAATAAATTAAATAGATACAAAGAAAACAATAGCAAAGATCAATAAAATTATAAGCTGGTTCTTTGAGAAAATAAACAAAATTGATAAACCATTAGCCAGACTCATCAGGAAAAAGATGGAAAGGACTCAAATCAATAAAATTAGAAATGAAAAAGGAGAAGTTACAACAGACACTGCAGAAATACAAAGCACCCTAAGAGACTACTACAAGCAACTCTATGCCAATAAAATGGACAACCTGGAAGAAATGGACAAATTCTTAGAAAGGTATAACCTCCCAAGACTGAACCAGGAAGAAATAGAAAATATGAACAGACCAATCACAAGTAATGAAATTGACACTGTGATTAAAAATCTTCCAACAAACAAAAGTCCAGGACCAGATGGCTTCACAGATGAATTCTATCAAACATTTAGAGAAGAGTTAAACTCAAACTTCTCAAACTATTCCAAAAACTTGCAGAGGAAGGAACATTCCCAAACTCATTCTATGAGGCCACCATCACCCTGATACCAAAACCAAAGATACTAGAAAAAAAGAAAATTACAGACCAATATCATTCATGAATATACATGCAAAAATCCTCAACAAAATACTAGCAAACAGAATCCAACAACACATTAAAAGGATCATATACCATGATCAAGTGGGATTTATCGCAGGGATGCAAGGATTCTTCAATATATGCAAATCAACAATGTGATACACCATACTAACAAACTGAAGAATAAAAACCATATGATCATCTCAATAGATGCAGAAACAGCTTTTGACAAAATTCAACACCAATTTATGATAAAAACCGTCCAGAAAGTGGGCATAGAGAGAACCTACCTCAACATAATAAAGGCCATATACGACAAACCCACAGCAAACATCATTCTCAATGGTGAAAAACTGAAAGCATTTCCTCTAAGATCAGGAACAAGACAAAGATGTCCACTCTCGCCACTATTATTCAACATAGCTTTGGAAGTCCTAGACACGGCAATCAGAGAAGAAAAAGAAATAAAAGGAATACAAGTTGGAAAAGAAGAAGTAAAACTGTCACTGTTTGCAGATGACATGATACTATACATAGAGAATCCTAAAAATGCCACCAGAAAACTACTAGAGTTAATCAATGGATTTGGTAAAGTTGCAGGATACAAAATTAATGCACAGAAATCTCTTGCATTCCCATACACTAATGATGAAAAATATGAAAGAGAAATTAAGGAAACACTCCCATTTACCACTGCAACAAAAAGAATAAAATACCTAGAAATAAACCTACCTAGGGAGATAAAAGACCTGTATGCAGAAAACTATAAGACACTGTTGAAAGAAATTAAAGATGATACCAACTGATGGAGAGATATACCATGTTCTTGGATTGGAAGAATCAATACTGTGAAAATGACTGTACTACCCAAAGCAATCTACAGATTCAATGCAATCCTTATCAAATTACCAATGGCATTTTTTATGGAACTAGAACAAAAAAATCTTAGAGTCTGTATGGAGACACAAAAGACCTCGAATAGCCAAAGCAGCCTTGAGGGAAAAAAAATGGAGTGGGAGGAATCAGACTCCCTGACTTCAGACTATACTACAAAGCTACAGTAATCAAGACAATATGGTACTGGCACAAAAACAGAAATATAGATCAATGGAACAGGATAGAAAGCACAGAAGCAAACCCATACACCTATGGTCAACTAATCTATGACAAAGGAGGCAAGGGTATACAATGGAGAAAAGACAGTCTCTTCAATAAGTGGTGCTGGGAAAACTGGACAGCTACCTGTAAAAGAATGAAATTAGAACACTCCCTAACACCATACACAAAAATAAACTCCAAATGGATTAAAGACCTAAATGTAAGACCAGACACTATAAAACTCTCAGAGGAAAACATAGGAAGAACACTCTTTGACATAAATCACAGCAAGATCTTTTTTGACTCACCTCCTAGAGTAATGGAAATAAAAACAAAAATAAACAAATGGGACCTAATGAAACTCAAAAGCTTTTGCAAAGAAAAGGAAACTACAAACAAGAGGAAAAGACAACCCTCAGAATGGGAGAAAATATTTGCAAACGAATCAATGGACAAAGGATTAATCTCCAAAATATATAAACAGCTCATGCAGCTCAATATTAAAAAAAACAAACAACCCAAACCAAAAATGGGCAGAAGACCTAAATAGACATTTCTCCAAAGAGGACATACAGATGGCCAAGAAGCACATGAAAAGCTGCTCAACATCACTAATTATTAGAGAAATGCAAATCAAAACTACAATGAAGTATCACCTCACACCAGTTAGAATGGGCATCATCAGAATATCTACAAACAACAAATGCTGGAGAGGGTGTGGAGAAAAGGGAACCCTTTTGCACTGTTGGTGGGAATGTAAATTGATACAGCCACTATGGAGAACAGTATGGAGGTTCCTTAAAAAACTAAAAATAGAATTACCATATGACTCAGCAATCCCACTACTGGGCATATACCCAGAGAAGACCATAATTTAAAAAGACACATGTACCCCAATGTTCATTGCAGCACTATTTACAATAGCCAGGTCATGGAAGAAACCTAAATGCCCATTGACAGATGAATGGATAAGGAAGATGTGGTATGTATGTACAATGGAATATTACTCAGCCATGAAAAGGAACGAAATTGGGTCATTTGTAGAGACGTGGATGAATCTAGAGACTGTCATACAAAGTGAAGTAAGTCAGAAAGAGAAAAACAAATATCGTATATTAACGCATATGTATGTGGAACCTAGAAAAATGGTACAGATGAACCAGTTTGCAGGGCAGAAATTGAGACACAGATGTAGAGAACAAATGTATGGACACTAAGGGGGGAAAGCAGCAGGGGTGTGTGTGTGTGATGAATTGGGTGATTGGGATTGACATGTATACACTGATGTGTATAAAATGGATGACTAATAAGAACCTGCTGTATAAAATAATAAATAAAATAAAATTCATAAAAAAGAATAAACAGAATAAAAGCCAACATTAAAAAAAAAAGCTACTAAACTAACACTGATAGTAGATAATCCTGTTCAGTTAGTTGTAGTTATAAATAACTTTTTTTCTTCTGATGAATAGGAGTCAATTAACTCAACTTCCTTCTTGGCCCAAGAGCATGTTAGCAACCACCTTCTCTCATGTCTTCCAATTCCTTCATATGGTACTTTGGCAAAATATTATCTTACACTTGTAAAGTGCCATAGATCTTTCTAAGTGCTATTACAGCCCAATAAAGTGATCAAAAAAAGAGTTAATCAAAAGCTCTCAAACTGTTAAGAGGCATGGGAAGGTGAAGTGGTTGTTGAAATGTATCATGCAGTCAATTTTTTCTGGACATTTTATACCTTCCTACACTCTACTCAACCTTGATGTTGCTGTGTTTCAGCTTGTTTAACCTCTCAGGCACCACCACACTGCAGAGCAGGGAGCACAAGGAATTTTAAAGTCTTTCCAACATAACAGATGCCATGTTAAGCATGAATTAGTTATTCTAAGATTGAGAAAGTAAAGTTGATTATTTTAATGTAACTGATATATTAGTGAATTTTTAAAACCTGTAAGTCCCTTTAGATATTACACATATGTTCAGATTTTCCATTCAGGGCCTGTGTATCTGGGACAAACCCCAAGCATAAAGAGTTTTTTTTAAGCTGGGAAGAAGGTGGGGAGGTTAGCAGGATTCTGCTGTTTCTTATACCTTCAACTTCAAAATCAGTCACTCTTTTCTTGTTCTTCTTCCATTTTCCTCCTCCTTTGGTGGGAAGGGGGTAACTACAACTTATCTAGCATTTGTATTACCTAGTTTTAGTTGAAGGTATTGTAATGGACTAAATGTTTTTTGTCCTCCAAAATTCATGTGTTGAACCCTAACCCCCAATGTGATGGTATTAGGAGGTGGTACCTTTGGGGGTGATTAGGTTATAAGGATGGAGGCCTCAAACTGGATTAGTGCCTTTATAAAAGAAATCCCAGAAAGCTCTCTCACCCCTTCTAATGTGAGAACACAGCAAAAAGACAGCCATCTATGAGCCAGGAAGTGGGCCCTCACCAGAACTGAACCACACTGTCAGCCTGACTTCTGACTTGCAGCCTCTAGAACTGTGAGAAATAAATTGCTGTTGTTTATAAGCCACCCAGTCTATGGTACATTGTTATAGCAGCCTGAACTCACAAAGACAGGTTTTATCTCAGGGTGTCTGTTCTTACCAAACAAAAATAATCTTTAGATGGGAGGCAGAACAAGGTGCAAGCAAGTTGGCATTCACCTTTAGATCACCAGACAAAGAATGACTCCAAATAGATTCTAGCTTGCTGGTTTTCATGTCCTGGCCAGCATCACCTTTGCTCACCTCAGGCCACTCGTATATCTCACATTCTCACAATCATGCTAACACTGAGACAAAGGTTTTGTGAACTGTGAATAATGGCTTTGATTGCATAACTGTCACACTGAACAAGAAGGACTCTTGGGGTATAATCAGAAAGCAATTTTACTTTTGTCACTCACTAGTCCTTAAAATATGATCTGTGGGATTCACTGCAACCCCTATCAAAATTCTAATGACATCTTTCATAGAAATAGAAAAATCAATCATAAAATTTGCATGGAAACGGAAGACCCTGAATAGTAAAGTAATCTTGAGCAAGAAGAACAAAGCTGGAAGCATCACACTTCCTGATTTCAATTTATATAACAAAGCTATAGTAATCAAAACAGTATGGAACTGGCATAAAATAGACATATAGAATAGTGAAACAGAAGAAAGAGCCCAGAAATAAATCCACACACATAGTGTTCAACAAAGGCATCAAGAATGTACAATGGGGAAATGATAGTTTCTTCAATAAATGATGCTAGGAAAACTGGATATCCACATGCAAAAGAATGAAATAGGATCTTTATATTATACCAAACACAAAAATCAACTCAAAATGGATTAAAGACTTAAACATAAGACCTGAAACTTTAAAACTCCTAGAAGAAAACATAGGGAAAAGCTCTCTGACATTGGTCTTGGCAATGATTTTTCACATATAACACTGAAAGCACAGCAACAAAAGCCAAAATAAATGAGACTACGTCATACTAAAAAGGTTCTGCACAGGAAAGGAAACAATAAAATGAAAAGGCAGTGTATGGAATGGGAGGAAATACTTGCAAACCATATTACTGGTAAGGGATTAATATCCAAAATATATAAGGAACTGGTACAACTCAACAGCAAAAACAAAACAAAAAACACAAATAATCCCATTAAAAAATAGGCAAAAGACCTGAAGAGATATTTTCCCAAAAAGACTGTTGGCCATACAAATGGCCAACAGGCATATGAAAAGATGGTCAATAACATTAATCATCAGGGAAATGCAAATCAAAACCACAATGAGCTATCACCACATGCCTATTAGGATGGCTATTATCAAAAAATCAAAAAGATAACAAATGTTAGCAAGGATGTGGAGAAAAGGGACTCCTTATACACTGTTGGTGGGAATGTAAATTGATACAGCCATTATGGGAAATAGTATGAAGGTTCCTCAAAAAATTAAAAATAGAACCTACTATATGATCCAGCAATCCCACTTTTGGGTATATATTCAAAGGAAATGATGTCAGTATCTCAAAGGTACTAAGATACCCGCACACCCATGTTCACTGCAGCATTATTCACAATAGCCAAGATATGGAAACAACCTAAATGTCTGCCATTGAATGAATGGATAAAGAAAATGTGGTATATAATGGGTAACAATATGTGAACTACCACTCTCACTTTATCCATTCACCATACACACACAGTGGAGTATTATTCAGTCTTAAAAAAAAAGGAAATGCTGCGATATGTGACAACATGGATGAACCTGGAGACATATGCTAAGAGAAATAAGCCAGGTACAGAAAAACAAATACTGTGTGATCTCACCTATGTGTAGAATCTAAAAAAGTCTCATAGAAACAGAAAGTAAAATGGTGGTTACCAGCAACTGGGGACTGAGGGAAACAAGGTGCTGTCGGTCAAGGTTATAAACTTTCAGTTATAAAATGAGTAAGTTCTGAGACCTAATGTACAGCATGGTGACTATAGTTAATAATAAATATTGTATGCTTGAAATTTGCTAAGAGAGTAGACCTTAAGTGTTCTCACCACACACACACACACACACACACAAATGGTAACTATGTGAGGTAATAGATATGTTAATTATCTTGATTACGGTAATCATTTCACGAAGTATATATATATCAAAACACCATGTTGTATACCTTAAATATGTACAATTTTTGTCAATCGTTACTCAATAAAGGTAGGGAAAATCATCATCTGTGAGTCTAGATCAACACCCTTCCCCAGGCAAAAATTAAGGCAGCCTTCAAAACTTTTCCGGTCATCTTAAATACCAACAGTTCTCCCCTATAGCAGATGTCTTTAAAGCCTGAGTCACATTCCCTCAGCCTACCCTTAATTTCAGCAGCAACTTTGGGGGAAAGTTCTGGGTGAGCTTAGACTCACCCACAAGCAACTTAGACTAAAAGAATTATAGAGCATCCTATTAAAGTTCAGCTGAGACACAAATTCAGGGTTGATACTCTGCAATACAGGGGTACTGTCCTCCAGGATACAGTATGTGCAATTCATATGTGAATATGTGACTGATATAGAGACCTGCACCCCTATAGCTGAATACATGGGTATAGGACCAAGGAGTGGATGTGGTATTGGCCCATCCATCCATCACTCCTAGAGACTCCACGTACAGAATGTGTTCTTCCCTTCCCACCATCTTGGGCTCTCTGATTAGAGGTCTTTGGTTCTCAGAGGATTTTATTTCCACCAGGGGGCATGGCAAGGACTGCACTGAACCTGAAACTACAATTAGCAACCTGATCACTTTGGGAGCCTTACCCGTCAGTGGGCCAGCTGACAATGAAAGATGTTACTATGTAGCAGGGGCCATGGACTCTGATTATCATGAGAACCAGGATTGCTGCTATGTAATGCAGGCATGGAGATGTATATTGGTACCTGGGATATCAGCTTGCGTCTTCTGGTGCTCTCATGTCCAGTGATAACAGCAAGCAAGCAAGTGCAGCAACCAATACCTGATGAAAGCAAGACAACCAAGGGGCAGAATCTGTGTGGATTATCCTGCCAAGTAAGCAAGTGACACCTACCAAAATGCTGACTAAGGGAAATCAAGAATGGGTGGTAGAGAAGAAAAAATATCAGTCATGACCTTTTGACCCACTGCAACAGCAGAGACTAAAGCTTGTTCTTCTAGCCCACTATTTTGTCTGGCATAGATATTGAGGGGAGCCATCTCCTTGAAGACTCAGTGAAACCATGGACTTAATGTGGGATACATGTGAATATGAGCTGTGTAAGGGCACAGTACTGTGTGGACAACAGTAAATGCCTCCAGGGTCCAGGTTTCATCTTCAAGGCCCACCTCTGATTTCAGTTACAACAATGATGGACAGTTCCTTGTGACCTCAGACTTAACTTCAGCCCCACTGCTTGCCATTTCAAGCAAACACCACCCTTCTTTCTCCTGCTTCCAAGAATCACTTCCCAAATAAATTACCTGCATCCAAGTTCTATCCTCTGGCTCTGCTTTCTGAGGAAAGCAGACTGTAACAAACATTTCTCTTCTACCATCCACACTGCCTGTGCATCACCACCACCGATGCTGCTGATTTCACTTCCTCCACCCCCCATCCTGCTGCCAACAATGTCCTCTACCACTTCACCCACTTCCCATCTCCCCTGCTCCAAAAGCAAGCCTCAGAAGATCAGCAGTCCTTCTGTCCCTCAAAGTCCTGTGTTTAAGCTACAAGACCATCACAAATTAATCACTTATTTGAGGTTCTTTTTAAATAGAGACTTTATACAAAGGAGCTCTAATCTGCCTACATTTTCAAGTGTAGAATATTTAACACAGTGACTGGATCTCAAAAACTGTTAGTTTCTTTTTTCCATCAATCCCAGACAATTCATTAATCAAGGGCTATAGGAAGACTTAGACTACTACAATCAAACCTAGGCTACCAGGCTGGGTGTTCTCCTATCATCAGTGAACACGTAAGGAGGTTTATAGTCCCAGCATTTCCCTTCTTTTTTCCCAGGTGATTCTGTCCACTCCCAGGGTAAAGGTGGAGAAAGATAGGAAAAACAGAACTTCATAGTCTGGACAAGACATATCAAGGAAAAGAGTAGGCTGTAATGCTTTCCTAATTCTCTGACCCACCCTAAATAGAATGTTTAATCTTAAATATATTCTGATTACTCTGGAATTAAGCTTAGAATCTTAGGAAATGTGGCTTAGGAAAACTGACAAATTTATAACCAATTATTGCTGGCACCTGATGGACTTGGAAAACCATGGACGTACAGGAACACTTTGTGTTATTTTTGCAACTTTTCTGAAAGTGTGAAATTATTTCAAAATAAAAAGTTTTAGAAAAAAGTCTTAGTGCTGAAGATGCCAAAGTTTTTCTAAGAAAGGAGAATGTCTAGTGTTTAATTAGAACTCTTGCATTGCTAACATATAAACCCTTCCTCATCCTTCCCAATTCTTGAGTGAAGTCAACTGTACACCAAAATGCCTTTGAGAGTGCAGAGGGTTTTTTTAAGTTAGTCTATTTTTTAAATTAATTAATTTATTTATTCATTTTTATCGGTGCTGGGTCTTCGTTGCTGCATGCAGGCTCTTCGTTGGAGCGTGCAGGCTCTCTATAGCTGAGGCACGCGGGCTCAGGAGTTGTGGCTCACGAGCTTAGTTGCAGTATGTGGGATCTTAGTTCCCTGACCGGGGATCGAACCTGGGCCCCCTGCATTGGGAGTGTGGAGTCTTAACCACTGGACCACAGGGAAGTCCCAAGAATGCAGAGTTAATTCTTACATCTGGGTCACGGCATGGAGCAAGAACATACACATGTGCTAGCAAGATAATCCATAAATTGAACTAAGCACACAATTTTGAGGAATCAAGAACCACATGAATTTGTACTATCATGGGAAGAGCTTTGGGCTTCCATAGGACGTAAAATGGAAATGTGAGATAGTATTATCTAGATATCCAAGAATCAAGACTACCACCCCGGTTGACGTTTGGATTACATATTAGAAGCTCTTAGTGTAGTGTGATACATATTAAATGTTGGCTACTAACATTATAGTTTAAAGTTGGAGCACAAGCAGGAAGGTACATTTGTGGCAACATGAGAAGGAGAAAGAGCCAAGACCTGGAGAGTGATCTGCCCAGTAGGTTCTGCGGGGAATAACCAGGCTAAAAGGAGAAACTTTGTAAAAGTCAAGAGATTATCCAAGACACACAGTAGCCTCAGGCGTAATTCTAGAATCAGTTATTACCAAGATGGGCTTGAGGTGAGATTGTAGGATCTCAAAAATAGATAAAATTCAGCATGTTTGAAAGTTCAGATAAGAACTGTGTGTCTTAGAATGAAGCTGTGACTGATCCTAAGCTCTGGGGAAAGATTCTTACCCTGTTACCAACTGGTGGTATCTCAGCCAGGCACTGTGTCCAATATATAAAGTGCTCAGGGGAAAGACTGATATGGTGCATGCAAGATACGGTGGTCACACATGAAAGAACAGTCATTATGCAGTCAGATAGGGTGGGAAAGAGAGGGAGAGAACAGAGAAAAAACAGCCATTATATGATGTGAATTATATGAAGTCCTCACTCCTAAGAGCAAATTGCACACCAGGACCTTTAAATACTTCTGTTGCTGTGCTGCATGTGCCTGTGCCGTAACTAAGATGCTAATCCTCAGGGTTATATGGAAAAGAACACCCATGGCATCCTTGAGAGACAGCGAAGGGGCTAATTCAAACCTGACTTAAGACTGGAGTCCTTAAACCCTATAAAACAACCACTGCCACAGGGGAAACCCCTAACCCTGATTATACTTATTTGAGGCTCTCTGGAAAAAGAAATTCATAAATACAAGCAGGTTGGAGGAATCTCCCCTGCCCCTGAAGAATACACACACACACACACATACACACACACACACACACACACACACACACACACACACACACACACATACACACACATATACACCAAAAATAAGTAAATAAATAAAATAAAAAGAAAGAAGCCTGGATATGGGGGAAGGAAACAAGCAAACAAAAAACTGAAACAAAGGTCTACAATTTGACCAAAATGAAAATCCAAAATTTACCAAAAGAATTTATACAACAAAAGATAAAAGGGCACTGATTGGCTTTTGTGCTTATACAACACAGGTTCTATATTAACTCAGTACCTGATAAAGTGCACCAACTGGCAAACTTTCATGAACTTAATCAATACTAGGGATCCCACTGCATTTTAACAAGATACCCCCTATACTCTTAGGGAAGTTGCCAAGTATAAAATAGGGGACAAATAACTATGCCTCACCTTAACCATTGGAACTATTGCCTTGCCTAAAATCCCCACAGCCTTAGCATCGCCCTAAAATATAATATAATGGGCATGAATGCTCTGACCCCATGAGTAATTAGTTAAAATTAAATTAAGTTGTTGGCATTTGATAAAAGTAGGATACCATGGATCTTCTCTCCCTCTGTTAAAATAGTTAACATGGCCTACTGAAAATTAAAATACTCAGTGATCAAAATCCATCATACAAGACCTATCTAGAGAAGGGGGTGATTATCCTCACTGCTTCTCCATTTAACAGCCCAATTTTGCCCATATTTGAACTCGGAAAGAATGAACAGTGCCTCGTGGTGAATTACCACAACTTTAAATGCTGTGGTCCTACTCATCAAGGCTCCTATACACAATATTAGTGAAATTACTGACTCTATCCAATCAACAACTGGTAAATATTTTGCTATTATAAATTTAGCTACTATATGCTGTTCAGTGTCTATTTCAACAGCCTCTCAGGAGCCTTACCCCCAAAGGGAAACAATATGCCTTTACTCAGCAGCTCATGGGATACCTCAACAACTTTAATATCACACACCATCTTTGCCAGCAAGATCTTAACTGCATCCAATTTTCTTGAGGACCACAGGTATGACATTACATTGATGACATCCTCCTCCAAGGAGATTCTTTGGAAGAACTCATTTAGGACATACAAATGCTCACAAAGGGGCTCAGAAAAGGGGATTCCTTCATCAAAGTAAGGAAAGCAAAAAAGGAAAGAAAGTGCCAAAAAGTTGGAAGTCACAGTCTTTTATAACCCAATCTTGGAAGTGACATCCTAACACTTTTGCATATTCTCTTCATTAGAAGCAAGTCATTAGGTGCAGCCCACAGGAGGAGGAGATGACACAAGGGTGTGAATACCAAGAGGAGGGGATCATTAGAAGCCATTCTAGGAGGCTGCCTACCACACATGAAAATCAGGGGTAAGAGAAGATATACTTTTCAAATTGTAACAGGTATATTCTACACTGAACTTGTACAAGAACTCAAACAAATTTCCTGCTTGAAATTCAGTGACCCCAACAGTTTTGCATCATACAATTAAATGCTTAATGTTAAAGAAGGCCCCATGTACCCAGAAAGATTATCATTTAAAATCAAAGGAGAGATAAAGAACTTCTCAGACAAGCAAAAACCCAAGAGTTCATCAGTACTATAAACCAACCCTAAAAGAAATGTTAAAGGGTCTTCTCTAAGTGGAAAAGAAGCTATAGGAAAGGGGAAATCTTACTAGGAAAGGCAAATATAAAGTAAAGACTGAGGATCAACCACTTAAATAAGCCACTACAAAGACAAAAGACAAAGATTGTAAAAGCAACTGTAACTACAATAAACAGTTAAGGGATAAACATGAAGATTTAATATAGGACATCAAAAACGCAAAATGTGGAGGAGGAAAGTAAAAAATGTAGATATTTTAGAATGTATGTGAACTTAAATGACTACCAGTTTAAAATAAGTAGATATAGTTATAGGCCAACATATATAAACCCCATGGTAACCATAAATCAAAAACCTACAATAGATATACAAAAACCAAAAAGAAAGGAATACAAGCATACCATTAAACAAAGTCATCAAACCACAAGGAGAGAAACAAAAATAAGAAAAATGAACAGATAAGAATTACAAAAACAACCAGAAAGCAAGTAATAAAATGGCAATAAATACATACCTATCAATACTTTACTTTAAATGTCAATGGACTAAATGCTCCAATCAAAAGACATAGGGTGGCTGATTGGATAAATTTTAAAAAATGAACCATCTATATGCTGCATACAAGAGATTCACTTCAGAGCTAAAGACACACAGACTGAAAGTGAGGGGATGGGAAAAGATACTTCATGCAAATGGAAATGACAAGAAGCTGGGATAGAAATACTCATATCAGACAAAATAGACTTTAAAACAAAGTCTATAAAGAAAAACAAAGAAGGACATCATATAATAACAAAGAGATCAACATAAGGAGTGGATATTATAATTGTTAACATATGTGCACCCAATAAGGAGCACCTAAATATATGAAACAAATACTTACAGACATAAAGGGAGAAATTGACAATAATACAACAATAGTAGGGGACTTTAACACCCCACTTGCATCAATGGACAGACAGATCATACAGACAGAAAATCAATAAGGCAACACTGGTCTTAAATAATAAAATAGACCAGTTGGACTTAATAGATATCTGTAGGATATTACATCCAAAAACAGCAGAATACATGTTCTTTTCAAGTGCACATGGAACACTCTCTAGGATAGATCACATGTGTGGCCATAAAACAAGTCTCAACACATTTAAGAGGATAGAAATTAAATCAAGCATATTTTCTGACCACGATGTTAAGAAACTAGAAATCAATTACAGGAATAAAAATGGGAAAAACACAAACACATAGGGACTAAATAGCATGGTCCTAAAAAAAAAAAAATGGGTCAAAGAGGAAATCAGAAAATTCCTGGAGGCAAATGAAATTGAAACACAACTTTCCAAAATCTATGGGATGCAGCAAAAGCAATTCTAAGAGGGTCGTTTACAGCAATACAAGAAAAACTCAAATAAACAACTTAACCTACCACCTAAAAGAATTAGAAAAATAAGAACAAACAAAGCCTAAAGTCAGCAGAAGGAAGGAAATAATAAAGATCAGAGAGGAAATAAATAAAATAGAGACCAAAAATAGAAAAGATCAATGAAACCAAGATAAACAAATTGATAAACCTTTAGTCAGGCTCACCAAGAAGAAAAGAGAGAGGACCCAAATAAATAAAATAAGAAATGAAAGCAAAGAAATAAAAACTGACACTACAGAGGTATAAAAAATATCCTAAGAGAATAATACTATGAACAGTTATATGCCAACAATTCAATGACCTAGAAGAAATGAAAAAATTTCTAGAAATATACAATTTGCCAAAACTGAAACAAGAAGAAACAAAGAACTTGAACAAATCAATCACTAGCAGTGAAATTGAATTTGTAATAAAAAAAAATCTCCCAGCAAACAAAAGTCCAGGACTGGATGGCTTCACAGGGGAATTCTACCAAACATACAAAGAACAACTAATACCTATCCTCCTCAAAATATTTCCCAAAATTGAAAAGAATGGAATACTCCCAAATTCATTCTACAAGGCCAACATAACTCTGACACCAAAACCAGACAAAGACACTACAAAAGGAAATTACAGGCCAGTATCTTTGATGAACAAAGACGCAAAAGTCCTCAACAAAATATTAGCAAACCATATCCAACAATATATAAAAAGGATCATACACCATGATCGAGTAGGATTTATTCCAGAGACACAAGAATGGTATAATAATATTCACAAATCAATCAATGTGATACACCACATTAATGAAAGGAAGGATAAAAATCACATGATCATCTCAATAGATGCAGAAAAAGCATTTGACAAAATTCAACATTCATTCATCATAAATCAGAGTGGGTATAGGGGGAACATATCTCAAGATATTAAGGCCATTTAAGCCAAACCCACAGCTAACATCATACTCAATGATGAAAAGCTAAAAGCCTTTCCTCTAAAATCAGGACCAAGACAAGGACGCCTGCTCTCACCACTTCTATTTAACATAGCATTGGAAGTCCTAGCCACAGCAGACAGGAAAAAGAAATAAAAGGCATTCAAATTGGAAGAGAAGAACTAAAAATGTCACTATTTGCAGATGACATGATACTTTATATAGAAAATCCTAAAGTCTCCACCAAAAAACTATTAGAACTAATAAATGAATTCTGTAAAGTTGCAGGATACGAGATTAACGTACAGAAATCTGTTGCTTTTCTGTACACTGAGAATTAAATATCAAAAAGAGAAAGTAAAAAAAAATCTCATTGAAATTGTATCAAAAAGAATAAAATATTCAATACCTAGGAATAAACTTAACCAAGAAGGTGAATGACCTATACCCAGAAAACTATAAAAACCCTGATGATGGAAATTGAAGATGATACAAAGAAATGGAAAGATATCCCATGCTCTTGGATTGGAAGAGTAAATGTTTTTAAAATGTCCATACCACCCAAAGCAATCTACAGATTTAAGGCAATCCCTATCAAAATACCCAAGACATTTTTCAGAGAACTAGAACAAATAATCCTAAAATTCATATGGAATCACAAAAGACCCTGAATTGCCAAAGCAATCTTGAGAAAAAAGAACAAACATGGAGGTATCACCCTCCCTGATTTCAGATTATACTACAAAGCTACAGTAATCAAAACAGCGTGATACTGGCACAATAACAGACATATAGACCAATGGAATGGAATATACCCACTCACTTCTGATCAGCTGATCTACAACAAAGGAGGCAAAAATATACAAAGGAGAATAGACAGTCTCTTTAATAAGTGGTGCTGGAAAAACTGGACAGCTACATGTAAAAGAATGAAATTAGGGCTTCCCTGGTGGCGCAGTGGTTGAGAGTCCGCCTGCCGATGCAGGGGACACAGGTCCGTGCCCCGGTCCAGGTAGATCCCACATGCCACACAGCGGCTCAGCCCGTGAGCCACAGCCGCTGGGCCTGCGCGTCTGAAGCCTGTGCTCCGCAACGGGAGAGGCCACAACGGTGAGAGGCCCACGTACCGTTAAAAAAAAAAAAAAAAAAAAAAAAATGGGCAGGAGACCTGAATAGACATTTCCCCAAAGAAGACATACAGAAGTCTAACAGGCACATGAAAAAATACCCAACATTGCCAATTATTAGAGAAATGCAAACTAAAACTACAATGAGATATCACCTCACACCTGTCAGAATGGCCATCATCAAAAAGTCTACAAATAACAAATGTGGCAAGGATGTGAAGAAAAGGGAACCCTTGTACACTGTTGGTGGGAATGTAAATTGGTGCAGCCACCATGGAAAACAGTATGGAGGTTTCTCAAAAAATAAAAATAGAACTACCATATGATCCAGCAATTCCACTCCTCGGTATATATCTGGAAAAAAATAAAACACTAATTTGAGAATATACATGCATTCCCAAGTACATAGCAGCACTATTTACAATAGCAACATATGGAAGCAATCCAAGTGTCCATCAGCAGACAAATGGATAAAGAAGATGTGGTATATTTATAAAATGGAATACTGGCCATAGAAAAGAATTAAATTCTGCCATTTGCAGCAACATGGATGGACCTAGAGAATATTATGCTTAGTAAAAAATCAGACAAAGACAAATATTGTTTGATATCACTTATATGTGTAATCTAAAAAATAAAACGAATGAATATAGCAAATCAGAAACTGACTCACATATATAGGAAACAAACTAGTAATTACCAGTGGGGAGAGAGAAGGGGAGTGCAAGATAGGGATATGGGATTAGGAGATACAAACTACTATGTATAAAATAGATAAGCGGGCTTCCCTGGTGGCACACTGGTTGAGAGTTTGCCTGCCAATGCAGGGGACACGGGTTCGTGCCCCGGTCCGGGAAGATCCCACATGACGCAGAGCGGCTAGGCCTGTGAGCCATGGCTGCTGAGCCTGCGCGTCCAGAGCCTGTGCTCCGCAACGGGAGAGGCCACAACAGTGAGAGGCCCACGTACCGCAAAAAAAAAAAAAAAAAAAACAGATAAGCAACAAGGATATATTGTACAGCACTATTATAGTCACTATTTTGTTTTGTAATAACTTTTTAAAAATTTTATTTATTTTTGGCTGCGTTGGGTCTTCGTTCCTGCACGTGGGCTTTCTCTAGTTGTGGTGAGCGGGGGGCAACTCACGGGCTTCTCATTGCGGTGGCTTCTCTTGTTGCAGAGCATGGGCTCTAGGCACGCGGGCTTCAGTAGTTGTGGCACGTGGGCTCAGTAGTTGTGACTCATGGGCTCTAAAGCGCAGGTTCAGTAGTTTTGGCACACGGGCTTAGTTGCTCCATGGCATGTGGGATCTACCTGGACCAGAGCTCCAACCCATGTCCCCTGCATTGTCAGGCAGATTCTTAACCACTGCGCCACCAGCGAAGTCCTCCCCAGCATACTTTCTTCCACTGAAAAACTGCCCTTTCTCCTTCCTATGTGGTTCTGATGAAACTGGTCATCACAGGGCCCTGTATGACCTCCAGCTAATCATATGACCATCTTCCTTTTCACAGTGACTGGTCAAAGTTACATGAGCCAAGCAGGGCCAGAGTCCATCCATGCAATTTAATGTAAGGATACTGGGAGAGGGAATGTCTCTTCCTTTTGAGTCATGAACAATAAAAATGAAAGCTTACAGCTGTCAGAAGCCACCTTTCCCATCACATGAAAGGACCTGTTGGTAGAGAGGAAGAAAGGAGAGAGAAAGCTAATGATATCATTTGAGTCCCTGTAGAGTGTCTTGGAGCACTCCTGCCAGCTCCACCCTGAACTTCCCAGTTACCAGAGCCAGTAAATCCCACTTTGCTCAAGCTTGTTTGGTTTTCTGACATTTGCTTATAACCAAAGTGTCCTGACTAATACAGGCTTGTTTCAAGCTAACTCTTCTTACTAATTAATATGTATATTCCATCTCTGTGTCGTTCTCAAACCAGGAAACACAGCTGTTACCTAAAAAGCTTTTTTAAAATACAGATTTTTAGGTCCCAACCTACTATTTTTAGGCCCCTAAAAACTACTATTTCAGTATCTTTAGGGGTGTAATCCTCACATCTGTATTTTTGTTTTTAACTCCACAGATAATTCTGAAGCCTAGCAAGTATGGACAACCACTAATCTATTCTATTACAAAAAAAACAAACATCAAATTCTAAATTGGCTTTCTCCTGTTTGAATTGCATGGATCTTTCAGTCTAGAATCCTATAAAGGAAACAGGTAGGTTTCCCCACACTGACCACAATTAAACTCTGTTTCTCCCAATAGAAAAATCAGTAGAATATTTTAAAAACACTTTTATAGCATTTATTGATTTTTCTTAATTCTACTGATAGAAATCGTTACTGGGAGGAGTATTATAATCACAAATGTGGGGGGGGGTATATATAAACAGGTTTAGTGCTCCTTTAGTTCTCTATCATGAAACCAGCATAAGAACCAGAGTGGGTAGTCATGGACATCTAATGCAAATTTCTGTATTAAATGGCACACAGCAAGGCCAAGCCATGTTCCTACATCTCTTTACATCTCCATCCTTTTACATCTGTACCAGTACAAATTGGTAAACCAATATATTTTACCAAGTGCAAAGAAAAAGCATCTTTTTAAGACAATGACATCAAGGCTCAGTTTCAAGTTGGTGATATAAGAAACCTCTGGCCAGGAGCCCCTTGGACAATCCTGTGAGGCAGTGTGGTGGGACAGGCAGGGCACTGTTTGGCCATTTGCAATGTCGTAATGATTCTTTTACATCTGAATATACTCATTTAAAACTGGCACTATGACAGCATGTTCAGCAAAGTTTAGGCCAATCATTTCCACAGGATAATTTATATGTTATGTTAAGGGACAGATGTTCTACAGTCTTTATATCCTGAGCAGTTGTGAGAATCTTTGCATTTTTGCTGTTTCATATTATCATGTCCTAAAGGAAGACCCCTCTAAGGACTTCAAATAAAAAGGAAAACTAGTGATCATATAACATCACTGGGATGTAACATCACTTGGGTATAAAATCAGGAGACAGATCACCACAGAGGGACCAAGCAGTAATCAGGTAATTTCTATAGCTTGACCATGATTATACTCCTTCAGTCAATCTCTTCTAGGATTGAAGACTGACAAGAAGGTTTTTCCAGTTCTGCTTACACTCTTGAAAAATTAAGTAGAGGGGGAAAAAATCTTTAACTGTGTATAGTGATGGATGTTAACTAGACTATCGTGGTGATCATTTTGCAATATATATAAATACCGAGTCATTATGTTGTATACCTGAAAATAATATGACATTATGTCAATTATACCTCAATAAAACAAATTAAGTACAGGGATCTCATCAGGGTAGGGAGGGTAGGGAGGAGGGTATAAAAAAATCAATGGAGGACTTCCCTGGTGTCGCAGTGGTTAAGAATCCACCTGCCAAAGCAGGGGACACGGGTTCCAGCCCTGGTCTGGGAAGATCCCACATCCCGCGGAGCAACTAAGCCCGTGCACCGCAACTACTGAGCCTGCGCTCTAGAGCCCGCAAGCCACAACTACTGAAGCGCGTGTACCTAGAACCCGTGCTCCCCAACAAGAGAAGCCACCGCAATGAGAAGCCCGCGCACCACAATGAAGAGTAGCCCCGGCTCGCCGCATCTAAAGTCCGCGCGCAACAACAAAGACCCAACGCAGCCAAAAATAAATAAATAAATAAGAAATTAATGGAGATGATATCTGACTATTAATGCATCTTTTTTCCAGTTTTACTAGGTATAATTGACAACGTTGCTGGAAGTTGTAAGGCGAAGTACCAGAAAGAAGGGAGCTGGCCAGAGAAAGAGATCCAGAAATCTACACTGGGTCCCCTTGAGATTTTTGCCAAGTATTAAGGTATACTCACACACACAGAGAGAATCTACAAAGCTGCACAAAGACCCACTACTGGAAAAAGTATAACAACCAGGCTGCTGTGAACTGAACAACTACTAGAGTTCACGTAAGTCTGGGAGCCATTCGAGTCTGACCTCCAGAGTGGAGAGACCTTACTAAAAATCCTGCAGCATTCATTAGAGACCTCATAAAAATACACTTTTAGAGTAGGGCTAATCTAGTCCTAAAAGGCCACTTTATACCGCCTTAATAATACTTAAAAACAAGCTTCATACTTGTTTTTACTGAAATTTAAATACTACCATTTACAATTGCTTCAAAGAAAACCAATTACTTAAGTGTAAATCTAACAAAATGTGTACTGAATCAGTATCCTGAAAATTACAAAATGCTGATAAAAGAAACTAAAGGAGGATCTTCCCTGGTGGCTCAGTGGTTGAGGGTCCGCCTGCCGATGCAAGGGACACGGGTTCATGCCCCGATCCGGGAAGATCCCACGTGCCGCGGAGCGGCTGGGCCTGTGGGCCGTGGCCGCTGGGCCTGCGCGTCCGGAGCCTGTGCTCCGTGGCGGGAGAGGCCACAGCGGTGAGAGGCCCGCGTACCGCAAAAAAAAAAAAAAACTAAAGGAGACCTAAATACATAGTAACCATACTGTGTTCATGGACTGGAAGATTAAATATGGTAAAGATGTCAATTCTCCCCAACTGATTGATAGGTTTAATGCAATTCCTATCAAAATCCATGAATTTTTTTGGTAGACATAGATAAGCTTATTCTAAAATTTATACAGAAAAGCACAGTACTTAAAATAGCTAAAAAAATTTTTTGGAAAAAGAAGAATAAAGTGGGAGGAATCACTCTATCCAGTTTTAAGGCTTACTGTGTTGACTCCCCAAGACCACCTCCAGGTTCGATGATTTGCCAGGAGGACTCACAGGATTCAGCATAATCATACTCATGGCTATGATTTATTACAGCATAAAGATATAAAGCAAAATTAGCAAAGGAAAAAGGTGCAAGGGGTAGAGTTTGGAGGAAACCAGGCACAAGTTTCCAAGAGTCCTCTCCCACTAGAGTCACAGGACTTGCTTAATTTTTCCAGTAACAAGTTATGATAACACATGTGAAATATTGTCTACCAGAGAATCTCATTAGAGACTCAGTGCCAAGGTTTTTAATGGGGACTAGTCACATAGCACACTCTGCCTAGCAAAATCCAAAATTCCAGAGTCGCAGAAGGAAAGCAGGTGTTCAGCATAAACCATCATTGTTTACACAGTTTAGGCACAATGAGCTACTCTTATCAGTTAGGGTGGTCATTATCAGTTAGGAAAGTCCTCCTGAAATCCTAATTTCCAGATGCTAGCCAAGGGCCAACCTTGGAAGCAGATCTTTCTAAGGACAGCAGTGACAGGTCTATTAACTTTTTTTGCATGCCATACAGCTGTATCACTACATAGCTATACTAATCAAGACAGTGTGGTATTGGCAGAGGGATAGACATATAAATCAACAGAACAGAATAGAGAACCCAGAAATGGACCCACACAGTTATCCCCAACTGATTTTTGACAGTTACAAAGGCATTTTAGTGGAGAAAGAATAGCCTTTTTTCAATAAATGGTGCCAGAACAATTGGACATGTAGACACAAAAAGATGAACCTTGACTTAAAACTCACATGTAATACAAAAATTAATTTTAAATGGATTTTGGACTTAAATATAAAATACAGAATTATTTTAAAGTTTGGGAAAAACATAGGAAAAATCTTTGGGAGGTAAGGCTAGGCAAAGAGTTCTTAGACTTGATAACAAAAGCATAATTTGTAACATAAAAAATTGATAAATTGGGCCACATCAAAATTTAAAACTTTTGCCCTGTGAAAAACCCTGTTAAAAGGATGAAATGACAAGATAAAGAGTGGCAGAAAATATTTTTCAACCACAAATCCTACAAAGGTTTGAATCTAGAATATATAAAGAGCTCTCAAAAACAGTAAAAAAAAAAAAAAAAAAACAACAAACAATCCAATTAGAAAATGCAGAACGGACATGAACAGACGTTTTACTGAAGAGGATATACAGATGGCAAATAAGTACATGAAAAGATGTTCAATATCACTGGCCATTAGGGAAACATAAATGAAAACCACATTGAGATGGTACTATACATTTACGAGAATGGCTAAAATAAAATGTATAGTTATTACACCAAATGCTGGTGAGAATTTGGAGAAACTGGATCACTCATACATTGCTTGTGGGATTGTAAAATGATACAACCACTCTAGAAGAAAAAGTATGACAGTTTCTTACAAAACAATATATGAAGTTACCAATGACCCAGCAGTTGCACTCTTAGGTAATTAGCTCAGAGAAATGAAAACTATGTACACACAAAAACCCATAAACAGGGGCTTCCCTGGTGGCGCAGTGGTTGAGAATCTGCCTGCCAATTTGGGGGACACGGGGTAGAGCCCTGGTCTGGGAAGATCCCACATGCTGCAGAGCAACTACACCCGTGAGCCACAACTACTGAGCCTGCGCGTCTGGAGCTTGTGCTCCGCAACAAGAGAGGCCACGACAGTGAGAGACCCGCGCACCACGATGAGTGGCCCCCACTCACCGCAACTAGAGAAAGCCCACGCACAGAAACGAAGACCCAACACAGCCAAAAATTAATTAATTAATTAATTAAATTTTTAAAAATTGGATCATATAAAAAAACCCATACACAAATGTTCATAGCAGCTTTATTCATAATTACCAAAACATGTAAAAAAACTCAAATGTCCTTCAACACATGTATGGTTCACCTGTAGTATAACCATAACATGGAATACTATTTAGTAATAAAAAGGAATGAACTATTGATACACACAACAACTTGGATAAATCTCAAGAGAAATATGCTGAGTGAAAAACCCACTGTGGTGGTTAAAGAATATCACAAGAGATTCTTGTGATGGAACTGTTGTGTATCTTGATTGTGTTGGTAGTCACACAAATCTACACATGTGATAAAATTGCATGGAACTAAATGTACACACACACACACATATAAGTGCATGTAAAACTGATGAAATCTGAATAAGGTCACTGGGTTGTTATCGATATAAACTTCCAGGTTGTAATATTGTACTATAGTTGTGCAAGATGTTACCATTAGGGTAAAGTAGCTGAAAGGTACATGAGAGCTCTCTGTGCCATTTCTTACAAGTGCATATAAATGTAGAATTATCTCAAAATTGAACTTAAAAAAAAAAAGCTTCCAAAGAATCAAACTGGTATGTAAGTTAACAGCTTTGTCTACCCATACATTATGATGCATAGTTTAAACACAGATAAACAAAAAACAGTTGACACCTTGAACATTCTGCCTGGATACCTCGTAAGCCAGATCCATCAGTTCATTAAATATATTTTCTAATTCTCCACGTTATCACATTTGCTAAACCATCTGCCATGACATAACAAGAGCCTCCTTTCCTCGAGCTTCCAATGACATTTTTCTTATTTTCCTTTAAGTCCTTATTGACACCCTCCTCGATGCCTATCAGGATTCCACTAACAGTCTTCTTGAAGCCCTTTCAACTTCTGCCTGACATACTGTCCCAAAGTCAATTCCACATGTTTTAGGTTTTTGTTACCCCCAATCTTGTTCCACTTATGTAATGCTGTATAACTATTCCAAAAATACATGAAAAAACAATGATTTTATTACAACTCACAATCAAGAAAATCAGGAATTTACACAGGTTTTAGCTAGGTACTCATTCTATTCTTTGTGCCATCAACGTGTTATTGAACGCAAGTCTGTGTGCCCAGTGACGCACAGTGAGGCCGAACAATACCAAAACGTCAGAGCTTGGAGCAGAGAAAGGTTTATTGCAGGGTCATGCAATGAGACAGCTGGCTCATGTCTTAAAAACCCCAAATTCCCCGAAAGCTTTCAGCAAAGCTCTTTTATAGGAAAGGGAAGGGAGGGGTGTGGTTAGTTGTTGCAAACTTCTTGGTGTCAGATCCTTTGTTTTTGAGGTCAGGTTAGGGTCAGGTCACAATGTTCCTGTAAACCTCTAACAAAAGAAGTGTTATTCTCTGTTCTGACAAGAAAGGGCAAGATCCCAAGGCTCAACTTTCTCCCTCCAAGGTCCAGGCCCTGGCTAAGAGAAGGACCCTGTGCAGGCTGGTTACCTTGCCCAGGAGCATTCATCCAGCACCCAGTCAGGGTCCTCCTGCCACTGCCCAGGCCAGGCTGAAGAGGCAGATCTCAGCTGGTGGTGCCCTCAGGGCCAGGTCCCCAGACCCTACCCAGCCGTCATCACTGAGGGAGCCAGGTGCCCAGGACTCAGCCACCCTCAGGCTTTTCATTTAAACTGGAGAGAAGTATTTATTTAGGATCAATAGGAATACAAATACAAATACCAATCAGGTGAATTCCCAGCTCACAACAATTGCTCCTCTTGGAGAATAGCCCCAACCACAGAGGTGGACCTGAAGCAATGATGTGCAATGTCCTTGCAACTTAACCCTGACATTTGGCCACCATCTAGGGGTAGATAACTGATCTAAGCTGGACCAATTTTTGAAATTTGCATGGAGAGACTGAAGCTGGGTAAAGCTGTTACCTTAAATAGCAGGGTCCATATACACCCATGGAGACCGCTGCCGCCGTTAGGTCACAGAAGCGGGGATAGGGGAGAGGTTCACTGCTGCTTCAAGGCCTGGGCCCGACCAGTGGGTGACTGTGGTGAGGGCTCTGGAGCTCTGCGGGACACAGGCTTCAGCCTGTCCCTGGGTCCCCAGCTCACTCGCCGGCCTGGAGGGCCCCGGGGAGAAGGCCGCCATCTCCCTCTCACCGCACTCTCTGCTGCGCAGACCACTGAGAGCTGATTGTTGGCAGAGCGGGACCTCTAACTGCCGCTCTCAGGGTCTCGTGCTTATGGTCAAGCGCTAATGGTTTCATGCCCACCTCACCCCTATTACCAAAGGAAGTTACTCAGTGGTATTCACCTGGCCAATGTGAGGCTTGGAGGGATCAAGACAGCTTCACTCACATATCTGGCACCATGGCAGGGATAACTAGACTGCTAGGCTTAGCTGGCTTTGTTGACCAGAACATGGTCTCTCCAGCATGGTGGGCTTCTCATATGGTGGTTCAAGTCTCTGAGAGCAAGTATCCAAGTAAATAAGACAGAAACCTCATGGTCTTTCATGACCTAGCCTCCGAAGTCAGAGTTTCATTTCTGCTGTGCTGTATAGGTCAAATAAACCCCTAGTCTACCCAGATTCAAGAGGAGGAGACGGAGACCCAATGTCTCAGTGGAAAAAGTGTCCAAGAATGTACAGTCATTTTTAAAAACCAACATAACAAATCTGTACTACAGAAAACGTTAAAGGAAGTTCTTCAGGCTGAAGTGAAATGATACCAGATGGAAACTTAGATATGTACAAAAGAATGAAAGGCACCAGAAATGGTAAATATGTGGGTAAATTAAAAGGACATTTTTAAATTGGACAAAAAATTATGTGCTATTTACAAAATAGAATACTTAACAGTAATAAGAATAATCTACATGGAACAACATGAATGAATCTCACAATGTCGAGAGAAAAAAGCTAAACCTGAAAAGTACACATTGTAGTATTCCATTTATATAATGTACAAAAACAGGCAACAACCAATCTATGCTCTTAAAAATCAAAAGAGTGGTAACTCATGGGACAGCAGGTAATGACAGGAATGCGAGTTTGGGTCACTGGTAATGTTCTGTTTCTTGATCAGGGAGCTGTTTAGATATGTATGGTGGTTTAAAAACATCTCCATAGATCCTTTGACACTCCTCCCATCAGAAAATGAAGACCAATTCCCTCTCTTTTAATATGGCTGGTCTTAGTGACTCACCTCTAGCAAACAGAATGCATTGGAACTGACAACATATGACTTCCAATGCTAGGTTAGAAAAGGCACTCGAATTTCCACCTGGCTCTCTTTCTTGGGTCATTCACCCTTGGTACCCAGTCACCATGCTTTGCGAAAGTCAAGGAGTCACATGTAAAGGCCTTGTGGAGGTATTCTAGTCACAAACATAGCTAAGTTTGCAGTCAACAGGTAGCATCAACAGACAAACATGTAAGTGAAGGAAACTTCTGATGATTCCAGCCCCCAGCCTTCCAATCATCCCAGCCAAGCCCTGACCGAACTGCAAATTCATAAGCAAAATAAATGTTATTTTAGGCCACTAAATTTAGGGGTGATTAGCTCTGCAAGTATATGTAACTAGAACATACAACCAGTATGCTTACTTTGTGAAAATTCATTAAGCTGCATAATTACAATGTAGTCGGTCCTCCATATGCATGGGTTCCACATTTGCAGATTCAGTCAACTGCAGATGAAAAATATTTTTTTTAAGTTCCAGAAAGTTCCAAGAAGAAAACATGAATTTGTTGCACATTGGCAACTATTTACATAGATTTAAATTGTATTAGGTATTATACGTAACCTAGATACGATTTAAAGTATGTAGGAGGATGTGAATAGGTTATATGCAAAGACTACTCCATTTTATTTAAGAAACTTGAGCATGCAATGATCTTGGTGTCCCCAGGGATGGAGGAGGGCCTGGAACCAATCCCCCATGGATACCAAGGGACAACTGTATACACTTTTCCGTACATATATTATACTTAGGTTTGAAATAAAAATCATATCATGGAAACAAGCTCAAGTTTCTCATCAAATTTTTAGATTTTATTGAGATGTTTTATATAAATTCAATATTTCATATCTCCCTAACACTTTGCCTTTTACTTACAATTACATAATATAAAGAAAAATAATGGATTTTTTTCACTGCATCCCATATAGACACCTCCTAATCTCCATCAGTTTATCCTTGCACACTGCCCAATTCTGATCATTTATCATGTGTAGATGTAAAAAAAGTTGGGAAGCACTGCTACAGGAGACATCTGCCCAGGACCTCTTCTTCTATAATATAGAGTCTCATTGTCCTTTGGGGAACTACCTCCCTTTGGGTGAATCAAGGTAGCTGAAACCTGATAATTGCTTAGCTTTTTAAAAAATCCTATTATACCTCACATTCTTCCAATAAATTTCTCATTTTATTTAAGTTAGCAATATTTAGTCTCTATTCTCTGGACAGTACGTACTGATACATAACTCCAGTGCTAGCACACTGTGATCTATACATAGTTGATGATGAACAAATAAAACACAAAATGTTTATAAAATGATATTGGACAACTGATTTTTGTCAAAGCACAAAGGCAACACAGTGGAAAAAGAATAGCCTTTTCAACAAATATTGCTGGAACTATTGGTTATCCATATGTAACAAATACGAACCAAAATGCCTCATACCATAAATAAAAGTTAACTCAAAATGCATCATAGACCTAAA
Source organism: Tursiops truncatus (assembly GCF_011762595.2). Classification (NCBI taxonomy): domain Eukaryota; kingdom Metazoa; phylum Chordata; class Mammalia; order Artiodactyla; family Delphinidae; genus Tursiops; species Tursiops truncatus. Next base: position 54,903,326 of record NC_047035.1, on the reverse strand, counting down.
CATACAGCCTAAACTGTAAAACTTCTAGAAGAAAACAAAGGAAATGGCCTTTTTGAGTTAGGTTAGGCAAAGATTTCTTAGAAATGACACTAAAAGCATAATTCATAAAAGAATAAATTGGACTTTACTAAAATTTAAAACTTCTGCTCTTAAAAATACACTATTAAGAAAATGAAAAGACAAGCCACACACTGGGAGAAGACCTTTGCGAAGCATGTATCTGACAAAGAACTTGTATCCAGAATATATAAAGAACTCTGAAAATTTACAAAAACAAACAACCCAATTTTTAAAAAATGTAATGAAGATCTGAGCAGCCACTTCACCAAAAAAGATATGCAGATGGCAAATAAGCACATAAAAAGATGCTCAACATCATTAGTCATTAGGAAAATATAAATTGAAACCACAAGATAACATTATACATCTATTAGAATGGCTCAAATTACAAATGGCTGACTACACCAAGTGTCCATGAGGACATTTTATAAACATTTTATTTTATGGAGGAAATGGAACTCAAATATACTCCTGATGGGAATGTATTGTAAAATGGTACAACCACTCTGGGAAAAAATTTAGCAGTTTCTTAAAAAGTTAAACATACATCTACCTATGATTCAACCATTCCACTTCTAGATTTTTATCCAAGAGAAAAAGGAATTATATGTCCATACAAAGAATTGTACACAAATGTTCATGGCAACATTAATGGTAATAGCCCCAAACTAGACACAACCCAAATGTCCATCAACAGATGACAAACTGCAGTGCATCCATATAATGGAATATACTCATCAATAAAAAGGAATGAACTACTGGTAACAAAACAACATGGATGAACGTCAAGATAATGACACTAAGTAAAAGAAACCAGACCAGAAAAAATGTAATACATACTGTCTGATTCTATTTATGTAAAACTTTAGAAAAGACAAATGAATCTATAATGACAAAAAGTAAAATAGTGGCTGCTTAGGTGTGGGAGGCATGGAGGGATAAGAGAAATTACAAAGGCGCGTGAGGAAACTTGAGGATGATGGATTTATTCACTTGAATATAGTGATGTTTTCAAGGGGGTATACATATATAAAAACTTATCAATTTATACTCTTTAAATATGCTCCATATATTATGTCAATTATATCTCAATTAAGCTAAAAATACCTTCAGCTCAGCCATCAGATTTTGAAAGGAGCAGAAAGGATGCAGAATGGAAATCTTGGTTAAAAGTCTCAGTGAATTTTGTGAATTATCCAAGTATGCCAGGAATTCATGCTTCCTCTGCCTAGCTGAGCTTCAGCACAGTTTAAGGAGCCATCTCCCTGATATTCTCCAGAAATGGTGACAACCGTCATTATTGGGTCTGTTTTCTGTTAGAAAATGACCCAATCAGTATAAAATGAATTCTGTGTCTTGTGAGAGACTGTCAATTAAACATAAAATCCACACTTAAGAACATTTGTAAAGGGCTTTCTCCTTGCAAGATAATTTTAATATTGAGAGTGAACGTTTTGTATGTGAATTCCAATACAGACACACTCGTTATTTAATGCATTAGCACCTCAGTTTTCTCACCTGTGAAATGCCATAAGAAATAAGAAAAGCCAGGAAGCTAAAAAGAGCAGATTTTGCCAGATTTATTAATTCTTCCTTTTTGGGCAGAGCCTCTTCGTTCCCTCTCTGCTCTGAGAGGTGTCCATTTCTTCCCAACTCCACCGGCAGTAATTATCTTGAGTGAGTCAAGCTTCTCTCCCAGAAGATTCATCCCTCTATCACTAGACTCCTCAAGAGAGATCCAAGAGGAAGGTCCCTGCCATTGCCCTGGCTGGCCATTAAATTAGTCAAGAAGGTGTCCAAGACTCTGCTGTGACTGGGTACCACACTGATGTCTTGGGCTGGCCTTGAGCTCTGTGCATTGTGTATTCTGGAGGTTGAGCTTCACTTTCCAGACAATCATTTTTTGTTGCACGGCAGGATGGGGAGTATCTCAACAGCATCCCCATTCCTAATTGCAAGTGGAGATAGTTTTCCAGGATGGTCTGTGTTCTCCGGCCTTTGACTCTTTAAGGTCGGATACAAGAACTAGGACCCACAGAACAGGAAAAGTGGTTGTGTCCACAGACTGTAGCATTAAGAGGCTCTAGCTTCAATTTCCAGCTGTCAAAATGTGTGGGACTTTATCATCTCCAAAACTCAATTTTTTTTCATCTCTATAATGGGGCCAAAGCCATCTAATTTCTTTAATTGTTATTAACTTCCATTATAAATTACAGCAGACTGGCCAATTATTAACTTGAACACTAAAAATAGCATTTAACACACTAACTCAACTTTTTATTAAATATATACTTAAATGCTTGAATAATTATAACTTACGGAGAAAACAAAGCTTTCCTCTTCTGAGTTAAGAATTTGAAAAGACGAGACGTAGAAGCAAACCAAAATCAAGTCCTGAGACGATACAAGCCTCAAGAAGCCAAGCAGGTTTGCCAACAAAGTTCCGCCTCCGTGCAAACTCTACCCACTTCCGGCTGCCCCACCCACTTTCTAACACTGGAACACCGCCCCTCTCTGCGAGGTCCCGCCCCATGCACCTGATCCTGGTGTCCATTGGGCAAATACAAAAGCTGTATATACACCCAGCACACGCACTTTTGGCAGGGGCGTCTTCGCGCCTGCGCAGCAGCACCGTCAGGCTGCTGGGGACTGGGCGCTGGGGACTGGGGATTGGGGACTGGGGGCTGGGGGGAGGGGGGCGGAGGTCAGGCCGAATCTTCCTCCGTAATAAGAAGCTACGCGTCCCGCGGTCCTGGCTCCGTGGGTCCGGTCGGATCGGGCCTGGGCGCTGGAGCTGCTGTGGCTGCCGCCGCGGCGAGTGCGATGGAGGCTGTGCCGGGGCCCAGCGCTCACGCCGGGGGAGGCCGAAACTGCCGGAGGTTCTAGTAGATGAGGCGGCGGCGGCACGGACTCTCCATGAGCAAGCGGCGGCGGCGACGGGTGCGGGAGCACCGGCGGTTTTCGGTCCCCGGGGAGGTACGAAAAGTCGGCTTCCTGGTGGACGGAGACTGGCCGGTGTGAGAACGCTTTCCGTGGCCCGGCCCTCCCGCCCATTACCCGCAGTCCCAGGCGCTCATCGGGCCACTGCCTGGAGGCGGGCAGGGGACGCCCAGCCCTTTCACCGGCTCCAGATTCGGGAACCCGCCCGCCCTGCGCGGCCAGCCCTAAGTGCCAGGCCTTCCCCGGTGCTGCGGACCCTGGGCGGGGTGGGCGTGGCCGGAGTGCGGGGGGCGGAGGTGAGCGCCCACCGCGCGCCCAGCCAGTCCTTGCGCCCAGCCCGGAGCTGCTTCGAGCGGGAGCTCAGCGCCGTTTTCCAGATTATTTTGGGGCGCTGACTCGGGAGGGTACCCTTGGGACCCTCGAGCTGTTAGGGCGTCCGGCACTCAATGCCTTGGACAAATGGTCTGGTCCTCACGACCTGCGTGGAGTACAGCTTGTCACCCTTGGAAACGACTGCAGAAGAAATGTGTCATTTTGCCAAGGAAATAGAAGTCCAGGGAGTTTTCCAGATTTATTCAAACTGGGGGGCCTGTTGAGGCAAGGGAAAAAAGCCAGCAGAATACCTTCTCCAGGGCTTCTAAACGATGTTTTTGACGGTGTGACCAGAACTTAAGACAATTTTAAGTAAAGCTCTTTGCAGCCATTTTTCCATCTCTTTTAGCCGCTTTTTTTTTTTTGGTAATTTACTTTGTAACAAATCACCACGGTACAACAGAAGCTACACTGTCTTCTAATTCTTTGCATCCTCTCTTACCTCCTTTTTTTCCCCCCAGAAAAAGGCTAAAGAAATTAGTTTCATTTTATGTATGTGTATATTTTTTTAATATATATATATAATTGTAGTTTAATTCTCTTAGAGTGTAACTTGCTTTACAGAGCTATAGTTACTCATTTGGTCATGTATAAAAGATAAACTGGCAAAAAATACTACAGAAATTTACAGTTCCTTTCCAGTGCAACATTTAGGAATTTGAACTCGGGCTCTTAATTATGACCTTGCTACAGAGTTCTTTAAAATGTAACAGAAATCAGTCAAACCATGAAAAAAGTTATTTTCATTTTTAAAGTATTTAAATGCCTTGTGATTTTTTAAAAATATGCTCTGAAGCATTTCTTCTTCATTTAGAAGAAACTGAGTTTGTGTTTCCTAGGCTCTAAATTTTCCACTCTCTCTTATTCCTAAGTGGTTAACTAGAGCCCACATGTTAGCGACTATATATAAACATCTACACTTCAGGCTAAATATAGTGTTGAATATTTTAGAGTCCACAGTATCTTGCCTAAGTCAAAAATACTCTGTGTGTGTGGTAAAATTGAATTTTTAGTTTGCTAGTGTTACAAAATCGGTCTGAACTTAATTTTTCACACAAAACACATAGGTCTGCAACACTGAGTGTTGGATTCCTATTGTGCTTGGGAGGATGTGGCACTTGAAAAGACAATGAAAGTAAGACACTGACCTCAGTCACTAATTTCTCTGTTCCTATTCCTCAGATGCTTCCAGTTTTCATGAAAACGGAAGGATGAAACATATTGGAAAACCCTGTGATGTTTTTAGTTTAGATATGTGTTTGTCCCAAATAAAGTAAAGCAATTTTTCAATTCAGTTTCATTAGGACCTCATTCTTTAATTTTTTTCAATTTTGCTTTAGATAACATACATATGACACCAACATGTTTATTAGAATACTGTCAATGACATTAAAACCAAGTGCTTAGCTATCCTCAAGGTTGGGGGAACGATAGGTACCAGTTTAAATAGGGAGGACACCTCAGTTCATTCCCAAAACATGCAGAGAGGAATCAAGATAATTATCAAGTTCTGAATCAGCTCTTCCCAGCATGGCCTCTGTAGTTAAAATTATAGGATATCTAGCATGGTCCTAAATTTCAGGTAAAAATCCCAAAGTGCATAGAAATGATTTTTGTTTTAGCTGTGCTACTATTCAATTAAGTTCTCACAATTACTCTTCATATGTTGTCTTTCAAAGCCAGTTGGTCATTATTCTGTAGCCCAACAAAGAATTCCATTATCAATTTCATAAGTGGAACCACACATATTATCAAGAAAATGAAGTACCGCTTATATTTTGAGGGGAGGAAGAGGTTTACATTAGGAATACACCCAACCAAATTTAGACTGTATCTTTAAATAGTTTTATTTTTTTTTAGGATTTTTTTATTACAGGGTTTTCCTCTATGACTGATAAAATCTGCAATATAATTAATATAAAGTCCTATCAAATGACCATTCCGTACTTCAAGAAAAGGTTGCAGCTTCTTAAATGGTCTTTCCAGAGACCATGCAGGTTGCCAAAAAATGGCTCATAGCTTGTTTTAAATTTTTTTTTACATTGGGGGTCAAGCTAACCAAATTTAATTTGAATCTTTAGATACCTTTATTTTCATTTAAACATATCATGCATTTAAAATATAAAGTCAAATTTATGAGTACTGTCTTAAACTTTTAAAATGCAGGATGAAGACACTGTTTGAAGAGATCAAAGCATCAATTAAAAATAACTATAACCAAGATCGCTCATTTTGGAGACCTGTTCTTCCTTGGGGAGGTGTTTTTACTATCAAAGCTGGCCGCAAAGCAGTATCCTGTACACCACTCTATGTTGAAATAAGACTGAAAAATACCTGCACCATAGATGGATTCTTGATGTTATTGTATGTTATTCTCAATGAAAATGAAAATTTCCCCAGGGAACTCTCTCTTCATTTAGGTAGAGAGTTTATAGACTGTTTTCTTTATTTAATGGACACCTACAGCTTTACAACTGTGAAGCTACTTTGGATTTGGGACAAAATGGAAAAACAGCAATACAAATCTGAAGTTCATAAAGCTTCATTAATAATTGATTTGTTTGGGAATGAGCATGATAATTTTACAAAAAATCTTGAAAATCTCATGTCGACCATACAAGAGAGTTACTGTTCCAACTGGCGATGCCCAACTCGAGTGCAGGAAGATCAGCAGCGCACAATTAATATAAAGTAAGTTGCTCTAAAGTCTGTTTTGTCACCTTTAGCAAAAATAGTATACTTTTTTATAATGAATGATATATATAGAGAGATAGGGAGGGAGGTAGATAGATATAGTCAAAGTACTTCTTAAAGTACAGACCCGTGTAACAACTTACACATAAAGCAACCACGCAAATGCAAGACTTTATTAGGTCCCATGACAAAAATGTAACTCTTCTGTTACATCCAAACATCTCAGAATTTACTTTACAAAACCAGTTGATAACTATTTCACTTGCAAAGTAATGAACTATTCAGTATGCAAAATGTTTTCCTCTTGCTCAGAATTTACTAATATGACTGTGAAGATAACTAATTCCTTGTGTCACAAATTTAACCTCTTGAACAACACTTAATACTATATTGGGATGTTTCACTCTGAATGGATCTCTGTCAGGTAGGCTAGTTCTACATGAACAGGAAGATCGAAAGTACTCCATGTCATGGCCAGGGCATGATTAGAGACAGGAACCCCAAACTTGAAATGTTAATACCTGAAGAGGACCTGGATGTGAGGAATTTTTCATTGGCTAGGAAAGGTTCTGATAGCTTGCTGAGTATTTTGGGCTTTCGGAGAGAAGATAGACCTCCAAGCTGGTAAATGACAGGGAGGAAGGCCAAACTGGCAAGCCCTAGTGGAGTATTGGGAAACATTAATGCCCCCAGGGGACATGAACAAGAAAAGGGATAATTGCCAGTGGAAAAAAAAAAAAAAAACAGGACAGAAAAACAGACCCAAACACATTGCTGTCAGAAAGCCTACTTGGCCCTGTGGTCCAGGAAAACAGACCCAAACACATTGTTGTCAGAAAGTCTACTTGGCCCTGTGGTCCAGAAAAATAGAACCAAACACATTGTTGTCAGAAAGCCTACTTGGCCCTGTGGTCCAGAAAAACAGCCTAATAGATTTGCTCCCTTTTGGGAATGTATGTTACATACCTGAACTTACTAAATTCACATTTTCTGTATAGCATATTTAGTTTAATACTGTATTATAACATCATGCTACTTAGGGAAAGCGGAAGATACGTTATTTTTTTTAGGGTCTACCAATTAATGTCTCTCTTGTTCTGAAATACACTTTGTCCATCTTCCTGTATTGCTGATATGATGATGTTGGTTTTGAAATCTCCATCAGGAGAAAAAATTGTTACTCTAAATCATAATGGACTAAAAAAAGTGTTTCAGAAATTTGCCTTGTTTTTAAAAAACTAGTATCTTTTTATATGTATATCTTTTGAAACTATAATGAAATATTTACAATCCTATATTAATACTAGTATTTTATGATTCTCAATAAAATATTTTTCATTATACTCTATATAACTTTTTAAGTCTTTTGCCTGTTTTTTAATCCTATGTTTAAAACAACCTCTGAAGTATGTAGGAAAAAAATTTTTTTTAACAAATCAGGAAACTGAGGCCAACAATGGCTGTAACTTGCATTGAGTCAGGTAACTAAGCAGCTACTGTCCTAATTCTGGGTCCTGCTTTCTTCGTCAAGACCAGAATCCACTCTATTGAATCCTCTCAGAAATTTTTAAAGTAACGACTGCATGTTTCAGGATCAGTTTATAGAAAGATTTAATGTTTCTTGAAAGCTTCATGCATTGATGTTTATTAAGTTCAACTGGTTTCTATACTGTGTATAAGAAATACAAAGATGAATAACAGGTTATACTTTGATATGTGGTTTGCTAATAATGACCTGTAAAATTTGTTATCCTAATAATGTATTTACATGTAAAATATTGAAACAGTTCTTACATGCATTTTGCAATTGTTGTAGTCCTCCCCAAGAAATTCCACATGGAAACTTGATACGACTGGCTGTGGATGAGTTATTCTGTTCCAGGATTGAACTGTGTGAAGAGTGTGGGTGAGTGTATGATAGACATTTAAGATGAAAGTATTTGTACGTTTTTTATAAAGAAACCTGTACTGGTATGTTCTTTGATGTTAATATTTTATGAAATAGCAACTCATAATTAGAAAGCCTAATAGTTTTGGAATCTTAACACCTTCTAGTTTACTATGCCATTTTATGCTGTGTTGTCATTATCAATATCACTATATAGAATATAATACTACAGTTACTTGATGAATACAAAGCAAATACCTTTTCTTTTTTTCCCTACTGCTGAGTAGGTACAATAAAACCTTGGTTAACCGGAACCCAGCTAATCGGGACCCTCAATTAACTGGATTTTTTTCTGCACTCCTCATTTAGGAGAAAGAGGTAAATGACAACCAAAAAGTTCAACGTGGTTAAAAAAAAAAGAAAAGAGAAAGGAAATACAAAGGGGCAGAACATATTCATCCCAGTCTCAACAATTTTTATATCTACAGTATTGTGCAATGAGAATTAATATTTAGAAGGGTGATCCTATGGCCTAATTAATCACAAAAGAAGGAAAGAATAAAATACCTTCAGTTAATTGTACTTAAGTCCAAAAAGTGAACGAGTGTATTTTTGCAACAAATACTGAAACAAAATGGTTTTCTGGTAACTTAGTTTAGTCAGTGTTTTTTTAACCAAAATACTGTGCCCTGAGCATTCCGGTTAATCGAGATTTTACTGTATAATTGTGTTTGTTTTATTCTGATCCATATGCTTAATACCTGATACTACTAAGAAAACAGAATTTGCTTCATCCTAATGGCAAAAGGAAGCAAGTAGGGAATTTCATCCAGTCTAAAGAAGACTGTAAGAGTCATCTTATTCCCTCTCTGCCATTATTCCAGTTTGAAACCAGCCTAGAGAAAGAAAAATGTATTTACAAATAAAAACTTTTCTATCAGTCTAAAAGATACATGTTTTTATAAGCTTAGATAAACATAGCTAGCCTTTCCTGGAGTTTTAAAAGTATCATTTCCTATATAGAGAATCTCAAAGTTTATTAACTCTGGGAATTAGGCATATAAGGTATTAATATAGCCATACTGTTGATATATACCCATACCTAAAATAGATAATTATGCTTATTATGAAATTATGTAATAAAGGCAACCCAGAGTGATAAAAGGCAGCTTTGTCCCAAGTGTAGTAAAGTTCATGCCTATTTTCAATTTTAGGTGTGGTGGCTTAAGGGAATTTTCCCAGCGAGTATTCTGCCACGGGGCACCCCCTTTTGTTGTCTTAAATATGCAGCATTGGAAATCTGAAGATCTGGCATATGTACCCTATTACTTGGATTTATCTGATCACAAGTATGTGTTTTTTTTGTTTGTTTTTTAAAACTAGTAAAAAATAAATTTATTTCTATATTTTTCTGCTATTCTATCATGATTTTGAGTAGCCCTTAAGGGAAATACGTATTGTTGGAAAAGTCATAACTATCTCTAAATTTATGTAGCCTGGATAAGGTCAGAATCTACTGCAGGGAGTCATTGCTGTCAGTGTGCATAGTGGTTAGGTGCTTAGACTATGGAATACACTATGGAATAGCCCTACCTTACAAGCTATGTGACCTTGAGCCAGTAACAACCAGTTTACACGTCAGTTTTCTTATCTATTGAACAGAGATAACAGTATCTATCTGGTGCCATTATTGTAAGGCTTTAATAAGATAGCACATGTGAAGTGTTTAGTACCTGAGAGATAGTAAATAGTCAGTAAATTCTGGTTGGCTATTACTTGTATTTCAAGTCAAAGTAGTGTTTAGTATGAGGTCATCATTTAAACATAAAATGTTACTGTCATCATTAGATTAAGATATCTGCATACAAATTAGGACATACAGTGTTCTTTTAACTTTTTGCCTTAAAAATTTTCTTGTGTGTATTTTATATAACAGAACCATGCAGATTATGGGTTAATCTGTTAAAATATGCTTTTAAAAATTCTTAAATGATATCAATTTTTTAAATTCTTAAACATCTTTCTCCAAATTACCAATTATAATACATAATTTTTACAGATGGATATCTTTTACAGAGAATAGAATGCAAATAATCTCAGTTTTTTATTAGTTAAAAATTTAGGGAATGTTTTTCTCAAGAACAAAGTATTGTGATTTTCTGCTACACTTTGTCATTTAATTTGCAGGTATTTGTTAGAAGGTGCCACACTGTTTAACAAAGAGGAACATCATTATTCTGCAGCTTTTCAAATTGATGGACATTGGATGCACTATGATGGCCTCAGAAATGTGAACTTAATTTTGTTAAATAAACCCCCAGAGTTTCTCCTCTTGTCATCATTAGTTTATATTCGAGCAACAGAGAAATAAATATAGACTGATGCTAAATTAAATTGTTTTCCCTCCTGCCCATGCTCCCCCAGATGAAGGGCTTTTATTTTGTATATACTTGGTATCCAAGGAAATAGTTCAGCTATATTAGTTTCAGAGGTGTATGATCTAGTGTTTAGCCCCAGGTATATAGAGAATCTATGCAAAAATGTTTGTATTTCTTTTTTCTATATCCCAGGTTATTTTTATACAAGCATATTTTATGTTGAAATAAAATATATCTTGTAGCCTTTGTATATGTACCTCAAAGGTTTTTTACAGTTCTGTCTTTGAATCCAAGAAAATACTTCATCATTTGAATTATCAGTTTTTCTTTTTGGATATCCAAATAAAACCTGGGTATAAGTCAATTTTCAGTTTATATAAATTTAACAGTTCAAAATGTATCTGACTGTGTTTATTTGCCCTACCTCACTATAATCCAAAGTGCACTACTGGATCTAGTATGGATTTGAATGTACAACTTATAGATGGCTTAGTCTATTTTACCTGTTGATTTGCCTAATGTTCCTGCAACAGTTTTTTAAAATACTTTGGTGAGAATGTTTTTCTGGACTTCAGTTATTTTTTTGTAATGGTAAATTACTTTAACCACTTGTTAAAGTATTAAAAACCTACCAGTGGATTTTAACTTAACTAAGCTCCCAAACTTAAAGTTATTGTTACAGATAAATTATATAACTAATCTAAATGTTTAAATTAAATGTAATAGGAGTTCTCTAGTAAAAGTTTATTTTGCAGATAAGACAATTATAAAAAAAATGTTAGGCAAACTGTATGTTTACTAATGTTGGATGAATAATGGAAATGTACTTTAAATATGGATTTAAGAGAAAATGGGTGCCTGGGAATACAGTTGACCCTTGAACAACTCGGGGGCTGGGGCCCTGACCCCCCACGCGGTCAAAAATCCCCATGTAACTTTACAGTCATCCCTCCTTATCTGTGGTTCCACATCCTCGGATTCAAACAACCTCGGATCATGTAGTACTGTAGTACGTATTTATTGAAAGAAATACACGTATAAGTGGACCCACACAGTTCAAACCCATGTTGTTCAAAGGTCAACTGTATTTCTCTTCCTAGTAAGTCATATTGGCACAGAGGAAAAAAATACGTAAATTTTGGGGATAACATCTGTGTGCTCCCTTATAAGTAAATTGATAGCATGAGGCTTTCTTTGATTTGTAATATAAATCACCAGAAGTTTATAGTTATCAGAATATTATGTTTCTTTTCAAAGACCCTAAGATCTCTTTTCCTTTTGCAATTTAAAGGAAAAAAATAAGTAATGTTCTCAAGGGACAATACTTTTTGAAATCTGTCATCATTTATTTTAGTGTTTTCAATAATTAGTCCATCCTAGGTTTTGGGTTGAGATTGAGCGCAATATATTTGGAGATTTCTATACAGCAACACAGTTCACTGCCATATACCAAATTGCTAAGGTTTAATTCAATAAATTAAGTCTTGCATTGCATTGGTGCCATGTTGAGATAACTTACTGAAGAATGAATAAATGTGAGTGCAACGTTGATGAGGATGCCTTTTTATTCTGTGTAAGAAAGGAATGTTCATAGTATTTGCTCAAAAAGTGATCTATTTTATTAAAAAAATTCACCTCAGAGTTTATTTAAATTGTTCCCACATGTATTTAAATAGTATTTGATTTATAGTAAACTTTTCTGGGGACACCTTACTGCATGAATCAACTGCATGAATCAAAGTACACAAAAACACAAATATTAGCATATACATAAATGGTATCATTAACAAAATTATTCCTGATGCAGATTTATTCTTTTATAAATTGCACTTTATTTGGAATAATACTAGTTTGTCATGAAACAATGACTTACCTACCTCACAGGGTTGTTGTGAGGATTAAAATGTTTGTTAATATCTTGACTACCTTGAACATGCTAATAAAAAATATTTTTTCTACCTCTTTCATGTACAGGCAAGTCTCCTTGATTCTCTATTACTAATGACCTTTTCAGAGGTCATTAGCTACATATCAGTAATGGCCATATCAGTGGCCACCTGTTCAGACATTTCTTTCTACATATCATATCAGTAACGGAATTAATGTGTAATGAAATTTAAGTATGGCTTCTGGACCCCAGATGGTTAGGATTTAAGGATAATAGGTATTTTGCTGTTATGGTGGTAATTGAAGAAATTATTCCCTGCTGACCAAATAGTGAGTAGAAAAGGGATGAAAAAATATGAAGTAAACAAGATTATCACAAAATGTGAAGGTGAGGGTACGGAAGGTGAGGGTATTTTTATAACCTTAAACAGAGAAATCGGAATCCTGGGGGTGGGAATGGGCAAAAGATACGAGGGAATAATCAGAATATGTTTTTAATCAAAGTGCCACAAATCACAACTATACCTATGGGGAGAGCAGAAATGATTTTAAAACCCTCACCTCAATCAAAGGGAGAAAAAGAACAAACAAAGCAAATTTAAGGGGAAATGTCCAACATTTAAGAAGTCTCCAACCTCTCTTCAGCCAAAGAAGCTTTACCCACCCGCCACCCAAAACTTAACAAATAATCTTAGATTTATCTTTCAAAGTAGCTTTTCATTATTAGGGTTGACTTAACGTCTGAGGCATTGTCACTGGATTGGATCCAATCAAAGAGAAAGAGGAACAAAGATCACTACCACAGGCATGCTTACTAGGGTGAATCCTAGGTTCTATTTCATTCTTAAGAGTATGAGCAAACAACTAAGCTATATAAGCAGATGACTACTGTGACACATAAAAAGCTGTACGTATTGAGCATATATCAACAGTTTAGTTTTATAATTAAATGAGTTAATAACATTTAATTATTTGACAATAATTGTAATGCACTATACCTAAGCAGGAAAGGTAAACAGTTCATGTAAAAATGACTGCAATTACTACTACTAAACTCCAGCCTAAGCAAACATTTATATTCTTCTCACCTTCCTTTGTTAAAATCAAAAGTTAAGATCACATAGCTTTTGAAGTTCATTTTAACCACTTGATCCCTTACTAACAAACAGGGTTCCTACCCACCCAACTGGCCCAGGGTTCACTGTCTAGTCAACTGGATGGCCTTTAACTTCAAATTTAATTTGATCTCAGGAAATACACGCTTTTACTTTATTTCTGGGAAGTTGAGGAAGTTGGTGGGGAGGCCTCTGTAGCTAGAAGCTTTCTTTATATGCTGATATCTACCTGAGGATATAAAATTATTTACCCTCAAAGAGCAATCAGTTCCACAGTCCATCCATTGTTTTCTCAATGAGGTCTATAAGGTATCAAAAGGAGTACCACTGAAAATGAAAAAGTGAGCTACTCTGGTAAGGCCCTCAAAAATGATGTGGTATGGAACAAGAGCTTGGGGAGCCGATGAGCTGTGCAGACAACAGTGTGGTAAAATTAGAAACCTGCTGTTTGTATGCTTAGCTATATTTTTATTACTTGCTTGTTTTCCCTTTGAATTTTGTAAAGTCTAATTTTTCAGATGATTATAAAAATAATACATAAATCAGTAAGAAATCAATAAAACCAAAAAAGCTGTAAAGAAGAAAATGATCATCCATGATTTCTCCACCCAATGATAATCATTGGTTCATACTGGTAAAGACTTTTTGAAAAGCCCACCATGGCTCCACAGTACTGAAGAAAACCAAGAACCAGGGAGTTCCGGCTTTGAAGAAAGACGTGTATACTCCTGGGGGCCAGCATAGCAGTGATAGAAGTAATCAGCTTGACAAAATGTGTACAGGAAAGTGAGACTCTGAAGGAAACTGCAGTGGCCACCTGTTCAGACATTTCTTTCTACCTGGACACTTGCCTTCAGATGCTTTTATTTTCTCAAATTTTCAAGAACTCATTCTATTTTATGAAAGATGTCATTCCTTTATGTTCCTCTACCTACATTTCAAAACTAGTATCCCAGGTGCCAGAGTCGGGAAGCAAGAAGATCCTGATGGTATAGACTGTTCCCAAACAGATACAACCAAATAGATTTTCTATATTTCCCTGTTAATCTAACAGAGAGTGTAACAAAGAAAAATCAAAGTACACTGAGCATAATTAGCTTGCTTTAAGAGTAGAGTAGGAAAAAGTTGGCTGAGAGAGTTTGTGAAGAGTGGGGGAACCAGCACGATAAATAGTTCTGCATAACCAACATACGGGAAGGAAGGAAAGGAGGAGAGGAGTGAAGGCAAGAAACACAGGAGAGTTGATTTGTGCTCAGGTCAAGAAGACACCAGGTTAGGGCTTCCCTGGTGGCGCAGTGGTTGAGAGTCCGCCTGCCGATGCAGGGAACACGGGTTCGTGCCCCAATCAGGAAGGATCCCACATGCCGCGAAGCGGCTAGGCCCGTGAGCCATGGCCGCTGAGCCTGTGCGTCCGGAGCCTGTGCTCCGCCACGGGAGACGGCACAACAGTGAGAGGCCCGCGTACCGCAAAAAAAAAAAAAGAAGACACCAGGTTAAAGCTTAAATGAAATAGTTAGCTGGTTAGGGAAATCTTTGCCCAAGCAGGCTAAGTTTGATTTGAGGGCTACAAGCTGGAACAAGTTAATAGCAGACGTACTTTCTCTACAGCATCCATTTAATAATACTTAATATCCACTACTTGCTAATAGAATTAGAAATGATTTCTGCCCTGGAGGTATGCACATGTCTAAAAAGGGGGAACGGTGAGTCAATCAATGATGACTGTACAGAGGGAAGTACTATGGCAGGGTGAGCACCTCAGGCTCTGAGTACAGAGGAGGGACGGTTCTACAGACAACTGCTGTGAGGTCTTTGAAACAGTCCTTTCCCAGTTGCTACCTAGCATCCCTGGAGGAGGTTTTGGAGGAAAGAGACTACAGATTGTTCAACTTGTGATTTCAAAGGCAATTGAAACTGCACAACTCAGATTGGGACTTGAACCACTGCGTTTTAATTGAGATCACACACCAGGTCTCAGGACTTAATGAAGCTCAAGTTTTTTATGTTTTGTCACAAAAAGAATTCAGTGAGAGACAAAGTGATAGGTAAGAAGTGGATTTATTTAGAGAGATACACATTCCATAGAATGTGGTCCATCTCAAAAGGCAAGAACAGCCTTGGGAGAAACACATTCCACAGACAGAGTGTGGGCCATCTCAGAAGGCAAGAGGCCCCAAAATATGGGGTGGTTAGTTTTTATCAGCTGGATAATTTCACAGGCTAATGAGTGGGAGGATTATTCCAACTATTTTGGAGAAAGGGTGGAGATTTCCAGGAATTGGGCCACTACCCACTTTTTGGCCTTTTATGGTTGGTCTCAGAACAGTCATGGCGCCTGTGGGTGTGTCATTTAGCATGCTAATACATTACAATGAATGTATAATGAGGCTCAAGTTCTACTGGAAGCTGAATCTTCTACCATCTTGGACCTAGTTGGTTCCAACCAGTTTTTGTTGTGTCCTCAATGGCTATGTCATTCTTTTAAAGGTTGTGCCCTGTCCCCTTTCCGTCTGCTTCATTATTGCCTCTACGTCTAACTACAAAGCCTAACCATTTTAAACTTCCATTAGAAAGTTATAACTCCTAAAATTAAAGATAAAACAAATTTCAAACCCCATCAAATTTTAAAAGAAATTTATTGTAGCTGAAGTTCTTTCTTTCTATTAATTCTTTCTTCCACAAAGAATTAATAATATCAAATATTTTCTAATTCTCATTGGAGGGAAGATAACTTGAGAAAAAAATGAGACAGACATTGGGACCAGTCTTCTTTAAATACTCCTGGACTTGTGGAGGGACAGGATTGGTGATTCCAAACTCTTGCCATTTTCTACATGAACACTAGGTGGCAGAAGCTCCCCAATATAGAATGTACAGGATGGAGCGAGACCCATTCCTGAACTTTCTGGCCTTTAAAATTTGGGCAAGGCAAGCACAATTTTCCCTCAGTTCTACGACACTATAAGCACTCATAGCTCGGGGATAACATACAATGGTGTTGTCTTTGGTGAGGCTGACTATGCTCTCTGCCAACAACAACCCAGCTCAAATTATACCTGTAAATTGACTTCTGGGATTTCTTCATCACTTCCACAACCTTCATGTTTCTGGCCTCCTCTCTGTTTTCTTCAGCTCTTCTTTGAAAAGGGTTAGGAATTCCCGTCCCTAGAGAGTTTATGGAAAATGCCAGAAGACTTAATTCAGGATTGACATTTTTCACCTAGGAAAAAAATAATGGAATTTCAGACTTTTGAGGTGAATCGTGTTACGTGATCACATTACCACTGGATTCTCTTTATTACCATCAGTTCTCGACTACTGATTTTCTTGATGTCAATTAGGGGCAAGAGTATGGCAGTTAAATGCCTAGACTCTGAAACCAAATTGCCTGGGTCCAAATTTGGACTCTGTCATTAGTTGTGTGGCTTTGGTCCTATTACTTAACTCTTCTGTTCCCAGTTTGCTAACTGTAAAATGGAGATAATAATAGAATATATCTCATAAGGTTGCGGTGAAGATTTGATGAATTATTATTATAGCACTTAGTGCCCAGCACACAGTAAGCACCATAAAAGTGTTTGCTACAGTTATTTTTGTTTTTTGTTTTGGCTGTGTTGGGTCTTCGTTGCTGCGCACGGGCTTTCTCTAGTTGCTGGGAGCGGGGGCTACTCTTCCTTGCAGTGCGCGGGCTTCTCATTGCAGTGGCTTCTCTTGTTGCGGAGCATGGTCTCTAGGCACATGGGCTTCAGTAGTTGTGGCTCGCGGGCTCTAGAGCATAAGCTCTAGAGCGCATGGGCTTAGTTGCTCCGTGGCATGTGGGATCTTTCCAGACCAGGGCTGGAACCCATGTCCCCCGAATTGGCAGGCGGATTCTTAACCACTGTGCCACCAGGGAAGTCCCGCTACAGTTACTGTTGACTCCTCTTTCAATATTCTATTTTTTAAAAATACTTGTTTAGCTGCGCCAGTTCTTAGTTGCAGCATAAGGGATCTTTTAGTTGAGGCATGTGAACTCTTAGTTGCGGCATGCATGTGGGATCTAGTTCCCTGACCAGAGATCAGACCCGGGCCCCCTGCATTGGAGTGTGGAGTCTAAGCCACTGGACCACCAGGGAGGTCCTCAATATTCTATTAAGAAATTAAATTAGTAGATAAGTAGTGCTGCTGCAGGAGATGAATAAATTCTGTGTGAAGATTTCAAGTTCACAATGAAGTTTTCAGTTCACACTGAAAACCATTGTTGCTCTTTCTGTGGCAAATAAGCTCACAGAACAAACTATAATATCAGAAAAGTAAAAGAAAAAAGTTAAATTCATGAATTAGTTTGAAAAGCAAAAACAAATAAAGCAAAAGTAAAAATGTTGGAGGAAAGTGAATAGCTTAAATTTTCCTAGATATTAAATAGTAATGAAATATCATATCTTGTTCCTGCTCAAAATCGTTTATCCACCAGATACAGTCCAAAATAGTTTATCTGCCATCTGGCTCTAAAACTTTTTGAGACATAGTCCTCTATTCATTGAAAACACCTACTTTATTAGATTCTAGGACCCCTGCTTACTTAAACTCTAACTGTCCTCAGGGCACACACAAGAATATCCTTTCCAATACTTTCTTTCTAATCAGGACAACAAAAGTGATTGGCTCATCCTTATTTAGATCCTGCCTTAACAAGGTTTAAGGCACTTTTCATGTACTCTAAAAATAAGAAGCTTTTCATGTCTTTAATTATATTCTAATGTTAGACATAATTTGAACCAAAAAGAACATGAGACCAAGTATTACCTTTGTTTTATGTATAAATTTTATTTATTTATTTATTTATTTTTGGCTGCGTTGGGTCTTCATTGCTGCGCGTGGGCTTTCTCTAGTTGCGGCCAGCGGGGGATACTCGTCGATGCGGTGCGTGGGCTTCTCATGGCAGTGGCTTCTTTTGTTGAGGAGCACGGGCTCTAGGCACATGGGCTTCAGTAGTTGTGGCTCGCGGGCTCTAGAGCGCAGGCTCAGTAGTTGTGCATGGGCTTAGCTGGTCTGCGGCATGTGGGATCTTCCCAGACCAGGGCTCTAACCCGTGTGCCCTGCATTGGCAGGCAGATTCTTAACCACTGCACCACCGGGGAAGCCCCCAAGTGTTACCTGTTAATAGGACCCTGAGTAGGTGAACTAATAAAACAGCCTATAAGGTACTCTTTTCTATTGTTGATGGGAATGGAAAATGGTACGTCTTGGGAGAATTGGGCAATGTTATGGACGGGAGGTTTGTGTTTCTTCGACATTTAAATACTGAAACCCTACCCCCGCCCCCCCACACACACCGCTGCCGTGTTGGTATTAGGTGAGCTCTTTGGGAGGTAATCATGATTAGATGAGGTCACGAAGATGGAGCCCTCATTAATGGGATTAGTGTCCTTATAAAAGTCATGAGAGAGCTTACTCCCCCTCTCTACTCTCTTTCATGTGACGATATGAGAAGTTGTCAGGTTGCAACCCTGAAGAAGCTCTCACCAGAACCTGACCATGCTGGCACCCTGGTCTTGGACGTCCATCTTCTAGAACTATGAGAAATAAATTTCTGCTCAGTCTGTGGTATTTAGCCTATGGCAGCCTTAACTAAAAGAGGCATGATCTAGGAAAATTGCATATCATCTACAGCCCAGAAATTCCACTTCTAAAAATCTGTGCTCAAAACACAAACGCACAAGGCGATTCATTGTGGCATTATTTGTAAATGCAAAAGTCTAAAAACAACCCAAATGTCCATCAGCACAAGACTAGATAAAAGTCCTATGGTATATCTACACAGCGAGGTACTATGTAATCGTAAAAAAGATTAAGAATTATCTCAATATATTAACATGACATAATCTCCAGAATATTTTAAGTGGAAAAAAGTGTTTTTATAGTATGCTATTTTTTTGGTAAGGAAATGGGGAAGGATTTTTTCAAAATGAAATAATGGAACAAGCATCTAATAAAAATGATTACCTATACAGTAATAAAAATGAACAGAGTGAAAGAGATGGAAATGCAGACAAAACTTCCGTGAATGCATCTTCTCGTATAGTTTCAACTTTGTAGTCAAGTAAATATTCCATATAATTTAGAAATAAAATTAGATTAGAAAGTATATTTCTAAAAATTAAAACCTCAGTTAAAATAGCCTCACTGTACATGAATCAATTATGCTTTAACCAAATAAAAATATTACTTCATTTGACTCTAAAACCAGTGTTTTTATTTTTGATCCTTGTGCAATATATTCTAAGGACAAAAAATGTCACAAAGGACTCAACTACATTCATTGGTCTTATTATTTATACCAGTATTATTCTGAAAACATTATAAGTATGTTGTAAAACAAATCAAATAGGTAATTAAATTATGTTAATGTTGATAGAAACCAAGATTTTCAAGCTAAGAAAAAAACGATTAAAATAAAAGAATTTAAGTAAAATAAAGTAAAATTTTAAAGGAGGCATTTCCTGACTCTGCCTATTGAATAGCCTACAAGCAAGGACAACTCAGTAGCAGAAAACACAAGCAAAACCTTGGGACCTCTAAATACCATTTAGAGATTCTAGATCTGAGGAAGAAAAGGAAAAGGAAAAGCCAAAACACAACAATGCTTGAATTTGATACCTGAACTGTGGTTAATAAGAGAATGAATATCCTTATTCTTAGGACATATGTGCTTAAGGGATAAAAAGACAATGTATGCAACCTACTTTCAGATGGCTTGAAAAAGATGAAAGGATGATAAAACAAGTGTGGCAAAATGTCAAAAACTGGTGTACCTTGAGAAAGGTATATAGTAATTTTTTGTATTACTCTTACAATTTCTCTGTTAAGTTTGTCTTTATTTTAAATTATGTGAAAATATTTCTTTAAAAGCAAGGAGGCTTTCAATGGAACTTAATCTTATACATAGGCTTAAGATGTGTTGATTGAAACACATATATTCAAACAAATATATTAAAAAAAAATCATGAGTTCATGACACGATCACCTTTGGAGTTTT
This sequence comes from Tursiops truncatus, assembly GCF_011762595.2. Classification (NCBI taxonomy): domain Eukaryota; kingdom Metazoa; phylum Chordata; class Mammalia; order Artiodactyla; family Delphinidae; genus Tursiops; species Tursiops truncatus. The sequence goes on along the minus strand of NC_047035.1, from coordinate 54,882,974 downwards.
TTAGGGCACTAATTCATTAAAGATTGATAAAGGAATGAATCGCACAATTTCCCCAGCCTTTCCTTAATAGACCTTGTCTCAAGGTACCCAAATAAGTGATGAAGAAATGCTTTCCTTTATATAATTCCAGCTAATAAATGCAGAAGGAATGGCAGAGTTAGAAAACTACTATTTTACAACTCAATATGATAATGGATCCAGCAGTAGTCACTAATAGCTGCTAAAACCATCTGGTGAGAGTTTGATGGGGAACTTGATAACGAAGGCATCAGGTTGACAACTGAACCCAAACTATGATTAATGTTAGCATCACTGAAAGTGGGATAACCAGACATAATATGCCTCAGATGCAATACAATAGGAGGTATATGCAGCATCAACTATGCTTGCAAAAAAACCAAAAAACAAAAAAAACCCCTGAATCTAATGAAGACTCTGCAGCCATCAGTTAGTTTATAGAACATTTGCAGAATAGGACAGTAAGTCAAACAAAACACACAAAAAGCAATCTGCCAGATCTAGAATGTGGGACAAACTACTAGACAAACAATCACATTTACTCACAAGTAAATGGCATGAAAAGGGGGAGGAGGGCAGTGACTGGTAGAGATTAAAATTGACTTAGGGATGTAACAGTCAAATGCAATGTATAAACCTTATTTAGATCCTGACTCAACCAACTAACAGAAAAAAATTTTGAGATAATAAGGGAAATTTGAATACAGACTATACTAAATAAAAGTATTCAATTTTTAAGTGTGATTATATTGGTGTAGCTTACAGAATGAAAATTTTAAGTGTCCTTATCACTTATAGATGCAGCCTTATTTACCAGTCATATTATATTGCATGTTTGGGATTCTCTCTAAAATATTTCAGCCAAAAAAAATAAAAGGGTGAATAGATAAGGAAAAGTAGGATTAACAAAATGTGCTTAATTGTTGAAGCTGGGTGATGGGTACATGCAGATTCCATTTCTATTAAAAAGAGGGGGAAAAAAAGGGGCTTCCCTGGTGGCGCAGTGGTTGAGAATCTGCCTGCCAATACAGGGGACAGGGGTTAGAGCCCTGGTCTGGGAAGATCCCACATGCCACGGAGCGGCTGGGCCCGTTAGCCACAACCACTGAGCCTGCGCGCCTGGAGCCTGTGCTCCGCAACAAGAGATGCCGTGACAGTGAGAGGCCCGCGCACCGCGACGAAGAGTAGCCCCCCGCTCGCCGCAACTAGAGAAAGCCCTCGCACAGAAACGAAGACACAACACCCCCCCGCCTCAAAAAAAAGCCTGGAAGACATATCAAAACCCATGTGTACTGTTTTAATACTACCTTGACGCAGAACTCAATTTTACTCCTAGCCTTGAGTTTGGACACCTGGAACGGGTTTTTTATCCCATTATGAGTCTATTGCTGATTCCTACAATCCTCTCATCACCGTCTTCCAAACTGAGTTGAAACTTCTACTTCCATTACTGCACTGGCCCCAAACAAGAGAAGCATCTAGTAATTTTAGAAAGATCATGAGAGGCACCAGTAGAGCTCTGCTAGAGTAGCATTATCTCTTCAATTCTCCCTCCCTGAAAAAAACAAAACAAAAAAACCCCCAAAAAGCAACCGAGGTGTCTTTTTCATTCCTCAAGCAGATTGTAAGATAAGGCTTGTTACTCCTCTATACCTTCCATCATGTCTTAAACATATTAAGCTCTTAATAACTGTCTGCTGACAGATTTTCTGGGTAATGTAAGAGCTATCTGTGCATGTCTTAGAATTAAAAAGCAGAACTTCAAAGGTATCCAGTCACGAAATCTAAATCCAATATTTTAATATGCACTCTCAAAACATGTATTAACATATGTCATCTATAATACTTTAAATACTTCAGCATATGTGTTAAGTTTCTACTTCAACTCTAGGAGTTGCCCTTATTAAGAATTCATCTGAGGGATGGTTAGCTGGCATGCTAACCAGGAAACCCATTCTCAAGGCAGCTACAAATACATCTCTTATCCATAATTTGATCGGTATCCAATGTTTTGCTAATTAGTATACTAAATGTCAGGGATATTTATTGGGAAATAGTGGCTTGTAGCCTAACATGATACCAAAAAGTTGCTCTTACTGGTGAAATTAAAGTTTCAAGATATGTAGACTGTCTACAAATACATTTCCAACCCTTGTATGGACAGGTTATCAGAATCCTTTCAGGCCTGTAGTTCACAACTTCCTTAAAGATAGTACCTAGGTTTACACCTCTTCCTTTAGGAGGTCTATTGGTTATCTGATGCTGGCCATAAAAATAACAGAAACCTCTAGAATGTTGCCATGTCTGCCTCAAGTAAACCCTCTTATAAGGCTGGTTCAAGAATCTAAAAAGATAAAAAGCTGGGACTGCAATGAACTTATCAACTGAACTCTTTTGTGCCTGCTTTGTTAATGAATGTTTCTTTAATAAGTGTCTAAATGTGCAGCAGTATTTAGCCTAAGACATGTTTTCATTATAACCTGGTAATCAGGATGTAAAGGAGTGGCTATCCCAAATCCAATTCAACTTCTGTGGCCACTATCTACCTAAAAGAACCTAAGAGTTAAGCATGACAAAGTTAGCTTGGGTCAATTCACAACAATGGACACACACAAAGCCTTGTTTCTCAAATTTATTTTTAATATTTCACATTAAATGAAATTTAACCATACTCAGTACAGAGCATTACCACAATAGTACACACAAAGAACTTTAAAAATAAAAGACAAAAGAATACAACCTTCAACAAGTTAAATGCCACTTTACTATGTAAACAAAAATAAAACCCTGATGCTAAAAAGATACATATTCAGAGGTAAAATACATATACAAAAACATTTAAACATTAACATAATCCACAACTAGATCACATTCTTTGCAAGAGAGTACAGATATTAGTACTCTACATCTACAAAATTTCAAAATCCTGTTAAAATCAAAACCATCTCTGGTTTATGATACAGCACAATTCATAAGGCAAAAATATAGGCATTATCATCCAGTTCTTTAATTTCACTCGTTTTTAAGGCAAACTTGGAACTTTTTGCTTAGGATTTTAAAATAAATGGGACTTAACACATGATAACTTGACAAAATTAACAATAAATTATCTCTAGTTAAATATGTATAAAATAAAGATATGGATAACAATTTTTCTCTCTGCAGAGATGTAAACTGGATTTTTGACTCCATATTCACACCAGGAAGAAAACCTGTAAACCTGCAATATTTAAAATTTATTGTATTCCTCACTCTTCAAATGTGAATCAATACTGAGTCAATATACTGTAAGTGAAAATCTAATAAACATCCAGCCACAGAATAATTGTATCTAATTAAATCATGTCTAACTAAAGTGCTGTCTTACAAAGGAAAAAAAAAGGTTAAGAAGTAGAACTGGATGTTAACTTGACGTGTAACATCTTTATAAGTTATTAACTTTCAAACTACAGAGGTTATAGAGGTTATCACAAGTTTATTGAACTTTAAGCAGTGTATTTATTGTAGAATCTGATTTTCCTGAAAATGAGCACTTCGGTGACAATACCAGAAATCAAACACCAAAACTGAAAACAAACAGCATTATATTTACATATATTTCCTTCAATGTTAGCCAGAGCCTTGATAACATAATATTATTTTAAGTTTCTATAATTCTGTTTTTCTACTAGAAAATATATTATCCAATTTTAGGAAAGTTGGAGTTCTATAAATATTAGCTTTTAAATAATTCTCTTTCATGTCAATAAAACCTAATTGGACGCTAGAGGACACAAATGTTTATACATAAATTGGATCTCCAATCACTTTTCATGATGTCGGAAATAAGGAATTAGATTCACACTTTACCATAATAGTTATTTGGGTACAGGTCTCCCTTACTATATTTTACTCTTTGGGTGAAAAGACTATATCTTATTTATATTTCTAGCCCCCATAGCATCTAGCACAGTATCCCATATAGTAGACCCTCCATATTTGTCAAGTTATCAAAATAATTTTTCAAAACCTAATGCCAGGGCTTCCCTGGTGGCGCAGTGGTTGGGAGTCCGCCTGCCGATGCGGGGGGCGCGGGTTCGTGCCCCCGTTCGGAAGGATCCCGTGTGCAGCGGAGCGGCTGGGCCCGTGGGCCCGTGGGCCCGTGGGCCGTGGCCGCTGGGCCTGCGCGTCCGGAGCCTGTGCTCCGCAACGGGAGAGGCCACAGCAGTGAGAGGCCCGCGTACCGCGAAAAACAAAAACAAAAACCTAATGCCATTCTCCTATTACTTTGATACCACGTCCTAAAATGTAATATTCATTCATGTTTAAAACAGTATTATCAATAATATATGGAATTTATATAACTATCCTTTGGGTTACATTAAAAATCACTTGAGTTCTATTACTATATTTAACAAATATTAAATAGCCAAACATTTCTAACAGATTAAGTCTTCATAACATAATTATAGAAGGCAATTATCTTCTAAATGATTAAATTAATTTCTATTTCCCACTGTTACTTTTTTCCAAAATAGTTCTGGGCAATCTTAAATAGCTTTCTCCTCCTTGCCTGAGTATATAAAATTATTTCTAAAATCTTTAACCCTGGGAATTTATAATCAAACATTTCGAACCTTGTTAACACTAGAAATGTGGCGTTACATTCACAATTTGTCAGCAAAGTATTCATGATGAAACTTCTCACAAGCTGAATGAGAAGGCTCTATTGTAAAGTTACCAGCTGTCAGGTCATAATACCTCTGGTTCTTATGCACAATTAAGTAGGTTTAGCAAACCTAAAATAAATATTTCTAAATTTGGGGGTTTTTTTTCTTTTCCTTTCACAGGGTTTCATAATTTGTTCTCTAGTATATTGCTCTTACTACTGCCCAAAATGTTTCATATTTAGTCTTCACTGAGATGAAATTTGGATTCTTCCAAAACAATGATCAACTTATGTCTTTGGTCTAATTTACCAAACGATTATATATTTTATACTAATTTGATAGTGGGGATGATATGTGAGGAAAACATTGTGAAAATAAAATGTATAGTATAGATCTGTTTACAATTAAAATAAATTTCTATAGTCTTTCAAATTCCCTTATCTTCTGGGGAGAGGGGCTTAAAAACAGTGTAATAGGATGTATTTAATAATTAACATTGTTAATGTTATCAAGAATAACAATTCTTTCTGATTGATATAAACAGAAAGAAAATTGAGATGGGGATTTAAAATTAAGTATGTGATGGAATCTATTTTAAATTGCTTTCTTTAAATAAAGTCTAGGCCAATCACAATAGTGCACCTTGTTTCTATTCAACAGATTTATTCAAATCAATTATAAAGTTATTGCTATATATCATTAAGTTATTCAAACAAGCAACATAGAAAATATTCAGACTGTCAATATTATTAGTAGCTCCTGTTGAGTTCTTAATTAGAAAGAGACTAAAAATCACTTGCAAGGTTTTATAATCTGTGCAAATATTTATAAAGCATGAAACTACTTATATGATTAAAGATGAGTTCACACAGTTTTGCAGTATATACTTAAGTCTACAACTGGCAGTTTATGGAAGAACAAGGAAAACTGAAAATTGCCTGGCTATAAATAGTTTTCAAGATATAACATACATGCTAAGAAATGAACCTATGTTTTATAATTACAAATGGCTTCTTAACAATAGTTCTGAACATTATGGCACTTAAGAATGCAATATGAACTCTTTCTTAGGAAACAAATATAGTTTTGTAGAGACTATAAAGAGATAGTGGGAAGTTAAAAAAAAAGAAAAGAGAAAGAAAAAATCAAGGGAAGGAAAACAAAATGACTACAGTACCAAAAATACAAGTACCAACATCCTAATAAAATGCAAAGTAATGTATTCAAGATTAAGAGACATTTACTAAAACATGCAAAACAAAATGAATTAACCAGTTCTTTTAAATAAGCTGTCACCTGGGTAAAGCAAACAATTTTGCTTTAAAAGATCGTTTCTTTAGTCAAAGTGGAACTGAATTTAGAACCATTACTCAAGTAAACATCAAGTTCCAGTTTTCCTCAATAACTTTAAAATATTCAGTTACCTAAGAAATGTACAAAATAATGCTTAACTGCCTAGTGCTTTATATTTAATGCATATATTTCTGTTTTTAAGAAGGGCATATAACATCTAGCACAAGAAGAAAGAAGATAAAATGTATCTTTCTTTAAATCACTATTCAGGAACCATGAAAAGCATAACAGGCCATCTGAATGTTTTTTTGGATGTAAATATTAGTATAAACACTAACATTTTTAATAAGCACAAATGAACCAAGCTGGTAAAAATGAAAAATACTATCAAAACATGTCATGCATATCTCATATTTAACATCCAAAAGAACATTGGTATAGCCTTGTTACAGATCCTACAGTTAGCACCATTTTTATATCTGAATACTTTGAAAAAGCAAACAAAAGTCTTAAAAAAACTAAAATTATTGTAAGCATATATGAAAAAACTCAATGTGCACTAAGAGTGGTACTAAACATTTGTCAAATATTTACATCAACACTGGGAAGCCTGCTGGACTACTAAAAAAAAATTGAAACTGATATGCTTAACTCTTTCTATCCATGCTTAGCATACCATAGATGGGTAACTAAATTCATCCAGCATTAACCTGCCCATATAAAAAAGGCATACACAGTAAGTATCTGATTGCTTAAAATAGGACCCGAAATCATGACAGTAAATGCATTTATCTTGCAAACTTATTACATCCCCAGCCCTAAAGCCATTTAGCAGTAAGAATATCCAGGTGACTCAGTATGGCATGTAATTTACAACTCTTAAAAGTACCAGAAAAAAAAAAAAGCAGCCCTTTGTTTAAAATGTGAAGCATATGAATTTATATCCAACAGATAGTATCAGCACTCTGTCTAGTCACTCAGTATACTCCAGCATCTAAGTATCTCTCATCCTGGTAAAAAACGGTGCAGAACAAGGAGGGGGAAGAAAGCTAATTTTTTTTTAAAAAGCAGCAAGGTTTTCTCCACATGTACACTTATGAACATAAAACTATTCTATCCCAGTATTAGGGAAAAAAAGTGCACAATTCAATTGGCAAGATCTTTCCTTTTTTTTTTTTTTTCTTGGATTATCGATTCACTGTATAATCAAGAGCAACCAAAGCTACTTGTCAGTTCAAAGTACCCAACAAAACTTTGAGTCTTCATGCCATTTCAAGTTAAAAAGGAAGCAATGTAGCTTTTGGGCTTCAGAAAACTGGGCATCCTTTCATGCAGCACAAGGTTCATCACTACGCTATTTCCACAAGTCCACACTTGTCAAAGTGCAGTTAATCCAAAATTGCAGCGACAGTATATCATGCCAGCTGAATCCAGCCATGTATCTGAGATAGGGTCATATTTCTGCACGGTATTCAGATAGGAAGACCCTGAGTGACCACCCACTACATAAAGGTAGTTATCAATTACTGCAGCACCAACTCCTAGGAAAGGTGGGTAAAAATAGGGGAAAAAAATATGTTAACCATGAAGCAGACTTCGCACTAAATTAAATTTGCATTTAAATGTTTTCTTAAAATACATTTCAATAACCTATTATTAATTATACAAGCAATATAGCAATATGTGCTTAGTGGAAAAAAATCCCTTAGTATATGTAAAAGAGCTGAAGTCTTCCTTCATCTCTCCTCAATCCTACTCTCCCTCTATCCACCACAGTTAAATATTAAGAATGTAGTATATATCTTCCCATATGCTTTCTTCTCAATTTATATTTATATTTTTCAAAATTCATTAATTTTTGTTTTCAAATGTGTTAAAATTTTAAATATATATAAACTAAATAATTTATGCTTAAAAATTTTACTTTATATATATATAGTTCTAAAAAGAACAAGGCTACCCAAATATTTTACATTTTCATTGTTTTATGGCTTTCCTTCTCAATGGTACCACAGAAACTAATTCTAGTAAACAAGCCTTTCAATTTCCTTCGTATGTTTATTTTTCAGGAGTTTCTTTAATCATAAATGCAAGGAATACTCCTAAAGCATTTCCACCAGTAACTTAAAACATTCCTTTTAAAATAATGTGATTTGAGTTTGGGTTTAAGGATAATTTCCTCAAAGGTGTATTTGTTTTTCTTTATGAAACCTGAAACCCAACTCTTTCTAGATCAACTATAACTATACCCCTTTAGGAGGAGAGAACATTTGAAAGTAATATACAGACTCCTGATGTACAATAAAAAACAAAATAGAACAACCCTAGGATCCTGGGTGTGTGTGCACGTGTGTGTGTAACATATAAAACAATTACATTTGTTACATGGACACAAAGAGCTTCTATAAGATACTTTCTATTATGAGCATTTCTCAAGATGTGTTGTAGAAGTTTAAAAAATAACAATATGCACATTGGCATATTAAAATCACAGTAAAAAAATCTATATAGTTTTGTCTAATCAAGTTGTCAGTCAAGTTTATCACAAGAAAAGTTTTTTCTGGACAAGTAATAATACTCTTACTGTTATATCCCAAGAAACTACTATTTCAAGAACATCACTATAAAAAATATTGTCCTATATGTTTAGAAATTGGTATGTTATTATTACCTGTTCTGGGTTCTTTCATTGGTCTACACACAGTCCACTGATTTTGATGAGGGTCATATCTTTCAATGCTTGACAAATGTGAAACACCATTATGTCCACCCACCACAAAAATAAAGCCTAGCATGACACCCACACCAAAGTGAATCCTTTTATCTGCCATAGATGCAACCATCTCCCAGGAGTCCTTACTTGGATCATAACGCTCCACACTGCAAATATTCACAAAAGAAAGAATTAATTCACATATCCTTTGTGTCACTCTTCCTACTAAAGCAACTAAAACCCACCAGAGTTTTAAAAGTGCAAACGGACAGATATAAAACAAGAGTAGTTTGTCCCAAATGTTCAGATTTTGCTGATAAGATCACAGGGATAAAAGCTTACCTTGTAGACTGGTGCAATAATAGCCATACCCTACTCTATTATATTGTACAAGCAGCAAGGTGTATTAAAAGCATGGAGCATCTGAAGTCAGAAAATCTGGGTGCAAGTACTAATATTACATACTTAGACCTATCACTTTGGATTTGTTTCTCCTGGATAAGTCATTTCCTGTAAACAAGGGAATAATATAACCTCAAGGATTCATGAATAAAGTCCAATGAGTATGCATGTGAAAGGACTCTGAAAATCACAAACTGAATATAGATGGTTCCTAAAGATACTAAGGATTTTCCACACAGCTAAGGAAAAGGGAAGATGAAGAGAAGGAAAGAAAAGGAATTTTTTTCTTATAGGTGAATTCATGGTGACTAACTGTAAAGCAAACACTACATACTTCATAACAAAAACCGGCTAATCATAATGATTATCGTAATGATTATAATAATCAGAGTAATTTATGAGAATTCACAGATTTAAATAAAGTCTGTATGCCAGAGAATTCTTGGCATTTCCAAGTTGCATTATGGAAATTCAAATCAAATCAGAATTTCCAAATAAGCTTTCCTGGAAAATCCCAGAAGGTCTTTAAGCCTACACTTTCCCTGAAGGGGTGCAAAGGCAAGTTGGTTGAGCTTGTTCTGGTCCTAACCTAACTTCTCAAGAAAGCCTAAAGCATTTGAGAGTAAGTTCAGAATAGGGACTAGACTAGACTAGAAGACTAAACTACAACTATTTCTGAAAGGACACCAGGATAAAAACCGTTAGAGCAAAATCACTAGACAAGAAAAATCCTGTGAAAAACTGTAACAAGAACTCAAACTTCAAAAGCATTATCTCAAAATTAAAGTACTTAACCTTTTATCTTAGAAATTTCTGTTAGCAGCTTTTCAAAAAATAGAAATGCATGTCTGGGTCCCAAATACTTTTCCTTCAACTAAAGGAACAATAAAAAGGGAGAAAAATTTAGCCTACACAGAAATAAAAATTTATAGATGAAATGCTGTTGTGTCATTACTTTCTCAGCCTGTTAACAAACCACCACATACTCTCTTTTATTAAAATGCTCACGATAAATAAAACACATACCACTATTAGAGATATAATACTATTAGAGATAAAATCTTTGGAAGATCGACTTTCAACAAAGGTTCAGAATTATGATTAATTTTCCATATAAGCACTTTATGCTTTTGTTTTTCTTATATATATATTTCTCCTTTATTCAGAGAATACTATAAAATACAGAAATCTCACATTTAAATTTCAGCACAGCTCAGATACATAATGATACATGTATGATTACAGAATAAGAATCCAGAACGGAATATTTAAATAAGGCTTAAAGTTTATGATGTGTTATAATATTGTGTAAGCATATAGAAATTACATTTTCCACTTTTTTATTCTACTAAACAACATAGTAACAGATCATCCATCCATACACACACATACAGACACACACATTTACACATACACACACCACCCCAAATCTAAAGTTATCTAACTTCATCTTATTTTCAGATTTCTGAATTCTAAAATCTAGTCCATTTATATTGAATGAATGAATGTAAAATTTAATAAAAGGGATTTGAGTTTTCGGTTTGTATTAAATCTCCATGTAAACCAATTACAATTATACTTGTGGAGTGGTTAAGTTTCCCAAATGTCTATCAATATTACTTTAAAAATTAAAAAGGGAAGTTCATTCATACACACAAATTGTTTAAAATCCAGAAATCATTGTTAATGATACTTTAAAAAATCTACAAGCATATACAACTTGATTAAGTTAAATACCTGTTCATGTGGGCAGGACCATACCCACCAATGGCATATATCATTCCATCCAACACAGCTGCGGCAAAACAACTTCTTGTTGTAGTCATTGGTGCCACAGGTTGCCACTTTCTTACTTTGGGAATATACTTCTCTACTGATTGTAAATAAGACTGTCCATCATAACCACCTAAAGCATAAAGTTCTCCTGCAAGTACCACTACTCCAAGGGTACTTCGGCTCTCATTCATTCTCTCAAGAGAAGTCCAGGTATTTGTATCAGGATTCCAGCATTCGACTGAATTTTCATGTTTTCTGATAGTGATGCCAGGACGCACGTTAGTTTCAATACCACCTATAACATACACTTTTTGGTCTAAAACGCATATTCCAAATTCATAGCGAGGAATGTTTAGGGGTGCCAAACCAATCCAAGAGTCATTCTGAGGAAAGTACATCTCCACACTAAAGAATAAGCAGAAAAAATTAAATTTAAAACATCAAAATGGCCCATAAACAATATCTGGCAAAACTGAAGATACACGTATGCTCTGATACAGCAATTTCATTCCTGTGTATCTACTCTACTGAATGCCTATTACAGCCAGTTTTGCAAAAGAACACAAATAGAGAAAGGTTTACAGCAGCTCAACACAGTCATCTATCAAAAGGAGAATGGATAAATAAGACGTGGTATACCCACCCCATGACAAAGCAATTCCATTCTTAGATATGCACCCAACAGAAATGCACACATATGTATATGTACAACAGTGTTCACAGTAGCATTATTTGTAATAGTTGAAAACCGGAAACAATCCAAATTTTTCATCAACCATAAAATGGATAAGTAAATTGTGCATATCATATAAGAAAATACTATACAGCAATGAAAATGAACAAACTACAACTACATGTAACAGCGATGAATCTTACACATATAATGTTGAGGGAAACAAGCCAAATTCAAAAGAATATATTCAGTATAGTTTCATTTCTATCAAGTTCAAAAACACTTCTAATCTCTAGATTAGAAATGAGGGTGGTGGTTACCTTTGGGGAGGACAGGGAGGGACCTTAAGGGTGGTTTCTGGGTGTTGTTCATGTTCTTTTCTTGAAATGGTTTGTAATGTTTGCTTTGTGATAATTCATTGAGCTGTACACTTGGAATTTGTGGACTTTTCTGTATATGTGAAACATTTCAATTAATTTTCAGTCATCATATTCATAGTAGAAAGAAAATGTTGTATTATGTCCATCTACTATAATACCATACGCCAACGAAACTAAATGAATTATTTCCTCATGCAATCTCAATTTCATAAACTTACTGCTCAATGATAAAACACATCTCTGAAGAATATACATGGTACCACTGCATTTACATAAAAATGTGTAAAACCTAACTATATACTGGGGCACATATAATATGTGGTAAAATTATAACAAAAAGCAAGAGAATAATACATTAAAAACTAAAAATACTGGTTACTTCTGCGGGAGAGAAGGAGATGGCATCAAGGAGGGGCACAAGGGAACTTTAAAGCTATTGTTAGCCCAATCTCAACAATACTAGTTTTAGACCACAATTAAAATGTACACTGAGACTTTTTAAAAGATAAAGGACATATCAATTGACATTGATAAAACATCAACAGTTTCCTCCTATTGGAGGAAAGAAATGCAATCTACCCAATGTTTCAAAATATTTTAGAATGTTAAATATTCTAATATTTATTCTAATATTTAGAATATTAAATATTAAAGAAATAAATTAAACATAAAAGTTTTCATAAAGCAATCCCATTTAAGGGAAAAGGAAGGTAACATCCAGCTATATTTTCAATGTATAAAAGTTATTTGTATAACACAACACTGTTAATCAACTATACTCCAATATAAAATAAAAATTAAACATAAACAAACAAACAAAAAAAGTTACTTGTAGAATGCTCTAAATCAATGATGGCCATGGGCCAAATTCAGCCCACCAGCTACTTTTGTAAGTACAGTTTTATTGGAACACAGCCATGCTCATTTGTTTATGTATTACCTATGGCTGCTCTTGCACTACAATGGCAGACTTGGGTAGTTACAACAGAGACCATATGACGGCGACAAAATTTAAAATATTTACTATTTGGCTCTTTATAGAAAAAGTCTGACAACTCCTACTCCAAATTATCAGAAAAGAAAGCACTTTTTACTACTGTTGTTAAAAAAATATTTACACTGAAGAAAATAAATTGCATGTAAAGTCCATGATTTATATCAATATCCTGTTTTTTTTATTTTTTTGGTGGTTACTCTGATTAACTGTATTCATTCAAACATATTCTTGTCCCAGTCTGCTCTCATCACAAATTCCTAGCTCTCCTCTTTAGCATTTTTTGATATAGCTAGCAATAATAAATCCCCTCTGACCTGGTCTGACTCATATAAAGAAAGATGTAAATGATTTCACAAAGGAAAAAAGGGCATGAAATGGAAGAAAAGTTCATGAATAACCAGGATGGATAAAGTTTGTGCACTGGGAGGGAGGAGAGGTGTTTAAAATTGAGAGTGTTGTAGAGAATGGACGACAATGTGATTAAAATAATCAGGTAAGTGATTTAAAAAGAAAACAACAAAAAGAAGCAAATAAACAGGAAAATCAAACTATTTTAAAAATATAATAAATTAGCAAATTTTAAGAGTATAAAATCTATTAGCATCAATCCTTTAAAAGCCTTCTATTTACCTATCCAAACAGGCAAACAGTCCAGATTTTCCTCCTACTGCACAAAGTACTTTGGGAGCACAGCGAGGTCGTGTCATCAAGACTGTCTGATGAGACAGTCTGTGTTCAGGCATAAAGTGGTACTTCAGAGCTTCATTCAAAAGATGTTTACAAGTGCGATCGTCACGAATAAGATGATTTGCTTCATATAATCTAGTGAGAAACTTAACACTCAGCAATGGTAATCGTACACTGTTAAGTAGCTGTGCTAAGTATTTCTGGCGTTCTTGGACGTCATACTTGATCCAAGACTCAAGTGCATAAAAAACAGTCTCTTCAGTAGCTACATTCAAACAGTCATTGGAAACAATTTCATCCAAATCAGCATGCGTAAGCTCAAAAAACTCTTCAGTCTGGCAAACTGCCTCAAAATTCTGGCATATGTATTTAGTGGCTGCCAAATAAAGGTCATGACAACCATATGTCTCTGCAAAGCGAGAAATTCCAATACAATTACCAGGATCAAGTTGGCTTTCAAGAAATGCACAACATTCTTTCAGGACAAGTTTTATCTGGAGTAGGTTTGCTGCTGGAAGGAGAGATTCAACTGTGTCCTGTGAAATAAAAACAGTCCCTGTATAGGCATATTCCACAATGGCCTGGAGAGCAGTTTCATCAATGCACTGAAACTCAACCTCACTGTTCTCTTTTTCAGAAAGGTTTCCAGTAAACATAGCCTTGAAATATGGGCTGATGCTGGCAAGTACCACTTTGTGAGCATGGATTTTAACATCACCTACTCGAAGAATGATGTCACAGAGTTCGTGATGTTGACGAAGAAGATTCAAGCCCTGTAGAAGTTGTTCAGAATGTAAGTGGGTTAAGTTAGCAAGCATGTAGGTCGGGGATGTGTGGTCCATCTACAGAAAAACAAAAAGCATGAATAGTTATTTCAAAATAATCTTGCAAATGATTACTTTTACAGGTAGCACAAAATAACTGAGATTTGTTGTTTATCTGCATGTTTGTTGTTTTTTAAATACTAAATACTAGACAGAGGCTTTTAGAGTTAGAAGGGAAGTTAACAATCATTCAACTCCTTTATTATAGATATTAAGCACACTCCGTGCTTCTGGAAGATGAACAAGATTAAAAATAGAAAAGAAGAAAAGAGACTAGAAAGAAAAGAAGAAGAAAAAGTGAGAGGCAGTAAGGACTGGGGTAGGTTAAATAATTGTTCCCCCAAAAGACATCTGCATCCTAATCCCTGGAAACTTTGAATGGTACTTTTATGGCAAAAAAAAAAAAAAAGACTGTGCAGATATGATTAAGGATTTTGAAATGGGAAGATTATCCTGGGTTATCTAGTTGGGCCCTAAGTGCAATCACATGTACCTTGTAAGAAGGCAGAAGGAGATTTGACACAGACAGAAGAAGAGAAGGTAATCTGACCACAGAGAAAGAGATTGGACTGATGCAGCCACAAACCAATTAACATTGGCAGCCACTAGAAGCTGGAAGAGGCAAGGAACACAGTCTTCCCTAGAACCTCCAGAGGGCACAGAGCCCTGCCAACACCTTAATTTCAGCCCAGTGATAATAATTTCAGACGTTTGGCCTCCATAACTGTGACAGAATAAAGTTCTGTTATTTTAAGCAACTGAGTTTGTGGTAATTTGTTATAGCAGCCATAAGAAATCAACACGTGGATACTTCAGAATGGCTCATAGCAGTTGCTTAGAATAGATGAAAGGAATATAAGACATCTACACAATATGAACTCTTTCCTGTCTCATTCATACCTCAAATACAAGTAATGGGGATAATTTTAAAAAGCAGAAAATTTGGTTCCTATTTTAAAAGTATTATCAAATAGACTTAAAAATTCTGAACATTATTAAATAAAATAAATCTTGGTAGGACTGGGAGAGTACAGCACTTCATTCCTATGCATTTTTAAGTGCAAATATACAAATATTAAAACTTTTATCTTCATTAAGAACATCATCATTTCACACTTGTTTCATTTGAATTTTATGTCCATTAACAAATTTTGTTAACATGACCACATTATAGCTGATATCACCAGCCTCCACTTCTGATCTCTCCAACTAATCTTGCACACATCTAACAGAATAATTCTCAATCAGGGTATCGACAAGTCTCAAGAAACTTGTTGGTCTTCCAGTAGGTACTTTATTCCAGAACAGAATATTGGTAAGAAAACAGCAACCAGAAGGTACATGTTTAGATCTGGGTCTGTTCTTTTTACTTACTATAGTGTTGACCTCTTAAACTTGTTTAACTTCTTTCAGCCTCAGTTTAATGGAAAAAGTTAACATCTAGACTGAAAAGAGAAAAATGAACAACAGGAAAGCAAGTAGATATAGCAAATAAGTGACAGGATTAAGAAAGTAGTCCTAGCTACTTTACATCATTAACTTTACCTTATCTTCATTTTCCTTATCTGTAAAGTGAGATCATAATAATACCTGAACTATATATATCTCACAAGGTTTTTGAGGATCAAATTAGATAATGCACAGGAACATATAACAAACTGTAAGAGTTATGAGTACAGGGTACTATGGTGAGGCAACAGAAATGTAACAGTATCAGCGAAGAACAGGGACCTTGGAAATATAATGAGTTTTAGTTCTAACTGGGTCATATACTATTATATGGAATTGGTACATTTCTTAATCTAAGTATTAATTTTTTCATCCATAAAATAAGAATACCTCCCACTTATCTCAGAAGGTTACATGAAAATTGTTCTGTAAAGTTTAAAGTTCCACACAACTTGAAGTGCTATGAATACAGCACTTAAGTCTCATTCTCTTCTCATGATCCCCACTTTCACTATTTCCCATTCTTTCCATAATGACCTTTCATTCCAATAAAGCTCATGTAATTACTACAGCTCTATATAAATATTTTCTTACATTTGCCAGATTTTGCCTATAAACTTTCTCCTCTCCCGTGTTCTTTTCATCCAATTCAAATTTTCAAAAGCCTGGTTCAAAATTAACTTCATCTGAAAGTCTATAAACATTTAAGTACTCAATTCCTTTACATGCAATTAATTTAATTATAAGTGCTGTTTTGTGAAACATACCCCTCTCAACTCTCATTTGTCTGATTCAACAAGAAGATGTTATTCAGGATGAAAAGTGAACAAACAGGAAAGGTGAATGATACAGAAAATAAGAGAAGGAAATGAAAAATGACACCTAGCTAAAACAATGAGATGAGAAAGGGAAATACAAGGCACACTGATTGGAAAGGAAGAAACAAAACTGTCTTTGTTGGCAGATGACATGACTGTCTAGGTAGAAAATCCAGAACAATTAAAAAAAAAAACAAACCCAAGACAGTGGAACTAATAGGCAATTATAGAAAGTTTGCAAGATACAAGGTTAATATACAAAAGTCAATCAATTTTCTATAAACCAGCAATGAACAAGTGGCATTTGAAATTTAAAACATATAACCATTTACATTAACACCTAAAAATTGAAATACTTAGATATAAATCTAACAAAATTAGGTACGAGATCTATATGAGGAAAATTATAAAACTCTAATAAAAGAAATCAAAGAACTAGCTAAATAAATGGAGAGATATTCCATGTTCATGGATAATATGACTCAACATTATCAAGATGTCAGTTCTTCCTGACTTGCACTTCAGATTCAATGCAATCCCAATCAAAATTCCAGCAAGTTATTTTGTGGATGTTGCAAACTGATTCTAAAGCTTTTATGGGGAGGCAAAAGACCCAGAATAGCCAACTCAATTTTGAAAAAGAAGAATAAAGTTGAACAACTGACACTACCCAAATTCAAGCATTATTATAAAACTGTAGTAACCAAGATGGTGCGGTACTGGTGAAAGCACAGACAAACAGACCAATGGAACTGAACAGAGAGTCTAGGAACAGACCCGCATAAATACAGTCAACTGATCTTTAACAAAGCAGGAAAGGTAATACGATGGAGAAAAGATAGTCTTTTCAATAAATGGTGCTGGAATGTAAAGTAATAAATGAATCTAGACACAGACCTTACTTATATCCTTCACAAAAATTAACTCAAAATGGATCACAAACCTAAATGTAAAATGCAAAACCATAAAACACTTAGAAGATAACGCAGGAGTAAATTCTAGATGACCTTGGGTATGGCAATGATTTTTTTTAGATAAGACACCAAAGGTACAATCCACACAAGAAAGAATGATAAGTTGGATGTCTCTATAAAACAAAACAAAACAAAACAAAAAACCACAAAAAACAATGTCAAGAGAATGAGAAGACAAGCCACACACTGGGAGAAAATATCTGCAAAAAACCACAACTGATAAAGAACTGTTATTCAAAATAAACAAAGAAATTTTAAAATTAAACAAGAAAAGTAATAATCTGATTAAAAAATGGAATAAAGACCTTAACAGATATCTCATCAGAGAAGATACAGATGGTAACTAAGCAGATGAAAAGATGTTCAAGATCATGTGTCATGAGGGAACTGCATATTAAAACAACGACATACTACCACACACCTATTAGAATGGTCAAAACCCAGAATACTGAGAACACCAAATGCTGGACAGAATGTAGGGCAAAAGGAACTTTCATTCATGGCCGTGGGAATGCAAAATTGTACAGCCAGTTTGGAAGACACTTTGTTAGCTTCTTATAAAACTAAACATACTCTTACCATACAATCCTGCAATCGCCTTCCTTGGTATTTACCCAAATGAATTGAAAACTTATGTCCACACAAAAACCTGCACATGGATGTTTATTGCCGCTTTACTCTGAAGTGCCAACACTTGGAAGCAACCAATATGTCCTTCAGTAGATGAATGGATGAACTATGGTACAACAAGACCATGAAATATTATTCAGTGCTAAAAGAAATGAGCTGTCAAGCTATGAAAAGACATGGAAAAAATGTCTTATCAAGTAAAAGAAGCCAATCAGAAAAGGCTATATACTGCAAGATTCCAATTATATGACATTCTGGAAAAGGCAAAACTATGGAGACTGTAAAAATATCAATGGTTGCTAGGAGTTAAGGGGGACGGAGGATGAATAGGCAAAGCACCCAGGATCTTTAGGACAGTGAAATTACTCTATATGATATTATAATGGTAGATATGTATCATTATATATTTGTCCTAACCCACAGAATACAGAACACCAAAAGTGAACCTTATGGTAAATTATGGACTTTGGGTGATAATGACATGTCGATATAAGTTCATCAACTGTAACAAATGCACCACCGTGGTGGTGGACGTTGATAATGGGGGAAGGTACACATGTGTTGGGAAAGGGTGTAAATGGGAAACCTCTGTACCTTCCTCTTAATTTTGCTGTGAACCTAAAACTGCTCAAAAAAAATAGTCTTTTAAAAAAGTAAATTAAAAAAAAAGGAGACCTAGCTACCTTGTAAGTTCACATCTCTCCCAGACCAAACAATTATGTTCCAAGATATTTAAAAGAACCTGTGAATGAGATCCCTGAATCATTGCCAGTGCCACAAGACAGGAGACTATTTTCAAAACTAAGAGTGTAATTTCTACTAAAATTCTGGTAAGGTTAATGTTAATTTCAGATAACACTTTAAAACAAAGGATCAAAGGTTTGATAATGTGAATACTTAGAAGAGGATGTAGTGATCTCTAAGACTAGGATGCATGAGTTAACAAGAAGACGTGTCACAGATTAATCTTTTTTTTTTTCTGATGTATTTAGAAGACTTGCAGATCAGAAAAATATACAATGTTTAACTAGATACTTGTAAAGATTTTATAATGCTTTTATGATTTTGAGAACAAAACCAAAAAATATAAGCTAGTTCAGTTAACTAAATTAGCAAGTGGTTGGACAACCACACCAGAGTATATACTACTTAATGAAATGAGGTCCACCTGGAGGGAGGTTTCTGATGGTATATCATAAGGCCTAGATGAAGATACTGCAGGCAGGCTCTTCAGCTTTGCAGATGATATGAAGCTGCAGAGGACAGCAAATACATCAGCTAACAAAACATGGATCCCAAAAGACCTGACATCTAATAAGAAGAAATTTAAGAGGGATAA
This sequence comes from Tursiops truncatus, assembly GCF_011762595.2. Taxonomy (NCBI): domain Eukaryota; kingdom Metazoa; phylum Chordata; class Mammalia; order Artiodactyla; family Delphinidae; genus Tursiops; species Tursiops truncatus. The sequence goes on along the minus strand of NC_047035.1, from coordinate 54,863,352 downwards.
ATGTTAAGATTCTATAGTGGATTCCAAAACAACTATACAAGTACAGAAAAAGAGAGAAAAGACTCATCTGTAGGATGTGTTTAAAGGGTTTAGGGATTTTAATTTTAGTAATACTTTAGCACACTAATCTTATGGAGGTTTAAGGTGCGTTAATAGAACTATAATATACAGAACTAGAGAGGAGACATTCCACTTGGCTCTGCAAATGTCAGACCACATCTGGAATACAGATTTGGAGTACCATCCTTTAAAAGGGATCTAAAAGTAAAAGGCCTGATGAAGAGAAGAAATTCAAGACATCTTATGGGTGTTGAGTCAAAAAAAAAAAAAAAAAGGAAATCTGAGAGTTATGTGAAAAACCAAAGGGTGAAAGTTACTCAGTAATAATACAATAATATAGGATTGTTTTGAGGATTAAATGCATTTATGCATATAAAGTGCTTAGAATAGTGCTTATCACTTAGTAAGCTCATGATAAATATCTTATTTATTAATAAGTTATCTTATTACTAGTGATTTTTTTTACGTTGTTTGCTTAAGAGGTATTTTGCTTTCTGTGTTGTACCATCTCTTACTACTGGGTAAGAAATCTACTTTGTACAAGGTACCATCTTTGTACAAGATGTCAGTGGACATCTTGGACCACACAAAGTATTGAAGAATTGTTGATTCTCAAATCAAGTTAATGAGTTATCGGTTAGATTAATTTTTAGTATAAATAGAAATCATACAGTAATAGATCTTTATACTAATTTTTGTATATCCAATTCAAGACTGGTAAATTACCATCAACATGATATAAAAGCATACTACAATACTGATTTGTAAATATACATACACACACATATATATGTACACATGCAACACATAAAAGAACATATGTTTGTGTATATATGACACATATCCAGATATGCAGGATGGTATAATTTTAAGAGGCTGGGCTCTGGAATCAGGTTCCTAGGGTTACAATATTGTTTGTACTATTTAATAGCTATGTGACCTTGGGAAAGTGGTCTTAAAGTCTCAGTTTTCTCATCTGTAAAGCACAGACAAAATAGTACACATAGCACTCAATAATCATTAGGTACTATTTATTATTATCATTATCTTCCTTAAGAAGACTCGGTTTTTGCCAGCTAAACCCATGTGACTCCCTTCCACACTCACCAAAAACGGAACAAAGCTTACTTACTGTCAAATGAATAAATACAAACAGGGCAAGGCCAAAACCTGACTAATTTGACCAGAAAAGATACAGCGAGCCACTTTTAAATTTAAACAGTTTATTACTTACAGACAGTGAAAGAAGACTAAGCTCCCTGGATCCTTGTCCCACATACTAAAAAGGACAACACAGAAACAAAAGGGGCTGTACGGCAGCAATACAAGTTGTGAAGAACCCAAACTACAGCAGCAGCAGTTTTATATTCTGGAGCTCTATTCTGTGGGGCAGCGGGACACGAAAGTCCCATACCTCATCACACCAGGGAGGCAGAGAAACTGTCTCACGGCAGACTCCCAGGGGTGACAGAGAGGTAGGTCAGAGATGGCCTTGCAGCAGCTCCTTAAAGACCATCCATCTTCTCATGTTCCAGGAGAATCGCAAGGTGTTCCAAGACCCAGATAAGCTTCAGTCCCACAGTCCAAGCTTTTGCCTATGTGGACACAATGTCACCAGAATGCCACGATGAAGCTATTCCCCTACACTTATACCCTCTGTAGTATTTTTCCTTTATCTCACTTTCCTATTACCCCCCAAAATAATAAAAATGATCAAAGGTTTAAAAACCACTCAAGAAGGATACTGGTAAAGATGACTTCATAAAAGAAAACCCATACATATTTCTATCATTGTACTGGATTCAAATGACATGATGTTTAATTCCTTTAAGAAGTATTGAGAATAAAGTTTAAGAGATTATACTCTTAACATGTAACCAAAACAATTTGAACTAAGAACTTTAAAAGGGCAAGGTAAATATAGGGAACTTAAAATGAATTACATTGGAGGTTTGCCATAACATCATTCTTAACATTTTAAATTTGACTCCTTTTCTCTCTCAAGAAATCTGACTTAAGAGAAATTAACAGAACTTTAAAAAGAGAGAGCTTTTAAACAATGGTTCTCCAAATACGATCCTTGCACCAACAGCATCAGCATCACCTAGGACCTGCTAGAAATGCAAATTCTAGAGCCCAACCACACATCTAAGGAATCAGAAACTAAGGAAGGGGCAGCAATCTGTGTTTTAAGAATGCATTAGTATTTTTATGCATGCTAATGTTTGAGAATCGGTTAAAATATTTCCAGCACAAGTGTAACTGCTTAAAAATTATAGCAAATTATAACTGTTACTCTTTCAAAATTATGAATTACAACTGTGACTATACTTGGTTCTTAGTTATTTACCCGTAAATGGCTATAAAGATAACTCACAGAAGCAATAATTCCTAATCTTCAAAACCTAACCTTTGTCAGTTTTACACTGGCAGTTTCATTTATCTCAATAACAACCTTGTGCAGAATGAAGAACAAGTACCATAGAAAACAGGAAAGAACAGTGAGGAAAAGTGTGAATTTCAGGGCCAGAGAGATTAGTGGGTTCAAGTCAACATTTGACAACTTAATAGCTGTAGACTTTGGGCAAATTACTTATTCTAAACTTGAACTTTCTCATCTGTAAAATTTGTTGTGGATTAAATAGAATGTTTGGTTTGGAGAAACAAATCAATGGTGAAAAATAGAAAATACAGAAATAGATAGTTTAATATATGCAAATTTAGTTTATGATAAACGCAGCATCTCAAAATCAGTGAGGAAAAGAGGGACTTTTAAATAAACATGTTGGGATAACTGAGCCTCAGGAAAATAGATAAAATCAGATCCCTTCCACATATCTATGCCAGGATAAATTCCTTATGGATCAAAGGTATAAATGTAAAAAATGGAATCATACAAGTATTAGAATAAAATGGAGTGAATTCCTCTATAACTTGAGATTAGAGAACAGTTTCCTAACTATGGTACAAAACCCAGGGGCAATAAGTTAAAAAGTAGATCAAATCAATTACATTAAAAAACTTTGAATAGCTAAAAAAATCATAAGCAAAGAACAAAATATAAATGAGATTGAGAAAAAAATTACAATATATATAAAAGATGTATCAGCAATAAATAAAACATTCCTGAAATACTCTAGCCCTATAGAAAAATTAGGCTGAAGAAATGAACAGATGGTTAAAAAATACAAATGGTTCTTAAGTATATGAAAAATCACTCAACTTCAGTTATAATCAAATGAATTAAAACTATATGGAGTTAACAATTCTCTCCTGACAATATACTCTTGGTGAAGCCATAAGAAAGAGGCACACTCATACATCCTTGTGGGAATGCTGAATGATACAGACCTCTGGAGATAAATTTGGTTAAGTTTAGCAAAATTACATTTGCATTTACCCTTTGATCCAACAATCCTACTTCTAAGAATTTATCCAAAAAATACACTGGCAAAAAATATATAAAGACAAATGCATAAGGTAATAATTGTAGGTGTATTTGTACAAGCTAAAGAATAATACCTTATGCTTTTGTACTTTCATATTTGAGAGACCAAGAGGCAACTGACCAAGAATTTTACAACTCTAATGCCCACCAACCAAAGAATGGCTGAAAAAAACTATGGCACATCCACACAATGGAGTACTATGCAGCCGTGAATAGAAATGAGGAATCTCTGCATATACAACTCTGCAGGATCTCCCTGATCCAAGCAAGGAAGAGAAATGTGTGTATAGTATGTCACTATTTATCTAAGAAAGGGGAGGTTACAAATATACATACCTACTTATTTTTTTTTAAAAAAAGGAAATATTACATGGTATATTTTTTAAAAGGTTACCTAACAGAGAAGGGAGAGAAAAGAGTGGAGAGGATAGAGACAGAAGCTACACATCTTTGAATATATCCCATTTATTGATTTGACTGTGGAATTAGGGAATTATTTTACACAATTATAAAGCAAAATTAAACCTTAAAAACACAAACCATAAGAAACTTGAAAATAAAAGGAAGCAAAGGAACCCAATGTTCATCTAGTTAGTAGCCTAACCATACCATTCCAAATAACCTTAAAACAGTAATTTGATAGTCCATCCCTAGTGGGGTATGCCCTAAAAATTTTTACACCACTTTCAGTAATCACATTGTTGGTGAATGTTATTTGTATTCTGAAACTGTTACTGTGTATTGCCACAATGCATAATTACATGACATTTCTAATTCTATCGTCCCTAGAGTCATTTGTGATCTGGGATTCTCAATATGGGAGAAGAGAAAGATGTAAGACTGAGACATTAAATATAAACCTTGTAGTCTGATTTTGAATTAAAAATATCAGAATATACAGAGAAACAACATTATATACACTAATACATATGTATATACATATGAAATATATGAGATATACAAATGTATAAAATGTACATTAAGAAAAAAATTGTATTTCCTAGCTCTACTGAAAAGGGCTAGAAATTACAACCAACCCAGTAGCAAAGAGCACTCCTCCTAGCACCAGATGTGGTCCCTAAATATTGTTTCCTTCCAAGGGAACAGAACTCCTTGGAAAAATGGCTGATTCCAGACCTGGGGCAGAAAATGTCACCATAAATTTGCAACCTTTACATACTAGGTATCAATAAAGCTATCAATGATGTCTAAGGTCATAAAAAACTTAGGAGCCAAACTGAATAGGCTTCTCACTAGTCAAAGAGATGGGACAAACTGATCATCAATTATAGTAACTGCAATTGATTAAAACACAGCAGACATGCTTAAATCCATGAGTTCATAATGATAATAAAATTACAATAATTAAAAAAAAGTGATCACCACTAGAGGATGCTAATGAATCAACTCATTATTTGAAACCTAGCAAATAAAGGGAAAGAATCAAGCATTTATCATGCCTTTCCTACAACAAATGTACCACTGGGTTACCAAATAGATGAGGATAAGTTTTTCTTTATAAAAGTACTCCAGTTATTAAAGAAGGAATGGTAGAGTATCACCATTTTACAATCTTAATGAATTAATACAGGTAGGCATTGATTATGAAGGGCTGCTAATGTCACAAAAACAGAGACAACCAGACATCAGGGTCTTCTGATGGAAGATAATAATACCACCTATAAATACTTTTGCATACTCCCACTCACCACACACACACACCCCCAAATCAAACATGTAGTCAACAGACTAGATCCAACTATTAATTTATAAGAAATAAAGAAAACAGAAAAAGCATGTTAAACTATAACAGAAGGATGCAATCAGCAAAAACATCCTGACTGTGAGAAATTTTATGGCATAAATAACGTAGACGGCTTCAACAAATAAACGGAAAGAAATAGGATGAAAATGAACCTACAGATTACTATAAACTTAAAAGACATTATACACCAAATACAACCTGTGATTCATACAGGTGCATGCACACACAGATCATATACATACACACACATACACACAACATTTAGGAGACAACTGGGAATTTTGTACCCTGACTGTATTATTGATTATATTAACTAATCACTGTTATTTTATTCTTTGTTGTTGAACAGTAATACCATAGTTTTCTTTTTAAGAGTTTTTATCTTTTACAAATACATACTGAAATATCGGTAGATAAAATGATGTCAGGGACTGGCTTCAAATTAATACAGGATGAGGGATTGGATAAAAATGGATATGATGCCATGAGTTGATACCTGCTGAAGCTGGGTGACAGGTACATAAGGGTTCATTACATTATTCTACAATTGCATGTTTATGAGATTTTGTACAGGAAAAAAGAAACAAAGAAAAAACTATATGGCACTAAACTTCACATAAGACTTACAGATGAAGAACCTGAAGTTCAGAGAGTTTAGATGAATTAACAAGATAACACAATTAGTTAAGACGTTACTGGGACTATAATATTTTCTTAACCTTAGAACAATGTTCTTTACATACTACATTAAAAAAATTACAATGCTGATCAGTGTTGACCTGCTTAAAATATTTACTGAACCAATTTATAATTGTTGCTATTCCTGATAAGATTAAATTATTCTATAAAGAGTATCTAGAATATCTTTGATTGCCATAATGTACCAGCTACTGTTCTAAGCTTTTTACATGTATTAACTCCGTTCATCCTCAGAGTGACACCATGAGATAGGCACCGTTATTATTATTATCCCCATATAACAGATGAAGAAATCTGAGGCACAGAGAAATTAAGCCTAAGGCAAGATTTAAACCTTTGCACTCTGTCTCCAGAGTTCTTAAATACTATGTTATACTGCCTCACTTATAAACTCGTAATTTCTTTTATTTTTTATTTTTTTGCGGTACGCGGGCCTCTCACTGTTGTGGCCTCTCCCGTTGCGGAGCACAGGCTCCGAACGCGCAGGCTCAGCGGCCATGGCTCACGGGCCCAGCCGCTCCGCGGCATGTGGGATCTTCCCGGACCGGGGCACGAACCCGTGTCCCTTGCATCGACAGGCCGACTCTCAACCACTGCGCCAACAGTGAAGCCCCAAAACTCATAATTTCTTAATCTTATTCAAGTTTTAACTCAAACAAGAAACTAGAAAGGTACAGAACAGAAACCCAAAAAGGACAGATCATATATATAAAATATACACACACACACACACTATGTCGATCAGACACAAGAATACATCAGAGCTTTAAAATGAAATAAAGAGAGGTCCATGGAACAATCATTCCCTTCTGTTATTTATATAATAGTAGGATTGATTCTTCTTTCCCCACATCCCTGCCATATTTTTTTGTTTTTAATTTTGGTACCATAAAACAAATACTTAGGAGTACTCTAAATCCAGGTAACTGGATTGATTAGTCAAAATTGAATAAATGGTATCCATTTGAAAAGTTTTAAAAAGGTAATAGCATTGTACTTCACTTCTAATCACATTCTTATTACATAAATATCCACAATATAAAGATAACATTAGATAAGTTTAAAATAAAATCAAACATTCCATAGTCTACAGCAGCTTCACAATTTTAGATTCTGAAATCAAGCTATTAAAGGTCAAGTTGTGAGTTAGTATACTTAATTGACACCTAAGCTACAAAACAGTGGTGCTGAAATCAGCTGGGAGGCAATTATCTGCTACAAAGAGAGCAAATAAATGGTCAAGAGAAATAAGAATTGTTTAAATTTCTTTCCCACAGTTCAATTTTCCTCACAGAAGAATTCAACTAATGATGGCATAATAATTTTGACAGTGAGCCTATGGAACAAGTTGGCATATTTTCCTTTTCTCTGAGATTGACTTTCATTATATCTAGAGAAACAAAAGTAAAATTAGAAGCCTGTTATAATACCAGTCATTATATCATAGACTCCAAAATAACACAGAAGAAAGCAAGTCCCCAAAGCCACTACTACATCCACTAAAAGCTCTAAGTTACATAATTAAACCATCTACTGAAAAACTGGTTACAAAAAATGTGAAATCCTGTTAACAAACAGATTAGTGCTTAAAATGCAACCAAAAATTTTTTTTGTTTAAAAGTAGCATTTTGACTCAGAAATGCACAATGGATTTGGAGCATAAACCTAAGTAAATGAAATATAACACTGATACACGTCAAGAAAAACTGTTTAATCCTACATGTATAAAAATAAGCTCATAATTTCTTAACCTTATTAAAGTTGTGACTCAAACAAGAAACCAAAAGGGTTCAGAACATAAACCCAAAGACGAAGATTAAAATACATATAATCAAATAATACATAATAATAGATATGAGTGATTAATGATGGAAAAATCTAATTTTATCCTATAGTTTCAACACTCTCCCCCACCAAAAGTTTTCCAAAGCTCTAAGCAAACAGCTAAATTGACTCATTTGAGTAATTACTTTCTGATGCAAACACCCACAAAATGTGCCACAGTACAAATGTAGATGATGTAACCTCAAAAAATTGTTGTGAGGATTCAATGAGTTAATATTCATTAAGTACCCAGCAAAGTGTATGGCACACAGCAAACACTCAAATAATAGTGTAATTATAATTACTTGTTAATGTTAATAGCACCTTTCATTTCCATAGCAATTCTTCACAATAATTTCTTAAACTATACAAAATTCTTAACAGTTTACAGAATTCAAACTGGTTTCCAATATTCCTGGATGTCTGTAAAATCAGAGTAAGAACAAGGAAAAAACTATAGTGGTTCATCCAACCAATTAATATTTTATTCTGACTGTGGAAATAAAGGATGCTTTTAGGGCAATTGCGTTTACCTTAACTTCAGCTCAAAAAATTAAGGTATGTATCAGAAACATTCCTTAATTTAACTAACTAATCCATTAATTTAAGTAAACTTTCTTGAACTTACTGAAATTATCTTGAAATTATTATTTTAACTTCTTTTATCTGAATTTGCTATTTTCAATGTATTCTTAATTACTCCCTTTCAACTTTCAGAGGTGTACTATTAATACACCTAATAGTGTATTCCACTGTTCTGGAATTTGATTTAAAAATTTTTATCCTACCTCTCTATATGGTTAAATATAAAAGACTTTTCTAGTCAGTACACAATTCCTAGAATTCAAGAATAAGATTTTTTAAAAATCTACTTCATAATAGAAATAAACAGAATATACATTAATTGGATGAGATTTATTTTCCACAAAAATAACTCTAAAAGATAGTAATATATGGGGTGCTGATAAGGTCCCATTTCCTGGTCCCATCCACCATGAAGACTAATGCATCTTCCAAGTCTTCATCAAGGAAATTAAAGGTAACATATAAAATAGACTGCAATCTGTAACATAGTGATCTACAGGGCCCTGAGAAAAGTGGTCAAAATGAAAACTCACCGTGCTTTGTTCCAAGGAAAAGGATATAACTAGTTGATTTAAGTATCCAAGCCCCTTGAAAAAGTATTCTTTATAGAGAGAAGGGGTAATTCTTAAGCTTCTACCATAATTTTGATGATGATATATAATTCAGGACTTTCCAAGTTCACTTTCTTTGTTCCACGATTACCACACAACTTCCCAAGTTCTTGCATACAGGAAAGAGTGCACTGGATTTTCAACCTGAAAATTCTGATTACTGGAAAGGGTTATCTTCTATTCCAACATAAACTGGCATTCTAATGTGTACATTCTGATGGGTACATCATTCTTTTAGTTAAGTCTGAATTGAGTTCCTGAAGTCTGAGCATACATGAGTAAAAGTATAAATTTGAACTTCTTACGCTGGAAATATGAGAACTAGACATTCCTTCTCATTGACAACTTCTAAAATCATCTCTTGGTTTTCACTCCCCTGCCCTTACCCTGCCTCTAAAATTAAAAAAAATATTTTTTTTTCTTTTTAGTTAAACCAAATTTAGGCAGATTCATTTAAACACCAAAATGACTAATTAAAATCAAAGTAACAACCTAGAACTTAAACCAAAACAGAAGGATGCATGTTTACACAAGCCCCATTTACATTTACTCTACTCCCAAAAGAAAGGGGAAAAAGAAAAAAGAAACCTATAATAATCAAATTGTGCTTTAAGACAACACCCAGAAGTTATTTTTGAACTTCCTTTATCCAGCAAAAATTATTTATAAAGTGGTTTGGTACGCTAAGACTTAAAAAAGTATTTAAGAGACACGTGGTACAGAACAGGGTAGGAACACTTGCATTTTAAGTGCATAAATTGTGGGCTTCAAATGATAACAGACTTTTCTCACTGGGTCGTTCAAAAGCAGCTGTATTATTCCTTCCCAAAAATATTTTCTTCCACACTCCAAAGAACTCAGCCTCACACCAGGCATTCCAGCTCTTCAATTGTTTCCGCTTAAGTTTAATTACAAGAAGGAAAAAATGCTCACCAAATTCACAGTTCGCCTAAAACAAAGAAACGTCTATTATCAACTCTAAATCTACAGGGCAGAATTCTCTTAGGACCGTGATGCCAAGAACTTCAACAGCAGCTGAAATTCTTTGCAGTCTCGGTTTCCAGGATACTGAAAGGCTGCAGAGACGCGGGAGGATCCTGCAGGGAGGCTGGGGCTGCGGAGGGAGCGGGAGAGGGGAAGGGGTGAGCCCCACAGAGGAACTGCATTAGACTTTGAGAACCTATGAGGGAAAGAAGGTTAGCTACAAGGAAAAACAGATTTATCTCCAGATCAAGTTCGTTTTCAAAGAGAACTTAAAGTGATGAGGATAAGGAAAAATGACAGAAAACCATTAACCCTCCAAAACCGGAGGGTAAGCGAAATAGGAAAAGGGGGTTGGGGGGGAGGGCGAGGAGAGTAAAGGCCTAAAACACCAGGATTTGAAAAAAAGTACGCGAGCTCTGAGCTTGGCCTTGAGCCGGATCTCCCGTCCCGGTAAGCGGACGGCAGGCGGAAAGGATCGCACTTAGGGCTGTAGATAGCAATGCGTTTACAACGGTTGAGCCCTGCACAAGAAGATGTCGCCTCTCTCCCTGCTTGTTCCCGTTCATTTCTTTACATCTTACTCCAGCACCAGCGGCACTCCAGCAGAACTCTGCCAAAGCCTGCGCCGCAGGACAGCAAAAGGAAAATACCTGAGTCCCAGGAATCACGCCCGCAGTAACAGGAGGAGGAGCCGTGGACAACGGGAACTCGGGCAAGATCCTCTTGTGCCTTTAGTCAAATCCCAGTTCTTACGGGTGGGGCGGGGAACTTCCGCCCTGAGCGAGGAGAGCGTCACTTCCCCTTAATGCCTTCTCTCTTCCTCGCCCTTCTCCGCTCCAGATTCGCTCATTACGTTCGCAACGTTTTCACTTCCTTTTCCAGGGGCCTTCTGCCTAGTCCGATCTTCCGATGTGGACTACATGACCCAGCATTCATCACGGCAGATTGATTTCCGGGTCAAGAGGCCCGCTCTGGGTACATCACCATGGAAGCGATCGGTTTGGTCACGTGGTGCCCCTGGTTACGCCCGGAGGCAGCTGTGGGGTCTGGGGCTCAGACGGGGGCCATTTTGCCGAAGGCAGTCTCCTGGAGTTGGGGGCTTAAGCTGTTCTTTTTCCTCCTTTGCAGCTTGAGGCTTGGAGAAGAACAGGAACGCTGGGCTCCATCGAGCCCTTCGGAGATGATGGTTTCCTACAGGCTCCGCCACTTGATGACCCTTCATGGCGGCTGCGCCCTTCGCGCTGCTCCCGCTGCCGCCCCTTCCAGCCCTCTGTGCCTATCGCCTCCAGAGCCGCAGTCGTCCTCCCGCCCCAGAGACTGATGATAGACGAGGTGGGGGCGCCATGAGAGGCGAGAAAAACTACTGCTGCCGTGGAGCTGCCGGAGACCACGGTTCCTGCCCCCCGACGCCTTCGCCTCTGGCCTCGACCCTCTTGATGCCCGCGGAGGCAATCTCAAGTAATTGGTCTGGGTCTGGAGGTGGTTTGTCAGGGGGAGATGAAGAGGAGACTCGGCTCCTTCAACAACTCCGGACCGCGCCGGATCCTTCCGAGGCCTTTCAGGCTTTACAGGCTGCTTTGCCGCGCCGGGGCGGTAGACTTGGCTTCCCCCGACGAAAGGAAGCATTGTATCGGGCCGTGGGCCGAGTGCTTGTGGAAGGAGGTAGTGATGAGAAGCGACTCTGCTTGCAACTCCTCTCGGACGTTCTCCGGGGTCAGGGGGAGGCAGACCAGTTGGAAGAGGCCTTTAGCCTAGCACTTCTGCCTCAGCTAGTTGTCTCCTTACGAGAAGAGAATCCAGCTCTGCGGAAAGATGCGCTGCAGATCTTACACGTGTGTTTGAAACGTAGTTCTGGACAGGTGCTGAGAATGCTTATACAACAAGGACTGGAAAGTACTGATGCCCGGCTTAGAGCTTCCACGGCACTACTGTTCCCTATCTTGCTTACTCCTGAGGATTTGTTGCTCCGCCTAGATCTTACCGAGGTGATAATATCCTTAGCCCGAAAGCTTGGCGGTCAGGAGATAGAAGAAGAATCTGAGACAGCCTTCTCTGCACTTCAACAAATTGGGGAGCGTCTTGGCCAAGAGAGGTTTCAGTCATATATCTCTCGCCTGCCTTCTGCCCTGAGGAGACACTACAATCGCCGCCTGGAGTCCCAGTTTGGAAGTCAGGTTCCTTATTATTTGGAACTTGAAGCCTCTGGATTTCCTGAAGATCCCCTTCCCAGTGCAGTGCCTCTTTCCAACAGCAATCTTAAATTTGGGATTATTCCTCAGGAGCTGCATTCAAGGTTGTTAGATCAGGAAGACTATAAGAACCGGACTCAGGCTATTGAGGAGCTAAAACAGGTGATGGGACGCTTTAACCCTAGTTCCACCTCTCATTCTAGCCTAGTCGGTTTCATTAGTTTGATGTATAATTTGTTAGACGATTCTAACTTCAAAGTGGTCTATGGCACACTTCAAGTCCTGCATTTACTGGTTGTTCGTCTTGGAGAGCAGGTACAACAGTTCTTGGGACCAGTTATAGCAGCTTCTGTCAAAGTGCTGACAGACAACAAGTTGGTGATCAAACAAGAATACATGAAAATCTTCCTCAAGCTAATGAAGGAAGTAGGTCCTCAACAGGTGCTTTGCTTACTCCTGGAACATCTCAAACATAAGCATTCCAGAGTGAGAGAGGAAGTGGTGAACATTTGCATCTCCTCCCTCCTGACCTATCCCAGTGAGGATTTTGACTTATCCAAACTGTCTTTTGATCTTGCTCCAGCTCTTGTAGATAGCAAACGCAGGGTACGCCAAGCAGCTCTTGAAGCCTTTGCTGTGTTGGCATCATCAATGGGCTCAGGTAAAACCAGCATCCTTTTCAAAGCTGTGGATACTGTTGAGCTGCAAGATAACGGAGATGGAGTGATGAATGCTGTGCAGGCCAGATTGGCTAGGAAAACCCTCCCAAAGTTAACAGAACAGGGATTTGTGGAGTATGCAGTACTCATGCCATCATCTGCCCAGGGCAGATCAAGCCATTTGGCACATGGAGCAGATACAGACTGGCTTTTGGCGGGTAACAGAACTCAGAGTGCACACTGTCACTGTGGTGACCACACAAGTGATAGCATGCAAATTTATGGATCTTATAGTCCAACTATCTGTACTCGAAGGGTACTAAGTGCAGGAAAAGGAAAAAATAAATTACCATGGGAAAATGAGCAGCCTGGAGTCACGGGAGAAAACCAGACCTCCAATTCAAAGGATATAGAACAGGTATGCATCTTCCCTAATTTCCTTGAGTTGAAGCAATGAAAAAATTTAAAATGAAACTATGCTTGTAATGACTTAAAGGTGAGGCTCCTTGAGGGCTGTATGCTTTGTTTTTAAGTCAATTTGCTGATGTATCTATTATAATGAGAGAGGTTTGGTAGGTTAGGTAGATTTCCTGCTTGATTGATTGGATTAAATTTGAGGCACAATTTGATATAGACAATGCTTGGATTTCAGTTTTGGCCTGTCACTTTGGCATATCAGTTATCTCATTCATACAACAAACACTGAATACCTGGTAGGTGCCAGATAAAGAGCCAAGTTCTGGGAAGGAAGATGAGACCAGTTCTGCAGAGTTTAGGGAAAAGGTCAGACCTATAAACAGGCAGTTACAAATTTGTTAAGTGCTAAAATAGAAATATAAAGGGTCCTGTGGGAATACTGAAAATAGAAAAAATAATTCCACTGGAAAAGTAAAAAAAAAAAACCTTCCAATAAGATATGACATCTGAACTGAGATTTTTTTCCTCAAGTTTTTATTTTGAAAATTTCAAATCTGTGGTTTAAAAGAATAGTACAGCAAATATTCATATGCTTCATCTGTATTTACCACATTACCATCTATAATGAGATGAACTTTACATGACATCACCTCATGAGGCATGTAATATCAGGTGTCCCACTATTGGTGATGCTAAGTTTTATCACTTGGTTAAGGTGGTGATAACCATATCACTCCATTGCAAAGGTTTACTTTCCTCTTTATAATTAGCACATGATCTGCAGGATGATACTTTGAGACATTATGGATATGTCAACGACCTTCCACCCCTGTTGTTAGCATCCACTAATGATCCTTACCTGTATATTTATTACATTGGGAACTACAAAAAAGGGTGACACTTCTGAAAATTCTAATGGTCCTTCTGTATTTGTTACCTGGCATTCTTTTTTATTTTATGTGTAATAATTAAATACATTAGTATTCCTTTTGAGGCTAAAATTGATTTGACCAGTGGCTGGCTCCTGTGTCCTTTCGCATGACCCTTTAGTCTTTGAACACTTCCTTAACTTAAACATAATATGATGCCCAGCCTTACCTTGTATTTTTCTTGCTCCAGACCTGGAATCAACCTTTTTTCCAAGAGCCCAAGAACTGCTTTTTTTCGTGGAGAGTGGAATTTTAAAACCAAAATCTGGGTATAGATGTGCTCACTGCTATTGCTTATCATTATGCATTGGTCCTTTCAGTGGTTAGAACCAGGGAATACCTTTATTTATTTATTTATTTATTTATTTATTTTAATTTTATTTACTTTTTGGCTGCATTGGGTCTTCGTTGCTGCGCGTGGGCTTTCTCTAGTTGCGACGAGAGGAGGCTACTCTTCATTGCGGTGCACAGGCTTCTCATTGTGGTGGCTTCTCTTGTTGTGGAGCATGGGCTCTAGGGTGTGCGGGCTTCAGTAGTTGTGGCGCATGGGCTCAGTAGTTGTGGCTCATGGGCTCTAGAGCGCAGGCCCGGTATTTGTGGCACACGGGCTTAGTTGTTCCAAGGCATGTGGGGTCTCTCCGGACCAGGGATCAAAACTGTCTGCCCTGCATTGGCAGGCGGATTCTTAACCACTGTACCACCAGGGAGGTCTCAATACCTTTTTAATTTTTTTAAAACAAATTCATACTGATACCTCCAATTCAAATCCAGCACTACAAGGTTCTTACTCATCTTCCTTTAGTCCATATTTGTATCTCCCTTCTCCCACAGTATAACCCTGGTCCCCAATATCAGTTATATTTATTCACATGCTGTATCCTACAGTACACAAAATATAATTATTACACCAGTAATACAACTAACTACCTATTAAATAAAGTTCAAGATTTCTTTGCAGTTGTTTTTATGCTTAGAATTATCCAACAGTCATATGGTCAAACTTTTCTTAAATTAATTGGTTTATAGGTGATTATAATCAAAATGGTATGATAAAAGATGAATAGGAATTTGCTAAGTGTGGATGCATCCTGGTGAATTTCAGACTGAAAATATATATGTTCAGAGACACTGAATTATAAAAGGACTTAGTGAGTTAATAAAAAGTGGTGAATTTATAAACAGCTGAAACAATGAGTTTGGTGGGAAGCAACAGAAGATGAAACTAGAAATGTAGGCAAGGACCAAGTATGGAGATCATTTTTGTAAATAAGTAGTTCGTGCCTTTCTCAGAATGGATGGAGGAGAACTGTGTTCTCTCTTGTTCCTTTTAATTCTAAAATTTTTCATTTTTATTTTAAATAATTTTTCCGTATTTACATAATTTAGTCATATGGTTTTTCTCATGTATTTCTCATATAACTACCGGGCAATGAATGATTTTCTGTAAGCATTTATTTTAACACTGCTTGTTATGTGTCAAATCTAAAATGTTAGTGTAGGGAGTTCTCTGGCAGTCCAGTAGTTAGGACTTGGTGCTTTCATTGCCGTGGCTCGGGTTCAATCCCTGGTTGGGGAACTAAGATCCCACAAGCTGGGACTTCCCTGGTGGTGTAGTGGTTGAAAGTCCGTCTGCCAATGCAGGGGACACAGGTTCAACCAGGACTTCCCCTGGTTGGGGAAGATCCCACATACCGCGGAGCAACTAAGCCTGTGCGCCACAACTACTGAGCCTGCACTCTAGAGCCCACAAGCCACAACTACTGAGCCTGCGTGCCACAACTACTGAAGCCCACATGCCTAGAGCCTGTGGTCCACGAAAAGAGAAGCCACCACAGTGAGTAGCCCACACACCGCAACAAAGAGTAGCCCCTGCTCGCTGCAACTAGAGAAAGCCCATTCACAGCAACGAAGACCCAACACAGCCAAAAATAAATTAAAAAAAAAAGATCCCAGAAGCTGCGTGGTGTGGCCTAAAAAAAGAAAAAGTTAATGTATTAAGATTCTAATGCTGGCTAAAGCACCAAGAATCTAAAAATTAACACATTTCTGAAATTCTAGTGTAGATATATATTGCTTTTTTTTTTTTTTTTTTTTGCGGTACGCGGGCCTCTCACTGTTGTGGCCTCTCCCATTGCGGAGCACAGGCACAGGCTCCGGACGCGCAGGCCCAGCGGCCATGGCTCACGGGCCCAGCCGCTCCGTGGCATGTGGGATCTTCCTGGACTGGGGCACGAACCCGTGTCCCCTGCATCGGCAGGCGGACTCCTAACCACTGCGCCACCAGGGAAGCCCAGTATATATTGCTTTTGAAAGAAGTTATGGTGAAATTAAAAATTATCCCAGAAATTAAGTTATACAGTTGTCCTTCAGTATCTGAGGGAGATTGGTGTCAGGACACCCAAGCATACCAAAATCCGCAGATGCTCAAGTCCCTTATATAAAATGGTATATTTTAGTTGTATATATCCTCCTCCTGTATGCTTTAAATTATTTCAAGATTACTTATAGTATCTAATACAATGTAAGTGCTATATAAATAGTTGTAAATGCTATGTATTGCCAAGGAATGGAAAATTCAAATTTTGCTTTTTGGAACTTTCTGGCATTTTTTTTTTTAAAAAAAACATTTCCCATCCACTGTTGGTTGAATCTGTGGATGTAGAACCCACCAATTTGGAGGGCTGACTGTACTTTCTGGATCAGAAATGGTCTGTAGAAGAACTACATTGGAAATTATCTTAATGGAGGACATGGATTAAATATTTTTATGTGTGCAGTTTTTTAAAGTACATATATTTTTTAAAAATTAATAAATACTATATTTTCAAGCAGATGAATAGAGCACAGAGAATTTTTAGGACAGTGAAATTATTTTGTATGATACTACAATGATGGATACTGGTCATGGATATATTTCTCCAAACCCATAGAATGTACAACACCAAAAGTAAACCCTAATATAAATCTATGGGTTTTAGATGATAATGATGTGTCAGTGTAGGTTCATCATTTGTAACAAATGTACCACCCTGGTAGGGATGGTGTTAGTGGAGGGTGGGTATCTGCTATATGTGTGGGTGTGAGTAGGGGATATATGGGAACCCTCTGTACTTTCAATTTTGCTGTGAACCTAAAACTGCTCTAAAATATAGAGAAGGAGAGGAAGGTAAAGAGAGAAAACTCAAATTTGAATGAGGTAACAAAATGCATAATAAATCCATGAATAGCAAGACCCAAAAAAGTGGAAGTTAATTTGGGGGAAAATGAGCTTTAGGTAGAGGAAGATTGAACAGTCAGCTTAGTTTGTTGAAGACCACTATTCAAGAGACAAGGAAAGAACTAGAGATGTAGAACTTGGAAGTCCCATATTGAGAAGTAATTGTTGAAACTGTGAGATTGGAGGGGCTCTCCAATGAAGGGCATTTAGAGTAAGAGCAGAGTGCTTAAGACTCAATTTTAGCCTACAGGCCCATTTCAGGAATAGCAGTAGGAGATAGAACCATACAAGGCAAAGAGAAAGAGTGCCTAAGAGTTGGAAGAGAACCAAGAAAGAACAAAGGTTTTAGAAGTGAAGTAAAGAAAGTGTTTCATGAAGTACATCAGTACTGTTAAATGCAGGAGAGATTGAGGAGAATTAAATCTGAAAAAGCATGATTTGTTCTTATAGATTCAGCCTGCTACTTATAAAATAATTTTTGAAGGTACTTTTCTCATAATTTTATCTTTCTTAATTTCCTCTTAATAATCCTTCTGATTGTAAAAAATTATAGTGCTTATTATAGAAAATTTGGAAAATATAAAAAGGCACAAAGAAGAAATTAAAAATTTTCAGCAATCTCACTACTGAGGCCTCCTGTGAATATTTTATTTCCTGTTCTTCAAGTATCATTTCAATTTATTTATACAAATGTAGATTATTTTTTCCATACACAAACGTCTCCCCCTTTCACTAACTTTACCATGAACGTTTTTTTCTTGAAAATAAATAATTTGTAGTAGGATCTTTATTGGCTGTTTAATATTAGATCATATAATATAAGTCTGTTTAGCTGTTCTCTTACTTTTGAATATTTAGGCTTTTTAATTCTGTTTTTATTTCCACCATTTAGTTGATTATTTTTGTGCCCTGACATATAGACTGATAACCAGATTCCTGTGGTATTCTGGTTATCAGAAACTTTGCATCTCTTTCTGTGCTTTTATGACTTTTAATGGTTTAGTGGGGTCCAGTAATCAGGCATCACTAGCCGGCTGCCGTGTTAGCTATATTTTTCCTAACAGATTTCTCTACAACATATTAAGAGTTACAGTAACCTAGACTGAAAAGTAAGGAGCATACGTGCTTTATGTGTATGCAGTTACTAAGTCTGTAGCTTTTTCAAGGTAGAAGATTTGGTTATTGGAAGGTAATTGGGACATGGACGAAAGTGGTTTTAGACAGACCAAATTTATAAGTTTATGAGATGAATTGATAAGGAAATACAGGCAGTAAGCATTTATTAAACATCTTATTGATCATCCACTATGTGTGAAGCCAAGTTCGAGCTTATAGATTACTCTTTAAAGCACTGCCTAGCATTTTTTTCCTCTGTTGGTATTTAGCACGTGAGCCATGTCTTCTTTCTTCTCCATGATGGTAAAGCACTGTGCTGATAGGGACTGTTTTTGTTTGTTTGTTTATATAGCAGTACTAACATAGTGCTGTGCCTACAATCAGTATCAACAAATATCTGTTAAGTGAGAAAATAGAATCTAAGTGTTTGAGGGTGAAAGAAAAGACCAAGCAAGGTATGGCAGGATGTAGTGGGATGAGTTATTACTATGTTTTATTTTTAAATAGGAATCACCCGATTTGAAAGAAGCAGAGAAAGAAGCCACCAGTGACTTCAACTTGCCTACTCTGTCTTGTACTGTGGTAGATTTTAGATTTGCAAGGAACATATGATTTGATCCCTGTAATCATATTTGAGAATCAAATTTGAGAGAGAAAGGCAAGGAATTAATGTCCCTAAATACTGAGTGAGTCAAGAACACAGGTATATAGAGAGGTTAGCTTTGGAATAGAGGCAGAAGTCTTTTCTTCTAGAACTGGAGGAAAAATAAAAGGAAGATGACTTAGGATTCAGAAAAATTTTGAGACAGCAAAATTTTTTTTGAAGTCGAGAGGAAGACATGAGCTCTGGAATAGTGCTTATCGAATTTTAATGTGCATATGAATTACCTCAGTATCTTGTTAAAATACAGATTCTGGTTCAGTTTGGGAGGGGTTCTGAGACTACATGTCTAGTAAGCTTCTAGGTGTTGCTGCTGCTGCTGATTTGTGATTCACATTTTGAGGGCAGGGCTCTAATATTAGGCTTCCATATTCTGGTACACTAAGAGGCAAGCTGAGAATGGAAAATAGAGGATCAGGGATTTGAAGAATGTGGGAAAGATTTAGAATACTTAATGTGACAAATTTAAACATAATAGAAAATCGCAAATTATTAAGTTGCACTAATGTATTTGGTGTGAACTTAATCCTAAAAATTGAAATTTTCCTTGGATAGTACATCGTTTCCAGTAAGTAGTCTTTAATTTTCTTTTAAAAATATGATTGGAGGGCTTCCCTGGTGGCACAGTGGTTAAGAATCTGCCTGCCAATGCAGGGGACACAGGTTCAAGCCCTGGTCCGGGAAGATCCCACATGCTGTGGAGCAGCTAAGCCCGTGAGCCACAACTACTGAACCTGTGCTCTAGAGCCCATGAACCACAACTACTGAGCCCATGTGCCACAACTACTGAAGCCCGTGTGCCTAGAGCCTGTGCTCCGCAGCAAGAGAAGCCACCA
This sequence comes from Tursiops truncatus, assembly GCF_011762595.2. NCBI lineage: Eukaryota > Metazoa > Chordata > Mammalia > Artiodactyla > Delphinidae > Tursiops > Tursiops truncatus. Next base: position 54,843,352 of record NC_047035.1, on the reverse strand, counting down.
CAATGAGAAGCCCATGCACTGCAACGAAGAGTAGCCCCTGCTCGCCGCAACTAGAGAAAGCCCGTGCACAGCAATGGAAGACCCAATGCAGCCAAAAAATATATATATATATAATTGGAATATCTGAAAGAGAAAAACCCTTAGTTTTAAAACATGTCAAAATCATAAACAGTCCTGAAGGCGTATTTAATATCAATGTAGATGTTGGATTGTTTCCAATAAATAGTCATTAATTTTCTTTTTAAAATTTTATTGAGATATCTGAAGTATTTGAAAAACTTTTAATTTTTTAAAATTAATTATTTATTTGTTTTTGGCCAAGCTGCGTGGTTTGCAGGATCTTAGTTTCCCTACCAGGAATGAACCTCCAGCCAGGGCAGTGCAAGTGCCAAGTCCTAACCACTGGACCACCAGGGAATTCCAAAAAAAACTTTTATTTTTAATGCTTGTCAAAATCATGAGTAACCCCAAAGCATATCTATTCTCAGAGTAAACAATCTATTTAAAAACTTAAAAATAATTTAAAAATAAGTTTTTAAAAATAAACCTTAGGGCTTCCCTGGTGGCGCAGTGGTTGAGAGTCCACCTGCTGATGCAGGGGACATGGGTTCGTGCCCCGGTCCGGGAAGATACCACATGCCGCGGAGCGGCTGGGCCCGTGAGCCATGGCCGCTGAGCCTGCGCATCCGGAGCCTGTGCTCCGCAACGGGAGAGGCCACAACAGTGAGAGGTCCGTGTACCACAAAAATAAATAAATAAATAATATAGTAAATAAAAATAAAAATAAACCTTAAAAAACATATTAAATAAGACAACGTATGTATTATATTGATTTTACGATCTAAAAAAACGCTATAACAATTCCCTTGATAAATGGACGAAACATACCCATTTCCTTGTATACATTTTTTTTTTTTTTTTTTTTTTTTTTTTTTTGCTGTACGCGGGCCTCTCACTGTTGTGGCCTCTCCCATTGCGGAGCACAGGCTCCGGACGCGCAGGCTCAGCAGCCATGGCTCACGGGCCCAGCCGCTCCGCGGCATGCGGGATCTTCCCAGACCGGGGCATGAACCCGTGTCCCCTGCATCGGCAGGTGGACTCTCAACCACTGCGCCACCAGGGAAGACCCAGTTTTTTGTTTTTTTCCCCAGTTTTGTATTATTCTAAAATCTTAACTGAGTCTAGAAATTATAATGTAAGCTAATGTATTAAGCATTATAAGATTTATGGCATTATAAGAATTGATGCCTTTTAATAAAGATATTATCTATTATAAAATTTAATTGAACACATGATTTTATATTTTGAAAATGAGTGATGTTAATGTATCCAACCAGTGAAACCAGTAGAGGAAATTTAAGAAATTTAAGTTAATTAGGCGTTTCCTGAGAGGATGAGTTCAAGTTTGCACAAACAATTATATCATACTGATATTATTTATTTATTTTATTTTATTTTCTTTGGCTGCATGAGGTCTTAGTTGCGGGACGTGGGATCTTTCATTGGGGTGCACGGGATCTTTCATTCTGGCACATGGACTTCTCTCTAGTGGCATGGGCTCAGTAGTTGCCCTGTGGCATGTGGGATCTTAGTTTCCTGACCAGGGATCGAGCTGGCATCCCCTGCATTGCAAGACGGATTCTTAATCACTGGACCACCAGGGAAGCCCCCTAATATTATTTTTACATGGTATAAAATCTGGGCAAAGACAAAAAGCTGTTTTCAAATGAGTCTGATTTGTCCAAAGAGCCATCTTAAATAGAATTTTTATGTGAATTTTTTCTATACAAGTATATGCAGTGTATTAAAACTTTTAAGATTAAGAACTTTTTTTTTCCTTGTTCTTTAACCTAGTAACCACGGTCATTAATTAAACCCACAGCTAGTCTGTGTTTTCCCTTGAATGTATAACTTTTGTCAAGACCATTTTTTTCCTTAAAGAACCAGTACATTTAAATCTTAAAAAAATCTTAAATTCTCTTTTTGGGTTTTACTTAGTTTAATGTGATATAAGCACTTAACCTAATAATAATGATTTTTATAAGCCAATTGGAACAAGAGTTTGTTCCAGTTGATATTATCCTGATCGATTAATATTGTGTAGAGCGAAACGAGATATACCAGTTTGCTCAAAAAATTTCATATTCATAAAATGGAAAATTTTTTTACTTTCTACATAACTTAGAGGATCTAATTATGATAAATCAATAGAATTTAAGGTAGAAGCAGGTGCCAATCTATTAAGAATATTGAGCAGCTGAAGAAACAAAAATATAATCAGATTCAGTAGGTTCATCAAGGAAGCATCATTGTTGAGTGTGTTGGTTTTAAATATATTTCCACAAATACTTTGAAATTCTTCACCTGAAGAACTGGAGTCCAGTTCCCCTCTCCCTGAATGTGTCTGGACTAACTGACTCACTTCTAACAAATAAAGTCGAAATGGTGGTGTGTGACTTCATAAACTAGGTCATAAAAAGGCATTTTAGCTTCCATCTTGGGTGCTCTCTTTCTCTGATCACTTGCTCTGGAGGAACTCAGCTGCTATGTTGTGAGCAGCCCTTTGGAGAGGCCCAGATGGCAAGGAACTGAGGCCTCCTACCAGTAGCCACCTGAATGAACTTCAGTGATCCTTCAGTCTCAGTCAGGCCTTCAGTTGACAGCAGCCTAGCCAACATCTTGATTGCAGCCTCAGAGATATCTAAACCATCCAGTTGATAAATTGCTTCCAAATGTCTGATCCATAGAAAGAGAGACAATTATGTTTGTTGTTTTAAGCTACTGTATTTTGGGATAACTCATTACACAGCAATAGATAACTATTAGATTGAGAATTGTGGTTCCCAGGAATTTGGTGAGACTTTTTTTTTTCCCCAATGTCCATATCCTTTACAATAATGGCATTAAATTTTCTTAGTTTTTAAAAGGCTAAACTTGCTTAAGGTTTGGAAAACTATTAAATATTGTGCTGTTTGGCTTTTGGAAGCCACCATTTTCCTAAGTTTTTCTAATTTATAATTAGTTTCTTTACTGTCCTTTCTTTAGCTTTAGAATTCTAAAATAATGTTAACTTGCAGTTATTTATTTAGCAAAATCGAAGAAAGCTGACCATTGAATGTTAAGGATTTTGTTTTCTTTATTTTTGGTATAAGAATTTGATTTTTACAGATATTGTCAGGTATTGGGCCCATAATAAGTAAACATGAAGAAAACCTTAATTTTGGATGGAGGAAGAGGACTCTGGTTATTGGAGTACAGGAGCTCAAATCCATACATTTACAAAGCAAGCAAAAACAACATACCAATAAGGAAACGAGATTCCAGATTCCCTGTCAGCTGCCACCTGACAAGCAGACTGCTATCCAGCAGAAATCACCTGATAGACCATTAAATCAAAACCCATTTCCACCATTGATGCCATCTGTGTGGAAACTGTTGTCCATGTGCCCAGTCAAAATCAGAACCAGAAACAGACTTTATCAAGAATCAGATCCACTGCAAGAGCCCTATTGCTCAGTGAGTTACGTGAGGAAAGATTCACTGAGGACTCAACGGTCCAAGTCTCAGAAAAGGTACGCTTTGAGGCCATGTGTTTGATTCTCAAGTTAGGACCCAGAAGGGCAGTATATTACTGACACCTCCAGAAATAGACATCAAAGAGCAGTCAGAAGCATTTGGTTTGTTATTTTGCAATTTGTTTTCTTACATGAGAGAGAGTCAGCTAATAGGCTAAATCAAGGAAAAACCAGGAGTGAGAAAAGAGAAAAAAATTATTACAGACTAGACATAGTTAAGTCTTGTTTGCACATTTTGTGGGTAAACTGGTTAGCTGATACCTACAAAGAGTTCAGTCTGGGTATTCTTTTCTTATGTAGGAAGACTAAGGATTTCAAAGAAACCATTTTAGTTGTTTTTAAAAAATACTTACTATGCAACAATCTTTCTAAGGTCTGCTAGTCTCCTTCCATCAGCACTGGTACCGTATGCTAGGTATGTACCATTTCCCTCATTGAAATTCCTTATCAATATACAAAAAAAATTTGGAAGCAACCCAAATGTTCAATAATAGGAGAATGGCATATCTAGTCAATGGAATATTATGCAGCCTTTAAGCATAGCTTATGTCCTTAGACCTAGCAATTCCATTTTTAGTATTTCTGTAGAACTATATATTTCTCTTTATATATATTATATTTCTGTAGAGCATATAATGCACAAGGATATGTGCATAATCATGTTCACTACAAGATTGTAATAGTAAAAAGTTGTGACAAGGAAAATGTCCATCAGTTGGGAACTATGAGTCCAACCATAATGTGGAATACTGGGCAACAGTTAAAAAGAGTAAGAAGATTTGTACGGATTAACATGGAAGGATGTCTACAATATGCTGAGTAATAACTATGTGCCAGAGTAGTATATGATCTACTTTTGTTTCTTTTTAAAATTGCTTGTTGAAAAATGTACATATATTGAGAAAGAACTGTTAACAGAGTTTATCCACATGATTCTAGTGAAAAGGGTGCCAAAGAAGAATTTGACTTTTTATCTTTTTTTTTTTTTTACTATAAGTAGTTACTACTTTTTGTAATGAAAGTTTGTAGCACTTATGAGAGGTTTTAATAACATGGGAAATATAATGTTTATAATAATATTTCATTATAATGTTAAGTGCAAAACTGGGGTATAAAACTTGTTATATATGGTATCACAACTCTGTTTTCTTAAAGGTTGCATAGAAAATGATTTGAAAAAACACACAAAGATGTTTCAGAAGGTGACTTTGGAGGTAATTGGAAGGTAATTGGAATAAACTTTTTTAATGGCCACCATTAAGGGACAAGGTTGGAGTCCAGGGAAAACCAGAAAGAACTGGTAGAATATGAATAGGTCCAAACCTGGAGGCCGGAGGTTAGGATAAATTTAGTACAAGCTCAATAAAGGCAGGAGTGTAGGTGGTTTCTGAGAGAACTAGCTATTAAAAAGTCTTTTCCTGATAATTTGCTACTAACTATACCAAAGTGGAATTAAAACTATTTTTGTAATGGAACTTCCCTGGCAGTCTAGTGGTTAAGACTCTGTGTTCCCAATGCAGGGGGCATGGGTTCTTTCCCTGGTCAGGGAACTAAAAGCCCACATACAGCCAAAAAAGAAAGAAAAAAAAAACAACTATTTTTGTGATGTCCTTAACATACCTTGCCAAAAGCTGAACTAAGATGTGTTAGGTCAAAGAAATGTTTTTATGAAAAATATATAAGCAATCAAGTGTAAAGGTTAACAGATAATAAACAGCAAGATTAAAATAGTAGATAAGACTGTGAATTTCAAATCATTGTTAATATTAAATGTGAAACTTGCCTTTTATAACAGTTTCATTTACTGTAAGGAATTAAGTGAATTAAATTTTAAGATACTAACTTCAAAGACTTAAAACTCAGTTCCATTTTCCTGAGTCATAAAGTGCTCTAAACAGACTGCTTCGTATTTTGTAAATTTAGCTCACAACATTTTCAAAATATTTGTACTTTTCTCTTTTATGCTAACTCATTTCCCTTTCCCTTTATTTTTTTGTTTAGTCCCATCAAAGCTTATCCTGATGAAAATCATTTGACTGCTTTTAAGAGAGACCAAAAGAGACCTCTCATGTTAATAATAATTGGTGTGTCTACAGTCTGCTTTCAAATATTTGCAGATTTTTCTACAGCAAAATGTAATTCCTGACTTCTAGATTCTTGAAAATGCCAGATTCACAGACACATTCTCCACTGCTACCACTGCCCCCATTATCTCCACCCCACCACCACTACCACTAGCTGTTGTATTCACTGTCATACATATTCATGTTCTATTCTCTAAGCAGAAATTAATTATGGAGTAATTCTAATGTAAGTGTATTCCATACTGGAGAATTATTTCTGGATTACTCATGATTTTAACTGGGTTAGTATACCTTCTTTTAATGTATCTAATCAAAAGTTGACTGTAATTGGTTTCATTTTTATTCCATTGTGTCCTTTTCATACTGCCTTCTATATAATCAGTCACAGAAATTATAACATTGGATTTTGAGAAAGTAAAGTCAGGCCTTTTTCAGCTGAGGCATTCATTATTTCTCACTGGTGTTTTGGGATTAATTTTTGAAGGAGTTAACAGGTTTTTCACAAAATTTGATGAGGAATAAGAAGTTACTTGAGGTATATTTAGTAGTTTATAGTCTTAATCTTGTAATGGTCAAGTGGCTAAGAGGTTTTCAAATAGATGTATCTTTAATTTTATTGTATTTCATTGCCATTTGACACTTGACAAAGTTTGTAGAGGATACCTGAGAAGACTTATAGTTCACTGCCTGTGTAGATTTGATTGTGTCTGTAAGCGCCAAATAAATATATGGACAGTAAGTATAATTTCTTGTGTGTTCACTCAATTTTTAAAATGTTCTATAGCTATGGTCAATGTGAAATGATCCAGAGCAATTGAGGCTGTCGTTGGTGAAGAATTCTGAACACTTGAATCATGCTTTCACTTAGTTCTTTAACTATGATTAGGTAGAAATTCAAAATTCTATCCTGGCACTTTTGTAGCCTAAGGATCAAAGTGGGTATGTGGAAAAGGAATTGGGAACTATACAGTACTAGACGTATATAAAGTATTATGTACTTGGTTTTGACTGAAAGACCTATCATACAGAAATCTCCTAAGGGAACCGTGACATAGGTTACATTTACATTTGGGCTGCTAATTATGGATAGTAAATTTGTCTCACTAAGAATAGTAAAATGGGATGCTTACAGGTTCAGTGATCTTCAATTAGCATTTATTGTCCAATGCTCAAAGATGGCATAGTGTGACTGGCCATGCTGCTGAATCAGAAATGTCCTTTTCTCTATTCAAGTTGTCATTTCACTGTTTTTGTCATTTGCTTTCTTTCCTTCCTAGCTGCCATGTGTGTACTCTAGGAAGGTAAGGTACAGAAAAGGTTTGGAGTGAGGTATAAGAAAGAGGAAAAAAATTAGCATTTCTATCATGGCATGAAAAAATACTGCTAGTGTACCATACTGTATATGGACATTTATTTGTATCATTGTATATTTGATAAATTTAATTTTTTTCTTTTAATCTGAATTTCATAATTAGGTCTAAATTGTGTCATACTTATTGCCAAGTAGACTTAACCCACATTTGCTAATTTATTATTCTGTTCTTATAGTTTTCAGCCAATGATTTCATTCCATCTCCAAAATTAAAGCCCTCTCAAGGAATGCCAGTCAATGATGGTTTATGTTTTAGCAGAAAAAGAGTGTCAAGAAACTTATTTCAGAAGAGTTGGGAATTCAACTCAGATTCTCTTCCTACATGTGCTACTGGTAAGTGAAAGTTGCAGGTAATGGAAATTTTGAACCAAGTTAAAGATTCCTCTAAACTTCATGGTTCTTTTAAGAGCTCATAGAACTTATAATCTAGTAGACAGTGCAGATTCAATAAATATTTGTTAAAGATCTGATAAGAATGGACAGTTTGACATAATTGTCTCATAAGACCCTGGGAGTGTTTCTCACTGAAATCCTTTAAGTAGTAATGTAAGGCAATATTTGCTTAATCAACAACCCGTATTTACTGAGTATATCCCATGTGCAGGTACTTTTGTTTTTTTTTCCCTGTATGCGAGCCTCTCACTGTTGTGGCCTCTCCCGTTGCGGAGCACAGGCTCCAGATGCGCAGGCTCAGCGGCCATGGCTCATGGGCCCAGCCGCTCCGCGGCATGTGGGATCTTCCCGGACTGGGGCACGAACCCATATCCGCTGCATCGGCAGGCGGACTCTCAACCACTGCGCCACCAGGGAAGCCCATATGTGCAGGTACTTTTCTAGGTAATAGGGATATAGCAGTCAACAAAAGAGGGAAAATTTTCTGCCTAATGGGTCTTTCATTCTAGTTGGGACAAAGCAAACATTAAATAAATGCAAAACAGAGTAGGTTAGATGGTGATAAATGCTATGGAAAAAAAAAAAGCTTTCAAAAAGAGGAATATAGAGGAGGGGCTACTTTAAATAAAGTGATGAAAGAAGGCCATATTCAGGAGGGAATATTTGAAGCAACCACATAGATATCAAGAGAGAACAGCAAATAATTCCTGGAAGAGGGAACAGTGCAGAGTATGGGACACTTTTGAAAAAGATCAAAGAAGCTAGTAAGTCTGGAATGAAAAGCGTTAAGGGGAAGAGAAGTTGAAAATTAACTTGAAGAGATAATAGGGGTTCTTATTTTAAGGCCTAATGGGCTTTCGAATGAACTTTGGCTTTTACTCTGAGTGAGGAATATTTTTGATGAAAGAAGTAACATCAGTTGCCTTGTTTTCCAGGCTTGTTTTGGATGTTACATTTGAAATAGATTAAAGGAGGCAAGGGAGAAAACAGGGAGTCTGTTGTAATCCAGGCTAGAGTTGATGGAGATTTCGACCAGTGTAGCAGTAAATGTAGTGAAAAGTGATTGGATCCTGAATATATGTCAAGGGTACAGTTGATAATGATTTGCTGATGGGGTGTGTAGGAGTGTGAGAGGGAAGTCAAGAGTGCTCTAAGGTTTTTTGGCCAGAGCAACTGGAAAGGTGTTTAATTGCCTAAGTAAGTGTTACAGAAAGTAAATATTATGTAATTCAGAGAACATGGTCACTATCATGGGCCTTATCAGATAGAAAAGGCATTAAAGAGGAGATAGTACTTGAACTGCATCTTTTTGGGATATATATGATTTAAGATGTTAGAGGGGAGGTATGAAGAGAGCAAAGGCTCACATTAGGAATGGGCTTGAGATGTTCTGGCAACTGTGTAAAGGCAAGATTCATTTTAGATGGTCAAAGATAAATTGGGATGTGGGGAACCCTTGTGTGCTAGATTCAAAAACTTGAGCTTGTGCTTATAAGCTATAGGGAGCTAATAGAGATTTTTTCTGTTAAGGAAAATAGAAGCTAGGGTTACAAGGTTGTTTACAAATTGAATAGAAATGAATAATCAGGAAAATATGACTGGATATAAAAAATAAAGAAGGGCCGGGGCTTCCCTGGTGGCGCAGTGGTTGAGAGTCCACCTGCCGATGCAGGGGACATGGGTTCGTGCCCTGGTCCCACATGCTGCGGAGCGGCTGGGCCCGTGAGCCATGGCCGCTGAGCCTGCGCGTCCGGAGCCTGTGCTCCGCAACGGGAAAGGCCACAACGGTGAGAGGCCCGCGTACCGCAAAAAAAATAAAAAAATAAAATAAAGAAGGGAAGGGCTTCCCTGGTGGCGCAGTGGTTGAGAGTCTGCCTGCCGATGCAGCGGACACGGGTTCGTGCCCCGATCCGGGAAGATCCCACATGCCGCGGAGTGGCTGGGCCCGTGAGCCATGGCCGCTGAGCCTGCGCGTCCGGAGCCTGTGCTCCGCAAAGAGAGGGGTCACAGCAGTGAGAGGCCCGCGTACCGCAAAAAAAATAAAATAAAAAAGAAGAGGAATAAAAATTTCAAGACTTAGTACCCAGGTAATTAGAGAAATGGTAATGTGTTGACAGAACGAAACCAGTTAGGAAGGGAAAATGGAGTATAAGATAAAGATTGACTTTGTTTTTTATTTAAGATCCAAATGGTATCCGTTATTGAAATTTGTTTGCTATGAGTTCAGACACAATATTTAGAAAACATTGTTACCCTAGGAGAATTTATAGACCTTTATGCAGTAAAATTCCATAATATTTTCATACAAGAATGAAGTGTTATAATGATTGTATAGTTGAATGTTTATTTAATAGACAAAAAAATGCAAGAATATATCGTTATGCTTGTACCATTACTTGGGATTTTTATAAGGCTCATGTTTTTTTGTACCATCTGGAAGTTCTTACCTAATTTTACAGATTTTAAATAACAGAGACAACATGTAATTTAATGATAGATTGAATGATATGAATTATAAGTACTATAGGGATTCAAGAAAGGAAAAGATCATAGGTATGGAAGTGGTTTACAACAACTCCAGGAAAGAGTTTGGACTTGAGCTGAATTTTAAAGAAGGGAAGTGTTTGTGATTGGCAGTGAGGCAAGATTTCAGGAGAAAGTATAACCAAAGCGTGGAGGTAAGAATTAACTTAGAAGATGTCCGGTACATGAAGGGTAAAGGGGCTTGAAATTGTAGAGGAAGAGTTATAAAAATCAGAATTTTAGAAATACATACAAAGGATTTTATAGATGAATAAACTAAATACCAAAGAGGTCAATATCACCTTCTTTTCTTCAGACTTTTTCCCCTGCCCAGGAATAACCTTAACCAGCCACAGGAAGGGGAAAGGGATCTGGGAAATATGCCTGGATAAGCTTTGAAGCTGTGCAAATGCTGTGTTACATGTTAGGAAAGAAAGAAGAGTCCTGCAGTAGACCTTTTTGGGTAGAGTGTAAATGTACTTACAAATACTGGGAAGAAGGAAAGCCAGGTCTGGAGAAACCTTCCATGGTGAGAGAAGGGAGCATGTAGGAAGAAACTGCCTTTGTACATATTTTTCAATATATTTTTCTTTTCTCTGTACTTTACCAGTCTGTCTTCTGTCATTTAACCCCTGTCACTAATCAGATCTGCCAATAGCAAAAGCTTTATCCCTTTCTTGCCTGCCTGGCTCAGTGTATATATACTCCTGTATTTATTCCCACACAAATGATACCAACATTTGTGAAATTAGATGTGTTCATGAAATAAAGTTAACTTTTGATTTTATGTTTTTCTCTTCCTTCCTTCCAAAGGCACCACTGGAACTCATCAGACAAATCTTTCTGGGAAACGTGGACAACTTGGATTTTCACAGATATGTGGTAAAACTGGCAGTGTGGATTCTGACTTACAGTACCTGGGGACAACTAACAGTCATCAAGATAAAGGTTTAAATTCCAACTTTATTTGGATACAGATGATTTATAATTATTATGTGGGGTTTCCAAATCTACCTTATGTGTTATTTTGGGTAATTATACTCATTACAGAAAAGAAAAGGATGTTGTATTTTTTTAAAAATTTTTAATCAAATTTTTTATAACTGTTATCTTAAGATGTTAGATTTAGTAATCTTGATATATATATATTTATATATGACTAATTAAAATTAGAGAGCTTAGAAACTCATGGTAGAGATGAGTATTTTAATACCAAGTAATTGAAAATAAAATTATCCATTTAGGATAATATCCTAAATATCCATTAAGGATTACTGTGTTAGCAGAAGACAGTTATTTTCCATAACAGTTTTAAATAATCTATTATATCTCCTGTTAGGAACCACAACTTCCTGACTAGCTATCATTTCAGGTATCTTACATATTTATAAGATATAGAACAAAAGGGAGGGTTTGAGGCTGGCTGTCAGTCATATGAATTTTGGTTATGAAGATGTTTCTTCAATTTATATGCTAATTAATAGCTGTATCAATTATTATTTAGTAGTAGAATCAAATCAAATATTTCTAGAGATATTTTGATTTTGTTGTATATTCTTTACTAAAATTTTTTGAGTGATAGGGTTGTACTTCTGTCTTTATTTGTTGATGAAAAAATAATGCTCATTAGAAATTAGTGAAGGTTTAGTTAATAGTATAGCACTTACGCTTTAGCCATCCTTTCCTCCACCCACTCCAAAGGGCCACATGACTCCATAAAGTTTTTCTTTATGGTGTTATTCCCAATAAAATAGTTTATCTTTCTTAATGATATAGGTTTTTTCCCCAAATCTTGACGAGATACCTTTGTGACTGGTGATTAGTAGAAACAGAGAGGCTTCTCTGTGTTGCTTAGCCTCTTCCTGTTTTGGATATCCCTGAATGATTACATTACTTTTGTAGACTACCTCCACTCTCAGTGTTTAATCAGATCTTCATAGTAGCTCTGGTTTTTATAACCTCTCAGAATACCTGTTAGAGCAGCTACTAAAGGAATATCATGTTTTTCTAAGGTCAAGGTTTAACTTACTAGTAGGTTGTGTATGTCAATTTGTGACCACTTAAGTCTCCAATAAGATTTAGGTAGAAGTAGAGGTCCTAAGCATGTCAGATATGAATTAAAAGTAAATGATACATGATATACATAGTCATTTAAGTCTTCAGAAAAATGTTTTATTTCTTATATACATAAGCTAGGTCTGTTGTCTTAGAAAGTCTTCAAAAAAATTTAAGGAAAATTTGAGGGAACCCCTAAAAGATTACAAATAGACTTTTTAAATTGAAGTATAGTTGATTTATTAGGTTGGCCAAAAAAATTCATTCGGTTTTAAGTAAAAATAAAAGACACATTTTTCGTTTTCACCAAGAACTTTATTGAACAGCATGTTCATTAACCAAACAAACTTTTTGGCCAACCCAATACAATATTAAGTAAGAAACAGGTGTACAATATACTGGTTCACAATTTTTAAAGGTTATATTCCATTTATAGCTATAAAATATTAGCTATATTCCTTGCATTGTACAATATATCCTTGTAGCTTATTTTATACATAATAGTTTGTATCTCTTAACCCCCTATGCTTATATTGCCCCTCCTCTCCCGTCCCTCTCCCCACTGGTGACCATTAGTTTATTCTCTATATCTGTGAGTCTGCTTCTTTATTGTTACCTTCATTAGTTTGTTGTATTTTTTAGATTCAAATGTAAGTGATATCACACAGTATTTATCTTTCTCTGTCTGACTTATTTCACTTAGCATAATAGCCTCCAAGTCCATCCATGTTGCTACAAATGGCAGAATTTTATTCTGTTTTGTGGTTGAGTGGTATTCCATTGTAGATATATACCACATCTTTATCCATTCATCTGTTGATGGACACTTCAGTTGCTTCCATATCTCGGCTATTGTAAATAATGTTGCTGTGAACATTGGGGTGCATGTTTCTTTTCAAATTAGAGTTTTTGGGTTTTTTTCGGATATATACCCAGGAGTGGAATTGTTGGGTCATATTGTAGTTCTATTTGTAATTTTTTGAGAAACCTCTCTACTGTTTTCCACGGTGGCTGCACCAATTTACATTCCTACCAACACTGTCTGAGGGTTCCCCTGTCTCCACATCCTTGCCAACATTTGTTATTTGTGTTCTTTTCGATGATAGCCATTCTGACAGGTGTGAGGTGATATCTATTGTCTTGTGGTTTTGATTTGCATTTCCTTTCCCTGATGATTAGCAATGTTGAACATCTTTTCATGTGCCTGTTGGCCATCTGCATTTCCCTTTTGGAAGAATGTCTATTCAGGTTTTCTGCCTATTTTTTAATCGGATTGTTTGTTTTTTTGGTGTTGAGTTGTATGAGCTGTTTATACGCTTGGATATTAATCCTTTATCAGTCATATCATTTGCAAATATTGTTCCCATTTAGTAGGTTGTCTTTTCGTTTTGTTGATGGTTTCCTTTGCTGTATAAAAGCTTTTAAGTTTAATTGGGTCTCATTTGTTTATTTTTGCTTTTATTTCCTTTACTTTAGGAGTTGGATCCAAAAAATGCTACTGCGATTTGTGTCAGAGTGTTCTGCCTATATTTTCCTCTAGGAGTTTTATAGTATCCAGTCTTACATTTAGGTCTTTCATCCATTTTGAGTCTGTTTTGTATATGATGTTAGAGAAATGTTCTAATTTCATTCTTTTGCATGTAACTGTCCAGTTTTCCTAGTACTGCTTATTTGAAGAGATTGATTGTCTTTTCTCCATTGTTTATTCTTGCCTCCTTTATCATGGATTAATTGACCATAAATGCATGAATTTATTTCTGGGCTCTTTATCTTGTTCCATTGATCTGTGTGTCTGTTTTTGTGCCAGTACCATACTGTTTTGATGACTATAGCTTTGTAATATAGTCTGAAATCAGGGAGTATGATTCCTCCAGCTCTGTTCTCTCTCAAAATTGTTTTGGCTATTCGGGATCTTTTGTGCTTCCATACAAATTAAAAAAATTTTTTGTTCTAGTTCTATGAAAAATACCATTGATATGTTGATAGGCATTGCCCTGAATCTGTAGATTGCCTTGGGTAGTATGGTCATTTGAACAATGTTGATTCTTTCAATCCAAGAACACAGTATATCTTTCCATCTGTTTGTGCCATCTTCAGTTTCTTTCATCAGTGTCTTATTGTTTTCCAAGTATCGGTCTTTTACCTCCTTAGGTAGGTTTATTCCTAGGTATTTTATTATTTTTGATGCAATGGTAAATGGGATTGTTTCCTTAATTTCTCTTTTTTTTTTAAATTTATTTATTCATTTATTTATTTTTGGTTGCATTGGGTCTCCATTGCTGCACGTGGGCCTTTTCTAGTTACGGCTAGTGGGGGCTACTCTTCATTGCAGTGTGTGGGCTTCTTGTTGTGGTGGCCTCTCTTGTTGTGGAGCATGGGCCCCAGGCACGTGGGCTTCAGTAGTTGTGGCACGCAGGCTCAGTAGTTGTGGCTCGCGGGCTCTAGAGCACAGGCTCAGTAGTTGTGGCACACGGGCTTAGCTGCTCCGCAGCATGTGGGATCTTCCCGGACCAGGGTTCGAACCTGTGTCCCTTGCATTGCTAGGCAGACTCCTACCCACTGCACCTTGCTAGGCGGACTCCTACCCACTGCACCACCAGGGAAGCCCCTTAATTTCTCTTTCTGATAGTTTTTTCATGTTTGTTTTTTGGCTGTGCCACACGGCTCCTGGGATCTTACTTCCCCGACCAGGGATTGAACCTAGGCCCTTGGCGGTGAAAGCGTAGAGTCCTAACCACTGGAGCACCAGGGAATTCCCTGATAGTTTGTTGTTATTGTATAGAAATGTAACAGATTTCTGTTTATTTTGTATCTTGCAACTTTACTGAATTCATTGATGAGCACTAGTAGTTTTCTGGTAGTGTCTCTAGGATTTTCTGTGTATAGTATCATGTCATGTGCAAACAGTGACAGTTTTACTTCTTCCTTTCCAATTTGGATTCTTTTTATTTCTTTTTATTCTCTGACTTCTGTGGCTAGGACTTTGAAAACTATGTTGAATAAACGTGGCAAGAGTGGGCATCCATGTCTTGTTCCTGATCTTAGGAAATGCTTTCAGCTTTTCACCACTGAGTATGTTAGCTGTGGGTTTGTCATATGTGGCCTTCATTAGGTTGAGGTATGTTTCCTCTATGCCCACTTTCTGGAGAGGTTTTTATCATAAGTGGATGTTGAATTTTATCAAGAGCTGTTTCTGCATCTATTGCTATGATCATAAGGTTTTTATTCTTCAATTTGTTAATGTGGCATATCACATTGATTGATTTGCAGATATTGAAAAATCCTTGCATCCCTGGCATAAATCCCACTTGATCATGATGTAGGATCCTTTTAATGTATTGCTGAACTTCGTTTGCTAGTGTTTTGTTGAGGATTTTTATATCTATGTTCATCAGTGATATTGGCCTGCAATTTTCTTGTTTTGTGGCATCTTTGTCTGGTTTTGGTATCAGTGTGATGCTGCCCTCATAGAATGAGTTTGGCAGTGTTCCTTCCTCTGTAATTTTGTGGAATAGTTCGAGGATAGGTGAATTGATAGAACTCACCTGTGAAGCTATCTGGTACCAGAGTTTTGTTTGTCGGGAGTTTTAAAATTACTGATTCAATTTCAGTACTGGTAATTGGTCTGTTCATATTTTCTATTTCTTCCTGGTTCAGTCTTGGGAGATTATACCTTTCTAAGCAGATAAAACATGATACAATGTAGTGGTTAAAAGCACAGGCTTGGGAGCCAGAGTGCCTGAGTTCATATCCCAGCTTTATAATTTCCTAGTGTGCGATTTTTAGCAATTTACTGTGTCATTTTTTTATGTATAAAATAAGTATAGTACCAACCCCACAAAATTGTTGTGAGGATTAAATTAGTTAATACATATAAAGTACTTGGAACACCATCTGGCACATAAACATTAGCTCAATAAATATTAGCTCTCATTATTGTCATCATAGTCTTCATCATTATCATTATTACCATTATTGGATTAATTATCTATGTAGAAAATCCAAAAGGATATACAGAAAACTATTAAAGTAATAAATAAGTTAGCAAGGTTGCCAAATATAAAACCTGAAAGGAAAGGTCAATAAAGCTCCCAGACACCAGCAACATTCAGAAAATGTAGTTTTTAAGAAAAATTATAGTATCAACAAAATGTGTAAGTATCTGGAAATCTAACAGAAGATTTGCATACCATTTATTATGAAAACTAAGTTACTTTTTTGAGAGACGTGAAAGAAGGCCTGGATAAATTAAAAGAGATCCTATATTTTTAAACAAGGAGATTCAGTGTCATTTCTGTCAAAATCTCAACAGGATCTTTTATGGAACCTGACAGGCTAATCCTGAAATTCATATGAAAGAATGGAGGACCAAGAATGGCCTAGATAATTCTAAAGAAGATCAAAATGGAAGGAGACAACATGATTACTATAGTTAACACTGCTGTGTGGCATACAGAAAAGTTGTTACGAGAATAAATCCTAAGTGTTCTCATCATAAAGAGAAAAATTTTTTTTCCTTTTTTCTTTTCTTTTTATTGTATCCATGTCAGAAGGTAGATGTTCGCTGAACCTATTTTGATAATCATTTTACAATGTGTATGTGTGTATATATATATATATATATATATATCAAACCATCATGGTGTGTGCCTGAAAGTTACACAGTAATGTATGTCAACCATCTCTCAATAAAACTGGGAAAAAAATGGAAGGAGACTCATCCTATTAGTGTGATGATAAATAAAACATTGTGGTGCTAGTGCAAGAACAGACAAAAAGACTAAGGCAACCAATAAGAAGCACCTAAGAATAGACCTAAATATACATATGGGAGATTTATAGATGAAAGAGAATGTGTGGCTCAAAAAGTGGCACTGGGGAAACTGGACTATCTCTATAGCAGAAAGTTAAATTAGGTCTTTACCTCACATCATACAAAAATATAAATGCCAGATGGGATTAAAAACCTGAATGTGAAAAGCAAAAAAACTTAAAACTCTTAGAAGATGTGTATAAATAAATTACATTCTCTTTTGTTTTATTACAGTTTATGCTAGCCTAAATTTTGGCAGTAAGACACAGCAAACATTTGGTAGTCAGACAGAACGGACTTCATCATACTCTGGTCCAAATCCAAGTTCAGGAGGCTTCATTCTTCCATCCTATCCTCTCTCATCACCTCGAACTAGTCCAAAGCACACATCTCTTACTGTATCTCCAAAGAAGTCCCAAGATAATTCTGTTAATTTCTCAAATTCCTGGCCTCTTAAAAGCTTTGAAGGAGTTTCAAAGCCAAGTCCACAGAAAAAGCTTGTCAGCCAAAAGTCATCTGATCCTACAGGTATACATGATGGTAAAAATTAATACTTTGTTCAAATTTATTTGTATGTTCGAATAATTACTTTGAAGTTCGGGTTGTTAGATCTTTAAAAGCTGGTAAATTGTGTTTTATTTCTCTGAATTAGTAAATATTTAAGAAAATATTTAACAAAGTTAAATAGATCAAATGTGTAATATAAAATTCAATTGAAATTCTCATTTCTTTTTTTTTCTTATATTGGCACTTCAGAATCCTTTTTCGGAACTAAACAAATAATAATGCTTTATAAGGTATATGAACATGAACAGCCTGAGATCCTACTAACAAGTTTTAGCTTTACAAATATAAAATATAATTCATATATTTACTATAATGTCTAGTATTTATTCGACATTTATTGACTACTCTCTGTTAAAATTATTTTGATGGTTTTTCTACTACTTGTTATTAACTAAAATATTCTTTTCTTAACAATAGCCCAGTCCAAAATTATAAAATTAGCATGTTAGCTTACTTAAGACAGATTCAGTCTCAAAATAAGAAGTCTTTTAAAGGCAAGCCCCATGTCCCAAATGCTTTCCTATCCCTAGCCCCTGAGATCAGATATTTCACCTTTAAACTACCCTACAACACAGATGTTCCAGTTTATAACCATAAGGTCAATTTATTGCATAGTCAGCTGATTTTATTACTTTCTCTTAGCACTGAGTGTTCATTCTCTTCTTTAATTTATTTCTGTATTTGTCTTTCCTCCAAAATCAGATATTGTATTGAAAGCTGAGACATTATTCAACTTGTTCTCCCTAGTACCCAGTATTACTGCTTTGCACATAGTAGTCGTTCAAGTGTTGCTTACATAGTTATATCAAGCCAGATAATTAACCCTTCTAGCTTATTACGGACTTTACAAGTATTAATCATGATGATGTGTATGAAGAAATTTCACGGAATTCCGTGGCGGTCCAGTGGTTAGGACTCCATGCTTTCACTGCCAAGGGCGCGGGTGCAATCCTTGGTCAGGGAATTAAGATGTCACAAGCCATGCGGCACAGCCGAAAAAAAAAAAAAGATTCACTTGGTATATAATATTTGATATGAAAGGATTTTGGGTGGTCCATTTTTGTTATACTTTTTAGGGGACACTGATATTTTTATCTCAAGTAGCAATCTTTATTTCTAGTAAAATATAATGTGCTTTTTAATTTAAAAACACCTAATTCTAAACACTTGTGATTTTAACGCTATCGATAACTGTTTTTCAACTTGAAGTTGAAAAAAAAAAAGAATAAAATATGTCTTTTTCATGCAGGAGAAAATTCTCAAGAGAAACCTTCTCCAGTTCAACTTACACCTGCTTTGGTGAGATCACCATCTTCCCGACGAGGCTTAAATGGGACCAAGCCTGTACCTCCCATACCACGGGGCATCAGCCTTTTGCCTGATAAAGCTGATTTAAGTACAGTGGGACCCAAAAAGAAAGAGCCAGATGACATTTGGAAGAGTGAAAAAGATAGTCTTACAATTGATCTTTCAGAATTAAATATCAGGGATAAAGATTTGGATCAAGAAGAGGTTAGAACCAAATATTTTCAGTAATTTTTAAATGCTTGTAATTGTCTATAAATAATAGTTGTTATTTAAGGAAAAATCAAGTACTTTTTATCCCATAACATGGTGTCTTATTTGTAAAAATATTTTATGTTCACAATAGAATACATGGAAACTATAGTGAAGTATTAAGAAGAAAATTCATCACACCAAATTCCACTACCCAGAATAATTTATCACTGTCACTCTAATGTCTTTCCTTCCAGTAATCTGTGCATATATTATTCCTTTTCAAATTAAAAGTACAGATAATATAGCAATATACCCATGCACTAACCCCTACCAAATGAACAATTTGTCGTTTTTGTTTCCTACTTTTTAAATAAATGAAACATAACATAGTTCCCTCCCCAATCCAGTTTCTCTTTCCTCTTCACTGAGGCACCACTGTTACCATTAGTTTGTGTTTTATGTACTTTTTATATTGCTATAGTAGTATTTTGATATATTTATAATGTACTCATATAATTGATTTTGGCTTATTTCTAGTCTTTTGCTATTGCAAACTATGCTGCAGTAAACATTCTTGAGCATGTCCCTTGTGCATATGTGCAAGTTTATGAAATTGACATTATATTGTATTTTTATCTTTGAATCCTAGATCACTCCATTTATACTATAAAAATGTATTGCCAATATGATAACTCTACATATTAATTATGCCAGAGAAGGGATGTGGCTGCTATGTTACTTTGGATTCAGAGCAGTATTTCCACAGATGCTTCCTTTTTATCATTTCAGTTTGCCTGATGTCAGGTTGAAAAGTGTTTTACATTAAATATGTAAACTGAAACACCCAGTGATGATATTTTGTGGTCTTATTTTAGCCTGTTTTTAAGACGTAAGGCATCATGTACTGATAGTTTGTTCAAAAAAAATTAATGCATATTCATTTAAAAAGCATTTCTTTAACATTAAGCATGTGTAAAACTAACTTAGAAAGAATCAGAATTGGTTCTTAATGAATTAATTAGTCATTCCAACTTCTAATTGCTTGTAAAATCTTTTCTTGTTTTTTTCTTTTTGCTTTTGTTTTTCCAGTTATAGTCCAGTGGTACTATGAAGGGAATTTATTTACAGGAAACAAACTTACAGAAGAGGCATTTTCCTGTGTAACTCATAAATTTCATCTGATCCTACATATTGTCTTTTATGATAACTTAAAAATAGTCCTTTTAGTGGGTAATTGAAAGGGTAATTTCTTTTTTATAATTATTAGTAAATATAGGTGGATACTAATGTTTTTAGATATTCAACCTTCCAAGGATTTACTAGGGAAGTGGCTGTACTATCAAATCAACTATTAATTGTTATAATCAAAATATAAGCAAAACACAGCTTATGTATATTTCTGAGTTCCTTAATTTGTTCAAGGCTCTATTCCCAAACTTAATATATATGTGATAAAGATTTCTCCTCTGCATTTTTATAGATACTTGTCTTCAGAAGTTACATACAATGATCTGTTATTCTCTGAACTCTAACACTGGCAAGCTTGATGTAAACTTCAAATTTAGAAAGCTGATTACTTTTTGCTGACCTTCTCATAGAACTTCTAAATAGCCACATCAGCACACTATTGACCTAAGGTTAAATGGACCTCTGTGACTTTAACTGTGCTACTATCTGATTCAATGATTCACCTATGAATGAATTTTTACAATATATTAGTCGTTGTACCCAGTGCTGGAAGTACCATGGTGAATAATATCTTGAGATCCTTCCTCTTAAGGAACTTATAATCTAGGAAGTTGTTTATAAATAAATACCTGAGTGATGAAATCTGTATTTATACTATGTACAGATATGTTAACATCCATCTTGTTAGTATTGGATTGAAGAGTGGCTAGCTAGGTATAGTTATTGGAGTTTGAAATTTAAGGATAACTTTTACTTATATAATTATTTTGTAAAGTTAATTGTTTTAATTTTTTTTAGATGCAGAGCTCTCTTAGGTCCCTTCGTAATAGTGCAGCTAAGAAAAGAGCAAAACTGAGTGGCAGTACTTCTGATCTTGAAAGCCCTGATTCTGCAATTAAGCTCGACTTGACTGTGGACTCTGCATCTCGATCTTCCTCTCCAAACATCAGCTCTTACAGTGAAAGTGGAGTTTACAGCCAAGAATCTTTGACTTCTTCTCTGTCGACAACTCCCCAGGGGAAGAGAATAATGTACTTTATTTTTTGATATGTTAGATGAATTCTGATCTGTAATTTGTAGTCTGAAGCTCTAATATCATATTTAAAAAAAAAACTTTAAGACCATTTTCTAGTTTTTGAAACGTTGAAATACATTTAAAAGACAACAAAATTTACAGATATTACCTTGGTTGGCTTTGGTTTGGGGTGGTTGTGGAGAGACAGAGCACAACCCCAACTAAATTAATATAAATCCTAGTCCCAAAGCCCCACTTATTCTTATGCCTAAGATTTATTCTAATATTCCTTGTCCTTTAGCTCTTTTCTGTATCATTGACTCTGACGATTGACCAATAGCTGATATTACTGTTTTCGTTTAATGATTTTCGTTTAAAACTCAGCACCAGTTTCCTCTAATCGATGGATAAATTCCACCCAGCCATTACCCAACTATTTCTTACATTTTGTTATTCCATTATCTTGTGCGAGTTTAGGACTCCATGCAGTAGCTTTTGCAGCCCTCTCTGGAGTTTCCTTACCGCAGCAGTGCTAGAATTAGAGTCCTGGTCACCCCATACTGACAGCATAGCAATTGGACGAACTTTTCCAGATTACCTCAATAACCCTTTTTTTTTGAGGTACGCGGGCCTCTCACTGTTGTGGCCTCTCCCGCTGCGGAGCACAGCTCCGGACGCGCAGGCTCAGCGGCCATGGCTCACGGGCCTAGCTGCTCCGCGGCATGTGGGATCTTCCCGGACTGGGGCACGAACCCGTCCCCCTCATCGGCAGGTGGACTCTCAACCACTGCGCCACCAGGGAAGCCCCCTCAATAACCTTTAAATCTTAAACAGTGATCCTACCTTGATTTCTGAAAATCTCTGTGACCCTATTCTAGAATTTTGGGGAATCCTTTCCCTCTTTATTGTATTTTATTTTATTTTTAAATTTTATTTTTTATTTTATATTGGACTATAGTTGATTTGCAGTGTTGTGTTTCAGGTGTATTCCTCTTTATTTTAGACAGAAACCTAAGAGTATAATTACTAGGTCTTGGGTAGATGGACATTTAACTTTTTAAATAAGTGCTAAGCTGTTTTCTAAGATGCTTGTGCAATTTTATACTCCTGTCAGCAATGTATGAGAGTTCCAGTTGCTTTACATCCTTATTAACCTTTGGTGTTGTCAGTCTGTTTAATTTCATTTTCCTTTGATTTTATCCATACCATGTTTACATATAGAGATAAATATTTAAAATCAAATTTAAATTATTTTTACTTAAGTGAACTAGAACCTCTAATAGGTAGAGATTACATAATCCAAGGAGAGATGATGTTCTGTTGAACATTAATGTAGAAGGGCGTTTTATTTCAGCAGTTCATAGAATTAAACTAAATTTTTGTGTCCCATTGTGAGAGGTTTGTCTCATTCCATGATTTCCTTCCCCACATTTTTTAGCTGAAACAGCAGCTTATTTTGCAGTTGGAAATATTTTATTACTGGAAATTCCTTTGTTGTAATTACCTGTGTAGAATAATGCAATATATTTACAAAATGAATTTGGAATGGCTATGTGGGCTGATGAAGTAATTATGTTTACATTAAGTTACCAGACATTTAAAATATATACATTTATCTCTTAGACCTAAAGTTTTTCCTTTATCTTACATGAATGTGAAATTCTATGTTACATACTCTTACAGTTTCAAGGTTCTGTAAGTAATCTGGAATGCAATTGGGAAGAAAAGTTCATTTTATATTGTTGATATAACATTTAGAATTCACTATTCGCAATATTGTTTCATAGAGTTATTCTCTTCAGATATTAAACTCCGTGAGAAAGGAGTTCAGTATACCCTCATTTATGGACTGAATTATCTTTAATGAATTTACTATTTCCACATTTTATTTTATTAGTTTAAGAGCAGTTATTCTCAACCAGCTTACATCCTGCCTTAAGAATCATGTCCAAAGAAAGTCACTACTACTTCTGCAGGGCTTTCATGCTTACGTGGATTGGGAAGGAAAAATTATTGAGAACCACTTTTCTAGAGACTGAAGTATTTTCTTTCATCTAAGTCAAATACACTCAATATAAATGTAAATTGACAGTCATCTAGTCTAGAGAAATTACTCTTTTAAAATATTTAACATTGATTTCTCACTAGGTCAATTAACAAATATGCCTACCCAACTACTAAGAATTGTACTCCTTTGTAAAATCTCTTCTTGATAATATCCATCACTGACTTATTGGCATTTTAGCTCTTACTGATTTTAAACAGTTCCCTTTATGTACAGACTTAATATTCTTCAGTTTACTTTCTTTGTGAAATAAGGCCTGTAGGCCTTTATAAAGTCAAGAAAGTATAGCAAAAAATAGTCCATGAAGAAAGCGGCATTTGCTAAAACTCACTTGTTGCTGATCTCTTATAATATTATTAAGTCCCTATTTTTATATTATATATGAAGGTAGATAACATACTAGATGATTAGAATCATTTGGCTTAGTTCTGGAATGGACGGTCTTTGGGTCAGGTTTTTTTTTTTTTCCCCTTACCCAAAGGAAGATTAAACAGCACAAATTGTAGTGTCTTCATTTCCTTTGGTAATCCTCTCATGAATAATTAAGGATTGACCATATGTTGGAAAGGTTGGAAGTTCAAAAGGTGAAATAGGAATACCAATAAGAAATATTCTTAGCCATAGTTTATCATACTTGTTGCTGCCTCACTATCAAAGTTTAGTGAGTTAATAAAAGTATAGAGAATGTTTGATATAAGAATGCTGAATAGCTCTAGATCTTCAATGTTTATTGAAATTACTTTGTTTCATTGTAGGTCAGACATATTTCCAACATTTGGATCAAAACCTTGTCTAACAAAACTTTCTTCTGCAAAGAATAAGAACTCTCAGGTAGCTGAACAAAGCCCCAGTGCAGGTATTCTATGACTGTTTTATAAATATGTTTTATAGAAAGTATGATTTTTAAATGATTAAAAAATGATGGCAAATGTATTTTAGATTTAGAATTTTTGTAATTACTAATTAAGACTAACCATCTTCTTAACTCCTTAAAAGGCCATTTTGGCAAGAATACTTACTATTCTTGGAAGAAAAAATACTTACCTGAATAATTGATACCCCTTTAAACCCATAAGTTACCCGGTCTGGCTCCTACACCAGGACATTTTGATTTAATTGATACAAAATGTGACCTGGCCATCAAAGTTTTTGAGAACTCTCTAGGTGCAGAATAGTTTAGAAACCACCGGGGGCCACAAAAGACAATTTCTTTTAAAAATAATATTTAGCTAGTGTAAATATCTTGTGTTAAGCATTTTGTAAACTAACCTGGAAATCACTAATTTATAACAGCAGTTCTTAGAAAATAGATTCAGGTATTAGTAATAAATTAGAAAAATATTTGAATTCTGATCAATTTAGGATGGGAACTGTATGTTCTTCTTTATGATTTGTAAAACTATTGAATTATGAATTAATTGTAGCAAGTTGGGATATGATATTTATTTTCGCATGATCTCAGTGTGAAAGTCCTAACAACCTTAAAGTTTACCTTATAATTACTTTCTTAGAAAACTGTGTGTGTATCTAACTGTTTGCTAAGATTTTAAATTTCTTCCTCCTAAATATATCTTAATTTCATCTCTTTGTAATTCCCACTATCACTCTTACTCATTTTTTACTTAGCCGCCTAACATTTCTCTCCAGCTTCAGTCTCGTCCACTTACAATCCCTTTCCCATAATGCAAAACTGACTATATTGCCTAGCCTAAATTTATTCAGAGCAGTCTTCTTTGATCAGAGCCGTGCAGACATCTCCAGCTTCATTTTCATTTCCTGCTTTGTATGTTGTGATCCATTTAAATCAAACCACCTTCAGTACCATTTCTATCTCTTTGCAGTTGCACGTACTGTTTCTTCTGGATGAACTCAAATCCACACCACACCCCATTCAGCTGTGAAAACAACTCAGTTGCTTTCTCTGGGAGGCCTTCCCAATTCACAAATAAAATTGATATTACCTCTTTTGTAATATCATTACATTTTGCACTGACATTTTTATAGTGGTATTGCACTATATAAGTAAAAAGTGTTTTACTTTTTTGGACTCTCAGATTCTTGATCCCCAGAGATTATTTACCCCTGATTGCCAACAAGTGCCTGTCATAATTATAAAAGCCCAACTCAGCTATGTGTGTCTGGTATACTGGCTTCCACAAAGCTTGTGTGTTAGACTAAGAGATAGTTATTCTACTAGGCACAGGAAGGCAATGTATATGTGCTTTGGAGTCTGAAAGACTCTAGCTGGAATCCCAGTTTGATATTTTAATAATCATATTCTTGCTCTGTGAAAGTTAATTGCTTTGAAACTAGTTCCCTCATCTGATGATGTAAACCTTGAGAAGGGTAGTGAAGATCTAAGTATATAACATATATAAAGCACCTAGTACATAGTGGGCACTTGGTAAGTATTTGTTCTCCTAAAAGGGAAGACCCAAAGAAATATAATACATAAACTTATTCTTTAATTCTTTTTTAAGGCTGATTATCCTAATAAATTATTTATTACTTTACAAATAATTATATAAGTTTGAAGAGACACTTTGTTGCCAGGTTATATCTAGTTTATAAAAATGGAACCCTCTTTTGGAAGAATATTCTTGGAATTAGAGAAGGGTAGATTTAGAAAACCGAGATTTGAGTTTCCCTCTGACCCTAGTTGTATGACCTTGTGAGTCATTTAAATTTTAGTGGAGTGATAGGTCTTACAGTAATACACGCTTCTGTATGCGATGTTCAATGTTTCCCAAACTTGTTTAATAGTCAGTGTTTCTCAAACTTGCCTAATCCTAGGAATCACTAGGAATGCATATAACATACAGGTTTTGGGGCCTCACCTTATACCTACTGAATCAATCTTCAGAGTTAGAAATCTGCATTTTTAACAAATAAGTTAGGTATTTCTAGGATCAAGTTTTAGAAACACTATTATTGTATTTACTGTAAGATATTCTTGGTTAAATTTAATATGCTTCCAAAATGTTAAGTTGCTCATGGTTTAGGATTTTATAAATTTGGGTTTACATTTTTTGTTTCTTTGGGATAGGGTTTGTTTTGTTTTCAGTAAGCAAGTGATTTCTACAAGTTTATTGTTTAATTGGTGAAACATAAAAATGGTAATGCTCAGAATAAGGACTACCTAAATATAATTACGTAAAAATTATAAATTCATTCTGTCTTCACATCAGCATTTCCAGATTTCCACATAGATTCCACTACTACCTACTATAGCACATTGTGCTGAATTTCCTGAATGTTGTTTTAGCAAACTTTTTTCCTGTAGCTTTACGTTAGTATCAACTATTAGTAGAAAGCATTTCCATCCAAAGCCAATATCTTTATGAGGCTTACTTTATGAATTAATTATCAAAATTAAGAAGAATTTAGAAAGATATCCATGTTACACCCAGAAGGTCTCTATCATTTAATAGCAGATATTTTTTAAATCTTTCTCAATGAATCTGACTTAGTGCCCTATACTCTGCAGTACTCTCTAGCCCAGCGGCCACCAGCCACCTCCTCTCCCTGCTGTCCTGTTTTTATTAAAATACCCTCAACAGTATTAAAAACATTATATTTTATTGTTTTTACTTAATGGTTTACATGGCAGCTATACATAAAAATGGATGGTGACTTAAATATATATTGCCTAGGATTTTCCATTTAGTAGTTTTGTGGTTTTAACAGCTGCAAAGTATTAGTATAGGGTGTTCAGTTTAAACATTCAAATGTAGATTAAAATTTTAGATATTTATTAAAAGGAGGCCTACATTA
Organism: Tursiops truncatus; assembly: GCF_011762595.2. Classification (NCBI taxonomy): domain Eukaryota; kingdom Metazoa; phylum Chordata; class Mammalia; order Artiodactyla; family Delphinidae; genus Tursiops; species Tursiops truncatus. Next base: position 54,816,428 of record NC_047035.1, on the reverse strand, counting down.
GGGTTTGATTTGTTTTTAACTAGGAATATAACATTTGTATATTTATGGTACACTAGTCCCTGTACTAATAACCCCTTTACATTTTCTTCATTCAATCCTCACAGAGGTTCTGGAAGAGCTACTACTATTATCCCCATTTTACAAATAAGCTTAAGTGTCTTGACCAGCTTCTGTCAGCAATTTAAGTGGCAGTGCTATGATTTAAAGCCAGGAAGCATAATTCCAGATTCTGAGCTCCTTTCCTATATAGTTTATTGCCTCACAATCCAGACCATGAGAGTGGGAGAAAAGAGAGAAATGGAGAATATAGGCCTCTCTCAGGAAGCAGTTTAAAAATTCTAGATTTAAAAAAAAAAAAAAAAAAAAAATTCTAGATTTAAAAAAATTCTGTTTTGCTGTAAAGTGTCATTTAAACATTAAATGCCTGTCATGTTTTTAAAATATATATATTTGATTATCTCTTTCAAACATTGAATTTTGTATTTCATTGTAATTTTAAAGCCTCTTTTATAAAATGTGATAGTATGGCTTATAATAAATATTCTGATCTGCTAGTAAGGTAAAAAGTATTATAAAAATTTTAAATAAGATAAAACTTTAAAAAATTACTGTAATGTTATAATTTTTAATATTATGTTATTGAACCTTTTTAAAGGTTTAGAAGCCAAGATAGATTTAGAGGAGAGATATGTACCTATGGTATTACATCATTCAAATAAATATTTTTATGTATTTTATTTATTTTATAGGGATTACAACATCCAATGTAAGCATAATTGGTCAACGTGTGAACTATGGGTTTGGATGTGGTGATTTTGAAGATGATAGGCCACATGACATTTCACCTAGTGTTTTAAAAATACAAAATAAGGAACACCCAAGACATTATAAGCATACAAAAGGTTAGTAAATTTCATAAGTTCATTTTTAAGATTCAGTGTCTCTCTGTAAGCATGCCAATAAAGAAAAACTAACTGAGGTCTCAGTTTTGAGATTTTTCTTCTTACCCTTCTGCTGCTGTGTTGTTGTTTGAATAATTTTGCCAAATAGGAGAACACATAGGTTCACATATTAATTTATGGTTTTGTCTGAGGAGCCAATGCAGGGAAGCTGTTACCCAAGAGGTTAAAACTAGGGTTTCCCTGCTGACCTTTAGCCCCAGGATACACACACGCATACACACACATACAGACATTTTACCATTAAAATGCAACGGAGAAATCATGTGAACAAAAGACTCCTAGGTGCCTACTTAGGTTGTAACTATGGAGTAAAACTGTGGAAACAGGAATATAATTTCCCTGTGGTAGAACCTGGGAAGCTTCCTTGTTATCACTAACCATTGTTAATAATTTACATTCCTTTTTTTTTTTTAAACTTAGTAGCAAGCAGCACTTCTGTGACTGCTCTGTTTTTTTCAGAGATCCTATTTCAGCTGCATTTAAATTTTTTTCCTCAGGGTAAAGAGGAAGTGATTTTGTTTTGTTGTTGTTGTTGTTTTTTACTATTGGGGTATAGTTGCTTTACAATGTTGTGTTAGTTTCTGCTGTACAATGAAGTGAATCAGCTGTATGTATACATATATCCCCTTCCTCTTGGACCTCCCTCCCACCCATCTAGGTCGCCACAGAGCACCAAGCTGAGCTCCCTGTGTTATACAGCAGGTTCCCACTAGCTATCTGTTTTACACATGGTAGTGTATATATGTCAATCCCAATCTCCCAATTCATCCCACCACCCCTTCCTCCCTCCCGCATGTTCACACGTCCATTCTGTACGTCTGTGTGTCTATTCCTGCCTTGCAAATAGGTTAATATGTACCATTTTTCTAGATTCCACATATATGCATTAATATATGGTATTTGTTTTTCTCTTTCTGACTTACTTCACTCTGTATGACAGACTCTAGGTCCATCCACCTCACTGCAGATAACTCAATTTCGTTCCTTTTTTATGGCTGAGTATATTCCATTGTATATATATACCGCATCTTCTTTATCTATTCGTCTGTCAATGGATATTTAGGTTGCTTCCATGTCCTGGCTATTGTAAATAATGCTGCAGTGAACATTGGGGTGCATGTGTCTTTTCGAGTTATAGTTTTCTCCAGATATATGTCCAGGAGTGAGATTGCTGGATCATATGGTAGCTCTATTTTTAGCTTTTTAAGGAACCTCCATACTGTTCTCCATTGTGGCTGTATCAATTTACATTCCCACCAACAGTGCAAGGGGTTCCCTTTTCTCCACACCTTCTCCAGCATTTATTGTTTTTTTGATATTGAGCTGCATGAGCTCTTTGTATATTTTTTGAGATTAATCCATTGTCAGTTGCTTCATTTGCAAATATTTTCTCCCCTTCTGAGGGTTGTCTTTTCGTCTCGTTTATGGTTTTCTTTGCTGTGCAAAAGCTTTTAATTTTAAGTTTCATTAGGTCCCATTTGTTTATTTTTGCTTTTAGTTTTGTTATTCTAGGAGGTGGGTCAAAAAACAAAGAGGGCGTGATTTTGAAGGGTATAAATATTTCAATAGAGTAAATAGAAGTCACCTGTATTTAAGCATTGTGACCTATCAGTAAAGGTAAGGAGCTGTCATTTTTTTGTGTGTAGCAATCTTGGTTATCATAAGGTCAACTTCTCTTGTTTCTGGTCACCTTAAGTCATACATGTGCAGGTAATCAGGCATTTTAGACATGTATATTTTTTGTGGAGCTAACACAAATTCAGTAAGAGGGAACTTGATGAGAAACCTTTTGTGTTTTGTTGTTGTTGTTTTTGTTTTTTTGGTAAATTTCTTAAAATTTAATCCTTAATATAATTCATAGTATCTGTTCTTTTTAGGAGAGATCATTTGTCCATTGTTTTTACAAAAGAGAATGACAGGGTTTTTTCATATTTACTTACATATTTTATTTCTTATATAAAAAAATCAAATGTAAAAATACTTTTCTTCCTAAAGGTAATATAATTTAATTGTTTTTAAATAATTGCTGAATATGTTCATTTACTGCCAGTGGCTTTTTTTGTTTTGGACAACAGACTCATAAAAATATTTGTATCTTTGATCAATAGTTAATTCTATTCCAGAAAATTACTTCACACTCACACTTCCAACTCTAAACCAAACATATACTAGGTCTATCTGGCCAACAAGAATAAATATGTTCAAGACCAAACTTACCTTCCTTTCTGGACCTGCTCCTCCTCCTTTTTTATCTATTTTTATTAGCAGCATTACCATTTTCCCAGTTACGGAGACTTAAAACTTTACAGTCATCTTTTCTACTTCTCCTTATCCTCCAAGTTCAGGCAGTGACCAATCTTACCAATTCTTTTCAGTTTAATTTGGGCTTTCATTACTTCTTCCCTGGATAATTACAGTAGCCTTGTGATAAGACATTTTATCACTTATTTTCAGTTCTTTTAAATTAAGGCTACATACTCTTGCAGAATTATCTTTCTAAGGTACAGTCATCATCTCTTCCATACTCAAAGCCTTGAGTGGTTTTCACAGAATAAATTTCCTACTCTGTAGCATAATTTTTAAGACCCTTAATAATCTTGCCTCAGCTTACCTTTCTTGAATTACCTCTCACTATACTTCTTTTCATGCCCAATGCTCTAGAATTCTTAATACTAGAAGTTTTCTTGGTTTGTATGTACAGTCTTCATTGATGCCCTTTCCTAATCTTAATGTGTCCAGATCATGTCTGTTTTTTGAATATGGCTAAAAGCCATTTCTTTAGGAAGCTTTCCCCATGTTTCTGGTCTGGAGTAGTATAAGATAAAGTTAAGATACTGTCATCTTTATATCCCTATTATGCTTTGTATATAATGGTGTTCATGCCACATGTTAAATGAATGGAGTGGTGATGAGCCAACCAAAGCTAATAGTGTGGCCTTGGGCACAATCAGACAAAACTTGCATCCTCAAATAATCAGGTTAAAGTAAATACTGAGTGCAGTGCTAAAAGGAATAAAAAAAACTTCCAAAAGAAATATTGGCAATGAGTGGCAAATGTGAATGGATTCCTTTTACAAGAAACTTCAGACTTCTTTAGGATTAGCTCTCAGAACCACCTCTTCCTTTTCTCTGCTGGTTGTCCCTTTGAACCTGCCCATTTTCTAGCATATTAACCTGGAGCCCCAATTAATGATTTGAGAAAGTGATTAAGATGGATGCTTGGAGTGTTAGCAAACTAGATTCCATGAGTTAATATTTTCTCTTTCTCTGTTTGAATGAATGGGACAGAAATAACAACAAAAAAAGATTATATAAGGATAGTTCATATGCAAAAAATCTTTTAAGCATATTTTTTCTTTATATGTTAGAATTGAGATTTGAGCAATATTTCTTTCAGTAATTCTTTGCTTAGAAGAAACTGTAGGGTAAAAAGTAAAAGTAACATTAAAAATGATGTTATGATCGCTGCTCATTAATTATTTCCAGTTCTCCTTTTGGCTAATCAGCAGGAATACACTTCTCTGACCCTTTGCAGTTAGATGATCACATGAGTTTCTTTAACCAATGAAACGTAATCAGAAGTGACATGTGGGTAGAAGGGCTTTAGAACAGGTTCATGATTCTCTTTTTCCATCTTCCTCCTGCCACTATGATTCTGACGTTCTAGGTGATGAACCCTGGTCCTTGAGTAAGGATTATATGGAGCAGAACCTCTCCCCTGTTTCAAGAACGAATATTATATGATTGAAAAAAAAAGCTTTGTTTTGTTAAGGTAAAAATAAAAACAACCAAAAATGGTGTTATGTCAGCCTCTCTTATAAATGAAATTAAGCTACTTAAATATGTTTTTTATGTGTTTCCTCATGAGATTTGTCTAATTATCAATCATCTCTTAATAGTTTATGTATAGATTTTATGTTTGTGAACTATTGTGGAGCAAATTGTTCCATTTACTGAGATTTGTTTCTCTTTGTCACCAAACACTTTTTGGGGCTACCTGATGTTTCTGTCAGTTGACCCTGAATTAATTATATTTTGCTTTCCATTTTTTCTGCCTTATAACATTCATCTAACATTTATTGAGCACCTACTATGTGCCAAGCACTGTACTAACGGTCTCTGGAAAAGAATGATAATCAAAATTAGACATAGATGCTATTCCCATAGAGCTTACAGTCTAGTAGGAGAGAGGATAATTAAATAATCACAAACTGAGCTAGAAGTTAACCTAGGAAAGTACAGATTGCTGTAAAATTGACTTGATCTGTTCCTGGGGGTTAGACGCTTTCCTTCCAAGTTATCCTTTTGTTGGTTGATTATCATGTGGTGATTATTTTCTTGTATATCTTTTCCACTCTCTTTTTTTGGCTGTGTCAGGTCTACATTGTTGCGCTTGGGCTTTCTCTAGTTGTGGCAAGTGGGGACTACTCTTCGTTGCGGTGCATGGGCTTCTCATTGCAGTGGCTTCTCTTGTTGCAGAGCATGAGCTCTAGGCATGCAGGCTTCAGTAATCGTGGCACGTGGGCTCAGTAGCTGTGGCTCGCAGACTCTAGAGCACAGCCTCCATAGTTGTGGCACACGGGCTTAGTTGCTCTGTGGCATGTGGGATCTTCCTGGACCAGGGCTCAAACCCATGGCCCCTGCATTGGCAGGAGGATTCTTAACCACTGCACCACCAGGGAAGTGCCATCTTTCCCACTCTTAACCTTGGCATGTATAAACTCCTTAAGTGTTTCAAGGTTTCTTTTCTCTCTAGTGCCTAGTCTGAACTAGGTTTCTTTTTTTAATTGAAATATAGTTGATTTACAATATTGTATTAGTTTTACATATATAGCAAAGTGATTCAATTATATATATATTTTTCAGATTATTTTCCATTATAGGTTATTACAAGATATTGAATATAGTTCCCTGTGCTATAAAGTAAATCCTTGTTGCTTATCTATTTTATGTATAGTAGTGTGTGTATGTTAATCCCATACTCCTAGTTTATTCCTCCCTTCCCTCCCATTTCTATTTGGTAACCAGAAGTTTGTTTTCTATGTCTGTGAGTCTGTTTCTGATTTGTATATGGATTCATTTATATTATTTTTTATATTCCACATATAGTGATAGCATATAATATTTGTTTTTCTCTTTCTGACTTACTTAGTATGATATTCTCTGGATCAATCCATGTTGCTGCAAATGGCAATATTTCATTCTTTTTTATGGCTGAGTAATATTCCATTGTGTATGTGTATATATGTATGTATGTATACATATATATATATAATATATACATATACATCACATCTTCTTAAACCAGTCATCTGTTGATGGGCACTTGTGTTTTTTCCATGTCTTGACTATTGTAAATAGTGCTGCTGTGAACATTAGGGTGCATGTATGTTTTCAAAGTAGTGTTTTCATTTTTTTCTGGATATATACCCAGGAGCGGAATTGCTGGATCATGTAATAGTGTTTTCCATAATGGTTGCACCAATTTACAGTCCCACCAACAATGTACAAGTGTTCTCTTTTCTCCACCTCCTCTCCAGTATTTATTACTTGTAGACTTTTTGATAGTAGCCATTTTGACCGGTACCTCGTTGTGATTTTGATTTGCATTTCTCTAATACTTAGCAATATTGAGCATCTTTTCATGTGCCCATTGGCCATCTGTACGTCTACTTTGGAGACATGTCTGTTTAGGTCTTCTGCCCATTTTTTGAGTTTGTTTTTCTGATACTGAATTTTATGAGCTATTTGTATATTTTGGATATTAACCCTTGTTGGTCACATCAATTGCAAATATTTCCTCTGATTCCCTAGGCTGTCTTTTCATCTTGTTTATGGTTTCCTTTGCTATGCAAAAGCTTTTAAGTTTGATTAGGTCCCATTTGTTTATTTTTGCTTTTATTTCTTTTGCCTTGGGAGACTGATCTAAGAAAACATTAGTACAATTTATGTTTGAGAATGTTTTGCCTGTGTACTGTTCTAGAAGTTTTATGGTGTCATGTCTTACGTTTAGGTCTTTATGGGTTTATTTTTGAATATGGTGTGAGGTAGTGTTCTAATTTCATTAATTTACATGTAGCTGTCCAGCTTTTCCAACACCACTTGCTGAAGAGGCTGAGAAATTCTCAAACATAGAGAAGGAAACAGATATCCAGGTACAGGAAACACAGAGGGTCCCAAACAAGATGAACCCAAACACCCACACCAAGACATATAATTAACATGGAAAAAGTTAAGGAGAGGATTCTAAAGACAGCAAGAGAAAAACAAAGAGTCAAAGAGTCAGTTACAAGGGAACCTCCATAAGGCTATCAGCTAATTTCTCTGCAGAAACTTTGCAGTCCACAAGGGAGTGGCATGATATATTCAAAGTCCTGAAAGGGAAAAACCTACAACCTAGAATACTCTACCCAGCAAGTTTATCACACAAATCAAAAACATACATAGATTCACAAAAACCAAAAAGAAAGGAACTCCAACATAATACACAATCATCAAACTACAAAAGGGAAAACAAAAGGAAGAAATGAACAAAGAAGAACTACAGAATCAACTGGGAAACAAGGTTTAAAATGGCAATAAGTACATACCTATTAATAATCACTTTAAATATCAATGGACTAAATACTCCAATCAAAAGACACTGAATGGGGGCTTCCCTGGTGGCACAGTGGTTGAGAGTCCGCCTGCCGATTCAGGGGACACGGGTTCGTTCACCAGTCCGGGAAGATCCCGCATGCCGCGGAGCGGCTGGGCCTGTGAGCCATGGCTGCTGAGCCTGCGCGTCCGGAGCCTGTGCTCCGCAACAGGAGAGGCCACAACAGTGAGAGGCCTGCGTACCGCAAAAAAGACACTGAATGGCAGATTGGATAAAAACACAAGAACCTACAATATGCTGCCTACAAGAGACTCACGTTAGAGCAAAGAACACATAAAGATTGAAAGTGAGGGGATGGAAAATGATATTTTATGCAGATGGAAATAACAAGAAAGTGGGAGTAGCAATACTCATATCAGACACAATAGACTTTTTCTTTTTTAATAAATCTTTGTTGGAGTATAATTGCTTCACAATACTGTGTTAGTTTTTGTTGCACAACAAAGCAAATCAGCCATATGCATACACATGTCCCCATATCCCCTCCCTCATGAGCCTCCCTCCCATCCTCCCTAACCCACCCCTCTAGATCATCGCATAACACCGAGCTCATCTCCCTGTGCTATGCTGCTGCTTCCCACCAGCCAACTATTTTACATTCAGTAGTGTATGTATGTCGATGCTATTCTCACTTCACCCCAGGTTTGCCCTCCCACCCCATGTCCTCAAGTCCATTTTCTAAAGACAAAATAGACTTTAAAACAAAGTTCATAAAGAAAGACAAAGAAGGACATTATATCATGATAAAAGGATCAATACAAGAAGAGGATATTACTCTCATTAACATATATGTACTCAGTATAGGAGCACCTAAATACACTATATAAAACAAATACTAACAGACATGAAGAGAGAAACTGACAGGAATACAATAATACTAGGAGACTTTAACACCCCACTGAGATCAATGGACAGATTTCCAGACAGAAAGTCAATAAGGGAACAGAGATCCTAAGTGATGCAATAGACCAGTTGGACTTAATTGATATCTATAGAACACTACATTGATAAAACCCAGAATACACATTCTTTTCAAGTGCCCATGGAACATTCTCTGCAATAGATGACATACTAGGTCACCAAACAAGCCTCAACAAATTTAGGAGGATAGAAATTATTTCAAGCATCTTTTCTAACCACAATGGTATGAAACTGTAGAAATCAGCCACAGAAAGAAAAAAACCCATCACATGGATACTAAGCAACATGGAAGTAAAAAACCAGTGGGTAAACGATGAAACCAAGGAGGAAATCAGAAAATACCTCAAGACAAGTGACAATGAAAATACAACTTTACAAAATCTATGGGTTGTAGCAAAAGCATTTCTAAGAGGGAAGTTTATAGCGATACAGACATTCCTCAAGAAACAAGAAAAATCTCAAATAACCTAACCTACCACCTAAAAGAACTAGAAGAAGAAGGACAAACAAAACCCAAAGCCAGCAGAAGGAAGGAAATAAATAAATATCAGAGAGGAAATAAATAGAGATCAAAAAAATAAAAAGATCAATAAAACCAAGAGCTGTTTTTTTTGTTTGTTTGTTTTTAAGATAAACAAAATTGACAAACCTCTAGCCAGGCTCACCAAGAAGAAAAGAGAGAGGACCCCGAAAAAACATAAGAAGGTAAAGAGAAATAACAACTGATACCACAGAAATACAAAAACTCATGAGAATACTATGAAGAGTTATATGCCAACAAATTGGACAAATTTTTAGAAATATACAGCCTGCCAAAATTTAGTCAGGAAGAAACATATTTTGAACAGACTGATCACTAGAAGTGAAATAGAATCTGTAATTTAAAAAGCTCTCTGCAAGCAAAAATCTCAGACCAGACAGCTTCACTGGGAAATTCTACCAAACATACAAGACCTTACACCTATCCTTCTCAAACTATTCCAAAAGATTGAAGAGGAGGGAACACTCCCTAATTCATTCTATGAAGCCACTGTCACCCTGATACCAAAACCAGACAAAGACATTAAGAAAAGAAAATTACAGATCAATATGTTTCATAAACATAGATGTACAAATCCGCAACAAAATATTAGCAAATATTTTTTGATTTGGTCCAGTGGTTAAGAATCCACCTTCTAATGCAGGGGACGTGGGTTCGATCCCTGGTCGGGGAACTAAGATCCCACATGCCATGGGGCAGCTAAGCCCATGCGCCACAGCTACTGAGCCCACACGCTCTAGAGCCCATGAGCCACAACTAGAGAGCCTGCTTGCTGCAACTACTGAGCCCGCGCACTCTGGAGCCCATGCGCCACAACTAGAGAACCTTTGTGCCGCAGCTACTGAGCCTGCACACTCTAGAGCCTGCGTGCTGCAATGAAAGATCCCATGTGCTGCAGCAAAGATCCTGTGTGCCACAACTAAGACCCAATGCAGCCAAATCAATCAATCAATCAGAAAAGAAAACTTTCCAAAATATTAGCAAACTGAATCCAACAATACGTAAAAAGGATCATACATCACAATCAAGTTGGATTCATTTTAGGGTCACAAGGATGGTTCATCATAATAAATCAATCAATGTGATATATCAGTACTACATCAACAGGAAGCCATATGATCATCGCAATAGATGCAGAAAAAGTATTTGATAAAATTCAGCATCCATCCATGGTAAAAACTCTCACCCAAGTGGGTATAGAGGGAACATATCTCAAAAGCCATTTACAGCAAACCCACAGCCAACATAATACTCAATGGTGAAAAGCTAAAAGCCTTCCCACTAAATTCAGGAACAAGACAAGGATACCTGCTCTCACCACTTCTATTGAGCATAGTATTGGAAGCATTCAGACAAGAAAAAGAAACAAAAGGTATCCAAATCAGAAGGGAGGTGGTAAAACTGTCCCTATTGGCAGATGACATGATACTCTATATAGGGACCCCTAAAGACTCCACACAAAAATTATTAGAACTAATAGATGAATTCAGCAAGGTAGCAGGATACAAGATTAATATACAGAAATCTGTTACATTTTTTTACAGTAACAATGAAATATCAGAAAGATGTTAAAAAAAATCCCATTTAAAATCACGTCAAAAAAAAAAAATACTGGACTTCCCTGGTGGTTCAGTGGTTAAGACTCCGCACTCCCAATGCAGGGGGCATGAGTTCGATCACTGGGGGGGGGGGGGGAACTAAGATCCCACATGCCTCATGGTGTGGCAAAATGAAGAAATGAAATGAAATGAGTGAAAAACCTATATGCTGAAGACTCCAAAACATTGATAAAGGAAATTGATGATGATTTTAAGAAATGGAAAGCTATCCCATGCTCTTGGATTGGAAGAGTTAATGTTTAAAAGTTAATACTACCCAAAGCAAACTATACAGATATAATGTGATCCCTATCAAAATACGCATGGCATTTTTCACAGAACTAGAACAATAATACTAAAATTTATATGGAATCACAAAACACCCAGAATTGCCAAAGCAGTCCTGAGGAAAAAAGAATGAAGATGGAGGCATATCCCTTTGAGACTTCAAACAATACTGCAGCACTACAGTAAACAAAACAGCGTGGTATTTGCACAAAAACAGACATATAGATCAATGGAACAGAATAGAGAGCTCAGAAATAAACCCATGCACCTACAGTCAATTAATCTATGACAAAGGAGGCAAGAATATACAATGGACAAACCAGATATTCTAATTATAAATATTTATTGAGTTGGGCTTCCCTGGTGGCGCAGTGGTTGAGAGTCTGCCTGCCGATGCAGGGGACACAGGTTCGTGCCCCGGTCCGGGAAGATCCCACATGCCGCGGAGTGGCTGGGCCCGTGAGCCATGGCCGCTGAGCCTGCGTGTCTGGAGCCTGTGCTCCGCAACGGGAGAGTTCACAACAGTGAGAGGCCTGCGTACCGCAAAAACAATAAATAAATAAATATTTATTTATTTATTGAGTTAATGAATATGCGTAAATATATAAATTGTAAATTCTTTGTATGAAGTTAGTTTTCAGTTTTAAAAGATCATGTTATGATATCCTGAAATACTATATAAATATGTATTTTTTAATGTGGGTTTTTTTGTTTCTTTAGGATTTACAGGGTCATCATCAAATTTCCACCAAATTTCCAGTTTTGACTTCATGTCTACAAATACCTTATCAGAAGACTCAGTAGTAGTTGTTGGAAAAGGTATTTCAAAGTTTTTTAGCTTTTAATTGAATATGTTCTTCACGTATAAGCAAAGCATATCAATAAAGAATAGAGAAGAGTGTGATTCAGGTGTTGAATAGAACTTTCTTTTTAAAAAATCGTTAAATTGAAAGAATTAAAAGTGAATACATAACGTGACATTTCTATCCTCTAATGAAACAACAGTAAATTCATGTCAGTAATTTTCAGAGATGTATTATGTGACAGGTGGAGTTTAGGTACTTCTAAGACACTTTTAGGATCGCTTAGACCATTTTACCACAGTTTAAATTCAAATAGTAGTCCTTATTGATCGACTTTGTCATCAATATAAATTAATATAATTGTATTGTCTCCCATGCAAAGACTAGACAAATCTTAATTAATATCTCTTATATATTTTAGGGGAGTTAGGAAACCTTTGAACAACATATTTGCAAATATCCTTTAAAACTAGCGTTTTTTTCCCCCAACTTTATTGAGGTATAATTGACAAATAAAATTGTAAGATATTTAAAGTGTACAGTGTGATGATTTGATATCCATATACATTGTGAAAGGATTTCCCCATCAAGTTCATTAACACAACCCAGCTAGATTCCTTTTTAATTTTTTAATTAAATTTTATTTTTTAATTAAATTAAAATTAATTTAAGTTAAAATTTAATTTAAATTTCAATTTAATTTTAGTTTAATTTTAATTTCAATTCTAGTTGAGAAACTAGAATATGATGATAGACATTGAGGGTGTACATCTTATTTTTGGTAAATAGAATGAAATGCTCAGAAAGCTTTCCTAACGTCTTTGCTTGATAGAGTCTTATTAAGTTAATTTAAGACCCTCCTCAGGGCTTCCCTGGTGACACAGTGGTTAAAATCACGTTAAGAATCCACCTGCCAACGCAGGGGACATGGGTTCAAGCCCTGGTCCGGGAAGATCCCACATGCTGCAGAGCAACTAAGCCCATGCGCCACAACTACTGAGCTTGCGCTCTAGAGCCCACGAGCCACAACTACTGAGCCCATGTGCCACAACTACTGAAGTCCGCGTGCCTAGAGCCTGTGCTTTGCAGCAAAAGAAGCCACTGCAATGAGAAGCTCACACACTGCAACGAAGAGTAGGCCCCGCTTGGGCTTCCCTGGTGGTGCAGTGGTTGAGAATCTGCCTGCTAATGCAGGGGACACGGGTTCAAGCCCTGGTCTGGGAGGATCTCACATGCCACGGAGCATCTAGGCCCATGAGTCACAACTACTGAGCCTGTGTGTCTGGAGCCTGTGCTCTGCAACAAGAGAGGCCGCGATAGTGAGAGGCCCGCACACCACGATGAAGAGTGGCCCCCGCTTGCCACAACTAGAGAAAGCCCTCGCACAGAAACGAAGACGCAACACAGCAAAAATAAATAAAATAAATTAATAAACTCCTACCCCCAACATCTTCTTTAAAAAAAAAAAAAAAGAGTAGCCCCCGCTCGCCGCAACTAGAGAAAGACCACACGCAGCAACAAAGACCCAACGCAGACAAAAATAAATAAATAAAATTTAAAAAGAAATATATAATAAAAAATAAGTCCCTCCTCAGATTGGCTCCAACCTACCCTTGTAAACTTATTTTCTGTTTTTCCTCTATTTGCCTTGTGCCCAGCCAAACTTATTCACTCCACATACATGCTTTCTACTTGTTCAGCTCTGCTTATGAGCATCCCATCTCATAGGACGTCCTCTCCTCCTTCCTCACTTGTCTATCCAAATTCTTTGTGTCTTCTAATCCCAGCTCAAATCCTTGCTCTTTGAAACCATCTTAAACCCCCAGCTCAGCCAACCGTTCTTTCTTGTGAACTCAGAACTTACAATACGGTGTTCTCATTTGATATTATCATGAAATATCTTGTGGTACCTCATATTATCATCCTGTTAGAGTGTTTTTATATTTTGTGATTATTTAACATGTTTTTCTTATTAACTATATCGTATACTTCTTGAAGACAAGAGCCTTGTCTTAAAACTTTGCTGTCCAGCGTAACATCACATAAATACTTAATGACAGTTTGATGGTTGGTTGCTTTCAGGGGTATTTGGAAGTCCAGTCCCAGCACCAGCAACCTGCAGCCAATCAGTGATATCTTCTGTGGAAAATGGGGATACGTTTTCACTTAAAAGTACTGAACCACCATCAGGGATTTATGGAAGAGCAGTCCAACAGAGTATTCCATCATGTGTTGATGTTGAAAATGAAAAAGATGTAAGGTTATTTACTAATTATTAGGATAAATTTAATGATGCATCATTGTTTTGTGTATATCAGATTTGGGGTAGTGAAAGTGTTTTGATTAAATTTTTTTAAATCTCAGTGTAATTGAAATTCCTGAACTTTAATCATTTAAATGATAGGTTATTCTCCTTTCCCACCAAATATGCTGTCATTCTGGCATAAAGTATCTAGTGTACTTTATGGTCTACATGTACTTTATATACATATATGTATATGTATGTATATATTCAACAATTTCCTAGGATATCCTCAGGGAGTAACAAACTAGTATCTTCAGGCACAAATTTATTTGGAGATTAGCACTAGGTAATTCTATTCAGTTTTAGAATTACTGAAATAAGGACTAAGAAATGTATAGTTTATTTTGTATAACTTACAGTTATCTAAGATGAAGATAGTTATTTTAAATGTCAGACTCCCTGAATGATTTCAGATATTTCAACTTTTTCCTGCAGATTAAAGTTTCTATTTCAAAATCTACTTATGACAAGATGAAACAAAAGAGAAAAGAGGAAAAAGAACTTTTTGACATTAAAGATTGTGAGAAGAATCCTTGGGAACGAATGAAACATACAGGAACTGAGAAAATGGCATCTGAAAGTAAGTGGAATTTAACATTTGCTGTGGTTTTATTTAACTCGTAATATTCTAAAACTAATGTACTATAGTTTAACTGAGGTTGATATATCGCTAATAGTGGAATATGTTGAACTACAACACTGAAATCTGAAAGACCCAGTTACTTCTAACTATTGTAATAAGTATTGTTTCTTATAAAAAGGAAGCTAATTGATTGTTTTTCTCCCTTCTAGACTTAAATATTTTGGGGGATGAGGTGGGAATATGAAAAAAATGAAAGTTCTCCTTTAGAAAACATTGCCTTCAGCCCTCCATTGAAAAAAAGAGGCCAGTTTAAAAAGGTCACCATCTTTAGTGTTTTCAGATTCAGGTAAGATATGTTTAAATATAGGGAGTAATGTCACAAATGCTTATTTAAGTTGAAGAGACCACATGTGGTTCAATGCATTTTGTGATGGAAAGAACACTAAACCAGTAGGAGTCAGTAGACAGACCTGGCTTCTTTAATATTAGTTCTGCCTTTTAATTAGCTTTGTGACCTGAAAACAGGCCTCTATTTTCTGGCCATGTAAAATATCTAAACTATCTGAAAGGCCCAGATTATCTCAAAGATCTCGTCTTTGTTCCCTGCAAATGTTCTTGTTTCACTGAGGGTAGTATTCCATTTTATAGCTAAGGTAACTGAGATTGTGAAGCTGGTTTATTAGATCATGATTAAAAAAATCATTGCATTTATCATTTATTCAGCTAGTCGTTGAGTACTTAATAGGTTCTATACCTGGTCAAGATTAAGCTCCATGTTTCCTGTGCTATTTTAAAAAATATTGACTAGGTCTTAGGTATAGCAACAGCTAGGAAAATCAGAAATTGAAATGAAAAATTGTGTGAACTATAATAAACATTAAAAATTACTGCTTATTATTTTTGTTATTTTTTTTCTAAGGAATAAACTGTATAAACTATAACAAACATTCTTAAATTGATGTTGGGTCTGAAGTCTAGGTGTGAACAAAAAACCCAAGAAGTATAGAAAACGTAAATTTATAAATGTGATCTTAGACAACATACTTAACCTCTCCCAAAGATAAATATAAAAGAGAATTGAACTAGATAAATGTTTGCAATTCTTCCTAGCTTGTATTTCTTTTAATAATGCAGGAAGTGTAGAAAATGTTTTAAAAATTCTGTATCCTCAAAGTTAGTAATTATTGAGAGTATGCCTGATGAGAGGTGTTAGCCTGTAAAATTACTGGTTAAACACGGCCCTGAGTACCAGTTAAATCTAGGCATTTGTGACATTTAAGCCTATTTTCAGCATTCTTAAATAGTTTCACTAATTATTACTGTCATAGAATCTAGGGGGAGAAAAACCCACAAAACTTCTTACTTAAGTCAGTAGTTAACAGTAGGAATAGAAGTACAAATAGTAGCAAATCATACAAAGAGTAGCAAATCATAAATTGTTTCATATTCATTCTTGCTAGAGACATCAACTAATTTTGTGATTTTTCTCGCCTATAATATAGGCTTTGCAGATTTTATTTCTAAGCAGTATAAGGAGAGTGCTTCCTTGAAATCATGCTTATATTTTGAACAGAAGAATATGCTTACAAGATAACTACAAACAGTGAGAGTAACCTTTTAGAGACTTGCCACAACATTTTTATTGTATTTTATAAAAGTAGCAGGCTTCAGGAGGGGATGTTTAAACAAAAAACCCTTAGTTTGGGCAGCACTGCTTTAGATTGATACTCTGTACACCTCCTTTTCCAGAGTAGTATTTGTTTTGTTTTTTTTCACTTTTTTCAGGTAAAAACAGTAGAAATAGTGGTATAACCCCAAGGTTGATAACTTGGTGTTTATCTGCATCTCTTCCTAATGAATTATTCTCTCATGAGAATGGAGGTGGAGTAGATATAGAGAGGGAATCCTTAAAACTTTAGGAACAGTTTCTTCACCTGTAATGTAGGAATAATAGTAACCATCACATAGGGTTGTTGAATGAATCAAATGGGATAATGTAAGTGAAGCACTTAGCACAATGCAGGCAAGATGTCAATAAATGACAGTTAGTAGTGCTATTTTGTTATTTGCTATTCTTTCTGGATTGTAAAATTCCAAAGTTGAGTTTTGGGTTTTTTTTTTTTAATACATGTCAGTCTTACATATGAAACCTAATGAGGGTGCATCTGAATCATCAAAAAAAATTAATGATGTCTATTTATCATATTCATTAATTGTCATATAATTTTCTTCGTATGTGATTTACTCTAACAAAAACTGGTACAAGTTTATCACTACAGTAATCCAGAATACCATATTCATCTTTTTGCATGTCTCTTCTCATCGGGTATGTGATAAAGTTTGGAAAGCAGGGATTCTGTCTTAGACCTCTTTGTATAAAATCTAGGGTGATAGTAGACCTAGATGAAAATCCTGCCTTTGCCACTCATTAGCATTGAGACCTTGAATACATTTCTTAGCCTCTGTAAAACTCAGTTATTTTCTCTCGGTTGCAAATTAGAGATAATGAGAATATCCATCACCTTTGTTGAGAGAATTAAATGTAGTAAAGTTTGTAAAGTCTTTATCACAACATCTAACACAAAGTATTTAATAAGTGTTAACTAATATCATTAATATCTTGCCTTTGGATTTTAATTGCATCTGAATATGTAATTAATATACAGCATCAAGTGTAATTTCTTATATTTGTGTATCTCATGTGTTTCATCTAACATTTTCTTAAGAACAGCATGGTTGATAAATACTTTTTATTATAGTCATTTTCTAGTGCTTAATATTACCTTTTTAAAGTTATCTCTTAACATGAAAAAATAACTAACCTTTATCCATTTACAAAAACCATTACACATTCTATTTTATCTTTTTGGTCTATTCCGTTCTAACACCTTCACTGCATGTGTCTTACATTATGCAGTGCCCTCAAGGTATTACCCTGAGCACTCAGATGATTTGCTTCCCCAATATCTAGGCCAATGCCTTACATCTAGAAAATGGAAAGTAAATGTTTGATTATGGAAGAAACATCGACCACATTACTACACATGGTCTTAGGATTTTTAGTATACCATTAATTCAATAACAATAGCAAAAATTGGTAATTTATATACAGTTGTCACAAAGCTTCATTTCTGTTATCGGTTGTACAGTGAAACAGGTATATATCCACATGTTTTTACAAAATGGGATCATATGCTTCTTACTGACTTTTAGCTCTTAAAGCTAGACTTTGTTATATGACTCATGACTGCAAAACCACTTATATACTTACAGTAAATGTAATTTAATAATTTTGTATATAAAAAGTATAGTTTTAAATAGCTTTGGTATCCAGGTATTACAATTTTGTTAGAGACTAAACTAATAGTTACTAGTTTCTATAAGAAATATTCATAGAGTCTATGGTCAGAATATTATTTGTACCCCTTTGTATCAGAGTTATTCGATGCTTTATTTAGTATGTTTCTTTGTTTTAGATGAAGCATCTCCTGGAGCCATTCCACAGTATAAAGAAAGGATGCCTTCTGTCACTCATAGTCCAGAAATAATGGATTCATCAGAACTACGGCCATTTTCCAAACCAGAAGTAGCACTGACAGAAGCTCTGAGGCTTTTAGCTGATGAGGATTGGTGAGTTCACCATCCTTAACTTAAAACTAAGCTGAGTTCCAAAAGTTTTCTGAAAGTTTATTTTTAGAAACCTTGAAACATTTCCTATTAAAATAGTCTTAGGAATGATTATTTTACTTTTTAGGCAGTCTGAGTTTTTTCCAACTTATTAATGTAGCTGAACTCTGGTCCTAATAGCACTGTATTACCTGTTATATTATAACTTACATACCATAAGGACATAGTTAGCTTTATTATGGATTATGCAAACCTTTTGGTATTAAGTATAAATCTCATCATTTCTCCAAGTGTTTCTCTGTGAAATATATCCTATAAAAATCCTGAAAATCCTTATCTGTTCCTACCACAGCTACAACAGCCACCCAGCCAACCCAGCCAATAACTCAAGGGGAAAAAAAAGACAGTGGCATTCCACTTGCTTCAGCTGGAACATCTCTTGGCTCCCCTTGTCCCATTTCCTCCCCTAGTCAATCTTCAGTCTCTCTCTGCATCCACCTCCTATACCTCATCATCAGTTTTGCTTCTTTTCTAGATTCATATTCATCAACATAAAAATGTGCTATAATATTTCCTGTTTTTAAAACTCCTTCCGAAACTGCACATCTTCTTCACATTTTCACATTTCTTTTCTCCCCCCTTTTTAGCAAAAGTCCTCAAAAAGGCTAATTCATTGTGTCTGCTTTTTCACCTCATGTTCTCTTCTCAACCTTCTTTGATTGGCTTTCAGCCCTCCCCACTGTGACTGCCACTTCACTAAAACTGCAGAAGTGGCCATTTGCTAAACACTGGTCACTTATTAGTCCTCATCATACTTAGCCTCTCAGCATCATTTGACACAGTTGACACTCCCTTCTTCATATACTTTTTTTCTTTTCACCCTGGAAAAATTTGAGACTCTTGGTTCTTTTCCTGCTTCAGTACTTAATGTTTGATTTCAAAATTGAGGAGTGCTCCAGAATTTAATCCACTGGCGTTCTCTATCTACATTAATCCCATAGATCCAGGCTGGCAATCTTTCCCTATAAAGAGCCAGATAGTAAAATATTTTAGGCTTTTCAGGCCACTTGTCTCTGTTGCAGCTACTCAACTTTGCCGTTATAGTGCAAAATCAGCCTTAGACAGTATGAAAATGAATGGGCACGGTTGTCTTTCAGTGAACTTTACTTATAAAAATTTTACTTATAGAAGTAAACTCTGATGGGGCTCGATTTGGTCTGTGAGCCATAGTTTGCCAACCCCTTTCTTAAATGATCTCATTCAATTCAATAGCTTTAAATTCTATCCGTACTCTGATTTCTCA
Source organism: Tursiops truncatus (assembly GCF_011762595.2). Taxonomy (NCBI): domain Eukaryota; kingdom Metazoa; phylum Chordata; class Mammalia; order Artiodactyla; family Delphinidae; genus Tursiops; species Tursiops truncatus. Next base: position 54,796,839 of record NC_047035.1, on the reverse strand, counting down.
TAAATGCTTATCTGAATCCCTGGTATCTTCTTGAGCTCTGGACTTGTAATTGAACTGCCTCCTTGACTTCCACTTGGATGCCAATAGACATCTTAAATTTAACATGGCCAAAACAGAACTCTTGAAATTCCACTTCCTGCCAAGATAGATTAACAGGCATTAGATTTGCCTTCACATCAGAAAGAACTAAAGAAATAATACAAAATATATGAAACAATGGTTTTCAGAGTATTGCTAACCAGGCAGTGAAAGACAGTGATCCCTGAGAAACAAAGGTGAGCCCTTGCTAACTTCCTACACAGCTTAGGGAGGGGAAAACCATGTAGATACCAGCAGAGATAGAGATAGAGCTGGGAGTTTGGGGAGGCCAAGATAGCTAGAGCTTACAGGGCAGAATGCCAGAGGAGGATACAGTTCCTTAAAGAACTCTAAGAACCTTCAGAAGATTATTCTCAAATGTTTAGCTGAGTATTTGGTCAAGGCATGCTTGTGAAACCAGAACAAGGACCACTCATAGAAGTTACAAAAAATGTTCCCTGGGATGTATACAAGGGCAAGAATACTTTCTCTCCCCACCGGCAGCGTGGAAAACCTTATAATTCACATGGCATTGGGTAAAATACTCAGAAGAGTTTTGCTTCATCTATGGAATGAATAAGCCCTAGGCTAAAGACTAGTTTTGTTTCTCCAAACAGAGCATAAAAGCAAGGCCTGAAAGGATCAGACTTTCCAAGTAACTTAACTATATCTCATAATGAAGCCCAAAAATATTTATAGGAATACAAAAATATCTAAGGTAAAAATTCACAATGCCTGGCATCCAATAAAAAATTACCAGGCATGCAAAGAAGCAGGAAAATACAACCCATAATGAAAAGGAAAAAAAGAAAGCAATTGAAACTAATCCAAAAATGATATAGATGATAGAATTAGTAGACAAAGACATTATAACTATAGTTATAATTCTAATCCATGTGTTAAAGAAACTAGAAGAAAGACATGAACAGAGGATCGGTGAGCTGTAGGACAACTTGCAAAATCCCTTTTGTTATATAATGTAACATGATTGAGAGAAGTGATATCCCATCATATTCACCCTCAAGGAGAGAGTATTATTCATGGCATGTACACCTGGGACAGGAATCAAGGTGCCATCTTAGAATTCTATCACATCACGAATAAAGAGGGCCATTTTATATTGATAAGGGAGTTAATTCATCAAGAAGACATGGCAATCCTGAACCATATTTTATTATATAATATAATATTATATAAATTATATTACCATATAATGGAGCTTCAAAATACATTAAGCAAAAACTGGTAGAACTGCAAAGAAATAAACAACTCCACAGTTATAGTTGGAACTCAAACAATCCTCTCATTAATTGATAAAACTAGTAGAAAGAAAATTAGTAAGGATATAGAAGACTTTCAACTTGACCTGACTGATATTTATAGAACACTCCACCTAAAACAACAGAATTCACATTCTTTTCAAGTCTGCAAGGAACATTTACCAAGAAAAACCATATTCTGGAACATAAAACAAGTAATTTAAAAGGTTTCAGATTATACAAATTTTGTTCTCTGACCACAGTGGAATTAAATTAGAAGTTAGGAACACATACCTGTAAAATCTCTAAATATTTGGAAACTAAGTAACATACTTATAAATCACCCATGGCTGTAAGAAGAAATCATAAGGGAAATTAGAAAATATTTTGAACTTAATAAAATTAAGAATGAAACATTATATCAGTGACCTCAGCTTTCATCTTAAACTGAAACAGAAGAGCAAATGAAGCCCAAAATAAGCAAAAAAAAAAAAGAAAATAATAACATGATGGAAATCAATGAAATAGAAAACAAACAATAGAGGATATAAATGAAAGCAAAAGCGGGCTCTTGGAGAAAATAAATAAAATTGATAAACCTCTAGTCAGACTGATGAAGAAAAAAGAGAAGAAACAGATGAATATATCAGGAATGAGAGAAGGAACATCACTACTGATCATACAGCTATTAAATAATAAAGGAATATGATAAACAGCTTTATGCCCATAAATTCGACAACTTAGTGAAATACACAGATTCCTTGAAAGACAGAATCTACCAAAACTCACTCAAAAAGTAGATAATCTATATAACCCAATACCTATTGAGGAAATTGAATTTGAGTTTCTTTCCCACAAAGAAAACTCCATGCTTGGATGGTTTCACTAGTGAATTATACCAAACATTTAGGAAAGAAATTCTATACAAACTTTTAGAACATTGAAGAGGCTGGTATACTTCGCATCTCATTCTTTGAAACCAGTATACCCTGATGTCAAAACCATGCAGATGCATGTTTCACATGAACTTGAAAAGAATCTGCATTCTGAAGTTGTTTGTAGTGTTCTATAAAGGTTAAGAAGATTAGGTTGGTTGGTAGTGGTTGACAGTGTTAAGTTTTCTGTATCCTTACTGACTTCCTGTTTATTTGTTTCATCAGTTACTGGGCTTTTGCAATCTCCAACTATAGTTTAAGATTTGTATATTCCTCCTTAAATTAAGTTGATTTTTTGTCCGTTTCTTTTTAACACTTAAATTTTGTTCAGTGGCTTGCATATTTCTGAGCTAAAGTCTTTTATCATTGTTATCTTTGTTACTCCTGTGTGTAATTTGCCCTTTTTTCTATGGCTGCTTTTAAGAATATTCCCTTCAACACTCTTTTTAGTAATTTGATAATGGTGTTCCATTTTGTGTTTATTTTATGGTTATCCTGTTTAGGATTTGTTCTTGGATCTGAGAATTTATAGATTTGATGAAAAAATTTCAGCCACTATTTCTTAATTTCTTTTTCTACTTTCCTCTCTCTTGACTCCACTTTCTGTTATTTACTTTGTGTACAGAATCTGGTTGTTTGTGCATCTGAACAGTAACTGTAACAGTTTTATGCTTAATCAAAAAATGAAAATCTTGAACCAGACAGCTATTAAATAGGTTTACTCTTGCCACCTTGGAATCTTAGGTCTTTTCTCCCTATTTTCCGTAACTTATTCAGGGGATTTAAATGCTTAGAAAAATAACCACCATCAATATTACCAACTAAGGAAACTCAGCTTGCATTTTTCAAACATATAAGATGGAAACCATCAAGTTTAAAATGTTATATCCCAATCTCACTTGAATCTACCGTCTTGTTAGTATTCACCTACCCTTCATCTGGCTCATTAGGTAAGATAATGAAAAAGAAATACAAGTTACAGAAACATCTCTTGATGGTTTTCTGCACTTGGATTATATACTCACCAACAAAGTAATACGTAGTTACTTAATCTCCTTCCATTTTTGTTTTACTGATTCCCTCACATTTGATTTGCCATTCCTTTCCCTTCTGTTCTCTAAAAAGAATATGACATTCTTACTGGTGGAGAAATGTTCCTTTTTATTTATAAAGCATGAACTTAGTTTGACTGTCAATAGTGCTTTTGGCTCTTAAAAGATGTTCTGGATCATGAAAGAGAACTATAGGAGTGAACAAAACTTTCCATATCTTTTTATTTGAGCTTCCTACATGATAAGGGAAAATACCCAGGGTCTTCTCGTTGACAGTATTCCATACACACAAAAGAAGAAATCTGAGATCCTGTTCCAGTTGAGCCCCATTTAATGCATGATTTTGTTGTTTCTTTCTTTTTCCCATAGGGAGAAGAAAATTGAGGGACTGAACTTTATTAGATGCTTAGCTGCTTTTCATTCTGAAATATTGAACACAAAGTTGCATGAAACAAATTTTGCAGTACTTCAAGAGGTAATCCTATGTTTCAGCTGAGTTAAGGATTGTTTGAATAACAAAGTATAAATATGCCACATTTATTTGACCTTAGAAAAGCTGTACTAAATGAAATCAGTAGGCTTATATGTAAAGTAACTCATGCCTTACTGTGCCACATTTGAAAAAATTGATAAAATGTTGATATTTTTAGGAAATAATACAATACATATTTAAAGCACGTTACTTTGATAGTAAATTTGGTTTCAAAGTCATTATTACTGATTTTCTTTCAGAATTTCAGCAAAATGTACATTTTGGAAATTTTTTTTTTAACATCTTTATTGGAGTATAATTGCTTTACAATGGTGTGCTAGTTTCTGCTTTATAACAAAGTGAATCAGTTATACATATACATATGTTCCCATATCTCTTCCCTCTTGCGTCTCCCTCTCTCCCACCCTTCCTATCCCACCCCTCTAGGTGGTCACAAAGCACTGAGCTGATCTCCCTGTGCTATACAGCTGCTTCCCACTATTTTACGTTTGGTAGTGTACATATGTCCATGCCACTCTCTCACTTTGTCACAGCTTACCCTTCCCCCTCCCCATATCCTCAAGTCCATTCTCTAGTAGGCCTATGTCTTTATTCCTGTCTTACTCCTAGGTTCTTCATGACATTTTTGTTTTTTCCTCTTAGATTCCATATATATGTATTAGCATATGGTATTTGTCTTTCTCTTTCTGACTTACTTCATTCTGTATGACAGACTCTAGGTCCATCCACCTCACTACAAATAACTCAATTTAGTTTCTTTTTATGGCTGAGTAATATTCCATTGTATATATGTGCCACATCTTCTTTATCCATTCATCCGATGATGGGCACTTAGGTTGCTTCCATGTCCTGGCTATTGTAAATAGAGCTGCAATGAACATTTTGGTACATGACTCTTTTTGAATTATGGTTTTCTCAGGGTATATGCCCAGTAGTGGGATTGCTGGGTCATATGGTAGTTCTGTTTTTAGTTTTTTAAGGAACCTCCATACTGTTCTCCATAGTGGCTGTACCAATTCACATTCCCACCAGCAGTGCAAGAGTGTTCCCTTTTCTCCACACCCTCTCCAACATTTATTGTTTCTAGATTTTTTGATGATGGCCATTCTGAGTGGTGTAAGATGATATCTCATTGTAGTTTTGATTTGCATTTCTCTAATGATTAATGATGTTGAGCATTCTTTCATGTGTTTGTTGGCTATCTGTATATCTTCTTTGGAGAAATGTCTATTTAGGTCTTCTGCCCATTTTTGGATTGGGTTGGGTTTTTTTTGTTATTGAGCTGCATGAGCTGCTTGTAAATTTTGGAGATTAATCCTTTGTCAGTTGCTTCATTTGCAAACATTTTCTCCCATTCTGAGGATTGTCTTTTCGTCTTGTTTATGGTTTCCTTTGCTATGCAAAAGCGTTTAACTTTCATTAGGTCCCATTTTTTTATTTTTGTTTTTATTTCCATTTCTCTAGGAGGTGGGTCAAAAAGGATCTTGCTGTGATTTATGTCATAGAGTGTTCTGCCTATGTTTTCCTCTAAGACTTTGATAGATTCTGGCCTTACATTTAGGTCTTTAATCCATTTTGAGCTTATTTTTGTGTATGGTGTTAGGGAGTGTTGTAATCTCATACTTTTACATATACCTGTCCATTTTTCCCAGCACCACTTATTGAAGAGGCTGTCCTTTCTCCACTGTACATTCCTGCCTCCTTTATCAAAGATAAGGTGACTATATGTGCGTGGGTTTATCTCTGGGTTTTCTATCCTGTTCCATTGATCTATATTTCTGTTTTTGTGCCAGTACCATACTGTCTTGATTACTGTAGCTTTGTAGTATAGTCTGAAGTCAGGGAGCCTGATTCCTCCAGCTCCATTTTTCGTTCTCAAGATTGCTTTGGCTATTTGGGATCTTTTGTGTTTCCATACAAATTGTGAAATTTTTTGTTCTAGTTCTGTGAAAAATGCCAGTGATAGTTTGATAGGGATTGCATTGAATCTGTAGATTGCTTTGGGTAGTAGAGTCATTTTCACAATGTTAATTCTTCACAATGTTAATTTTTTTTAGGTGAAAAATTTACGCTCTGGAGTTTCTCGTGCTGCTGTGGTTTGTTTAAGTGACCTTTTCACTTACCTGAAAAAGAACATGGATCAAGAACTAGATAATACAGTAAAAGTTTTGTTGCATAAATCAGGAGAATCAAATACATTTATAAGAGAAGATGTTGACAAGGCATTGAGAGCTATGATCACTAATGTAACTCCTGCACGTGCAGTTGTTTCTCTTATCAATGGAGGACAAAGGTAATGTTCAAAATAATCTGGACATGTCCTTAAACTAAAAATACAGTTGCTTGTAATCTGGGGTATAGGAAAAAAACAAGCAAATTTCAATGTTATTTCAGTCAAAAAACATGTATTAAATAATTCCTACATGATAAACATCATATTAGGTACTAAGCATACAGAGGATAATATTGTTATTCTAATGTTACTTACATTCATACATCTGGAGCTAAATAAATGTCAGTGATTATGAGTTTTGTTTTTAACTTATTGGGGAGGGATAGCTAATGCAAATAATTTGTCATTTTAACCTGCAAGGATGATTGCTGAGGCTTAGGAGTAATCATTTGACTTTTAAGGTATATCTTTGAAAAATTGTTTATACATCAACTCTATTTTAATTGACCACGTTTCCCTGTAGCCATTTACACATTGCGGTAAGAAGATGTGCAGCCCAGCACTTATCAGATGTAGTAAAATTTATGGAACCAGAGCGTATTCTATCTGGAACAAAGGATATGGCTGACCGTATATTACCAGCTGCTGCTAAATTTGCTCAGGACAGCTCACCAGAAACCAGGTGAGTAGCTGCTAATAGTATTTGCTGAATCTCTTACTTTAAGGGCTTAAATGGCGTACTTTAAGGGCTTAAATGTCTTACTTTAAGGGCTTAAACAAAGGCTAAAGAAGAATGAACATTTTTCTAAATGGAAAAGTGGGATCCCCAGGGATTAGTGCTGGGGGTGATCTTATTTAACCAGTTTGTAAATGGTCTTGAGGGAGTGCACAGTGAATTCTCCAAATTTACAGATGACACTACATACCTCTGGGTAGTGAGATGCTGTGTCACAGGGATGATCTGCATGAAAATGGCACAAGACTGTATGAGTGGGCAGAAAAGTGGCTGAAGAACTTCATTGTGGGCAAATGTAAGGTAATGCCTTTAGGGGAAAATGATATATTTTCCAAGTAGCCTGGTAAAATCAAGGAAAAATACAGGAAGCAAAATGGATAACATGAGATACGTTCACTTAGAAAATTCCATGAATTTCTGATTGCTGTCTGTACTTGAAGAATAGTTTTATGAAGGTTAAGAACAATCAGAGAAAGATAACAAAATAATTAAGATGTGGATGGTACTATAGCTGTAATGCTGACACAAGTTTTGGAAGTAGTCAGAAGCCTAGGTTCAACTCCTAGCTCCAGTCACTGTCTGCCCTAAGCAAGTTACTTAACCTCTGTTAGCCTCTGTTTCCTCGTCTATCAAGTTAGTAAGGTTGGACCAGATATTTATAATGTCCCATACAAAATCTAAAAATTATGGCAGTTATATATGATCATAGATTAAAGGAAGAAGGTAGGATCCTGACTTCATGGAGACTAAAAAGTAAAGAAGGATATCAAACTTTTAACATTTTAAGACAAAGATATTCAGTACTTTAGGTAACTACAGTTAATCTTGTGGAAGTCATTATGCCAAAAGCTAACATAGAAAGTAGATATATTCATTTTCTGTCGCTGCATAACAAATAACCACAAATATAGTGATTTAAGGCAACACAGATTTTTTTAGCTTACCGTTCTTAGGTTAGAAGTCTGGCATGCTCAACTGGGTTCTCTGCTTAGGGTTTCAAAAGGCTGAAATCAAGGTAATAACAGTGCTGGGCTCTTATCTAGAGGCTCTATAGATGAATCTGCTTACAAACTCATTCAGGTTTTTGACCAATTTCAGTTTCTTGTGATTATAGGACTGAGGTCCCTGTTTCCTTGCTGGCTGTCAGCGAGGGTCCTCTCTCAGCTCCCTTAAGGCCACCTGAATTCCTTCTCACACAACCCACTCCATCTTCAAGCCAGCAACAGCAAGTTGAATCCCTCTCACGCTTGGAATCTCTTTGACTTCTTTTTCTTCTACCAGCCACAGAAAGTTCTCTGCATTTAAGGGTTCATGTGATTAGATTAGGTTCACCCAGATAATCCCCCTATCTTTTTTTGTGTGTGTGTGGTACACGGGCCTCTCACTGTTGTGGCCTCTTCCGTTGCGGAGCACAGGCTCCGGACGCGCAGGCTCAGCGGCCATGGCTCACGGACCTAGCCGCTCCGTGGCATGTGGGATCTTCCCAGACCGCGGCACGAACCCATGTCCCCTGCATCGGCAGGCGGACTCTCAACCACTGCGCCACCAGGGAAGCCCAATCCCCCTATCTTAAAGTCAACTGTGCCATATAACATAATCCTGGAAGTTATTTCTCATCATATTCATAAATTGTAGGAATTAGAGCAGGACATCTTTGGGGGAACCATTTTAGAAGTTCTGCATACTACAGTAAAGTTCAAAAAATTTAGGAGGGCTGGATCATAATAGAGTAGTTAGGAACAAAATAAAATTTACAATAGCTGTTTTGTGTACATCTTAACCTTTCCTTAATGGCATAGTAACTTTTCTAATCCATTTTGTCATTTCTTAGATTCTTATTTGAAATTTTAAAATTACAAAATAATTACAACTTTCCAGTTTTAGTATTTCTTACACTTTGTGTCCCTTTTGCATGTTTACTTGTTTGCTTTAGCCATTCCCATATCATTAAGGCCTATGATAGACCTACAGTCCTTAACATTCTGGGATAAACTTTAGAGTCACCTTTGAAACTATAACTGATTAGGAGCTACTTATCCGGGTGTTGACCTTATTCTGGTTGTGGGGCAAGAAAAGTAATTTTTATTCTTTGTTATTAACCTCCCTTTCTGTAATTTCACTACATTTGAAGGAGTCTGGTTGATATAAATGATGCTGAGATCATCCTATTCATCTCCCCCACAAAAGCCTTGCCTTCCCTAGTTTTTCTAGTGTCATAATTCAAAGTTGTAGGTAAAAGTATAACTGTAATTATTTTAGGGCCAAGCCTCCTTGAAGAATAATAATGTATTTTTATTATGAGGTACTATACCGACCACCCCATCCAAAAATATCTCCAGTATGCACTTCCACCATATCATTTACCCATTAGAATGATATCTTGGCTTAAGGTATTATCCTAAAAGAATTATTTTAAAATTCATATAGCATAAAAAACCTAGTTTGGAGAACATTAGACATTCATTAATATATCAGCCACGATTTACCAACTAACTTTGGTTGTATTTTAAGTAGCAAAGAATAGGTTTTTGAAGAATTGAAACCCAGGTAAGTTTTGGCAGGAAAAGGAAAAGAGAGAGGGTCGGCAATACAAAACCTTTGGAAGGTTGTCTCAGGCCAGAACATCTGGCCAGCAAGTGAGCAGCAAAAGGTCACCGAGCAAGGAGCCCAGGACAAAGACACAGTTCTCTTAATTCATAGTTCTGCCAAATGCCAGCCTTGATATGGACCCTCGGGTGCCTGAAAAATAGAGTCAGAGCTTTTGGCTCTGATCTGACACATAGGTAAAAGATTTGAAGCCATGTTTTTTTAAAGATGGGTGGCAAGAGAATGCTGTGTTTTCTAATCCAGTTAGTGTAACTACATTTCAATGACTTATTTAAAATAGAGATGATAATCTTGATGTTGATAGGTTTTTTCTATTGGAAAAAAAATTGTATCTAAGGACAGAAACTGAGCTTGTTAAGATTTATAGAATTATTTATGTATTTCTTAAATATCCATAGGTATTATGGCCGAAAGATGCTTTTCCTCATGATGTGTCATCCTAACTTTGATAAAATGCTTGAAAAGTATGTCCCATCTAAAGATTTGCCATATATTAAGGAATCTGTTAAAAGCTTAAGGCAAAAGGTATGTAGAAGAAGTTTATTTTATAAACAACTTTAAAAACAAAGTTCATTTGCTGAGGAAGGTAAAGGATAGAAATAATTACTTCTTTGATTATTTCTGTTAACCATTTAGAATATATCTACAGTAGCATTTCAACAACTGCAGTACTGAGTAGACATTCATAGTGTCAGTAGATGTTTATTGAACAGAAGCTTGATATTTGGTAGAATGTAGTGTGGTTTATTGGAATTACAAGACAGGTTTGAATCACAACTCAGAATTAGCAACTATATAATCTTAGGCACATCATTTCTTTAACCCAGAATTTTTATTTTTATAAAATGAGGATAATGATGTTTATTACAATTGATTCCTACTTTACCTTGTACGTTCTACCGTTAGAGCTCCTACCACACTGTGGAGTGTTGATAAGGAGATCCTTGAGGGGAAGCCCCATGTCTTATATATCATGACAGGTAATGGGGATTCAAAAATGTCTGTAAAATGCGTGACTGAGGGAATATCAAGTGAAATGAAATGTGAAAAGTGTCTTATAAAAAAGTAATCTGTTTACACATTGTTTTTTGCAAAAATGTGCTTAATTTAATAATGTAGAATTTTTCTGTGTTAATTTATGTTATTCCTCTCTGGTAAGCTTAGGCAAAGGATTCATTTATGAAGGGATACTACTTCAAATATGTATTGTGGTAAACATTTTAGAGCATTTTTTTCTTCCTATTGATATTAAAGATTTCAGCTTAATTCATATAGAATTTATCAAAATAACCATGCAAAAAGATTGTCTTACTAAAATGAGGCAGATTATATCTGTGAGTTATTTCAAGTACAGGTATCAGGAAAAAAAAAGAGGTTTTAAATAGTTCTTTCGAAATGTTTATTTTCATACTAGTGTTGCATAGGAATTCATTGTTTATATAATGTGTTCATATTTTCTGTATAGATTTTAAGCTTGAAGAAGAGTAGTTACAAAACATAGATGTTAAGTTTTGTATTTAAACAGTTTTACCAAGCCAGTATCATTTCCTAGTAGTTGGGTACATATTTTGTTAATTTACTACTAATTACAAGATAGTTTACATATCTGAAACCCTTTAAAGCACAAGTATAGCAGATTATTAAAATGCTTTCAACCATAAGAGATCAACAGTGACTGCTATGAAAATTCCATTGTACACATTCTTTCACTTTACAAGTTTTAAGACTTTTATTACACTGCCTTTCTTATAGGGTTTGGGAGAGATACCACTAGATACTCCTTCAGCAAAAGGAAGACGATCTCATACTGGCAGTGTTGGAAATACAAGGTCATCATCTGTTTCTAGAGATGCTTTCAATTCAGCTGAAAGGTAGAAGCGTTTGCTTGTCCACATTATTACAGAAATTACTCCCTAATAGTGATGATAGTCTATTTGAATGTTTTCATGAACTATCCCAGGGGTATTTGTCAAAATTTAATGGAGTTTTAAAAGTTGGTAAGGATTTAGAAAGTGTGAGGTAGTTAGATTTAATAAGGTAATTGTATATTCACAGCAACTTGCTTTTACATGAGCTAAACATTAGTAAAACTTTAGTGTTATTGAACTTGTCAATAGTTGACCAGTGTTGGACAACTCTGATTAATTTTTTCAATTTATAGGCTTTACTTCCCCCCTTGATTATAAAAGTAATACATAATTATGGTTAAGGGGGAAAAACACTTGAGAAAATACAAACATTAAAAGAATTTAACGGGGGGGTGGTGGTGGGATGAGTTGGGAGATTGGGATTGACATATACAGTAATATGTATAAAATAGATAACCAAAAAGAACCTGCTGTATGAAAAATAAAATTCAAAAAAATAAAAATAGAAAAAGGAGAAAAAAAAAGTAAGTGAAAAGAGTGGATATATGTATATATATAACTGATAAATTTTGTTGTACAGCAGAAATTAATGCAACATTGTAAATCAACTATAATGTAATAAAAATTTAAAATAAAAAAAAAGAATTTAACCAATCACATAATATCACCAACTAGGAAAAAAAACTACTCTTAAAATTATTATAAATATAATTGTATATGTAATTGCATAACCTGTTTAAGCTATTTAGCAATATTTAATAGATTGATTATATAACTTATAAAAATCTTTCAGAATTATTATGATCTCTGGTATATTTTAAAATATATTTTAAACATTACTTTAAAAATTATATGAGTAGATACATAGGTATCTTTCATATTTTCTATATTTGTGTGTCTTTGGATAATAAATTTTACAAAAAATAAAAATCCATGGAATTTTGGAACTTTGTTATTCAAAGTGTACTTCACAGAGGGACGTGTAATGTACAACATGATAAATATAATTAATGCTGCTGTACGTTATATATGAAAGTAAATCCTAAGAGGAGTAAGTCACAAGGAGGAAAGTAAATCACAAGGAGAAAACTTATTTATTAAAAACATTTTTTTCTGTTTCTTTAGGTGCAACTAAACTTATTGTGATAATCACTTCATGAGATATGCAAATCAAATCATTATGCTGTATACCTTAAACTTGCACAGTGCTGTATATCAATTATATCTCAATAAAATTGGAAGAAAAAAAAGTGTGGGAGAAACAAAGGCTTGCTTAGACGAAAAATGAGGGAATTTGTTTCCATTAGACTTGCTCTGCAAGAAATGTTAAAAGAGTTCTTTAGAGGAAATAATATACTATAGGAACTAGGTTGCTTCCAGAGCAGAGACTGTGTATGCCACGTTATTCTATAGCTTGGAAGGACCAAACCACTTTGGGGCAAAAGTTTCAAAACAAAATGTGAGAGAAGATGTGTATTTATGTTTCTTTTAATTATTTTAGAATGAATTATTATTTAATTTATGAGGACTCTAGAGGAAATCGCTGACTTCTTCATGCAGTAAATAGGGCCTACTTCCAGGACCTTACCAATGAGGGGCTCATTTCACCTGCCACCTCAGCTCTTTTCTCCTCCTCAATACCCTTCTCAGTCTGATTGACTTCATTAGTCTGCGGGCCCTTTTTGCCCCATTTCTTGCCTCCTAGGGTCCTGCTTTTCCTCAGTTGGCCACTTTTCTCACTGCACTTTAGCTCCCTTCTTCTCTCATGGCATCTTCACCTCCATGTCCAAGGCCTCAGTTCCTCTGTGCTGGGTTTTCTCTGCATGGGGTGTGGCCTTCTGTAGCTGTTGTTCAAGTCTTCTATACCCTAACTGATTTTCTGTCTACTTGTTCTATTAATTGCTAAGATAGGAGTATTAATATCTCCAACTGTAGTGGATTTTTTTATTTATACTTTAAGTTCTGTCATTTTTTGCTTTATGTATTTTGATGCAATGTGCTTATGTTCAGGTATTTAGGATAGTTGTGACTTTTTGATGAAACGACCTTTTTATCCTTATGAAGTCTCTCACTTTTTCCTGAAGTCTACTCTGTCTAGTATTAACCATTTTATTGTAATAGTGTTTACATGATATGTCTTTTTTTTTTAATAACAGTGTTGTGGAGATGTAAGTCATATAACACATAATTCACCTATTTAAAGCATACAATTTAATGTTTTTTGTATATTCACTGAGTTGTGCAGCCATCATTACAGTTAATTTTAGAACATTTTCATCACCTCTAAAAGAAATCCCATGCTCATTAATAGTCACTATCATTTCCCTGCAACCCCCCCATTCCAAGCCCTAGGCAATATGCCTTCTGTTTCTGTGGATTTGCATATTCTGGGCATTTCATACAGATGGAATCATATGATACGTGGTCTTTTGTGACTGATTCCTTAGACTTGGCATTATGTTTTTAAGCTTTATCCAAGTTGTAGCATATATCAGTACCTCATTCGTTTTTACAACTAGATAATATTCCATTGTATGGATACACTACATTTTGTTTATCCATTCATTAGTTGATGGATATTTGGGTTTTGTTGTGGACATGTTTGCAATTCTCTTGGGTATAAGGAGTGGAATTGCTGGGTAGTAAGATAACTGTGTTTAAACTTTTGAAGAACTGTCAGACTGTTTTCCAAAGTGGCTCCATTTTACAGTCCCACCAGCAATAGTAAGAGGGTTCCAATTTCACCACACCCTCATCAATACTTGTTATTTTCCATGTAGGTGTAAACTGGTTTCTTATTTGACAAAGAGTCTCTCTTTGACAAACTTTAGACAGCCTCCTCTGAGCCCTCTTTTACACCAGGCCTCATCCTTGGGCCATGTCCTTGGCCTGCCTAAGCTAGTCTTAGTTAAGAATCCTGCTAAGTCATTTCCTTCTACCCCTTCATACTTATCACCCTTGATATCTGAGCAAGTTCCTCATCCTCCATCTTTGATATATAAGTATCTGGCTTGTCTTCAGCAAAAATCTTGTTAGACCAGCTTAGTAAGAAACCCCCTACTCTTGATGTCTACTCTTAGTAATCTTCCATCCACTGACCCTCTCAATCTTGGCTATAAATCCCCAGTTATCAAGTTTCAGAATAAATTTTTCAAAGTATGTTTTTTGTAGATCGTATGTGATTAGGTCTTGCTTTTGTATCCAGTCTAACAATCTCTGCCTTTTAATTGGGATGTTTGACCATTTATATTTGATGTTATCGTTCATATGGTTGGGTTTAAGCCTATCATCTTTTTTTTTTTTTTTTTTTTTGCGGTACGTGGGCCTCTCACTGTTGTGGCATCTCCCGTTGCTCCAGACACGCAGGCTCAGCGGCCATGGCTCATGAGCCCAGCCGCTCCGCGGCATGTGGGATCTTCCCAGACCAGGGCACGAACCCATGTCCCCTGCATCAGCAGGCAACTCTCAACCACTGTGCCACCAGGGAAGCCCCTTTTATGCTATTTTTGTCATGCATTTAACTTCTACATACTATAATCCCCACAATACATTATTGTAATATTTGCTTTGAATAGTCTATACATTGTATAATTAATAATGTTGCCATGAACTATTTTCATTCATTCTTTTTTCCCCCAATTTTATTGTGATACAATTGAAAAATAACATTGTATTAGTTTAAGGTATACAGCATGATTTAATATGTAAATATATTGTGAAATGATTACCACAATAATAAATTTAGTTAACATCCGTCACCTCAGATAGTTAACAATTTCTTTTTCTTTCCCTGAGAAATTTTAAGACCTACTCTCTTAGCAACTTCCAAATCTACACTATTGTCACCATACTGTACTTTACATCTCCAGAACTCATTTATCTTACAACTGGAAATTTTTATCTTTTGAGTCTCTTCACCCATTTTGCCCACCCTTTAACCCCTGCCTCTGGCAACCACCAATCTGTTCTCTGTATCTATGAGTTTGGTTTTTTAGGTTTAAGTGAGATCATACAGTATTTATCTATCTCTGACTTATTTCGCTTAGCATAATGCCCTCAAGATCTATTCATGTTGTCACAAGCAGCAAGACTTCCTTGCTTTCTAGGGCTGAATGTATATGTATATACCACATTTTCTTTATTCATTCATCTGTCAGTGGACACTTAGGTTGTTTCCATGTCTTGGCTATGGTAAATAATGCTGCAGTGAACATGAGGATGCAGATATATTTTAGAGATAGTGATTTCATTTCCTTAGGATATATTAATCAGAAACGGAGTTCCTGAATTATATGGTAGTTTTTTTTTTTTTAAAGACCCTGGTGAGGCATAGTTAGAGGCCTCTTCACCCAGTTGTTATTTTCCAAAACAGTGAATGGCTGCCTCACTCCCTTTCCTGCACTTGGAGTTCTTCATGGTAGTTCTATTTTTAATTTTTTTGAGGAACCTCCATACTATTCTCCATAGTGGCTGCACCAATTTACATTCCCACCAAGAGTGCACAGGGTTCCCTTTTCTCCACATCCTCACCAATACTTGTTATTTCTTGTCTTTTTGATAGTAGCCATTCCAGCAGGTGTGAGATAATATCTCACTGTGGTTTTGATTGCATTGCCCTGATGATTAATGATGTTGAGCACCTTTTCATGTACATGTTGGGCATTTGTGTCTTCTTTGGAAAAATGTCTACTCAGTTCCTCTGCCTATTTTTTAATCAGGTTGTTTGTTTTTTTGCCATTGAATTGTATGAGTGCCTCTTATACTTCGGATATTAGCCCCTTATCAGATATATAATTTGCAAATATTTTCTCCCATTCTGTAAGTTGCCTTTTAATTTTGTTGATGGTTTCTTTTGCTGCGCAGAAGCTTTTTAGTTTGATGTAGTCCCAGTTGTTTGTTTTTACTTTTGTTGCCTTACTTTTGTTGTAAAATCCAAAAAATCATTGTCAAGACTGATGTCAAGGAGCTTATCCTCTATGTTTTCTACTAGGAGTTTTATGGTTTCAGGTCTTACATTGAAGTCTTTAACCCATTTGGGTTGATTTTTGTGTATGGTGTAAAATAGGGGTCCAGTTTCACTGTTTTGCATGTGGCTGTTTGGTTTTCCCAGCACCATTTAAAAGACTATGCTTTCCCGTTGTATATTCTTGGTTCCTTTATCATAAATTAATTGACCATATATCATAAATTAATTGTGTGTTTATTTCTAGGCTCTACTTTGTTCCATTGATCTATGGGTCTCTCTTAAACTAGTACCGTACTGTTTTGATTACTACAGCTTTGCAATATAGTTTGAAATCAGGAAATGTGATGCTTCCAGTTTTGTTCTTTCTCAAGATTGCTTTAGCTAATTGGGCTTTAGTGGTTCCATTCAAACTTTAGAATTATTTGTTCTAATTTTGTTATTTCAATAGGGATTGCATTGAATCTGTAAATTGCCTTGAGTAGTATGGTCATTTTAATAATCTTAATTCTTCCAATCCATGAGCATGGAATGTCTTCCATTTATTTGTGTCTTCTTCAATTTCTTTCATTTTGAGTGTGGAGCTTTTTCACCTCCTTGGTTAAATTTATTTCTAGGTATTTTATTCTTTTTGATGCATTTATAAATGAGATGGTTTTCTTAATTTCTTTTTCAGATAGTTGGTTGTTAGTATATAGAAATGCAACTGATTTTTATATGTGAATTTTGTATCCTGCAACCTTACTGAATTTTTCATTAGTTCTAACATTTTTTGGTGACATCTTTAGAGTTTTTTTATATAAAATATTATAACATCTGGAAATAGAGATAATTTTACTTCTTTCTTTCCAATTTGGATGCCTTTTATTTCTTTTTCTTGATTAATTGCTCTGGCTTGGATTTCCAATACTATGTTGAATAAGAATGGAAAGAGTAGGCATCCCTGTTTTGTTCCTGAGATTAAAGGAAAAGCTTTCAACCCTTCACTGTTGTATGATGTTGTGGGCTTGTCATATATGGCCTTTATTATCTTGAGGTATGTTCCCTCTATACCCAAATTGTAGAGAGTTTTTATCGTGAATGGAAGTTGAATTTTCCAGATGCTTTTTCTGCATCTATTGAGATGATCATATGATTTTTATCCTTCATGTTGTTAATGTGATATATTATATTGATTGACTGGTGGATGTGGAACCATCCTTGCATCCCTGGGATGAATCCTATTTGGGTCATTGTCTATAATTCTTTTAATGTATTGTTACTAATACTAAGTCATTGAAATAGTAAATCCCACTGGTCTTGAGATTCTGATTTTCCCAGGCATATCCACATGGCTATTTTTCAGAAAAGGATTGACATATCGGGCCTGAGACTGGTATCCTTGGAAAGGCCAGCTTGTGAGGTTAGCCTTTGGCTAGCATCTGGAAACTAGAATTTCAGGAGGATTTCCCCCCCATTCTTTAACTTGATAAGAGTAATTTACTGTGCCTCTATTATTTAGGCAAACAGTGTGGTTAAAGCTGAAGACCTGCTTTCCTTCTGGGAGTCTAGAATTTTGGTATGTCCAAGGCAGAGGACCACCCATGACCAACTACCCATAAAAATCCTGGGCACAGAGCCTCTAATAAGCTTCTTTGGTAGAAAACATTTCATATGTGTTGTCACAGTTTGTTGCTGGAAGAATTAAGTTTATACTGTGTGACTCCACAGGGAAAGGACTCTTGGAAGTTTCCATCTAGTTTCCTTCAGACTTTTACCCCATGCACCTTTTCCCTTTGCTGATTTTGCTTTATATCCTTCTGCTGTAATAAATCTTAACCATGAGTAAAGCTACGTGCTGAATCCTGAGTTCTCCCAGAAAATCACCAAACCCAGGGGAGATATTAGGGACCCCCAACACAGGTATCGTGGCTATGGGTTAAGTCATTTTTTGAATTTTTCAAAAATGAATACATGATGAGAATTATTCATTGTGTTTGTGTTTTACCTTTCTTTCACTTTAGAGAGGTAACTGAAATTCGTGAAATCACCAGAAAATCAGTTCCCCGCAATTCCTTAGAAAGTGCTGAGTACATTAAAGTCATAACAGGTTTATTAAATGCAAAAGACTTTCGTGATCGTATTAATGGGATTAAGCAACTTTTATCAGATACTGAGAACAATCAAGAGCTTGTTGTTGGAAACATTGTGAAGGTAAGGACTGTCAAAATTAATTTTCATTTTCAATCTGTGGTTAATAAGGTTCATTAGCATAAAAAATTGCCCTTTTTCTTAATATTATATATATATTACTGTAAAGTGTTAAACTTAGTGAAAAGAATGCACTGCTTAGGTTTTGCAATGTTAAAAGCATTCTAGAACAATTGAAAGTAATTGAGGAAAAAGGTAAGAAAATAGGTTTATTTGTTTGACTCATCCCACTAGATGGTAACTCCTTGAAAGCTCTGTATTCTCAGAGCTCTTAGAACCTGGCATTCAGTAAATATATGTTGAATGAGGGAGTTCCTTGTTGGCCTAATGGTCATTATTCCGGGCTTTCACTGCCATGGCCTGAGTTCAGTCCCTGGCCGGAGAACTGAGATCCCCGCAAGCCATGAGGTATGACCCAAAAAAAAAAAAAATTGCTGAGTTAATCAATAAATATTTTAAAAACCAGGGCATTTAAGAGAGTTGATATTACTAAGGAATAGTTAATAAAAGTTTTCATATGTAGGTTAGAAATCTGCGTATGCTAATTTTTATATATTATGTTAATATATATTTATAAATATATATTTATATTTTATAATTTGTATAGGAAGACAAGAAGCAATAGAAAGGGAGACAGTAGTAAATTAATAAATGTTAGTGGTACCAGAGTATAGATTACTTATGCTTCATCAGAGTTTAGTTCAGTTAATCCCATTAGTAATTTATTCATTAAATTCCATTTTAAATTTGTATTAGGTTCATTAAACTTGGCAAACATACTATAACAACTCTATTCTAGTGGTCGTGTCTCTTAATTTTCAGAAGAAAAGAACCATGTTACCATGTCATGGGAATCAGAAAGTTACATTTTCTGATATCTGTTGAGTAATTTTCATATATCTATATCTATATATATCAGGAATTATTAGTTAATAGTCTTGGTTTCACAGAATAGCTCTTCCCTCACCTGATATAGGTAAAGAATTGCTTAGCATTCACTTTATTATATCTTGAAGTTATGAAAGCTAAGAATTAAAAGAGCAAGGAACAATTGTTTAAGTACTCAGGTTAAGAGGTAATAATAAAAACTTAACTCTGAAATTGCATCTAAAATTCTCATGAGAAACCTAAACTGAAACTAGATTAAATCTCTGTAGTAAAACGGACATGTCTACTTCTGTTACAAATAGAGAAAAGAATAGAAACTTTTCTTAAGTTTTTAAAGTTAGCTAAACCTGTACATTTCAGAAAACAGCATTTTTATCACATTTATAGTAAATCAGTTATCTGTGTACTGAACCAAATTTCTCAACCTTAATTTAGTAGGATGTCTTTTTAGGTGATGTTTGAAGCCTTCTCTTTTTGCTATAAGAAGACTGGACACTTAGATTTAGCATCAACATTTTTATAAAGTTCCTATTATCTAAGTTCAAGTTAAGTAAGATGTGTGTGTGTTTTTAAATAGTACATTTCTCCTTTAGTAGGATGGATACTATGAAATGTCATAAGGAATTTAAATATAATAGATATCAACATTATTTCACTTTAAATAATTTACCAATTTACTTCCAGATCTTTGATGCTTTTAAATCTCGACTTCATGATTCCAATAGTAAAGTAAACCTGGTGGCTCTAGAAACAATGCACAAAATGATTCCTTTGCTTAGAGACAACTTATCTCCTATAATCAACATGCTCATCCCAGCAATAGTAGATAACAATCTGAATTCCAAGAATCCAGGCATCTATGCTGCTGCCACAAATGTTGTTCAGGCACTGAGTCAGCATGTAGGTAAGAAATCTTACTTTGGCATTCAAATTATTTTGGCTTTACTTTCGTATTTTCTGATTCTACAAATTTTTTTAATGCTGAAAACCTAGCTGTTAAATTTTTGTCAATTCATGTTGTGACAGAATTTTTTTTATTTTCTCAGTAAAAGTTTTAATTATTTTTAGTGATTAAATACCATCCCATTAAATTGACTTTCTCTTCCCTTCTTTTTGACTTTTTCAATTCTTATTTTCTACCTCAACTTCATATCTGATACAAAATTAACTCAAAATGGATCACAGATTTAAATGTAAAATTTAACTGTAAGACTTTCAGAACACATGAGAAAATCCTTAGGACCTGTGCTTGGTGAAAAAAAAGAAAAAAGTATGATCCAAAAAAAGTCTATAAATTGGATTTCATCAAAATGTAAAACATTTACTTTGCAAAAGACCTTATTTTTTTTACATGAAAATATTTATTTTTGTGTTACAAAAACAAAAATATATCCAAGCAGATAATGAAATAAACATATTTTTTAAGTGTCCCATCCTGGGCTCTCTGTCTTAGAAGTTAGTAAACAATTCAAGTTTAGGTTGCTTCATACTTGTTCTGGATGCTATGAGGTCTCCATCTTAGAACCATATTTCTATAGTGTAGCTCGTAACTAATTGGACAAGTCATCCTCTATGTCATCATCCCAATTATCCTCCCAGACAAACTGCAGATTTGGAGGAAATATTTGCAAACCACATATCTGATAAATACGCATATCTAGAATATATAAAAAACTCTTGGGAATTCCGTGGCGATCCAGTGGTTAGGACTCCGGGCTTCCACTGTAAGGGGGCCTGGGTTTGATCCCTGGTTGGGGAACTAAGATCCTGCAAGCCGTACGGTATGGCCTGGCCGATAAATAAATAAATAAATAAATAAATAATAAAGAAGTCTTAAAACTCAACATTAAAAAAAAAATCTAATTAGAAGATGGGCAAAAGATGTGAAGAAACACTTATATGGATGGCAAATAAACACATGAAAAGATGTTTAACATCCCCGGTCATTAGGGAAATGCAAATACAAATTAAGACCATAATCATTACACAAGTAATCATTACATTAGTCTGTTCGGGTAGTTAAAACAAACTACCACAGCCTGGGTGGCTTAAAAACAACAAACACTTATTTCTCACAGTTCTGGAGCCTGGGAAGTCCAAGATCAAGGCACCAGCAGATTTGGTGTTGAGTGAGGGCCCTCTTCCTGGTTTATAAATAGCCATCTTCTGGCTGTGTCCTCACGTGGTGGAAGGAGCAAGGGAGCTCTTTGGGGTCTCTTTTATAAAGGCACTAATCCCATTCGTGAGGGTGCCACCTTCATGACCTTATTACCTCCCAAAAGCCCCACCTCCAAACACCATCACACTGGGGATTGGGTTTCAACATATAAATTTGGGCGGGGATGCAAACATTCAGTCCACAGCAAGTATTAGAACAGCTAAAATTCAAAATAGTGACAACACCAAATGCTAACAAGGTTGCAAAGAAACTGGATCTCTTACGTTGGTGGTGAGAATGTAAATAAAATGGCATAGCCACTCTAGAAAATTGTTTGGCTGTTTCTTAAAAAACTAAGGATGCACTTACCCATCAGTTGTGTTTTAGGCCTTTATCCCAGAGAAATGAAATCCTATGTCCATGGAAAAACCTGCACATGATTGTTCATAGCAGCTTTGTTTGTAGTAGCAAAAAACTAGATATAATTCAGTGTGTTAATGGTGAAAAAAACTGATACATCCATACGATAAAATATTAGTTAGCAATAAAAAGGAATGAATTATTGATACATGAAACAGTTTGGATGGATCTCAAGGTCATTATGCTGAGTGAAAAAAAGCCAGTGCCAAAAGGTCACATGCTGTAGGATTCCATGTGTATAACTTTCTCAAAATGACAAATTTGCAGAGATGGATAACAAATTAGTGGTTATCAGGGTTTAAGGGCAGTTTAGGAGGAGTGGCTAGATGTGACTGTAGATCTTTGGGGTGATAGAATAGTTCTGTATCTTAATTGTACTGATAGTTTCACAAATCTATACATGTGATAAAATGACTTAGAATTATATACACATATTGTACCAATGTCAGATTCCTTGTTTTGATGTGTACTATAATCATGTAAGATGTAACATTTGGGTGAAAGTACACAAGACCTCTCTGTACTGTCTTTGCAACTTCCTGTGAAACTATGAAATTAGAGATTTGAAAAAAATCAGTAAAGGTAAAAACTATCCCCAAAATTTCAATTCTTTTTTTTTTTTTTTTTTTTTTTTTGATAAACCTATGTACTATCATTTGGAATAAGATGCCTAGGAGATGGGCAGTTCTTTTTCTTTTTTATACTGTATGACAGCTCCTTTAATATTCTGTGAGCTATTTTTATTTCTCATTTGCTGTAAGAATATTACTCTGTTAAGGTTTGTAGAGAATTTAAAAAAGTGTTTATGTAGATTAAATCTTTCTAACACATTTGCATTCACTTGCATGGATTTTTTTCCTTTCAATGCTATGTAATGGAAAATAAATAAGATGTTGTAACTCTTTAAACATGTGCCTCTGTGTTATTCTTTTTGTTTAGATAATTACTTACTTCTACAGCCATTTTGCACAAAAGCCCAGTTTTTAAATGGAAAGGCAAAACAGGATATGACCGAAAAGCTTGCTGGTAAATATTTTTAAATTGTTATTTCTAAAGAAATAATTTATTGACTAAGGATAAACTGATGGACATTTCAATTCAATTTTAGGATAGCTACTAAACTCAATATCATTATCCAAGAAGTAGAAATAAATTGTATAATGATCCGAAAGAGGACCTTTTAAGACTTTTACCCAAAAATTTTCTTCAAAAGAATTTTATTCCTCTTTTCCCCAGTAAGTGTTTAGTCTTCTTGTTAGTAGAAATAAACAGGATAAATAAAAAGACATTAAAATCAAATATTGGTACAGATGGAAAACTACTATTTCAAATTATGTATTTAATAAAAGGTCCATGAGTTAAAACTGTATATGTCTTGATTTAACTACATTTGGAAAACATTGTGATAAATTTTTGGTTTGGTTTCTGTCTTTACTACTTTTGCCTGTCATATATAGATTTCTAATACTTGAAGATCCCAATCTTTGGGAGCAAAGTTTCTGACTTTACTTTTTTTTAAGATACCAAACATTTCAGGGCAAATGGCATAGGGAAGAAGCTTCGTTTATTTTATATGCTTTTTAATTCTCAGAACTCGAATTTGTTTGTTCTTTTTTTTAACCTCACTGTTTACCATATTTTTGTGTTTCAGATATTGTTACGGAACTTTATCAAAGGAAGCCCCATGCCACAGAACAGAAAGTGTTGGTTGTTTTATGGCACCTCTTAGGGAACATGACAAATAGTGGCTCGCTGCCTGGAGCTGGAGGAAATATACGCACAGCCACAGCTAAATTATCAAAAGCACTTTTTACACAGATGGGTCAGAATCTGTTAAATCAGGCTGCATCTCAACCATCACATATAAAAAAGAGTTTAGAAGAATTGCTTGATATGACAATTTGAAATGAATTACGAATTTTTGATGAAATATGAACAAAACTGTTTACATGATGACAAATGGAAGTTTTTTAAAGTTAGATTTTCAGTGCCTGTACTTCTCATCCCGTAAATTAAGTCAATAGCTATTTTTATTTGCAGCCTATGAGTACACATCTGTCCTATATCAACCCTATCATTTGTACCCATCACACAAAAATCTAAAATAATCTAATCTAATATTCATGAAATCTGAGGCATGTGGAATGAATCCAATTTTAATATTTTTGAGAAAAGTCCTGCTCATTTGCACTATTTTGTAGAAACTGAAATTTGTTGCCCTATATGTACAATTAGACTTTTAATTAAAAATATACTGTTTATTATGTAATCATGTTTTGCTATGTCTCATTACTCAGCCTTATTTTATGAAGTGGAAGAAAAGTCACTGAACTATGTTATCACAAAGTTTTGTGTGCTATTTGTGAAAAACATGTATTTCTGAAATCAGTCTGCTAATATGATTGTGCAGTATTAGCTTGCTTTTGCTGCTGTGTTAATGTGATATATTTGCTTACCATTTGGGTTTAATCATCTATATAATTGTGAAATTTAACAAGCTATAATAAAGCATGACGACCAAAGTTTTAGAAAACATTTAAATATTTTAAATGCACGTTTAAGAAAACGTGTTGAATGTAATTTCCCTATTTTTGTGTGCAAACACTAAATTTTATTTCTATATGTCCTGACATTTATAAAGGTGTTATTTTGCTGCCCAGTTGTGTAATTCTCAAATATAGTGCCAGGTGTTCTATAGCTTTTCTCAGAATTCTTGGGCAACAAGTACTGTATGCATCTTAAAAACGAAAAGGAATGTTATAAAATAAAAGGATTTATTTCTGTAGATGTGTGAGAGGTGTCCTATTTTTCCAACTCCGTATTTGTTAAAATGGGGAAAATATGTATTCTGATATTGACCTATCATTTTCACTTGTTATACTTGATACAATATTGACCTATCTCTATTGACCTAACAATAGACCTGGGTTATAGTTCTAGCTTTACAGAAAATTCACTCTGTGACCTTGGGCAAGTCACTTGCCAGATTTAGGCCTCAATTTTCTCATCTCTAAAATGTGAGGACTGGACTAGATGATTTTTAAGGTTCCATTTTGCTCTAAAATTCTGTGATTCTATGTTGTAGTTTACTCTAAGATAACTTTATTACCATTGTGAACTACCTTCATTCTTTTTCACTTCTGTGTCACTGACTAGTTTTCTAATGTATTGATATTTGGCTACTTTTTAAATTGTGATTCTTTGTATTATCTGCAATTTCTGAGGAAAAAAGCAAAAAAAAAAAAGTTTGAAGCTAATCTGAAAGGAGAGTAAAGATGTGGCTACTTTTTCTGTTTATATACACTGTTTTATAATTAAATACATACTTTTAAAATTCCTTTTCTTCTAAATGTATTTTATTATGTTCCTATAATTTAGGTCCAAAATTGGCAAACATTTTCTGTAAAGGACCAGAAAATCAATATTTTTGGCTTTGTAAGCCACAGATTCTGGCATATTCTTTGTTTTTGTTTTTTTACAGCCCTTTAAAAATGTAAATAAATTCTTGGCTCAGGCCTCTGGCATAGTTTGCCAACACCTGGCTTAGATTCTTTTGACTTCAGTTGTAACTCTGAAATCGTTATTAAATTTTGCTTCAACCTTTGTGATATTCATTATTGAAACAATAGTTACAGATTCTAAATTTTATTAATTTTTACCACTGCCCTTGTTTCATTGCAAATGTGCCTAGTAAATTTGCATTGATTGATTGTTGGATATATTGAAATATATAAATTTCAAAGGCCAAAGAAGAGCACTACGTTATTTAAAGCTTAATCATCCCTTATTTTCAGTAGATATAGTTTGAATTTTGCATTGAAAAAAGTACAGTAAATATATCGCTACTAATAATGTGGAAACTTTACTTCACACAATTTGTGTGTTTTTATTATAAAGAAAATAGCCATAATGTAACAGAGTCCCACGCCTAAAAGTTTTTTCTCTGTATTAATAACTTCTTGATATTGAGCACTCAGAAGTCTAGCATTCTGTTGCCAAGAACTGTTACCAACCCAGAAATCAAAAAGAATTGGAGACTGATCACTGATGGAAAGAACTAAAGAAAAGCTGAAGGCTTGAATAAATTGAAATAAAGGAATTTGTTTTTTTTTTACAAGCAGTGATAGTGATAAAAGTGTAACCCCACCAGCACTGCAACTAAAAAATAAACAGCAAAAAATTTAAATGGCATATTTACCCAATGGAATTGATAGCATATATTTACTAAAAATGTTAATCATTTTAATCACAGGGCCATGTGCACAATGTGTTAAAGGGAAAAAGCCTGACTACAAAATACAGTGTCTCTATTTGTTAAATATATACACACAGAGAAAACAGAACTGGAATTATATACACCGACATGTTAATGGTGGTAATCTGTGGGTAAATAAGTTATTTTAATATTTTAAGCACACTATTCTGCAATTTCTATTTTCTCAGAAATGAGCAACATGTATTGCCTGTGTAATAAAGTTTAAATGACAATATGGTAATCTGAGGAGAATCTGAAAATAAGGGTAACGTGAAGAGAAGAAAACATGGCAAAAAAGAGACAGTAGTGAATATCAAAGTGCTAAGGGAGGTAGACAGTGATACGACTAGAAGAGAGATGAGAAGAAAGGGAAGCAAGAAATTGTGAAGGTAAAGAGCATAAGACTTTGATTCAGAAAGCATGGATTTGGAACCCAGGTTTACTATTACTTGTTAAACCTCACATATATCCTGCAGTTGGTGTGAGGTACAAAATTAACATGGGATTATGTATAAGAAAGCATTTGTAAACCTCAAATTCTGTGCAAAGGTAACTTATTCCCAGCAGCAAATGAAGTTGAGGAGAGATGGGCAGAAACACTACAGAGATCTTTAGAGCCAAGATAAGCTAACCCTACTTATTTCATTGCTGGTTAGAAGGTTAAATACATCAAACGAAGGCAAAATCATTTAAGTACTATATCAACAAGAATGAATTCAAGTCTCATGATGTGTTCTGTAAAAGAATACCTAAATTCATACTTAAACTCTTCTCTGGGCAACAATGGGATAAACAGATTTCAAAGTGAATTGTAGGTTTAGCAAATAGTCTTTTTTTTTTTCTTATTAAATATGGAATGTGTGAGACAATGTTATGTAAGATGAAGACAATGGTGTGGTATGACCAGTCTTGAATGAGTTGTTCACCTCTATGCATTTACTGGGTGCCTTGGCCTATACTGGGTGCCGAATAAATAGTACTTGAGTAAAATGTTATATACGTTTGAAATTTATTCTGGAGCAATGTTTTCAAGGGTGGGGGTGGTGTATTTTAAAAGTTAACTAGTAGAAGAGGGATAGTTGGATGGAAACACTGATCCAAAGGCCTCCTGTGGCAAATGGATTTCATAGGATGTCCCAGCCTAATGGATAGATAAGGTCTGCCTGTTCAATGTGTTGAAAAAGATTGTGAGGTTCTAGCAAGTTTCAATAGGAAAGAATATAGTGATCTTACTATCCAGGGCTCAGAACCAGATTCTAGATAGTAAAGGTCTAAAGAATAGTATAACAAGAGTGAGAATTGAAAGAATAGATCTGAAAGGTATTCTGATGGCAGGACTGACTAAATTGATGACATACTTAGATTTGGAACATAAAGGAGTCAAAGTTAAAGAAGTTTCTCACACTAGAGATTGGTGAATGCTGATGCCATTAACTGAAATGGAGAACACTGGAGGAGAAGCAGGTGGTGGAAAAAAGAGGAATGTAATGCTTTCAGACCCCTGTGAGAGAACTGACTCTGAAGGCAGTTCTGAATTTATTGATTGATTGATTTATGGCTGCGCCGCCAGGCCTGTGGGATCTTAGTTCCTCGACTAGGGATCGAACTGGGCCATCGGCAGTGAAAGCACAAGAGTCCTAACCACTGGACCGCCAGGGGATTCCCAGCAGAGTTCTGAATTTAAATTACAGCTTTACATTTATTAAATCTATGGCCAAGAGGATAAAAAGAAAGGAAGGAGGAAGGAGGGAAGGGAAGAGAAGAAAGAGAAAAGGAAAAAACAAACCCAACTGGCATGAGCAAAAAGGAAAATTATTTTTATTGATGCTTATAACAGAAGTCAAAGTCTCTGGCTTCAAAGCTGGCTTGACTCAGGGCTCAAATAATGTCTAGAACTAGTTTCTCTCTCCTTCACCCATAGAAACAGCCAATTTCTCTTTACGTCTCGTTGACCAGAATTGGGTCACCCCTTCTATCCCTCAATCAGTCATTGGCAAATAGGAATGGGATTACCACAGTTGGTTTGTATTGATTATGATTCAGCTCCTGGAGTTGGGCACATTATTACCTGATACCTGAAGAAAAAAAAAAACTTTAAAAAGCAAAATATATACCTAACACAGCAATATGAATATACTTAAAAGAGTAGTATGGGGCTTCCCTGGTGGTTAAGAATCCGCCAGCCAATGCAGGGGACATGGGTTCGAGCCCTGGTCCGGGAAGATCCCACATGCTGTGGAGCAACTAAGCCCATGCGCCACAACTACTGAGCCTGTGCTCTAGAGCCCGTGAGCCACAACTACCGAGACCGCGTGCCACAACTACTGAAGCCCGTGCGCCTAGAGCCTGTGCTCTGCAACAAGAGAAGCCACCGCAATGAGAAGCCCATTCACCACAACGAAGAGTAGCCCCCGTTTGCTGCAACTAGAGAGAGCCCGCGTGCAGCAACGAAGATCCAACACAGCCAAAAATAAAAAAAAAAAGAGTATATGTATGAATATACATGGAATACATAAACAGTAGCTAAACAGCAATACACATACACACACAATATATATTTGCAAATATCAGCAATCTCTTTCACAAGCCGGTCATGGTACCCCAGTTGATTTAGCTATTAAAGCCTGAAAACTCAATCACCCTGAAAGAATAACCCCTATCCTCTTCTTGCATTCACATTATTCTCTTTTTGCAGCATTATTTGTGAAGAATGTAGAAATGTCCTAGTCCTTAACTTATAACAACATACGGCCTTACTTCAATCTTGCAACATACTATGTCCAACACTCCATGTCTAGTAAAGATACAATCCATAATGAAAATGTAGGTATCATGATTTTTAATGGGCAAAATAACAGTATCATAACCCAGGCTTGTGGGATCAGAGAAGATATCTTCAAGGAAGCAACATTTCAAATAAGTTCTGAAGATTGAGTTATTCGACAATGAGAAAAGAAAGGAAAAGCACATTCTAAGTACCTGCAAAGATCAAAAACTAAGAAGATGAAAGAAGTCAATCTTCCATGTGTCACAGTGAGCAGGACAGAGAGGTTCCAGATAAAAGTAGAGGTAAGAACAAGAACAAAATGGTAAACGCAAGGATTTGGATTTTTATCCCCTAGGACCTGCTATAGGAAGTCATGAACAATTACAGATACAGTTTCATAGCCCTGTGACAAGAGAACAAAAAGACTTGGAATAGGGAAATTGGGGCTGGGGTGGGAGAAATTAAAATGCAAATCTCCCTCTTTCTTTCATTTTGACATTTCGACAGCTGGGAAAACATTACACAGATTAACAATTTAACAAATTATTCAGGGGACTTCCCTGGTGGTCCAGTGGGTAAGACTATGGGCTCCCAATGCAGGGGGCCCAGGTTCAATCCTTAGTCAGGGAACTAGATCCCACATGCATGCTGCAACTAAGAAGCCCGCATACTGCAACTAAACGATCCCGCATGGTGCAACGAAGACCAGGCGCAGCCAAAATAAATAATAAAATAAAAAATAAATTATTCAAATTGGAGCATTTTAGGATCCAAATAACTCTCAGGAAGACTGAACTGAGGCGATACCATTTGAACTAAATCTCACAGATCATATAATAGTAGAGAGGGACAATATCCATATTGTGTTTGGATTTAAATCTCCTAGAGCCACAATTTTATTTGCTTTAACCAGTAAGAAAGAACACTAAATACAGGAGTCTAAATGTTTTGAATACAAGAGCCACCACTATTCAATGATGGATTTATTTATGATGTAAATGAATAGCATTCCCTAGAGAAAATATGTTCTGTAATAAATGAGCCATGTGGTGTTTTATGTGCTTTTTCATTGCATGTTACATTTTGAACAGAATAAACAGGAATCTTTACTGAATAGCCCAGAAAGAAGCTGCGACTAACACTGGGTATAAGAAGTTTTTTGCTCTTTTATCAGTCACAATCCCAGAAGGAAATACATGGCTTATCAACATCAGGGTAATTTGAGAAGTGGTTAATAAGGGACTATTTACAATGGTTTAGGGAAACTTGGAATCTGGAAGAAGAAAGTGATACGGAGACCGCATGGAAGGAGCTAGGGGAATAAATACTCTGACCTCACTCCTCCCTTCTGTTCTTCCAGACCCAACCAGAAACCAGCGAGCAAAGGTCAAGATAGAGAAGGGTGGACAGTTGATTTGGAGAGGCAAATGGAAGAAATCCATTACATTAATAAACAACACCTTTTCCCATCTGTCCCAACTTTTTGTTCTGTTTCTGAATCACCTGACTTTAAATACTGTATTTTAGAACTTGCCATGTAAACTGCACTATTTGGTATATCTTTTTTTTCTTCCCAAAGCTTATAATTGTGATATACAATTTCTTTTAAAGTCAACTAAAGCTACATCAAGTAAAAAAAAAAAAAAATTGAGTTTTCACCTGTGAGGAGAGCAAGCACTGTAGACAGAGGAAAACACACTGAAAGGTTGAGACACATAAAAGGGACATAGACACTTAAAAGGGAACAGTGGGTTTTGTAAATTTATGGGAAGGCAGAAACCAGTAAGAGGGCTGGTGTTATTACGAAGGACTATATTTTCAATGCTAAAATGTTTAGGTTTTTCTTAAAAGCATGGGGGGAAACCAGTGAAGGTTTTTAAGCAGGACCGTGAAAGCAATAGTACTGGCTTGAAAGGTTAAGATGTAGAAAACCAGATAAAGGGAAACAATGAATCTACAATGAATAAAGCTGAAGAAGCAGGTAGAGTTTTAGAAAATGGCTCTTAGAGGAGATGAGAATCTCAAACATAATCTTATTTACTGATGAAGAATTTGAGATTACTTTAGGAAAGTTTGAAAAGAACCAGGAGAGAAGTGAAAGCTGTGGCACTCAGAGCCACTGAATGACAGTGTTTGTGGCAAAGTCTGCATGCCTTCCCAATATATCAGAGACCCTTAACTGCTCCTTCCCATAGTGAACATAAACGTCACTGGGTACACCAGTGAAAAGCATGGCTGCACTGTCAGAGAATTCAAAAAAGTTAGCTTGAAGAGTAGAAGAGGCAATGCAAAGCGAAAGCTGCAACTAGATGCAGTTTGATGTAAGTGAAAGATAAGACTGGTTTTGATACTTGGAAGCAAAGGAGCTGTTGAGGGGATTTATGATTAACAGGTTAATAGACAGAAAACATCATCTTGCAGAGAAATATTTCTGGAAACAGACAGATTCCAGAGGAGGAAATTGCAGCCCAGTTGTGATACTACTGAATCTTGAACAAGCGATTGCCTGGTAAATTGTCGGTGAATTCAGGAGCCTCGAAATATGAACAGGAGAGAGGCCAGATTTGAAAAAAAAAAAATTTTTTTTTTTTAAACTGAGGATGGGAGTATAGCTGAAGAGTACTGCTAAGATTATCAAAATAATGCAGCCTTCATTTGTCCAGGGAATAATTTTACATATCCCTTTAATAATCAGTTCCTCAAGCCCCTAACTCCACTATTGTTTCACCTTCAGGAAACCTGGGTGGACCCAAAGTCCAAACCATCGTGAGATTTAGGAGTTTAAGGCTGAATTTCTGACCACTTTTAGGTAGAGGCGTGGAGCCTAGGCAGTTGTTTGCCAAAAAATAGTAACAGTATTTTTCCTTGACTGGGCGGGGCGCTGTCTGTGTTTAAAATCAGGGGTGTGGAAGGCCCTGAAGACTCTCCTTCGGATCTGCAAGTCCCCGTAGAGGAGGAAACACTGAATTGGAGCAGCGGCCCCGCCCTCCGTGGCGGCAGGGCGGGGACGGGGCTGGGCAGGGCGAGGCGGGGCGGGGCTGGGCGAGGCGTGGCCGGGCAGGACCGGCCCCCGCCGGATCCCGCGGAGGGCGAGGCCTGCGCGCTGCGCAACCACGTGACTTCCTCGCCTCCGGGGACACGGACGCATGCGCGCCGCACTCTCGAAGAGGCGGCTGTGGCGCTGGTGGCGTCTGCTCCGGTGTTTGTGGGGACAGAGACGGTGGAAGTGCCCTCTTCGGCTCGGTTGGCCCACACTGCGGCTCATGGCATTGAGTGGCATCCATCGTCAGGTCAGCTGGGGCGGGCGCCTTGGAATTGGCCGGAGTGGGTGGTACGCGGGGCAGCAAGGCGCCTGCCTTGTTTCAGGCCGCGCTAGGGCTGCGGCCTCCGACTCCCGCCCTGTTTGAGGCCTGCGTTGGCCTCGGGGCCCAGCTGTCCATCCCTCCTCCTTCCCACCTGTTGGGTGGAGCGGTGCGAGGTTTCTTTTCTTAGACCCCACGTTTGTCTGCCGGTGCTTCAGGACGGGAGGGGAAATGTGGGCCGCCACCTTGATTTAGGAAGAGATTTGGGGGTAAGTCTAAAGCTTTCCCGAGAGTTCGGAATCACTGTGGCTGGGACGGCTGGAAGTGGAAGGGACCTAGAGGATTGGGAGAATATAATACAAATTGTGTTAAACTTTTAGGCGCCTTGTAGGGCGCGTTTCGCGTTCTGACCAGAGCCACACTCTGGGACCCTGAGTCACAGCACCCCAAATATCAGCTAAAGCTTTTGGCAGGATGGGGTAGAAGCAGAAAAACCAAACATTAAAGAATAATGTTTACCTTTTGTAGCCAGAGACCAACACTGGTATTTTTCTCGTTCCAAAAATCACATCTTTAAGTTAATTAGTAGTACTGCTCTTAATGTGTTATTAAGTACCATATTATGTACTATATTTATGCCGACTAAAATTTTAGCGTAATATTCATGTTGCCTTTTCTTTGAGGACGTCATGTTATTTGGCAACTGATCCTTGTTCAGAAATACGTAACACTTTTCTTTTTACAGTTGTAAAGGTTGAAACCTAAGAAAGCAGGTTTCATACAGGGAAATATGAAACTCATGTTGGAACTTAAGTGTTTTTGGCTTTGAGAGCTTAAGTGGATTGAAAAAACAAGCAACTACTGTCAGGTGTCCCTCCCCACCCCCCCTTTATAACCTCATTCTAAAATTGCAAAAGTTGGAATTTTCCACTCTTCAGCCTCTGGTAGGGATAAAGTGAATGAAAGGAGTTGTACTAAAGAAGACAAGTTTTTAAGATTGTGAACTCTGGAATAATTAGGGGTTACCAAAGATGGCTAATTAGTAGGTGGTGAGAGATATTTGAAGTGAGAATTGAAAAGCAGAATTTTTTTAGTGTCAGAATATTTGGTAGTCTTTTTACTTGCTTACTTGTAGTTGAATATGGGAAAGATAAAAAGTGTGTGTGGCTTTTTTTCAAGAGAAAGATTAGCAGATACAAATTACTATGTATAAAATAGATAAACAAGGGCCTACTGTATAGCACAGGGAACTGCATTCAATATTTTGTAATAACCTAAAAAAAAGAAGAGAGAGAAAGAACAGAACCTTCTGTGGTATGCTAACAAATAATTCTGCATAAAACATAGGATTTTAATTTTTTTTTTGAAAAGTAGCCAAAGGGGGAAGAAAGTAGTTCCAGCCAAATGGTGTTTTTTTTTTTTTCAAAGACCAAAGATGATAGAAACATTTATGTAAATAAATAAAGCCCAATTTCTGGAACATAGTAAGTGCTTAATACGTGGAAACTTTAAAAAGGTCAATGTGTGAACATTCTGCTCAGCCTCTGAAAACAATTTCCAAAACTAGTGGTTATGATAGCCTCTTTTCTTCTAAACACTTTGAGTCTTCAAATTGGCTTATGTGTGGATGAGGCACAGAGTGACTTCTGGATTGCAAAGCTAGTTGATTGCAGTACTCAAACTCCTGACTTTCATTCCTTAGTGATGACTTAAGATTTTTATGTGTTGCCCTCTTTATGAAAAGAATAATCAGTGGTATGATTTTGAGTACCTCTGTCAGCATAAATGCCTATAGAGAGAGGAAAAAGAAGGTAATAGATCAGACTTCTCATTTTTAATTGAGTATGGGTTATTTAAGTCATTCCTTGAAAGAGCTTTTAAATTTTAAGATGGCATGCTGAATTGTTAGATGTATGTCATAACTGAACTAAAACTTGAACTGTATGAGCTTGATGTAGAACTGTATTTTTTCATGTACTGCATATTCACTTTTAATATATCATGTTTTCTTTTATACTTGTGGACTTTATACCTTTCATATGGTTTTATATAAGAAAGTACAGAGTAGTAAAAGGGCATCGAGTGGCTTAGTGAGTTGAGAAAAGGAGGAAACTTTTGTTATTCTGAGAGAATAGCATGAGCCCAGGCTCAGGCATGGGAATGTGTTGTCCTCTGTAAATGACAGTAAGGAATACTGTAGGATTAATACGTTTGAAAAGTTAAATTGGGACCAGATGTATCATTCAAGTCTTTCAACAAATATTTATGTGCTGTTTTATACTAGACAGTTTTAGGTTCTAGGGACATAGTAGTGAACAAAACCAAGGGCCCTTATCTCACTGAATTTAATATTCTAATAATATTAATTTATCTGTAGCAATAGTGTAGCAATGTTTTTCAAGTTTTTTGACTGCAACCCATAATAGGATGTATGTGTAACATTTCAATCCAATAATCCAATAGTTGAATTCTGTGTGTGTTTCAGCAGTATGCCCTTAACGTGTGCATTGCACTCTGATGTATTTTTTCTACTCTGTATTTTTCCTTTTAAAAAAAATAAGCTGGTTTGAAGCATTCTGAATTATGTTTGAAAAACATTATTCAAGAGGGGAGAGAATAATTATTTATATTGTAACAGTAGCAGTATAAAAGAAGAGGATAGTTAATCTTTATAGCAAGGTATGTGTGATTATTTGTGGATGAGGTTTAGAGAGGTTAAGTAACTTGCTCAAAGTTCCCTAATGAGAAACTGGGCCAGATCTTTAATTCAGTTCTATCAGGCTCTAAAGCCCAAGCACTTTATTATACAACTTTCCAATTGATTTTGAAAATAATAAACTAGGTTTAGGACTCTGGGTGGAGGGTAAGGCCTGTGGTGTTTTTTGTTTATCATACAGTGAATTAAGTGTGTACTAGGCCTGCGTGTGTACTGTATATCTACGTATTTGTAGACCCGGTTCTTACTCTCAGGGAATTTGAGACAAAGGAAGATAGACATTGAATGAGTATCACAAATGTGATGTGTGCTATGGGGGAAAAGGATGCTATGGAAGCATCATTGGGGGAACCTAACTAATTTGGAGGGTATGGGAATACTTTTCTGGAAGGGATGTTTAAATGTGCCCAGATTAATGAGTGGGCTTCAGTTAGGTTGAAGGCTCTGAGTGGGAGTGTGGGGGTGGGGTACAGGGGTGGGAGAGCATTCCAGGTAGAAGAAACTGCGTACACTAAGGCCTTGAAGCTGAAATGAGCTGAACTGGAAAACACAACAAAACTAGGTGACTGTGATATGTCAGTAAAGGGCAAGAAGAGAGAGCCTTTCAGGGAGGAAGTCATCATTACTGTTGGATGCTGTGATGAGCAGATCAGAAAGATGAATCAGAACATGTCCAGTTGGATTTATAAACAGGGAGATTGTGATCTTGGGGGAATTTCAGAGTCGTGATAAAGAAGAATTCAAATTTACGAGTAAATGGAGGGTGTAGAAGTAGACAACTTCATTGTCTTCCCGTTGTATTTGGAACAAAATCCAAATCCTTAACATAGCTTATGATTGCCCTTTGGTTGTTTTTAAACTAAATTATAGTATGTATATTATAAATTATTATATAAAAGATGAGAGATATTTTTACATGTTTGAAGGCTAATGGAAGTAATCTAATATACTGAGAGAAACTGATAAGGAGAGAGTCAAGATAATTTAAGAAGCAACATTCTTGAGAAGATGGGTGGGAGAAGTGATCCAAGTCATGAGTTCAGGGTTTGACCTTTTGTAGCAGCAGAGATACTTCATCCATTGTGACCAAGGTAAGGAGGAGGACAAATAATATAGCTCTTATAAGAGTGCTATAATAGAGGTGCAGAACAAATACTTAGAGGGCAAAAGACAAAAAATGGTTATGTATTCCAACTTTTATAGGAGTGCTATAATAGGGGTACAGAACAAATACTTTGAGAGCAAAAGGGAGGGAAGAGTATACAAGAGGTGAGGGAAAAACTCTTAGAGGAAAACATAGGCAGAACAGCACTTTTCAGGATGAATTGCAGCAGTATCTTTTTGGATCCATCTCCTAAAATAAGGAAAATAAAAACAAAAATAAACAATTGGGACCTAATTAAACTTAAAAGCTTTTGCACAGCAAAGGAAACTGTAAATAAAACACAAAGACAGCCCACAGAATGGGAGAAAATATTTGCAAACAATGTGGCCAACAAGGTATTAATCTCCAAAATATACAAACAGCTCATGCAGCTCAATATTAGAAAAACAAACAACCCAGTCAAAAAATGGGCAGAAGATCTTTTCTCCAAAGAAGACATACAGGTAGCCAAAAAGCACGTGAAAAGATGCTCAACATTGCTAATTATTAGAGAAATGCAAATCAAAACTACAGTGAGGTATCACCTCAACACTGATCAGAATGGCCATCATCAAAAAGTCTACAGAAAATAAATGCTGGAGAGGGTGTGGAGAAAAGGGAACTGTCCTACACTGTTGGTGGGAATGTAAATTGGCACAGCCACTATGGAGAGCAGTATGGAGGTGCCTTAAAAAACTATAAATAGAGCTGCCATATGATCCAGCAAAAGCACTCCTGGGCATGTATCTGGAGAAAACCATAATTTGAAAAGATACATGCATCCCAGTGTTCATTGCAGCACTGTTTACAATAGCCAACACATGGAGGTAACCTAAATGTCCATGGACAGACGAATGGTTAAAGAAGATGTTGTACATATCAGTGGAATATTACTCAGCCATAAGAAAGAATGAAACAATGCCATTTGCAGCAACATGCGTAGACCTAGAGATTATCATACTAAGTGAAGTCAGTCAGACAGAGAAAGACAAATATATGATATGTCTTATATATGGAATCTAAAAAATGATACAAATGAACTTATTTACAAAGCAGAAATAGACTCACAGACATAGAAAACAAACTTTTGGTTACCAAAGAGGAAAGGTGGGGGGGGAAGGGGTAAATTAGAAGGTTGGGGTTAACATATACACACTACATATGTAAAATAGATAATCAACAGCACCTACTGTACAGCACAGGGAAACTACTCAATACTTTGTGATAACCTATATGGGAAAAGAATCTGAAAAAGAATAGATATATGTATATATAACTAAATCACTTTGCTGTACATCTGAAACTAACATACACGTTGTAAATCAACTATACTCCAATATAAAATAGAAATTAAAAAAAATAATAAAGAATAGAAGAGGTGAGGGGATTGGGAGAATGGTAACATAATAGATTTACTTCGTGGAGGTATAAAGAATTTTAAGAAGGAAATAGGGCATTAATGGAGATCTAGGAGGATAAAGCCTGACCCACCGTTGGTTGTGGCAGCTAGGTCAATATGAGAAATTAGTATTTTCATCAGAGTGATATGGGCTGGACTACGTAGTATACCAACAAATGGTTATTTTCTTAGGAAAAATACTGCAGTAGAACATGGTTGTTCATGATTAATTCTTTCATATGGCCTTTAAAAATTATTTCTAATAGAAATGTTACTTATTCTTACATATTTCTCTTTTAGCCAATAACTTTGTAAGTCTAATACTTCTAATAATTTGCCTGTAGATTCATCATTATTTCTTAAGGAGAAAATTCTAGAATATTTTCTTTTAAACATAGGTCAAAGCTGTGCTTAACTTTATGGTTTATGCTACATACTGAATTTTGAGAATATAACCCAAAGGAAATTGCTTTTTACAAATAGGCATTTACATGAGGGAGTTTACTGTGATATACTTAGTAAAGCCAAATCTTAGAAAGAACTCAAGTCAAATTGAGGAATATTTAAGCAAATCCAGCCATACTGCCCTTCTTGCTGATCTATTTTTCTGTGAACATGCCAGGCAAGGCATTTACTTATCTCAGTACTTGCTCTTTCTGCTGCCTGTCATTTTCTTCCTCCAGACAGCTGCATGACTGGCTTTCTTACTACCTCATCCTCTCTTTTATTTTGTTCTTAGCACTTGGTACCACATACATATTAGAAATATAGTTAGATTAAAAAAAGTCTCTATCTCCCCACTGGAACGTCAGCTCCTTGGGAGCAGGAACTCTGTTTCGTTCACAGCTAAATTTCCAGTGCTTAGAATAGTAGTGTCCGACACACAGAATTAGCTCATTAAATATCTGTTGAATGAATATTATTACACTAGGATATGATATTGGTTAGAGATTTTTAAAAATACTAAATAAAAGGGGTTCAGCATAGAGTAATTTGTATACCTAAATTCAGTAAAATAAATGAAAAATATAAATCAGATAAAGTAAAAAAGAAATAAAATAGTATAAACCCAAAAGGACAAAGAACAGAAGAGGAGGTATCAACAGATGAGAATTCACGTTTTGGAAGAAAGCAGATGGACCAGTTTTAACTGATTAACTTAGGTTTTCACTTTTTGCGTTCAGCTCGGTGCCTGCAGAGAGGGAAGTTAATAAGAAACAAGATGGATATTCCCACAAAATCCCAGAAAGGCTCAGGAATTTCAGGTTCCAAGGGCCTCTGAAGATAGGAGTGCTGAATGCAACTAAAAATTGTAAGATTTGTTAAAAGTCTAGAGTAGTTTAGACCCTAGATTTTCCTTCTCCATCTAGTATAGCCAGCAAAAAACTGGATGTTCGTTATTTGAAGAGGGCAAAAGCAGAGAAGTTAGCACAGCTGTTGGGAGGTGGGGCAGGGGTGAAGGGTCTTAGCGAAAATGGGAAGTTGAATGAAAGTTTATATATTGAATGGTGAAATCACCAGCCCTGTTTGTCTTCTTTGCTCCCAGAATGCTTGTTGCCTTACTTAAGTTGAAACATTCTTCTTTGGGAAAACTTAACCCAAGGGAAATAATGTAGAGCACTGACATTTAGTGGGTTCCGCCCTCAGAGAATGCCATCATTGGGCATTCCCAGTCGTTAGGA
The DNA here is from genome assembly GCF_011762595.2 of Tursiops truncatus. Lineage (NCBI taxonomy): Eukaryota > Metazoa > Chordata > Mammalia > Artiodactyla > Delphinidae > Tursiops > Tursiops truncatus. The sequence continues at coordinate 54,757,754 of NC_047035.1, read as the reverse complement.
CTCTGCACTTTCACTGCTAAGGTCATGGGTTTCATACCTGGTCGGGGAGCTAAGATCCTGCAAGCTGCATGATGTGGCCAAAAAAAAAAAAAAAAGAATGCCATCCTGCACTGAGGCCCACCAGTTGCCAAGCTTTATCCAGCCTCTAATATGTTTTGTAACGCCTCACACTTATTCTTGAACAGAAGTTTGAAAATCACTGTACTTGAGAGACCAAAATAAATAGTCAGAAGACACTCAGAAGAGACAGATAGTGCTGAGAACAGAAGAAAATTTAAAGTAAATTATAGAGAGATAGCAGGAGATACGACAGTGAAAAAGGAATATTGATTACTCAGAGAATAAAAAATGGAAGTTAAAAATTTGACATACAGGGCTTCCCTGGTGGCGCAGTGGTTGAGAGTCCGCCTGCCGATACAGGGGACACGGGTTTGTGCCCCAGTCCGGGAAGATCCCACATGCCACGGAGCGGCTGGGTCCACGAGCCATGGCCGCTGAGCCTGCGCATCCGGAGCCTGTGCTCCGCAAGGGGAGAGGCCACAACAGTGAGAGGCCCGCATACCGCGAAAAAAAAAAAAATTTGACTCACATTAAAAATCCAGTAAAAGAGTTTTGGCAGAGTAGAATGAATCAAAGAGTTAGAAGAAAAATGTGGGGAAAGGTAAGAAAAGTAGAGGATCAATCCGGGAGGTCTAACACCTGAGCAGTGTGAATTCAACAAAGAGAAAATCAGTAGGAGGAAATTATCAAATAAATAATAGATACAGAACATAAGAACTGAATGATGTAAATAGATTAAAATAGGCCTTCCAAATGAATGCCTTGCAGAACGAATGGAAAGGACTCACCTTAGGGCACATCATTATGCAATTTCAGAACACCTGGGATAAACAGAAACTAAAAGCTTCTGTGGAGGGAAAAAAGGTTACATATCGAGGATAAGAAGTAAAAAGACATCAGATGTTCTCAACAGCAACGTCAGATGCTAGGAAACAATGAATAAATTCCTTCAAAACTTTTAAGAAAAAATTATTTTCATTCTAGAATTTTAAACTCACAATCTGTCATTCAGTTATGAGGATTTTAGAATTGGAAAGTCTTTTTTTCACCCTACGTACCCTTTTTCAGAGTTACAGAAAGGATTCTCTACAAAAGGGAGTAAATCAGCAAAGAAAAAGATTTTATTATAAATGAGATTCAACCAAGGGGACAAGTGAAGGGAATTCCTTGGATCAAAATGAAGAGACAGGGCTTCCCTGGTGGCGCAGTGGTTGAGAGTCCGCCTGCCGATGCAGGGGACGCGGGTTTGAGCCCTGGTCTGGGAAGATCCCACATGCCGCGGAGCTGCTGGGCCCGTGAGCCATGGCCGCTGAGCCTGCGCGTCCGGAGCCTGTGCTCCGCAACGGGAGAGGCCACAGCAGTGAGAGGCCCGCGTACCGCAAAAAAACACAAACAAACAAACAAACAAAAAAAAAAAAAATGAAGAGACAAACCTAGACAGGACAAGCCAGTCTAAACTGTTGCAGAAGGTTAGATGGTTTCAGAAAGGATGGCTCCGGAAGGGAAAATAGAATTGATAAGTATGAATGACAGTTGCTTTTGAAGGACCTTTATAAGACCTCAAGGATGTGGGGTCATTTTTCAAAGGCAATGAAACATATGAAAATGAGGAAATATTTAAAGAAAGAGAAGCAAGGAAATGTAATTATAGTTTACAAGATAGCTTGAAAAAAATGTTTACATGGTCATAATAATATAAACTTGAATATTGATTCAAGCCCAACCTGATAGAACTGTATTGGGAGCACATGAGAGGAAAGCTGTGCATGTATGTTTGGTATAATAACTAAACCCATATCTTCTCTAATAGCAAAAAAGATCTAAAATGGAAAAGTCAAGAAATAAAATAATGCCCTCAGATAAACGCTGTGTTGATTACCAGTTTTTTGAAGTTAAAGTCAACAGATTTTTTTCTTCCTCCTCTTAAAACCTCTGCAAAACAAATTCTAAATGCATTGTAAAGTTCACTTTTATTTTCGTTATTAATTTTAAAGTATAACACCTTAAGTTTGGATAACAATTTCCAGGGAATTAATTGTTCACAGTGGTATCTTCATTTATGTGAATTTATAGTTTTTAAGACTTTCACATGCTTTTATGTCATCCGAAGTTTTCAACAGCCTTGTGAAGCAGATAATACAAGTATTACTAGTCTTATTTGGAAGTGAGAAAAGTAAGACTGACCTAGAATCTCATGCTATTAAGGGAGAGAAGTAGGACTCACCCTCCTCTACCTCTTTGTTCTTTCTAATATTTACCACACTGTACTTTGTCTTATGGTGAAAGAAAGATCTGGAAATTCTAATTCCTAGTCTCTTGTATTTTGCCTTTTCTAATTTAGTTATAGCTTAGCTGTCGTTTTCCTTTAAAAAAAAAAGCTTTATTGTGGTAAAAACACATAAAATTTACCATAATTTTTTTTTTTTTGCCATGCTGCACAGCGTGTAGGATCTTAGTTGTGTGTCTCCCCACACACACCAGGGATCAAACCTGTGCCCCCTCCAGTGGAAGTGCAGCATCTTAACCACTGGATCGCCAGAGGAGTCCCTTCTTAACTATTTTTAAGCGTACAGTTCAGTAGTGTTGCATATATTAACGTGGTTTAACAGATTTCCAGAACTTTTTCATCTTACAAATCTGAAACTATACCCATTAAAACAACTCTTTTCCCCCTCTCTCTACTCCTTCATAACCACCATTTAGCTTTCTCTTTCTATGAATTGGACGACTCTAGGTAGAATCATGTAGTACTTGTCTTTTTTTGCGACTGGTTTATTTCACTTAGCATAATGTCCTCAAGGTTCATCCATGACAAGATTTCCTTCATTTTAAAGACTGATGATATTCCATTGTATGTATATATCACATTTTATTTACTTCTTCATCTGTTGGTGGACATTTGGGTTGCTCCTTTGGTGGTTGTGGATAGTGCGGCTATGAACATGGGTATACAGATAGCTAGCTCTTTGAAACCTGGCTTTCAGTTAGTTTGGATATATACTCAAGTGGGATTTTTGTTTTTAATATTTATTTATTTTGGCTGTACTGGGTTTTAGTTGCAGCGCGTGGGATCTTCATGGCTGTGTGTGGGATCTTCATTGAGGCTTGTGGGATCTTTTAGTTGTGACATGCAGGATGTAGTTCCCTGACCAGGGATTGAACCTGGGCCCCCTGCATTGGGAGCGTGGAGTCTTAACCACTGGACAGACCACCAGGGAAGTCCCTGGGATTTTTGGATTATATGGTAGCTCTATTTTTAATATTTTGAGGAAACTCCATTTGGTTTTCTGTGCCATTTTACAATCCCACAGTTAGTGTACAAAGGTTCCAATTTCACCTCATCCTTGACAAAACTTGTTATTTTCTGGGGTTTTTTGATAGTAGCCATCCTAATTGGTGTTGATGTGATATCTCATTGTGAATTTGATTTGTATTTCTGTGATAATTAGTGATGTTGAGCATCTTTTCATGTGCTTGGTGGCCATTTGTTTATCATCTTTCGAGAAATGTCTAAGTCGTTTTTTTATTTTTTAATTGAGTGTTGTTCAGTTATGGGAGTTCTTTATGTATTCTATATATTAACTACTAATCAGACATAAGATTTGCAAATATTTCCTCCTCTTCTGCTATTTGCCTTTTAACTGTGTTGATTGTGTCCTTTGATGCATGAAAGTTTTAGTTTGATGTAGCCCCATTTGTCTATTTTTGCTTTTTTTGCCTGTGCTTTTGGTATCATAGCCAAGAAATCATTGTCAAGTCCAATATCATGAAGCTTTTCCCATATGTTTTCTTCTAGGAGTTTTATAGTTTTAGGGTTTACGTTTAGGTTTTTAATCCATTTTGGGTTAACTTTTGTGTATGCCGTAAGATAAGGATTCAGCTTCATTCTTTTGCATGTGAATATCCAGTTTTCCTAGCACCATTTGTTAAAGAGACTGTCCTTTCTCCATTGAGTGATCTTGGGACCCTTGTCCAACATTTATTTCTGGGCTTTCTGTTCTATTCTATTGGTCTGTTTGTCTTTATGCCAATACCACACTGTTGTCTTCTTCCTTTTGATAGTTGTTTTTTTACCCCTTTGCCATTTTATATTGCTAGTTGGAAGTTATTGGTTGTTGTTAAGAGTAAACTGGTACTAGTAATTGCCACATTATGAAGTATATGTTAGAATAACTTATTAAAAATAACTTTAGTGTATTTTTCTTTTGGCCATGTGATTTTTTTAAGTAATCAGAAAAATGATCTCCCTAGGGGTAAGGCTGGCGTTAGCTCTTTTTTTTTTTTTTTTTTTTTTTTCGGTATGCGGGCCTTTCACTGTTGTGGCCTCTCCTGTTGTGGAGCACAGGCTCCGGATGCGCAGTTTCAGCGGCCGTGGCTCACGGGCCCAGCCGCTCCGCGGCATGTGGGATCTTCCTGGACCGGGGCACGAACCCGTGTCCCCTGCATCAGCAGGCGGACTCTCAACCACTGCGCCACCGGGGAAGCTCCTTAACTCTTTTTATAACACTGTAATCGCAGGGTGTGGAGTAATTGATCATTTCTGAAGATGCAGGGGTGTGGTAAATTTGCTGATTCCAGAAGAAACCCTTATGTCCCACTTAAGTATGCAGTTAGAATAGAACAGGTAGTAAATGAATCAGAATGTAACAACTTTCCGTTTGTTTTTTTGACAGTATGCTTTGAAATAAAAAGATACAAAATAATGACTAATTTGTATCTGGAAGATTAGTCTTCAAATGTGTCTTTCCTTTAAAGGAGGGGGCAGAAGAGACCAAAATAAGTTGAAAAGCTTCTGCGCCTTTTCCTAGGGTCTCAACTGGTAAACCCGGAAAAGTTTATGACAATAATCAGTCATTCAAGTAGAAGGGAACTATTTTTTCTGGTAGTCTAATGTTGATACTTTGGGATTGTCCTTTATCGTGTACCAACTAGATTTGGTTGTTTTATTTCTTCTCAGATTCCTCTTGCTCTCCACGCTGCTTACTTTCATTTCACTTCCCCAATGCAGACCCTCTTCATTCTGGTCAGTCTTATTTCCTTCTTGGCTTGGAACCAGTCCTAATTTCCATCTTCTTGTCTACTGTTAATAAGAAGGGTTGTTCTGTCAAGTCAAGTGGGCTATTCGCTATTTTGGAATAATTTATCATTATTTCTCTATTGTTCCAAAATCTGTAGTTTTTCAAAGTGAAGACCAAATTCTATATTTCATGAAGGTTTGCTAGATGCCTATAATGTTCAATTGATTTTTCTAAACTTTGACTTTGTTTCGTTTGAAATTTTGTCTCTCTAATTGTTTTGCATGTTTTTTTAATCGCTCTCCAACTACTAATAGTTAATAAGCCTTAGAGTGAGGACCTTATCTTATACCTATGTATTCTCTATAAGGAATGTAGTAAAGTGCTGGATATGCATCAAGTATTGAAAACTTTTTCTTGTCCCCACCTGACCTTCCCCCCCTTTCCTTCTTCTCCTTTCCCTCTTCTTCTTCTCCTTTTTAAAAAATATTCCTTAGATTTACCTGGTTATAACTAATTCTTCCAGTGGCATTCAGCCTCAAAGTTCACTTCATTTAACATTTTAAATTTATCCTTTCTTGGGAAAAAATTTGCTTCATACTGCATTTTGAAATAGTGGACATATTTTAAAATCTGGATATAAAAATCTACATGACAATTTAAAAGATGCCTTCCATACACACAGAAAAAACCTAAAACTAGTAGGAAGACAAACTCAAAAATGTTTTACAATGTGTGTCATTTTCTAGTTTACAGAGAGCTTTTGCAAACCATTCATAAAAAATGCAGTAGAAAGTATAGACAGGGCTTCCCTGGTGGTGCAGTGGTTAAGAGTCGCCTGCCAATTCAGGGGACACGGGTTGAAGCCCAGGTCCAGGAAGATCCCACATGCTGCGGAGCAACTAAGCCCGTGCGCCACAACTACTGAGCCTGCGCTCTAGAGCCCACGAGCTACAACTACTGAAGCCTGCACACCTAGAGCCCGTGATCCGCCACAAGAGAAGCCACCGCAGTGAGAAGCCCACGCACCACAACGAAGAGTAGCCCCCACTCGCCGCAACTAGAGAAAGCCCACGTGCAGCAACAAAGACCCAACTCATCCAAAAATAGATAAATAAACAAATAAGTAAATAAATTAAAAAAAGAAAATATAGACAAAGGATGTGAAATAGTGTTTAAGGGGAAAAAGGAAATAGAAATTCAACATACTTGTAGTATGTAGTACTCTCTTTTTTCCTTTTTTTAATCAGATGAGCAAAAATTGTTTCATGATACCTAGTGCTGACAAGAGGAGATGGAAAAATGGACATTCTCATGTCCATGTCTCATTAGTGGGTTAGTTAGGAATGCATTTTTCTGCAAGTAATAGAAAAACTCATCTATTGATACTAGTTTAAGCAAATAGGGACTTACTTTCTTACACAGCTGGCATTGTGTTATTAGCAGCTTGATGTCAGGGCTGGCATTTCTTAATTTTCTTGGCCAGTTCTTTTGACTGCTTTGTGAATACAAGTTGTTTCAGATATGTTCACGTTCAAAGTAAGAAGAAAGTGGTAGAGCCTACACTATTTGCTGACTGTCCCTTTTATCAGAAAAGCAAAATTGTTCCCAGAGCTCTGCAGCAGATGAGCTTTTCAGACTCATAATCCTTACATGGGGTTAGGTATATTGCTGCTCTGAACCAAAACAATGTTTTATTAGGAAGATGGTGAGAGAAGATGGTGAGAGGGAATGTTGGATAGTCAGCTAAAATTGTCTTGTCACACGGCTGGTACAACTTTTTTAAAGATAAGTTGTAAGCGTATTCCCAAATTTAATATACACAGATCTTTGATGCAACAGTTCCATTGTTCAGTTTACCCATGAATAAGTTTCTGTTCCTCTGAATCATTCAGAGAACATGGTAGAAGTACAACTTTCTGGGCCTGAGCCTAGAACTCAGAATCATTGGCGTTGGGGCCAATGAATATGTATTTTAAAAAAAAATAGCTTACTAGGTGACTATTATGTGGAGCTAGGTTGTGTAGACTATAGAGAAACCCAGATTTTTAAAGTAGGCATAAAATTGCAAAAAAAAAAAAAAATTTGTATCCAGCCAACCACTGGCATGTCATATCTGGAGCTCGTTTTTCTTAAAAACAAAACAAATGAAACAAAATACCTCTTTTTTTTTTTTTTAACTTCAGTTAAATAATTGCAGATAAGCCAACAGAAGAAAGCGTCAGCCCAGTTATATGGGGAGAACAGCCATTAACACCAATTAATATTGTTAGTGTATTTTATTTGATATAAATCCTTACAGATCTGTGTGTAGCATGCATATAATATATATGTAGTGGTTATCTTTCTATATCAAGACAGGTGCACATATTTCCTTTTAAATTATTATTCCATTGTACAAACATGCCACCTACTAAAGCAGTGTTCTTAATACTACCCTCTTTTTTCGCTATAATAGTGTTCTAGTGAATGCTTTTTAAATAAATAAATGTTTTTTATCTGATTATTTACATAACATAAAATATGCACAATTGCCATTTGGTATATTTTGTGCGACTGTCCTCCAGAAATATCTTTTTCCTTGTTGCCAATTTGATATCTCATTGTTTTAATTTACATCTTTATTAGTAAAGATTCAGTCCTTTCATATGTTTATTGGCCACTTGCATTTCTTTCTTTGAATTCCTTTAGTCTTAATCCTTTTTTACATTATATTATGCAATATTAACTGTATTCTGAGTATATTTTAGGAGTAAATCAATTTTATGGTCTGTTTAGTTTTGAGAATAATCCCTAATTTAAAAAGAAGACATGCTCTATAATTTAATGATTCAGTTTCCATTTAAACTGTTAGTGGAAGAGATGAAGTGAATTGTGAAAATATATTGTAGTATTACCTTACAGGATAAAAGAATAATTCCTTATTATTTTATGGCCTTAACCATAAGATGACTTAATTTAAAAGATTTTATGAAGTAACTATCCAGATGATAAAACTTTCATAAATTTTTTTTTATGATTTTTTTAAAATATTTATTTATTTTTGGCTGTGTTGGGTCTTCGTTTCTGTGCGTGGGCTTTCTCTAGTTGCGGCGAGCGGGGGCCACTCTTCATCGCGGTGCGGGCCTCTCACTGTTGCGGCCTCTTGTTGCGGAGCACAAGCTCCAGATGCGCAGGCTCAGTAGTTGTGGCACACAGGACTAGTTGCTCCGTGGCATGTGGGATCTTCCCAGACCAGGGCTCGAACCCGTGTCCCCTGCACTGGCAGGCAGATTCTCAACCACTGCGCCACCAGGGAAGCCCTATGGTTTTTTATCTTTTGACTGCGTGGCTTGTGGGACCTAAGTTCTCTGACCAGGGATCGAACCCGGGGCCCCAGCAATGAGAGCACAAGAGTCCGAATCACTGGACTGCCAGGGAATTCCCTTATAACTATGTTTTTATTTTTTTATTATTTCTTTTATAACTATGTTTTTAATAACACTTACTTTAAAAATCACTCTTTAGTTTTAAAACCTTAATGTGTATCTTCTATAATAAAATCAAACCTAGCTGCTAGGATTTAAAATTTATAGATATATTTCAACAGTATAACCTTCTTAAAAATCTATCCTGAGCTAAGTTATGAATTTCCCTCTGAAACATTTATATCCATGACCAGAATTTGTTTTGTTAGCTAAAGCCTCCAGAACAGATATTAAAGATATTGCTGTTTTTCAGGATTGGTAGCAAGATAGCATTCAGATATTAAAATTTAGATTCTTAGCTAGCTAAGGAGCACTGAATTCTAGATATGATTGCTTCTTTAGGGAGCAGGCTCAATACTCACTGTTTTATAGATGAAGGAGCTAGTTTTTGCTCAGTCAACAATAAACTGGCAGAAGTTTGGAAAATTTGTTACAGAATTTAATTTGTAATATAAAAAATAATAAACCTTCTGATTATGACTTACAGGAGAGCTCAAGAATCAAATTAATATATTCCTTTAATAGCTAACTTGGGCTTTTAAAAGGTGGTTTTGATGATGCCAAATAAACATTTGGAAGATGTTTCTCTTTATGTTTCCACAGATCATTAACTGAAGAAAAAATAAACAGCCATGCAAAATTCTCACATGGATGAGTACAGAAATTCCAATAATGGCAGCACAGGCAACAGTTCAGAGGTAGTGGTAGATCAGTCTACTGATTTCAGTACTGAGATTATGAATGTTACAGAAATGGAACAGTCACCTGATGGATCTCCTAATGTGAATACAACTACGGAAGAAAATGAAATAGCAAATACTGTGGACCTTCCAGTGACAGAAACAGAAGCAAATTTCCCTCCAGAATATGAAAAGTTTTGGAAAACTGTAGAAAGTAATCCTCAGGATTTTACAGGCTGGGTATATTTGCTTCAGTATGTAGAACAGGAGGTTAGTAACTATTTAAATGGGATTAGAGGGGACAGAAAAATCAAGTAATATCAGACTAGGCCTTATTGTTTTGTAATTAAAGTTGCCTCTTTTATAATTTTCAGATTAAGTTGAAGAACATTTTAGATAATATTTTTTTAGCTTCAAAAATAACTTTCATAGCATTTGTACATTATGGAAAGTATTAGAATCAAAGTCTAATGTTTGTAATAATTGGTGTGTGTATGTATGTGTGTATAAAATTGCTGAAATATAAAAAAATTACTTTGCTGTTTGACAGAATTAGTTCCTTCTGTTTCAAAGGATAAGATTGCATTGTAGGAAAAAGGGCTGCTGCGTGTGTGGTTTTTAAGCCTGCCGTTTATTTTGAGATAATAACAGGCATACCTCGTCTTATTGCGCTTCACTTTATTGAGCTGCACAGATACTGCGTTTTTTACAAATTGAAGGTTTGTGGCAATCCTGCGTCGAGCAAGTCTGTTGATGCCATTTTTCCAACAATATTTGCTCATTTCCTGTCTCTGTCACATTTTTGGTATTTCTTGCAGTATTTCAAACTTTTTCATTATTATGTTATGGTCATCTGTGATCAGTGGTATTTGATGTTACTATTGTAATTATTTTGGCATTTTTTAGCAATAAAGTCTTTTTAAATTAAGGTATGTACATTGTTGTTTTAGACATAATGCTATTGCACACTTAATAGACTACAGTATAGTGTAAACAGAATTTTTGTGTGCACTTGGAAACCAGAAAATTTATGTGACCTGCTTTATTGCGATAATACGCTTTATTACAGTGGTCTGGAACTTAACCCGCAATATCTCTGAGGTATGCCTGTACATTTGAAAGGAATAATAGTTTTTGTGACAAAAATTTCCAAGATGTTTAAACACCTTGTTTTATTTTCATCAGAATCACTTGGTGGCTGCCAGGAAAGCGTTTGACAAATTTTTCATACACTATCCGTATTGCTATGGTTATTGGAAAAAGTATGCAGACCTCGAAAAGCGGCATGACAACATTAAACAATCAGATGAGGTGCGTACATTACTGAATAAAGTTATCTCCATTAGGTACTGTAAGCCAAATAATAACAAAACAGAGACTTTTTTTGGCTGGCAGTACCTACGATATATGGTCAAACAATTTTATAGGGTATTTTATTTGCATTTGTCACTCTTGTGGCATTTGTAGCTAATATTTTCTCTCTTTGTTGGCAGGTGCGTTAAACCTCTACAGTTTGTCAAGCTTTGCAGTGCAAGCCTCTGTATTACACTGCAGCTTAACAAGTAGGGCAGGGCTTTTCTCTCACTTACATTTATTTCTCATTTTCCAAACAATATAGTTGGTTTGCTAGTCACATTTGCTACGTCTTATTGCATTTTTGGTCAGACGCTGTCATTGATGCTCTAATGGGTCTGTGCCCTATGGTCTGTAACCCAAAGCCTGCCCACACAACCCGGTCAGAATGCAGGGACTGCTGCGCTTTGAAGATCAAGACTCTGCACGTGGGGATCAGAACATTGCCATGTTCTATCCAACCTCCACCCAAATGGTAATGGTAGATTATTTAAACAAAATTCCAGTAATTAGTATTTCTAAGGTTCACCGGATAACACAGTGTTGCCTCTCTGTTAAGAAATAATTAAATATTTGAAGTACAGTTTGTTGTTTTCTTCTTAGGTGTATCGCCGGGGGCTTCAGGCAATACCTCTTAGTGTTGACCTTTGGATACATTATATAAACTTCTTAAAAGAAACATTGGACCCTGGTGATCCTGAGACAAACAGTACAATAAGGGGGTATGTGAAACACTGATACTTAAATGTATTTAAAGATATAAATAAGTCAAGTATTCTGATATTGATAATAGAACTACTCATGAATGCTGAACTAAAAGTTTAACTTTCTTTTTCACTATTAAAAAACATGATACACATAGTAAACTTATGCATGATTATTTAAAAATGTACATAGTAAAGTCCTCCACCATTCCACACCCCCATTTCTTATGTCCGCAGTCCCTCTCCTCTCATGGTTAATTACTTGGGGTGTGTTCTTTCAGATACACATAGATGTACATATATGTGTGTATACATATTACACATATTTTTGTTTGATTTCTTAAAAAAATTAACAGAATGTTTTAGAAATTCTCCCTACCATTTTCTTTAACCATTGCAAGAGTGTTTTATAGTATCAGGGTAGTATATTTTATTTGACCAAATTCTTATTTATAGGAAATCATTAGTGCTTCAGTGAACATCTGTTTACAAGTCAATGTTTATGTAGAACACTCTAGAAATGTAACTTCTGTCAAAGAGAATCGCAGCTATGTTTTGTCATATGTTCTTTTAAAAGTGGTAGCAATTTTAAACTCCCACAGTGTATGAGGGTAGTCATTTTCCCATAGTCATGCCATGTTTGTTTTTTTTAACCTCCAGTAGTATTTCATTATCTTAGTTCACATATCTGTAGGTTGGTCATCCTGGTTTACCATCTTTTCAAATGCTGTCTATATAAGGCATTTTTACATTGCTTGTTCATGACATTTGCTCATTTTACTTTGGGATTGTCTTTGTTACTGATTATAGGAATTTAAAATGTGTTTTTGGTTTTTATTTTCATCAAATTATTGATATGTACATGTAATTTAAAAAGTTAATGTTAAACTGCTTGTAACAAAAAGTGATTCCCTCCACCTCTCTTTAAATATTTTAGCCGTTTCTTCTGATATTTTCCAACATGTTTAAAACAGTAGCACTCTACTGCTTTCTGCTTCTCTCTCACTACCTATAGACATTATCATTCTGTTATGGTAGATGAGAATTTTTAGTTCACTTATACCCTGCTTCCCGTTCCTCACCTTTCCAGTATGGATAAGTTTCATAGCTTTTTGTTCTTCCTGTAATTACCCCTTTCCTTCCCTTCCCCCTTTTTCCCATTTGCCTGGCTTTCTTTAAACATTTAAAATTTTCTACTCCCTTCAACAGCTACTTTCAGTAGTCAGTACTAATACTGACTTTCCACAGCGTACAAATGGTATATAAGTTATTTTTTGAAACTAAAAAATGTATGTATCTAGTGTTATTCTACTTAATCTGAAGATTACAAAAAGAGAATTATGTTCTGAGAAATGTAAATTCCATTTTTTTTTCCTCTTCTTGGAGATAGCCCTCCTGGAACCTCCTCTTCTGTAATCTGGACTGGTTGCTGTATTCTGATTCTGTTGTACAGCAGTTTTTGGATTTCCTCATTATCATGGTTCTAGGAGATGTCTTTACCTTTTTCCTGGGTATCAAGCTCTATTTATTAGAGCTTGTTAGATCCTACTCTTTCTTGGTTCATGCCTGCCTTTTAGAGGAGTGCATCCCATAACTTCCTGATAAAGGATGCTTGGAATGAAAAAAAATTTTTTGAATCTTTATGTCTGAAACAATTGATGGTCCAGTGGGGTGTAGAATTTTGAGGTGAAAGTAATTTTTCCTTAGGGCTTTGAAGGCATTTCTCCATCTATCTTCCGGTGTTGCTTTTGAGAAGTATTATACCATTCTTTTGAATTCTCTTTATGTGACTTGTTTTTCTTCATGGAAGCTTTTTAAATGTTCTCTTTATCTTTGTTGTAACTGCGATTGTAATGCTTTGGTGTGGACTTTCTTTTTCTAGTTAATTGTGCTTACTTAGTGGGCCTTTTCAATCTGGGATGTTTTAAAGCACATCTTTCTAGTCTTAGAAATGTTATTATTGTGTACATTCTTATTTTGATCATTTCTTTCTCTTGGTTTTCTCTGTTGTTTTCAATAGTTGAAATAGTTCAAAACCTTCTGTTTTAATCATTTAATTTTCTTACCTTTTTCCTTTTTCTCAATCTGCCAGGATTTGTTTGACTTTTTGAGGTATTTCCTTGAACCTTGTATTGGATTTTTAATAGCTGCCATAAGATTTTTAGTATCTAAGAATCTTTCCTCTTCTTTGAATATTCCTTTTCTTATAGCCTCCTATTCTTGTTATATGGCTGCATATCTTTCTATTTTAATATCCAAATTTTTTACTTTTAAAAATATTTATTATTATTTTAAATACTTATTTTATTTTGGTTGTGTCAGGTCTTAGTTGTGGCATGCGAACTCTTAGCTGTGGCATGCGTGTGGGATCTAGTTCCTGGACCAGGGATCGAGCCCGGGCCCCCTGCGTGGGAGCGTGGAGTCTTAACCACTGCGCCACCAGGGAAGTCCTATTTATTTATTTATTTAATTTTATTTATGGCTGTGTCTGGTCTTAGTTCTGGCATGCGGGGTCTTCATTGAGGCTTGTGGAATCTTCTGTTGCGGTGCACAGCCTTCTCTCTAGTTGTGGAGCGCAGGCTCCAGGGCGCATGAGCTCTGTAGTTGTGGCACGTGGGCTCCAGAGTGCATGGGCTCTGTAGTTTGAGGCACATGGGCTTTCTTGTTGAGGTGCTGGCTTAGTAGCCCCGCGGCATGTGGTATCTTAGTTCCCTGACCTGGGATTGAACCCGCGTCCCCTGCATTGGAAGGTGGATTCTTTACCACTGGACCACCAGAGAAGTCCCTGGCTGCATATCTTTTTAACATTTCTTTGAGGGTATTAAGGATAGTTGAAATTTTTCCCTGCCCTCAGTGCTGTTTTCTCTTTTTTGTTTGTTTGCTTGTTTTCATTTCTGATACGTTTGATCTCTGGATTTCTGCTCATGTTAAAGATTCAATACTAATAAACTGAATGGAAGTTCTGTACTACTTTGTTAGCTGGCATAAAGGGCTTCACAGTGCATGATCAGGTGGCTACTCAGGTTTTTGTTGGGGGACTCCCAGTGTTGGAATCTTTATATCTTATTCCTATACCAAGCAGTTTCTTCGTTGAAGGATCATCTGATCTGCCTGGGGAGCATATACCTAGCTTCTGAAATCCCATAGCTGAGCAGGAAAGTGGGTTCAAGGCCTCTTACCATTCATTAAGCAAACCTTCCTCTAAACATTTTGTTCATTACCTGTCATCCTTCCTCTTCCAGCTACTTCCAGTTTTCTTAGTGTCTGGTGCGTTAATTTCCTGAATCACTTTGGGATTCTGCAGAGGAATAACATGTATTTTAACTCTCTTGAAAATCTCAAACAAACATACACGTGTGTGCCCGTACCACACACACACACACACACGCGCCGCGCGCGCTCGCATGTTCTCTCAATCCCTTATGTGTATTAAACATATTTCTCCCGGTTTTGGCACATCTTTGTTTAGGGTATCTTTATCATATAGAGGTTTTTGTTTTTGTTTTTTTCTTACTGTGGTTCAATTTGTAATCTTTTATTGGTTTCTGAGTTTTGTGCCTATCTTGCCAAGAATATATAAATCTTGAATTTTTTTCTAATTCTTTTTATAGGCTTTTTTTTATAGTTCACTTATCTGGCATTTAGCTTTTGTCTTTTGTGAAACAGATTAACCTTAGTTTGTGTCTTTTGCAAGTCAGAGAGTAACCTTTTATTTTTTCCATTTGGAATAGTCCATCTTTTCTGCAATGATTTATTATTTTTTTATATTTTAAATTCAAAAAAATTTGTGTGCATTGATTTAAAATACTTTATCATATACTAAATTTTCACATATATATAGATCTTTTAATCCATACTTTTAATTATTGTAGCTTTCTAGTTTCTTTTGATACCTTTCAGGAAAATGCCTGCTGCTTTGTACTTTTACAAAAATGTTTTGCATCTTTGTATGCTAGATGAATGTTAGAATTTTTTTTCTCTTCCATCCAAAATTTCTTAGAGCTTTGATTGGCATTCAATTAAAGTTGTAGATTAATTTAGGTAGTGTAGTTTATACTGTTACAAATCCCTCTTGATTCTAATATTTATTTTGAAAACGTACCTAAAATTTTATCCCATTGGGATATCAAATCCAGTGATTAAAATTGCTTACAGAAATCTCTTCAGATGAGCTAAGTATTTTAAAATAAATGATTTTGTAGTAAAGTGTAACTGTGGAATTTTAGAATTAGGAGAGAATTTTGAGAGTTTTAGAATATATGTATATTTCTCATTACCTGACAAGGCAGCTGGACCCCTTGTTGGAGAGTTGTTTTGCCAGAAAATTATTTCTTAAAGTGAGATAAATTTTGTCTGTCTTTTGCCCTAAAGGAATCTATTCAACAGACATTTCAAGTTTAACAAACATTTTAGTGTCTACTGTGTTACTCTTATATGTTTGCTGTGTAATTTGCATTGCAAATTTATATCATATAAAACAATATACAGTTACATAAAATTACATTTACCTATTCCCTTTACGTTTTCCCTTTTTTAAGCAACTGTCATACACTTTTCTACTATTCCTTCTTCCTTTTAATCTCTACTTGTATAAAGTTGAATATAATTTGAATTTAGCATTATCTTCTAAAATTTAGAAATATTTTATTAGTTTCAGGAGTATGACAATGATTTGATATTTGTATATATTGCAAAATGTAGAAATAATATTTTTAAAGTGATTTTATCTTGGAAAGATAACTTAAGAGGTAATTTAATTTTACAGAACTTTTGAGCATGCTGTTCTAGCTGCAGGAACAGATTTCCGATCTGACAGACTCTGGGAAATGTATATAAACTGGGAAAATGAACAGGGAAACCTGAGAGAAGTTACAGCTATATACGATCGTATTCTTGGTATTCCAACACAGCTGTACAGTCATCATTTTCAGAGGTGAGTGGAAAAATCAGATTGTTAACATTTTTTTGTGATTACTCAGGTAATTAATTTCCAATAATGAGGATACTTATTCTCTTGAAATGTAAGATTCTATTAGACGCAAACAGGAATAAATTTTATTGCTTGATAATCGCAAGTTATATACACTTTTAGATTTTGACATTTTCAGTATAGCTTATAAAATGTTTAGGAACTTTACTGGTTTTAGACAGAAGGTTCTTTTTATCTGTTTTATAGGTGAGGAAACGATAGGAATCCTGTCTTTTGTCTAAGATATTTCAGAGTAGTGAAGGAATGAGAGAAAAGAATCTAAGTTTAATTATTCTTCATGGTTAACACAGTACATGGCACATAATAGATGCTTATTTAAAACATAATGATTTACTAAAGGTCCATTCTTGTGATTCACGTAACATCGTATATCCAAAAGAGCAAAGAATGTATTTTATGTAGTAAGTCCTGTTTATATTCAAACAATCAAAAATAATTTCAGTTTAATTTTCTACTGTGATAATCTGTTATGATTGGTATCATTTCATTTTAATGAGTGCTGTTAAAACAACTAGTTCTGTGTACTGTGATTTCCATGTTTCTGATGTATTCAAAGTATCCCATTAATAAGGCTCCCACTAATACGGACTTAGTCTTTCTGAACAAGAAAGTTATGAGGACTGTGTTGATAAATGTTTGCTATAACTGCCATATTTCTGTCATAATTTTTATAACTAGTATTGTGGTAGAGCCTGTAAACTTTAGGTAGTTATTAAGTAAGTGATTTTCTAAATTTTTCTTTACTAACAAATTAGAAAACTTTATGAAACGTTTGTACAGAACTGTGGATCAATTTGCTAAGCTATGTAGACCCAGGTTAGAAACAGAAAGCATGTGGACCTGAATATACCATCTCTGTTTTTCATGAGATAGAGGAGGTGGGCAGGTTTCTAGGGTATAATGACCTAGGGAGACACTTGCTGAAAGAGATTATTAATACAAGGGTTGGCATGTGGAGACGCTTGGTGAATATTTGTTGACTGAATTTAAAAAGTTAAAATATTTTTAATGTTTTTTTAAAGCCTTTAAAGATTTAAAAAGTTTTCTGGGACAAAGCAGGTTCCTTTCATAAACCAGTTCTTCTAGGGTCTAAAGTATAGGTAAAATATATGATTATAATAATTTTATTGTTGGTAAGAAAAAAATATGACTAGGAAACAGTTATACAGACAGTATTCTGAGTGCCTTATAACTCATTTAATCGTCACAATTAACCAGATATAGGTATAGGTACTATTATTTATCTATATTTTATGGAAGTAGAGGCAAAGAAAGATTAAAGTATTTGCAAAAGGTCACAGAATTAGTAAGTGGGTGGAAGCTGATTGGAACCTAGACAGTGTGGCCCAAAGTTCTTGGTGTAGTTTTTTTTTTTTAATATTTCACTGGGCTTTTAAAAATGCATGTATGAGTATAATAGAGATTAGTGGATTGCATTACACATACTGCTTTTTAATCTACTCTTTTTCACTTAATGTAATGAGACACACTTTCCTTATGAGTATAGCAAACTCAGAAGTAGTGTTGGTATAAGTAAATCTTACAGTTTATGTAAGTAAACTAATTCACATGACTAATTGCTTTGAGAACTGCTGAAATGTTTTCTTTTGCCAAATACACTTCTCCTATTTAAAGTCAGTTATTTAGCGCTTGCCATGTACCAGATGATATGCATTTAAGTTGTGGGAATAAAGGCCCAAAGAAGATATGTATGCATTGACTTGGCCCTCAAGTTGCTCAAAAGTGTAGAAGAGGAAGCATGTGCTAAAGGAACTAAGTGCTGTATTAGAAATATTTCTATTGTGTAGGCTTGTATATTGGATATACACTGAACATTATCTCTAAGAATATATCTAATTTAAAGTCCTCCTTAGCATGAGTACTTTTGTGATAATATCTAATTCCTCAGGCCCAGTCCCTGGTAGTTCTTAAACTCTAGACATAACCTGAGTACTGATAATTTCCCAAAGGGCAGTGATGTTTTATGTTTTTATGACTGTAATACCTTTTCCATTTTCCATTTGTCTGGTAAACTCATATTCCTTAAGACCCATACAGCTTAATGTTTTCTCCGTGACACTTTTTCCAGTTCACCTAAACGGAAGTGTCTGTTTTGTCTTTTGTGCCAGCACTCTACCTACATTTATTTCATTTATCTTAGCACTGATAACACTCTTTTGAATTTATGTCTCTTGTATCCTCACATGTCTGTCATTTTCTGAGGATTTTTAATTGTTTTTGGCCTTAATACCTAGGAACAGGTATTTTCCTTTACGGAAAACCCCTAACGAACTTTTTGGCCAACCCAGTATTAGGCACTCAGCCATTCTATATTGAATGTATTAGCTTTATAGTAGAAAAAGCTAATGGAATATTACTGTTTAGTATTATGCATATTTTATCACCATGTGAAAGAAGTTTATATATATAATGTGGCGATTATTTTATTTTTATTGTATTTTATTTTTTAATTTATTTTTTGGCTGTGTTGGGTCTTTGTTGCTGTGCATGGACTTTCTCTAGTTGTGGCGAGCAGGGGCTACTTTTTGTTGTGGTGCGCGGGCTTCTCACTGCGGTGGCTTCTCTTGTTGCGGAGCATGGGCTCTAGGCACACAGGCTCAGTAGTTGTGGCTCGCGGGCTGTAGAGCACAGGCTCAGTACTTGTGGCACAGGGGCTTAGTTGCTCTGCGGCATGTGGGATCTTCCTGGACCAGGGCTCGAACCTGTGTCCCCTGCATTGGCAGGAGGATTCTTAACCACTGCACCACCAGGGAAGTCCAATTATTTTAAATTTATGTTCTATAAGTAGTTATTTTTCAGTTTTACCTTATTTGAAGTTTCTTATTTATGTCTTGACAATTTTTAATTTTAATATTTATTTGAGTATTAAATCTATTCATTTTCATACCACACATGTGAGAGTTACTTCCTCATTTAAAGTTTTTTTAAATAAGACAATCTGTATTTTTGTCCTCCTGGTGATAAAATAGGTGAAGTTAACCCTCTGTATCCACTGATTTTGCAAAATTTAAATTAGTTTCCAATGTTATTTACATATGTTTGTGAAAGTCTTTTTTTTTTGGCCATGCCATGCGGCATGCAGGATCTTAGTTCCCCTACCAGGGATTGAACCTGTGCCCCCCCTGCATTGGGAGCACAGAGTCTTAACCCTTGGACCGCCAGGGAAGTCCCTGTGAAAGTCTTAAAATCCATAAAAATCCAGGTGTCAGTAACCTAAATCAATTTTAAGAAACTTGGGGGAAAAAATCCATAAGGTTGGAGCATATGGTACATGTACAACCATGTCTGATAATTAGGTTGAAGAGGTAGGTCTGGGTCAGAGGCTAGGTCAGAATATGAAAGACTTCAAGGAGATTGGATTTTAACCTGAATGCAGGGTAAACATTGAAGTGATTTTGGCATGAGGGTGGGATATGATCCTGTTTACTATTTTATTTTTCATGTTTACTTTTTAATAACTTTTTTGGCTGTGTTGGGTCTTTGTTTCTGTGTGAGCGCTTTCTCTAGTTGTGGCAAGCGGGGGCCACTCTTCATCGCAGTGCACGGGCCTCTCACTGTTGCTGCCTCTCTCGTTGTGGAGCACAGGCTCCAGACGCGCAGGCTCAGTAGTTGTGGCTCACGGGCCTAGTTGCTCCGCGGCCTGTGGGATCTTCCCAGACCAGGACTCGAACCCGTGTCCCCTGCATTAGCAGGCAGATTCTTAACCACTGCGCCACCAGGGAAGCCCTTAATAACATTTTTGATAGCAATATTGAGGTGGGGTTAGAAGCTGTGGGACCAGAGGCTGGAAGACTGGTTTATGTTTATCTAGCTGTAGTGAGGAGGGCATGAAGTCATATTTAGAACGTAGACTAAATTGGACCTAATATCCAGTGGAATGTAAGAGATAAGGTAGGTGGAAGAGATTCGGCAACTTAGTGGTTGACAATATCAAGATTCAAGATTAGAAATGTTGGGACTTCCCTGGTGGTCCAGCAGGTAAGACTCCACGCTCCTGATGCAGGGGGCCTGGGTTCGATCTGTGGTCTGGGAACTAGATCACACATGTGTGCTGCAACTAAGAGTTCACATGCTGCAACTAAGTGTCCGCATGCCACAACTAAGAAGTCTGCATGCTGCAACTATGAAGCCTGCATGCTGCAACTAAATATCCCACACGCTGCAACTAAGAAGTTGGCATGCCACGACTGAAGTTCCCACATGCCGCAACAAAGATCCCGTGTGCTGCAACTAAGACCCTGTGCAGCCTAAATAAATAATAATTTAAAAAAAAGATTAGAAATGCTGAGGGTTTTGATTTGTGGATGAAAGTGACACACTTATAGACACGTTGTATATAAGGTTCCAAATTGAGATGGTGTAGATACTTTAGCTCTTCAACTTGGTGTTTTTGATTAAAGTTTGTGTGTGTGTGTGTGTGTGTGTGTGTATATATAAACTAGTGTGTGTAGATAAATGACATGTTTTTCAAAACACTCTTTGCTTAAAATCTTTATTTCTTTAGGCAGAGCGTTGGCAGTTGTATATACTAATCTGAAATTTAGGGAAAAGGTTTGGGCTTAAGTTAGTTTTAAAATCATAGTATGCTTATTATTTCAAGCTGTATTAATAAGATTGGACAGAAAGTATATAAAAATAGATGAGAACAAAATGCAGAGTGGAATCATTGGGCATACTAGCATTTGGGGGCAGGCTGGAATCAAGGAGCAGTCAGAGACTTGGAGGAAAACCAAGTGGTAACTCAGAGCCCAGGGTGAAGAAGATTCTAAAAGGAAGGTTAGTTAACAGCCTTAAGTACTGAGGACATTATTAGGATAGATGCTGTACTATAAAACAAGTATCCATTTAATTTTGCATGTAAGAGGTACTTGGTGACTTTAATTAGGGCAATTTCATTGGAGTGTTTGGCACAGACATGTGAATTCAGGAGTAATTGGGAGGTGAGGAAGGAACTGCAAAATTTGTTGATCATTTGTAAGTAATCATTTATAATTTAAACATGGATTGCTGTATTTAATTTTACAGTCACTTGACAGATGAGAAAGCCAAGATTTAGAGAAGGGAAAAACTTCCTATAAGTCAAATAATTAGTAATGGACAGAAGTAGGATTTCAATGTATGACTTGTCCACGCCTTCTTCATTCCATTGCAAAGGCAGGAAGGAAATGAAGATGTCTGTAGACTGTTTTATCAAGTGGTAGGTTATTACTGTAGAAAAGGAGAAAGGGTGTGGTGTTTTGGCTTCTTTAAATCAGAGTTCCTTTGAAAGAGTAATGTGTAGTAGAAATGTAATGTGGGATCTAAAATTATACTTCATATATAAAGCTTGTATTTTTATTGTTTTCCTTTAGATTTAAAGAACATATACAGAATAACTTACCTAGAGATCTTCTAACTGGTGAACAGTTTATTCAGCTGCGAAGGGAATTAGCTTCTGTAAATGGGCATAGTGGTGATGATGGTCCTCCTGGTGATGATCTACCATCAGGAATTGAAGACATAACTGATCCAGCAAAGGTAACCAGACTTATTAAAAAAAAATCTTTCAGTGCATGAGAAACTAAACTTTATGTCCCTTGACTGCATGTGTGGTGTGACTTGTAGCTCATATAAAATCAATTTCTGATTAAGGCAGGTGGGAATTCTTTAGCTTGTTTGATTTAGAGTAGATAATGTGTTTTACTATGAGACACCTGAAAAACTACGTTAGCTTAGAAGCATTATTTGGCCTATGTTGTGATGTACTAGCCCTGTTTTTTGTTTCTAAAAAGGCATATGAGAAAGTAGTTTATTAGGAAATACTTTTACAGATTTCAGTATTGTTAATTGTACTTTGCACATAATTGATAATGGTTAAAAACCCATCACTATTCTAAGACTATAGTATGGGTGGATAATACTTAAATGTAAGCAGTGATATTTAAAATTTTAGTATATAACTTGTGTGATTAAAATTTTTTTTCTTCCCTAGCTAATTACTGAAATAGAAAACATGAGACATAGAATCATTGAAATTCATCAAGAAATGTTTAATTATAATGAGCATGAAGTTAGTAAAAGATGGACATTTGAAGAAGGTGTAAGTGCTTGCTTTTTTGTTATTGTCATTATATGCTTCAAAATACAGATAGGAGTAATGTATTTTTGTTTTAGTTTTGAGTGATGTCTCTGCCTTTTAGTTTTGCTTATTTAAGTGATGAGGTATTTGTCCTACCTATGGCTTCCATTATCAGTTTTCCATTATTTTATCATTTTCCATTATCAATTTTAGAAACATTGAATTCAGACTTACATGAATTGCAAATTATCTTTAATCTGAACCATTTTATTACAGTTCAATTTTTAAAATCAATTTCATTGAGTTTTATGTACAACAAAATGTACCTATTTTAGGTACAGTAAAATGAGGTGTTTTTTTTTTCAGAATTCTAATTCTTTGTTTTTTTTAAACATCTTTATTGAGATGTAATTCGCATGCCATATATAGTTCACCCATTTAAAGTGTACAGTTCAGTAGTTCTTAGTATATTCACAGATAGGTACATACAGTTAATTTTAGAACATTTAATTAATGTTAATTTTAGGACATTTTCATCATCCCGAAAAGAAATCCCTTACTCTTTAGCTTTCACCCCTCTACTCCCTCATCTGCTTACTGCCCCCAACTCCCAGCCCTAAGGTACCGCTAATCTACTTTTCTGTTCCTATAGGTTTCCCTCTTCTGGCTTTTCACATGAATGGAATCATGTAGTATGTGGTTTTTTGTGACTGGCTCGTAAAATGAGTTTTGACAAATGTATATGCATTGTGATCACCACAACAATCAGGATATAGAACTAATCTGTCATCTCAGAACCCCTTTTCAGTCAGTAACCTACACTGCACTCCTACCCCACGCAACCACTGATCTACTTTCCTTTTTTTTTGTTGTTACATTCACTAGTTTATTTTTTAGATTCCACATATAAGTGATACCAAATGGTATTTGTCTTTCTCCTTCTGACCAACTTCACTTAGTATGATAATCTCTAGTTGCATCTATGTTGCTGCAGATTGCATTATTTTGCTCTTTTTTATGGCTGAGTAGTATTCCATTGGTGTATATATACCACATCATCTTTATCCATTCATCTTTGGATGGACACTGATCTGCTTTCTGTTACTGTTTAGAATCTGTTTAGAATTGTTCAATTCTAAAATAGTCAGCAAAGAATACAGTTTTCTGAACATAAAATTGTGTAGTTCTATTAAAATGACAGGGTAAGTGGAAAATACATTGTTTCTTCAATTTATAAAGCCTAAGTAATTAAAGGGATTTTAATTTTAGAAGTTTTTTTACTCATGAGATGTGATTAAAATTTTTTGGTTCATTATTATATTTATAATTTAAATAATTTGTATTACTGTAGTCATACATATTTTGGTGTTGGTACTGGTTTACTTTCATTGTCATGTCATGCTTTTATTACAGATTAAAAGACCTTATTTTCATGTGAAACCATTGGAAAAGGCACAACTGAAAAACTGGAAAGAATACTTAGAATTTGAAATTGAAAATGGGACTCATGAACGAGTTGTGGTTCTCTTTGAAAGATGTGTCATATCATGTGCCCTCTATGAGGAGTTTTGGATTAAGGTAAGAAAATTATATGCTCTGAAACTTGAATATATTATAAACATTGATCTAGTGACTAACCTTTTTTGTACTTCTGTTGAATGTTGTTCATATAACTATATCTGTTGCATTAGGAGATGGTCTGCTTGCAACCAGATTTGACTGCTGCATATGCCAACCTCGTTGCCTCTCTTCGTCCTTCCTTACAGAAACTAGTCTAGTGGTTCAATAAAGGTGCTGAATGGGTTTAAAAATAGAATTTTATCGTTCTGTCACATATTTAATGGCTTGTTCAACTGTAAATTTTTCAGTATTTCCTCTGTTTCTGTATGTAGTATGCCAAGTATATGGAAAATCATAGCATTGAAGGAGTGAGGCATGTCTTCAGCAGAGCTTGCACAATTCATCTCCCAAAGAAACCCATGGTGCATATGCTTTGGGCAGCTTTTGAGGAACAGCAGGGTAAGAATGAGGAAATTCAGTTGATATTTTGGGATTTAAGTTACTTTAGGATAAAGTTATAGGAATTGAGTCTTGAGAGATGGTGTAAAGCAGAGGTCAGGTAAACTTTTTCTGTAAAGGGCCAGATAGTAAATGTTTTAGGCTTTGCAGGCCATATGGTCTCTTTCCTAACAACTCTGCCATTGTAGCTCCAAAATAGCCATAGACAATAACATAAAAAAATGAACATGGCTGTTTTCCATTTCAAAAAAAAAAAAAATAGCCAGAGGGCTGGATTTAGCCTGTGGGCTGTTATTTGCCAATACCTGGCATAAAGGATATTTCATAAGTTTAAACAAAAGCATAAACATTTAATTACTATTTCTAGGTAATATTAATGAAGCCAGGAATATCTTGAGAACATTTGAAGAATGTGTTCTAGGATTGGCAATGGTTCGTTTGAGAAGAGTAAGTTTAGAACGACGGCTTGGAAATATGGAAGAAGCTGAACGTTTGCTTCAGGAAGCTATTAAAAATGCCAAATCAAATAATGAATCATCATTTTATGCTATCAAACTAGCCCGACATCTTTTCAAAATACAAAAAAACCTTCCAAAATCAAGAAAGGTGCTTTTGGAAGCTATTGAAAGAGACAAAGTATGTATTTGTGTTTTTTAGAATATCTTCCATAAAAAAAAGTAGTCTTTTTTGTTGTTGTTTTTCATTTTGGCAACTATGATGAAAGGTTTGGTCTGTATGTAATATATTTCATTACTAAATGAAGACAACAGTCCCTCTAAACTGATGTTGCCATTCTTTTAAAAAATTTTCAAATTATCATTAAAAGGTTGAGAAAATTAACATTATTGGATTTTCTATTTTCTCCATATTTAGAAATTTTATGGCAAGTTTATTAAGTAGAGGGCCTGAGAACATTTTATAAACATAAGTATGGCAGTTGCCTACATTGTAACAAATGTAGCAGTGAGATTATTCTCCTTCTCTAAAGTATTTCCTTTTATATATCAACTGATGTCAAAAGATACTGTCTAGGAAATTTCTCATTTTTTAGATTTTCGGCTAATGACAGGTCTGTTTAAGACACAGGTTTATAAGAGGTTTGCTTCCAGCTGCAGTGAGGAAGATTATCTATGGTTGTGAAGATTTAGATTACTGGAAACTGTAGAGATCTTTTTTTTATGTTTTATTTCATATTTGTTATGGTAGGTCAAGCTACATTAAACCCAAGATAGGATATAGGGTTTTAATTTATTGGCATTTAACAACTTGCATAGTTTAGGAGATGCTAGGATGATGTCTCTACCTACCAATGTGCTTATTACTTTTTTACCTGTTTATTAGATGTATGCTGAAAAAATTTAACATGAATTACATTTTAATACAATTTTCAATACTGAATTTTTCAAGTTGAGACATAAAAATTAAGGCATTTAAAATATCTGTGGTCTAATCAAAATATCTTAGAAATATGATTAATTGGTACTGCTTTTTACACAGGAGAACACAAAGTTATACCTCAATTTACTTGAAATGGAATATAGTGGTGACCTCAAACAAAATGAAGAAAATATCCTAAATTGTTTTGACAAAGCTATACATGGTTCATTACCTATGAAAATGAGAATTACATTTTCTCAGAGAAAAGTGGAATTTCTTGAAGATTTTGGTTCAGATGTTAATAAGTAAGATCTTAATTATATATTATTATCTATCTGAATAGTAATAGAGCACTGATAATTTTGGATGGGAATTTGATGATGAGTACAAAATAATATACTGTTAAATTTAAAATGTTTCCTAGGTTTCTTTTTCCTCGGGTATATGTGGGGGTAAATTCAGTTTTGCAGATGTCTATGTGCTTAATGAGAGGACATATGGTTTGTCTTTCCTTCAAAATTATTTTCAGAATTTTAGCGTGGTGATTTAAACAATGAGTAGATGAGAGAAAGCAGGAGGCAGGAATTCTGTGAAAAAGGAAATGGGTGAAGGATTGAACCCTGAAACACAGAAACATTTAATATATAGACCACCAAAGGTAGATGGGGTTTTCTGGAATAGGAATGCCATCTCAGATTAGAGAAGAGGATAGGTGTGGTTTTACAGATCATGCCTTAATGACCTCATCTTCATGCATTATAAAAGGCTAAAAGATGAGGGTGGGGAAAAGGACAAGTTTAAAATTTAAATCTGCAAAATAGAAGAGTAGAAATATTGATTAGAGCATTGCTGCCATTCCTTTCTTACCTGGTCTAGTAAGGAAATACCCCAATTCCTGTTAGGCAAGTGTGTATACATTTTTGATGGCTGAGTAAGATTTTAATTCAACTGAAAAACGTTTAATATGAGTTACATTTTAATACAACTGTATATGTGTGCTTGGCACATTAAAAGTTTTATAATTACCTAATGTAAAGTACATTAACAGTCTAACAGGGGAGGAGGTACTGGTCTTTTAATAGACAAAGAGAGGCTTAAAGAGAGATTAGGCAGTTTTTCCAAGGTCACTTAGCTATTACATTGTGCAGCTGGAATTAGAACCTACTTCGGAGCCTGTGTTCTTGACCACCTCATGTGCTGTATGTGTCTTCCTTTTGTTTTGTACTGAAGAAAGTATACAAAAGAAATGGCATATGTAATTCTAGCTTTTAGTCTAGTTGGATGGTGTGGTGACTAGAGAGGCTGTACATAAGTATGTGAGGTAGCATATAACTGTTAAGAAGGCTTTGATCTCTCTGGAACAGAATGTATTTGGCATCTTTCATAGAGGAGGTGGGGCTTCATTTAGTTATTACTGGATTCTGATAAGCTAAGGAGAGGATAAAATGGTGGAAGCAAATTAAAGTTCATGTAAAAAGAATATCTGCTTGATTGGAGGGTTTTATGAAGCGGTAAAAGCTTGATGCTAAATGTGCTGTGTCTTAAAAGCTAGACTGAGTTCTGAGCACATGTACACGGTTGACAGTAGGAAGCTATTAGAGTTTTGAATTAGATTAAATGACATATTTAAATTTGGCAGTAATATACAGACAAATCTGAGGTCCGACACAAGGATGCCAGTTAGGCCCTTGTAAATATAGTTATGGAGGGTCTGAGTATCAGGTCTAAGATTGTTGTATTTGAAATTTTAAAAGGGAGTGATATGGAAAATAAATGAGTTGCTTAGAAATTTAGGTAGCAGTGTAATGAATTGGTAAGGATTAATGTTCAATCAGACAAATATAGGATTAAATCCTAGCTCTCACTTAATATTTTGTATTCCTCAGTTTTCAGATTTTCTCATATGAATATTGAGTCTCTTGTTGCCAACCCATGAGTTGTTAAAGGTCTTAAGGAAATTAGTCCATTTTAAAGTCCTTTATGTTGAGTAAACACTGAACCAGAGATTATTGACAGTTTTTGCCCCTGGAATATTTTGGGACCAGTGTTACTGTTAATTGTTATTAAATGTGTACATATGCAGGCTGTCCAGGGAAGTTGAACATGCATGTAAACATCAAGGTCATTTCCACAGAAATGTTAATTATCTGTGTTCAGGTTTCTGATTCCTTAAAAAATAAGGCCATCTTTGTCTTTCTAAAAAATATTTAAGAAAATGGTAAAAGGAGGGCATTTCCTGGTTGTGCAGTGGTTAGGATTCCACGCTCAAAAAGAAAATGGTAAAAGGAAAACAAAATCATTATGATTTTAAAGTCAGTTTGGCTTCAAGTGACATTGTTTTTGAAGTTTTGAGTTCCAGGTGAGACCTATAATACATATCACATTTTTTTATTTATTAAAAATTATCTTTTTAATCAATGATAACTAATTATACTGTAGTTTTATTTTAGCTCTAATTCAATTTATCACATGGCCAAAGTTTACACTTTATCCTAACTGGTGGCAGGTGTCTTTAAGAAGCATTGTTAAGTTAGATCTCAAAAGTATACAAATTATGTAACTGTCAGGACTCGTTGCATTGGACGGAAACATATTGTCAAGGTCACTGTCTTTGTCCTGTGATAGCTCCTTAGTCGGGCTCTCCCCATGTGTTACAAATAATAAAAACAGGTAGCTCTTGGCCAGTATCCCATCAGCTTTAGCCCACTGTAGTACAGAGAACAGGCACTTTTTCAGTAGCTCAGTCAAAAATCCTGGGACTTACTGACATCCTGGTTTGAGTCACATGATCACCTCTAAACCAGTCATTGGTCAGAGATACGTAGTAAGGTAATTGGCTAGGCCTGTATCTCTGAAGCCTCATTTGAACCACATGGACTGAGAAGGAAAGTGCAAGGCAGCAGTTTGCCAAAGCAGATAACATAGAAAAGGTAGCTGGGGGCAGTTTTGCCTGCTGGATCATTTTTTTTTTTCCAAAAGGATGTTCATTGCAACATGCTTTTGTTTCCCTAAGTGGAAATAACTTAAACACTTTAAAAATTTAAGTTTGGCTTTTGTCTATTCCAAAGGATTGTTTTTCCTTCCCTCTCAGGCTTCTGAATGCTTATGATGAACATCAAACACTCCTAAAAGAACAGGATTCTTTAAAAAGGAAAGCAGAAAACGGGTATGTAACTTCCTGCTGAATCAGAAAGGGATGCTTAAAAGAAGACATTTCATTGTGGAAATCCCTTTAAAGATAATTATCACCTTTATGTTGTGGTAATTTATTTTCGTGATTTGAAATCATATAAAACAGAGTGGTCAAGAACTTCAGATGAATGTACACAGGTGACACTCATCCATTTGTTAAAAGTACTTATCTGTGGGAATTCTGAAAGTTTCCATTTTGACCTTTGATTTAGATCAGAAGAACCAGAGGAAAAGAAAGCACACACAGAAGATACAACTTCATCATCTACGCAGATGATTGATGGTGATTTACAGGCAAATCAAGCTGCTTATAATTATAGTGCCTGGTATCAAGTGAGTTTACATAATTATAATTGAATTTTTTGTTAATAGATGTTATTAGAAATGCATAAATGAGGATAGTCTTTTTTTTTTTCCTTTAGAAAAAACAACTCTGCTTTGGTTGCAGATTGTATAATACATTGTCTTGTGGTTAAGACTTGGAATTTCAGCAGTGAACACATGCTTGTTTTCTCAAATATACCTGCTTTAATTACATTTTTATATATAGAACTCAGCCATAGTTCTTGTATGCTAACATGTTTGCTTTTTCCTTTCAGTACAATTATCAGAATCCTTGGAATTATGGACAGTATTATCCTCCCCCTCCAACCTGATGGGAAAATTAAATATCAGATGGAGTGTGTGAAAAGTTTGAAATTATTTTTTTTTAATGAGGGATGTAAACATAGCATAAGCTTGTTGTATTTGATAACTTGTCTTCCCTGTTTCTGTGTAACATGATTTGTTCAGTAATAGGGGAAAATGTCACTTAGTAGCTTACCACAGATACTATTTCCTACCATTTATAAAATTTACTTTTTATTGGAGAACTATTTTTTTGATTTTTGCATTAAGTGGTCTAGAATTCTTTTGCAATGCATTTGCAATAGAGTTTTGTAGCCTTAAGGGTAGGGAAAAAAAACTGACTGCAAATCATGTCAGTGTAGTACAAGGTTCTGAAAATACATAAGGGCTGGCTATTAAGGATTTACCTCCTCCTTAAAAAAAAAAATGGCTTTTTAACCTTTGCTGACAAGATATTGTCTGTGTGGTTCAATTATCGTTGTGAATTTGGATCAAACAGCAGAAGATACTTATTAAAATACTGTCTTGGAATAGAGATTATAAATGAGGAAATGGAATGTTTGCATCCCTTTAAAAAAATGAAAATCATATCAAAACTTGTTTCAGGAGACTTTGTATTTGGAATATTCATGTTAAAACTTGTGAGCAAGCTTTCATTTTGATCAAACTGATCATCTTCGTTTTTGTAATAAAACTGAAGACTCATCCAATAATTGTTACGAATTTATTGAGGGGGGGAAATCACCTAATAATATTAACTTTATATTCACCAGTATTAGTGGTTTATTGGTTTTGAAGTATACTTTTCTTGAATTCATCTATTGTTGACAATTTATTAGACTTTTTAGCCTTTTGCTTCCTCTCAATCTCTATGCTTTTGCCTTCCTTATACACAAATATTTAAAGATTTTAAGATGATTGTCTCTGGCAAAGCTGTCCAGACAATTTTACTGTTACTCCCAGGTTTGACGAAGTCTTAGTACTGGTTAACCTAATCAGAACATGAATATATTTACACAACACAAATCAAGACATAGGATAAATTTTTATTGAGCCTTTTAGTTTACAACATGAGGTAAAAGGCAAGTCAGTTCTCTTTAAGTGATATTCTACACAGCTGTAGTAAAATATTTTAAACTTCAAGGATTTATAATGGATTACATTTCTTAGAAGTTGGGGATCAAGTAAACAAGTTCTAACTTAACTTCTTGAATTTTCCAGTTGACTCTTCCCTTAAAATAGTAACCAGTTCTAATGAGACACCTAAGTTTCTTCAAGGCTGTGTTTTATTGTTGCTGATGCCTTTACTATTTCAGTCAATATCCACTAATTCCACTTCAAAAATAAGTTTTGCATTTGGTGGAATTCTGTTGAAGAAGTCAAGGTAAATTTGATAAAACTTGCCTCTCCCCTTATTCCCCTTAGTGTAAATTAGAATTATGGGACTTCTCCGGTGGTGCAGTGCTTAAGAATCCGCCTGCCAATGCAGGGAACATGGGTTGGAGCCCTGGTCTGGGAAGATCCCACATGCTGCGGAGCAACTACGCCTGTGCACCACAACTACTGAGCCTGTGCTCCCGCGAGCCACAACTGCTGAGCCCATGCACCACAACTACTGAAGCCCACATGTCTAGAGCCCATGACCTAGAGCCCCCACCACAACGAACAGCAGCCCCTGCTTGCGGCAACTTGAGAAACCCCATGCACAGCAACGAAGACCCAACGCAGCCCAAAATAAACAAGTTTATAAAAATAAATAAAATTAGAATTATGTGTATTGGATACTGGTAATTAACTCCAAAGGGAGGGCTTTATAGTTGACTCAGGGGCTAGTACATAGGAACCTAGAGGTTCCTAAAAGTATTTTTGTGAATGGAGGTCATAACCTGTCAATAAAGGCTGACTAGATAAATTCAGCTTGAACTAGGATCTTCCTCTCTAGTACTGCCAAGTTAGCCACTACTTGATGAAGACTGCTACTTAGTATGCCCCACACCTGCCCCAAGTGATTTCAATCTAGCTGATTGTATATGTTACATTAAATCAAAGTTCATATGAGGTACTACCTGATATTTGCTGTGAATTTTCAGATGTTGAATTCAGATAACAGTGATTTTTATCTGACTGGTCTTGAGATACTTCACGAGAGGGAACTGCAGTTGGTCACGGGATTTCGATAGGCTGAGAAGAAGGCTATTATATTCCCAAGTAACTAATTGATAAGTCTAGAAAGGACTTCCAATTTTTTTATCCCCAAACTTAAGTCTGACTGGTCCAACTAGTTCTCTGGGAATGGAACCAACAACTAAACTACCTTCCTACTTAGCTATTGGATTGTTTTGGTCGTAATAGACTGGAGTCATGGGTCTTCTTTTTTTTTTTTTTTTTTGTGGTACGCGGGCCTCTCAGTGTTGTGGCCTCTCCCGTTGTGGAGCATAGGCTGCAGACGTGCAGGCTACGGACGCATAGGCTCAGTGGCCGTGGCTCACGGGCCTAGCCGCTCCACGGCATGTGGGATCTTCCCGGAACGGGGCACAAACCTGTGTCCCCTGCATCGGCAGGAGGACTCAACCACTGCGCCACCAGGGAAGCCCGGCTCTTCTTTTTTTTTTAATGTTCACAAATTGGGCCTATCAGAAAAGTACTGTCACTAGTTGTAATCACAAATGCGTACACTATGATGTTGGACCTGTGGTCTCCTTCATTTCACAACTGGTGATCCCCAACGTGTTCCATTTCTAAGCTTTGAGTACCCAATTAATTGCCTGAAATCATATGGAAGCATAAAATTACCATGAGCCATATCTGAATCCTACAGTTTGCTACAGTTGTTTGTATTGAGCATCTTAACTCCTTTAAATAAACCCTTCAAACATTAATAGCTTTTCAAAGATGGAAACTTAAACCTCAGTTTAGGTCTTGAAAATTAAGAGCTTATAGGAAGAAAAAAAGACTCCAGCTCAAGTTAGAATACTTTGTAACATTAGAAAATATTGTGTATATTGGAGGTGTTGACACAAAAGCATCTAAATATCAGGAAGACTGGTCTGGACAGGATCTCTGACCTAGAGGTTAACCTAGACAGCATTTACATACCTTCAAGTGATCTTTCTTAATGATTTTTCTTTTAATTACAAAGGAAAAAAGGATACTTAGCATCAGGCTGTCCTTTCTTTCCATAAGCCCATTCTGGTTCAATCTCCAGTCGAGCCTTTTCTCCTTTACTCATAGTCAAGAGTGCTTCATCCCACTAAAGGCAAGAACATAAAATCAAAACTAATGATACTTTACAAAAGCATGCAAAGCCAGAAGAAAGGCAAGATTACATACAAAGCATTCTGTTACAGGATTTCATGTCCTAAGGTAATGTCCTTGGGTGAGAGTCTCTAAATCTGTCCTTTATTTCCTCAATGAAAAAAGTTAAGGACACATTAAACAATTTTCTAGTGTAAATACTTGAACTTTTCAAAAATGTCATTTTGTACAAATTTGGATCTTAAAGCCAAATTACCAAAAACAATATGATGCAAGGATACAGAATATATTACTAATATCATATACTCTGCTGAAATGTAACAATTACATAAAGCTCAAATGATAGAGATCTGTCACATACTGGAAATTAAGAGTATGGTTGACTAGAACAAATTTACCAGTAAACATTTTAGTTACAGAAACAAAAATAGCTCAACCTGATATATCAACTTGGTATAATCAGATAGTAGTTAAAAGTGATTTTCAACTAAACCTTTAGTTTCAAGATGTTTTATATTCTATTTTGGGCTCTGGATATGATTGAACAATATTTTAGGTCTTACCACAGTACAAAGAATAACACATTTAGGGTCCTCATAACTGCATTTAAATAGGCATTTTGGTTATTAATATTTGACATCCTGCTGTTTCATCTCCTTTTGTACTGTACACTGCAATGGTCAGTACAGCTTAAGCCTAACTTCCCCTTTTTTCAGAGTTTCCTTCTGTTACCTCTCACATGTAAGGGTGGGTAAAGGCATACTTAACATTTGAAAGATATTTTTGGTGTTTGAGCCTAAATTGTGAGAGGTGAGAGGGCCACAGGAAAGACTCCTAGAAGTTTCTATCAGTACTTTAGTGGAACAGATATTTTACCTTTCTGAATCATGTATAAGTGGTACAACAGCTATTTAACATTTTATAAGAATCAAATTTAGAAAGCCAAACATTCTGGCAATTACTTTACAAAGAAAAAAATAATAAAAGGGGCAGGCATGGAAGGAAATAATATTTGAGTCTCTATTATGTGCTTTAAGTTATACCTATTTAATCTTTTTTTTAAAAAAATTTATTTATTTTTGGTTGCATTGGGTCTTTGTTGCTGTGCGCGGGCTTTCTAGTTGCGGCGAGCAGGGGCTACTCTTTGTTGCAGTGCGGGGGCTTCTCGTGCAGCACGGGCTCTAGGCACGCGGCCTTCAGTAGTTGTGGCACACGGGCTTAGTAGTTGTGGCGCATGGGCTTAGTTGCTCCACGGCACGTGGGATCTTCCCGGACCAGGGCTCGAACCCTTGTCCCCTGCATTGGCAGGTGGGTTCTTAACCATTGTGCCACCAGGGAAGTCCCCCACTTAATCTTTTAGCAACCTTGAGGTAGGCTGTACTGTCTGAGATCCAGAGAATGTAATTTGTGCCAGATCAGTTAGCAATGATAACACTTGATTTGTGAGACTCGAAAGATTGTTTTCATTCTATTCTCAAACCTAATTCTTTATGTTACCATACCACAAGTAGCGTGTGCCAGAATATCTACTGGTTCGTGGCCAGTTTTTACTTACTCCTCTGATAACTTTGCCTATCCCAACCTTAAAACTTAAAGGCTTGGCATTTTTCTTCTTCTTCGAACCTGTAAAACAGATTTTCTTTATAGTTAATAATGAAGTTAAGTTCCAATTGAAAAACACAGTGATTTAAGTCTTTAAATTGATTTCAGAACTTACCATGCTATGCATCTGAAAAGAAATAAAAATTCAGAAAGCCAAGTATTTCATCAAGAAAATTTTGGATGTAAAAATAATTATGGTCTAAAGTAGGGAGACGGAAAGGACCTATATTTACACCATTAAAATAACACTATTCTGCCTTTTATATTAAAATACAAAAGCCGGAATTTGGGGCATTAACAAAGTTTAGACTAAGCTTCCTTATTTTTTGCTTTTCAGTGACCAAAAGGTCTTCATTTACACCCAGCCAAGTAGTGAACTGAAAACCTTTTACAAGTAAATCACAGGTGTAAAAGACTTCCGGAAAAAAAATGACAGCCAAGAAAAAGGTACTGCCAACACAAATATCTG
Organism: Tursiops truncatus; assembly: GCF_011762595.2. Taxonomy (NCBI): domain Eukaryota; kingdom Metazoa; phylum Chordata; class Mammalia; order Artiodactyla; family Delphinidae; genus Tursiops; species Tursiops truncatus. The sequence continues at coordinate 54,722,865 of NC_047035.1, read as the reverse complement.
GCATGCCCTAAAGCCAAAGAGATAAGATTACATTTAGACTTACTCGTTTGAATATTAGTATCAAAAACAGTCCCATCCTGTAGTGTTCCTGTATACCAGCAGTGAACAATATCTCCCTTTTTGGGAAAGTTGGTTTTATCTCCTTTTTTAAGAACAGATTTTGTATATTTTGGTGGACCCTAGAAACAAAAACAACACACACATAGAGTTGTTAATTCATGTCCTTTTTTTAGAAGGATGACAAAGAGAATACTTATACAGCCAACTGTGACCTAAGTCCAGTCACAAGAATTTCACAGATTTGGTAACAAACTATTTTGCCTCTGGTTCACCACTGAGTTAAAAAACTCACTATCTCATTTCAAGTCTGTGATGAGAATATTAGTAACTAGCACACCTATAATTTCAAATAACTTCCAGCTTCTTTGGAAACCTATGTTCTTTTGACAAAGAGTAATTATTCATCAAACCATAAAATGAATCCAGTTATTTTCCAAGGTTAGAAATATCATTACATTTTAATTCCTATAAAATTATAAGGCATTAAATCATTGTGACATCTTTTCAAAGATTTGAGTTGTGTTAGCACCAATAATTGGCATTACTAAATATTTAAATTATATCCAATTAGAATAAATACAAGTAATATTGCATCTGTTCCTGGACTTGAATTGAAAATAAGTTCACACAATGAATGGAATTATCTATAGAAATTACCATAAGAGGCATATTTCCTAGAACAAAGCAGGATTATCAGGGTCTTTTTTTTTTTTTTTTTAAAGCTAAGGGTTAATCTAATCATTAGGAATCAATGAGAATCAAAAGAATCAATTTCTTAGGTAAACTTAAGAATATATAGAATTTTATACTACAGAACATTCCAAATGTTTTACAGAAACTAACTCTCCCTTATGAGGTAGGTACTATTATTATCCCTGTTTTACAGATAAGGAAACAAAAGGATAGAGTGGATAAGTAACTTGCTTAAGGTCCTAGAGCTCCAAAGTGGCTGTGTAGGATTGGAAACCAGGCAGCCTGGTTATAAAGCCCAAGCCTTAACCACTTTACTACCTCTCAAGCACATATGGAATGTCAGGTGTTAATACTAGTCATTTTGTTATGTCCATTCATTTAACCATACAGCAACCTGGCAGTTCTTTCCCCATCTTTTATAGAGAAAGTAGTGAGGCCTGGATAGGGTATAAAGCCCTATGCAATTCAGAGTCTTAAGGATTAGAACTTTCAGCTAAAGCTAGGCTGCCTCCCTAAGTCAGAAGAAAGTCACATCTATAGCTTGAATACAAAGTGTATTACAAAAGTAAGCATTAACTTTCTTCCTGACCCATTACAAGCTTGTTTTAGTGAGACGTTACTTTAGAAGTTTACTGCTAGTAGTGTAAACTGGTGCCATCTCTTTGGAATGCAATTTTAAAATGTTAAAAGTATGATAATTCTCTTTATACAGATATATACTCAAGAAGTAATTTGAAACTTAGGAAAAAATCTTTATGCAGTTATTCCATACACTATTATACATAATGGCAAAATAAAACCACATATTTATGGTAATATAATAGTTTTTAGTAATGTGGAAAAATTCTTATAAGATTACAAGAAAAATCAGTAGAAAGTTCTACAGTAAAATCTCAACTTTTCAATAAATATACACAGAGAAAATATTCAAAAATATTCTGAAATGTTAAACATTCATTTCTAGGTGTTGGAATTATGTTTTCTCTATCCTTTTCTGTTATATCAGAAAAATAAATGATTTTTAAGGAATATAGTTGACTTGACAAAAACTGTTAACATATATCCCAAATTTGAAAATAATTTTAACTTAAAGCATTTAAAAGCCACAAAATGAGGATGACAATATACGTATATTATGTGAGAATATCAGAATATCAAGACTTTATTAAAGAAATTACAGATAACTATTGAGTGGATAAGGTACGATTAGCAAATAATAGCCACATTTTAAAACTTAATGTCGGGCTTCCCTGGTGGTGCAGTGGTTGAGAATCTGCCTGCCAATGCAGGGGACATGGGTTCGAGCCCTGGTCTGGGAAGGTCCCACATGCCGCAGAGCAACTAAGCCCGTGCGCCACAGCTACTGAGCCTGCGCGTCTGGAGCCTGTGCTCCATAACAGCAGAAGGCAGCGACAGTGAGTGGCCCACGCACCGCGATGAAGAGTGGCCCCTGCTCTCCGCAACTAGAGAAAGCCCTCCCACAGAAACGAAGACCCAACACAACCAAAAATAAATAATTAAATTTTTTAAAAAAACAAAAACACCAATGTCATTCCATTATTTTTCCCTTTGTTGTACCACGTTGCTTGGGCATGTTGTGTTACCTACATTAGAGGTCCTAGTATAATGCAAACACAATAAATTGGTGGCTATATCTCAGTCTTAACAGTAAAGGCGCAATCTGCCTACTTGGGGCCTCAATTTCAGTGTTTCACAAAGTGTCTTTTATGGATCACCCATTCCTTGGCATTGTTGGAAGAAAAGGGCCTAATATAATTAAGTTTGGGAAATACTGCATTCAAGTTAAATATGCCTCTCTTGCATAACTTCTCAGAGCTAATTATGCATTAGCTAATATACACTGTGAAACTTCAAGTAGGAGACACAAGGTACAGCTTTTGATGACACATGAAAACAACATGGAACTTCTGGGACCTATAAAACACACTTTGTAAAATGGTGGATCTCATTTTGGGTTTCATTGCAAGAACCTGATTGCTTCATGGTGGGAGGTCAGATCAGTCCCAAGCTATTCTGGAGTTAATGTGCTTGAACGGACCTGGCTTTTAGGTAATTTCCTGGCTTTGCAGCAATTTCTTAGTCCAGAGTGAGGAAAAGAACTACATTCCTGAGACTGGGTCTGAGCTAGAAACTTCTAGACACAGATAAAGGAACTTTTGAGAGTAATCATCATAGCTGCAATTAACTAGATCACGGCATAGCCTCTAAAAATGAGAGTACAGTTGACCCTTGAACACTTTGGGTGTTAGGGGTGCCAACCCTTCCTGCAGTCCAAAATTCATGTATAATTTATAGTTGGCCCTCCCTTTACATGATTCCTCCGCATCCATGGTTCTGCGTCCGCAGATTCAACCAACTAAGGATTGAGGGTCATGGAGTACTGCAGTATTTACTACTGGAAAAAATCTGCATATTATAAAGGACCCATGCAGTTCAAACCCATGTTGTTCAATGGTCAACTGTCTATTACATAATTATTCTCAATTCAAGAAATATTTGAGCATGTTCTATATGTCAGGAACTAGAGATACGCAGCTGAGCTGGCAGACGTGGTTCTGGCCCTCACTCTAACAGAGAATATAGGTGTGTGTTAGGAGACCTAAAGAGGAAGCACAGGGTGCCAACATGAGAAGGACACAGTGACGTACTCCAGTATAGGCTATAGGCTGGGAGAGGGTTCTCTGAAGTAATGTTTACACTGTATCTTGAAGGACAAAAGAAGGTCACTCAGTAGAGGAAGGTTTACAACAGAGAATAGCATTTTCATAGCAGGGAAGAGCATGAAAATAGTAGTCTGCAAGGTAAGAATGAAAAGAGAATGGTATGAGATGAGGCTGGAAAGACATAACACATGTTAAGAATCTGGGTTTTTATCTTTAGGTCACTGAGCAACCAATTACCAGTTTTAAACAAAGAAGTTACAAAATCAGATTTGTGTTCTAAACAGATCAGTTTGATCTAGTTGAGGAATGGATAGGGAATCAAAAGTGGAAGTGGGGAGACTTGATAGGAAGAGGTTAGTATAGTAGTCTAGGTCTGCTGCGGTGCCAACATTGAGGATGACAGAAGATGAGCAGTTTTGTGATATATATATGCAGAATCAACAGACTTTGGTGATGATTATATGTAAAGAAGTTATGATGGATGAATCTCAAGTTTTTGGCTTGAGTACTTTTACAGTCACTTCTGACGTCTGAGTGTGAGTTCCTGACCTAACTTATACTTTCTCTCCTGTCCAATATTCATTCATACTTGAAAACTTTCCTCAACACTATTTAATACATAATAGGTAATAAATATATTGACTATGACTGATTTATTTAAAGTCTAGTAACAGCTATTAGACAAGGTTCTCTGCATTAAGATGAATAAGGTAGAGGTAAATAATATAGATAACCATGTGCTACAGAAATTTTTGGCAGTTATGTAAAGTCTGGGATGGTAAAAATTTCAAAGGAAGCGATGAGCCGATGACCTGGGTCTTGAAGGGGACAGAGAACTGACAAATAGGGAAGCTGAGAGGAGAGACACACTAAGCAAGAAATAAAAGTATGGACAGTTTAGTAGACAATGGGCAGACATCTGTGACCGAAGAAGAATATTTCTATAGAAGTAGTAAATACGGAGCTGGGCAGGGGCCAGATATTGGAAGGTTTTGAATGCCAAAAATGCAATCCAATAGAAAAACAATGAGTCACAAATGTAATTTTAAGTTGTCTAGTTGCTGCATTAATATCATTTCAACATGTAATCAATATGAAAATGTTGAGATATTTTACATTAAAAAATCATATTAAAACTTTGAAACTGCATATTTTATACTTAAGGCACATTTTAATTCGGAGTGGCCACAAAGTGCTCAGCAGCCACGTATGGCTAGTGACTACTGTACTGGACAGTGCAGCTCTAGACAGTATAGAGTTATTGAAGATTTTTGAGTAGGGTGCAGTTTGCAAAATATTTTAGAAAACTTATTAGAACAGCCATTTTGGGGCTGAATGATGATGAAAGAGAATGAAGGCAGATTAGTGACTTTTCCCACACTCCAGGTCTGAGGCCTTGGAATGCTTGAGAATCAAAAAGGAATGGATGAAGATGTGAAAAAGAAGATGTTTGAGAGCCTTAGATCTGAGGGAGACATGAAAAGGAAAAAGAAAACCAAAGATCAGAGAACTTTTAAACTGGGAAGAAGAGAATGGTTACAACTATGTATGTTAATATTTTGGTAAAATAGAACACAAGAGTATACAATGAGAAAGGAATAAGAGAAGGTTGAGAACTTCTGGAAAAATGTCAAGTAGTTTATGTGGATGGGGAATTGAGTGAGGGATAGTATGAAAGCTGCTGAGTAGCAGTGAAACTAGAAACCATGCCTGTCTGATATTAAGCTTTAATTTATACAAAGCCCAGTAAAAAGTTTGATGATTATTTTTCTTCACAGTACTTGCTCTGCAGTCCTGAAGCATGAACAGGGAAAGCAGACAGCAGGGACCAGCAAAGTACTGGTCAAGAAGTTACGGAATCTAGGCAGGAAGACAATGAGTACATAAAAAAGAGGGCTCACACTGACCAGTTAAATGAAATGAAAAGACGTTTTAAAGAAAACGATATAGTTTAGGACTCTCACGAAATCTCTCTAAACTGCCTCCAGCCCTTACAGCTTTTACTTTTATTTGTAATGCTCTTTTTCTTAATCTCTTGATATATTATCTGCTACCTCATACGTCCCTTACTCTAGTTTTCTGGAATACTCTTTCTGGAAGATGAACTATGTTGCCAACTGCTTTTGTAAACCTTCTAATAATTATACCTCTATTTACCTTAGTAGCTGCTCAATATTCGCCCACTATATAAAACATTTATCAAATTATTATTATTGTCACTGATACTAACACTGCTAGGAATGAGTGAGCTTAGTTGTTAGCAAGATATTATCAAAAGTGGCAAGATAATAATCAATTTAGCTCTACTGAGGCTTTTCAAAGAGCTGTCCTTAGCTCTACTAAGTCTGTCCATTTACAGAAATAGTTTTGTTTTGTTTTTTTAATGGAGACACTGGTGGAAAAATGTTTTATTTTTTTGAATTTTATTTCAGTTATTTTTTTATACAGCAGGTTCTTATTAGTTTTCCATTTTATACATATTAGTGTATGTATGTCAATCCCAATCTCCCAATTTCAGAAATAGTTTTATCTAGCTCTTCAAACCTTGGTACCAAAATACAAAACCTGGGCTGGGAAAGATGAGACAGAAGAACCCACACCCTGCAGCCAGGCCCGAATTAACTATTTATATTGCCTAGGACACCATGTACATCAGAAAAAGCTAAAAATAATCAAAAGGAAGTTTCTTTCACTCAGTCCAACTTGGCTATAGAATAGGCCCTTAAAATAGCTTTGAAAGCTCAGAAGTTCTGGCCAGACATAGAGGCAATATAAAATACAAAGCTAGGGCTTCTCTGGTGGCACAGTGGTTAAGAATCCGCCTGCCAAGGCAGGGGACATGGGTTTGAGCCCTGGTCTGGGAAGATCCCGCATCCCGTGGAGCAACTAAGCCTGTACACCACAACTACTGAGCCTGCGCTCCAGAGCCTACGAGCCACAACTACTGAGCCCATGTGCCTAGAGCCCGTGCTCCGCGACAAGAGAAGCCACCGCAATGAGAAGCCCGCGCACCGCAAGGCAGAGTAGCCCCCACTCACAGCAACTAGAGAAAGCCCACGCGCAGCAACGAAGACCCAACGCAGCCAATAATAAATAAATTAACTGATTAAAACAAACAAACAAAAAAACAATGTACTGATTTGGCCCTATGAGTGAGAACATGTTTTTTTTTAAAAAAAAAAACTAGAGGTATTTCACAGGAAAGGCTTACTAACTGTAAAGCACTGGTTCTTTTTTCCTTATTGAGTACACCCAAGGGAGATAACCCACTCCATATTAGTGTTTGGCTCACTGAAAGTGGCCACCCCTTATTATGAGAAGTCAGTGCTGTAAAGCAAATACTTTTTCTCAAATTCACATGCGAAATCAAGTAAGAATACATTCTATACATACCTCATCCACAGTCTCTTCAGACTTGGTTTCTTTGGGTTTATCTTCATTAAGCTTCACATTTTTCACCTGCTCAGACACTTTGCTTATACTTTCAGTACCCTTGAAACGCTGTAAGGAAAATGGTCTAATGTTTATCATATTCATGTCTGGCTAAGAACAAAGGAAGAATCTTATATTAAGCATTTTAATCAACAAATTATGAATCTCAAACTATCTCACAAAATAAATTCTGTAATGAGACCCGTAACCTTTAGAAAGACCAATTCAGACTCAGAGATATGAATAGTATTCAATCAATTCCTTAATAAAGATTCTCTTTTTTTTTGTGGAAGGTGGTCATTTCATAGTTAACATATATTGGAGAATTTCTTAAAATTTGCTTTTCTAAAGGCTCAGCCTAGGTCTAACCAAGAGTTTAAATACATTAATGAAATGCAACTTACTTTAGATTTGTAACTTTTCAGTGTCCTTAAAAATCTGTTCCCTTTCAAAATATCAAAACATCCTGCCATATTACAGATTAGCCATGCTAAATGTGATAGTCCATTTATGATTATAGTTAAGAAAAAGTACAGGTGGAAAAATGTCAACATATTCTGCAAATAAATGCATTTAAAGCTTCTTTTTGGGAATAAAATATCTAAAATGATATTTTGGTAATAAAATGTAACAATACTCACCTTACTTTCAAAAAGATGGTTATAGGCTGTAACCAAATGGTCCTTGTTAGCTGTCTTGGCCACATTTTTAATGTTTCCTAATAACTTATGTTCTGCAAGAAACTATAAAGAAAAAAAGCTGGTTAGTCAAAATAATTTCCCTCATGTAAGAAAGGGTCTAAAATTAGCAAATGAACTTTTGAGTTAGAAATTATATTTTCAATCATACTATTGATAAAAGAAATGAAACATTACATTTTATACTCTACTTCATAACAAAAATAAGATTTAAGGAATATTAAAAAAACCATATTGGGTAATTATAAGAAATACTCAAAGATTAGAACTGTAATATTGCATAGTGGTTACACTGGTGTGTACTAACCCTTTTCCCATCATGGAACTCACGGAAGAGCACACTTACACAGCAAGCACATTTTGGTAACTGGGCAAAGCTGCTCCTGGCAGGATGTTACTTGGCCCGTGCCCTGGGAGCCTCTAGCCATGTTGGGTATTAATATCTTGACGTATCTGTAACCCATTCTTGGCACACCCAGAAACACTGTTACACAATGCTGGATATATAGTGTTCAAATGTATAGACTGTGGTGTCAGACCATCTGGGTTAAAATCCTAGCTGTCTGATTTTAGACAAGGGACTAAGCTTTCCTAAAGACTCAGTTTCTGCATCACAGTGAAAGATTAATAACAGCATCTTATGTCAGAGGCTTCTTATAAGGGTAAATGTAATAAACCATTTCCAGTCATACAGTAAGAACTCAATACATATTACCTATTTGATTAATAATGTATTTAATAACTCTAACAGTAGAATTCCATTTCTCTCAAATATAAGACTAAACTGTCAGATGAATACTGAAATACTACTACTGAAATATCAAATCATCAAAATCATGTACCTTCATCTCAAAATCATGTACATGTTTTCCTTACTTTATTCTTCTTCCTTTTCTACTTCGTGGTCCTTGCTTGATTCCTCATTTTGTTACCTTCCCAAAGTTGTCCTCTGGCATCTTTTAATCTTTCTAACCTTCTAATCTTACAATAAAGCAGTTTTTCTGAAACAATCACTATTGCATTTTTCTCTCTCACGCTTAGAGAGAAATGTTCTAAATGATAAAGGCTCATGGGAAAGGCTATTTTGATTAAACAGAAGCAGCTACTTTAGCACTGTTGTGATTTCTTTAGCAAGTTTTCAGAAAGATATCCAAAATATAAACATCTCCATGATATCTTATGATCAATAAAATAGTGACTGTCAAATATAGGTTTACATATGTGAATGAACACTGGAAAATATGCATGTAAAAGATTGGTATATTAGTATTAGTATCTTAGTATTTTGACAAGCCAAGTCTCTTGAAATTGTCCAACGTGGGCCAGTTTTACATTAGATTCCACCTTGGGATGATTTGTTTTATAAGAATTTGATGAATATAGTACAGTTTTGAGGCATTACACGTTAATAAATGATATATCTACTCTATTGTTTCAGTGAAATGTGGATTGGCTTAAGAGAAAATAATTCCACTAAAATAGTAAAATGGTATAAAATGGTGTCTCTGAGGCATGGTCTTTCATTTTCACACTTGTATCCCCAAACACTGAGTACGGTTCTTGCTGTAGATGTTGTATAAGTATTTGCTGATGTCAGAATTATTATTCAGGAGGGAGATTATTGGAAATTAAGTTAAAAACCGTAGATAAACCACATTTAGACCCCTGCTATTTCTGATAAGTGGGAGATGCTGCGGGCACACAAACTGTACAGTTGTTCTGCAATTTAAGGAGATATGAATTATATTAATTTCCGAAGGAAAAGAAGCCGTCTGACAAAAATAACTTGTGACTACGGAGAGTGGTTAAGATGGAGACTGTGCTGAAAAATGCAGGGCGTAAAAGTAGGAAGAATGCCAAATAGATTTCTTGGTTTGTTTATAACAATGGGAGACCACTGTACCCGAAATACTCATGTAACTCCCCTAAATATACAGGTGAAAAGGTCATTTAAAGGATCGATATTTTAAAAGTTAAACAGCAAGACTGTAAAAAAATCACAATTATTAGTGTTCAGTGCTTGGTAATTGATGAGAAAAGCAAATCGCACCATCGTTCCCACCGAAATCTTCACATCCCTTCTCATTTCCCTAACAGCCCACACTCCCCGCCAGGGATCTATCTCACGCAAGCCTCCAGTTCTCGGGCCCCCGTCTCAACCCCCAAAATCTACTGGGTTCCTTTTTTTCACAGCCTCCACCTCACTCAAGCATCTCAGTGAGGTTCTAAATCTGCTACTGCTGCGTGCCGCAAGAGGTAAAGTTGCTCCACCCGCCCAAGTAGGGCCGGCCCGAGGGGCGGGAGCGTGGCTCGGGAGCGCACGCGGGACCTCTCCGGCCTTCCAGGCCACCGGCCGCTGGAGACGAGGGCGGGGGCACCGAGGAATACGGAATGTATGGGCATCTACGGGGGGGTGAAGTGTCCCTCAGCCGCACCAGCCCGGCCGCCCCGCCGCCTCCGGTACCGAATCTGAACCGTGATCCTGCAGAAACTTGATAATGTCCTTCTTAGGGAGCTGCTCGCTGCGCAGCTGCTCCACGGTCCAGGCCCGCTGTGGAACGGCCGCCGCCATCTTCCCCCGCTGCCTCCGCTTTACTGAGCCAGCCCGCCTGGGTTCGGCATCGCCCCGCCCCAGAGGCGTGGCGCGGACCCTGCTCGGAGCTCAAGCGGGCGGGGTCACGGCGCTACCCAGCAGGATTGGGGCCAGTGTTTGAGTGACGTTAAGGCTGTACTCCGCGGGCCTCTTTGTTGAGTCCCGGGTAAAACCGGCCGATGTGGCCCCGGCAGCGGACTACGCAGAAAGCCGCAAGCTGTCAGCTGCTCATAATTGGAACCCTTGTGAGGCGACGACCTCCGATAGTAGTGATTGTTTACCAGCCATTACCCACACTTGTTTATTACCGACAAGCTGCTATGCATTTAAAGTCTTTAATATGTTTAAAGGAAACAAAAGCATTCAGACATCTAATCTCATTTTATCTAGTTCTAGCCTAAAGATTCACATCTGACTTGGCTCAGTCCTTGTCCATCAGAACAACCTATATTCCACCACTTTCCTTTTAAAACTCACACAAATTAAACTAAAATACAACCGGTTCCCTTCCCCCTCCCAAATACAAACATGATAAACAGCATGTCTAAAAGCAAGTCCAGACACTTGACCATATAAAACAATGTAAAGTGGCTACACGCAGGATGGCTCTTGCTGATGGTGGCGATGAGGGGGTGACATTATTAGTGGTCCAAACAACCTCGTGATGTGTGTGTACTTTTCCTCAATACACGAAGAAACAAATCTACAGAGGTTACTCGAGGTCGCCACTTTTAGAGGGGAGAAGCCGGGAATTGTATCCAAGTCTGAGGTAGAATGCTATCGCTAGAGTAGAATATCACCCCGACGCTTACTGCTCTATATCATTTATGAAGATGTAATGGTGGAGCATCAGGACGCCTTGCTTTTTTTCCCTTAGGATTTTCCAACGAATATCAGGACCATACCATTCACTTCTCTTTTAACAATACAAAATACTAAGATAATGGGGCTTCCCTGGTGGCGCAGTTGTTGAGAGTCCGCTGCCGATGCAGGGGACACGGGTTCGTTCCCCGGTCCGGGAAGATCCCACATGCCGCGGAGCGGCTGGGCCCATGAGCCATGGCCGCTGAGCCTGCGCGTCCGGAGCCTGTGCTCCGCAAAGGGAAAGGCCCGCGTACCGCAAAAAAAAAAGATAATGCGTTGCCACTCCTGAAAAAGAGAACTGGCGTTTTGTTTTCTCAGCCTGGATAGAGAAATAAGACACGTTATTTAATTTTATCTAAACATGTTTGTTTTTCACCTCATCTTCCGATTTAAAAACATGGCCAACCACAAGGAATAAGGCAAGTTAGACTCTCAATAACATTAAGTTAAAAAAAAATGGGTAGGGCTTCCTGGTGGCGCAGTGGTTGAGAGTCTGCCTGCCGATGCGGGGGACACGGGTTCGTGGTCCGGGAGGATCCCACGTGCCGCGGAGCGGCTGGGCCCGTGAGCCATGGCCCATGAGCCTGCGTGTCCGGAGATTGTGCTCCGCAAGGGAGAGGCCCCAACAGTGAGAGGTCCGCGTACCGAAAAAAAAAAAAAAAAAAAAATGGTTATCCATTGTTTCTGAACCTCAAGTTTATTTATTGTATCATTTTAAGAGGCATCAATTTCGCAATGATGCCCGGACACCTCGTCATTAGAAACGGAACCCAACTTTAGAGTCGATAAGAAATTGACAAGGGGACCAAATTTTCGGTGGCTCCATAACAACGCGCATGCGTCTCCTAGAGGGCCACGGTGTTTCCGGGAAGCCAGCCAATCACTTTCCCCACGCAAACTCAGTGGCGTCACTTTCCAACTGGATTGACAGGCCTTAACCCCGCCTTCTAGTTCTAGTGTTTTTTATGCGAAGATAACCGATGGGGTTTGGAACGGAGGTAGTTGAGCTGCAACAGCTGCTGGCGTCTGAGAGAAGCCTTCGGTGGTCTTCGGCCTAATGAGCAGGCGGCAAAGAACGCTTTTTCAGACGTGGGGCTCAAGAGTCTCCCGATCCACTGGGGCTCCGAGTTGCAGCTCTGGAACTGAGCGGCCTCAGAGCCCTGGCATCTCCGGGGCGAGTTTTCCTGCAGCGGCACAGGCAGCAGAGGCGGCGGAGGCGGCAGAGGCTCAGCCCGAGTCGGACGATGATGTGTTGCTGGTCGCGGTGTACGAAGCAGAGCGGCAGCTGAGTCTAGAGAATGGCGGGTTCTGCACCTCAGCGGGCGCCCTGTGGATTTACCCTACTAATTGCCCGGTGCGGGACTACCAGCTGCACATCGCCAGGACCGCTCTGTTCTGCAACACGCTGGTGTGTCTGCCTACCGGCTTGGGAAAGACCTTCATTGCCGCCGTAGTCATGTACAATTTCTACCGCTGGTTCCCCTCCGGCAAGATTGTCTTCATGGCCCCCACGAAACCTTTGGTGACACAGCAGATCGAGGCTTGCTACCGGGTGATGGGTATCCCGCAGTCCCACATGGCCGAAATGACAGGTATCTTAGAAACAGTGGGCTAATTTGAAATTAAGAGCTGGGACCCAGGGAAAAGTATGCGTTCTGGGAAATAGCGTTAAAGGAATTCCTGACCCGTGTGGAATAGTCCCCAGATCACAATATGCTTATTTTACGTCTTCTCCCTTGAAACATCATCTACTTGTAGCAAGTCCAGCTCTAATGAATAGGGTTGCTTTATTCAATCTTCAGAGAATTCCTGTATCTTGTCAAAGAATTTTGAAGTGATTATGTGTGTATACCCCATCGGTAAGTGAACATGAGTTTCTTCCGCAGAAGGATTTCCCAGTTGAAGAATTTTGTTCTCTTCAAATATTATGTCATTTTGTAGGAATTCTTTAATGGCAGTCTAGTCGTGGTTTTCGGTAAAAGCCAGCATTGACATTTGGACCACAACAAATCTTTAAAATGCATTCCCATGATTTGTCTAATTATCATCTTGAAAGCACATTACCAAAGCAGGAATGCATTCTGAAAATAGGCCAGGTTATTTATATTTTACAGATAACAGTCGGGAGTTTAGAATGTACAATGTCACTTTTATTTACAGGATGTACTCAAGCTTTCACCAGGAAGGAAATATGGGGCAGTAAAAGAGTCCATTTTCTTACACCTCAAGTCATGGTAAATGATCTTTCTAGAGGAGCTTGCCCTGCTGCTGAAATAAAGTGTCTAGTTATTGATGAAGCTCATAAAGCTCTTGGAAATTATGCTTATTGCCAGGTAATTTTGTTAAAAAGTATTTTATAGTGTAAATATATTGATGAAGAGCATTTTGGGGAATAATTATTAATGATGGAAGTTACTGATGGTATTATTATGAAAAGCCTTATATCTATTATCTCAACAGATGGTGATAAATACTTTCCTTCATCCATTCAAATCAGTCTCTGCTGTTGTTTGTTTTTTAAATTTAAACAAGACTATTAGTGTCAGATGTAGATGATGAGAGTCTCGTTGAGGCAGTGATCCACTACCATATAGTGGTAGGTAGTTAAAACAATAATAGGTGGTGATACTAGGGAGAGGGTATAGAGTAAGAGTAGAGGGAAAGTTTATTTCATTTAGTGCAAAGAGATGAATTTCACTGCCAGTTTGTGATTTTATTAAGCAGTTTCCTTGGGGACTTTTAAGTATTATTATATCTCTGTATTATTTTCTTGAGAATTGTTATCTAGAGTTGATCTCAGTCAGGAAATGGATATATTTTTCCAAGTTAAATTAATATCCAGTGTGTTAAAGTTTCTGCTTGAAAGGATCATTTTAAAAATTTTGTTCTAACTCTGTGGAATTCATTTTGTACATTTAGCTTACATTTAGCAACTTTTTTTTTTTTTTCTTTTGGCTGTGCTGCACGCCTTGCAGGATCTCAGTTCCCCGACCAGGGATTGAAGCCAGGCCATGGCAGTGAAAGCCCAGAATTCTAACCACTAGGCACCAGAGAACTCCCCTTAGCAACTTTATTTTCAAAAAATTTCTACACATTAGGTGATTTTTTTTTTAAACTACAAGGCTATGCTTTCACTGAGTACAATGAGACATGACTGACTTCTTTAATATATAAATAGCACTAAGAATTTATACTACACTGAATATTCCAGATACAGTTTCCAACAGGCACACAGCTTGTTGAAGAATGTAGCTTCCTGGGTTACAAACACAACACCACTTCTATAAAATGCTTGAGAATCCCTCCTGGAAAAAAAGTAATGTATCAGGGAGATTTTTTCTTGTATCAGTTTTTAATTAGGACAATTGTTCTTAAGTCTCCATTAAGTATAATGTTCTGTTTTTTTTTTGACGGTACCTCATGGCTTGTGGTTTGTGGGATCTTAGTGCCCTGACCAGGGATTAAACCTGGGCCCTTGGCAGTGAAAGCGCAGAGTCCTAACCACTGGACTGCCAGGGAATTCCCTATAATGTTCTATCTTTAAATGTATTCTGTATCATGTTTTAAAAAACGGCATAAATAATATTTTTTGAGTATTGATCAATATTCAGTTTGAGTCTCATTGAATTCATCTTTGACATGGGTTGAAATCAGAGCAGTTTTAAGATAATCTAGTTTTAGTACCATTTGCAGTAGCAAGACATGGAAACAACCCAAATGTGCATCAACAGATGTTTGGATTAAAAAGATGTGGCGTATGTGTATATATATATATATGACACACACACACACACACACACACACACACACTGGAATATTAACCATAAAAAAGAGTGAAATATTGTCATTTGCCACTCAGTGAAATAAATCAAACAGAGAAGTACAAATACTATATGATATCACTTATATGTGGAATCTAAAAAGATAATACAAATGAATGTATATACAAAACAGAAACAGACTCACAGACATAGAGCACAAACTTGTAGTTACCAAAGGGGAGAGGAAAGGGTGGAGGGACAAATTAGGGTATGGGATTAACAGATACAAACAACTATATGTAAAATAGATAAGCAACAACGATTTACTGTACAGCACTGGGAATTATGCCCATTATCTTGTAATAATCTATAATATATAATATGCGAAAATACTGAATCACTATGCTGTATACCTGAAACTAAGACAGTATTGTAAATCAACTATACTTCAATTTAAAAAAAAATAATCTGCTTTTAGTTTCCTACCTTTAATGTGGAACTATGGGATAGTAAGAGCTGTTCCTGTGACTTAGTTTACTTAGGGGTCCTTTTTCCTTGTATTGCGGCATATGGGAATCTGGCAAATTATCCAGTATTGATTATACCAGAAGTGGGTGTTGAATTCAAACTGTAAAGCCTAGAGAGATGCTTTGGTGCCCCTTGGAAAATGTTTTAGGATTTAAAAGGGAATTTAGATTTTAAAAATTACCCCAAATTAGCCTTATTTTTTTATGAATAAACTTAATTTAAAAATTGTGAGCCTTCCACATGAAATCTAACTTCTTTAAAATCTTTCCTAAAACAAACTTTTTTCATTTCAAATCTAATTTCACATCTGTATTTAATTTTTTTAAATTGATTAATTATTTTTGGCTGTGTTGGGTCTTCATTGCTGCATGTGGGCTTTCTCTAGTTGTGGCGAGCAGGGGCTACTCTTCATTGTGGTGTGAGGGCTTCTCATTGCAGTGGCTTCTCTTGTTGCGGAGCACAAGGTGTGCGGGCTCTAGGTGTTGCGGGCTCTAGGTGTGCAGGCTTCAGTAATTGTGGCACGTGGGCTCAGTAGTTGTGGCTCGCAGGCTCTAGAGCACAGGCTCAGTAGTTGTGGCTCATGGGCTTAGTTGCTCCGCGGCATGAGGGATCTTCCCGCACCAGGGGTCGAGCCCGTGTTCCCTGCGTTGGCAGGCTGATTCTTAACCGCTGCGCCACCAGGAAAGTCCCTGTATTTAATTTTTTTTCTATTTTTGTGTTATGATTTATCTTAATCTGGCAAGTGTGCATATGGATATAGCTGTAAGCCTAGACTGTGGCCCAAGCAATGGAGAATAAACTTGATCTTTTTCTACCATTTGCTCTTGAATTAGCCCTTTGAATATTTTGATTTGCCTCAGTATAGGCCTTGATGTTGTAGCTTTATGTATAGAAGAAACCCTAAAGTGTTTTTTTATTTTTTTATTATTATTATTTATTTTGCGGTACGCGGGCCTCTCACTGTTGTGGCCTCTCCCGTTGCAGAGCACAGGCTCCGGACGCGCAGGCTCAGCGGCCATGGCTCATTGGCCCAGCCGCTCCGCGGCATGTGGGATCCTCCCGGACCGGGACACGAACCCGTGTCCCTTGCATCGGCAGACGGACTCTTAACCACTGTGCCACCAGGGAAGCCCCCTAAAGTATTTTTGATTGGGATAGAGTATAAACCTAAATCATTTGCTCTTCAGATAACATAACTAAAGATAGTTCCATCTGCTAGTCCATCAGTACTCTAAATAAGGAACAATGATAGTGGATCAGATATACTAGCTTGTTTAACAGAATCATTTTTATTTTTGTATTGTGCAGATGAAATTAAAGAATTGTTTTTTTTTTTTTTTAAGGTTGTAAGAGAACTAGTCAAATATACAAATCACTTTAGAATCTTGGCTCTTAGTGCCACACCAGGTAGTGATATAAAGGTAAGTAAAATTTATTAATGTTTAAGAAAATAAGAACTTTTGTATGTGACCAGATCAGTTTTCCATTCTAGTATTTAGTTTAACATCAGGAGTACAGCATTTCATATAAGATGCCTACCTTTTCTTCTGTGGTTGTAGGAGACTATCTACATTAGAGTCTTCAGACTTCAGTGTGCCAAAGAATCACCTAAAGCGGTTTTTTAAATTTTTACTGTTTTATTTTGAAATGACTTTAGACTTCCAGAAAATTTGCAAAAATTAAAGTCTGTATATCCTTCACTCAGCTTCCCCTAATGTTAACATATTACATAACCATAGTAAAATTATCAAAACCAGGAAATTAACATTGGTACAATACTAGTAACTGATCTGCAAATCTTATTTGACTATTGCCAGTTTTCCCACCAGGGTCCTTTTCTGCTCTGGGGTCCATTCTATGATCCCACATTGCATTTAGTTGTCACATCTCCTCAGTACCTTCCAGTCTGTGACAGTCCTCATTCTTTTCTTGTCTTCCATTACCTTGATGCTTTTGAAGAGTAGGTGCCAGTTATTTTGTAGAATATCCCTCAATTTGGGATTGTCTGATGTTTTCTTATGATTGGAGTGAGGTTCTGTATGCATTTTGGGCAAGAATACCCCAGAAGTGATGTTGTACCTTTCTTAGTGCATTGTATCTGAGAATACATGATGATTTGTCTTATTACTGGTGCTGTTAATTTTGGCTTGGTTCAGATGATGACTTTCTGGTTTCTCTATTGTAAAACTACTGTTTTTCCCTTTTTACTTAAGTCTGTTGTGGGGGAGATACTATGAGACTATGTAAATATTCTGTTTTAGCATCCAATGATGGTTCTTGCTTGCAACAATTATTTCTGTGCTGTTTGCCGAATCATTATTTCCTCTTTCCCTCATTTCTTTTACATTTCAAAATTTGAATTCTTCTGTTGTGAAAAGCTGTCTTCTCTCCTCATTTATTTTATTTATTTATTTATTTATATTTGCTGTACGCGGGCCTCTCACTGTTGTGGCCTCTCCCGCTGCGGAGCACAGGCTCCGGACACTCAGGCTCAGCGGCCATGGCTCACGGGCCCAGCCGCTCCACGGCATGTGGGATCTTCCCGGGCTGGGGCACGAACCCGTGTCCCCTGCATCGGCAGGTGGACTCTCAACCACTGCGCCACCAGGGAAACCCCTCCTCATTTATTTTTAATTCAGGTCTTTACATCAATATGGACTAATGGATATATATATATATGGATATATATATATATGGATATATATATATATTTTATTGGCTACAATCCAATACTATCATTAATAATTTTGATTATTCTAGATTGGGCCATTGAGAGTGCCTTGAAGATGGCTCCTGTGTCCTTTAGAATGCACTTTTGTTTGTTCGTGTTTGTTTTGAACACTTCCTAACTTACTGGCATCACAAGATATTTTATGATCATTTAGTGTTTTTCCAGTCCCTGCTGTGGAATCCACCATTTCTCTAGGGAGCTCAGAGGATGGTAAAAAGTTTTGAGCCCTATCCCATGCAGATTTTGAGCCTTATCCCATGACATTCTAATTTAGTAGCTCTGAATGGTCTTCTGTGTTAGGTTCTGGATAATTTCAAAGGTAGCTTTCAATTCTGCCAAGCCATAGACTTTTTTCCTTCTGTCCATAGCCTCGATTAGTTTTAGAAATTTCTATCGTATCATTTCTGCCCAACCTTTTTTAAACATGCTTGATTGTTTTTAATCATCAAGTCTCTGCTTAAATATCACCTCTTCAGAAAAATTCACTCTTAAGCTATGAAAAGTCAACTCTTCCTATCTTGTTATTTTCTTCTTAATATCTATCACAGTCTGTCATTCTTTTGCTTATTCATTTATTTGTTGTATTTTTGCTCCACTAAAGTAGTACCTACATGAATGTAGGGATTATGTCTATCTTGGTTATGCCTCTATCACCAATTCAATACCTGGCATGTGGGAGTTACTCAAATATTTCTTGAATGAATGAATGATTAAAAATACTAAAGTCTGGGACTTCCCTGGCGGTCCAGTGGTTAAGACTCTGTGCTACCAACGCAGGGGGCACGGGTTCAATCCCTGGTCGGGGAACTAAGATCCCACATGCTGTGCGGCCAAAGGAAAAAAAAATACTGAAGTCTTAGTCAATTTTATAAAATGGTCATATATTTACTCTAGAGTTTGAATGTATGTGGACATTCAGTAACAATAGTGTACTACTGTATTAGGCATTATACTAGGTGTTGGGAATACAAAAGTGACTAAGATGTGATTCTTGCCCTAGAGTATTTTTTGTCTGAAACTAAGCCCATGAGGCTTTACTAGTTTTAAAAAAAAGAGTTCTTAATTTCTGGATATTTTCAGGATTCTTTCTTCATCCTTCCCTCCATCCATCCATCTCTCCCTTCCTTTCCTTTTTTTCATCACACCCAGTAGAACTGTGGTCTAATGGTACAGCAGTTGTTTATACCAACAGGTTTTTTGTTTTTTCTTAAATTCCCTATTTTTACAATTAAGTTCCTTTATAAGCTTTTGGTGAATGAAATTTAGCTCCAGAAATATATTCACAGCATATATATTGATTTAAATGGAAAATATTCCACTCATTTATTTATTTATTTATTTTTATTTTTGGCCACACCCGCAGCTTGTGGTGTCTTAGCTCCCTGCCAGGGATCAAACCCACACCCTTGGCAATGAAAGTGTGGAGTCTTAAACCACTGGACTGCCAGGGAATTCCCTCCATTCATTTATTAATAATAGATTTAGTGTAGGACATATGCCCTCAGTTTCTTAACAAGTCAGTTTGTAAAGTATTTCCAAGGTACATTTGTATCCTTTAGTAGTAACAGGACTTCTCTGTTTTCCCCATAAAAAATCAGTGGAAAAAAGTATTTGCCAGGGAATCAGGAAATCTGGGTTTTAGTTCTGGCTCTAAAATTGACTGTTATATAATGTTTTGGGGATTTGGTTTGCTAATTTGAAACTTCTGTTTTGTCTGAGTCTTTATAAATATTGACAAGATATAACACTACCATTGGAAAGCACAAAATACATTTGAGGAACTTGTTGGACATTTTATCTCTTGGATGCTTGGCATGCAAGAAAGATGTTTCAAAAGCATTTTCCCCTATTGTGCCACTCCTGATGTGCTATAATTTGTAGTTTTAAAAAATATTTAATGATATAAATTTCTAATTTTTTTTCAAAAACTTATTGCTATTTTATTTTTGTTAGTGGCAAACTAAAAAATTTAGTAAGTAATATAATATATAATCATACTTAATTGATTTTCTATAGGCTGTGCAACAGGTTATTACTAATCTACTAATTGGGCAGATAGAGATTCGTTCTGAAGATTCTCCAGATATTTTGCCATACTCTCATGAAAGACGAGTTGAAAAGCTTGTTGTTCCTCTTGGTGAAGAACTTGGAGCTATCCAAAAGGCATATATACAGGTAAGCCATTTTTATCATAATTCAGGGTTTTAATAAATGAACTGATAATGTAATTATTTTACTTAACAGAATCCGACTGTGAGAATGTATAGTTATAATCATTTATATAATTAATATGGTAAAAAATTCTTTGAAATGACAATTTTCAGTATGAGCGCCATGTTTTATATGTACTGGCAAACTATTAGTTAAAGAGGAAATACAAAATGATGGACCGTTTCTAAAGCCAATTTAGTTTTGTATTTTCTTAAGTAAACCTTTTAATTGCAGTATAACCAGCCCCCCCAAACATATGAACAGCATAGTACATGTAAGTGTGCAGCACAGTAAATTTTCACATAGTGAACACACCCAAAACATGTATCCAGATTCAACCAGAACTTTCTTTGTAAGGAAATATATTTTCAATATATTCCTCCCTGATCCCTTGTACAGCAGTGTTTCTCAACTGGGGACTATCTTGCCCACTTGGTGGCATTTGGCAATGTCTTGACACATTATTGATTGATTGGTTGCGTTGGGTCTTCGTTGCTGCACGCGGGCTTTCTCTAGTTGCAGCGAGTGGGGGCCACTCTCCGTTGCGGTGCGCGGGCTTCTCATTGCAGTGGCTTCTCTTGTTGCGGAGCACGGGCTGTAGGCGTGCGGGCTTCAGCAGCTGTGGCTTGCGGGCTCTAGAGCGCAGGCTCAGTAGTTGTGGCACATGGGCTTAGTTGCTCCGTGGCATGTAGGATCTTCCCGGACCAGGGCACGAACCCGTGTCCCCTGCATCGGCAGGCGGACTCTCAACCACTGCGCCACCAGGGAAGCCCTAACTTTATTGATTTCTTTTAGAGTGCTTCTTTAGGCACATGTGGTCAGCAAAGCTGATCAGCAAAGCTAGAAGAGAAGAAAGATTGAAATGTACTAAAATAGATATATTTTAGGAAATAAAACTTAGGCAAATTACATGTTGCTGTAGTAGGTCTTCATCTGGAGGTCGCTTTTTACCTTCACTGTGGCATCAAGCTCACGACCTTTTGTCTGCTGTTTCCTCTGCCTGGAATGCTCTGTCTTCAGAACTTCTCAGGCTCGGCATACTTTATCATTCAGATGTCAAGTATTACCTCTTAAAATAAACCATCTTTGGTGGCATGAACACGTGGAGAACTGTGGGAGCCTGCATGCCCAGTTCTCCCCTGAGAGTGCCCTGCTGTCACCCATGCAGCAGTAGGCTCCGTTGCTTGCCCAACCCGGGCCACCGTCTCTCCTGCTGCTTGGTACCAGAGGCAGCCCTGGCCCAGAGCGGTCCATCCCCAGCCAGGAACCTTAGTGTGGGAAACTGGCTGCTTGGAGGTGGAAGGGCGCTGGCAAGGTCACAATCCAAGGGCCCGCTCCTCTGCATCCTGGGGCTGGATGACGGATGAGGCAGGGGGTGCCTGGGCAGAGCACAATTGCTGCTCCTCCCCCCACCCCCCAAAAAAAAGAAAGAAAGAAAGGAAGGGAGAGAGGAAGGAAGGAAGGAAAGAAAGAAAGAAACCCTTTTTGTCCACTTATATGATAGTGACCCCCTTCCCATCAAAGACTCTACAAAGCATTACTGTGTTTTAGGTTCTTAAATGCTTTATCATAATCAAAATTCTCTTATTTTCTTTGTTCACTTCTTTACTCCTTTCTTCCGTCTATTAAATGTAAACTTTAGGAAAATAGAAACTTCATTTGTCTCAGCCACAATATCCCCAGCATCAGGAACGATGTTTGATATGTAGTATATACTTAATGAATATATTTTTAAAAATATCTATTTATTTATTTATTTGGCTATGTCAAGTCTTAGTTGTGGCACGCAGGATCTTTGTTGTGGCATGCAAGATCTTTCATTATGGCACGTGGGCTTCTCTAGTTGCAGCGCGGGCTCTCTAGTTGTGGCACGCAGGCTCCAGAGCGTGTGGGCTCAGTAGTTGTGGCATGCAGACTTAGTTGCCCTGTGGCATGTGGGATCCTAGTTCCCCAACCAGGGATCGAACCCGCGTCCCCTGCATTGGAAGGCAGATTCTTAATCACTGGACCACCAGGGAAGTCGCTTAATGAATATTTTTGAGAGAATGGATCAGTGAATGAAATTAAATGTACTCAAGGAATTTTGATTTAGTCATCACTCTACAAATATTTGCCTATGTGCTAGACTTGTTCTAGGCATTGAAGATGCAACAGAGCAAAAAATCGAGGCCCTCCTTTCATTGTGCTTAGTTTGGAGGGAGAGGAGGAGAGTTAAGAAATAAACAGATAAACACATATGTTCGTTTTTTGTTTTTTTTTTAAAATAAATTTATTTATTTTATTTTTGGCTGCATTGGGTCTTCATTGCTGTGCACGGGCTTTTTCTCTGGTTGCGGCAAGCAAGGGCTACTCTTCGTTGCAGTGCACCGGCTTCTCATTGTGGTGGCTTCTCTTGTTGCAGAGCACAGGCCCTAGGCCCATGGGCTCAGTAGTTGTGGCTCGCGGCTCTAGAGCGCAGGCTCAGTAGTTGTGGCACATGGGCTTAGTTGTTCCATGGCATGTGGGATCTTCCCAGACCAGGGCTTGAACCCATGTCCCCTGCATTGGCAGGCGGATTCTTAACTGTTGCGCCACCAGGAAAGCCCAACACATATGTTCTTGAATTATCACTGAATCTAATAATTGCTTGTGCTGACTCTCACATGGATTATCTGAGGATAATTGTCAAGCACTTTAAAACTTTATCATCTCTTCTGTGTTTACTTAAAAGTTCATTTTAAGACAAACTTTATTTAACATATAATTTAATATATAAAACTATTTTAGTATGTGAGGAAATGTATTTGTAAAAGGATTTTAAAATAAACTTAAACTAAATTTCTTTGAAATTTGCAGATTTTGGAAGCACTTGCAAGTTCTTTGATTCGGAGGAATGTTTTGATGAGAAGGGATATTCCCAATCTAACAAAATACCAGATAATTCTGGCAAGAGATCAATTTAGGAAAAACCCATCTCCAAATATTGTGGTAGGTATTTTAAAATAAATTTTGCTGATAGACTACATTTTTACTTAGAACCAGGATGAAATGTAAATAATGATTATTTTTTGGTATATATTAGCTCATCAAGAATTCAGGGGTGGTTTATATAGTTTATAAAAACATGAAAAAGATCTAGCAGGAATACAGTTTAATGATGTGAATTAAGATAAATTTATCTTATAACTTTTAATTAAGAATTGGTCTTTTAGTTCACTTCTGTTTTGCAAAGTAAAAGGGTCATAAGAGGGTAGATTTTAACTAACTTTTAGACCCATAGCATTTAGTCTTAAATCTCCATACCATGAAGCAACCGACAAAGGATTAATCTCCAAAATTTACAAGCAGCTCATGCAGCTCAATAACAAGAAAACAAACAACCCAATCCAAAAATGGGCAGAAGACCTAAATAGACATTTCTCCAAAGAAGATATACAGACTGCCAACAAACACATGAAAGAATGCTCAACATCATTAATCATTAGAGAAATGCAAATCAAAACTACAATGAGATATCATCTCACACCAGTCAGAATGGCCATCATCAAAAAATCTAGAAACAATAAATGCTGGAGAGGGTGTGGAGAAAAGGGAACACTCTTGCACTGCTGGTGGGAATGTGAATTGGTTCAGCCACTATGGAGAACAGTATGGAGGTTCCTTAAAAAACTACAAATAGAACTACCATATGACCCAGCAATCCCACTACTGGGCATATACCCTGAGAAAACCAAAATTCAAAAAGAGTCATGTACCAAAATGTTCATTGCAGCTCTATTTACAATAGCCCGGAGATGGAAACAACCTAAGTGCCCGTCATCGGATGAATGGATAAAGAAGATGTGGCACATATATACAATGGAATATTACTCAGCCATAAAAAGAAACGAAATTGAGCTATTTGTAATGAGGTGGATAGACCTAGAGTCTGTCATACAGAGTGAAGTAAGTCAGAAAGAAAAAGACAAATACCGTATGCTAACACATATATATGGAATTTAAGAAAAAAATGTCATGAAGAACCTAGGGGTAAAGCAGGAATAAAGACGCAGACCTCTTAGAGAACGGACTTGAGGTTATGGGGAGGGGGAAGGGTGAGCTGTGACAGGGCGAGAGAGAGTCATGGGCATATACACAGTAACAAACGCAGTAAGGTAGATAGCTAGTGGGAAGCAGCCGCATGGCACAGGGATATTGGCTCGGTGCTTTGTGACAGCCTGGAGGGGTGGGATGGGGAGGGTGGGAGGGAGGGAGACACAACAGGGAAGACATATGGGAACATATGTTTATGTATGACTGATTCACTTTGTTATAAAGCAGAAACTAACACAGCATTGTAAAGCAATTATACCCCAATAAAGATGTTAAAAAAAAAAAAAATCTCCATACCGAGGTTGGATTAAGCATCACAGTAAGCTTTGTATTTTTAATCTTTATAGGAAAAAAATAGGTGGATAGGAACATATCCATCAAGTTAGGTCCAGAGTCAAAAGAGATGCTTACAAACATGAAAAGGCACTGAGTCATTCTTGGAACTGAGAGGGAATGCATGTGCAAAAGGACAGAGGCAATTGAATGAAGGTATAAAGGAGACAGTGAGAAAACCAATTTGCCTGAGGTAAAGGATTGAGGGAGTCAGATATGATCTAGGTTGTGACCCCCTGGGAGTGCTTTAAATGTTATACTAGAAATATGGACTTTATTCTATAGTATCTGGGAAACCACAAAGGGAATTTTCTGTGAAATTGCAGTGTATTATACTAGACTTTAATAAAATGTTTAAAGTTTCTGCTAGGAGTTAAAGGTTCATTAAAATTTTAAATCATAAATCTAAACCTGTTGAATTTGATCTCACTGATGAGAGTTTATGTTTTACAGAGACATTGTTTTACCCTTTTAGGTAATTAGCGTGCTATTTTAAGGCATTTATCACTATCCTGGAAACATTTAAAATGAGTGTAACTGATATTAATGCTACTAAAAATGTAAGGTATTAAATAATAGTCTGCATCTCTAATAAAGGAAAATAATTAAAATATATTCTCAATGGTCTTTTAAAGGTATTTTATTGTATAGATATACTGACTGTATGCTCCTACAAAAGGAATATATACTTTACTTTTCCTTGAGAGTAGTGGTTAAAAGCACAAGCACACTGGCCCAAATTTCCTAGGTTCAAATACTGGCTCTGCTACTTATCACCTACATGAGGTTCCACATATGTAAAATGGGCATAACAATAGTACCTACCTCCTAGGTGTTAAGATTAAATAAGATTGTATAAGTAGTGTGCTTATAACGGTGTCTGGTGCTCCCTGTCAGATGTTACTGTGGCATGTATACCTGGTGTTAAATGTTAGTGTTAAACAGTTTGATTAAATATTTGTCCTGATGTCAGAAACATTTGTGAGGATAGGCCTGTATCTGTTTTATTTTCCCTTATATCCCAAATGTCTAGCTCAGTGCTCAGCAAATAGTAGGTGCTTATTAAATTGTTTTGAAAGACCAAATAAATCTATATACTGCTAATAATTTACCTGCAAAGAAAAACAGCATATGATAAATATCCCCCCGTTCATTTATTCTCTTTAAAATGTAAGTTTCATGTTGAATTAAATAAAGGGGCAGATTGTATATGGAAAGTACATTGACACCTTTCCATAGCAACATCTTAGGACATTCAGTAGAACCAATAAGTTCTGCATGGAACATGTATCTTCATTTCTTTCTCTGGGTAAATTTGATACATGCTTGTTTTTTCTAGGGACTGCAACAAGGCATAATCGAGGGAGAATTTGCTATTTGTATTAGTTTATATCATGGTTATGAATTATTGCAGCAAATGGGAATGAGATCATTATATTTCTTCCTTTGTGGAATTATGGATGGAACTAAAGGTAAATTATATGAAATTATTTTTAAAAGTGCTGACGTGTATTATTTTGGTTAACGATATGTATTGAGCCGTTTGGATTACTTAAGGTGCTTTATTTTAAAAAGCAGTGAAGGGGACTTCCTTGTGTGTCCAGTGGATTTCCTTGGTGGTCCTCCCCAATGCAGAGGGCCCGGGTTTGATCCCTGGTCAGGGAACTAGATCCCACATGCTGCAAGTAAGACCCAGCACAGCTTAATAAATAAATAAATAAAATAAAAAGCAGTGAAATAGTTATGTAACAAATTCTTTCTTTCTTTCTTTTTTCTTCCTTCCTTCCTTCCCTCCTTCCTTCCTTTCTTTTTCTTCTTCTTCTTTTTTTTCTTAAACTGTGGACATGTATTTCTCACAGTTCTGGAGGCTGGGAAGTCCAAGATCAAGGTGCCAGCCCATGTTTCTTTGCTTTTGATAAATTGCTGGAAGAAAAGAAGCCATTCATTAATACATATGTGAATGTGGAACTGGAAAAAGTTGCTGGTTTTTATTTTTAAATTTGAAAAACTTGCATTCATTGCTATAGTTTAATTTCTTTTAAATAAATGATACATTTGATTAGTTTTGCTATTAAATTTATTGGAAAAATATTTTCTTAATTTCTGAAGGAATGACTCGGGCAAAAAAAGAACTTAGCCGAAATGAGGACTTCATGAAACTCTATAATCATCTAGAGTGCATGTTTGCACATACACGTAGTACTTCAGCAAGTGGCATTTCTGCTATCAAAAAAGGTCTGGTTGTTCTTTTAAATTTTTGTATTGTTTCCTCTTTATCAAGGTTAATTTTAAAATTATGCTCCATTGATCCACATGTCTATTTATATCTACTTATACTTCTGTAGCAATAGACCTGTTAAATGCTAAAAGATCTTATTCTTCAACTTAGGATAAATATATATTCAAGCAGTTCATAAACTTTAAATATATAATAGAAGTTAGTAGTAGTTGTTACTGGTAGTGAAAATTCTCAGAACTACCAAAAACTAATTTATAGCTTAACTAAATGTGAATTTTTCCCTTCTCCTTGCTGCTGATTCTCATTTGGAGTCTTTCTCAGAATGAAATTTTCATAAAAATTCAGTTTATTTTACAGTAAGGTTTGTGTGCTACCCAGATGCTACTTACTGTTTAAATAAAAAGAAATAAGTTTTAATGAATCCATTTGAAAGGGTAATTAAAATACATTAATGTAATCGAATATGGAAAAATACAGAAAAATTTTTTGTGTTTTGTTTTTTTACAGGAGATGAAGATAAAAAGTTCTGCTATAGTCATCCAAAATTAAAGAAATTAGAAGAAATTGTAGTTGAACACTTCAAGTCGTGGAATGGTAGGTCGTATTTAATAGACTCAAGGCAAGGCAAAGTTATTGAGAAAGCTAAAACTCTGACTCATTAGTTTGTGCTAACATTTCTTATGGAGAAGATGAGCTTTTAATTATTCTGGATAATGAATATAAAAAAGCTCTGAGAAATTTTGGGAGCGTAGGCACCAGGGGAATGGTGGAAATGTTAAGAATAGGGTATTATGTGAAAAAGAAAAGTCAACCTGGGGCAGTATAAGAGAAGCAGATAATAAAACAATGTATAATATAATGATAGGGAAAAGTAAGCTAGGTGAGAAAATAGAGAGTCATGAAGGAGGCTATTTTGTATATAGTTTTAGAGCAGACCTCTTTGTAGGGTGATGTTTGAGCTGTTACCTGATGGAAGTAAGGGAGCAAGCCTTGTGGATTTCTGTAGGAGGATCATTCCTGGCAGAGAGAATAGCAGATTCAAAGGCCCTGAGGCAGTAGGGTGCTTGGTAAGATTAAGGATCAGTAAACAAACCAATTTGGCTGGAGTAGTGTAATGAGGATGAGTGGTGTAGGCAGAGGTTGGAGAGACAGCCAGGGGCCAGGTCATGTAGGGTTTGTAGGCCATGTCAGGACTTTGGATTTTATTCTGTGTATGCTTGTGATTTGTGAAACTATTACAGAGGCATTCGGAGCAGCAGAGTGACGTGATCTGACTTATATTTTTAAAATATCACTCTCGTAGATGTTGGCCAATTAGGAGGCTATTGTAATAGTCTAAGATGATAACAGATGATGATAGTTTATACTAAGATAGTAGTACCAAGCAGCAAGGTGGTTCTGAGAAGTGGTTATAGATTCTAGATATATTTTGAAGTTGGAGCCAACAGCGTTTATTGATGGATTGGACATAGAGTATGAGAAAAAAAATCATTAGGAGTATATATGTGTGTGTGTGTGTGTGTGTGTGTGTGTGTGTGTGTGTGTGTGTTTGCAGATGACTGTATGAACAAAGAGAAAACTAACAACATGATGAAGAAAGAGCAAATGTATTAGGATGCTTTTGAGACATCTAAGTTGAGATGTGTAGGCATTGGATAAGTGAATCTGGGTCTCAGAAGAATAGTCTGGGATATTTTTATCTATTTACATATATATAAATAAATTTTAGAGTTATCAGCATAAAGACAATATTAAAAGTTTCAAGAGTGAATGTGGTCATATCACCAGCAGTACTGTTTAGGGACAGAGGGCTGGGAATTAGTCCTGCAGAATACCAACATTTAGAGTTCAGAGGGGAAAATGCCACAAAGAAGATTGAGAAAGAAACCAGACAAGTGAATTATCAGAGATGCTGAGGGAAGAGACTATTTCAGTAGGAAGGAGTGGATTGTGTTAAATACTACTGAGAGGTGTGGTCCGATGAACTAAAAAGCATCCACTGAGTTTGGCAATATAGAGTTATTGATGACTTTGGTAGAGCAGCTTTAATGGAATGAAGATAGAAAGGCAGGCTGCGGCCTGTTGAAGGAGGTAGGCTTTGCACTGAAAGTAGCTATTGATCTGCAGTTGGTCAGATGTAGAGTCTTGATGCTATGCTGATTCAAAGGAGGTTTATCTGGAATAATTTTCCTTGCAACAGCAGCTGCTTCTTTTTCCTTATGTATTATACATTAACTTTATTAAGTCATTTAATTCATAAGGTTGTTATGAAGACTAAATGAATTCATAATATAAAATGCTTAGTGTAGTCTCTGGCACACACATGATGATTAACATAATATAAATCATGTTTAAGAAAGAAGGATTGTCAAAGACCCATGCAAGGTTAAAAAACAAAAGAAAGCAAATAACAAAAAACTCCACACAACTTGCAATTATTAACCAATTGCTATATGCAAGTCTACATACTTTATATTTACTGTTTCATTTAATCATCACCTCAATCCATTTTAGATATTAAGAAACTAAAGTTTAAAGAGACTAAATGACTACCATGGTCACACATCACCCAGAGACTAAGTGGTCCAGCCTCAAAATCATGTTTTTATTTATGCATTCTACTCCTCCCAAGCACAGAGACACTGGGAGCAGCTTTGTGATTGACTGTTGGGTATATTCTGCAGTTTCCTTGGAGAATTTGAACATATCAATAATTTGGAGACAGAATACCATGGCCTGGATTAAGACAGTGCCTTTAGTGAGCAGAAAGGAAAGGGAAGATATACAAAATCAGTGAGAGCTCTGCAGTCCTGTGCTTCTGATTTAGAAGGTAAAGGGGAATAACAGGCGTCATGCATGAATTGAAGGACTGGTCAAAAGGTAACTTTTATTTGGTTTAGGTTTTTATTTTATGACAGCCAATGAGAGATAAGGAGCCAGTTTTATTAAGATTACTAGAAAAGGTAGGAGGAAAACCAGCAAAGATTTAAGATGCTTAAATTATTTTTTTGAAAGAATTGTCACTCACTAGTATATAGTTTCAGGTTTGTCTTTTGAATTAGTTCTCATCTAAATGCTTTTATAAAAGTTGTAATTAAAGTATTTTTGTTATATAGCTCAAAAGACATCTGACAAGAAATGTGACGAGACCAGAGTTATGATCTTCTCTTCATTTCGAGATAGTGTTCAAGAAATTGCAGAAATGCTTTTACAGCATCAGCCAATTATTAGAGTAATGACTTTTGTTGGCCATGCCTCAGGGAAAAGCATGAAGGGTTTTACCCAGAAGGAGCAACTGGAGGTAATTATTTTTGGAAATGATGAATATAAAAATAAAATTGATTAGCTTTGCACTTACGCCTTTTTTTGTTTTAACTCACTGGTCAGTTGGCTACATCTTAAAGATAATTTTGTAGTAAATGTATAAATAAAACTAGGCATATTTTGAAAGACCAAAAAAAGTGGGTTTTTTTGGATTTTGAAATTTTTTTAAAAAGTATAATGGTTAAGCAGAAAGGCTCTGGATTCATATTATGTAGGTTGGAATCCTGGTTCTTCCACTTATAAGTTTCTTTACTTCCTGTGCCTCAGTTTTCCTTATCTGTAAACATACCCTGTAGAGCTATTGTAAGCATTAAGTGAAATCGTACTGTAGAGCCTTCAAGAAGTGTTTACTATTTATTTATCTTAAGTCACTTTAGTTATTTATTCCAAACAAATAATAAGCTTACACTTTTTTCTGTTATCTAAAAATCTTAACTTAAAAATATGGTCAGAGGAAACCATGGTGGTATTTAAGGTAGCTGTATGCTCTGAATATTCATCATAAATTTTTGAGTGCTATGATGTTTTGGGGGATATTTTAGACTATAGATTTTTTTTTGCGGTACGTGGGCCTCTCACTGTTGTGGCCTCTCCCGTTGCGGAGCACAGGCTCTGGACGCGCAGGCCCATCGGCCATGGCTCACGGGCCTAGCCTCTCTGCTGCATGTGGGATCTTCCCGGACCGGGGTACGAACCCGTGTCCCCTGCATTGGCAGGCGGACTCTCAACCACTGCGCCACCAGGGAAGCCCTAGACTATATATAGATTTTTATAAACTGTATACAGGTTTTTTCAGGTTAGCTATAGGTCTACACTTGAGTAGGTATGTCTTTAATGTCTAATTCATTTTGAAAGATCCTTTCTTGATTCTGTCAACATTAATAGATGAGGACTCCTATTATTAAATACTTCTTATACCAGTCCCCACTGTACTCAAAAGAGTCTGTTTAAGCAAACTGGATCTGGTGGAGAGAATCTAGGAGGTTTTCCTGAGTCTGAATGTAACACTTTTCCCTATCTCGAGTCTAATAAGTACTCTAAAGGGTTCAGGCATCTAGTGGATGATTATTACTAACGTTAATAATCACGTTAGTGATTAGTAATATCTGTGTGAAAAATGAAGTGAATTTCTACCTAGGAGGTCAAGCATTTTGAAATACCCATAGTCCCCAACCTGGTCTCTGGCCAACTTCATTATTACCCAGAGTCATATTTCCTGGGTTTGTCAGGTATCGTAAGAAACCTTATAGATTTTATTCACTTTGTCTTTTATTCACTTTTATCAATAATATTTTTATGTAGGCCAGGGTAATAATCCTTTTTATTACTCCTATACATAATTGCTTTCATAACAGGAGTTTTATTCTGAAATAAGCTTTCAAGCAGATAGTTGTAATTGAATTATTCATTTATCTAGAAACAAGTGATGAAGTCACAGAGGAAGTTGGGGGCCAGATTCTTTAGGACCTTACATTTCCATTTTAATGACTTTGGCTTTTACTCTGAATAAAGTGAGAAGAAGACCTTGGAGAATTTGGAGCAGAGGAAGGTCATGTCCTGATTGATATTTTAAAAGAATCACACTGGCTGCTGTCTTAAGAATAAACTATAGGGGCTAAGGGTGGAAATAGGAAGACCAATTGGAAGACTTATTAGAATAATTCAAGCTAAAGATGATGGTGGCTTGGACTAGGGTGGTAGCAGGTTGTGAGAAATGATTGGATTCTGGATATATTTTGAAGGTCAAGCTGACAGGACTTATTGACAAATTAGAGTGGGATATGAGATAAAAGAGTGTGAAGGCTGACTCCAAGGTTTTTGGCCTGAGCAACTGAAAAGAGTGGCTATTAACTAAGGTGGATAAGACTGCAGGAAAGGCAGGTTTTGTAGAGAATATTAGCTTGGTTTTGGACAAATTAACTTTGGCATGCCTATGAGATTAGTGGTTTTCAAACTGTCAAAACTGATGGAGGACCAGTTTATTTCCATTCAATACATCACAGATACCTTTGAACATTACTACAAAAATGAATTACTAGAAAAATAAGCTTAATGAAAAACAAAGTTCACGTCTAAATTTTTTTTTAGAGTCAACAGATGGGGAATACTCTGTCAAGTTTCTAAACTCTTACTCAAAGTTTTTGTAGTCTTGTCAGCTGGTAGTAGACAGTTTGTGAACCAATACCGGCACCAGTAATAAATACTTCATGGATTGTACTTTGAGTTACACTGTTTTAAACATCAAGTAGCGATGTTAAGTAAACAATTGAATATATGTCTTGACTTCATGGGTTCATGGAAATATATATTTGGGAATCATCATCATGTAGATGAGACTGGGTTGAATGAAGACATAGAAGATGTCCAAAGACTGAGTCCTGGGGAATCAGAATAAGTGACTAGTGAAATGGGAGAAAGACCAGGAGAGTGTGGTATCTCCTGGAGGAGGAAGTGATTAAATGTATAAATACTGCTGGTGGGTCATATAAGATGATAACTGGGAATTGACTATTGGAATAAGAGAGGAGAAGACAAATGACCTTGAAAAGAACATTTTCAGTGGAATGGTGGGACAAGCCACCACTGAGAAGAGCTGGAGATAGCAAGTATACAAGTCTTTCAAGGATTATTACTAAAAGGAGCACAGAGATGGAAGTAGTTTTTTGTTTGTTTGTTTTATGTTGAGATACATAATAGTATGCTTATATGCTGATAGGAATGACCAGTTGAGAAAGAAAAATTGATGACAGAGCAGAGAGAAGAGTATTGCTGGAATGATCTTTGAGTAGTTAAGGGAAAAGGGTGGGATCTAGTATAAAACTATGGGGGGTGACCTCAGTTAAGAACACGGATAGTTTGTCCAAAACAATAGGAGGGGAAGGTAAACTATGCAGGCACAGGTAGAGGTGGGTATGTAGATGTGGCAGTGATACCTTGCGGAAAGTCTTTTTTTTTTTTTTTTTTTTCGTTACGCGGGCCTCTCACCGCTGTGGCCTCTCCCGTTGCAGAGCACAGGCTCCGGACGCGCAGGCTCAGCGGCCATGGCTCACGGGCCCAGCCGCTCCGCGGCATGTGGAATCTTCCCAGACCGGGGCACGAACCTGTGTCCCCTGCATCGGCAGGTGGACTCTCAACCACTGCACCACCAGGGAAGCCCGGAAAGTCTTTTTTGATTGCTCAGTTTTTGTCATGTCACCAACTGAGAGTGAGGATGGGGAGGAAATGTTGGAAGTTTGATGAGAGAGGAGTGAGGAGGAGAATGGGGAGAGTGAATGGATTAGGGAAATATAAGATTATTTTCAGATAGCACTAAGGGCTCACTCAAGGTGAGATATTACGAGTTTAAAGTGTAACCAGTCAGCATGGTTGGTGTTTTCCTTCATCCACATTCAACTGTGTAAATACAGACCCAGTGGAAAGTGGGATATAATCAGTGTTGCAGTTTAGTTAGGAATATTGGAGGAGAGAGAAGCAAGGGAGTGGGTTGTAAGCTAGAGTGTAGTGTAAACAGCAAAAAAATGGTAGGATCGGTAGATTATAAGAAGTCCTGGTGGAAATTACTTAATCACTTATTCCTTTCTTTGATTAAACAACTTCTGGTTCATATTTATTTTTCAAACTCTAGGGAAATTAATATCAATCCTAGGCAAATAAATAAGAATTTAGCTTGTACCTGCTACTTTGACATCCTTTATTAATCTATTAATTATTTATATTAAAGAATTTTTTTTTTACAACTCTAGCTCTGGGCTTTTTTTTGATCAGGACAAAAAGGACATCTGTTTTAAGTTACGTACAGGTAATGTTAGGTCAGTCTTTCCTTGGCTTAATGTCATTACAGATTACAAAGGGAAATGAATTATTCTTAACTTTTAATTATGACCACTGGTTCTCCCTGTATTCTGTTTTTCCATATTGAAGGAAAACTCTTTGACTAGTGTTACTGGAAAGGTTTCTAAGAGGATTTAACATGATAAATTTATATTTATTATCCTACTTTTAAAGTGGTTGTTTTAAACAAAAGAACTAGCTTAAGGATTAAGATAATAGCTTTTTAGAGTCAGAGAGACCTAGGTTTAAATGCTGATGATTATTATTACTTATAGAATAGTAGAATGTTTGAGCTTGAAACGACTTTATGGTCTTTTGTCATGGGTCCATAGCTATTTCTATACTTTTTTTTTTTTTTTTTTCTTTGTGGTACGCGGGCCTCTCACTGTTGTGGCCTCTCCCGTTGCGGAGAGGCACGAACCTGTGTCCCCTGCATCGGCAGGTGGACTCTCAACCACTGTGCCACCAGGGAAGCCCTATTTCTATACTTTGATAGAGTTCATATTTCCTTTTTGTGTATACTCCCCTAATATTTTCTCCTGAAATTTACTTTTCAGATATGAGGTCTGATAACTGTCCTTCATACTAGCCATTTTGTTCAGGCATTCTTACATTTTAATAGGCATTTATAAAGGTATTAGTCAAAAGTATGACTGATTCCTCTGGAATACCATCATTTAATTTTTGTTTCTATTCTCTATCTATCTATTGACCATGATCTTATTTAATTACCACCACTACTACTATTCCACCATCCATAAACCTGCAACATTGATGTGTGTGTATATGTGTGTGTGTGTGTGTGTGTGTGTGTGTGTGTGTGTGTGTAGATGAGGAAACTGAGGCTCAGAGCAGTTGAGAACTAAGTTTATAAGGCTTAAGGACACTTTTCAAAATATTTGTTGACTTTTTCATTAACTCATTGTCATGCTAATGTAGTTTCATTAACTTGATCAGAGAGAAATCCTGGTGAAGGGGAGAAAAAAATTTTTCCTCTACCCTTACGAGTTCATAGCTGAGACCTCTGTAATAAAAGATTAACAAGAGAAAAACAAACAGAAGCTTATTAACATGTATACCTCATGTATGCGTAGGAGATACTGAGGGAAAAATGAGTAACTCCCTGAAGTGGCTTAGAATACAGATTTAAATATCATCTTATGGGGAAAGAGAAGGGGGGTGCACAGGGGAGAGTAAATGATTTTTAGGGAAGATGAATGGAGCCCTAAAAGAAAAGATGGGAGGTATGATAGTTTGTGATAAAGTTTGTCTGGATGTAGTGTGGACTTTCAGTGTCTTGTTGAGTCAATTTTCCCTGGTTGATGAAACTCCTGGGGAGGGGATTTATGACAATTGAGTTCCTTCTGGAGGATCTGCTTTTAGACAGATAAGGGGAGTTCAGAGAAAGCCTCTCCCCGCATTTGCTGTTTTTCGAGTGCCTATAGCTCAAAATAATCAATATACCAAAGCAGCATAGGTTGGGGCAGCATGTTCTAAACTCCTACAGTCATATTTTGGGGTGGCATATTCTGCTAGCCTTCACTGGAATGACAGTATAAAAGGAAAAACATGAATTCTATTTTTTTAATTAAAAATTTTTTATTGAAGTATAGTTAATTTACAATGTTGTGTTAATTGCTGTACAGCAAGGTGATTCAGTTATATATATATGCATTCCTTTTTTATATATTCTTTTCCATTATGATTTATCCTAGGATACTGAATATAGTTCACTGTGCTGTACAGTAGGACCTTGTTGTTGATCCATTCTACATATAAAAGCTTACATCTGCTAACCCCAAACTCCCACTCCATCCCTCCCCCACCCCCCTCCCCCTTGGCAACCACCAGTCTGTTCTCTATGTCCATGATTCTGTTTCTATTTAAAATATGAATTCTAGAAGTAATAAAACAATCTTACTTTAACAATAGTTTAATTATTAAACGTACTATTATTGTTAAATTTACTAACAATAAATTTAGGTCTAGGACATGATAAATAACAGTAATTGCTCTGGGCCACTTATCTGCTTTACACCCCTTTTAGTGATGCTAAAAATAGTATCTGTGGTTTCTCATTCATGTGTAAATTGTTAGCAAAACCTTTTGGAATCATAACCATTATTAAAGCAAAGAAATTGGGACTGCCCTTTGCATTTTACCAGAATGTCTTTTGGCTTATATTGCCATTTGCCGCTTCTTTTCCTATTCGATAGTACTTTGGGTGCTGATTTTGAATCTCATTTCAGGGACAAATGGAAAAAGTATGCTTTGATCTACAACTCTCTTATACTTGCATCTAGTTATTTTTAAATCATTTTAATTTTAGGTAGTGAAACAATTTCGTAGTGGTGGTTACAATACATTGGTTTCTACTTGTGTTGGTGAAGAAGGTTTGGATATAGGAGAAGTTGATCTTATAATATGTTTTGATGCCCAGAAGAGCCCAATTCGTCTTGTGCAACGAATGGGTAGAACTGGCCGCAAACGTCAAGGCAGGATTGTTGTTATCCTTGCTGAAGGACGAGAAGAACGGGTAAGTAGACATGTGGAAACGTAATTTGACAATTGAAATTTGAGAAACAGAGCCTAAAGACAAGTATCAATCTGTTAACATTCAAAATCCAAACAATCTGTAGGTAATTGTGATTGATTTCTGTTTTCCTTTGTATTAGATTCTGCCTGTTCTTTTCTTGTAATTAGGAGAATTTTTGACTGGATTCAGTCTTAATATTTTTATACATATAAAGAAACACATTTTTGTACTTCAGTATTATTTTAGAGACACATAGATACAAAAATCAATATGTATTACTTTGTGTTACTATTTCCCTGTGCTTCTAAGGCCTGCTTTTTGTGTTTAGTTGTTTTTATGTTTTTTAACTACAGTGAGCTGAGAATGATTTTATTTATATTTTAAAGAATTGCCTAAATCAATCAACCAACCAACCAACGGACAAGAATATGCACCAGGGATAATGGGTAGCCTGCAAAGCCTAAAATATTTACTTTCTGGCCCTTTATGGAAAAGTTTGCTGATGCCTATTCTAAGTGATAAGGGGCTTGAATGATATTCATACTTTGTTGTAATCTTGGATAACAGGTCTTCCTAAATACGATGTTGTATCAATACATAATATTATTTTGTGTATGTACACTAAAGTGTTAACTAACTTTTGTAACTGAGTGGGACTATTTCTGTGTCTAAGTGAATAGTTTTACATTAAAGATTTTTTCATTAATTGTGATAGTTTTAAAAAATGGATTTAAAATGTTTTATAAACCCTTTAAAAATCATCCTGAAAAATGCATTTTTCCCCCCAATACTTTTCATGTGATTATAGCATATTCTTATGTAACATCCAGTTTATCTACAAAATGATTCCAATAAATGAAATGTCTGGCAGCTTTTAAAAGTCTATGTATTATCACTGAGTGGAATTGGATTCTAATTAATTGTATTACCTTGGCAACTCACTTAAGTTGAGTTGCCTTAAGTGAGTTGTTAGTTGTTAGTTTAGATATCAGGTGTTAGTTTTCTTATCTGTTAAGTCGTCATAATGGCCCACATTTGGTGAGTACCTACTCTGTGCTGGACAGTGTTGCAAATGTTTCAAATGCATTATTTTGTTTAAATCCTGTCAACAACCCTGTAAGGGCAGTACTAGTGCTTTTCTTGTTGTATACAGTAAAGAAAATTGACACGTAGAGAGATGAAGTAAAAGCTGAAATAAGAGAATAGTATTTTTTTAAAAAGCAATTGACACTTATGTATAAACATCAGACTTAATCAAAAATAGCAAGATATTAATAAAAGACAGATTTCCTTTGTACAATATAGTTACTAAGTTAAGCTTTTATAATAATGAATTTTGAAATGATTTTCATCAAGAGTTAATTAAATAGGCTTCAAATTTAAGACAACAGATATTCCATTCTTCAAGTATTTAAGTGGATCAGAGTTTACTGTTTAGAATAAACTCAGACTAATATAATAACTGCTTGTCGTGGCTTGGTGATTATTATAGAAATAATGTGATTTGATGTTTATTTGTTTTTGCAGACTTATAATCAAAGTCAGTGTAACAAAAGAAGTATTTATAAAGCTATTTCAGGTAATAGGCAGGTCCTTCATTTTTACCAAGGAAGTCCACGAATGGTTCCTGATGGAATCAATCCACACTTACATAAGATGTTCATCACGCATGGTGTCTATGAACCAGACAAGCCTTCTCGGAACTTGCAGCGAAAGTCATCTATCTTTTCCTATAGGAAGGGTAAATAAAATTTTTCACATTTGAGACATGCATTTGTCTTCTTGTTGTTCATTAGCAGGTCACATATTGATATTTTTCTTCTATGAGAAACTCAGCATACATTCTAGGCTGTTATAGATGTTCACTTTGAGAAGGATAAGAGATGATTAATGTGGCAAAGGGAAGGAGACACTGGCAGTACAGAATGAAAGAAACTCAGTGTTGGGAAAATTAAAAATATCTTATCAGCCCAGAGAATCCTCTTTACAAATTGTGGAAAAGAAAGAAAATAGTTTTATTATTGAATAGGCATTAAGCCAATTACAGTGCGCATTGTAAGGAATCCACTGAGATAATACAAAGACAGAAAGAAATTCCACCCTATTCATCCAAGCAGTCACAGTCCTTTACATCATTTTCTTAAGATTAACAGTAACTTGTCCTCATATAAGAGGACAGCACCATTTGCTATATGTTCTTTCATAATTCATTCCAAATTCACCTGGTAATTGAGGTAGCCATTTGTGTTAGCTAGTTGCCTTTATCCAAAGAAATAATAAAACTTCTCTGCCTCTATGACAAGCAGATAAGGACAACTCAGAGAAAGGTGCCAAGGCTAATCTCTGCAGGTGTATGGGAGATAGGGACACTATCTTCCTTGATGTTTACATTTCAAAGAGATGGCTCCTAGGTCCTTAAGAAAATCATTTCTGGTTGGAAAGCTGGCTAGAGGCTTGCTTTGCCTTTACAACGATTTGCATAAATATCGAAGGGTTAAATAAAGGATTTAGGAACATTAGGTATCTCTGGAATTGCTCCCAGAAAAAGGGAGGGGGAATTGTTTATTTCCATCTCTACAAAGGAAAAAATATTCTTTCTTTTTTAAAAAAAAATTTATTTATTTATTTATTTGGCTGCACAGGGTCTTAGTTGTGGCATGTGGGATCTTTCGTTGCAGCGTGCAGGCTTCTCTCTGGTTGTGGAATGCGGGCTCTAGAGCACACGGGCTTAGTAGTTGCGGTGTGCAGGCTTAGTTGCCCTGCGGCATGTGGGATCTTAGTTCCCCAACCAGGGATTGAACCCGCATCCCCTGCATTGGAAGGCGGATTCTTAACCACTGGACCATCAGGGAAATCCCCCCCCCCCTTTTTTTTCAATTTATTGTTACACCAGATAGTGGTGAAGTTAGACTAAGTTGTTGGTGATATTGAATCAGTAAGAAAAAAATATTTTGGTGCCAGGGAGCATAGTAATGAGAGTGCTAGCTTAAGAACTGCAGAGATTTTGGTGATATCAAGAAAATATCTGGAACTGTTAGCACTAAAAAAATGAGAAACAAAAACTTTTTTTAAAAATTTTATTTAATCTTTAAGGTAAGCTTTTAAAGAATCATAAAATCATGTAATTATATTCTATGATTTGGAAGAAATCTTGGGGGTCATCTGGTCCAATACTTACCAAGGTAGGGATGTTTTCTGTAGCATTCTTGTTAAATGTATATCCAGCCTCAACTTGAACATCTTTGTTAATGGAAATCGTATTCTTTTATGAGGGTTCATTCCATTGTTGAATAGTCCGTATAGAAGAAATCCCTCTGTTGAAAAAAACAATCTGGCTTTGTACCTTTTGCTCATTGATTTAGTTTGGCTTTGCCAACTGAAAAAGAACGCACAATGTAAAAGTTGAGAATTATGTTTTATTTGGGGTATTACTGAGGACTGTAGCCCAGGAAGGCAGCCTCTCAGACAGCTCTGAGGGACTGGTCCAAAGAGGTATAGGAGGAGCCAGGATATATAGGAGTTTTTGCTGAAAAAGAACCCTAGTAGTTGAGCATCAAAAGATTACTGCTAATCACAAAAAACAGACGTCTCAAGTTAATGATTTTAGTGCTTTTTTATGTATGGGAAGATGCAAGAGTTTGGGCTCATTAAAATTATACCTTTGATATACATCTTAACTATCTGGGGCCAGTATCCTGTTTTTCTCCATGCTGAAACCCCCTTGGGGGCAGCTGCAGTGGCTGATGGCTTGATGGCCCCATCATCCTTTGTTTACTGAAATGGCAGGCGACTTTCTTTGCCAACAGCTTCTAGACGCAAAGAGTGGATTTGATCTTTGGTTTACGTAGGTGGCAGTTCTTTATGTATTTGAAGACAGTACCTCTCAGGTTTGTTCAACTGATTGTTCTACTGGTTTTCATTACCGTGAAGTTTCAAAGTTCTTTCCCTCCTAGGCACCTGCTTAGGACTTACTCACTTAAATTTGTTAATGTTCTTTCCCTTAACTCAGAGCCATTAATCAGTGCTTTTCGGATATGCCTATTAAAGCTAATGCAAATCCACTTAATAGGAATATACCTGTCATTTTACAAGACTTTGCTAAATTTTGGGTTAAAATGAAAAGATAGTATGTATTTTGAATTCTCTTGAATTTATTAAAAAACTTGATTAGGGGGCTTCCCTGGTGGTGCAGTGGTTGAGAGTCTGCCTGCCGATGCAGGGGACATGGGTTTGTGCCCCGGTCTGGGAAGATCCCACATGCCGTGGAGCGGCTGGGCCCGTGGGCCATGGCCGCTGAGCCTGTGCGTCCGGAGCCTGTGCTCCGGAACGGGAGAGGCCACAACAGTGAGAGGCCCGCGTACCGCAAAAAAAAAAAAACAAAAAAAAAAACTTGATTAGGTTGGCATACATTTTTCTTAGTGATCATTTTATTTTTATAAATGTATATGTTTAATGATTGTTTATAAAATGTTACTAGGGATGGATGGTAAAAGTCTAGAACCTGTCCTTTTTTAAAAGTTGAGATAATGTTAGCTCATGTTCATTTTTCTGTGCTTTTTTTCTTCCGTTTTCTCTGATTTTTCAAGTGTCAGTGATTCATCTTGCCAAGATAGTGTGTATGAATGTCATCTTCTGTGTATTAGTATATAATTAATTTGGGCTTAGAGGTCTGAGTTTATTTAAAGTGACTAGGAGAATGGAATACCTTTCTACTTCAAAAGCCTTAGCGCCTCAGATTGCTAAATCTGAAAGGGACCTGAGAGATCACCTAGTTCAAACCCCTTATTTTATAAAAGCTTTCTATATAATATTTGGGACTAGCTAAGACAGAAGCTTCCTGATTCCTAATTCAGTAGTCTTTCTGATTTTTTTTTTTCCTGCCCTCATCTGTATTGGGACCAGAGTTATAGGTTTGTATTTTTTATCCTTTCTATGTTGGTGATTGTTTTCCTTCATAAAGATTATGGAAATTTAAAAAAGGGTTAATTTACGATACATTTTTTAAAAAGTATATTATTATGTCATTATTTAAAGCAGTAGGTCTTTCCTATCCCCTTTCAACCCCCCCCCCACCCCATTTAAGACTTTAGTCTTGGCATCTCCCCCACCCCCACACCAGTTTCAGATAACTTTTCCGATAATGTTATGCTAGAATCATGATACTAGTTTTCATCTGTGAGTTATCTGTTTCCTGCCAGGTCTTAGACAACAAAATGGAGAGAGTCCAAAAGAAACCAGGACTGAGAGCCTAGCTGCCTGATGATGTTTTGATAATAAAGTCATTACCAAAGGTTAGCTCTAGATGGAAGGGTGCACTAGTACTTTCAAAGAGGTGAGAGAAGTTTAGGAGATATGTAGAAGCAGGAAGTGATAACCAGAATTTTTATATGAAGAACACTAATTTTAAGGTATAGAATCAGTGGTTTAGCAGAGATGAGTAGACATAAACAGGTAGAGCGTTTGAGTTGATGTCATATATTTTGTGTTTGCCTGGCAGATTTTTTTAAACCTCTTTTCAATTATTTTTTAAACTTATAGGAATGAGGCAGAGTAATTCAAAGAATGATTGGTTCTTATCAGAAGAAGAATTTAAATTATGGAACAGACGATATAGATTAAGAGACACTGATGAAATTAAGGAAATAACATTGCCTCAAGTTCAGTTTCTATCTTTACAGAATGAGGAGAACAGACCAGTAAGTTGAACATGTTTTCAGATGCTTTTTATAGCGACTGTGCAATAGCTTTGGAAGTAAAGAGAATGAATATTCATGATCAGAATGTCAACTTATGTAAAAATTAAGAATGTAAGCAGTGTAAAAAAGAATATTAAAGTCTAATTTGGTAAAACTACTAATTTTCTTGTATTATTGTATATATATTTTTACATGACTGTAATATATTTACATAAGTTCTGACTTTTCTTATTACTTTCTGCATATGAACATGTCTGTGTAGGTGTAATTTATATGATTGTTATGTTGCTCTGCAATATACCATAATTTGGCTCTTTCCCTGTCATGTTTTAGAATTATTTTCAGTATATTACTAATATAAAATTAGGCTGTCATGAGCATCTTTGTACAAACTTGTTTTCAATTTTTGTTTTGAAATTACAGTAAAACTTTAAATTGGATCTTAGATTTGTTTATTTTGTTTACTATGAACAAATTATTGATGAACTTAATGAAAGTCAAGAGAATTGAGCAAAGGTTACATATGAACCTAAAGAACTAGAAAAACAACCTCAAGGAAGATTCCTTTGGGAAGATTTATAGGGCTAGAAATATATGGCTCTTGAGAATTTGTATTTTATTCACTAACAGGGAAAGTGAGAAATGGCAGTAGGCATGAAGAATTGGGATCAGTATCACTGAGAGATTATGACTGCCTCTTTATTTGATTATAGAATATAAATCTAGCATAATAGTAATTTTGAAGCCACACATTTTCTTAAATATTTGCTCTTAACATGGGACTATATAAACAGGAATATGGCGAACTAGTAACTCATATAACATTTATTTATTTGTGTATTTCATTTTTAATGACATTTATTGTTTTCTTTCTAATTTTAAAAGCAATACATGTAACAGTTATTTTAAAAATGTGTTTAAAAGGACATCTTTGTACTTTATAAAAGTATTTTCTTTTTTCTCCTGAGATTTTAGTTGAAAATACCTAAATGAATTAAAATTATTTATGGTAGGCTATCTGTATATTAAGTATTTTTTTAATCAGTGTGTGAAATCTGAGTATGTGTGTTTTTATTATGTTAAATTTATCATTAATCAAGACTCAAGAACCAACCACTGGAATTCATCAACTCTCTCTCTCTGAATGGAGACTGTGGCAGGATCATCCTTTACCTACATATCAAGTCGACCATTCAGATCGATGTCACCATTTCGTAAACATTATGCAAATGATAGAAGGAATGAGACATGAAGAGGTAGGGTTCTACTGTAACTTTCTCTTGCTGGTATGCCAGTGAAACTAGAATACTTAATCTTTATTCTTCTTAATTTGAAGTCTTTATTATAAGAAACAAGTATTTATTATAAATAATCATAGCTAGACTATTTTTGTTTTTCTATATAGCTTCTTGTGATCTCAGTGAGGAGCTAGTTTTCTGTCTTAGGAGAAGTAGACCTAGTTAGAAGAATGTCATCTGTGAATATTGATAGATCAGAGTAAAATTTTAATATATTTAATGATTTTAAAAAATTTTCTTTTATTTAAAATTTTTTTTTGACCATGCTGCATGGCTTGCAGGATCTTAATTCCCTGACCAGGGATTGAACCTGGGCCCCAGCAGTGAAAGCATTGAGCCCTAACCAATAGACCTCCAGGGAATTCCCATTTAATGATTTATATAAACTGTTTGTAAAGCTAATTTAGGATTATTGTTAGATTGGGATCTGCATAAATGTTTTCTATCATATAGGTTATTTGGTATGTCTCTTTCATCCTGGTGGTAGTTTAGAGATTTAGTGATTTCTTGAGCAGTTTCCTGATTATTCTTCCTTGAGAGAGTCAGAATGATGAACGTATTGAGTGTGAAATCCAAAATGCCTGGGTTAGAAGCCCAACTTTACCTCTTACTAATTGTGCATCTGTAA
This sequence comes from Tursiops truncatus, assembly GCF_011762595.2. Classification (NCBI taxonomy): domain Eukaryota; kingdom Metazoa; phylum Chordata; class Mammalia; order Artiodactyla; family Delphinidae; genus Tursiops; species Tursiops truncatus. The sequence goes on along the minus strand of NC_047035.1, from coordinate 54,678,654 downwards.
GTTACTTAACCTCTTTGTGCCTCAGTTTTATCTGTAAAATGGGGATAATGATAATACTTTCTTCATAAGATTGTTGTGAGGATTAAGTGGCTTAATACACATAAAGCAATTAGAATAGAAACTGGCACATAGTAATTACTCAATAGATTGTAGCTGCTATTTTTATTAGCTGTTGTTCATGAATACATGTAAATAAAGTAATTATTTTTGGACCCCAGCAAAGCCTATGCATCAAAGTAACACATTTATTTAGTGCCTTCTACATGGCATGGTTTGTTCTAGGCCCTGTGGCTACATTGGTGAAGAAGTCAGATAAAACTTTCTATAGGGAGCATATATCCTAGCAGGGAGACAGACATTTTCACATTAATATTTACTGTATTTATTATTCAAATACAATAAGCAATACTTAATTGCTTAAGTCCCTGAAGAGTAGAAGAATCCTGACTAAAGTGGCATTCATGGGCAAGAGGGAAGGATGAGTCAGGGATGGTGGGGACTGTAGTTTTAGATTTAGAGATAAGTAAGACTTGGAAATTCACTAGAAGTGTTCTTAGGAAATTTGTTAAAAACAGTATATTCTAGCTTACAGCCTAGAAGACATACAGGTACCATTATTTCAGATGTTTCAAAAGCTGTTCTTAGTTTACCTTCATCAAGAGAGTAAATTTAACATACATATGTGTGTTTTTCATTTATATATATTAATTTCTTAAATATCTACTTTTAGAAAATTAGAATAATTGTTCAATTAAATGTCAGAAGTGAAAAAAGTGTTTATAATCATATTCTATGTATTAATTTGTACTTTCTCCAAATAGTTATCATGGGTCTCTCATGTACTGGGTACTGGGAATACAAAAATATTAACTGATAAAAGATAATTTATGATAATTTTGCAGTAGTGTCATTTCTATTTTGTTTGACTTGGAATAAGTTTTTAAGGTATAAAAGATCATTTGAATAATGTAATGTTGTTTAGAAAATATTTTAGCAGAGTAAAACTCATCTTTAGAATTTTTTTTTCTATTTTCCTATGAATTTTTCATTTTCCTTCTTTATAGGGAGAATGCAGCTATGAATTGGAAATTAAATCTTATTTACAAACGGAAGATGTTAGCTCAACATCTAGTGCTCCCAGGAATGAATATAATCCTTTTGCCAATGGCATCTTTACTAGTAACAAGAAATCTTCATTTACAAAGAATATAAATCAAGGCAAATCACTCTCAATAACGGAATCTGATGAAGAATGTGCTGAAATTTTTAAACAAATTCGTATCAAACCAACTGAAATTGCTTCTCTAAAAAGAAAAGCTTCCAAAGAACTGAAAAAAGATCAACCTAAAAAAGAACATAAGGAGGTTGTTATGGGGCCTTTAGATACTGATGGCAGTTCTACTGCTAAAAATATTTTTCAGGTAGACCTACTAAATGATAAAAGAGTATCAGATACAGATGAAGTTGCTGCCACATGTGCTATCAGTGAAAATGTAGGTAATCGGTCATGTGGATTATTAGCAGATTGTCAGTTTACAAATAAATCTACTAGTTCATTTACTGGAAAATTTTTAGATTCTGGTTATAACAGTTTCAGTGATGAGAAATCTCTTTCATCTAGCTTATTTTTTCCATTTGAGGATGAGCTTTATATAGCTAGAACAGATGACAAATTTTATAATTGTCATTCATTAACAAAAGAGGTGCTAGCTAATGTAGAGAGATTTTTATCTCATTCTCCTCCGCCTCTTAGTGCACTCTCAAATTTGGAATATGAAATTTCTAAGGGTTCTGCACTTGAGAACTTGCTTTTTGTACCCTACACAGAGTGTTTACAAAATGACAAATCCACTTGTTTGATGTCACATTCAACTATAAATTCTCAACAGAATTTAGAATTGAGTTCACTTAAATTTATTACTCATCCTTCTGAAAAAAGTTGTCTTTATGGTACAATTAATGATAAGATTTCTGCTGAACCAAGCTTCTGTTACTATAATAAAGTACATAAAGATATTAAAAATGAACATTTAGTATCCAACCATCATATTCAAATAAACACTGGCCCTCCAAAGTATTTTGTTGAAGAAAAGAATCATGATGTTGATAACAGTGGCCTCCCAATATTGCATACTGATCAGGATGAGAGTTTGCTATTATTTGAGGATGTTAATACAGAGTGTAATGATGTGAACCTTCCTCCCTTGAACAGTAAATGCAAATCTTTATGTGTGTCAGACAAAACTGCTCTAAGTGAAATGGCACTGGGCTCTCAGTTCTTAATTTCTGATGAACTTTTGTTAGGCAATAATTCTGAACCCCAAGATCAAATTATCGGTGATACGAATAGTTGGAAATCTCATGAAGATTTGAGAGGTGTACATGAGGAAAAACTGAAGAATGATGAATATGGTTTTGACTGCTCTAAGGATTTATTTTCTGTTACCTTTGATTTAGGATTTTGTAGTCCAGATACTGATGATGAAATACTAGAACATGCATCAGATACAAATAAGAATAAAATTTTAGATGATCTATCTGGAGGGTGTTTAGACATTAAGGAGATAAATGATGCGAATTATGTTTCAAATCAAGCAGTAATATCAAGAGACCATGTTGATAGTTCTACGAGTGAAACCATTACTAACCCATCAAGTGAAGATAAGCGGAGTCCAACTTTTGCATGTTTTCCAATGAATGCAACAAAAAATAAAGAATTTATGTCTCCTGGTTATTCTCAATTTTCATTGCCAGTAAGAGAGAAAGTTATGAGTACACCACTTTCTCAATCAAACACGGCGAACTTATTTTCTAAGAAGAGAATAGAAATGGCTAGGAAGTCAGATTCCAATAAGGGAAAAATAAATCTACAAAGTTTCAAAGAAACATTGAATTCAACTTTCGATGATTTGGGACTTTCTATAGAAAAGGCTAACAGCAGGGAACAAATCAATCTGCATCAATCCTGCCATTCTGCTAAAGGTAAGATTCCATCTTTATAAAATACAAATCTTTCTAGAATGATTACTTTGGATCATATTCTATAATTTTTCAAATGTAGTTCCTCAGTATATGGTGTATTGAATTAGGTAATCGATGTACTATATACTTCTTAAGTTGATGCTTACTGATCCAGTATTTATTTTATCTGCATATACTTATGGCATGTATGCCATAGGAAAGGTATTATGCTAGGCACTGTGAAATGTAGAAGTGTAAGATTTGGCTCTAGCCCTTTATTGTAAAACACAAACAAATGTGTGACATATACATTCAGATACCAGTAAAACATGGAAATAACTACCAAGTGAATAATAAGATGGCAGACATCTAGGAGGTTCAGAAGATGAAAACATTTTGAACTGGATTAGATTGGAAATGTTGACTTCAAAGGAAGGTTTCCATTTTGGCTCCTCAGGAATATTCATGATTTGGATATGCTGAAAATAATCAGGAGGGAATTTGGATGTTATAAAATGGTGAAAACAAAGGGAAAGAAGGAAAGTGTAAGATTTTGGTGGGATAGTATAAAGTAGAGGATTTATATAGCAAAATTTAGAAATAAGACTGTATTTGGAAGATTGAGATAAGACCATAGCAGATCTATAGGAATCTTTGGATTTCTGTGATTTAATTCTACAGAAAACCCAGAAAATAGATGTTTAGTGTTAAAATGATTTAAGTATCCTTTAGATCCTGTTATAGAACCCAACTCTAGTTTGTGTATAGATTATTATAGCAGGCTATTTATGAATTTTATTCTTTATGGCTGAGGAAAAAGAATAGTTGTAGGGTAAAATGAGAATTTCCTTTGTAAATCTTTTTCTTATCTGTTCTCATTAGCATCAAGGGCATGATTAATGAATGTTTTATTTAAGATAAAAACTTATTTAAAATAAGTTCTGGAAATACAGTTGATTTTTAAAAACTGACTATTCGGGGCTTCCCTGGTGGTGCAGTGGTTGAGAGTCCGCCTGCCGGTGCAGGGGACGCAGGTTCGTGCCCCGGTCCAGGAAGATCCCACGTGCCAAGCAGCGGCTGGGCCCGTGAGCCGTGGCCGCTGAGCCTGCGCGCCCGGAGCCTGTGCTCCGCAAAGGGAGAGGCCGCGGCAGTGAGAGGCCCGCGTACCGCAAAAAAAACAACAAAAAACAAAAAACAAAACTGACTATTCTGCATAATTCTGGAGGTACTCTGACGTGTATTTTTACTAAGTATGTTGCCTGTGATCCTTTAATATTTGCTTTAACACCTTTATATTAAGTCTGTGTTAATGGGTGAGATAATTTTTCTTTGTGTCATATTTGCATTAAAACTTTTTTTCTAGCATTGTACTTAACTACTAACCATGGACAATATAATTCTGAATACATATACATTAAGGAACAATTTATTAGGGAATATTTACTTAGTATTTATTATTCCACTTAACTGAAATAGAAGACTTAGGATAATTTGCCTTGTTATATATGTATACAGTAATAGTTGATTAAAACACCACTAAAGCAGTTAAAAGGAAAGCCTCCTGGAATGACTTGCTTATTGTAGCTGAGCCCTGCATTTAACTATGGCTTCCATAGAAGATAATGAAAAAAGGAAAATGAGTGGAATTATATAGTGATCATCTACAAAAAGGATTTATTCAAGTTTATCTGTCTGGGTAGATGTTTTACTAGTATAGAGTGTGAGGAGAAATTTACTCTGTGAGTTTGTATTTGTTTTTTATTGCTGTGTAAAAAATTACTCCCCTTAAATTAGTGGCTTAAAATAACATCTCACAGTTTCTGTAGTTTAGGAATTTGAGAGTTGCTTAACTGGGTGGTTCTGGCTTTCTCTTAGGGTTATAGTCAAGATTTCACTTGGGGTTGCACTCATCTGAAGACTTGACTGGGCATGTAGAATCTGCTTCCAAGATGGCTTATTTGAAAGTGGGGGAGGGTGATGGGAGGCACACAGGAATCTCTGGTCCATAGCAATTCTAAAATCTAGCAGAGCTGAGATTGGAAGTTTCTTGATTAGTACTCAAAGCCTGCTAATAATTCTCCATGGTTCTTGGCTTTGTACTCTGGAAGCTTGGTTCAATTTTGTAACAGGTAGCACCTGTGGAGTTTTCTCAGCCTGCTTCCTTTTAGTGAAAATTTGGGGATCCAAAGGCCTCTTTTCATTTTGTACTGTCTCTGCCCCTTTTAGTTGTAACTGGCTGTGTTTCTTCGCTTATAATTCTCATAAATCTTTGTGGATCTCTTGTGAATCTTATTTGAGGTTCATTCCATTAGACACTAGCTGTGCCCACAAATCTTTTGGAGGTAAGTCCTTCCCTACCTTTGGCTTCTCCAAAGCCAAAGATGTCTAGAGATAGTTCCTTAATCTTCTTAGAAGGCCTGTTGTTTGAGAGGAAAAGTAAGAGACATCTTTAAAATGTTTGGAGGGCGTTTTATCTGACTGAATGGTACTCTAAGGTACCACCTTTGATCTTTCTGAGGTCTTAAAGCATTTGCAGTTACACTTTCAGCACCATTTGCACAATAGCTTCTTAGCAGTCTTCTAGATTAGATCTTTGCCTGGAACATTTCTTAATTTAATATTGTTTGCCAGCTGGAGAAGCTGTTAATCTTCAAAACCAGCAAGTCTCAACTGTTTCCTGTTTAACAGTACTTTCTTTAGTTCCTCTCTCTCCTTTCACATTTTACTTAAACAGGAAGAAGCATAGGTAATACCTTAAATATTTTGTCTGGAAATCTCCTTACTTAGATCACCTCATTCATTAGGTATATTTTCATTTGGGGTTTTTTTTTGGCCACGAGTCATGTGGGATCTTAGCTCCCAGACCAGGGATCGAACCCGAACCCCCTGCATTGGAAGGCGAAGTCTTAACCACTGGACTACCAGGGAAGTCCCATTAGGTACATTTTCTACTTTCTGTGTTACCACAATGTTGCTAAACTTTCTGGCACTACATTAAGGATCCTCTTTCCTATAATTTCTAATAAGGTTTTTCTTACTTCTTTCTAAGCCCTCACCCATGGCCTCCTAAATGGCCATTAATCTTCCTACAAACAATTCCTTTGAGGCTCTTCAAGCTTTCACTAAAACTTTCCTCAAAAATCCTTTCAGCTTCTGCCCACTCTCTAGTTCTAAATTTATGTCCACAGTTTTGGGTTTTGGTATGGTAATTCCCTATTTCCAGGTACCAAAATCTGTGTTATTTATCTCTTGCTGCATAACAGATTTCCTCCACAACTTAATGACTTAAAACAACATATATTATTTCACTGTTCCTTTGGACAGCATATATTATTTCACCATTTCTTTGGACTCTTTAGCTCAGAGTTCTGACTACGGATATTTTACGAGGTTGCAGTCAAGTCGTTGGCCAGGGCTACAGTTATCTGAAGGCTTGAATAAGCTTGGAGGATCACATTGCCATTGGTTAAGAGGCCTCAGTTTCTTGCCATGTTTGCCTCTCCATTGGATTACTTCCTCTATTATTATATAGCATTTGGCTTCCTCCAGAGTGAATGAGGCCAGAAAGAGAGCAAGGATGAGACCTCTTATGACCTAGACTTTGAAGTAACACACCTTCACTTCCATTATATTCTTCTGTTAGAAGCAAGTGACCAAGTGTGGCCCACCCTCAAGGGTAGAAGAATTATGATCCAACTCTTAAAAAGCAGGCATATCAGAGGATTTATGAACATATCTTAAAACAACCACAGGGCTTTTATAGAAGGTTTCATAAAAACACATAAAAGGTGTCTTCTGTCAAAATTTTATGCAAGTACAGAAATAGAACTTTAAGTATCTGAAAACTTGAAGGATTTGATTTCACATGAATGTTTTGTTTTTTAACATTCTTTCTACCCACGAATGTCTTGTTCCAATTACAACATTTGGGTGACTACCAATTTTTATTTTACACTTACAACACATATGTATATGTATACATATGTACATACATACATTAAAAAATCTTTTCATATATTGTTTTGTAGCCTTCAACTAGAAAGAGAATAAGACACAAAGGGCAGAAAGACTATAGTAGATTTTAGAGATGAATTCTAGAATGAATAAAACTAATAAAATTGTATTTTGCACTCTTCTGGACTTTTTTCAGTTAATTTGTAAAACTGAACCTGAGTTAAATATATGTTTATTACCAAGAGTTATCATGTCTTAATTTCTTCACTGGCATTGTTTTTATTTTTCTGTTTTTTCCCATGCTGATTTTTGGGCCAAATTTCTAAAAAACTATCTTGTTTGAGAGTGAATAAATGTTGAGATTGCCAGAAACAATTCTTATTGGACCCATAAATAAAATAGATAGTTGTGGTTGGATAAACTAAAATCTGTTGACCAGATTCATTATTTTTAAATAAGTTCTAGATGAACAGTTAACAAGCAGTGAAAGTGAAGATGATGAGATTTTCCGAAGAAAAAGTAAAAAGACAAAAGGAAATGTTTTGGAGTCCCCTGAGGTGAGTCATTCAATAATCACAATAACATGATCACATAAAGTTTTTTGTTCCTCTTATTTTTTTTTTTGGCCATGCCGCATGGCATGTGGGATCTTAGTTCCCCAACCAGGTATCGAACCCACACCCTCGGCCTTGGAAGCATGGAGTCTTAACCACGGGACTGCCAGGGAAGTCCTTTTGTTCCCCTTAAAACTATTTTTTTTTAACTTTTTACTTTATTTATCTACTTTATCTAGAATCAGAAAAATAGCGAAGTTGATTCTCCACTTCATGCTGTCAAAAAGCGCAGGGTTCCTCCAAACAGAGTAAGTAAATAACAAATAATGTATAGTAATTCCTTTTGAAATAAATATCACAAGAGAAATATCTGTATAGATGACCATAGGTATGTTTGATCTTATGGGTATATGTTTAACAGAAAAATAGATAGTAAATACTATGTGACTGGAATTTCTATTTTAATTTTAAACTCCTTCAAAAAACTATTCCTATTTTTGTCAGTACACTCCAGCAATTCAGATTAAATACCTACCTTCAGATTAAATACCTGTGTAAGATGTTGGGTATACTGTAAAGATTATTTCCTCGTATTGTTAAGTCTGCAATCTAGTAGGAAGGATAGATAGTAAGTGGATAATTTCCATATAATTTTTTAAGTTAAGTGATAAGAAAAGATAAACCCTTAACCTAGACCTTGGGAGTTCCGGCAAGCTTCTTGAAGATAACAGCTTACTTAAATCTTAAAGCATCTGTGGCAGTTAGGGAAGAGAAGGGAGAAAGGAAGGCATTCCCCAACGGCTTAAAGAAGGACACAAAGTGGGGAGACAGCATCTCTTGTGGTTGGATTGTAAAGACAAAAAGTACCAGGAAGTAAAATTGGAGAAAAATCTGGGTGAGTTTTTGGAAGGCCTTATTCTTTCATTTGCTTACTGAATGGGCTTGAAAGAAGGAAAAGAAGGAGTCCACGATGACTCTCTGGTTTTGGCTTGGGCTAGTTGCAGATGTGTCACATCTTTAGAGAAAACAAGAAAGAGTGGTAAGTTCAGTGTTGAACATGTTTGAAGTTCATGTGGGATAGTAAAGTGACAGTGTCTGGCAGGCATTGACAACTATGAGAATGTGAAATCTGGGTCGGGGGGCAGGTCTTAAGGCTAATAGTATTCATTTGTCATCAGTTTATAGCTGATAGCTAAATTTTGAGATTAGGAAATCTTGTGTGTTTTAATTCTCTAATACAAACTAGTATAATTTGTGCAAAATTAATTGAAAATGCAGTCAGTCCATATTAACTTCGTATACGCATATAAAACTTCATTAGAAAAATTGCTTTAACTTGCTACTTGAACTAGAATGTCTGATTGACTTACTAGAAGTGAATTAAAATATTGATAATGCTGATGCTCAATCTACTTTAACCTAAAATTATTCCTGTTAATTGAAATTATTTTGATAAATTTCTTTTGATTCTTTTGATTGGTTTTATATTATTCTGTAAGAGATATTATAGTAGGTTTCATAGTCAACATTTGTTTTTATATTGGTTTCTTAGTTTGAAAGGACTCATGTATGTTTGGACTAATTTTGATAGCTGTATTTACAGACTTAATTTTTTTTTTGTGAAGCCCTTTAGGGTCTTCTAAAGGAAAGAGTTAAACTAAAAACACAAGTTTTCATCGGATACATTCAATTTCATACAAAATTAAATGAATACTATACTAGTATTACTTATATTACCTAATTTATTATTTTAGTACTTAGAATTACCTAACTTTTAAATTCTTAAGTATTGTGTATTTATAACATGGCTCTGAGTTGTAAGAGCATTTTATTTTTCTAACAAGAAAATGTTAGGTCAACTATTTAAAAAGGAAAAATGAAAACAGAAGCAATAACCCTTGAGAAACACATTAAGATACAACACTCCAATTATATTTTCTCATGTAAGAATTTTATTGAATTTTAGTTAGATTTATCATCTAGCGATGAGAATGAGAATTTTAGCAAACGAGATCCACAGTCAGCAGACTTCAAGGATCATAATAAAAGAGGCATCAAAGTCCAAAAGAGACTGAGTCACCTAAAGGTAAACTTTTTTCCATTTCTTATTTTTATATAAATATACTATATATTTTTTTAATTAGTAAAGAACAGTAGATTTTACACAGAAGTAGATTTTTCTCTATAATTTCTTATAGTAAAAAATCCCAAAATTAAAAATATTTTGACACAAATTTTACTTTTTGTATTGGAATTAAAATCTTAAGGTGTGGTATTTTAGTTTCTCTTTGTGTTTTGAAATTATCTTGCAGTGTTGTGTTATTTTGAATGACTAAATGAAGAAACTTCAGTGTATTGAGGATTTAATATTCAAATTGAAGAAAATATAGAGACAAATCTGAGTTTTAGAATATTTGCTTTTGTAATAATTATATTGTTTTTCTTATCTCTATCCAATATTCACATTCTTGGAAAAGAATTCTCAGCACCTTTTTGTCTGATCAGTCTTTCTGTGGTACTGTATTTTTCCTGGAAAAAATTAATTAGCTGAAAGACTCAGGAGACTTTATGCTTATTAAGAAACATTCAGCAAGCTGACATGCTGACTTGTACTTTATTTTATTCATAACAGAATTAAAAGAAGAAATTTTAAATAGGTATACTACTTTATTATTTCTTCTTGCAGTTTTCTGTTTTTATTATTTTTGATCTTAAAAGCACTGGCAAGAAATCCATTTTCCAGAACTGTTTCCAGTTATTTGAAGAAATAAAATGATTTTCTTAAAGGCATCTTCCTTTTTTCTCATTTATCTTAGCTTGTAGCTAGGAAGTTTTTAGATGATGAAGCAGAACTTTCCCAAGAAGATGCAGAATGTGTTTCATCAGATGAAAATGATGAGTCAGAAAATGAACAGGATTCCTCATTACTTGACTTTTTAAATGATGAGACTCAACTGTCACAGGCTATAAATGGTAAGTGATATAATGATGCTTCTTTTTCTTTTGATTTTCAATGCCTTTAATGTGGTTATACTTAAATATTCTAGTCAGTTTCCAAAGAACTTTGACTTTAAAGGGAATTAAATTTGTCGTGTGTAAAATACTTGGTCGTTTTCATTCAAATTCTGTTAATATTTGCTTTATGTGAGAGTTGATTGTTTATAGGCTTCTGCTAATTTGCTTATGTCTCTCCAGAATGACCTAGTTGGCTCAATGTCAGATGTTCATTTAAACAAGTATTTAGTGCCTACTATGTGCCCAGTACTATGTAAGGTTCTTGAGAAAGCTGCATCTGTGAGCGAAATGGACAAAACCCCCTTCCCTTATGAAGCTTACATTTGAATGGAAGAAGACAAGCAATATACATAATAACTAAATTATTTAGTGTAAGATGAAAACTTTACAGAAAAACAAAAAGAGTTGAGTAAGATGAAGATTTGGAGTGGCAGAAGTTAGGGGTATTAACAGATAAGCTGCGAATTTAAGTAAGGTAATTAGGGGTAGCCCACATTGAGAAGGTGACATTTAATCAAAGACTAGAAGGAGATGAGGAATCCAGCAGTGTGACACAAAGCTAAATTTAAAACCAGCTGAGACACAAAGCTAAATTTATTAAATTTGCTAAGGTAAGGGAGATCTACTTTTAGAAAACAGTCTCCCCAAACAATGCTTGAGCAGGTCTTCTATACAATATATTAAGAGCAGATGATTCAGATTGGCTTTAATAGAAATGGGAAAGATTGTGGTGGGCTCTTCTGTATTCTTATCCTTCACAAATCTTGCCATTATTCTGCTCCTGCAGTGCCTGATATGATTTGAAACAGCAAAGTTTCCCAAGGTCCGTGACTTTAAAGAAAAAAGGCTTTAAATACAAAATTATCGGTACCATGTCGCTGATACTGATATGATTTGCAGAATAAGGTTTCTTTTGCAGGTCTGTAGTATTGTATAATCTGGTGGGAGAATGTTGATGCAAAGATGACAACCAATGTGAAGGCCCTGAAGCAGGAGTGTGCCTGGCTTGTTCAAGGGAATAGAATTGTGACTGGAATTGAATGAGTGAGAAGGGAAGTAGTTGCAAGTGAGATCAGAGAGTAATGAATGAGCAGCCAGCTCATATTAAGTAGTATAGCTCTAGCTTCTGTGTTAAGAACAGTCTATTTGGGAGCAAAGGTGGAAAAAGAGACCATTTAGGAGGCCATCGCAGTAATCTAATCAAGGAATGTTAGTGGCTTCTACCAAGGTGGGGGCAGTGTGAGGGTGAGAAAGATTGGATTCTGGCTATGTACAGCTGATGGGATTTTCTGATGGATTAGAGAGAAAAAGAGGGAGTCAGTGGGCTTGAGCAGCAGGAAGGACTTTAGTTGCTGCAATTGGGAAGGTTGAAGGGGGAGCAGTTGGGATGGAGAGTAGGGAGATCTGAAACTCCATTTAGAAACAGTATGTTTGAAACGTAGGATTTCAAAGTTTTTTTTTTTTAAGAAAATCTCAAAATCCACATTACCTTTTTTTTTTTTAAGCCTCATTTCTTAGGTACTCTTTGCTATATAACTTTAAAAAATGATAGGCCTATGAATCTCACATGAGTTATGCTTTGTGGAAAAAGCCATATTCAAAAGGTTACATACTATATACTTTGACTTATATGACATTCTGGAAAAGGTAAAACTATAGCAACAGCAAATAGAATAGTGGTTGCCATAACTATGCATTTGTCAAGACTCAGAACTATACCCTAAAGAGGATGAATTTTATTGTATATGCATTATACCAAAAAAAAAATCTATAAAACAAACGAAAAAATATCTCTGAAAGCTCCTTGATTGAGTCCTTTTAAACAGTAAACTGGAAATAAAGATCTCACTAAATTTTGTAGGGATTTATCATGAGTAAGAAGTGGGTAGTTAAGTCAGGAGAATATCTAATAGTTGAAGCTAGCTATGGAATGGAGATAAGGGAAATATTATTCAAAGAAAAGCTTATACATCTTGTCCCAAGAATGATAGTCATTAAATTAGCAATGTTATCCCTCAAAATAACCTGTTAATTAATTTAATCACTCCAAATGTAAGGGGAAATGAGAGACAAAAATTAAAGTTGATTTCTGATTACAACCTTAAAAAAAAAAGATAGGCATAAATTAAAACCTGTGTTTCCTAGTTTTTGCTTGACTGAAAATTATGAAACATACTTACTATTGGTTGTGGCTTTTGATGTTTTTAAGTATAGGTTTTTTTTGCCTGGATTTTTTATGTTTTAGTTTTATAGAATGCTTTCTATAAATCAGATACAGTTCTAAGGTCTTTGTGTACATTTATTTCTCATGAAAAGGCACTCTTCTAATCTTCGTTATCAGAGAAGAGAGATAGCTAAGGCAGAGAGCTTAAATAAATTGTCCATGATCACCCAACTAGATGGTCTGTCAAAGGCAAAACTCCTAACTTTGCATTTTTGAATAATTATTTTTAGACATGTTTCAATATATATTAAATATTTTTTGTGTAAAATAGTTCCACAAGTTTTGAATCATGTGAATTTGGGATAGGTCAAAGTTAAACACTTTGTTAGTTTTCATTTAAATAATTTTGCTATTTGAAATTTTTTTTTATCTCTACACAGATTCTGAAATGAGAGCTATTTACATGAAATCTGTGCGAAGTCCACTGATGAACAATCGGTACAAAATGGTCCATAAGAAACATAACAACATAAACATTTTCTCACAGGTATGAACTATAGAAATATAGTGGAGAATTTCCTGGTGGTGGTGTTGAAATATATCCCTGTTAATGAAGCTTTCATTTTGTTTCTAAAATTGGACCATCAGAACTATTTGCAATAATTTCTACCCTGAGTAAGGAAGGTGGGCTAAATGAATTCTCAAAATCCCTTTTAGTCCTAATTTGATCAAATTATCCTTTTGTTAACTTGAGCTAATTAGAATATACTTTTTAAAATTTTTTTTAAATTTATTTTTTGGCTGCATTTGGTCTTCATTGCTGCATGTGGGCTTTCTCTAGTTGCGGCGAGCGGGGGCTACTCTTTGTTGCGGTGCGCTGGCTTCTCATTGTGGTGGCTTCTCTTGTTGTGGAGCATGGGCTCTAGGCGCATGGGCCTCAGGAGTTGTGGCTCGTGGGCTCAGTAGTTGTGGCACATGGGCTTAGTTGCTCTGCGGCATGTGGGATCTTCCTGGACCAGGGCTCGAACCCATGTCCCCTGCATTGGCAGGCGGATTCTCAACCACCGCGCCACCAGGGAAGCCCTAGAATATACTCTTAAGTTGTTTTCCAATTAGGAGAATACTTAAAGGAAGTGAATAGAACTTTATCATCTACTAGTTAAAATTTTAATTCTTCTATGTTGTCATATTTCTCTTGAAAATTAAGTTTTTCATAAAAATGGTATATCCTAAAAACCATAGATTATTTTTCATTTATGGATAACAATTTCATATTAGCCTTATTTGTTTATAAATTGCCATATTCACCTTGGAAATATGGTCATTCTTATCTCTATACTTTCATTGTGTTTATTATATAGCATTTATCACATTGTTTATAAATTACTGTTTATTTTTCTGGCTACTTGCACTAGACTGTAAATTTCTAGAGGGTAAATCATTCTTTTTTTATTCCCAAACTCCTCATTTTCTTCCATAAAGAATATAATCAGAAAGAAGGTGTGGTATATATATATAATGGAATATTACTCAGCCATAGAAAAGAATGAAATTTTGCCATTTGTGACAACATGGATGGACCTAGAGGACATTACACTAAGTGAAAGAAGTCAGACAGAGAAAGACAAATACTGTATGATTTCACTTATATGTGGAATCTGAAAAACAAATGAACCAACATAAAAAAGAAACAATCATAGACACAGAGAACAAACAGGTGGTTGCCAGTGGGGAGTTGGGGGAGGAGAGAAATAGGTGAGGGAGATTAAGAGGTACAAACTTCCAGTTGCAAAATAAATGTCATAGGTATAAAATGTACAGTGTGGGGAATATAGTCAATAATTATGTAATATCTTTGTACACATTGTAACTAGACTTATCCTGGTGATCATTTTGAAATGTATGTTATGTAACAGGAACTAACATTGTATTGTAGGTTAATTATACTTCAAAAACAAACAAACTAACTCATACAAAAAGAGACCAAATTTATGGTTACCAGAGGTAGGGGAGTGGTGTAGGGGGAAGGAGAATTGGATGATGGTAGTCAAAATGTACAAACTTCCAGTTATAAGATAAATAAGTACTCAGGATGTGATGTACAACATGATAAACATAATTAACACTGCTGTAGGTTAAATATGAAAATTGTCAAGAGAGTAAATCCTAAGAGCTCTCACCACAAAGAAAAACTTTTTTTTCTATTTCTTTAATTTTGTATCTGTATGAGATGATGGATGTTCACTAAACTTATTTCATGATGTAATAAGTCAAATCATTATGCTGTACACCTTAGACTTATACAGTGTTGTATGTCAATTATATCTCAATAAAACTGGAAGAAAAAAAGAATATGCTCAATATATGTTAGTGAGCAAGTGACTGACTTAATAAAGTAAGTGAAATAAATATTCAGAAAGATACCATGAACTTAAAAGAATATGTTAAAACATACTGATTTTATGAAATTTATAATATTCTTATTTTGTATTTGTATTGTAGATTCCTGAGCAAGATGAAACCTATTTAGAAGACAGTTTTTGTGTTGATGAAGAGGAGTCTTGCAAAAGCCAATCAAGTGAAGAAGTCTGTGTTGATTTTAACCTAATAACTGAAGATTGCTTTGCAAGTAGGAGTAAAAAATATAAAACCCGACGTGCAGTAAAGCTAAAACAAATGAAGATGAGACAAAACTGTGCATCTTCAAAAAAAAAATTATGCAGAATTATTTTACCAGATGATTCAAGTGAGGAGGAAAACGATGTAAATGATAAACAGGAATCCAGCACTGTGATTAATCCAAGTGCAGTTACCAAGAGTGAACAACAAAACCACTGTTTGAATTTAGTGCCTTCTGGGTCTTCATTGCAGTCCAGGGACCACTCTAATCCAGTTGTTAATCAGTCGCCAAACCAGAGACAACAGACACCGCTTAATTTAAAGGTTACAGTTTCCGATGTCTCAGACTTCAAACCTCAGAGCCGTACTAAAATTGAACCTACCTCATCATCATTCACTACTGTTGATTCACAGAAAGACTGTAGAAAATTTCCAATTCAGTTGAAGGTATGAATCAGATTAGAGAAAAAAAGCCTTCGTATGATTACCAAAACGTTTTCTTTGGTTTGTTTTTCTTTCTTTTGTGTTAAATAACTAGGTCAAAGAAAAATTAGCAAGTGATAAAATTCTTCAGACAAGAAACCAGCACACTAAATTTTATAGCTGATTTGTAGGATGCTTATTTTTAAAATGTGTTAATAGTTTTCTGTAAGGAAACCTGCTAATTTTATAAAAAGGATATAGGAAATGGGCTTCCTACAAGGTAAAATTAACAGAAATTAAAGCTCAGAACTGGTTTCTCCAGATTTTTTCTTTCCCCCTCTGAAGGCTTCTGGTATGTAACTCTCATCTACTTACTGGGGTGAGGAGTTTAGGGGTACCAGCTGATTTCCTTCCTTTGAATTTCTTTCCTTCCAGAATGGTTACTATTGATGAAGTAATCCCTAAAATCATTTTCAGTTTTTAAGAGTTCATAGTTGCAGTAGTTTTGCTAAAATAGGGGTTAAAGTCATAGTAATAGGAATCCCTAGACTTAGATTTCTCTTTTATTTCAGGTGTTTCAGCCCATTCCACCTTAGCAACATGCTCCAGTGTCCGCACAATGGCCCTCAAATTGGCATTTCTAGTTGTAAATTATCTCCAGGCCTTTTTTGCACAAAGTTATTTCTGGAAGGCATAATTAGATAAAATTGACTAGATTAAGTCTTATAAATAGATTGGAGAAGAGCCAAGTACTTAATTTCCCTGAGCCTCGGTATTCTCAGCTGTATTAGAAAGATAGTAATCCCAAGGGTCAGGGTAGGTAATACTTGCACAGTACTTTCAAAACCAGTAAGCACTCTCTACATTTCTACTTTGCCATGCTGTAACTAAAAAAAATAGATATAGGCTAGTAATATTTTGAGGACTGTGAAAAAGGATAGAGTTTTAACAGAAATGTGTTTTAACTTTTCCTCTACTATCTAATACTATACATATAGTATGATTCTTCTTCAGATTAGGAGGGGAAGGAATTTGAGATAAATTTGAGAAGACAGAAAATAGACTAAATATCCTGTCAAAAACTGTTAGATACTAAAAATGTTAATACTTATTTTGTCATGTGTATTGCAGACAGTATTCCTTGTTTGTCATTTGCCTTTGTTTTGTTTAATAGTGGGTTTTGCCACAGGAAAATTTAACTTTTTTATACAGTTCCAATTTTTTTCTTTATAGTTTCTGACATCAGTGTCATGTTTAAAAAGCCATTTTGTACTCCAAGATAACGAAATATTTCCAATATTTTCTTTTGGTTCTTTAGTGTTCATTTCTTCCTTCATGACATTTATTCCTTTTCTTAAAAAATTGAATATTAAATATATTTTAAAGATTATTCTGAGTGATTAGGACTTCCTCTTTAGCTTAGAATACAGAAAGCTGGAAAGAGCATTGCTCCCATCCTTGTAACAGCAGCCAAAAAACCAGATAATCTACAAAATCATAAGTTTATTTGGATCTGAGGTTGCAGGACAGCCAATTAGCCTGATATCTAAGGAGACAAGTGCCTCCAAGGAGAGACTTGCTGATTTGGGACAGTCACTGGGCACTGTATAATCTGGCAAGAATTCAGCTAAAACATTAATGAATTGCAAAAGGCAACGGGATAGCATGAGCGTTTAGAACCCCTGGGAGTTGCAGAGAGAAGGGTAATTCACAACCACTCGTGGGCTCTTTTCCACAGAGTCATCAGATGGTCACAAGAAAGACTGAGAATCAGAGAAAACCTCCTTCCCAGTGCAGGCCTTGGGGAAGTGACCAGAAGCTACTGTGGAAAAGGCACCAAACCCCATCTAGTTTCTTCTCCCCTATTTCCCCTATGGAGCAAAAAGCATTAAACTACTGGGGGAAGAACAGCAAACCCTACAGCCTCCAGGGCTTAGGTGAAGACCCTTTGCAGATGGAGGAAAGGAATAAGAGAGAAATGCTCTACATCTGAGAAAGGGGCAGGAAAACATCTTGGGCCCAGAGCATTAGAGATCTCTAACCACTGGGGGCAGGGAGAGGGGGAGGATCATTGAGAAGTTCCCACCTCTGAGATCCAGGGACACAATTCCTGCCCAAGACAGGCTGAACCAGGACAATAGAAACCCCCCTCCCCCCACCTGTCCCCACACTCCTAGCACTCCCTCCAACCAGGCTAGCAAGCAGTAAGTGAGAAATAAAAGCAATCTACTGCTGAGAGAGAGACAAGAGTATGGGGAGAAAAACTCTGAGGCACAGGTTTACAAAGAAAAGTTAGAATATTTAGAAAAATCACCTGGCGAACGAGCCCAGACCTCAGCTCAGTTTGAAAGGACTTTGTGATGTTTTGTCATGGGTCCAAAGCTATTTCTGTACTTTGGTAGAGCTCATATTTACCTCAATCACTACTCTCCTACACAAGATGTTTGGCTTTCAACCAAAAGTTACAAAATACATAGAAGGAAGAAAAAAACACATTCTCAAGAACCAGACTCAGATATGACCCAGACATTGGAACTATCAGACAGGGAATTTAGAATAACCATGATTAACATGTTAAAGGCACTAGTGGAAAAGTCAAACAAACATGCATGAATAGAAAGGGAATATCATCCAAGAAATGGAATATATAAAGAACAATAAAGTGGAAATGCTAGAAATGGAAAACATGGTAAAAGAGATGAAGAATGTCTGCAATAGGCCCATCAGTAGACTCAATGCAGCCATGGAAAGAACCAACAAACTTAAAGCTAGGTCAATAAAATTACCCAATCAGAAATATAAAGAAAGAGTGAAAAAACAGAATGGAGCATCCAGGAGCTGTGGGAATGTAAGCAGTAGCCTAAGATACATGTAATTGGAATTAAGGAGAAAAGAGAGCAAGTAGAAGATATAGTTGAACAAGCAATGGCTGAGGATTTTCCAAAGTTAATCAACATTGGCATACAAGTATCTGAGTCTCTGGTTTCAATTATTATGGGTATGTTACCTAGGAGTGGAATTCCTGGGCCATATGGTAATTCTTTAATTTTGAGAACTCTCCCCACAGTGGCCTCACCATTTTTCATTCCCACCAGCAATGTACATTCCAGTTTTTTCACATTCTCATCAACACATTTTCCTTTTTTAAAAATTCTAGCCATCCTACAAGGTGTTAAGTGGTAGCTTGGTCCTTCATCTACATAGTCACTTTGCTGATGTTGAAGGAAGAAAAAAAAGAATAAGAAAAATCAGCCTAGGAGTTAGAAGTTTATGGCGCTAACATATATATAACTGATCATGATTGATGTTTTCTGCTTTTCAGGATACTAGTGCTCTGGAGGATTCTGGCACTTCAGTGGCATACTGTTCCAACTCACGACCACGCTTGGCTGGCACACATGCTTCTCTTAGACTTCCACAGGAAGGCCAAAGAACTTGTATTCTTGTAGACAGTCGTGAAATCACTTCTGGTTCAGAAGTAATTTCTTCCCTAAGAGCAGTTCATGGCTTACAGGTAGAGGTTTGTCCTCTTAATGGTTGTGATTATATTGTGAGTAACCGCATGGTGGTGGAAAGGAGGTCTCAATCTGAGATGTTAAATAGTACCAATAAGAACAAGCTCATTGAACAGATCCAGTACCTACAGAGCATGTTTGAAAGAATATGTGTGATTGTGGAAAAGGACAGAGAAAAAACAGGTTTGTATTTTTAAATGGTTTTGTTTATAAGGCTGTAAAGGAACCTATTATTTGGTTCATTATCCTACTGTCAGGATGTGGGAAGCTCTTAAAATTTAAATACCTGACTCATGAATGTCATTTCATATTTACATAATGCCATAATGTTTTTCATTAGTCATTGTGTTTAAATGCAGCTTGTGAGAATCGAAGGGTGAGAAATTGAAGGCAAGTGAACCAATCATAAGTCTTTTTCGGGGAGCCGCAGAAAGGGTGAGGGGCCCTAAATAAGGCAGCAGTGGGGGAAAGGAGGAATCAGGAGGGAAGTGAAATCAGGAGGTAGCAGGAGTAAGTGGGAGCAATCAAGAATTACTATTGAGCTGAACAGTCTCTTGATTACTGGGCAGTTAGGTAGTGGTGCTGTTCATTGAAATTATGAATATCAGAGAAACAGCAGATTTGAGGGACAAAGAGAGGTTTAACTTTGAATATGTTGAGTTCTCAATGGGTCACTAAAATGGATGCTTAGGATATATTAAAAAATGCAGGCTTGGAGCTTCAGTTAGGGCATTTTTATGGGTAATGTTTAATTGTAATGGGGAGCCCCTGAGAATAGTGAAAAGATCATAGGATATGGGATCAGAAGATGCACTGAGTTCTGGTGTCTCTATAGCTATGTGATACTGCATTGACAAATCACTCCCTCTGAGGAGTTAATAATATACTTTTCCTACTCATCCCGGGGTGTTATGAGGATTAAGTGAAATCATGCAGCTGAAAGCCGCTATGGAAGAATTCAAGGATTATACAGTCATTATGTAAAAGAAAATAATGTAGTTTACATAAAACACTGGTTCAATTTGAGCAACGTACTTTTCATCGCCACTGTCACTACTGAACCATGTGACCTTGGATAAGTCATTCTGTCTTTCAGTAACCCAAATTTTTTTTTCTTTTTTAATTTGACAAGTGAGGGCTTTAGATTAAGTGATCTTTTGGGTCTTTCTAGCGTTAAAATTCTATAAGTTACTCTTTACTAACATATCCTTTATAAAGGAAATAGATTTGGAATAAAAAGGAAAGTAATATGGCAAAAGTTACGGAAAAACATCTTTTTTTTGGCTTAAGGAAGAATGCCAAAAAAAGGATGTAGGTGGAACATGGAAAGAAAATGAATGGGAAAAGTAGGGAAGTAAATTAATAGGCAGGAGTTAAAGTTATAATGGGTATGCAGGGTATTGAGATACTCTTGGAATAAATACATGATAATTTTATATCAGTTAGAAGTAATACTTAATGAACCCTTCGGCAATGCTACCATTATGAATTTTAGAGATAAGTAATATGGTCTTGGCCTTTAGGAATGAATTATCTAGGAATATAAACTCTCCCCTGCCTACTCACCTTCTTCTGTAGATTCCAATTTAAGACACTCATAAAGACCGTTCTCCTTATTTTCTATTTGAGGATCACTTGAAATTTTCAGCGGTAGGGTTTCTCATTAGCATAATGTGGCACTAGTTTGCTTAATGATGTAGATCTTGGGATTTTAATAATATACAGTATTAATGGTCCTACTTAATGTAACTTACTATGGTTTGCATTTTCCTAAATGTAAAATATTTAGGAGACACATCCAGGATGTTTAGGAGAACAAAGAGCTATGACAGCCTGCTGACTACCTTAACTGGTGCTGGAATCCGAATTCTTTTCAGTTCCTGCCAAGAAGAAACTGCAGATTTGCTAAAGGAATTGTCTTTAGTGGAACAAAGAAAGAATGTTGGTATTCATGTTTCAACAGTGGTGAACAGTAATAAATGTGAGGCACTTCAATTTTATCTCAGTATTCCCAATATAAGTTATATAGCTGCACTGAATATGTGTCACCAGTTTTCATCTGTGAAAAAGATGACAAATAGGTATGTGTTTTAATATTTATTTGGTTGCGCAGGGTCTTAGTTATGGCAGGTGGGCTCCTTAGTTGCAGCACACGGGCTCCTTAGTTGTGGCATGTGAACTCTTAGTTGTGGCATGCATGTGGGATCTAGTTCCCTGACCAGGGATCGAACCTGGGCCCCCTGCATTGGGAGCACGGAGTCCTATTCACTGCACCACCAGGGAAGTCCCTGATTTAATATTTTTAAATGGTTACTTTAAAATCATCCTTGAAGGCATTTCATAGGAATTTTTTTTTTTTTTTTTGCGGTACGCGGGCCTCTCACTGTTGTGGCCTCTCCTGTTGCGGAGCACAGGCTCCGGACGCTCAGGCTTAGTAGTCGTGGCACACGGGCTTAGTTGCTCCGCGGCATGTGGGATCTTCCCGGACTGGGGCACGAACCCGTGTCCCCTGCATCGGCAGGTGGACTCTCAACCATTGCACCACCAGGGAAGCCCCCATAGGAATTTTAATATTTTTAAAAATAAAGAGGTATAGTGCCTGTTAGATTCTTTCATTCAGTAAAGACTTTGCTTGTCAACATGTATCAGTCACTGCATTAAGCTGAGGACATTAATGGAAGGAAAAAAAAAAAACGTAGGCATTGTCTTTGAGTAGCTTAGAGCCCTGTGGGGAGACAGACAGCACTTAATTTGATCTTGCAGTCTCACATTTCTGGGCTGGTTAGTTCTGTAACTAGAAAAATGTTCAAGTTGAAAATTTTAGTAGCCTCTAATGATTTTATTGCTTGAAAATCAAACGAAGGCTTTAGAAAATAGGTTAAACTAAAGGCTCAAATAAGATGTTGAAATTATTATTATAAATGATTTTAAATATAGGGAATAGGCTTTTGTTTTATTTAAACTAATGCTAAGACATAATCAACTGAATGTAGAAAACTTGGGAAAAAATGATTTTCTTAAAGGATTTTATGTTTGGTATTCTTTAAGCAAGAATATTGAATTTTATAAGTCAGAAGTTTTAGTATAATGTTTTTGTTTATTTTTCAGCTCACCTCAGGAAATCTCCATGTATGCACAAGTAACTCATCAAAAAGCTGAGGAGATCTATAGATATATTCACTATATATTTGACATGCAAATGTTGCCAAATGATCTTAACAAAGGTAGTTTTAAATCTGATGCATGATCAGACTGCTCAGGTGGGTTGTCAAAGAACCCTCACAATACTAAATGCACTTCAATAATCATTGCTGTGGTTTGTGATTATCAGTTTAAAATATATTAATATTTCCATATCTGTTATTTTACACTGTGTATATTTTTATTTATATAGAATATATAAATGATTAAAAAATCTGATGTTTAATAATCATTTTGGTTAGATAATAAAACTTTTTTATTGAACAAAAAGCTTATTGAAGGTACTATTAAGTAAAAGCTAGAGTGAAAGATATATTTTAGAATTTTCCCAAAGATTATAGTGCTATCATTGTCATTTGTTAGCATTATAGGTTGATGTGTCTGCTGCCAGCTTAATGGTCATAAACAATTTTTCTCACATATCAACTATATTGAATAGATGTGGGTGGTAGGTGTATTGTGAGATAATGCCCCAGTAACTAGGAAAGTAGAAAATTTAACTGAATCCTAGTTAACAGTCTAATCCTAGTAGTATGAACTCTGATCTATACTACTTTTTTTGGTTGAAGTACCATATTCAAAGAAGTGATATCTTGGAGTTGGAACATTTCAGTATAGATGAGCTATGGAATGTGGACTTTCATCGTGACCCATAACAGTGTGTCTGTTATGCTACTAATTGTTGGGTAGTTGAACCAACCTCACAGCAGAGGGTTTCACTTAGACTTGGCATGGACTTCAAAGCTGATCTAATTCAAATTGCTTTTCTCGTTCCTTTCTTATCAGATGATAAACGTGAGGCCCAGAGACAAGTGACTTACTCAAGTTTAGACTGGGAAATCTAGAACAAGAACCCAGGAACTAGATAGTTTTCTTTCACTAAAAAAGTTGCTCTGATCGTGAACTTAGCTCCTTTGGGATAGTATAAATTCTGAATTCTACTAAAGCAGTTAATCTCTTATTTCTGCTGTTTAATAATTTTGTCAAAGCCAGAAAGAAAAGAAGTTCTATAAATTATTGGCTCATGTGCAGTTCTCAATTTGTTCTCTCTCAGGTTCAAATTCATCCTTCAGTATCTCACTCCATTATAATGGACTGGACTTTTTGAGCATTTCTCCCTAGTGAGCATGATTTAAGCTTTGTCAAGTAGGAGGAGGAAAGGGACTTCTTTTTCTGGTTCCAGTGTGCTGTTTTTTTTGCTGCTACTCACTCCTGTTACATGGTATCAGTGGTGCATTGGGTAGGGACATCTGGTGCTCTGTGCCCTGGCTGCACACCAGAAGCATGCAGTCCCTCAACAACCTCATAGTGCCCTGGACTGATGACCTCCTTGCAGCACATCTCATGCAGACACCAATGTCTTCAGATTCTGTGTGTTCACCCAACAGACAAAATATTTCATAAATTGATATGGTTTGAGGGACATAACCTAGAGGATTTCATTTATTTATGCTTGCTGTGTAGAGACCTCTATCCATATTTAAGCTGCAACGGCCTCTTTCTATACTCTTCACAGGTTGCACTTAACTATCGACCCTATCGTTTATTGATCCGTCTTACTGTCTTTGAGCCCTTCAAGTCTTTCTTTTCCACTTTTAAGTAAGTCTCCTTTGGAGGTTACCTTAAACCTTACTAGTTTATCTAATGACCCAATGGAAAGAAACGGGAATAACCAGGTACCTGGAAGGTGGGATACAATAGTTTTGATAGGACACATGGAATATGGGGAGTGGGGGGTACGTTGTGGTTTGTGTCAACTATATGCTATTTCAAAAATTATCTTTTTGTTTCGTATTACAGAATTTAACTACCTTCTAATTTTTTAAAAAATTTTTATTGGAGTATAGTTGATTTACAATGTTGTGAATACCTTCTAATTCTTAAAACACTATCCACTAACATCAAGCAGCATGGTATTACACCAAATATTGGCAACTTAGAGTTCTACAACAGAATTTTTTAGAGCTACTCTAAAATAACCCCCTTTCATTTGTTTCATCCTTCATCTATCAAAAATCTCTGTGGCAGAAACTATCATTGTAGTTTAAAGGAGAGTGATCTGTTTGCTTGCACTATTCTTCTTAAATCTTGTGTTTCTACAAATCCTGTAGTTCTTTAGCTGCTGATTATTACTGACTAAATTCTTAAGAAACAAGAAAGTATACTTTTTCTAACAGTTCTGGTATTTTTCAAGGAAATGAACTGAACCATTAACAAACAAAATGCATTTTTTCTATGATCCAGTAATTAGAAAAACCAACCAAAACATGAATATTATAAAAGCAAATTTACTTTATTTGAACAACCTACCTGGAGAGAAAGAGTGGGTAAATACGTACTATAACCAGAGGGAAAAAAATTCTGTCAAATTTTTTTTTAAAAGAAGATGTTGGGGGTACGAGTTTATTAATTAATTAATTTATTTTTGCTGTGTTGGGTCTTCGTTTCTGTATGAGGGCTTTCTCTAGTTTGTGGCAAGTGGGGGCCACTCTTCATCACAGTGCGTGGGCCTCTCACTATCGCCGCCTCCCCTGCTGCGGAGCACAGGCTCCAGACACGCAGGCTCAGTACCCGTGGCTCACGCGCCCAGTCGTTCCGCGGCATGTGGGATCCTCCCAGACCAAGGCTCGAACCCGTGTCCCCTGCATTAGCAGGCAGATTCTCAACGACCGCGCCACCAGGGAAGCCCTATGTCAAATTTTAAAGCATAATGGCATAATATGCTAAAAGAAGTTTATTTCTAAAGAAGCTGTCTGAAAGGAAAACAGTGTTTACTATGACATGGCATAGTAACTTGACTCCTTACAGTAAAAGAGGTATAACCTGAATGTTTGTCTAATCCAGTCTTTTAAATACTGAGACCAAATTTACGCCATGTCTGCTTAAGAATACAACAAAATCTGTTCTCTTATTCTACCTAATAAAAATACTGAAAAAGCAATAAATTAAATTTACGTAGGTTTCATGAATATGCCAATCACAAGTTTTAAGAAAAACAATCAGGAGAAAGCTTGTCAAATGGTTTAAACAACATGTACTGATAACTGAAACATTAGATCAACTCTGGCTTTTATACCAAGTGGTGACAACTGGTAACCTAAAGTTTTCATGAACTCAGTAGCTACCAATACAATCTATTTTTTAATTCTCCCCCACCTCTCCCCTTAAGGATAGCAACATTTTCTTGAATGCTTCTGAAAAAAATCTGTATGGAACATGATTTTCTTAAAGTAAACAGACTAAGATGCTTATGAGAGACATCTATATATAACACATGAAACCTATGAAAAAGAGTCTGCAATTTCATATGAAGCTACATTATAAAAAAAAAAATACATCCTTCAAATGAAGATACAGATACACTGTCTGCTTCTTGATAAACATCCTGGAAGTATTCTCATTTTTACTATGCAGAATCAGAGTTCGAAAAATAAGAATCTTTCTCTTCTTCCTCTAAAGACTCCATAGCATTAGTGAAAAGTTTTCCAATACCAGAGTTTTCTGCTAATTCTGTAAAGAGAAGTTTAATAAAAAGATTAATATATTTCTCAAAACAATTTCAATGAAATTGAAAATAACAGGAAACCAATTGGTAGATCTGCCCACTTGTGAGCAATTAATTTTAATACTATGTTAATAAAGAGACTACCCTATAATAGAACAGAGCTACAAAAGAAAGATGTAAGTATATTACCTTTGTTAAATGGGGTTTTTCTTCTTGATGGTGGAGTTGAAAAATCACTTTCAATCTACAAGAGAGTTCATATTAGCTAAGTGATGCCTCCTCTGAAGCCTGCTTCATATGTAGACAAAATTCAGCATGCTTTACCCCAATAAAACATTACAAACTAATGCTACAGTGGTTAAAGGATAGCCTCTGAAAGTTGCCAAAATCTACTGAGTACTTATTCCATTACACTAGCAAAATTTGAATTCTCTGTACTTTAAATTCTTGGCTAAAATAATAATTTATATGGCAAGTTTTAAGTATATAATGCATGCTTATATATACATCAGTGCTTTTTAAACTACTGGCCATGACTATCTTTAAAAAATGAAAATGAATAGAACAGAAAAGAAAATATGACAGAGTATACCCACTGTACTAAGGATAAGTATTATTGAAAGAAACTTTAGATATACAAACTCGTTTTCATAGATTGCCATGGAAATGTATTTTTTCCTGTGAAATGAGTCAAAACACTATTACAACATTTAGCCCTCAAAAATCATTCAATGAGATAAACCAGTATCATCATGATCAAGAGGAGGAACCAAGATGGGAGAATAGAAGGACATGAAACTCACCTCTTCCCAAAAATACATCAAAAATACATCTACATGGGGAGCATTTTCTCAGGATAGCTTACTGAACACTGACAAAAGGTATCAGACACCCAGAAGTGCAAGAAATATCTCCATATAACCCAGTAGGATGAAAGAAAAAATAAAGGAATTGGGATGAGACCTGCGGCACTGGGAGGGAGCTGGAAAAGGGGAAACGTTCCCGCACCCTGGGAAACCCCTTAACTGGTGGGAAGATCAGCTGGGACAGAAAGGGAGCTTCATAGGCTTGGAAGAGAGCACAGAAGGCAGCTGGTGGCAGGCAGAACAGAGAGTAGCACAGAGGATCTGTGCTACCTCACTGCAATCCCCAGCCTGAGAGAGAGAGAGAGAGAGAGAGAGAGAGAGAGAGGGAGGGAGAGTGTGTGTGTGTGTGTGTGTGTGTGTGTGTGTGTGTGTGTGTGTGTGTGTGTGTGTGTGTGTGTGTGTGTGTGTGTGTGTGTGTGTGTGTGTGTGTGTGTGTGTGTGTGTGTGTGTGTGTGTGTAGGGGGGTGGGGGGGGGAGGGAGCAATGGGATGAACGGGTTGGGCTTCAGAGGACACACCTGGGGAGAGTACGGGGGTTGGCTAAACGGAGACAGCCTGAAGGGGCTGGAGAGTAGTTATAGGGCCTCAACCGAGGGTGTATGTGGAAGAAGCCCAGGCCGCCACAGAAGCAAATCACTGTTGCTAAGGGGTGGGGTGCATGAAGGAAGAGAGGGGCGGGGCCTGCCATAGCATCCTCTTTCTTGGGCTCTGGGAGCAGGACAATGGGTGCTCCTGTGGCTGGGATGGGACTAGCCTCGCAGCTGTAGGCTTTGTGTGTGACTGCACGCAGAGGCAGGGCTGGGGTCTGGGCTGCTTCCATAGCTCCCATGGTGGGTCCAGGTATGTGACTGCTGTGGTCCCGGTACCTAACTTTAGTGGATCTGCGCTGGCGGCTTTGTGAACACAGTGTCTGAGGGACACCACAGCCGACTACCTGCATTCCCACGGTGGAGGCGGGGCCGAGGGCAGTGCCAGTGACAGTGTACTTTGTGGGCTTGCACAGGTGACACACAGAGCATACCCCCCAGTGGACAGCTCGAGCAATGGAATACTCAGTGGCTCTTCTCTCAGTGGGAGAGCTCCAGTTTCACCTACCTCACACTGCAGCTCAGAAACGGATCTAGGGGCTTCTATTCCAACAACTGGGGAGCAGATGCTGCCCCCAACAGGGCTGTGACAACCAGAGAGCAAAGAAGAGACCCTGCTCAATATCCAGTGCAGGCTCTAGTCACCACACGAGTCATACCCCCTATGAAAAGGACCCCAGCCAGCACACACTGAAGGAAAATGCAGCAGGCATCCCTACTAGAAACAGCCCATGCACCAAAAATATTAGACTTATGCAGGCTACAAAGGGATGCTCCCACATAAAAACAGCCCTTCAAGGCCATAGTAAATAATTATTTCTCCTAAGCTCACAGAGTCAGAGAAATAAAAGTAAAATGAAGAAGTAGTGGAACCACTCCCAATTAAAAGATCAAGAGAATTCTCCTGAA
The DNA here is from genome assembly GCF_011762595.2 of Tursiops truncatus. Classification (NCBI taxonomy): domain Eukaryota; kingdom Metazoa; phylum Chordata; class Mammalia; order Artiodactyla; family Delphinidae; genus Tursiops; species Tursiops truncatus. The sequence continues at coordinate 54,650,382 of NC_047035.1, read as the reverse complement.
AGAACAAAACAGACCTCTTCAGTCTAATAGACACTGACTTCAGAAAGGAAATAATGAAAATACTGAAGGAATTAAGAAGGGCTATTGATAGAAATGAAGATTACTATAAAAAGAAACTAGAAACTATAAAGAGGAACTAAGAAGAATTGGAAAACTTATTTGCCGAGATGAAAGCTGAGCTAAAGGCAATGAATAACAGAATGAATAATGCAGAGGAACAAAGAAGTGATCTGAAAGAATAAGAGAAATCACCCAATTAGAACAGCAGAGAGCCAAATGAAAAGAAAAATGAAACCAACAGAAGAGACCTATAGGATAATATAAAGCATGCCAATCTACACATAACAGGGATCCCAGAAGGAGAAGAAAGAAAAAAGGATAATGAAATGAATCTGAAGAAATTATGGTTGAAAACTTCCCAAACCTAAAGAAGGAAACAGATATCCAGGTACAGGAAGCACAGAGGGTCCCAAACAAGATGAACCCAAACAGACCTACACCAAGACATAATTAAAATGGCAAAAGTTAGAGGATTCTAAAGGCAGCAAGAGAAAAACAAAGATTTAATTATAAGGAAACCCTCATAAGGCAATCAGCTGATTTCTCTACATAAACATTGCAGGCCAGAAGGGAATGGCAGGATATAAAGTCCTGAAAGGGAAAACCCTGCAACCTAGGATACTACCCAGCAAGATTATCATTTAGAATAGAAGGAGAGATAAAGAATTGCTCAGACAAGCAAAAACTAAGAGTACACCTATCCTAAAGGAAGACCTATCCTAAAAGGTCTTCTCTAAATAGAAAAGAAGCAAGAATCTATAGGAAAGAGAAAATCACAATTGGAAAGTAAATCAATTAAATAAGCCAGGACACAGACTAAAAAAAAAAAAAAAAAACAAAAAATTTCTGTGAAAGTGATGATAACCACAATGAACAGCAAAAGGATTAACATGAAGATGTAAAAGAAGACATCAAAATAATAAAAATGTGGGGGAGGAGAGTAAGAAAATGTACATTTTTTTTTCTAGAATGTGTTTGAGCCTATATGACTACCAGTCTAAAGCAAGTAGATATAGGAAGGGGTTAACATACTTGAAAAACAGAGTAACCACAAATCAAAAACATACAATAGATGCACAAAACCCAAAAAGAACACAAGGATAAAGAAAACCATCAAACTGCAAAAGGAAAATGAAAAAGGGACAAAGAAGAAATATAAAATCAATGGAAAAACAAGGTTTAAACAGCAATAAATTCATATCTATCAATAATTACCTTAAATGTCAATGCACTAAATGTTCCAATAAAAAGACACAGAGTGGCAGATCGGATAAAAAAACAAGAACTTCCAATATGCTGCCTACAAAGAGACCCACTTTAGGGCAAAGAACACACACAGATTGAAAGTGAGGGGATGGAAAAAGATATTTCATGGAAACGGGAATGAGAAGAAAGCAGAGGCCGCAATACTCATTATCAGACAAAACAGACTTTAAAACAAAGAAAGATAAAGAAGGACACTATAAAATGATAAAATGATCAATACAAGAAGAGGATATTACACTTGTCAATATATATGCACCCAATATAGAAGCACCCAGAGACATAAAACAAATACTAACAGATATAAAGAGAGAAACTGATGGGAATACAATAATAGAGACTTTAACACCTCACTCACATCAATAGACATATCTTTGAGACAGAAAATCAATAAGGCAACAGAGATCCTAAATGATACAATATCATCATGATCCCCACTTCATACCACATATGAATAAAATGAGATTAGAAAGCTCAAGTAGCTTGCCTTGTCATAAAGCTGGTATGGAGTCAGACCTTGAAATCAGAAGTTTTAATACTAAATCCTTTGTTCTTTCTATCCTCACACACTCACTGGCTACAAATGAAACCAAAATTTCATTCTTGTAAGGAATGGACTGGAAAAAGAAAATCTGAGAAACACTGAGAGGGCGTCTGCCCACACCTTCAATTATGGAGTAGAGGTTTCTTTTGAAGAATTTAGTCTCCAGACTGATTTTAAACCAAGGTTCCCAGAGGTATCTACCATTTCCTGTGGACAAATAAAGCCTACAAAGATTAGGTCTGATTAGGTAATCCTAATGTTAAGTTTAGAGACTCTCTGAGAGGAACTATACTCTAGCAGGTGTGCAATATAAATATTTCAGTGTGGGTGAGGAAGAAAGATGGCCATAACCTGGTCAGAAGGAATATACCCTCAGGGAATAAGGTAGTCTCCCATTTTACCTCCATCCAGAAATTACCATTCTCTAAGAATGGCTATTTACTTTGAGGAAATTTGAGGTGAATTAGCTTTTCCAGAATACTTATAGTTTTATCTGGATATAAATTATTCAGATTAAAATCAGAAATTAAAAATTTAAAAATTAATTCAAGAGGATTCTCCTAATCTTTTCTCAAAGGGATACAGATCACTGTAAGGCAATTTTGAGTTAAAATTTTTTCTGTAATTAGATTTTGAGTTAAAATTTTTTCTGTTATTGACATACACACACACATAAAATCAAGTAGCTGAATCTGAAAAAATTTGAAACCATTTTGAACCTGCAGAGGATTTAATGAAATTTCTTATTCTATGACAATCACAACTCAATTAGTGTGGATTATTCCCCAATCATTGAATAGATATGCTTTTGTTTTGTGTGTCTAACCTATATGTGTTCTTTCCACCCTGCCAGACTCCTCAAATGAAAATTCTCACCTTGCTCAAATGCTTCAGTCTATGAGCTGCCATCCATAATCCTACAGCACTTAGGTACTTACCTCACTCATAGCCTCATAATTTACTTGTATTAGGCTGTAAGCAACTTGAAGGCAGGGACTGTTATATAACATAACTACAATAATTTGCCATATATTATAGTTGTTCAATAGGTATATGTTGAATAAATGAATGGTGAATAAAAATACTTACTGTTTTTTTCTTGATATTGCCCCAGACAGTGCCACCTTTACTTTTATGGGTTTTTTGCATACGAAAAACATATTTATCACAGTCAGCCCTGTTTAAATATAAAATAACAGGTCAACATTAACTACCATACTTTTATCCACAGGTTGAACAGCAACTGACAAAATGAATTTAAAATGTTTCAATATTTTAAAAGTACATTTTCTTTTCCATTTTTAAAAAGGCAATCATGTACCAATGGAAATAGACAAAATGCTTCAATCTAAGACTGTTTTGGGAAATGATGGTTTACCCATTGTCTTTTGTCCCATTTGTGCTCTTTCCAATCTCTATCTTGCTGCCTGTCTTTTCTAAAACTCACAGAGACTTCTTGTCCCTTGATTCACTTTTGTTATACCTTTCACTCCTTTCTCTTATTCATGTCTTCCTTCCCTCTCCAGATTGAATCTTAAAAGTTGATCATTTTAAGGATAAGTCTGGTGATGAAAGCCCTCAATTAATTTATGGCTTCCAACTGTGTTTAGTCTTCAGTTCAGCTCATAAGCCTTTTATTTCTACATACTTACATCTTTCTTATATCCCCCATACCAACTAAGAATTTTTTTTCATTTCTTTTTACCTTACCTCTCTCCCTTCTCATTCTTTGCAAATAAGCTTGACTCATAATTTACAGATGAAAACTGAAGCCACATGTAATGTCGTTCTCAATTTCCCCAACAATTACTTATGACAGTAAATCCAGCTGAACACCAATTCTAATTCTCTCTTTTGGCTTCAAGATCCTATATGATTGACTATCCTTTCCTTTATGACTATTTGGGAGCAACCTTAAAGGTATGACGTGTAGAAATGTGTAAATGTGTGACATATTAAGATATTAATGTGAACCACAAACTCTGCTGCATAGCAGGTGAATAAGCCTAGCCAGTGGTTCAGGATCAGCATCTCATGGGTCTGTTGTCCTGAACAAACCAGAGACTTGGGGATTAATAAAAAAAACTGTTTTGTTACTTAATATTGTTATGAGAAGGAAACTAACTGCTAGAGTTGGTGAAGTCAAGAGATTGAAGAGGTCTAGGAAACTCATATTTTAAAAATAAAGAAGTTTTAGGAAATATATTCTTGATATAAATGAGCCCACCATATGCTCTATAAGAAAAAAAAAGCCATTTTCCTTAATTGTAAAAGTGATACATATAAAAAAATAACGTGACAACCTGTATCAGTGTAATTCTACAATATAGAGATAATGGCTGGTGATATTTTTGGTCAAGAAATTTCCTTTCTCTTATGAATACATGTTATGTAAACTGGGATCATACTGTATGTAGTTTTATTTCTTAGCTTTTAAAAATTATCCACTGAACATTATGTCATTAAAAATTCTTGAAGGCATCATTTTAAATTGTTATATATTATTCTATTATATGGACAAATCCTAATTTCTTTATTTTTAAAATTTATTTTTTTATTTTTGGCTGCGTTGGGTCTTCGTTGATGCATGTGGGCTTTCTCTAGTTGTGGTGGGCGGGGTCCTTTTTGCTGGGGTGCACGGGCTTCTCATTGCGGTGGCTTCTCCTGTTGTGGAGCAGGGGCTGTAGGTGCGCAGGCTTTAGTAGTTGCGGCTCGCGGGCTCTAGAGCATGGGCTCAGTAGTTGTGGCACACAGGCTTAGTTGCTCCACGGCATGTGGGATCTTCCCGGGTCAGGGCTCGAACCCGTGTCCCCTGCATTGGCAGGAAGATTCTTAACCACTGCGCCACCAGGGAAGTCCAACAAATCCTCATTTCTTGACTTTCCTTACTGTTGGACATTTAGGTCATTTCCAAATTTTCAGTATTGTTTTGTGGTGAACATCTCTGTTCATACAAATGTGCATACATACTTGCCCAAACCTCATATTTCCTCAGAAATAAAATTCAAGGGCCAAAGGGATGACTATTTTAAAGCTAATAATTTGGCCAAAGTGCTTACCAAAAACTGTGTCCCAAATTATATGCTTCCCAGAAATAAACCCACACACCTCTGGTCAACTAATCTTCAACAAAGGAGGCAAGAATATACAATGGAAAAAAGTCTCTTCAGCAAGTGGTGTTGAGAAAGTTGGACAGCTACATGTAAATCAATGAAGTTAGAACACACCCTCACACCATACACAAAAGTAAACTCGATATGGCTTAAACTCTTAAATGTAAGACATGACACCATAAAACTCCTAGAAGAGAACATAGGCAAAAACATTCTGACATAAATGATACCAATGTTTTCTTAGATCAGTCTCCCAAAACAACAGAAATAAAGGCCAAAAATAAATAAATGGGACTTAATCAAACTTACAAGCTTTTGTAGAGCAAAGGGAACCATAAACAAAACGAAAAGACAGCCTACAGACTGGGAGAAAATATTTGCAAATGATGTGACCAACAAGGGCTTAATTTCCAAAATATACAAACAGCTCATACAACTCAACCACAAAAAAACAAACAACCCAATCGAAAAATGGGCAGAAGACCTAAATAGACATTTCTCCAAGTAAGACATATAGATGGCCAACAAACACATGAAAAGATGCTCAACATCACTAATTGTTAGAGAAATGCAAATCAAAACTACAGTGAGGTATCACCTCACACCAGTCAGAATGGCCATCATCAAAAAATCTACAAACAATAAACGCTAGAGAGGGTTTGGAGAAAAGGGAACCCTCTTGCACTGTTGGTGGGAATGTAAACTGGTGCAGCCACTATGGAGAACAGTATGGAGGTTCCTCAAGAAACTAAAAATAGAGTTGCCATATGATCCAGCAATCCCACTCCTGGGCATATATCCAGACAAAACTATAATTCAGAAAGATAACATGCACCCCTGTGTTCATTGCAGTATTATTCACAATAGCCAAGACATGGAAGTAACCTAAATGTCCATCGACAGATGAATGATAAAGAAGATATGGTACATATACAAAATGGAACACTACTCAGCCATGAAAAAGAATGCAATAATGCCATCTGCAGAAATATGGCTGGACCTAGAGACTGTCATACAGAGTGGAGTTAAGTCAGAAAGAGAAAGACAAATACCATATGATATCACTTATATGTGGAATCTAAAATATGACACAAATGAACCTATCTACCAAACAGAAACAGACTCACAGACATAGAAAACAGACTTGTGGTTGCCAAAGGGGAGAGGGGGTGCAGGAGAGATGGATTGGGAGTTTGGGATTAGCAGATGCAAACTATTATATATAGAATGGATAAACAACAAAGTCCTACTGTATAGCACCGGGAACTATATTCAATATCCTGTGATAAACCATAATGGAAAAGAATGTGAAAAAGAACATATATATGTATAACTGAATCACTTTGCTGTACAGTAGAAATTAACATTGTAAATCAACTATACTTAAATAAATTTAAAAAATTAAAAAAATTATATGCTCAATATACTTTCACCTGCACTAAATACTAAATTAAAAGTAAAAATAATTTGTGGATTGCTAGGGAAAAATTATGTTTTTGCTGAATAAATGCAAATTAAAATTTCACTAAGCTTCATGAGAGTACTAAGTGCTTTTTTTTTTTTCAGTCATGATCATCTGGCTTCTATCTCTCACACCCCATGGAAATTGCTCTTAAGATCAGCACTGGCCTGCTTAATTGCCAAATGAATAGCCTATTTTCAGGCCTCATTTTTACCATTTTCCATTTTTTTCTCTGTGTTATATGACTGTTGGCCACCCATATGTTTTCTTAATTTTATTTATTTATATTAAAAAATAATGCTTATATTCAAATCGTGTGAAATTCAAAAAAGTATTCCTCTTATTTGTCCCAAGATATCTTAGTTCTTCTCCCTAAGAATCACCAATGTTTTCAGTTGCTTATGTATCCCTTCAGAGATATTTAATCACATAAAAGTAATTATGTGATTTTAATCACATAAAAGCAATATATTTAAATCACATAAAAGCAGTTGTTTTATATTTAATCACATAAAAGCAATCACAACTATATACACACACACAGTCCCGATTTACACAAATTGTAACACATAATTAACCACATCTAACTTTTTGCATTTAATATATCTTGGACATTTTACCGTAAGTACATAAAGAATTTCTTCATTAATGTCTATGGCTACATAATATATCAGAATTTATTTGATTAGTCCCTAATTGATGGACATTTGTTTCCAGTCTTTTGTCATTATAAACAATACTGCAATGAATTAGTTGTACATTCACAATTCTCGAAGTAGGACTGCTAAGTTAGATCATATGCATTTATAATTTTGATAGATATCAACAAATTACTGCCTGCAGAGACTGAACTAATTTACCTTCTCACTAGTAATGCATGAGAATGGCTTTCCTTTTCTTGTTTATTTGTAGGAGTGTTATAACAGAGAAATTAGCCTTCTTCCTGTGATGAGTTCCACAAATTCTTTTCTCAGACTGTCATTTGTCTTTTGATTGTTTATGGTGGTTGGTACCAGGTAAAATGTTTTATTTTCTGTATGGTTGACTTTATCATACTTTTTGTTAGTGGCTTCTGCTTCTTCTGAGGTTATAAAATAATTCTCTAAGGTGTTTTTAAGGTATATTTTATAGTTTAATTCTTTACAGGCAAAACTTTGACCCATCTAGAATCTAACGTAAAGTGTCACTTGTGTACTGACACTATTGAATAACATCCCTCCTTGTGGAAACTGTCCATCCTTGACTTCTAGGAACTATTCTTTCATGATTTTTTAAAAATAATGATGACTCCTTTCATTACTGACATCTACTCTCTTCAACTCATGGAATATTAAAAGTTGATGCAGAGAATTACAGTATCATATGCACAAATACTTACCTATTTATAGAGGCTAGCATGCCAGGACTGACATGCTGACACTGAGGAGTTTTTGCCAGTGGAAAGATAACCGATGATGGAGTTGTTGGATTTCTGTCCATATTTGGCAGAATATCATCCTCTTCTTGACTGTCCCGGAAACTTGGTAACTAGAAAGCAAATATATATTACTGACAGGCACTCCTAAAAACGGAATTCCTCATTATCACAAATTGTTTTTTTGGGGAGATGATAAGTTGTTTTCTGTCTTATAATTTCACAACTGAGTAACTAAAAATATTAGTAGGTAGAGAACAGAGCCTTGGCCTCTAAAAAAACCTAGTTTCTGTTGTGTAAAACAGAGATAATGGACACACATTTCTAGCGCTGTGTAGACTAGGGTCAGCAAATGTTTTCTGTAAAGAGTCAGACAGAAAATATTTTAGGGTTTTGTGGTCCATACAGTCTCTATTCCAACTACTCAGCTCTGCTGTTGAAGCAGGAAAGCAGCCATAGCTAACATGTCTGTGTTACAATAAAATATTGTTTACAAAAAAAGGTGATATGCCAGATTTGGCCTATGCACCAAGTATGCTGACCTCTGTGTAGACAGAACAAAACAAAACTGTAATTGATTTACTATTATGCTTGGTACTAAATAGACAGTCAAGCAGTATTAAACTTTTTGTGTGCATATATTTCCAATAAACAGCAATTCAATCCTTAATTAAGATTTTACTTACCTTTATATTAAAACCTTAGGAACAGTGGACTTCTGCCACAGAAAATGAACTAATTCACTGCTTTCTATTTCTATTGCTTTCAAAATGTTGCTACTGTTGCATTTAGGCCAAAACAAATATAGAACCTGAAATGATGGGGGAATAATATAAAGGGTACAATGCCTAAAGGACCATGGTTTTTGTGCAAAGAACACAGTAAGATTCTCAGATGGCTCCCTTAAAATACCTTCCCTCATAACCTGTGTAGGCAAAAAGAGAGCTCAGATAATGATGTTATTACTAAATTCTTAAAGCACTGTGTAGCCTTTTAAAATTGGAGATGATTTAACAACATTGTGAAATGGGTAGATGAAAAAATTACCCTTAAGTGTAGCTCACTAAAACAAATCTCAGTTTTTATGCTTAATAGTCCAGTTGTCTATATACATCCATTTCTGCATTACTTTAATCTTAATATTCTTAACATTTTATATTTAGAGTCTACAAAGTCTCAGATTTGCACTTAATATTTGCACTATATTTAACTGTGTTTATGAAGTACATCCTTACTGGATATACAGATTGTTTTCAGCTTTTTGCTGTGAAGATAAATGTACAAGGAGTATCTTTGTGAAGATTTTTGCCTTCTTTTGAATTTCTTAGGATAAACTCCCATGAATAGATATAATCTTTATGGCTCTCATATACTGCCATAATGCTTTCCAAAAGATAAGATTCAATTATGTATACACTGACATATGACTATATCAACATGCCTACTGCTTTTTGTTAGTGAATATTTTAACTTATTTTTTAAAAAGATTCTGTAATTTAGAAGGTATATAATTTACTTTGTTTTCCTTTGATAGCTAGTTAAAATGCCCCTAAGTGTTCATTCAGCCTTTTAAATTTTTCTTGCCTACTTTTTTCCTGTGAGCTTGATACTTTTTATTATTCCAGTAACATCTGAATGAGTTCTTCATATTATACATATTATTGTCTTTATCTGTTGCAAATATTTTATCCCAGTCACTGAAGTTTTTAGTTTTGTGATTTTTCATACTACAAAAATTCTTGTATACATTCAAATCTGTCAATCTTATGCTGTCACTTAATCCCTCCTCCCAATTTACTATGCAGTAGGTAATAATCTTTTCTTATCACCCCCCCTTTTTAAGTTTGCCTCACTGCATATGAATTTTAAATATATATGTTTGGTCTATCTCTGGATTTTCTATTTGGTTCTACAACCATTACTTCTGAACCCCACTGAAGGGGAGACTCTGGCCACTGATGAGAATGGCATCAGAATGCTTCTTATACTATACTATACTTTACTATACTATACTTTGGCATATCAGTGAGGGCTATCAATCCTTGGCCTAAATATTAGGGATGAACACTAACCATACATAAAATGAAAGATATAAAAGTCAGTATAAAGAAAACAATGATTTCATACATTTAAGATGCTTACCAGTACTCTTTGATGCTGCAAAGGTGTTGTACTGAAAAAATCATCATGGTCATCTTTTGGCAACTGTTCCAGAAAATCCCTCATCTGCTGCTTCCTTTTAAGAGTTCCCACTTTGGCAGTTATCTTAATAGTTTGCTTCTTATCAGAATCACTGATCTTGCCTTAAGAGTCAGCAAAACATTTTGATAAGGATTTAGTCATTTATACTAACTGCTCTATAAAGTGAACAGCCTTTGCAAATTCTGAATTGTGTATTTACATTAAATAAACTCAGTCTCTGTTGTTAATATTTCCAAGCCTCTAACAAATGATTCTTTCTACACTGGGATCTGCGCAATGTGATTAGATTACAAGACTACTCAGGAAGAAATTATATTAGGATTAGGTAGCATGAGGTCGAAAAGGTTCTTTACCTGTGAGAAAGGTTACCTCTCACACGTCTCTCGCTGACTATCTAACTTATTGATTTTGCTAAAATATAAACCTTATTGAATTAGGACAGGGATACTGAATATTCCCTAAAGCCTGGTATAGGACTTCTCTGGCAGAAACACTGGCCAGGAGTGTGTACAACTAGGGACTATAAAAACTAAATTTATTCTGAGTTTTCTTATGAATTACTAGGGGGCCCTACCCAAGTGGCCTCAAATTAACTTAGACCCTTAGAACAATAATCCAGTTATTGAAATCTCTGGATCCAACTGCAGATTTCCTAGAACAAACTCAAAGCACAAGGCTGCTAAGGCAACTATTGATGTAAGTAAGTAGCTAGGTCAGACTTAAAAATTAAACAGATGATCCTTGGAGTTCTTCCTAGCTTTAAAATTTTAAAAACAACAAAAAATACCTATAATAAAACACATGGATAAATAGAAAATACATCTAATGAGTGATCAGAAATTGATACTGATCAGGAAACTTGCATAAGCCTTTTAGATAGCCTCATCCACCAGAGGGCAGACAGGAGAAGCAAGAAGAACTACAATCCTGCAGCCTGTGGAACAAAAACCACATTCACAGATAGACAAGATGAAAAGGCAGAGGGCTATGTACCAGATGAAGGAACAAGATAAAACCTTAGAAAAACAACTAAATGAAGTGGAGATAGGCAATCTTCCAGAAAAAGAATTCAGAAAAACGATAGTGAAGATGATCCAGGACCTCGGAAAAAGAATGGAGGCAAAGATGTAGAAGACGCAAGAAATGTTTAACAAAGATCTAGAAGAATTAAAGAACAAACAAACAGAGATGAACAACACAATAACTGAAATGAAAAATACACTAAAAGGAATCAATAGCAGAATAACTGAGGCAGAAGAACGGATAAGTGACCTGGTAGACAGAATGGTGGAATTCACTGTCATGGAACAGAATAAAGAAAAAAGCATGAGGAAAAATGAAGACAGCCTAAGAGACCTGTGGGACAACAATAAACGCAACAACATTGGAATTATAGGGATCCCAGAAGGAAGAGAGAGAAAGAGAGGACCCAAGAAAATATTTGAAGAGATTATAGTCGAAAACTTCCCTAACATGGGAAAGGAAATAGCCACCCAAGTCCAGGAAGTGGAGAGAGTCCCATACAGGATAAACCCAAGGAGAAACATGCCGAGACACAAAGTAATCAAATTGGCAAAAATTAATGAAGAATTGAATACAGCAAGGGAAAAACTACAAATAACATACAAGGGAACTCCCATAAGGTTAACAGCTGATTTCTCAGCAGAAACTCTACAAGCCAGAAGGGAGTGGCATGATATACTTAAAGTGATGAAAGGGAAGAACATACAACCAAGATTACTCTACTGGGCAAGGATCTCATTCAGATTTGATGGAGAAATCAAAAGCTTTACAGACAAGCCAAAGCTAAGAGAATTCAGCACCACCAAACCAGCTCTACAACAAATGCTAAAGGAACTTCTCTAGGCAGGCAACACAAGAGAAGAAAAGGATCTAAAAAAACAAACCCAAACAATTAAGAAAATGGTAAAAGGAACATACATATCAATAATTACCTTAAACGTGAATGCATTAAATGCTCCAACCAAAAGACACAGGCTTGCTGAATGGATACAAAAACAAGACCCATATATATGCTGTCTACAAGAGACCCACTTCAGACGAAGGGACACATTCAGACTGAAAGTGAGGGGATGGAAAAAGATATTCCATGCAAATGGAAATCAAAAGAAAGCTGAAGTAGCAATACTCATATCAGATAAAACAGACTTTAAAATAAAGAATGTTACAAGAGACAAGGAAGTACACTACATAATGATCAAGGAATCAATCCAAGAAGAAGATATAACAATTATAAATATATATGCACCCAACATAGGAGCACCTCAATACATAAGGCAACTGCTAACAGCTTTCAAAGAGGAAATCGACAGTAACACAATAATAGTGGGGGACGTTAACACCTCACTTACACCAATGGACAGATCATCCAAACAGAAAATTCATAAGGAAATACAAACTTTAAAACACAATAGACCAGACAGATTTAATTGACATTTATAGGACATTCCATCCAAAAGCAGGTTACACTTTCTTCTCAAGTGCGCACGGAACATTCTCCAGGATAGATCACATTTTGGGTCACAAATCAAGCCTCAGTAAATTTAAGAAAATTTAACTCATATCAAGCATCTTTTCTGACCACAATGCTACGAGATTAGAAATCAATTACCGGGAAAAAAACGTAAAAAACACAAACACATGATGAGGCTAAACAGTATGTTACTAAATAACCAAGAGATCACTGAAGAAATCGAAGAGGAAATCAAAAAATACCTAGAGACAAATGATAATGAAAACACAATGATCCAAAACCTATGGGATGCAGCAAAAGCAGTTCTAAGAGGGAAGTTTATAGCTATACAAGCCTACCTGAAGAAACAAGAAAAATCTCAAACAATCTAACCTTACACCTAAAGGAACTAGAGAAAGAAGAACAAACAAAACCCAAAGTTAGCAGAAGGAAAGAAATCATAAAGATCAGAGCAGAAATAAATGAAATAGAAACAAAGAAAACAACAAAGATCAATAAAACTAAAAGCTGGTTCTTTGAGAAGATAAACAAAATTGATAAACCATTAGCCGGACTCATCAAGAAAAAGGAGAGGACTCAAATCAATAAAATTAGAAATGAAAAAGGAGAAGTTACAACAGACACTGCAGAAATATAAAGCATCCTAAGAGACTACTATAAGCAACTCTATGTCAATAAAACGGACCACCTGGAAGAAATGGACAAATTCTTAGAAAGGTATAACCTTCTAAGACTAAACCAGGAAGAAACAGAAAATATGAACAGACCAATCACAAGTAATGAAATTGAAACTGTGATTAAAAATCTTCCAACAAACAGAAGTCCAGGACCAGATGGCTTCACAGGTGAATTCTATCAAACATTTAGAGAAGAGCTAACACCCATCCTTCTCAGACTCTTCCAAAAAATTGCAGAGGGAGGAACACTCCCAAACTCATTCTATGAGGCCACCATCACCCTGATACCAAAACCAGACAAAGATACTACAAAATAAGAAAATTACAGACCAATATCACTGATGAATATAAATGCAAAAGTCCTCAACAAAATACTAGCAAACAGGATCCAACAACACATTAAAAGGATCATACACCATGATCAAGTGGGATTTATCCCAGGGATGCAAGGATTCTTCAATATACGCAAATCAATGTGATACACCATATTAACAAATTGAAGAATAAAAACCATATGATCATCTCAATAGATGCAGAAAAAAAGCTTTTGACAAAATTCAACACCAATTTATGATAAAAACTCTCCAGAAAGTGGGCATAGAGGGAACCTACCTCAACATAATAAAGGCCATATATGACAAACCCACAGCAAACATCATTCTCAATGGTGAAAAACTGAAAGCATTTCCTCTAAGATCAGGAACAAGACAAGGATGTCCACTCTTGCCGCTATTATTCAACATAGTTTTGGAAGTCCTAGCCACGGCCATCAGAGAAGAAAAAGAAATAAAAGGAATACAAATTGGAAAAGAAGAAGTAAAACTGTCACTGTTTGCAGATGACATGATCCTATACATAGAGAATCCTAAAGATGTCACCAGAAAACTACTAGAGCTAATCAATGAATTTCGTAAAGTTGCAGGATACAAAATTAATACACAGAAATCTCTTGCATTCCCGTACACTAATGATGAAAAATCTGAAAGAGAAATTAAGGAAACACTCCCATTTACCACTGCAACAAAAAGAATAAAATACCGAGGAATAAACCTAGTTAGGGAGACAAAAGACCTGTATGCAGAAAAGTATAAGACACTGATGAAATAAATTAAAGATGATACAAACAGATGGAGAGATATAGCATGTTCTTGGATTGGAAGAATCAATATTATGAAAATGACTTAACTACCCAAAGCAATCTACAGATTCAATGCAATGCCTATCAAATTACCAACGGCATTTTTCACAGAACTACAACAAAAAAATCTTAAAATTTGTATGGAGGCACAAGACCCCCAATAGCCAAAGCAGTCTTGAGGGGAAAAAACAGAGCTGGAGGAATCAAACTCCCTGACTTCAGACTATACTACAAAGCTACAGTAATCAAGACAATATGGTAGGGGCACAAAAACAGAAATGTAGATCAATGGAACAGGATAGAAAGCACAGAGATAAACCCACGCACCTATGGTCAACTAATCTGTGACAAAGGAGGCAAAGGATATACAATGGAGAAAAGACAGCCTCTTCAATAAGTGGTGCTGGGAAAACTGGACAGCTACATGTAAAAGAATGAAATTAGAACACTACCTAACACCATACATAAAAATAAACTCAAAATAGATTAGAGAAGTAAATATAAGACTAGACGCTATAAAACTCTTAGAGGAAAACATAGGAAGAACACTCTCTGACATAAATCACAGCAAGATGTTTTTGATCCACCTCTTAGAGTAATGGAAATAAAAACGAAAATAAACAAATGGGACCTAATGAAACTTAAAAGCTTTTGCAAAGTAAAGGAAACTACAAACAAGACGAAAAGAGAACCCTCAGAATGGGAAATATATTTGCAAACGAATCAACAGACAAAGGATTAATCACCAAAATATATAAACAGCTCATGCAGCTCAATATTAAAGAAACAACCCAATCCAAAAATGGGCAGAAGACCTAAATAGACATTTCTCCAAAGAAGACATACAGATGGCCAAGAAGCACATGAAAAGCTCCTCAACATCACTAATTATTAGAGAAATGCAAATCAAAACTACAATGAGTTATTACCTCACACCAGTTAAAATGGTCATCATCAGAAAATCTACAAACAAACGCTGGAAAGGGTGTGGAGAAATGGGAACCCTCTTGCACTGTTGGTGGGAATGAAAATTGACACAGCCACTACAGAGAACAGTATGGAGGTTCCTTAAAAAACTAAAAAAAACTAAAAATAGAATTACCACATGACCCAGCAATCCCACTACTGGGTTACCCAGAGGAAACCATAATTCAAAAAGACACATGCATCCCAATGTTCACTGCAGCACTATTTACAATAGCCAGGTCATGGAAGCAACCTAAATGCCCCTTGACAGACAAATGATTAATGAAGATGTGGTACATATATACAACGGAATATTACTCAGCCATAAAAAGGAATGAAATTGGGTCATTTGTAGAGACGTGGATGAATCTACAGACTGTCATACAGAGTGAAGTAAGTCAGAAAGAGAAAAACAAATATCGCATATTAACACATGTATGTGTAACCTAGAAAAATGGTACAGATGAACCGTTTTGCAGGGCAGAAATTGACGCACAGATGTAGAGAACAAACGTATGGATACCAAGGTGGGAAAGCAGTGTCGGGTGGGGGTGGTGGTGTGATGAATTGGGAGATTGGGATTGACATGTATACACTGATGTGTATAAAATGAATGACTAATAAGAACCTGCTGTATAAAAAAATAAATAAAATAAAATTCAAAAAAAGAAATCGATACTAAGAACTAGGAAAAAACTATTTCCTACAAAGGTTACCTTTGGGGTTGACTGGCTTTTTCTTGGTGACATGTTTCTGAGATCTTTTTCCTCGGGGATCTTCCATGTATTTCCTCTGGCATTCATGAGCAGATCGAGAACCTACAGCCATAGCCACCTCTGACCAGAAACCAGGTTTGTGCTTTGGAAGAGATGCAAAAGCACTATCGAAGACCAAAAACAGTTAAAGAACAAGCAATTCAACTCAATAAAAAAATAACCTTCTGAAGGGATACTACTAAATCAAGGAGAATTACTGAGCTGAAGGAATTTTATCAAAATCATTCTAGATAACTATTTAGGAAGAAGATAGTATTCTCTCCACTTAATAACCTACTCTAATGCTTAAAATACAAACATGTAAGTGTACATATCTAGTAGATGCCTTCTATTTTGTTGTAGTCTATTAAACCTGAAAAACCATGCCCAATCTTTCAACATTTTTTTCCTAAGTCCAACTAATCAGTTATTAGATCTTTGGGGGGACTCTAGCATGACTAACTTTTGTACACTGCTGCACAAATCTTACTGGTGCTAACTATATTGGAAGACAAGCTCCTAGTTTCTATATATTCCATGTTACAAACTCTTATTAAAAAGTGTTATGCTTGCTTTCATTCTATTATAATTTATAGAACACAATATTTTAGATATAATACTTAACTGAGGGAAATGAAAATTGAAATAGAAAAAAACTAAGTCAATATAAGGTAGTTCCCCAATTTAACAAACGAGTTACATTCTAAAATCTCATTGCAAATGATTACAGTAAGTCCCCTACATATGAATGAATTTCGTTCCGAGACTGCATTTTTAAGTCCAATTTGTTGGTAAATCCAACAAAGTTAGCCTAGGTATCCAACTAACACAATTGGCTATATAGTGCTATACTGTAATACGCTTATATTGCTTTTCACACAAATAATACACTAAAAACAAACACAAAAAATAAAAACATTTTTACTCTTACACTAAAGTACCTTGAAGAGTACAGTAGTACCAGCTACATCACCACTGCTTTTATGCTTGCATCCGGACATCCTGGGCTTGAAATAAAGATACTGTACTACTGTACTCGATACAATATTGTACAGTAAAGCACACAAAAGCACAACTACTTGTAAAGGATGCACATACATGACAGTATACACCAGACATGTGAACTAACTTATGTGACTGGACATGTGAACACATGTTCGCATCTTCGGAAGTTCACAACTTGAAGGTTCGGATGTAGGGGACTTACTGTATTTAGAACCTGGTATACATATTACTGCCCTCCCCCTCCAAGAGATATTATATATTGTGGTTAGGCTGATAGTTCTGCCAGAAAAGATCTATTTAACTCACGTTAACCTATGCAGTGTTATGCTGGTAAAATTTTAACAACTAGTTCTCTGGGGTTAAAAAGCCCCAATTTGTAGTGTTTGTCAATTTCCATGTTGTAAATACTCCTATCGTGGATGATTTCAAGTTACCAACATGGAGTAAGAAATGTGCAACAGCACACAATTATAAAGAATTTCCACTACACAGATATGACAGATGTAAAGAACCTCAAGGGCACAGATAATAAAATATAGTAAAATAATTAGGAAGTGATGAGTTTAGAGTTTTAGTTTGTTTCTAATAAATTTATTTAACCTTTAGTTTATATAATTTAATTTTTAATAATGATCATGAAACATTTAATTTGTAAAATTCATGAAAATTTAAGAATCAACTTTTGTGAACAGATATGATCTAACTACAGAATACCACTCACTCGATGCATAAAAGGAGAACAAATACTTATGGGCATTGAACACTTAACAAATGTTCTACCCTTGCATAACTAATCATTCCACATGTGTTCTAAAGTGGAGAACTATAGGGAGGGGGCTCAAGCTTCCCTATCTGTGTACATAGCTAACATTCAAGTCTAGGATTGCCTAAAAGGACTATTTTGTCATAATAAAAATACTTAATGCACTTAATAAGAAATTAGTCTGTAATGAACACATCTCCTCTAGTTAATCCCAGATAATTTAAAAAGGCAAATGTAATATCATTCCAGTCCTACTTAAAAATCACTTCATCATTTTTAAGCATAAAAACCGAAATATGATCTATGTTCTTCCTCGCCTGTCTATTCTCATCCTCTACAGCTCTTCCCTCACTTTCTGTAGGCCAGTCATTTTGGCCTTTAGTATTTTTAAACATGCTCTCTTACTTTCTACTTTTACATACACTGTTTTACTTTAAAACGTACTTATCATGAATCTTTGGCCTAAATACTTCTTATTTAACCTTCAAATCTTAGTTCTAGTATCTGCCTAAACTAAGTCAGATTTCCCTGATAAATACTGTCATAAACTTCTTACAGGGATTATTTGCTAAGTATCTGTCTACCCTACTAGGTTATAAGCATGATGGGGGGGGGGGGTAACAAAACAGTGGGCTGCAACCAAGAATCACTTAAGGAGCTTATAGCAAAATGCAAGCAAGCAAGTAAAATAAGCGAACAGATTCATAGACTCCATCCCTTAAGATTTCAATACAGTAGGTCTGGGGCAGCAATCCTTTGCATTTTCCAAAAGCTCCTCATGTGATTATTTTGCTTTGAAATCAGCATTAGAATTGCTTTACGTTGTTTGTAAGAAAGAGGCATTACATCTAACCGAGTGGAAAGTAGGAATAGGTGATAACAAGGAAATGTTACAGGGAGGAGGTGACATGTGAGATAAAATTTGAAGGATGGATAAAAATATAACAGGTGAAAATGAGGCCATAATATTGGCAAGGAAATGAAGACAAGGAAGAACTACATATGGTTAGGGAATGAGAAATAGTTCATATTTATAGAACAGTAAATTTCAAAGAAATAGCTGCAGGTCAAAGCTGTAAAAAACTAGAGAAGCATAAAACCCAAACCCAAACCTGCCATATCTGAATATGTTAATAGTATGCAGTCTAGGCACTTTTTAAACAGTTTAAGTAAAATTATCTTTTTGGGTATGGTTCTATGAATCTTAACAGATATATAACACAACAGATGGAACAGTTCCATCAGACTGAAAAAAACTCCCAGTGCTACCCCTCTGTGGTCCACCACTATAACCACTGGAAATCCCTGATCCATTTTCTTTCTTTTTAGTTCTGTCTTCTCCAGAACATAACATAAATGGAATCATATAGTATGTGACCTTTTTGGCTGGCATTTTTCACTCAGCATAATACCTCTGAAATTCATTCAAGTGGTTACAAGTATCAATAGTTCTTCCTTTTTATTACTCAATAGTCCACTCACTATAAGATCATACCACAATTTCGTTTATGAAGAAAGTATCATGAAAGTCAGGCAGAGAAATGAACTACGTAAAACCAAACTGTAACATTGTTTATGAACTTCTGGGCTCACACTGCAAATTTTGATATATTTTCTTTGTTGTTCAGTTCAGAATATCTTCCCTTGAGACTTCCTCTCTGACTCATAGATTATTTATAGGTGTGTTATTTATTTTTCAACCACTTGGAATTTTTTGTTTTCTTTTACGGACTTGTAGTTTAATTCAATTATGGCCAGAGAACACCCTTTATATAACTTCAGTTATACTCAATTCGTTAAGATTTGTTTTATGACCTAGTAAATGTTCTTAGTGAATAATCCACCTATCCTTAGAAATAATGTGTTTTTTCCCTGTTGGGTACACTATTCCAAAATGTCAGCTAGCACAGTTGGCTGATGGTGTTGTTCATTCAGTTCTTGTATACCCTTACTAATTATCTGTCTACTACTGCCATCAATTACCAAGAATACTGAAGTCTCCAACTATAATTGTGGATTTGACTCTTTTCAGTTCAGTACTTTCCTTTTAGTTTTGTCAGATTTTGATTCATGTATTTTGAGGTTTTGTTCTCAGGTGCATACACATTTACGATTGTTAAGTCTTCCTGGTGAAATGGCACTTCTATCATTTTGTAATGTCCTTCTTTATTCTCGATATTTTCTTCATACTGAAATCTTTGATTAGTATGAGTATAGCCACTCCAGCTATCTATTGAATTTGCATGGTATGTATCTATCCTTTCACTTTTAACTTACCTATGTCCTATTTGAAGTGAGTTTCCTTTATACAACACAGTGGGATCATGTTTTTAAATTCATTCTAACAATCTTTTAAATGGTATTTATATTATTAACATAATTAATGTAATTGTTTTTCTTTGTTCCTCCTGTTTTCTATTTCCTTTTTCTGCCTTTTTTTTTAGTATTTTAATTTATCTATTAAATGTTTGAAGATATGTGTAGAGTTTTAGTGGCTGCTCTGGGGTTTACTATATACATACTGAACAGTCAACTCAGAATCAGTATCTTACTACTTCAAGTAAAATCTTACCATCATATAAGGCTCTTCCTCACTTGTCTTCTGTATCACATTTATAAACACTGAAGAACTCCATCATGCAATGCAATATTTGCCTTAAACCGCTAAACATTTACAAGAACTCAAGAGAAGTCTACTGTATTTACCCAGAGTTGCCATCTGTCTTCCTATTCCTCCATTCCTGATACTGACTGCCTCTTTCCTCTCTCATCTCATTCTGCTATTGAGCCTATCCAGTGAGTTTTTATCTTATTTTTCAGTTCTAAAATTTCCATTTGATCCTTATTTACATTTTCTATTTCTTGCTGAGACATTATAAATTTCTGTTCAAGAATGTTTGCTTTTAGTTCCTGAAGCATTTTTATATACCTGCTTCAGAATCTTGTCAGGTAATTCCAACATCTGTGTCAATCCCAGCATTCGCATCTGTTGATTATTTTTTCCATAAGAGTTGAAATTTTCCTGGTTCTTTGTATGCTAAGTAATTTTGGATTATTTCCTAGACATTTTGAATGACAAAACTCTGGGTCTTACATATATTTTATAGAGAATATTAATATTTTTGTTTTAGCAGGCAACCAACCTGGCTGTAATCTGAGCTATAAATTCCAGTCAGTCTTCTGTGGTTGCAGTTTCAGTGTCAGTTCCATTTTTAAAGCTTTGCAGTGTTATTAGGATATACTGCATGTTGGACACTGGGTGGCTGGCCTGGAAACTGCATGGTGGTCTACCATTTAGTTCAGTTCTCAAAGTCTTGGGTATGCTGTTTAGGATCAGATCCACAAATGGGCAACTCAAGGGTGAGCCTAAAAGTTCATAAACAACTTTATAGGGTTGCTTTCCCTAGGTCCTCCCTCTCTGCAGTCTTTGGTTCCCTAGGGTTCCCATTTTTGATTCTCTGGCAGAAACCTGGGGTTTTAGTTACCCAGCTCTGCTGCACACTTTATAAAATTTTATCTTTCTCAGGGCCAAGCAGAGGACAGAAAGAGAAAATTGCAAAATGGTTTGCCCCACCCTTTTGAGACCTCTACCCGAACTGGAGAGGAAGGTTCCGCACTTTGAGTTTTAGGTATGTGTGGGCCCCAAATGATGCTGTGATGCTTGCTCCTGCTGGATTGTATGGGTACTGGGTTATAAGAGAAAGGAGAAAAGAAAAAGAAACAACTGAGAGATTTCCTCTACTGTTTCTGAGTGTTAGTAATCCCCCTTCCTGTTCAAGCCATAACTGAAGGGCTTCTCTTTGAACTCTCTTTGTCTTGCCTCAATGCCCCCTTCCTGGTTTTAGGTGGCCTTGAGTTTAGCTTGGGGGAATATCTAGAGGAAAAACTGGAAATTCACTTCCAGTTTGGTGGTTCTTAAAATTCTAGTCTCCCTCAATCAGCCTGTTATTATTTATCTTCCTGAGTCAACAAAAAGCTGTTCCAAGAATTCTGTCCAGGTGTTACAGCTGCATAGAAGAAACAGAGCGGAGTATGCTTACTCATCTTACTGGAAACTGGCATTTCTGTAGTCCAGGCACTTAAAAATCTCCTTGCATGATCTGAACATACAGCAAAGGTTGACAACTTTTATTAAAGGAAATAATGGGGGATACAGCTGGAAAGGATAACTGAGGTCAACTATTACTCTCAATGCAAGGCAGAAGAAATCTTTATATAATTTGAATTTGAGCAAGAATGCAAGTGAAGGTTTTTGATGTGTCAGAACCACAACTATACATTAAGACTAATCTGGAGTTGTATAAAACAGATTACTCAGATGAACAGAATAAAGTAAAAACACAAGGCTACTTACACAGTTCAGGCAAAAGGCATTAAAGGTCTGAAAAAAAGAGTAGTGTTAAGAAAAAGGCTGTACAGGCATATCTTGTTTTATTGCCCTTTGCTTTACTGTGTTTTTTACAAACTAAAGGTTTGTGGCAACCCTGTGTCAAGCAAGACTATTGGTGCCATATTTCCAACAGCATTTGCTCACTTCATGACTCTGTCACATTTGGTAATTCTCACAATATTTCACACTTTTTCATCATTATTATATTTGTTATGTGATCTGTGATGCTACTCTTGTATTGTTTGGGGTGCCATGAACTGTGCAAATATAAGACAGTGAATTTAATTGATAAATGTCGTGTGTGTTCTGACTGCTCCACTGACCAGCCATTCCCATCTCTCTCTCTCTCTCCTTGAGCCTCCTTATTCTCCGAGGATGCAAGAGTATTGAAATTAGGCCAATTAATAAGCCTACAATGGCCTCTAAATGTTCAAGTGAAAGGAAGAGTTGCAAGTCTCTCACTTTAAATCAAAAGCTAGAAATGATTAAGCTTAGTAAGGAAGGCATGTCAAGAGCTGACACAGGCTGAAAGCTAGGCCTCTTGTGCCAAACAGTAAAGTTGTGAATCCAAAGGAAAAAGTACTTTAAGGAAATTAAAAGTGCTACTCTAATGAACACACAAATGATAACAAATAGCCTTATTGCTGATATGGAGAAAGTTTAGCGATCTGGATAGAAGATCAAACCAGTCACAAGATTCTTTTAAGCCAAAGTCTAATCTAGAGCAAGGTCCTAACTTTCTTTAATTCTACGAAGTGTGAGAGAGGTGAGGAAGCTTCAGATGAAAAGTCTGAAGCTAGCAGAGGTTGGCTCATGAGGTTTAATGAAAGAAGTGTCTCCATAAAAGTACAAAGTGAAGCAGCAAGTGCTAATGTAAAAGCTGCAGCAAGTTATCCAGAAGCTCTAGCTAAGATTATCAATGAAGGTGGCTACACTACACAACAGATTTTCAATGCAGATAAAACAGTCTTCTATTGGAAGAAGATGCCATCTATGACTTTTATAGCTAAGGAGGAAAAGTCAATGGCTGGCTTCAAATGACAGGCTGACTCTCTTGATACAGGCTCATGTAGCAGGGGACTTGAAGTTGAAGCCAATGCTTATTTACCACTCTGAAAACTCTAGGGTCCTTAGGTAGATTATGCTAAATCTCCTCTACCTGTGCTCTATAAATGGAACAAAGCCTGGAGGTCAGCACATCTATTTACAACAAGGTTTACTGAATCATTTTAAATTTTAAGACCACTGTGTAGAGCTACTGTTCAGAAAGAAAGATTCTTTTCAAAATATTACTGCTCATTTACAGTGTACCTGGTCACCCAAAAGCTCTGATGGAGATGTACAAGATTTATGTTGTTTTCAGCCTGCTAATATAACATCCATTCTGCAGCTTATGAATCAAGGAGTAATTTTGAATTTCAAGTTTTATTATTTAAGAAATATATTTCCTAAGGCTAGAGCTGCCACAGATAGTGATTCCTCTGATGGATCAAAGTAAATTGAATACCTTCTGGAAAGGATACACCATTAAAATGCCATTAAGAATATTCGTGATTCATGGGAAGAGGTCTATTAAAATATCAACATTCACAGGAGTTTGGAAGAAGTTGATTCCAACCCTCATGAATGACTTGGAGTAGTTAAAGACTTCAGTGGAAGAAGTCACTGCAGATGTAGTGGAAATAGCGAGAACTAGAATTAGAAGTGGAGCCTAAAGATGTGGCTGAATTGCTACAATCTCATGATAAAACTTGAACTTATGAGGAACTGCTTCTTATGGATGAGCAAAGAAAGTGATTTCATGAGATGAAATCTACTCCTGGTGAAGATGCTGTGAAGACTGTTAAAATGACAACAAAGGATTTAGAATATTACATAAACTTAGTTGATAAAGCAGCAGCAGGGTTTGAGAGGACTGACTCCAATTTTGAAAGAAGTTCTACTGTGGGTAAAATGCTATCAATATCAAGGCAAGACCCTCCAACAGCAAAAGGATTACAACTTACTGAGGACTCAAATGATTAGCATTTTTAAGCAATAAATTATTTTTTTTAACTAGGGTATATACACTGGTGTTTTTGACATAATGCTATTGCACACTTAAGAGACTCCAGTAGAGTGTAAACATAATTTTCATATGCACCAGGAAACCAAAAAATTAATGTGACTTTCTTTGTTGAGATATTCACCTTCTTCCAGTAGTCCAGAATTGAACCCACAA